>NC_065579.1:56346584-58746584 GCF_024542745.1 Macaca thibetana thibetana
AAATATTTGAGACTGGCTAATTTATAAAGAAAAAGAAGTTTAATGGACTCATGTTTCCACATGGCTGGGGAGGCCTCACAATCATGGTGAAAGGTGAAGGAGGAGCAACGGCACATATTACATGGCTGCAGGCAAGAGAGTGTGTGCAGGGAATTGCCCTCTATAAAACCATCAGATCTTGTGAGACTTATTCACTACCATGACAGCAGCATGGGAAAAACCCACCCCCATGATTCAATTGCCTTCTACCAGGTCCCTCCCATGACACATGGGGATTATGGTAGCTACAATTAAAGATGAGATTTGGGTGGGGACACAGCCAACCATATCAGATAGTATGATAGAGTATATGGTCTTAACCGCTACTCGGTACTATCTCACTGTAAAGAAGAGAAAGAAAAAAATATCTAATGATGTGTAATTTTGAAATTATAATGACACATATAAATGTGATGAAGAATGTCCAATTATCCAAAATAAAATCTGGAAAACACCATGAAATGCTGGTGCAGGAGCTGAGAAGTTACAGTGCAATTTCTTGTTTCTCCCACTTTGTGCTGGGACAAGGCTGTGTCCCATTCTGGGTCTGTTCAAAGAATGGTAAGAGAAAAAAGAAACTTGAACATGGGTCTATGGAAACAAAGAATCATACCCACAGATACTTCAGATACCAAAATCAACCAAAAATATATTCAGTGTGTTTAATATAATGCTATTGAAGGAGAAGAAAAGGAAAAATCAGCTAGGTAGACAGCTAGGGCTAGTCCTTGGAGAAGCAGCCTGCCTGAATAATCACAGCTAAAGGCAAAAATAAAGCAGCCAGGGGAAAACTCAGACTGCGGATGCACAGATAGAGTCTAGCATAGAAGCATTTTGTTCTTTGTGTGATTAGCAGGCTCACAGGAAAAGTTTCCCCCACTTTTCAGACATGTGCATGGTGGGCTCCATGGGAGTTTCATGGGGAGGGAAAGGGGGGCTTACCTAAAACAAACCCACAATTATCCACAAGAGAAGCTGCACTCTGTGCTTACCTAGAGACATACCCACAACTACATAGATAAGAGGGAGTTATGCAGACAGCTTTACAGGTAAGAGGAGTTACTCAAACAGCTACAGAGATGAGATGAGTTTCTTATAAAAGCTTTTAAATTCAGCTGTAAAAGCAGCAACTCACTCGGGCTCCCTCTCTGCTGCAGACAACTTTCTTTCACTTATTAAACTTTCGTTCCAACCTCAATCTTTGTGTCCACACTCCATAATTCTCTTGGTTGTGAGACAATGAGCTTGGATAACACCTCAGACATCAAGACCATTGACCCTAACCCATTTCACTATTACATTATAATAATTATAATACTATTATTTTGTATTGTATTAAATACATTGTATATAATATTTAATACATTAAAAGGGAAATAATTGTAAGTATGGATTAGGAACAAGATACTATCAAATATAACTGGATAAATCTGAAAAATTGTCAAATAGAATTTACGTAAATTTTAAAAATATTAGCATGGAGCTTGACACACAGATTCTAAAATACATAGAGAAGAGCAAAGGCCCAAAAGTCACTATGATACTCTTCAGGTAGAATATTTGAGAAACTTAGAAAATATCATTATGTATTTAAAAGCTCTAGTATTTAAAATGTGTGGCATTGTTACAGAGGTAGACAGACCAATGCAATTGAACAGAAAACAGACATACAAATCCATTCATGTGTGACATCTTAATATGACAGTGATGAATTGCTTATCAGAAGGGGTAAGAATCCTATTCAGTAACTGCTGAGGGGATAATTGATTACTTTGTACCATGCACAAAAATCAATTCTTGATGGATTCATGATTTAAACAGGAATGCCAAAATTTTAAGACTTTAGTAAACATTGAAGGACAGATTTATCACTTTGCAGAAAAAAAAATTGTTTCTTATTTAAGACACAAACAGTGCAATCGTTTTTTAAAAGTTTGATCAATTTTACTAAATAAAATTGGAATTTTCTGTCTATCAAAAGATACCACAAGGTAAATGATAAAAGCCAAAAACTGGTAGAATATACTTGTAATGCATGTAAACAAAAAGAATACATAGTCAAAACATGTATGTAACTGAAAAGAAGCAAGAAAAAGACAATTCAACATAAAAATGAGCAAAATCTATAAACAAGCATTTCACAAAAGGGCAAAACTCAAGCAGCTCTAACTCATTTTAAAGGCACTCAATATCATTAGGACTCAGAAAAATGAATGTGAAAAAATACAATTTCACACTCACATATTATCAAAGATAAAAGTTTTACAATACAAGGAGGCATGTACAACGGCACATTCCTGTCATCTCAGCTACTTGGGAGGCTGAGGCAGGAGGATCACTTGAGCTCAGGAGTTTGAGGCTGTGGTAAGCTACAATCACACTGTGAATAGCCACCACTGCACTCCAGACTGTGCAACATGGTGAAACCCTGTCTCTATTTAAATTTTTATTTTAAAGTTTCATAATACCAAGTGTTGGGGAGGATAAGATGTACAGCAATTGAGACATACAAACAAATAATGCAACTGTAAATTAGTACAATCACTTTGAAGAAACAATCGACATTACCTACTAAAACTACGAATAAGTATACACCATATCCCATGGATTCAACTCATATATATACACACACACATATATATGAGTCAAATATATATATTCTACTGTGTATATATATACACTCTAGTATATATATATACCCTAGTGTGTATATATATATCCGAGTTTGTGTGTGTGTGTGTGTGTGTGTATATATATATATATATGTACCCTAGAAAAGCTCTTATGCATGAGCAAGAGGAGCTATGTAAGTAAAGAAATAATAATAATAAAATTTTATGGCATTAGGAAAAAACCCAAAGCCTAGGAATAAACAAAACACTCACTGATTGGAAAATAGATATATGAGTATTCTATGTATTCAATGGAAAACTGTCATTTGAAATGAATTAGCAAGAGCAACGTTCATCAACATAGATGATCCTCACAAATGCAATGATGTTACGCAGATATAAACTTCATAAATATTCAGAACTAAACTCTTAGAAGTGCATGCATACCTATTAGAAGTAAATGAAAACCAAATGGGTTACAAACACAAAATCCAGGGTAGAAGTTGGGAGAGAAGCAGACATCTATGATTGGGAAGGGAACACTGGGGACTCGAGAGTTCTTAACACAGGTGGTAACACCCTTTCAATGGCTATTTTAAGTGTTAGCTTTACTGGGCCATGGGAATGCCCAAATAGCTGGTTAAACATTATTCCTTGGAGTGTGGAGAGTCTTCTGGAAGAGATTAGCCTTCGAACTGGTGGACTGAGTAAAGCACATAGTCCTCCCCAATGGGAGTAGGCATTACTCAATCTATTGAGAGCCTGAATAGAACAAAAAGGTAGAAGAAGATTTAATTTGCTCTTGGCCTGACTGCTTAAACTGGAACATACATCTCCTTATGACTAAGGAGCTCCTGGTTCTCAAGCCTTTAGACCTGGACTGGAATTTATACCATCGGCTCTCTGGACGTCTAACTGCACCACAAGCTTACCTGAGTCTCCAGCTTGCAGATGGTAAGTTGTGGGATTTCTCAACCTTCATAATTATGTGAGCCAATATCTTACAACAAATATCTCTCCCTCTCTCTCCTTCTCTCTTGGTTCTTTGTCTCTGGAGAACTCTAATATAATCCTCTTCTGGGTCATTTTAGAAATTCATGATTAGAAGTGCACCATTGGCATTATTGGACTTCAAAATATCTTGCTGAACTAAACCCTTACAAATATGAATTGGTAGTATTTTAGTACATAATAATACTGAGCTTTTAATCCATAATAATATTGAATTTGTATAAGAAATTACTCTAAATTTTTTGTAATAAAGAAGAACTTACTGAGAGGGAAGCTTCAATGGAATAAAGACAATATCTTGAAACTATTTAGTTTTAGTCTGCACATCTCACACTTTCTACTCAATATATTCTAGCATTTCTAACTATATACGTAATTGAAAAGGGTTTCAGGTTACAGTATACTAATGATAGCATCCTGTGCTATACAAAGGGAATAATTTTGGCACTATAACTTTAAATATAGCTTATAGCATCATTTTAGAGACCATGATTCTTCTTCCTTCTCTCCATTTTAGCAATCCGTAATTTGCCGTGAGTTTTAAAAATTGTGTGTAGGTAAGTTTGTTATGAATTTTATTGCCAGATAATGAAAAAATTTATTATTTCAAACTGTGTGGTACACAGAGAAGTGGTTACTTCACTATAATTTATTACAACTACCATACATGTCATCATATCTGTGTGAAATCTTCCATAATAAGGGAAGGGCACTTTCTTAAGATAGTGCAGGAACAGTTTGAGTAATTTTTTTTTTTTTTTTTTTTACGAAGTCTCACTCTGTTGCCCAGGCTGGAGTGCAGTGGCCCGATCTCGGCTCACTGCAAGCTCCGCCTCCCGGGTTCACGCCATTCTCCTGCCTCAGCCTCCCGAGTAGCTGGGACTACAGGCGCCCGCCACCACGCCCCGGCTAATTTTTGTCTTTTTAGTAGAGACGGGTTTCACCGTGTTAGCCGGGATGGTCTCGATCTCCTGAGCTCGTGATCTGCCCGCCTCGGCCTCCCAAAGTGCTGGGATTACAGGCGTGACCCACCGCGCCCGGCTGAGTAATCATTAGATATTTGTTTGACATTCTGTGATGAAGTCAGTAGCAAAGTGCTGACGGGAAGAGGGAGGGATGGGGAGTCCATGGACACGTGTGTGAGAGCCATATCAAGGGACTAGGACTAAAGCACACTTCTAGGAAGGGATGAGGGGACCGTTGACAGCCTTCTCCATTCCTAGACCTCTAGTCTGCATCTGGGCACCTGCTGCAGATGGTGATGGAGGGTGAGGAGGCTCATTTTCTAAAATGTCTGTAAGTCTTTTCTTTAAAAAAATCCTCCATGGAAATACCAAAAAGAGAATAATGTCTCACTTGCTTTCCAACACATATTTCTCCTTTTAAAACTTTTATTTTATTTTTAATTGACAAGTAATAATTGTATATAGGGTATAATGGGATATTTACATGCAAGTATACATGGTGGAATGAGCAAATCAGGCTAATTAGCATATTAATCACTTCAGATACTTATTTCTTTGTGCTACCACAAATTTCATTGCTGAAAATCAGCAGCTCAGACATCTGAAATGTCACCCTGCTAAAATCTTTGTGCAGTTTAACACACCATTACATGGAAGGGTTGAGAAACAGAGAAATATCAAGGTGTTGCCTGCAGGCAACACAACACGCATGCAGTCCCAGGCAGGAGATTCTGGAATTGGGTCTAACAAGTAAGGCTCTTAAGTCCGTTAGGGAGGCAGGCAAGACACTCCCTGAATGTTGAAAACAGTAAAGGACTCAGATTTTGGAAGTGAGGCTCAGAGCAAAAAATACCTGTTATTGCCCCAAAGTGACCAAAATCAGGATCTTGGGGCAAAGAGGAAGCAAGAAAAAGGCACATTTCCTGGAGCTAAGTGTAAAGGCTGAAGTACAGTATCCTGGCTGCATGATAGAACCAGATCAAATAAAGCAGAGATGTGATAATGTTTACTAGAACTCAAAAGCATAATTTATCAGTGATAAAACCGAAGATTGACAATCTAATAAACGTAATTGACTTTATATTTATCGTTTGCCTGACATTTTAAGCTGTACACTGTTTTTACAGATTATGTTGGCTAGAGTGGTAAACGGAAGTGAAAAGACACTGAAGAAGAAAAATAATCTATTACAAAAGGATCCTCAGGGCAGGAAAAAGAATCTTTTATTTTACTGTATGTACTATTTTTGTATGAAATAGTCACAGTGCATTATCAGATTTAAATAAAACTTTCCATTGCCAACAGCAAATTCATTTATGTAGCTTGCTTTATCACTAATGAATATCTGGGTTTTTTTGTTTAATATTGGGAAATATTTTACTTGAAAAAGAGAGGGTTTTCAAATATTTAAAATATAAGCAAATGGTTATTTTTTACAACCTCTTATAAAAGTGATACATCCCATGCTATAAATATAGATTCAGATCCACCTTCAAGTCAGAAAATTGTCTTCTATCACAAACATTTCCAAAATGTTCAGAATTCTACTTTGACAGCTTAGCGTTGAGAATCAGAAGAATAGAATTTCAAGCAGCATTGATATTTGAGGACTAAATTAGGGACATCTCTCCAGATTAGTGTCTCATAAAATTTGCCAAATGTTAGACATAGAGTCTCGGCAAAAGCATTATCTTGAGAAACAACCTTTGAATATTCAAATGGTTTTTCTTGAGAAGGAAGAAGGATATGGGCTCAGCTGGTTGAACAGACACTTTTTCTGTACTCAGCTAATTGCACACAACATTTTACATGAAGCAATTAGGAATCTTCTGTTATCAGTTGGACCCATACTGCATTATAATAAGCCATTACTGTTGAGTTAGCCCAGTTCTTACCAAGTTCAACTTAAAGTACACAAAATAAGGATCTACCTGAAGATTATGTGAGGTTATTAAAGAGCATACAGCATTTACCAGATTCATTCTTGTATATTCCTAGGGTCTGCATGGAGGGCAGAGGACACGAAGTGTGAGGGAGATTCACAGTATCTCTCTCATTTACTGCCTATTCAACACATTTCAGTGCTTCATGCTCAGTCCCAACAAATTACATCTTTCAAATGATATTCAGTCCTATTAATAAAAATATAATAACAGGGGAAAAGCTTTTTGTTTCTTTCTCTAAAAGTCAAAACAGTTCAAATCCCAGATTTGTGCCTCTTTGGCTGCTGGTCATTGGATATGGTTATGGTCTATGTCTTCATCTCAGTATGTGCAAAATAAGTGAGCAGATGACCTCTGGGGTCAGTTTTGCTTAGCAAGAGCTTTGCTTTCTATTTATAGAGAGTAAAGAACTATAGCAGAGAATTATAATGCATTGGAAGGAAGAACGAGAGTTTGATGTTGTCCAAAGAGGCTGTATGATTAGACAGGAGGCCACAGATAAGAGACACAAATTACAACTCTTCTTTATAAATTAACGTAACTTTGTAACCTTTCTCAATAGTGTGAAATTTTTATATTAAAAAGCTTTTAAATCTGATCTATGCCATGGAGACTACAGAAAACAAAAGAAAAACAGCTGGGTGCAGTGGCTCACGCCTGTAATCCCAGCACTTTGGGAGGCCGAGGCGGACAGATCACGAGGTCAGGAAATCGAGACAATCCTGGCTAAAACGGTGAAACCCCATCTCTACTAAAAATACAAAAAAATTAGCTGGGAGTGGTGGCAGGTGTCTGTAGTCCCAGCTGCTCAGGAGGCTGAGGCAGGAGAATGGCATGAAGCTGGGAGGTGGAGCTTGCAGTGAGTCGAGATTGCACCACTGCACTCCAGCCTGGGTAACAGAGCAAGACTCCGTCTCAAAAAAAAAAAAAAAAAAAAAAAAAAAAAAAAAACAACAAAAAACTAATTTTTATAAGAATAGACATGGGGCACTAAACTTCCTCTAGACAAACAAAAAATCAGTAATTTCCCTTCAAATAAAAAATACAATGCACTTACTGTATACATAGCCTTCAAACATTCCTAGCACTTGAAACAAAATACCATTGCTATGTTACCTAATGTATTGTTACTTAGGTGATTGCTATCAAAAAAAAAAAAAAACAAAAACAAAAACAATGCTTTTTTCTTCCATCCCAGAATCCTTACCAACCTTGAAAACGTAACTTTAGGAATGGGAGTGTCAAATGACGAAACTGCAACAAATTTAGTTTAACGATCTATTTGGCTTTCGTCTGTAATCCTAATATTGAATAACACCTCGCTATATGATATAGAATGAATGTTCTGTTGAGCATGACAGAATGGTTGGGTTTTTGTACGATGGAAACAAAGAAACAGAACAAATTTTTCTTAAGTGAATTGGTTAACATCAGCTTACCACTTTTCTTGTAAGGGTTACAGCAGAACGGACTTCCTTACTACTAAGGTAGGAAGAACTCAGGTAGACCGAGCACTTTCTTATTGGTTGCTGTGAGTCTCCTGTCCTCTGGGAAAACTGGTCTATTTGGGAATTTAACTGCTTTACCTAGCATAAATGACTCTATTTTGGTTTGCTTTTGCCTGCCCAGGCCCAATTCAGGAGACTAGTCTTAAAACAATGGCCCTCTATAAACTTTGTCTAACAAGAGAAATTGTTTGTATCACTATAACAGCAACATAGCACAAAAAGAATTAGATTTTGAGGACTCTTTTTGTGTGTGTGTGTGGGTTAGCCCAAATAATTTTTAAATAAAAGAAGAGTTGTACAAAGACATTTGTAGTGACAGTTTTTTTTTTTAAACATCATGGCTGATACACTGATCCTATCAAATCAGGAGTCTGTCTTAATCCTCAGCAAATGGAAAGGGATTCCTTTTGGTTCAGCAGCTCTGGTCTAAAGATATAACAAGAACAGTGGTAAAACTTGGTAGACTCCAAAATAATACTATTTGTTAAATGCATAGTCCACAGGTACATTCAGAGCAGTATCAATTAAGGATTACCCGATTGCTATAATGAAAACATCAGGTTTTTTTTTTTTTTTTTACAACCTCAGAAGTAGACTGATCACCTCTCATAATGAAATAATTGGTACAAAAATGAAATATTACATTTATTATTTGCCTATAATGGGTCAATGTGTTAAATGGTTTGCCCATATTGCCATTTAATTGTTAAATCACGTTTTAAGAAATGATTATTCTCATTTACAAACAAGTAAACTTGTCCAAGACCACATCAAAAGTAGAGTTAGGGCTGGGATTTGAGAGCAGGCTTCTCTGATGCAAATGTCACACAGTCATCGCTCCGCATTCAAGGGGGATTGGTTATAGTGTGTCTGGAATTCGTGGGTTCTTGGTCTCGCTGACTTCAAGAATAAAGCCGCGGACCCTCGCGGTGAATGTTACGGTTCTCAAAGATGGTGTGTCTGGAGTTTATTCCTTCAGATGTTCAGATGTGTCTGGAGCTTCTTTCTTCTGGTGGGTTCGTGGTCTCACTGGCTTCAGGAGTGAAGCTGCAGACCTTCTAGGTGAGTGTGAGAACACTTGAAGGTGGCGTGTCTGGAGTTGTTCGTTGCTCCTGTCCAGAGTTGTCTATCCCTCCCGGTGGGTTTGTGATCTTGCTGGCTTCAGGAGTGAAGCTGCAGACCATCACAGTGAGTGAGACAGCTCATAAAGGCGGCAAGGACCCACAGAGCGAACAGCAGCAAGATTTGTTGCAAAGAGCGGAAAACCAAGGCATCCACATTGCAGAAGAGGACCTGAGCAGTTTGCCAGTGGTGGTGCAGCCAGCCTGCTTTTATTCCCTTATATGACCCCACCCACATCCTGCTGATTGGTCCATTTTACAGAGAGCTGATTAGTCCGTTTTGACAGGGTGCGGATTGGTGTGTTTACAATCCTCTAGCTAGACATAAAAGTTCTGGAAGTCCTCACCAGATTAACTGGACACGGAGCACTGATTGGTGCATTTACAAACCTTGAGCTAGACACAGGGTGCTGATTGGTGTGTTTACTAACCTTGAGGGGGACACAGAGTGCTGATTGGTGTATTTACAATCCTTTAGCTAGACATAAAGGTTCTCCAAGTCCCCACTAGATTAGCTAGACACAAAACACTGATTGGTGCGTTTAGAAACCTTGAGCTGGAGGCAGAGTGCTGACCCATGTGTCTACAAACCTTGAGCTAGATACAGAGTGCTGATTGGTGTATTTACAATCCTTTAGCTGGACATAAAGGTTCTCCAAGGCCCCACCACATTAGCTAGACACAGAGTGCTGATTGGTGCATATACAATCCTTTGGCTAGACATAAAAGTTTTCTAAGTCCCCACCTGACTCAGGAGCCTAGCTGGCTTCCCCTAGTGGATCCTGCAACAGGGCTGTGGGCGGAGCTGCCAACCAGTACCACGCCGGGCGCCTGCACTCCTCAGCCCTTGGGTGGTTGATGGGACCAGGCGCAGGGGAGCAGGGGGTGGTGCCCGTTGGGGAGGCTTGGGCCATGTGGGAGCCCACCGCAGGGGGCAGCTCGGAGATGGAGGGCTGCAGGTCCCCAGCCCTGCTCCGTGGGGAGGAGGCTGAGGCCCAGCAAGAATTCAAGCATGGCGTGGGTGGGCAGGCAGTGCTGGGGAATCCACACACCCTCCAAAGCTGCTGGCCCGGGTGCTAAGCTCCTCACTGCCTAGGGCTGGCGGTGCCAGCCAGCCGCTCCGAGTGAGGGGCCTGCCGAGCCCATGCCCACCTGGAACTTGCGCTGGCCCAGTGAGTGCAGCCCTGGTTCCCGCCTGTGCCTCTCCCTCCACACCTCCCCTTAAGCAGAGGGAGCCAGCTCCGGCCTCAGCCAACCCAGAGAGAGGCTCCCACAGTGCAGTGGTGGGCTGAAGGGCTCCTCAAGCCCCACCAGAGTGGACGCCGAGGCAGCGCCCAGAGCGACGGCTGCTAGCACGTTGTCACTTCTCAATAGGACCCCCTCACCCACCATGTATATCAAAATCTGCAGATTCTCAAGTCCTTATATAAAATGGTGTAGTATTTGCATATAACTCACACACATCCTCCTGCATACTTTAAATCATCAGTAGATTACTTATAAATACCTACTATGATGTAAATACCATGTAAATAGTTGTGATACTGTATTGTTTTTATTTGTATTAATTTTTTTGTATTTTTATTTTTATTTATTTATTTAAACATTTTCAATTCATGGTTGGCTGAATCTGTGGATATGGAACTTGCAGATATAGAGGACCAGCTGTACTCCTGTCCTGTATGTGCTACGAATATTTGAAGTCACAGGTGTAAGACCTAGTGTGTCTAATTTCTAGAGATAAAAAGCCTGTTCACTCACTTCTTAGTTATCTTCAGGAGAACTAGTTACTACCATCTACATTTTCTTGGCCATTATAGGTGTGTTCAGTTAATGTTTGTAGATAATTTTGAATCGTTCTTTAGATTGTAATAAAAATCTTATCCTACGTAATAGTTTGAGTGTTTTGAGTGTCCTTTTTGCTTCCATGGAGAGGATTTTAACTGCTTACAATTGAAGGTCAGGCCCACTTACAGTTAAATATGTTGTTCTTAGATATATCTCCCACTGAGTTCAGCATCACATGGATCCTGAATTTCATATGAAGATGGGTAGTGAATTGGGTACTTTGCAAAATTCTATGCCAGCTCAAAATATAATTATTGTCAATTTTGGCAATCATCCTATTTTGTCAGTGTTAGTGTATGTGTTTCAATGCTATACTTGGCTTTACTGATCTTATCCCTCATTTTCACTGTCCTTGAACATGTTCATGTTATATTAAAGCTCTTTCTAGGGTGATCATTAATAACAACTTCATAATGTTGTTAATCTAGAAATCCAAGTGCATTTAATTCTAATTCTTAACAAAATCCAATAAATTTGATAACTCATAAGGGAAAATATATATGAAAATGTGGCCACTCTAAACCAAGGTATTGCTCGTGATAGGCTACTTTATGCCATGGTAATAGATTAAGGCTTAAACCCCAATGGGTTACCAAAACAAACGATCATTTTTTGTTCCCACTACATGTTCACAGAAGTTTGATGGGACACTCTACTTCACATTGTCAGACAGGGACCCAGGCTGATGGAGCTTCCACCATCCTGTAGCTACACCATCTGAAACCATGTAACTTTGTTTACTACAGCAGGGCAAAGAGGAACTGAGGAACTGGAGAATCTTATACAGACTTTCACTGCTCCAGTTCTGAAGTCACATAGGTCACCACCATTTATACCTCATTGACTGGAAATAATCACAAGTCTCTACCTAACTGCAAGATGCCATTTAAATAAAAGGAAGTAAATGGCATACTTTGTGAGGCTTATTGCTGCTATCACAAACAGGAACCACTTAGTTTCTACTGTATCTAACGAGACAGCTTTTAAGGGCCCAGTAAAACAACATGTATCCTTTAGACTCTCCCCTAGATGCACAGATCATTCTCAAACATGTTTACTAAATTCACCTGTGAATGACAAAACCTTGCTTCTTCACTTAAAGCACTTTAAAGTGACATAACCTGAGTGCTTTTTCTATGATATTGGTGATAACAACCTATACTGTAATTTAGAAAATGGAAACTTTTAGAGAAAAAGTAAATGTCCTAAAGTAACAAAGCTAGTAAGTGGTGAAATTGTGATTTTTAAATGGGCCTCTCTGAAATGAGACACTTTCTTTCAACTAAAATTGTCTTCCTTCATATCACAACAGACTTAGATCTATGCCGCTTTGAAGGAGAGAAGCATAGACATCTTTTCTAAACCCCAGTTTCTGCCCAAATTAAAACAACTACAAGTTCTCAGCAATAACATTAGAATAGCTGACTTCTATTCAATACAAGGAAAATACCAATCTCTTGATGATTCTTTAAACAAATAACATCACGTATAAGAAACTGAGCTTTAGGCAGAAGATGATGGAAGATAGATGGTCCTTACATCAAACTAAGTCATTAGTAGAAATTGAAAGACTTCATTTAAATAAGCCAGCACATTTTGTGTTTGATGTAAGGACCATCTATTTTCCATCATCTTCTGCCTAAAGCTCAGTTTCTTATATGTGATGTTATTTGTTTAAAGAATCATCAAGAGATTGGTATTTTCCTTGTACTGAATAGAAGTCAGCTATTCTAATGTTATTGCTGAGAACTTGTAGTTGTTTTAATTTGGGCAGAAACGGGGGTTTGGAAAAGATGTCTATACATATACACCATGGAATACTATGCAGCCATAAAAAAGGATGAGTTTGTCCTTTGTAGGGACATGGATGCAGCTGGAAACCATCATTCTCAGCAAACTATCGCCAAGAACAGAAAACCAAACACTGCATGTTCTCACTCATAGGTGGAAACTGAAAAATGAGATCACTTGGACTTGGGAAGGGGAACATCACACACTGGGGCCTATTATGGGGAGGAAGGAGGGGGGAGGGATTGCATTGGGAGTTATACCTGATGTAAATGACGAGTTGATGGTTGCTGACGAGTTGATGGGTGCAGCACACCAACATGGCACAAGTATACATATGTAACAAACCTGCACATTATGCACATGTACCCTAGAACTTAAAGTATAATAATAATAAAAATAAATAAATACATACATACATACCTACATACATACATACATACATAAGCCAGCACGTTTTGTATGTGTGTGTGTGTAGGGTTCTTACTTCCCGAAAACCTACGTTTGAAAACTCTGAGATCTAATCGTTTTCAAGTTCCCTCATGTAGAGATAGAAAGGAAATGTCATTCTGCTTTAAGTTCATCTCTTGGATATCTAGCTAAAATTTGAGAAATAAAAATACAGTGGCATGCCAAATATGAATGTTGTTTGAGGTGTGTTAGATTCAGATAAACTCAGGACTTTTCCTCTAATAAAAGAAAATGTTTGTTTTAATTTTGATAGATTTATGCCTAAAACTATTATGCTGTATTTGCTTTTAAAAAATACTAAATGTATTTTTAAAGACTAAACGTGTTTTGAAAGATTGTTAGGAGCAGACTTTATTATGGTATGCAAATCTTTTCAAACCACTGATACAAAAAATTGCCAAAGAATTGATTTGGCAAACATATATTTTAGTATAATTTATTTCCCCTTGGAACTCACTTTAGTGACTAGGAATGTCTGCTAATTCTGTATTGTTTACTTGGGTTGCAATTCAGATTGTTTCCAGAACCCTACAAGACGGATGTTCAACGTCCAACATGCTAATACCTCACTTATCCAGATACCAACTACCTAGTAACCTCAAACATCCAGTAAAAGCAGAAAGGTTGAAGATCAGCGAAGCCAGATAACACAAAATATACTCATTTGCTTAAGGAAGATCCCATCTGGGACATACTCAGAGTCTATTTGTTCATATTTTAGATAAAAATTTACTATAGTCAATAATGCTAATTACCAACTCAATTCAATAGAGGTATAGAATTTTAAAAGTACAGAGGGAGTTTATAGAGGCAGGTAGGTGATATCTACTTTTATACTCCTTTTAGTTGCTACACATGTAATTGTAGTCAGAGTAAGAATCAAAGGCCAAAGGTTGAGACTTCTATCTGATACAAGAGCACAAGTATTGCCAGGATGTTCTTACCATGGCAAGTACACTTTGGTAACAGTGCAGTGGTAAGGAAAGGGCTGGAGGTGAATTGAATTGGATCAAACATTAAGGGTAAATTCTGGCGTTAACAGAATGCAGTAGGTTGAGAGCAGTAAATCAGCATAAGAGGGCTGCAATAGAAATCATGAGCATAGCATTGAAGTCAAACCACCAAAATCACAGTTCTTACATGTGTCTGTGTGACAGAAAACAAAACTTTGAAGGGATCAACAATGCATAGTTAAGTTTACAAAAAAAGCTTTCTATGCCCTCATCACAATTTTCTAAATCAAGACAAGAAGCACCCAACACTCTGACATTAAACTAAAAGAGGTGTATTTAGACATAGCACTCATCTTGCTGTTTCTTTACTTCTACACAAATATTATCAGTACTAGGTACTGTCCCCAGATAAGCCAGCGATCAAACTTTTTTTTTTGCTGCTGTAGTTGTTTTTCAAGAAGACTATTTTTTCTATGGACAGGGAAGTGGTAGAGAACTGACACAAGAAAAGAAAAAGTATGAGATCATAAGACAAAACCAGTAAGCTGAGATTTTAAAACATTTCTAGTTCTTATAAATAGTGTCCAACGTGTCCTGAACATTAAAAGATCTCTTTTATATGTATGTGTATATATATAAATAAAATAGGTAATATACAATATATGTAATATAAATATATGTAAAATATTAAAGATACATAAAATACATGTAAAATATAAAAAATATATAAAATATATGTAAAATATAAAATATATATAATATGCATGACATAAAATATATATATAAATGCAGGGTTTTAAAATCATATTTATATGACATATATGTAAAATCACATATATATATGTGTGTGTGTATATATATATGATTTTAAAACCCTGCATTTTTTATATTGTTGGAGTAGAACCAATCCTTTTGTTGATAACTAAAAACTAGCCACGGATACATTGGCCTAGAATTTTTTATTTATTTGTGAGCTGCCAAGGATGGCAACAACTTCAAGACTTTCTTTGGCAATAAAACATAGTGAATATATTTAAATAAACAAACATTTAAATAAATATACAGTAAAGTATAATTAAACATTCTTTATAATGAAAACATTTGATTAAAATTATTCCTAAACTGAATATCAAGATTTTGATACTTACAAGAGATTATGGTGTCTGTGAAAGAATTGATAAACAGATCAATAGAAGTCAAGAAAGTGGTTACTTTTAGAGAAGGAGTACAATGGGGATTTTGATTGCTACCAATGTCCAGTTTGTTGACCTGTGTGATAGTAAATCATTTGACTCTACATTTTTATTTTGCACATTTTTCTATTATTTCACAATATTAAAATAGTTTAAACTTAAGTATTCACAAATAATACATGGGTGACTATTGTCAAAGACTATATGTATTCTATTAAACATTAATAACTTTATAACTGTAAAGATTTTTATAGCATTGAAGACTGAGGTCTTGAGTAACCACTGGTGTGCTATATTTCATCTTTCCCTCCTGTTTCAGGAGCTTTGTTTCCATCTCTCCTGCATCATCATTTTTCTCTCTACAGTGGTTCATCTCCCAAGCAATCTAGATATGTAGTGTTTCCTCTTTTGTTTAAAACAAAACAACACAAAACTCCCTGATCCTTTGTTCTGCCACCACTCTCAGATTAACCTTTTGCTATGGTCTGAAATTCATTTCTCCAACCTCATTTCTTACAACCTCCAAAATTCATTTCTTACAAGTTAATACCCAATGGAATAGTGTTAAAAGGTGGGGACTTTGGGGGAAGCCCTCACCAATGGGATTAATTCCCCTTATAAAAGAGGTTAAAGGAAGCTGCCTTCTTCCTTCTGCCATGTGAGCACACACAGAAAGCATCATCTACAAGGAATGGGTCCTCACGAGACGCCGAATTTTCTGGCACCATACTCTTAGACTACCTAGCCTCTAGGACTTATGTTTTGTTATTTATAAAGCGTCAGTCTAATTATTTTGTTAAAAGTATAAGATACTTTTATTTTCTGTTTCATTTCAAAGTAAAATTCCAAAAAGAATTGTCTAAACCTGCTGTCTTTGCTTCCATTCTCTCTTGAACTTGTTCCAATAAAGCTTTCATCACTACTCCACTAAAACTGCTCTTGTCGATTACTTGTGAACCTCCATATTAAATATAATTTTTGAAGTTTCAGTCCTTTCTTGCTGAACCTATTAACTACATTATATAGAGTTGATTGCTCACACTTTCTTCCTTGAAACACTCCCCTTAGAATCTCAGTCACCATTTACCTTGGTTCTCCTCTGATTTGTTCCTTGTTTGTTTGGTTTTCAGTTGTAATAAGCCTAGTGGCCATGTCAATATGTTACATGTCAACCTTGGGCCAAGAAATAGTCTGATCTTGTTAATTTAGGTCTCAACTGTCTTATCCGATTAGAAATTATAGTTTATATTTTAATCTCCCTCTACATCATGCTCTCATAGTGAATTGAGGTCAACATCTAATAACTGCTTCAATAATAAATTTAAATTTTATATCCTTTTATGATCTGCACCATTTTTCACCATTTATCCCATGTTTTTCACTGCCTTTAAAGTTTCTATTTTCATTGCTTCTGGAGTCTCCCTTGAGGCCAAGGAACATGTGTTGCCTTTAATTGGGCTCAGTCATATTTCTTGGCAGGAACCTAAAAAGGGAGAGAAAAATGAGGAAGATATTGTCCATTTGAGAAATTAACTTCTACTTTTCTCATACAAAATTATACTCGTCAATATACCAAAAAATTATTGAGCACCTACATGGTCCCAGATGCTTGCTAAAGGCTAAGGAAACAAGGACTAAAAAATAACGCCTATTTTCAAATACTTTGCAAGCTAATAGAACTGTGTTTTCTTTTTTTTTTAAACTGAGTCAGAGGAGCATTAATTCATTATAGATTTAACAATCTGTTCCATGAGAACATATTATTCATAACTTGGAAAAAGCATAAGAAATTATTAAGTATTCTTTTAGTGAAGTGCTGAGCTTGATTCTATTGATTGGGCTATGTTACATCTCTCTTAGAGCAGAGGTTAATGAATAGATGTTGTCCAGAGATGATGCAAGTAATTCCTCTCTGGTGGAAAAATAACTCTAAAGGTTCATTTCTCCTTGAAACATTAACCAGTTTCATAAACTAGATACCTTATGTTGACATTCCTGTATTAAATTACACATATATTTATTAATGGTAGTGTGCTAGAGTCAATTCAGACTAGCTCATAAGAACCAATTGTTTTATTTTTCAGGAACTTTGAAAGCTGGTTGACTTCATGATGGTAGCTTAAAATTAGCCACGATGGGAGTATCTATACTACAAAAATCAACAGACACTATTAATTTAAGTTTGTGTTTGTTTGTTTCCTGGAGAACCAGTTGAATCAATTTCAATGCTTATTGATTCTCCTATTAATTGATAAGCTAAACAAAACTGCTCATTTAAGTAAAATTTTTAACATATGCTAATTTTATATCTTTATAAACAGCCATGATTTTAAAACTTTTGGAGATTATACTTTAACAGTTTATGCCCATTGCCTTTCACAAGAATTGTTTAGCCATCATTAGTTTATGTGAATGAAGAATCTGATTTTCACAGTCACTGGAACAAATACAGACTGGCTCAGTTGTACTGCTTTAAGATGACAGTGTAAGAGGTTACAGCAGTAACAATTCATCTCAACCAAAGGGAAAGAATAGACAAAATAATATACAATTCCCTTACTCTCTTTATTTTCTCATTGCAAATGCAAACATGAATTTAATTTGCAACATGATTGCTTAGATTTTGACACTTTCTTGATCTTGGTTGGGGGAAAAAGTTAATGGAATAGGAAATAAAACTTGGGTCTAAGGAAGAGTAAAGCCCTCAAGGCAAAGCTCTACTTTATTTGAGGGTAATAATCCAAAATTCATTAGTACCTTTGTTCACTTGGCTATTCCCTTTTTTGTGTGTTTTTAGTTAGGATGGTCCTGGCAGAGACTGGAGATTTAGGGGGCAGAAGGAAAGCAGCAGCCATTCTGTAGCTCATATATGTTGCCATTTTATTTTTTATTTATTTATGTATTTATTTATTTTTAGAGACAGGGTTTCACTATTGTTCCCCAGGCTGGAGTGCAATGGCACAATCTCAGCTCACCACAACTCTACCTCCTGGGTTCAAGCAATTCTCCTGCCTCAGCTTCCCAAGTATCTGGGATTACAGTCATGCACCACCATGCCCAGCTAATTTTGTATTTTTTGTAGAGATGGGGTTTCTCCACGTTGGTCAGGCTGGTCTCGAACTCCCAACCTCAGGTGATCCGTCTGCCTCGGCCTCCCAAAGTGCTGGGATTACAGGCATGAGCCACCGCGCCGGGCCCACATTGCCATTTGACTGACTCATCTCAGTGTGAAACAGCAGCTAGGCCTGCAACTACTCTACCTTCCCCCTGAATTTTCCATTTTCTTTGACTCCTGGGCCATTTGTGTGTGTTTAATACAGAGAGTCTGGCCCAGGCTTCTATAAGACACTCAGCAGTGGCAACAAGAACTGACATGGGTGTCAGTTTTTCTTGTGGAATTCCAGCTCACACTTTTGGGTTCCATTTTGCTCTTGGTCTCCACCAATACACATTCATCTTCCCTTCCCAACTGACTGCTCTTAACAGTCTAAGCTTTGCAGAAACTGTCTGTCCAGCTGCATAAGGCCAAATATATATACATGTATATATCTCCTAGTGGTTATTGTTCTCTTGTTGAACTCTGAGCAATATAGTGTTCTTCAGAATGGTAAGAAACACCTAAATTGTGGAATAAATGCCAGTGTAAGACTTTTAACACAATTATCAAAAATATCAGAGGCCTGGTCCACCAATAGCAGCTGTCCACATCCCCAGTTGTATCCTGTTTCTCCATGCCCTCAAGTAACAGACAAGATGGAAAACACACAACATTAACTGCTCTGAAGAAAATGCCAATAGATCTCAGATTGTAAAAAGGGAGTTTAGGACAAGTTCCCCGTTCTGTACCTGAGCAAATAGGAGGTTTGGAATAGAGTTGACCTTGTTAAATATGATAAGATGAAAGGAAATGACATGATAGCTATGTAAAAATTTAGGTGAAAAAGTGGAGAAAAGAAACTCAGTTCTATAGGACAAATAAGCAGTTTAATATAGAGAAAAAGAAGAAAACATTTCATAACACATATTTATAGGAAAAATTTAAAAAATTAAATAAAATCACTGAAAAAAAATGAGACATTATACCAAAGGAATATATGATGAATAATGCAGAGCTAAATAAGTCAATTAGGGACAAAACACCACTTTGCTATAAAACTCATACATAAATTAAAAGAGGGAAAAGAACAACACAGCCATGACTGAAACCTAATTGGAAGCATGGAAGAAAGGAATGAAGACAGTCACAGTCACAGCAGAAATATATGAGTGATAACATTTCTTTTGAAAAAGTTGATAGAAATGGCGAATGGGTAACAATATGAAAGCTTGAAAGTATTCAATGAGTATGAAGTTGGGAAGATTATTAACAGTACAGAAAATGTATGCAATGTTCTAACAGAGGGTAATGGATAGTTTCAAAGGTTTCTGACTAAAGGATTATAGTACTGATGAGCCTATTTGTAATAATAAAATAACAATAACAACAATAATAGTAGCTACTTGAAGATAAAGTTCAGCCAAACAAAAGTAAATCAAAATAAAGAATTTAAGAGAAGATAAGCTATGGTAAACACTTCTGATAATCATTAACTTCACAGCAATACCAGGCACTCTTCAATCTCTCTAAGAAGTTCCAACTCTTTTCTTTCAGTTTCTGAAATCCATGTTTTCCTCTCACTTCCACAGTTTATCCAGAACTGATTTTAAGTAAGCAAACTAGCAAACTGGACTAATTCCCTATCTTCACAAAATCTGAAAGTCTAAAAATTGTTGCTTGAATGTTTTCAATGAGCATGCATTAATTTTTTTAAATAGTACAATTTTTTTTAAAAAGGAAATTCTATAATAAATACTACACAGTGCCTGATAGAAACAAGAACTGTTAGGTTTTTGAACTTTTATATAATTGCTTGCTTTTTACATAGAAAAAATATTAGATCCTGAAATGACTTCTCTCATACTCAGATCTGTGTCAGTCTTAATCTACAGAATCAATCATTGGGTAATCTGGTACCCTGGCCTCAATCTTTAGGCTCCCTGCAAACCTGAGGCTTAAGTAGCTTTTCTGATGAAGTAAAGGGGGACTCAAGCACACAGTTTCAGTAATTTATTTACTTTCTGAAATTGTTTTGGTATTTGTAGGTAGCTATTAGCCCAGAACACTAGATCTGAACGTTTCCTTCTAAATAAAATCTTAGGACTCTGAGATACTTGATAAAGTCTGAAAGTGCATTTCAATACACTTATTCACCAGAAGAATTTCAGTCATAGTCTTAAAATTTAATAAGTCTAAAAACGTGGATTTGACAAAGCTATATCTAGTATTTTTATCTGACTTTGTTGTGAAGCTCGGTAGATACCTAGCTAACCAGATAATCAGAACCAGAAGGATCAAGCTATTTTTTTTTCAACCAAGAGGTCTTAAAAAACATGAAAACTGTTTATCTTCACTAACAACAAATAAATGTAATTTTATGCAAAAATAAGAAAGTAATTTTTGTCTACCAGACTGGTATATGTTCAAAATAATAATTTTGTTGAAGTTAGGAATTCCCAAATATTGATAATTAAATTTGGTACAATATTTCTAAAACCAATTTGAGAATTGAATTATTCTAACAACTTTGTAAAATTAGGGATGACTTCTTTCTCTGAGTTCTGCTTTACTATCATAACAGAAAGTTTAGGGTAATTGGAAGTTAACTTTTTAGTTTTGAATGTGGCACAATGAGTTGTGAGATAGCCCAAAATGTAGATTTTCAAAGGAATTTCTAGAAACTGTTTGCATGCCTCCAAAAAGTCCTTTCCATCAAGAGGATATTTTTAAAAAGGCAAGAGTTGAATAGTTGTAAAGTTTTGCCAAAAGATTTCTTTGGAGAGAAGTGATGCCATATGAGTTCCCCACTCAGCCCACTTACATAACATGACATCCACACAGGGATTGGGGATGGGTAGAGCTCTCTTGACCTCAAGCCTGGAGATCTGGGTGGTAATGGGACCACTACTCAAATATGGCAGCTCTTCTAGAACTTGGAAAGGACAGTGGAGTGGCATCTGACTTCCGCCAGATAGGAAAGTGAGAGGGATGGACTGCCGAGCGGAGTTCAGAGCACAGGTGAGGTCCTATTTTGTGTTTGTCTATGCTTCCAGGATAGACTTGGACAAAATATGCATGAGTGTTGATTGTGGGTTATATGTGAAGCAGGTCAGTGAGAGGGTGAGCCTGGAGCTTTTTTGACTTCTTCCCAAGAAGACCACCTGGGTATGCTGAGGTTTCAACAGAGAAAGCCCATGCAGAATGGACAACTGGAGAACCAGAGGCTAAAGGTGAGGCCAAGGGCAAATAAATAGAATGTATCAAGATAATGGAGCTGCAGTAGAAGCAACCTAGCAACAGAGTTTTCAAAAACCCAATGAAAGCCACATGTGAAATAAAGCTCAGTTTATCTGGCATTTTCACAAAGCCAAAAGCCATATTCTGAAACCAATCAAATCAGAGCTTTCTGTCCCCATTCTCTCTTCCTTCTGCACTTCAATCCAAATGATCCTTAAGAATTTCTAGCAAGTTGGGAGAAGGGAAGTAATAAAAGAAACAACCGAAACACTCTAGTGCATGAAATCAGGTATCAATTCTCTTCAGACTACACTTGGTGGCCAAGATGAAAGAAGCTTACACTTTAGTGAAGATGGATGTGTTATTCACATATTGTAATTTCTGAATCAAAACTGTAATATGCATAGGACCATCTAGTACCCTAGAGAGACTAGACAGTCACAGGGCTGCATGAGTTTTATCCAGTGAAAGGGAGAAACATTTTCCATAGAAAAAAAATACAAAGTGACAGTGAGAAATTAAACACTATACACATCTCTGAACTTTTATTAAAGAATAATAAACACAGTTGTACACAAACAATAAGACATGGTTCAATACATTGTCAGAAAGCCCCTGTTCCTTTTAACCAACACACATATCAATATATTACTAGACTCCACAAAGCCCCCTTAACGCGACATCTGAATCAATCACCTCTGCCATTGTAACCATTAACCTAACTTCTAACATCACAGATTAGTTTTGCCTATTTTTGAACTTTATATATAAATGGAATCATACACCCTTTTGGGTAATCATAAACACTTTGCACTCTTTTGTGTCCAACTTCATTCATTCAGTGTTATGTTTGGAGGTTATTTTATACTGTTGCATGTACAGAAGTTGTAGTTTTCTTCATTCTCATTTCTATACAGTATTCTTCCATATCAACAGTTGGCAAACTCTGGCCCATGGGGCCAAATCTGGCTCACCACCTGTGTTTGTATGGTTTACATGAAAAAACAGGTTTTACATTTTTTAAAAACTAAATAAAAAAGAGTACTATTTCAGGACATGTGGGAATTGCACGAAATTCAAATTTCAGTGTCCATAAATAAAGTTTCTATTGGAATATATTCATACTCGTTCATTTTGTATTGTCTATGGCTGTTTTATGCTATCATGGTAGAGTTGAGGACTTATGACAGAGATTGTGCTACCTAAAATATTTGCTATCTGGCCCTTTATAGAAAATGTTTGCCAACCCCTCCTCTATGTGAATGCATAACTACTTATATTTATCTATTTGACTATTGAGAAGCATCAGGGTAGTTTTCATTTTGGGGACATTACAAATAATGCTGCTATGAACATTCTCATGCATTTCCTTTGTGAACATATGTGTGCATTTCTATTGCAGATATTATACTTAGGAGTGGAACTGTTGCACTTTAGGAAGACACTGTCACACAGCATTCCAAAGAAATGTACAAATTTACACTCCATCTGGCAGTGTTTGAGAGGTCTGGTTGTTCCATACCCTTTCCAATATTTGGTATGCTGTCTTATCAATTTTAGCCATTTTAGAGAGTTCTTGGTAGTACATTTAGTTTTTATTTTCCTGAAGGAGGCTCTCAAGTATTTGATATTTTTTTCTATGCTATTGTCGGTAGCACCATTTTTAAATTTGTATTTTCTGTTTGCTTATTGCTGGTACATAGAAATACAATGTATTTTTGTATATTGCCTTTGCATCCAGCAAACTTGCTAAATTCATTTATTAATTCTAATAGCTTGTAACTTCTGTTGATTTTTTCCCACCAACATTTCCATGTCTTCTGCAATGACAGTTTTATTTATTATTTCCAATGCTCTTGCCTTTTCTTTGCTTCCTTCTTCTACCTCCTCCTCCTCCTCTTCCCCCTTTTCTCCTTCTCCTTCTTCTTCTTGTTCTTCTTCTCCTTCTTCTTTTCTCTCTCTCTCTCTCTCTCTGTTTATTTTGGTCTTATTGCATCTGCCAGGATCGTTAACATAATGCTAAATAGAATTGATTACAGCTGACAGGACCTTGTCTCATTTACAATCTTATGGAAAAATCCTTTCAGTATTTCACCAATAAACAGAATTTTTCCTTTAAGGTTTTCACAGATACTACTTCTCAAATTAATGAGGTTTTTTTCTATTTATGGTTTACTAAAAGGTTTTCTGTGTGTTTTTTAAAGTTATGAATGTGTTTAGTTTCATCATACGCTTTTATGTATCTGGTAAGATAATCAATTTTTTTCTATTTTTTTTTCTTTAATGTGATGAAGTACATAGATTCAATTTTAAACAGTAAACGATCCTTACATTCCTATACTATACCTACCCATCTTGGTTACGATGTATTATCTCTTTCATATATTGCTGGATTCGATTTGCTAATTGACAAGAACTATGAAGGGTCAGAGATTTTTACTTTACTGTACTTACTAAACGAACATGTTAACCTGCTACAGCTTCATAGATGATGGTAAAGGACAGGAGACATCTGAGTCAGAGTTAATGAACAGTTTTTTTTTCACAGAAACAGTAATAGGCAGAGTATCAGCATTCACATTTGTGCCCTGAGATCCAATTACCACAGATAGCTCCAATCTGTTTCATTTGCAGGTACTACCTGCATAATGAAATACATTGTATTACAAAAGAGAAACCCTAAGTTTAGTGAACCCAAATCTTTTACAATGGGCAGAAATTATATCATGGTTTTCTCTGGAGAGAGACATGATCTCTGTCTTCTAAGGCTGTTTGCTATACAAACATCATTGAAAAGAGAGTCCAGATGAAACGTCAATTAATACTTCATGCATGAGATGTGTGGAAATTCAAGAAACCCATGGAGAATTATCTCCTAAGACTATTTAGTTCTTGTTTCTACAGCTCCTTGGCTTTTGGTGTTATTTTGCATGAGTACACCACTCTGCTTAATCTGATGGAGGCTGGGACCCAATCTGTTCTGTTTGACTTACCCTTTAACTAAGGACACCTCCAATATGACTTCAAGTACCAGAAGGAGGCCAGCATGAAGTATTCACCACAGCCTTGCTCCCCAGATTCCTAGATCCAACCAGGTAAATAAATCTCATAAACCAGTGGTTCCCAGCCTTTTTGGCACCAGGGACTAGTTTCATGGAAGACAATTTTTCCATAGGCTGAAGTGTGGGGGATGGTTTCAGGATGATTCAAGTGCATTACACTTATTGCACACTTTATTTATATTATTACATTCTAATGTGTAATGAAAGAATTATACAACTCACCATAATGTAAAATCAGTGGAAACCCTGAGCTTGTTTTCCTGCAACTAGATGGTCCCATCTGGGGGTGATGGGAGACAGTAAACAGATCACCAGGCATTAGATTCTCATAAGGAGTGTACAACCTAGATCCCTTGAATGTGCAGTTCACAATAGGATTTGTGCTTCTCTGTGAATCTGATGCTGCCACTGATCTGACAGGAGGTGGCACTCAATGGTAATATGAGCAATGGGGAGTGGCTGTAAATACAGATGATGCTTTGCTCACTCAACTGCTGCTCACCTCCTGCTGTGTATCTGTGACCCAGGGCTTGAGGACCCTGTCATAAACCATCATGGTCTACCTTAGAAGGTTAGGTGACTTTCTTCTCAGGCACCTGAACTTAACTTTTCACTTGGCTAAAGACATTAATCCAGGTACAAAAGAATACTATTACATAGACTCTTCCTTGGTTTGCACAGAGGATGACTAGGGCAATTCTATCATATGTAAAAACGCTGGTTAGTGAGATGATGCTGACTTGAATGCTTTCTAGGACTGAGATGGCATCATTAATTATTTCAGATAAAGCCAGGGACAAATTTCTTAAACATATTTTAATTGCATGATTTTCACCATAGAGATAACTGTCCACAAGGTACACATGAAGATTCATGACTCACATACCCTTACAAAAAGGTCCACCACTTAGCTAAGGTTAGCCTCATTTTAGAGAGATCTCCACAGTCCCATGAGGGTTACATGATCTTCTGGTAATGTTTCCTCAAATATTTGAAGGTTTCTTATGACCATTCCTAAAGTACAAATACTTTGGAGAATGAGACAAATTAATGCCTGACTCCTATATAAGAAGTATGGGTCTGGGAATGCAGATCATGCCTCTGGAGATCAAGGTTTTTTTTCTTTTTTTTTTTCCTTCAGTTTTTGTTTGTTTGTTTAAGGAGAGTCTCGCTCTGTCACCCAGGCTGGAGAGCAGTAGTATGATTACAGCTCACTGCAGCCTTGATCTCCCAGGCTCTAGCAATCCTCTGACCTCAGCCTCCTGAGTAGCTGGGACTACAGGCACATGCCACCATGCCAGGCTAGTTTTTTATTTTTTGCAGAGATGAGATACCGTATGTATCTTTTTTTTTTTTTTTTTTTTTTTTTTTTTTTTGAGACAGAGTCTTGGAGTCTTGCTCTGTTGCCCAGGCTGGAGTGCAATGGCACAATCTCAGCTCAATGCAAGCTCCACCTCCTGGGTTCATGCCATTCTCCTGCCTCAGCCTCCCAAGTAGCTGGGACTACAGGTGCCTGCCACCACGCCTGTCTAATTTTTTTTTTGTATTTTTAGTAGAGACAGGGTTTCACTGTGTTAGCCAGAATGGTCTCGATCTCTTGACCTCGTGATCTGCTCTCCTCAGGCTCCCAAAGTGCTGGGATTACAGGCGTGAGCTAACGTGCCTGGCCTGTATCTATCTTCTAAGGCTACTTGTTACACAAGCATCCTTAGAAAAAATATTGAACAAAACTGCCCAGTTAGCACCTCGTTCATATACCATGCAGAAAGATGAGAGATCCACAGAAAATTGTTTCCCAACACTAATATTTCATTAGGACTTTGGCTTACGAGACAGGTTTGTCACAATCAAATCAAATATAGAAATCACATATAGAAACATCTCTAAATGTGAAATGTTTTATTTGGAAAGCAAGAATTGTAGTTCCAGGGCATACATGCTAGACCATGTGGTCTTCAACATGTCCAAAAAAAACAAAGAGGAGGTTGGAAGTTTTACAAAAAGGAGAAATGGTATGTGTTTTTTTTGTTTGTTTGAAAGACAGTTCACTGGCACTACTAAAGTTTTGGAGAGCTGGCAAGCTCTGACTGCTGAGTGACTGAGGTGGATCAAACTTGTCTTAGTGTCACAGCAGGTATTTCAGTAACCATTAGATAAAACTGGTTTCAGGTTACAATGGGCAGTTTCTGCAGGCTTGCCAAGAATTACATTCTTGGAGCAATGTTATGTTCCCTGAGTGTTTTGTTGTTTTTTTTTTCCCCACCTGGCTTCTCAACTTTGTTTTAGTTGACTATGTCAAGAATGACCCAATGTGTAT
This sequence comes from Macaca thibetana thibetana, assembly GCF_024542745.1. Taxonomy (NCBI): domain Eukaryota; kingdom Metazoa; phylum Chordata; class Mammalia; order Primates; family Cercopithecidae; genus Macaca; species Macaca thibetana. The sequence goes on from NC_065579.1 coordinate 56,373,750, forward strand.
GATCAACTTTCCTGGTTGTCCTGCAGTTTTTCTTTCTTATAAAATCCTTCACAGATTTTGGTATCAGAGTTTTTCCAGCCTCATGAAATGAGTCGGGAAATGTTCTCCCTGTGTTTTCTGGAAGAATTTGGGGAGATTTGTGATATTTCTTTCTTAAATGTTTGAATAAATTTACCCATGAAACTTTGGTAGTCAGGAGGCTACCACTGAAACTATGGGCTTCAAAACATGCTGTTGTGGCTGCAAGACAGCCATCAAGGAGCTACTGCTGCCACAAAGTCCTTTCGACACACAAGAAGTCAGTGACTGGGCACCAGGATGCTGCCCAGTACTCAGCATCTCCATTACCAGGCAGCCCAACATGGCAATAGGAAGATGACGCTTGCCTCATTCCCATCTTCCAAAATTCTATTCAAGAGCATTGAATGGATAGAATAAGTTTGCTTTCAGCACCCTAGATGCAAGGGAATCCTGAAAATGCTGTACAGTTGTTAGCGTACTAGTGTCTTTAGTATAGAAAAGCACACTACAAAAGTTTCAAGTGGACAGCATGCCCAAGTTTACCATAATCTGTAAAAGGTAAATAATTCAGATATAACTTAAAAGTAGTAGGTTTAATCATGCCTACTCTGCTTCCTGAGAAAATATTCTCAAAATTCCTTGCATAAAGGGTATCAATGGGCCTTTAGCAACATAAAAAGAATTTGACTAAAGTAAATAGTGGTATATATCAAGAACCTTAAAATAATCATATTCTTTATACCATTAATTCCATTGCTAAAACTCTGAAATAAAGAAATACAGAAATAATCACAAAAGCTATCTATATGGAAAAGTGTTTCTAATTGCATTATTTATAATATTAAAAAATTTAAACATCCAGTTCTCTTAAATTAGAAAGTGGCCAAGTAAATTGAAAGACAAGCATCTAATATTATACAAATATTAAAATGATTATATAATTGTGAATAAAAAGTATATATAATATATAATGAATATATAATATACAAATATTAAAATGATTATATCATTGTGAATAAAAGTATATATAATATATAATGAATATATAATAGACAAATATTACAATGATTATATCATTGTGAATAAAAAGTAAAGCTACAAAATTTTATGCATGGCATGATTTTAACTATATTAAAGATCATAAAAGAAAAAAATAGGAAGGAAATAAGCCGAAAAACTAGACAATAGATTTTGAGTGGTTTTTAACATTTTTTTCTGCCCTTTTTATGCTATTTATTACTTTGTAAGTTTATTACAAAAAGCATGCATTACTTTGTAATCAAAAACAAAATAAAAAGGGATTTATTCTCTAATGGGACAGTCTGGTATTTGGAAGAAAAATGATTTTTGAACTGTTGAGATTGTGTGAATTAAAGGCAATTGAAAAAAATCAGGACTTGTTTCTACTCTGTGCACACCACTAAAGGGATGCTATTGCTGACAGTTTAATAGTCAGTTTCAGGAAAAAAAGCAAGAGAACTATAGAATGCACCATATCTGGTTCAGTTATCTTCTTGAGTTTCTAGGAATGTTGTTTAACTTTCTTACTTTTGAAATATGTAAATAGCAACTAGCTAGTTGCTCTTGTTGAAAATAAGAATACCAAAGTTTCTTAAATTTCATTTGTATCATTTTGTTTTTCATTATACTTTTTATTTTGAGGAAATTATAGATTCATATGCAGTGTAAGAAATAATACAGAAAATACACAAAAATGCTTTGCCCAGTTTTCTCCAATAATAACATCTTATAAAATTATAGTCACAGATCACACACAGGATACTGACATTGAGACAGTCAAGAGGAAACAATATTCCCTCCTCTTCTAGTTTTATCACAAGTTTGCCTCATGTTACCCTTTAATAGCCATGCCCAATTCCCTTCCACTCTCATCCTCTGTTAAACACCTGGCAACCATGCACCCATTGTCGATTTCTAGTTTTTTTTAATTTTTATTTTTTTCCATAAGTTATTGGGGTACAGATGGCAGTTGGTTAACATGAGTAAGTTCTTTAATGGTGATTTGTGAGATTTTGGTGCACCCATCACCTAAGCAGTATACACTGCATCATATTTGTAGTCTTTTATCTCTTGCCCCACTCGCAGTCTTCCCCCAAGTCCCCACAGTCCATTGTATCATTGTTATACCTTTGTGTCCTCACAGCTTAGCTCCCACATATAAGTGAGAACATATGATGTTTGGTTTTCCATTCTTGAGTTACTTCACTTGGAATGATAATCTTCAATCTCATCCAGATCGCTGCAAATGCTGGTAATTTGTTCCTTTTTATGTCTGGGTAGTATTCAATCCTACATATTTATCAGTTTCTTTATCCACTTGCTGATCGATGGGCATTTGGATTGGTTCCATGATTTTGCAGTTGTGAATTGCGCTGCTATAAACATGCATATTCAAGTATCTTTTTTGTATAATGACTTATTTTCCTCTGGGTAGGTACCCAGTAGTGGGATTGCTGAATCAAATGGTATTTCTACTTTTTGTTTCTTAAGGAATCTCCACACTGTTTTCCATGAGTTTACATTCCCATCAGCAGTGTAGAAGTGTTCCCTGATCACCGCATCCATGCCAACATCTACTGTTTTCTTTATTTTTTTTATTATAGCCATTCTTGCAGGAGTAAGGTGGTATCGCATTGTGGTTTTGATTTGCATTTTCCTGATCATTAGTGATGCTGAGTTTTTTTTCATGTGTTTGTTTTCCATTTTTATATCTTCTTTTGAGAATTGTCTATTCATGTCCTTAGGCCACTTTTTAATGGGATTGTTTGTTTTTTTCTTACGGATTTCTTTGAGTTCAATGTAGATTCTGGATATTAGTCCTTTGTCAGATGTATAGATTGTGAAGATTTTCTCCCACTCTGTGGGTTGTCTGTTTACTCTGCTGACTGTTCCTTTTGCTGTGCAAAAACTCTTTATTTTAATTAGGACCCATATATTTATCTTTGTTTTTGTTGCATTTGCTTTTGGGTTCTTGGTCATAAAATCCTTGCCTAAAAAGCCAACATCTAGAAGGGTTTTTCCAATGTTGTCTTCTAGAATTTTTATAGTTTCAGGTCTTTGGTTTAAGTCCCTAATCCATCATGAGTTGATTTTTTTTTTATAAAGTGAGAAATGAGGGTCCAGTTTCATTCTCTTACGTGTGGTTAGCCAATTATCCCAGAGCAATCAGACAAGAGAAAGAAATAAAGGGCATCAAAATCAGTAAAGAGGAAGTCAAACTGACATTGTTTGCTGGCAATATGATTGTTTACCTTGAAAACCCTAAAGACTCCTCCAGAAGGCTCCTAGAACTGATAAAAGAATTCAGCAAAGTTTCCAGATACAAGATTAATGTACACAAATTAGTAGCTCTTCTATATACCAACAGTGACCAAGCAGAGAATCAAATCAAGAACTCAACCCCTTTTACAATAGCTGCAAAACAAAAACCAAACAAACAAAAAAACAACTTAGGAATATACCTAACCGAGGAGTCAAAAGACCTCTACAATGAAAACTACAAAACACTGCTGAAAGAAATCATAGATGACACAAATGGAAACTCATCCCATGGTCGTGAATGGGTAGAATCAATATTGTGAAAGTGACCATACTGCCAAAAGTGATGTATAAATTCAGTGCAATCCCCACCAAAATGCCACCATCATTCTTCACAGAATTCAAAAAAAATCTAAAATTCATATGGAACCAAAAAGAGCCTGTATAGCCAAAGCAAGACTAAGCAAAAAGAACAAATCTGGAGGCATCATAGTACCTGATTTCAAACTATACTATAAGACCATAGTCACCAAAACAGCATGGTACTGGTATAAAAATAGATACATAGACCAATGAAACAGAATAGAGAACCTGGAAATAGACCCAAATACTTATAGTCAACTGATCTTCAACAAAGCAAACAAAAACATAAGGTGGAGAAAGCATGCCCTTTTAAACAAATGGTGCTAGGACCATTCTCTATTTCTAAACCTTGTCATTTCAAGAATCTTATACCAATGGGTATATAGAATATAGCCTTGGAGATTGGCTTTTTTTCACTCAGCACATTTTTCTTTTGTAGATTTATCCAGGTTGTTGCAAGTATCAATAGTTTCCTTTTTTATTGCTGAGGTAGTGTTCCATGATATGGATACACCAGTTTGTTTAACCATTAATTGATTGAGGGATATCTTGGTTGTATCCAGTTTTCCACTATTATTAATGTAGCTGTTGTAAATATTTGGGTATAGCTTGTTGTGTAAGCATACATTATTTCTTATTTCTTATTCGTTATTATGCTTATTTCTCTGGAATAAGTGCCCAGAATACAGTTCATGAGTTGTATGGTATTTGCATGTTTAGTTTTTAAAGAAACTGCCAGAGTTTTCCGGAGTGGCTATATCATGGTACATTCTCATCAGCAATGTATGAGTGATCCAGTTTCTCCACATCCTTGCCAGCATTTTGTGTCACCATTTTTTATTTTAGCCATTTTAACAGATTCACAGTGGTATCTCATTCTGTTTTTAATTTTCATTTTCCTAATGGCTAATGAGGTTGAACATCTTATCAGATGATTTTTTTCCATTTGTACACCTTATTTGGTGAAGTGTCCCTTCATATCTTTTGCCCATGTTCTAATTGAATTGTTTGCTTTTTTACTGTTGAATTCTGAGAGCTCTTCACATTTTACAAATAATAATCCTTTGTCAAATATGTGGTTTGTAAATATTTTATCCCAGTTAGTAGCTTATTTTTTCACCTCCTTAACAGGATCTTTCAATAAGAAAATTTTTAAAAACTTTTGATGACACATAATTTATTAATTTTTTATCTTATGGATTATGCTTTTGTTGTCAAGTCTAAGAACTCTTTACATAGCTCTTGAACCTGAAAATACACACCAATGTTTTCTTCTAAAAGTTTTACAGATTTAAGTCCATGATTCATTTTGAGTTAATTTTTGTTGAAAGTGTGAGACTTAGATCAAGGCTTTTTGTATTTGTTTGTTTATTTGCCTATGGATTGGATTCCCAATTATTTCAATGTCATTTGTTGAAAAGGCTATCTTTCCCCCTAATTGCCTTTTCACATTTGTGAAAAATTACTTGGGCATATTTGTGTGGCTCAATTTCTGGGTTCTCTATTGTGTTCCACTGATCTCAATGTTTATTTCTCCACACTACCATACAGTCTTGATTATTGTAGGTATATAGTAAACTTGAAATCAAGTAAACTAATTCTTCTTATTTTCTTCAAAATTGTTTTAGCTATTCTATGTACTTTGCTTTTCTATATAAATTTTCCAATAATCTTGTCTATAGCTATAAAAAATCTTTCTGGATTTTGATAGAAATTGTGTTAAATCTTTTACTTTTTTTTTTTTTTTTTTTTAGATGGAGTCTCGCTCTGTCTCCCAGGCTGGAATGCAGTGGCACAATCTCGGCTCACTGCAACTTCCGTCTCCTGGGTTCAAGTGATTCTCCTGCCTCAGCCTCCCAACTAGTGGGACTACAGGTGTGTGCCACTACGCCCAGCTAATTTTTTGTATTTTTAGTAGAGACGGGGTTTCACTGTGTTAGCCAGGATGATCTCAGTCTCCTGACCTTGTGATCCACCTGCCTTGGCCTCCCAAAGTGCTGGGATTACAGATGTGAAGCCACCATGCCTAGTCATGTTAATTCTTTATATAAATTGAGAAAAAAAATCATTTTTACTGTATTGAGTCTTTTATTCCATGAGCATGGCATACCTTCTCAATTATTAATCTTCTTTAGTTTTTTCATCAGTATTGTGTAGTTTCCATCATATAAGTCTTAAACATATTTTGTTAGATTTACACTTAAGTATTATAATATTTGAGTACTTGTAAATGGTACCGTATTTTTGATTTCACTGTTCACATGTTCATTGCCAGTATACAGAAATGCAATCAACTTTTATTTACTGTATATTATACCACATTATTGACTTTGTTTACTATTTCTAGGAATTTTCATAGATCCTTTGTAATTTTCTACATTATATTGTCTTAGACAATAGACAATCATATTGTCTTCAAATAGGAGCAGTTTTTATTTCTTCTTTTCTAATCAGTATTCCTTTTATTTCTTTATATGGCTGAATGCTCTGGCCAAAATTTCTAGTACTGTTGAAGAAGAGTGGTGAGACTGGACATTCTTATTTTGTTACTTATCTTACAGGGAAAACATTCACTTTTTTTTTTTTACCATTAAATATATAATTATGAACAGATTCTTAATAGATGCTCTTTACCAAGTTGAATAAGTTCCCCCTCTATTCTTCTTTTTCTGAGTTTTATCATAACTGATCATTGAATTTTGTCAAGTAATTTTTTAGCATTAACTGATATTATGTGATTTTTTTCTTTTTTAGCCCATTAATGTGGTGGATCACATTGATTAATTTTCAAATATTGAAACATACTTGCATTCCTGGAATTAAATTAACTAGATTATGGTATATAATTCTTTCCTATATTGCTGAATTCTATTTGCTTTTTAAAGGATTTTTGTATTTATATTTAGGAGACTAATTGGTCTATAGTTTTTTTTTTTTTTTTTTGCACTATCTTCATCTGCTTTTGGTATCAGGGTAACACTATCTTCATAAAATGATTTGAAAAATGTTACCCCCACTTCTTTTTTTTTTGGAAAAATTGTGTAAAGTTGGTGCTATTTATTAAACATTTCATAAAAATGTCCCCTGTAACCATCTGGGCTTGGAGATTTCTTTATGGGGATCTTTTAAATCATCAATACAATTTCCCTATTAGTTATAGAGCTGTCCAAATTATCTATTTTATATTGGACAAGTAGTGATTACTTGTGTTTTTTAGGGAGTTGACCCATTTTTACCTAAGTTGTCAAATTGATGCATGTAGAGTTGTTCATAGTACAATCGACCCTCTCTACCCATGGGTTCTGTATCTCTGGATTCAACCTACTGCAGATTGGAAATATTTGAAATAAAAAAATGCATCTGTACTGAACATGTACGGTCTTTTTTTCTTGTCATTATTCCCTAAATAATACAGCATAACAACTATACTTAGAGTTTGCATTGTATTTGGTAATATAAGTAATCTAGAGATGATTTAAAGTATATAAGAAGATGTACATAGGTTATTTGCTAATACTATGTCGTTTTATATCAGGGATTTGAACATCCACTGATTTTGATGTCCACGGGAGATCCTAGAACTGATCCCCAACAGATACTGAAAAACAATGTATTCCTTTATTATCCTGATATTCCTTACTCCATTATTGAACTGGCAAACTGTGTCTTTTTGTCTCCTCTTTGTCCTTCACCTCTCTTACTGCTTCTATTTCCTGTGTGTACCTCTAAAAGGACATTGTTACAGAAAATGTAATAATCCCTTTCAAGGGAAAGCAGAAACTGCAATATCTCATTGAGCACATCTGCTTAATATTCCAGCAGTCTAGTTTAATATTCTTACTTTTGAAATATTTAAACAATAGGACCTGGGCAGTTGCTCTTGTTAAACACAAAGAATAACTCATCAAATTGCCCCAAGTTTTCTAATCTAACTGTCTAATTCAATTTTCTTCAGTCTCAGTTGGACATTTAGTGAATTCTAGAGAAAAGGACACAGAGTACATGATGGAAGTTTTGATGGACTTTTGTCCTGACCTGTCATTTATAACCTAATTGAACTGAGAAAAATTCTGTGTGGATACATACTGCCTCAACTTAATCCTAAATCATTTGAGAGGTCTACCTAACCTTTCTCAGGAACTAATTTAAGAGCTTTACAAGGTAACTGAGTTATCCCAGTCCTTTGAACGATTCCTTTACTCTCTTCCCTATAAACTGATACTGGCTTTGCTACCCAGGATTTGACTCTGTGCTTTAACTCTACTGGATTTCCCAGGAGCTTGACACTGTGTCCCACAGGAATATATTATGGGTAGAAAACTCTTCACTGAAAACAAAGATGACAGAATTTAAGGATGACAGAATATCTACGTTTAGACGGAAAAAAAAAAAAAACAGATTGGGAAACAAGAAAACTAACTATAGACAATCATCTATCATTTGGATCTTAAGCAGATCGTTAGTAAGTCCCAGTTTCCTGTTTGCTGGCTGCACATATTTATTCCCAGCCCTCAACCTTGGGGAGAGGAATTACCAAAAGAAAACTAATAAACATCAAGTCACACAGAAGTAAACTGAAGAAAACATATGCCATTAATTAACCTAGTTATTCCTAGTAATTAGTTGCTGTGTATTTTTGACACTGGTACACAGCTAAGAACAGCCAAAAATATGTTTATAAAATGTTTGTTATATAAAACTATAATATTTTAGAAATTTTGCCAAATTCTCTCATTCAGAAGATAAGAAAACTAAGTATGGGAGGCCTTTCATCAACTCACTGATGGAGTTCGGACAAGAAAATACGTGTCTTCTAACTTTTCCCATCCATATTTTACTTTAGCAGCATTTTTCTTTAATTTAGCGATCAGTTTTTATATTACTGACAATAATGTTTTTTCCTATACCTATGTGTGACATATATTCCTTTTGTTTTTTGTTTTTTGTTTGTTAGTTTTGGTTTTGTTTTGTTTTTGCAGCAATACTTACTGGAACATTTTATGCAAGGGTATCAAATTAATAGAATTTTGTAAATGAATATGAGCCAATCAAGTAGAATGGATTAAGTCTCAATCACTTGTGAGTAGAGAGTTTGCAGTTAAATAATAAGATCACATTCTTTATGCATGGCTGGCTACACAGGCTCCATGTGAGATTAGTAGAGGTTTCTCTCTTTTCACTCCTGGAAAGAAGAAATGCAACTTGGCTTTATTTGTATTGATAGACCATCAGAGCATGTGTCTTTGGAGGTATCATTAGATGAGGAACAACGGCGTGTCCAATCTGAGAGTTGAGAAAGATTTTAGAAGTTGCCTAGTTTAATTTGGCTATTCATGGTAATAATACTTATTCACCCACTTTAATTAAGGAATGACATTTTTGGGTATATATCGATAAACATCAAGCTGATTGTTTACAGTGTTAGTAGAAGAGCTGGCAGAAGTTGGGTGTATGTGAAGTCAGCCTGGAGGCAAATCAAAGCATATGGCAGATTTAAGAGATGACCTCAGGCTAAGGCAGTGCTGAAATCAGATGTAGACAAAACCAGGAGGCCACAAAAGAAAAAGATTAGGCATAGCAAGTATAGCTTCTTGGTCACTGGGCAACAAAGCCTCAGAGTTGTGTCAATGCCCTCCAGTCAAAGACCACCAGGAACAGACCTGTAGTTAAACAAGTTGAGTGGATTCCTTCTTACAGCAAAGGAGAATGCACACCACAGGGAAGTGTGTGGAATCTCAGGAAGAAAGTGTTTGAAAAAAACTTGTGGGATTTGGTCTTTGGTTGGGTCATTTTGTGAATGGAACAGGTAGTAGGGATTCACTCTTGACTGGATTTTCTCAGAAGGAAAGAACAATTTTACAATTGGGTATCTCAGTATCAAGTAATAAAAGAATAATGTCTATATTAAGTGTCTTGTTTTCGGATGTATTTTTTTTCCATCCAAATGAACATGTAAATACTCTCCCATCCCTAAAATTTGTATTTTAAGTAAAGAGTTTTCTTCCCATGACCGCTTTGTTGGGTGTACACTCTGTATGCTCTTAATGTTTAGTTCCTTGTTATGGGTTCAGACAAACACATCTCCCTCACTACTGCCTGTTTGCCTGCTTCTAACTGTTTTATCTTGCCCTTCTCAAATGTTTTTGACGAAATCAAGTTATCTCAGCTTGGTTTAATTTCAAAATCAGCCCAGACCCTTGGTAAGGGTACAGATTTCAAAGATGCTCACTGATTATTATGATTCATTAGCTTTGAGGTAGAATCTGGTAGTCTGTATTTTTATTAAATAGTAAGACACCATATAAGCAAGCTTCTTAATCTATTAATATTTGGTCATACTAAAAGTATATAGCTGGAGGGGTGGCTCGCACCTGTAATCCCAGCACTTTGGGAGGCCGAGGGGGGTGGATCACTTGAGGTCAGGAGTTCAAGACCAGCCTGATCAACATGGCGAAATCCTGAATCTACTAAAAATACAAAAATTGGTCGGGCAGGGTGGTGCACGTCTGTAATACCAGCTACTCAGGAGGCTGAGGTGGGAGAATTGCTTGAACCTGAGAGGTCGAGGTTGCAGTGAGCCAAGATCACACCACAGCACTCCAGCCTGGGTGACAGAGTGACTCCATCTCAATCAGTCAATATAAACAGAACCCAAGTGAAGACATTATATTATCCTTTGAGAAAATGTTTTAACTTTTAAAATTATCCTTTGAGAAAATGTTGCATTTGCCTTTGGAAATTGTATTTAATGCAGAAAAAGACAAAGAATAACATAATAGACATCTGAATATTTGCTGTCCAGCATTTTAAAGGGTTAAAATTTATCTCATATGTTTCAGAAATTTTTAAGTAAAATAAACACAACCAGTTAATATTATTTTTATCTACTTACGCTTGTATTTATTTCTTATCAATCTTGTACCCTTGTTTTATTCACAATCTTGTTCCCTTATTTTGTTCACAAATGCACAAAAATGCGTATCTTTATGCATTTTTAACCACTATTATTTTAGACATCTATTTGATCTATCTAGATCTAGTTCATTTATTTCTCACTGCCATATAGTATATACATGTGTAAATAATTTCACCATTTAATTTCCTATTCCTCCACTGTTGGATATCTGCTTGTTTCTAATATTTTGTTCATATATTCAATGCTGCCTTGTCCATCCTAGCGCCTGCCTCCTTGTGCACATACACAAGGGTCTATAGGGTTTATAACAACGAGTGGTCTAGTTTGTGCATTTTCAACTGTGAAGAAATTGCCAACATGCTTTCCCAAATGACAACATATATATATATGTATATGTGTGTGTGTGTGTGTTACATATACAAAATACTGTATTTTGGAGTATTTTGTATATATACACAATTTTATTTTTTTATCAGTACAAAATGTCCACTGGCCTAACTAATTAGAGGTGCTGTTTTCTGAATTTTTTGCATATGTATATATTTATATATATATATATATATAATGTGTATACATATATATATGTAAAATCAGCAGTTTGTCAGTTACCTTCCCCAATAAACTTATACCAATAAAATAGTGTGAAATATTTATACTTACACTATAAGATACAGCATAAAATAGACTTTCAATTTGAGATGTATGAAATAGTAACTTAGTGCTTTAGTTTGCATTTATTTAATTATTGATGAGGATAAGTATCTTCTCAAATGCTCTATACTTACTTAGATTCTTGTTCAGTGAATTGGCCTTTCTGACTCTTTGCCCAATTTTCATTAGTTTTGTTGCTTTTTCCTGTTGATTTCCTGTTGATTAGAATTTCTTCATAAATTTGGAATACTACCCCCCATACACATTGCAGGCAATGAACTTTGCTATTATAATTTTTTACTACCAATTTTTAGTTTTCAGATATATTCCTGATGATTGATAGGGTCTGAAAAGTTACTGCAGGTACGTGTTCCTACCATTAGTTCTTTTCCCTGTTTATAAGAAAAGAGATATCACAAAACTGATTTAAAGCCTAAGGCAGAGTTTCTGTACTTTTGTCATATACATAATGAAACAAAAATAAATAAAAAAAACTAAAGCAATACATTTACAGTTGATCAGCTTTAATTTGCTTTTTGCTGAAACAGTAGCCCTGGAAGTTGATGTACTAGTGCATTTCACGTCTTTTTCTAAATTAACAAATTTGTGAAAATTATTTTAGAGAGATTTCAAGTTACACACTAAGCCTCTTTCTAAAACAAATGTATTCCTCTGTCAATAAAAATTGGAAGGAATCAAAGGGCACATTAGCATACAAAATGTAATTTTTAAAAAATACTGCTGAAAAGTCAGACCTTCGTGTTGCTAATTCTGGTAGTAAAAATAACTCTATAGATTTAGCACACCGTGTATGTGTTGCTAGCAGACTAAAGGTTAAACAACTTTAAACTGTTAGACAGAAACTAGTCCCCCAAGCTACTTTCAGCTCAATTTCTCTGGTGAATCAAAAGAAAACAAAAATGCTTGGCAGCTCTTTCTTTCAGTGCAGAGGTAGCTTTGCATTTTTGTAGATGTTGACTTCTAAATATTTGGGTTTTGTTGGTTTTTTATTGTTGTTTTTTGCTCACCTTTAGCATCTCAAAAATGCCAAAGCCTGTTCATTTTATAAGATCTCTATTATATGAGATAAGAAGACACTCAGAATTTTATAAAAATTTTTATAAAATTGCATTCCTAGAATTCTAGATACTGCTTTTACATTTTCAAATGGAAACACTTGTTTTTAGAACTGCGTGTTCTTTTTCTCCTGAGCACATTTCTATCTTATTCTTTTTCTTATAAAATAGGCACAAAATACTCCTCCCATTTTATCAGTACAAACTGTCCACTGGCCTAACTCATTAGAGGTGATGTTTTCTGAATTTTTTGCTTATTTGTCCCACATGCCTCATAGAAAATGTCAGTCAGCATATTAAGAGGAGGAAGTATATGCACCAAAACCAGGCTATGTTTTAAAACCTAGTAGGAGATGGGTCATCCCGAAGCAATATTGAAGAGGAGGAAATGTTTGTCTCCAGCAAGCTAATTTCTCTTATCTTCACTCTTTTTTTTTTTTTTTTTTTTTTTTTGAGACGGAGTCTCGCTCTGTCCCCCTGCCTGGAGTGCAGTGGCACCATCTCGGCTCACTGCAAGCTCCGCCTCCCAGGATCACGCCATTCTCCTGCCTCAGCCTCCTGAGTATCTGGGACTACAGGCGCCCGCCACCGAGCCCGGCTAATTTTTTTTTTTTTTTTTTTTTTTTGTATTTTTAGTAGAGACGGGGTTTCACCGTGTTAGCCAGGATGGTCTCAATCTCCTGACCTTGTGATCCGCCCGCCTTGACCTCCCAAAGTGCTGAGATTACAGGCGTGAGCCACCGCGCCCGGCTTTTTTTTTTTTTTTTTTTTTTTTTTAAATTTATTATTATTATTATACTTTAAGTTCTAGGGTACATGTGCATAACATGCAGGTTTGTTACATATGTATACTTGTGCCATGTTGGTGTGCTGCACCCATCAACTCGTCAGCACCCATCAACTCGTCATTTACATCAGGTATAACTCCCAATGCAATCCCTCCCCCCTCCTCCCCCCCCCCCTTTTTTTTTTTTGAGACAGAGTCTTGCTCTGTGGCCCAGGCTGGAGTGCTGTGGCATGATCTGGGCTCGCTGCAAGCTCCGCCTCCTGGGTTCACACCATTCTCCTGCCTCATCCTCCCAAGTAGCTGGGACTATAGGCGCCCGTCACCACGCCCAGCTACTTTTTTGTATTTTTAGTAGAGACGGGGTTTCGCCATGTTAGCCAGGATGGTCTCAATCTTCTGACCTTGTGATCCACCTGCCTCGGCCTCCCAAAGTGCTGGGATTACAGGCATGAACCACCGCGCTCGGCCCACTGTTTCTTATTTTAAGCATCCCCTTTACCACTTCCCCACCTATGTACTTCTCGTTTCCACATATACGCACGCATACATACACAATGTCCTTGTGAGCTCACCAGTCATCTCATCTCTTCTGTTGTATTAACCACTAACAGAGAGGAATATATTAAGCTCATTCCAAGTGAAATGTTAGGTAATAGTATCATATCCCTTCCTGAAATATTTATATTGTAACAGAGATGCTAGAAAAACCATCGCCTTGCTTGTTTTTTCAGTCCAGAATCCATCTGCTACTAGTTCGGACTAAACTGTGATTTAATCTCTGGACACAAAAACTAAAATCTCCCTAGATCCATCCCTGTCCTTTATGCTATGACCCATTATCAGGGGTTTTGCCCTCCCAGATTGTCTGGGGGTGGGAATGCTATCCTTAACTCTTAGTCTCCAGGACTGGCCATTGATATCTGCTGCCTGACTTCAATGGCATGAGTTGCTTGCTGCCCAAGACCTACCGCTGACCAAATCCCCTCACACTATAATCTGTCCACCTACTGGGCCAAACTGTTTCTGCAATGGCCAGATAGTAAGTATTTTAGGGTTTATAAGCCATACAGACTCTGTTGCAACTACTCAACTTCACCATTGTAGCACAAAAGCAACCATATACAATACATAAATGAGTGGGACTAATTGTGCTTCAAAAAAACTTTATTTGTTACAAAAACAGACTGTGGTCCTGATATGACCTACAAGCTGTAGTTTTCAAGCCTGTTCCCCAGACACTTGGCTATACAGCAGGCAATTGGCTTTGCTCATTCATTCATCTTTTCATTCACTCATTCATTCACTAAATGCATATTGTGCCCATGCTGTATGTCAATTGCTTAATGCTTACTACATATTGATACAAAGATGACTAATACACAATATTTCCCCTATATTAGCTGAGAGTTCCAAGACAAAGATAGGCTTGTAAATAATAATAATTTGACAAGGTAAGTGTGTGTCATCCTGGATTTGCTGTTGTTGCAAATTACAGTAAACTTTTCTCAAAATGGCTTAAGCAAAAGATATCTGATATCTGCTGCCAGACCTCACTGATGTGAGTTGCTTGCTGCTCAACACCTACGGCTGACAAATCTCCCACACCATAGTCTGTCCACCTGCTGGGATGACTGGCCACTAGTTTGGATGGCCTAAATTGCCTGAGTCAAGGAGACTATATAATTGGTATAATTCCTGGCCATGTAAAGACCTGTATGTCTATGCCACCTCTATAGTGTCAATAGGAGGAGTAAGTTGTCAGTGTGCAATTTGAAACATCTATAAAGGAGTTTAATTTAGCAGAGGAAAAGTTAATCTGAGTAAACAAAAATTCACATCATAGATGCAACTCCCATGCCATATGTACATAAGCCTAATCCTAATGATACAAATAATACAACAACAGTACAACTATAACAATAATAAATAATATTTACTAAATGTTTACTATGTGCCAGTTGCAGTTCTAAGCATGTTATTAACTGCTTTAATCCTCACTACAGGATTAAATGATAGATATGGCTTTACCCCTATTTTATAGACGAAGATCCAGGAGAATAGACAGAGCTTAAATAACTTGCCCATTTAGAACGAGGCACAATTAGGATTTGAACCCAGACAGTCTGGATTCTGCCTTTATGCTAGGATTCTGCCACTCTGATATATTGTAGAGCTCTGTTTCCAGTCTGTTGTGAAACCGTAGCCTTGGAGCTTTAACATTATGTTCATTTTAAGAGGCTCAGAATTGTCAGCTGTAGGATAGGAAGTAAATTCCCTTTCATTGTTCAAAGATCAAGGCTGTAGCTAGTTGTCCTAAATTCTATCATTACATTTTGGTAGACTGTGTTACATCATGTCAAGATATTTAAATTCTCCCATGTCTTTCTGGGCATTTGCTAAATGAGAATAACTATTTACCTACCTTAGGATTTCTACTGAAAATTATTATATTACAATGCATCTTTGTGAAATATAATCATTTGATTAAAAACTTTCCATAGAGAGTTTACAACAACATTAGATACCTACACTTATAAACCAAGTTATTCGCAAAGGAGTTTAGTAATCCCAAAGTAGCTAAAATTCAAACTAGGATTTCCAAGTCTAATTTTGCTTCTATCTCACTTATGTGGATTGTTTTTTGAAAAGATCTAGTGATTATTTCTTGAGTTTTAACCAAGTAATACAATATAAAGTGTCATATTATAAACTTTCTTTAGAAGATAAGTAGTCCTTTAAATTTATAGTTGAAAATGTGTAGTCTGGCTTTTAAAAGTGTGTGAGTGTGCACATGTAGGCACATAAATGTGTGATGTCTTCTGTAGTTTAGATATATGAAAGATTTTATTCACAAATTAAAATAACAGCTTAGCAGGACTGAAATATCCTTAATTCCCCTCTTTGGATCATAAAACAAGACTATTGAGTAATAATTCTACCAAGGCACACTTGGAAATTATTGCTAATAAATGAACCCATGTTGTTTTAATATTATTTTGCTAAAACATGCATGTCTTTCGCTTTAAATTTAAGCACTAGAATTGCTTGATTGTATTTTACAGATATCTCACTGTTTTCCCCTTCAATAGAGCATCCATATGAATATTAAGTAACCATGGAACAAGAGTGTATCCACCATTTATTCTCAAACGCATGTCATTTCAGAAGACTCATAGGGTATTAAAGAGTTAGTGGTAGTACCGGCAAATGAGGGTAGAGTTGTTTCAGTTTTAGGAATGAAATACTTTTTATGCTTATTACTTTTCTGTGTTCAGAATAAAATAAATGCTTTTTAAATTGTGAATGAGTACAAAACATAGAAAATTATTTTAAAAAATAGGTAAATATTTCCAGAAATGATGGAAAGACAAATTAATGCCTTTTTTCCAATTTCTGATAGTGTATGTTGTTAATACCTCTCCTTCCCTCCACAGATGTAGATTAATTGAGAATTACACTATCTCATGTTATATTCAAAAATACATGTTAACATAAAATGACTCCAATAAACTTTTTACTCATAATACTAGCTACTGTCGCTTAAGTTTTTAATTGTATCAGGCACTATCAAAGTGACTAGCAATAATTGTCTCCTGTAACCTTAACAACATCAGTAGGAAGTTACGATTATTACAGAAGTTTTATGGATTTGGAATCTGAGATACAGACGGGGCAAGTGACTTTTCCAGTTAGTGGTGGAGCTGGGCTGAGAACCCACATAGTTTGACTCTAGAGACCATACACTTAACTACTCACTATTTTGTACCATGCTTCCCTTTCCTCACCTGTCTTAAGGATTTCTGCTGAAAAATTGGATGAAATACTCCTGTTTCTGGAGAGTGTTTACCATTTGGCCATGAGGTTTATGCAGCTAATTTGTTGCTCTGCAACTGCGATCACTCTCATTAAATAGTAATTTCTATTAAGCATGAATCTTTTCCTGTTTTTTTTCTAGTATAGTACTTGTTCCTTTTCTTTTATGTGCCTTCACAGAGCTGTCCCTGACCAATTCAAGATTATAGCAGCACAATATCTCTTTGAAGTTCATATCTTATATTAATAGAAACACTTGGAACTCAATCTTTGTTCATTCTTGTACTGGAGAGTTCTCTGCCATGTGAATCAAATCCTGAACACAGCTGATTTAATTAGAGGTGGTCAAATTATAGCCAAAATCATAGGTCATGAGCAATCCTGGTTAAAAATCTCTGCCTGAAGAGGGAAAAGTGAAACGAAATGTACCCAATGGATTTAATTTCATGCATTTAAATTAGAGGCACAAACATAATTAGTGTGAGAAGTGGGAAGGGTACTGAATATAAGGCTTTTTATCCAGTATTTTCAAACTCTACTAGCTCTAAAATAATTTTGCAAAACTTTCTATCCTATAACACATTTTCAGTTGTAGCCTATAATTTTTATCATAAATTTAAACAGTTGCAAGTAATTTATTTTTTAACATTAGTAAACACAGAAATTTGAAAATTAAAATGATCTTTTAAGTGAAGTAGAATTCTTAGATCTGAGCAAGAGGAATCTCACACACTATGAAGGCATACTATATAAATTCATTAAAAAAATGCCCAGGACCCTCTATTACCAGGAGCCTAGCATTTAACACTCATGCAGAAAGACCTGTAACTCTAAACATCTGTTCTCAATACTAACGCCATTCAACACCAGGGAATCACTTTTGCACATCTCCTGCCCTAGTCCTCCACACAAAAAGAAAGTTCATCTAAATGTTAGAAAAGCCTGCAGGATGTACTGCCACTGAGGTCTGAGTCACATGCTGCTTTGGAGGGCACGGTATATTTGAAATGCTTAAGATACAGACAAACAGATTAACTTATCAAATCCCTATACCAGATGGCATGAATGCAAAGTTCTTAAAATAACAAAGTAATTTTTCCTACCAGGTCAAGTACCCATTTTCTTGCCTCTCTATTTCTGATTAAAATATCTGCCAAGAGTTGTACACAGTAGCTGAGGAATATTTATCAATAATAAACAATTCCTATTACCCTATATTTATGTATGTGAATATTTAGACCTCTTTTGCACTCACAACTAGATGGAAATTTAACAATAAAATTGGAAATAATTTTCTTTGTATAAATATATTTAATGTTACATTCAGTGTTCAAAAATTAAGTAATTTTGATTTAAAAGTAACTTTTTTCAAAAACATTAAAAATTGTTTTTGCATTTACTATAATTCTTTATAAACATATTTTTTCAGTTTTGTGCACTTTGATTATAATTATAATTTGCTTTTAATTTTTTAGATTATTATTGTCATTAAAACACAAATTATGTGAAAATTTTGATTATGACAAAATAATTTAGCTATCCACTAAATAGAATAAAAATAAAACTTATGAAAGAACATATAATCATTTATATATTACATATGCCATTACTTTTTTTTTTTTTTTTTTTGAGACAGAGACTCGCTCTGTGGCCCAGGCTGGAGTGCAGTGGGCACGATCTGGGCTCACTGCGAGCTCCACCTCCCGGGTTCACTCCATTCTCCTGCCTCAGCCTCCCGAGTAGCTGGGACTACAGGCACCTGCCACCACGCCCGGCTAATATTTTGTAGTTTTAGTAGAGACGGGGTTTCACCGTGTTAGCTAGAATGGTCTAGGTCTCCTGACCTCGTGATCCGCCCACCTCGGCCTCCCAAAGTGCTGGGATTACAGGCGTGAACCACCGCGCCCGGCCCTGCGAAACCTTCTTTACACAAATATGTAGAGGAAATGGAAGGAGATTTTAATTCTGTCAAGAATATCCACCTTCAATTATGCTGAAAAGAAAAGATTAGAATTTAGCAACTTTTTCCTCTATTACCCTGATCCAGCCACAGTTCCCTCTTGCCTGGATTATTAATAGCATCCAAAATGTTAACCCTGCTTTTACCCATGGTTCCCTTCAATCTATACCCACATTCCATAGCAGCAATAGCTAGTCCGTTAAAGGAGAAAGAAAATTGTATCGCTCCCTGGCTTCCCATCTCACTCTGAGTAAAAGCCGAAAAACTTACCGTGATCCTCAAGGCTGTGCAGAATCTAGCCTCCTTTTCCCTCCCTGACCTTGTCCTCTATTCTTGTCCTCATTCACTCCACTGCACCTCACTGGCCCCTTTGCCATTCGTCCATCAGACCCGCATGTCCCCACATCCAAGAGCCTGTGCACTGGTTTTTCCTCTGCTGAGAATGCTCTCCCCTCAACATCACCACTTAACTTCTTTCTTATAAGACCCTGCTACTTCTTTGTTATAAAGCTAAGCCTTCTATACCTCCCTATCTCCAGCCCTGCCCATCACACAGGTCATTTCCCATTTGCCTACTTTTTTTTCTCCTTGGCAATAATAACTTTATAACATTCTAGATATTTTACATTTAAAATTTGTTTATAGTTATTCTACCCCCTAAGAGGTAAGCCACATGAGGGAAGGGAATTTGGAAAATGTGATTAAATGCAGTATCAAAGTATCTTGAATATAGTACATGCACGAAAAACACTTGTTGAACACTGCATTGATTGTCTATGCTGTGTAACAAAGTACCAGAAACCCAGCAGCTCAGAACAACATGTATTTATTATCTCACAGTTTCTGTGAATCAGAACTCCTGGCTGGGTCAGGTTGTCGTAAGTGCAGGAATCTCACGAGATATCAGCTGGGTAGTGTTACTTTCTCAACCTCACGATCCTCTTTGCAGATGGTCCTTGGCAGAATTCAGTTTCTTGCAGCTTCAGAGCTTTGTTGTTGGCTGTCAGCCAGGGTCCACTGTCAAGTCATGGGGGCCCCCAAGGTTCCTTGTTCCATGACCCTTTCACAGATCCCTCTCGTGGTACGGCAGCTGACAGCCAAGAGGAGAATCTCTCCCATCTAAGACAGAGGCTTACACGTAATGTTAATGTTCGCAGTGGCTATTCCATTATATTCACAGTTCCTGCCTCCTTCCAAAGGGAGAGAATTATACAAGGTGTGGGCCAGAGACATCATCAGAAAATGGGAATCTTGAAAAACATCTTAGGGCTATGCTTACCATAATGACTGAATTAAAAACCAAAAAAAAAAAAAGGAAAGAGAAGTCTTTTCTTAGAATGTCTTGATTAAAGAACATTAAAAGATACCATTTTACACAAAGTTTTCCTGTTATCTGAGACCGTGATGCCTTTTCATTCCTAAAAATGATTCAGTCTGGGTGGGAGTAAAGTAGGTGAAGAACAAATGTGAAAGAAAAAGAACTGACCTCCCATCTTGACATTACTTAGGCAGATCAGCTTCAGGAAAGTGTATCCATGGAAGTTAACATTCAGAACACTGAGTTCCCTTAAAACTGTCTGTGCCTTTGGAAAGTCTTCGTGCGCTCCGCAGACACTAATGTTCTCCAGTTTGAACATTACTCATATAATCTATCGGAGTGTTACTGGTATCAAACATTGCCACTGCCTGACATTGTGACTTACCTCCAGCTATACTTTCTTTCAGTTGCTGTGACAAGATGCAATCGGAACCCTTCCTAAAATAAAAGGATTTTCACCCATCCATCACTAATACCAGATTATGTCTATTTTCTAATTCCTTGATCATTTTCCTTACGGCATCTCACACTTGTAAGCCCAGTACTTTGGTAGGAGGAGTTGAGAAGATCACTTGAGGCCAGGAGTTCGAGACTAGCCTAGGCAACATAGTAAGGCCAAGTCCCTCTTAAAAAAAAAAAAAAATTAATAATATAGCCAGGCATGGTGATGGGCACCTCAGCCAGGAGACTGAGCCCAAGAGTTCAAGGCTGCAGTGAGCTATGATCACACCACTGCACTACAGCCTGGGTGACAGAGAGACACCCCATCTCTAAAACCAACCAACCAACCAACAAACAAATCACCCATGGTTAATTCCAGGATTATGTCGGATTATGAGATTTTTTTTCATTTAAACTTTAAATTTTTCCTTTTTTTGCCTCTGTACTTTTTAATTTTTTGTTATTCAGAAAGCATGGTCAACTTTACCTCAAAAATGAAATGAATCCCTATTGTTTTGAAATAAAAAAATTATTCTAAAAAATTGTCATAAAATATCAAGAACTCTTTATAAAAATATATTTCATAGAGCAATTATGTATCTTAAGCAAAATATTCTGACAAAACAGAACTACCTCATTGGACTACAGGTTTCCAGATGAAAGGCCCCCTTCTGTGTTGTTCCTCCTGTGTCCAGAAAAATACTTAGCACCAAGCAGGTGCTCAAGGGGTACTTACTGCAAAAACAACTCTCCTCACATAAAACAACTGATATATTTTTAAAAATCTACTTATTATTTTTGTCATTGCTCATCTCTTATTCATTTCTAAATAACTTGAGGAGAGTAAATATAAAATGCTTTTTACCCTGTGCCTTTTCTTTCTCAAGCACATAATGCAATATGGAAAACAACCTCAAATAAATGAAATATAATAATAGAAATCTTTAACCATTCTCTTGTGTTCCAATTTTAAAAATGGAGGCGCATATGGTATGCACTAAGCCAGTAACAAGACTGTATTTCTGAGGACTGCCTGTCTTCATCCTTCAAGGAGAGGGTTTATTACAAACAGCATTGTGTGGGCCACTGCATTTCAGAATGATTTTAAATATGAACTTAAACAGGCAAAGGCCACCCATTGCTTACCCAGAAAAATCTTGAACAAGAATGTTGTGGACATTCCACACATGGTAATTAATTACCACTTTGAAGTCCTGAGTGCAAAAGGATGACTACTACCTAGTATGCTGGTCAGGTGTCTCTACGCATTCTATTTTGTTCTACTTCTTAAAGGAAGCCCACCTTGGAAAAGGCTTGTTGGCATAGGTTTGGTTGGAAATGAATATGAATGCTCACGCACTAAATCAGTGGCTCTCAATTCTAGGTGAACATTAGGATCACAGGGAAATTTAAAAATGCTGAAGCCTCCCGACACTTTGGGAGGCCGAGGCGGGCGGATCACGAAATCAGGTGTTTGAGAACAGCCTGGCCAACACAGTGAAACCCCATCTGTACTAAAAATACAAAAAATTAGCTGGGCATGGTGGCGGGCACCTGTAATCCTAGCTACTCGGGAGACTGAGGCAGGACAATCGCTTGAACCCGGGAGGCAGAGGGTGCAGCGAGCCGAGATCGCGCCACTGCACACCAGGCGGGGCGAGGGTGTGAGACTCCGTCTCAAAAACAAACAAAAAAAAAAGTCGATGCCTATCGCCCATCTTAGACCAATACAACCAGAATTCTTGGGGTTGGGATTGGAAACTGTGTGTGTGGTGTTATTTTTAAGAATTTCCTGTAATTTAGTGTGCTATCAGGATGAAGAACCTTTACATCAGATTTTTAACTTCTTAAACTTAGAAATTATATCTGTGGGATTTGCCTTTTTATCCCAGTGCTTACCACAGTGCCTGGTATCAGGGTCTCCCAGAAGTCACGATGCAGTTTTAAGTTGTAATAACTGTAGAAGCACAAATGATGCTAATTGACGAATGTCATTTGAAAGTTTAATTGTATTTCAGTTTTATGCACACTTACTTATGACTTTTCTTTTTTTTTTTTTTTTTTTTTGAGACGGGGTCTCGCTCTGTCGCCCAGGCTGGAATGCAGTGGCCGGATCTCAGCTCACTGCAAGCTCCGCCTCCCGGGTTCACGCCATTCTCCTGCCTCAGCCTCCCGAGTAGCTGGGACCACAGGCGCCCGCCAGCTCGCCCGGCTAGTTTTTTGTATTTTTTAGTAGAGACGGGGTTTCATTGTGTTAGCCAGGATGGTCTCGATCTCCTGACCTTGTGATCCACCCGTCTCGGCCTCCCAAAGTGCTGGGATTACAGGCTTGAGCCACCGCGCCCGGCCTACTTATGACTTTTCATTAATAGACTTTTAATTTTTTGCTTTTTTAATTTTATTTTTACCCCCACAGACACTATGGTGACTTATGCTTTAGTCCTTCTGATTAATGCTGGCAAAGACTAAAAATTATTAAAATTAAAAATATGTTTACTCAAAATTCATAAATAAGTGCAGAAGAAATGAAAGTAGCCTTTTCAGGTGTTCCTAGTTGTAAGTTTATAGTATGACATATATATAGATATGAAAATATTACAATTTAAAACTTAAATATTTGGAAAATGCAGAATAGTAAAGGATCAATCATTATATAGTTGAATCTTCATCTGAATGTTGAAATCTACTGCCTATTAGAGGTTTTGTTTCAGTTCTATTCTTATGTTATAGTAGGAATGTCTTTGGCTGCAGGTAAAAGAAAACAGTGCTTTTTTAAAAGAATGATTTATTTTTGCATAACTAGAAGTCTGGAGTTAGGCAGCTGCTGATGTTGGTTTACTGGTTCATTAATTCCAGGGTGGTTCAGCCCTCCTCCACCATTGCAAGATGGCTTCCATAGCTCCAGGCTGCACCTTCAAAGGGTAGGGTTAAGGTAGTAACACTGGCTGCTTGTGACTAATATTTTTATTAGAAAAATATATGCTTCTCCCAGCATATGTTCACTTAGGTTTCATTAGCTAAAACTATATCATGCAGCAACCCTCTAGATACAAAAGTTACTAGGATGTAAGTATTTGACTTCTCTGTCTTCTATTTGGTTATAGAAAAGAGAGTAAAGTCAGGCATGTATTTGCTAGCCAAACAAGTTCCTGTTATCCTTAATGCTTTTCTCATCTACTCTAAAAGTGTGAAGTCAACTACTTCTAAAACTAATGGATCTTTTAATTGTTAGATAATATTCTCTTTTCTTCTAAGAGAATACAAAGCTTTTAGGGAACCAGAACTTTTCTTTTAAGGCTTTTCTTAATAATGAAGATTGTAGTCAACAAATACGCTTTCTCAATTCAGGGAGAAAAATGATGAAACCAATTCCATCGAATTATGGAACCAATGTGGTAAGAGCCATTAATAAAGGCTTTGAAATTGTATTCCACGTGGAATGGGAAATTGAAGGACTTTGGGCAGGTAAACAATATGACAAGTTTGTATTTTTTAAAGGTTTTGCAGAAAAATGAGTTGGTGAGGAACAAGATAAACACAAAGAGGAATTTCTTACAAGAATATGCCAAGTATTACATAGTCTCTTTCTTTATTGGCAATAGAGAAATCAGTTGAGATTACTGCATTATCCAGGTAAACATTGTTCAGACTAGAGTGATAGCTGTGGATATGGAAAGAGGTGAACAGATATTCTGGAGACAGAATTGACGGACTTACTGAAAGGTTGGAAGTGATTGTGAGGAAGAGGCAAGAAGGAGAGCTGACCCCAGAGTTTCTGGCTAAAGAAGATGATCAAAACAGTTCTGAGAAGGGAGATCAAGGATTTAATTTTGAAAAGGGGAACTAGAAGAAATCACCCATGTACCCTTTTGCACTTATATAGCAAGACTGGAATACAGAGGAGATTGGCATGAACCCTTAGCACGAATAATACATACATTTATGAAATGTTTCATAATTGTAATCACATTCCTAAAAGGAAAAGTATAAAGAAAAAAACAAACTAAAATATTATTACTATGAAAGATTAATGGACTAAAATCAGGTATATTACTTTATACAGTAAATGCAAATTAATATAATCCTCTTATGGAAGAGCAGAATGTCAAATTTTAAAAAGTTTTTAAAAGGATTTTAAAAAGTTATCAATTATTTTCAATAATCATAATGCTATAAATAAAATTAGAAAACATGGAGATGGTCAAAGGGATGCTAAGAGATTTGAATTAAAAAATCAGGAGTTGCAATAACATCATTCAAGGTGAAATACAAGGATAAGGAACTTAGTAGGACTGAAAGATAATAGGTATGATTAAAAGCAGTATTATGAAGCAAATATAGAAGTTATAAGTTCATGCATCAAACAATATGGTCACTCAACTCAGGTTAAGTGAATATCAGAAAAATTTACCACAAAAATATGATAAAATACCTTTATGCTTTCATGCTGAGACTTCAGTATACCTCTTTCAGAATCTCACATACCTAGAAGATAAATAAGCAATGTCAATTATTAATAATACTATTAAAAATCTTCATTTTACATTTGTTAAGATTGAGATATCTCCACATGGAGATGTTGGGTAGGCAGCCCAGGGCTCAGAACAGTACATTACGATACAACATATAATACTTTAATGTTTACATATAATTTACAAGGGAGGTAATAAGTTCTTTTAGTATCTTAAAACCTCCATAAATTAAGGGCTGACATTTCTCTGACCAGACTTTACTTTGTTTAGCTTTGTTTGTTTACTTTGTTTATTCCATTACAGTGGAATAAAAGTTGTAGACATTAAGAGATAGAGACTATTCACAAAGGTTTTACTACATCTTTATTGCCTGATAAAGAAAATCCTAAGTAAAAACTAGATATTACGTGTACTACTATAGTCCCCTGGCAAATGTGATATTTCTTCAAAAGTTCAAGTAGCCTGGACAGCAAATTTATCTAGCTTACTTGATCTTTGGGCAAAAACAGAGGGCCTTGCCTACAACTCACAGACAAGCTTATGGGGCATTACCAAGCAATTATTTCAATAGAGAAATATGTTCTATCTTGTTTTATTACTTTCCTTGGAGCAGAAACCAAGGTCCCAAGTGACATCCAATTATAGTTCTTAGTTCATTTGAGGTAGGTTAAATGGTGACATTGAGTCACAACATCCTTAACCTCATTTGAACACCAGAAGACACGATTTTTTTCCTATCCTCCAAAAGAAGCTTCAAGCAGCAAATATAATTGCTAGACAAAGAGAGATTTCTTACATGAATTTGCAATATATGTAATTTGTCTTCTTTCATTGTTACAATATGTATAATTTATCTTGTGGGAAATGAATAGGTACAGGGCACAGCAGTCTTTTTGCAGCTTGGTTATTAGTCACAGCTTATTAATACCATATTCTTCCCAAGAGAAATAAGAAATGCCACAGCGTCGTGATATCAGAGAGTCTCAAGAGGGACTCCCCTAACACTGAGACTGTCAGACGAGTCTACACATATATATTTAAAGTGCAAACATGTAGGTTACTTTACTAGCCTATTAAAATATATTGAGGAGAAAATGCTATACTTCATTCCAATCCATCCCACTTTCTAGTAATAATATAAGAAGTTCTCTTAAATGAATGGAAGATCTATAAGCAAAATAAGTAGTTTTGAAACATCAGCATATTTGGGGAAAAGTCTCTTTCAAGGCCACCTCTCCATTATTGATTAGATTTAGATTATTAAATGTATTCAATATGAGGTGTTTTTGGAAAGCTGTACTTCAAAGTCAGATTCTAGCGCAGCCCAGCTCATCAGCAACATATTCACTACTTGAATGATGCAACGACTATGGTAATAATCTGTTTACCTTATTACAATGAAGATCAAAGACATTAGCTTTTTAAAAAAATTATGGTGGAAATACTCATTAATTCAACAAAAATTTTTTTTGCTCCTATCATATGCCAGACACTATTCTAGGCACTGAAAATATGGCAATGAATACGGCAAGAAAACATGGCAAGAAAATCCTTGCCCTTAAGGAGTTTATGTTATTTTAACATACGGACATGAAGAGTAAAGTTGGAAAAGGAAACCGAAGAGGTAGATATTTATGAACAGGAGAGTCAAAAACAAATGGTGGCTTGAGGCATGTCCGAGTAAGTCAGAGGAATAAGAGGGAAAGTAGAAGGTAAGGCTTTCCTAACAGCTAAAGAATAAGAGAGCCTCAGGAAGAGTTAAATGAACTTAGACAGAAACATATCTGGCTTCCCATTGCTTTCACTTCACCATACAGATGGTAAGATCAATGGGGGGACAGAGAGATTAAATCTACACTAGCAATCATCTAATAAACTATAGAGGCCATTTTGAAGATTAAGGTTAAATTAATAAAAATTAGATTGGCCCAACTAGGTTTATTAAAACATAAACAAAGTTTATCTAGTCATCATCATCTTTGAACAGAAATAATTGCTTCTGTCCATGCTATCATTAGGAGAAATATCTCCCCACTTTCCATTCCTTTTTTCTTCTTCCCACCCATATACCTTTCTCTTCTGAAAAACCCAAACAGGAAATAAAATCATTTCTTTTGAGCTTGTTTTCTGATCTCCTCTTGCACACATGCTTATACTTTCTGAGGAGCATGCTGGTTGGAAGATGTAAACTATCCGGAAGCTGGAATGCCCTGACTGGGTATTAAAAAAGCATAAAGGTGTTTGAAAATTATTCTTCTCTATGACTATTTCTATCAGCAAATTTAAAGCCTGCAATTTTCTACTTCAGAGAAGATGTAGACACTGGATCCTCCTTTTTATTTCTTAGGTATTCTTAACCTTAAAATTTTTGATTATGGACAGAGAAAACAGAAGTTTATGAAATTCTTCTCTTTCCCAATTTTTAAAGAGATGCTAGGGCAACAAACTTTGGGTTTCTAATTCTACTCTTCAGTATACTGTTTTATAGGAAACCCTGCTTAGGGGTTATATTTAGAAAATAAACACTTTTAAAGGTATTTAAGTTTAAAACAAGAACTCTGCCTTAAAGAAAAAGATTAATATGTTTTTGCAATGCACATACCTTAACACAATTTTGATCCAAAACATCATGTTAATAGGATATATTGTTTCACTTGTTTGTTAGGTCAGTGTGCCATCATGATGCTGCGTCGGTGGCCATGAAATATTGTACTTATGGTTATCATAGGTATCTCTAAGAAAATAAAGTAGGGGAAAAAGTATTATTTGTCCCCAAATATACGAGATTTAAAAATTTAGAATTTTGGATTTTCCTCTGCCTCAGATAAATCAAAATGTATCAGACATATGAGGGTCCACTGTTAATCAAGCAAGAATATTCTAGTGCAATATATTGTGTAGAGCAGTGGTCCTAGAACTTCTTTCCATTCCAGAGTTGGTGAATCACAGCTATAATGCCATCTGTAATGTAAGAGCTGGTTTATGCTCATGCCCCCTGTTGGTAGCTAGTTTTTTATGAGTATTGTGCATATGCTTCTTACGGTCATATTTCCAACTGTCCCTGCCCCACCTTTATCCTGTCTTATAATACAAGTGGAACACATAAAGAAATATTCACGAAATAGCAAGTAGATGAAGTTGGCCTCAGCAGTTGGCAATTACCAAAACAAAGTCAAGGATAAGGGGAAAAAGGGGTACTCAGAGCTACCCATACTGTGATGTTTGAGGGCACAGTCCTCAAAATATCCTTTACTTTTGACATCAACTGTAAGTTCAGGGGCTCCCCATATGACCCTCAAATTTGATAATTTGCTAAAGGGACTCACAGAGCTTACTGGAAGCTGTTATACTCACAGATACAGTTTGTTATAGGGAAAGAACACAGATCAAAATCAGCCAAAGGAAGAGATACATACAGTCTGGGAGAGTTCCTAGCAAGCAGCTTCTGTTATCCTCTGTGGAGCTAAAACAGGTGACCCTCCCAGGATTCAGTGTGACAGTACACAAGAAATATTGCCAACCACAGAAGCTCATCCAAGCTCAGTGTTCAGAGTTTTTATTGGAGCTTCATTATATAGACATGATTGATTGATTGATTGCCCTTCTGGTTAAACTCAGCCTCCACGTCAACTGATACTACCTGACCCAAAGACCCTACCTTAAATCACATGGTTGTTCTTTCTGATGTGACCAGCCCCTGCCCAAACAAAGAAACTCATAAGAGGCCATGACATGAATTACCTCCCAGAAGCCTAGGTAAAAGGCCAGACCTATCTTTGGGTAAAGCCAAATTATTCACTACATGGAGAAAGGCCAAAAGTGACTATTCATAGAGGCACTCAAGAGATGTAATTGAGATGTTCCTCCATGCTATAAAGGAAAATATAGTAACACAGAAATTTGAAACTTATATCACTTTAATTTTTCTTGGCTAAGATTAAGATTTTATGAATGGTAAATTTTAAATATTTGAAAAAACAAAGCACACTTCTAAGATTATTTCAGCAAGAGCACTATGATTCTCAAAAGAACTGGCAATGGTGACTATGTTCGGAGTGGGGCTTCCCTAAGACCACTCCCAGGTTTAATAATTCACTAGGAAGACTCACAGGACTCAGTGTATAGTCATACTCATGGCTAAGGTTTATTGTAGCAGAAGGATTTAGGGCAAGATCAACAAAAAGAAAGGGCACATGGGGCAATGTCTAGGAAAAAACAGGTGCAACCTTACAAGAATCCTATCACAGTGGAGTTGCACAAGACACATTTAATTCCCCTGCTCTGTGAACTGTGACAACATATGTGAAATGTTGCTAACTAGGGAACTTTGTTAGAACCTTAGCACCCAAAATTTTGATGGAGAGCTGGTCATATAGGTGTTAAATTAAATTAAATTTGGCCCAAGGCTGCCTCTGTACCTTGAGTCTCTATGTACCAACTGCAACCTAGTTTACTACTTAAACTGAAAGCCTAGCTTGAGAGTGTATTCTTGTAACAAATAGCTGAATCTTAGCCAAGCTCAGTGAATTACAGCCTGCTAACTCATCACAACATGCCCATATAAGGCAGATGCCTTGCTGTAGCTGATCAAATGAATTCTCTAGTTTGCTTCTGTGTCTGGTCTATAAAAGCTCACTGCTCACACTACTGAGTGGAGCTCCCTGAACCTTTACTGGTTCAGGGTACTGCCTGATTCATATATCATTCTTTGCTCAAATAAACTGCTAAATTTAATTCGTCTAAAGCTTTCATTTTAACATAGATAATATCTACCAGGCACAGATCAAAATTCCAGACTTCCAGAACAAAAGCAAATGTTCAGTACAAATAAATTGTTTGAACAGTTTAGCCATAGTGAGCTACTCTTATGTGTTCTGAGAGTGGTGGGAATCCTCCTGAAATCTAAGTTCCCAGACGCCAGCCAAGGGCCAACCTTATAAACAGACCTTTCAAAGGATAGCATTTAGTTCATTTCTGCATAGTGGTACAGTCAAAGTCTCAGTGAGTAAAGAAATGCAAGAATGTCACATTCAGAGTCAAACACTGGGGTCGTGGGGAAATGTGCCTCAGCAATTGCTTCAGTGGGAAATTTAAATTGCCCATAGCCAGAGATTTGGGAATTCCAGGGAATATTTTACATCCTCACATAATTTATAGATCTGCTTTTAGTGAAAGAAGATGTTAAAATGAAACTCTATTCATTTCACTTTGATTTCCCTAAAACAATAGGTGTGACCTCTCCTATATTCCAAAGTGAGCTACTAGACCACCCATATAAGACATGCAAAGAAGGTGGATCAAAAACAGTTAAATAATCCTTAGCTTTCTCCCCAGCCCCTGAAATGTTTGAAACTGAAGAGTTTCAAACTCTTGGATAAGGGCATCCATTATTCTGTATGGATAAGGACATCCATATGTGTGACACACTCCTATAAGTAGGTTATGTCTAATCCCTATGTGTCAGTGGATATTTTAACCTTCTTTTCCCTACTCAAAACTACATATTCAGATGCAAGTAAGTGAGAATGACATTTCTGTAAGCCAATCTTGGATCATAAATTTTTTAAACAGCAAATACTTTTAAAACTTTTAAAAATTATTATTAGTGCAAAATGCATGATTGATTGCAAAGGAGCATTATGTTGAGAATCACTCAGTAGTGAGCAATAGGAAAGCTTTCAACATTTTTGGAGTTGATACAATCAGGAGTATGCTCTAGAAGCTACATTTGGTAGGTGGGAGACGGGAGGCAGGGAAACTGGTGGTAACAGTCTTAGTGGAAATCATGAGACAGTGGTAGTAAACATACATAGGGGATGATGGTGAGAGTAACACAAGTAGAAATAGGATGAAGATACTGGCAATGATTGAAAAATGAAAGAGACTAGTTTAAAATAATCCTGAAGTTTCAGAGGGCAGGGCCAAGATGGCCAACTAGAAACAGTGGTATTTGGAAGCTCCCATCAAAAGAACCATAATAAGTGTGTGAATTCTTCACCAGCAACCAAGGTATCCAGGTTCCCTCATCAGAACTGACTAGGAGGCTGGCATGATCCACAGAAAGGAAGGAAGCACACAATTGCTAGAAAGAGAATAAAATATCTAGGAATACAGCTAACAAGGGATATGAAGGACCTCTTTGAGGAGAACTACAAACCACTGCTCAAGGAAATAAAAGAGGATACAAATGGAACATGGATAGGAAGAATCAATATTGTGAAAATGGCCATACTGCCCAAAGTAATTAAAAGATTTAATGCTATTCCCATAAAACTACCATTGACATTCTTCACAGAATTAGAAAAAACTACTTTAAATTTCATATGGAACCAAAGAAGACCACGTATAGCCAAGACAATCCTAAGCAAAAAGAACAAATCTGGAGGCATCACGCTGACTTCAAACTGTACCACAAGGCTGCGGTAACTGAAACAGCATGATATTGGTACCAAAACAGACATACAGACCAATGGAACAGAACAGAGGCATCAGAAATAACATCACACATCTACAACCATCTGATCTTCAACAAATCTGACAAGAACAAGCAATGGGGAAATAATCTCCTATTCAATTAATGGTGCTGGGAAAACTGGTTAGCCATATGCAGAAAACAGAAACTGGACCCTTTCTTTATACATTATACAAAAATTAACTCAAGATGGATTAAAGATTTAAATGTAAAAATCTAAACCATAAAAGCCCTAAAAGAAAACCTAGGTAATACCATTCAAGACATAGGCATGGGCAAAGACTTCATGATGAAAATGCCAAAAGCAACTGCAACAAAAGCCAAAATTAACAAATGGGATCTAATTAAACTAAAGAGCTTCTGCACAGCAAAAGAAACTATCATCAGGGTGAACAAGCAACCTACAGAATGGGAGATAATTTTTGCGATCTACCTATGTGACAAAGTTCTAATATCGAGAATCTGCAAGGAACTTAAACAAATTTACAAGACAAAAAAACATCAAAAAGTGGGCAAAGGATATGAACAGACACTTCTCAAAGTAAGATATTTACATGGCCAAGCAACATATGGAAAAAGCTCAACATCACTGACCATCAGAGAAATGCAAATCAAAACCACAATGAGATACCATCTCACACCAGTCAGAATGGCAATTATTAAAAATTCAAGAAACCATACATGCTGGTGAGGCTGTGGAGAAATAGGAACACTTTTACACTGTCGGTGGGAATGTAAATTAGTTCAAACATTGTAGAAGACAATGTGGCGATTCCTCAAGGATCTAGAACCAGATATAAAATTTGACCCAGCAATCCCATTACTGAGTATATACCCAAAGGAATATAAATCATTCTACTATAAAGACACATGCACAGGTATGTTTACTGCAGCACTATTTATAATAGCAAAAACTTGGAACCAACGCAAATGCCCATCAATGATAGACTGGATATAGACACCATGGAATACTATGTTAGCCATAAAAAGGAATGAGATCATGTCCTTTGCAGGGACGTGGATGAAGCTGGAAGCCATCATCCTCAGCAAACTAACACAGGACCAGAAAACCAAATACTACATGTTCTCACTCATAAGTGGGAGTTAAACCGTGAGAACACATGGACACAGACAGCAGAAAAATACACACCAGGGCCTGTCAGGGGGTGAGGGGAGGCAACTTAGAGGATGGGTCAATAGGTGCACCAAACCACCATGGCACACATATACGTAGGTAACAAACCTGCACGTCCTGCACATGTACCCTGGTTTTTTTTTTTTTTTTTTTTTTAAGAAGAAATAAAGCAAAAAATAAAAATAAAAGTTTTAAGCATGGGTTTCTTAAAAAGTTCAGGATAAGGATCAAGTTTTAGAAGAGAAATGAATTCCATTTAAAACAAATGAAATGTGTGATACCAGTGGGATCCCCAAATATGGGTGTGCAGCTTGCAGTTAGGAGTGTGAGAGATATACAGAAGATGGATTGGAGGTGGACAGTTATTATTTGGCTGTTATCCACATTGAGGGATTAAGGTTGATGGGTGTTTCTAAGTGCCTTTTCAGAAAATGCATTTTCTAGTTCTTGATATTATGTAACTATTTCATTATCTATATTTGTGGTTTTTTAAAGAAAATGTGTCTATAAACTGTAAAAATCTTAATAAATTCTTAAAACAAAAAGTTTAAGTAATTATTCCTTTTTGATGGTAGATCTCTTAGGTTAGTGAAAGGACTCTTGAGAAGAAGCCAAATTTTAAACTTACTTTTGTTGTTAGAGTATTCATATTAAAAAAAATGTGTATGGACACATAGAGAGACAGACAGACAGACACACACACACACATTTTTATTTAGGTAGAAGTAACAGAAGAGCCTTTGCAAATATGACTTAAGATAAAGGAAAGACACAATAGTGAATTTTATGTAAAAGTAATGGTATGTTCGCTGACTGTTCAGTTCTACTTTTCCTCATGGAGCTTTCATCTTTTTTAGTCTTCATTCCTACACAAGGTATCCAAGTTCCTGCCGTCTGGCCAGGCGCCTTACAAGTGGCAAGAATTACGGTGGTGTTTCCATAGAGACAAGGGAACAGTTCTTCCTTCCTTTCCTCTGTGAGTTGTTTTCATATAAGGATCTTCCAGTTTCTAAAACTCGTTCTTGCTTTGAAAATGGGCAGAGGATTTATCCAGTTTTTGCCCATTCAGTATGATATTGGCTGTGGGTTTGTCATAAATAGCTCTTATTATTTTGAGGTACGTTCCATCAATACCGAATTTATTGAGCGTTTTTAGCATGAAGGGATGTTGAATTTTGTCAAAAGCCTTTTCTGCATCTATTGAGATAATCATGTGGTTCTTGTGTTTGGTTCCGTTTATATGTTGGATTACGTTTATTGATTTGCGAATGTTGAACCAGCCTTGCATCCCAGGGATGAAGCCCACTTGATCATGGTGGATAAGCTTTTTGATGTGCTGCTGAATCCGCTTTGCCAGTATTTTATTGAGGATTTTTGCATCGATGTTCATCAGGGATATTGGTCTAAAATTCTCTTTTTTTTGTTGTGTCTCTGCCAGGCTTTGGTATCAGGATGATGTTGGCCTCATAAAATGAGTTAGGGAGGATTCCCTCTTTTTCTATTGATTGGAATAGTTTCAGAAGGAATGGTACCAGCTCCTCCTTGTACCTCCGGTAGAATTCAGCTGTGAATCCATCTGGTCCTGGACTTTTTTTGGTTGGTAGGCTATTAATTATTGCCTCAATTTCAGAGCCTCCTATTGGTCTATTCAGGGATTCAACTTCTTCCTGGTTTAGTCTTGGAAGAGTGTAAGTGTCCAGGAAATTATCCATTTCTTCTAGATTTTCTAGTTTATTTGCATAGAGGTGTTTATAGTATTCTCTGATGGTAATTTGTATTTCTGTGGGGTCAGTGGTGATAACCCCTTTATCATTTTTTATTGCGTCTATTTGATTCTTCTCTCTTTTCTTCTTTATTAGTCTTGCTAGCAGTCTGTCAATTTTGTTGATCTTTTCAAAAAACCAACTCCTGGATTCATTGATTTTTTGGAGGGTTTTTTGTGTCTCTGTCTCCTTCAGTTCTGCTCTGATCTTAGTTATTTCTTGCCTTCTGCTAGCTTTTGAATGTGTTTGCTCTTGCTTCTCTAGTTCTTTTAATTGTGATGTTAGAGTGTCAATTTTAGATCTTTCCAGCTTTCTCTTGTGGGCATTTAGTGCTATAAATTTCCCTCTACACACTGCTTTAAATGTGTCCCAGAGATTCTGGTATGTTGTATCTTTGTTCTCATTGGTTTCAAAGAACATCTTTATGTCTGCCTTCATTTCGTTATGTACCCAGTAGTCATTCAGGAGGAGGTTATTCAGTTTCCATGTAGTTGAGCGGTTTTGATTGAGTTTCTTAGTCCTGAGTTCTAGTTTGATTGCACTGTGGTCTGAGAGACAGTTTGTTATAATTTCTGTTCTTGTACATTTGCTGAGGAGTGCTTTACTTCCAATTATGTGGTCAATTTTAGAATAAGTGCGATGTGGTGCTGAGAAGAATGTATATTCTGTTGATTTGGGGTGGAGAGTTCTATAGATGTCTATTAGGTCTGCTTGCTGCAGAGATGAGTTCAATTCCTGGATATCCTTGTTAACTTTCAGTCTCGTTGATCTGTCTAATGTTGACAGTGGAGTGTTGAAGTCTCCCATTATTATTGTATGGGAGTCTAAGTCTCTTTGTAAGTCTCTAAGGACTTGCTTTATGAATCTGGGTGCTCCCGTATTGGGTGCATATATATTTAGGATAGTTAGCTCTTCCTGTTGAATTGATCCCTTTACCATTATGTAATGGCCTTCTTTGTCTCTTTTGATCTTTGATGGTTTAAAGTCTGTTTTATCAGAGACTAGTATTGCAACCCCTGCTTTTTTTTGTTCTCCATTTGCTTGGTAAATCTTCCTCCATCCCTTTATTTTGAGCCTATGTATGTCTCTGCATGTGAGATGGGTCTCCTGAATACAGCAGACTGATGGGTCTTGACTCTTTATCCAGTGCGCCAGTCTGTGTCTTTTAATTGGAGCATTTAGGCTGGGCGCGGTGGCTCAAGCCTGTAATCCCAGCACTTTGGGAGGCCGAGACGGGCGGATCACAAAGTCAGGAGATCAAGACCATCCTGGCTAACACGGTGAAACCCCGTCTCTACTAAAAAATACAAAAAACTAACCAGGTGAGGTGGCAGGCGCCTGTAGTCCCAGCTACTCGGGAGGCTGAGGCAGGAGAATGGCAGGAACCCGGGAGGCGGAGCTTGCAGTGAGCTGAGATCTGGCCACAGCACTCCAGCCTGGGCGACAGAGCGAGACTCCGTCTGAAAAAAATAAATAAATAAATAAATAATTGGAGCATTTAGTCCATTTACATTTAAGGTTAATATTGTTATGTGTGAACTTGATCCTGCCATTATGATATTAACTGGTTATTTTGCTTGTTAGTTGATGCAGTTTCTTCCTAGCCTCGATGGTAAAATTCCCTTTGAAAACTGGCACAAGACAGGGATGCCCTCTCTCACCACTCCTATTCAACATAGTGTTGGAAGTTCTGGCTAGGGAAATCAGGCAAGAGAAAGAAATCAAGGGAATTCAGTTAGGAAAAGAAGAAGTCAAATTGTCCCTCTTTGCCGATGACATGATTGTATATTTAGATAATCCCATTGTCTCAGCCCAAAATCTCCTTAAGCTGATAAGCAACTTCAGCAAAGTCTCAGGATACAAAATTAATGTGCAAAAATCACAAGCATTCTTATACACCAGTAACAGACAAACAGAGAGCCAAATCATGAATGAACTTCCATTCACAATTGCTTCAAAGAGAATCAAATACCTAGGAATCCAACTTACAAGGGATGTAAAGGACCTCCTCAAGGAGAACTACAAACCACTGCTCAGTGAAATAAAAGAGGACACAAATAAATGGAAGAACATATCATGCTCATGGATAGGAAGAATCAATATCGTGAAAATGGCCATACTGCCCAAGGTTATTTATAGATTCAATGCCATCCTCATCAAGCTACCAATGAGTTTCTTCATAGAATTGGAAAAAATTGCTTTAAAGTTCATATGGAACCAAAAAAGAGCCCGCATTGCCAAGACAATCCTAAGTCAAAAGAACAAAGCTGGAGGCATCACGCTACCTGACTTCAAACTATACTATAAGGCTACAGTAACCAAAACAGCATGGTACTGGTACCAAAACAGAGATATAGACCAATGGAACAGAACCGAGTCCTCAGAAATAATACCACACATCTACAGCCATCTGATCTTTGACAAACCTGAGAGAAACAAGAAATGGGGAAAGGATTCCCTATTTAATAAATTGTGCTGGGAAAATTGGCTAGCCATAAGTAGAAAACTGAAACTGGATCCTTTCCTTACTCCTTATACGAAAATTAATTCAAGATGGATTAGAGACTTAAATATTAGACCTAATACCATAAAAACCCTAGAAGAAAACCTAGGTAGTACCATTCAGGACATAGGCATGGGCAAAGACTTCATGTCTAAAACACCAAAAGCAACGGCAACAAAAGCCAAAATTGACAAATGGGATCTAATTAAACTAAAGAGCTTCTGCACAGCAAAAGAAACTACCATCAGAGTGAACAGGCAACCTACAGAATGGGAGAAAATTTTTGCAATCTACTCATCTGACAAAGGGCTAATATCCAGAACCTACAAAGAACTCAAACAAATTTACGAGAAAAAAACAAACAACCCCATCAAAAAGTGGGCAAAGGATATGAACAGACAGTTCTCAAAAGAAGACATTCATACAGCCAACAGACACATGAAAAAATGCTCATCATCACTGGCCATCAGAGAAATGCAAATCAAAACCACAATGAGATACCATCTCACACCAGTTAGAATGGCGATCATTAAAAAGTCAGGAAACAACAGGTGCTGGAGAGGATGTGGAGAAATAGGAACACTTTTACACTGTTGGTGGGATTGTAAACTAGTTCAACCATTATGGAAAACAGTATGGCGAT
This sequence comes from Macaca thibetana thibetana, assembly GCF_024542745.1. NCBI lineage: Eukaryota > Metazoa > Chordata > Mammalia > Primates > Cercopithecidae > Macaca > Macaca thibetana. The sequence continues at coordinate 56,411,363 of NC_065579.1, forward strand.
TCCTCAAGGATCTAGAACTAGATGTACCATATGACCCAGCCATCCCATTACTGGGTATATACCCAAAGGATTATAAATCATGCTGCTATAAAGACACATGCACACGTATGTTTATTGCAGCACTATTCACAATAGCAAAGACTGGGAATCAACCCAAATGTCCATCAGTGACAGACTGGATTAAGAAAATGTGGCACATATACACCATGGAATATTATGCAGCCATAAAAAAGGATGAGTTTGTGTCCTTTGTAGGGACATGGATGTAGCTGGAAACCATCATTCTTAGCAAACTATCACAAGAACAGAAAACCAAACACCACATGTTCTCACTCATAGGTGGGAACTGAACAATGAGATCACTTGGACTCGGGAAGGGGAACATCACACACCGGGGCCTATCATGGGGAGGGGGGAGAGGGGAGGGATTGCATTGGGAGTTATATCTGATGTAAATGACGAGTTGATGGGTGCTGATGAGTCGATGGGTGCAGCACACCAACATGGCACAAGTATACATATGTAACAAACCTGCACGTTATGCACATGTACCCTAGAACTTAAAGTATAATAATAATAATAAATAAATTTAAAAAAAAAAGAAAATGGGCAGAGGAGAGGAAACACTGTTTAGTGTATCAACGACAGGAAAAATGAGGAGGTAGTGTTCATATTCCTGTCGGGCCACACTCGTAGCGTGTCTATTTCTTTTCTTACAATAAAAGATGTTAGGCAGGTTTGTTTGTTTTTCCCACTGAAAGATCTTTAAAAGTAGGAATTATATCTTACCCAAGTCAACTAGTGTTTAGTCAGTGAGTACATCAGTGAAAGAATGAATAGCAAATGTACTTTTATTATTGGGAGAGCAAAGATGTTTGAATAGAACTTTTTCCATTTAGAAGTTTTTAATACACATTCTGTCACTTTACTCGATGGAATTGCATGAAGTAATTTTTGAGATATAAAAACTAAGATAATTGTGAAGTTACGATGTGAATCCAAGTCTTCTTACTCCAATTAATTGCCAGTTTTTACTCTATTACACTGTGGCTTTGGGAGAATGAGAGCAATTAGAACAATGGTGTCCTGGGCTAGAGAATGAGGATGTTTATTCACTTCGAGTGTAGATTAGGCCAATAAAAGGCAGGTAAACCTAGTGTAACTAGCAGCCCATTCAGCAAACCCCATGAAGGGTCTCTAGACCCTGTCCCCAGTCACTTGTGGTTTCTCTGCTCTCTGCTTTTGTTTCATACTACTGATTACTGATATATTGATTTGCTTATTACTTATTTCCCCTGGCTAGAAGGTAAGCTCCAAGAGAACAGGGACTTGCCAACTTTGTTCATCGCTGTCTTCCCTGGTGTGTAGAGCGGTGCTTGGCAATAGCTGTACTTCAATAAATACTTTTTGAGTATATGAATGTATAATTTTAGAACACTCATTGTTCTATTCTTTAAGTATACTTTCCCTAACAATTTCTCTGTGAGAATGAGGGCAAAGTTATATAGAAAAATTAAGAAATAATACCAGAAGCAATCTGGTACTGATATTTTTATCAATTTTTTCTTTCCTATGTAAAGTACACTCCACTTGTTTCTGCTGAATGTAGTCCATATTTTAACTACTTTTTAAAAAAAAATTAGTGCAGAAGTTACTATTTTAATATACATTTCTAAGTCACTAGCTCCTAAATTGGTGTCATTGACAAATTTAATCTTATTTAGTCAACTATGACCTAATTCCATGAGGATCAAGGCCATTGGAAAGATCCTTTTTTGATTAACACAGAAAGTTCATGAGATGATTTTCCCATAACAAGATCAATAAAGTATTTCAATCTTGGCTGTAAAATATAGTACCTTTGCTGTTTAGTGAGAAAATACAATATTAGTTTTAAAGACTTCTTTAAGTATCGTGACAGTTTTGCTATTCTTGGAAGAACTTTGTCAATATTTCATCATGATATTCTTCTCTGCAGAGGAACCTAAGAAAAATATTCGATGAATCATGGTGATATTAAAACTATCTGTCACTTGTGGCATGCATATGTAATAAAGTACTCAGATAAAATTGATATCAGAGACAAATGGCCCACATTAAAAATGTCTGCTTGAAGCTCTAAAATTGTTCCTTCTTATGATGATCTCAATAACTAAACATCTCAATTTGCAAATAAAGATAAATGCTAAGATAATTTTTTGAACTAGAAATCATGAAGTAAAACAAAGAGAGAACTAAAGTGGCTAACAATGAAACACCTGTAAGAAATGTTTACAAACTTGTTGAGATACATTAATCTTTATCTCCTTGTATTTTCTTAGACATTTACTTCAAATTCTCTGTAATCCTATTTGAAATGAAACTAATGGAAGCATGTGAACTTAAACAAGTATTTTTAATGTGTGCGTTTTTTTTTTTTTAACGTATATCTGAAGAGTTAGACTAGAATCAGTATGTCCTGTCAGATAATCCATTAAAAATTTGGGGAGGAGGAGAAGGCCGAGGATACAATTAAAGAATGCTACATGACAAACACTTCCATTTGCCTCCCCATACGCATCCCCACAACTTCCTCACCAGCAAAATCCTGATTTGGTTCAGAGTGACAAAATGTCCCTGGTTTAAAATCTCACTTCCACATAATTTTGGACTTTCTGAAGTATGGGTTTCTGAAAAAGTTCAGAATAAGGATCAAGTAACGGAGTTCTGGCTATGAAATTTAAGCAAAAACCTACTGGGTGAAATCCCTACATAAGCAATTGGAACACAATGGCAATAGATGTGGGAGTCTTCCTAAGAAATTTAGGTTGAACATCACCTAAAACATTAGCTGAGCAGAAAAATAGAAGGAGCTCAGGACTTGGCCACTTAATCAAGCTGTTGAACCAGCCCTGAATTATTTTTCCCTGGACTTCTGTTCATAGGGTAAAGAAAACAAAATCTCTCTTTGTGTAAGTCAGTGTAATTGAGTTTCTTTTCATTGCAGCCGAAACAATCTTTGGTTCATAAAGTCCCTCCTTTGGTCATGTATATCTTTATTTACATAATAAACACTCTGAAAAGCCCCTACAGTATGAGCACCCATTTAATTTTATTTAATACTAATGTATCAAAGATATTTGATTGTGAGATACCTGATATTTCTTATGAACTTGCAACCTAATGACCACACTTTAGTAAACATTTAACTAGAGATTTCAGAAGGCAAAAAATTAACATTCTGTAATTATATAATTAAACATCTAAAAGGCTATGTTCATAGTCATAATTGTTTCTGAATCTCCTATTTCTAAGGGAGCATTGTTACCAGTGACAATTATTGACATAAGCCATTACTCAAAGAGTTAGCATCCTTTAAGGAGCTTCAGCAAAATCTCTGAAAATTGTCTTTCTTCTTTACTGTAATTCATTCAAGGTAACAGTTTGTTGAAACTTAGTGCAGGTGATGATCCATCTAATTCTTAAAGAAACATAAGCAAGAGAGAATGACACAGCTTTTCTTTTTCTTTGGAGTTTATGTCCCCCAACTTTTAATATTATGAGCACTTGGTCACCATTCTCTCTTACTGGTATTTGAGCCACCTCTCCTTTTTCTCTACCTTACAATAAGCAGAGGAAAGCACTCGAATTTTCTCTCATATACATGAAGAAATTTACGTTAATCCATCAGCAATGAATGTGACAAACTAATAGACTAAGGTACTCAACAAGTGAAATGCTTAGACCATACTAACATATTTCAAATAAGTATCTGCATCTAAAAGGAAAGGTTGCCTTCACCATTTATAGCATATTTCCTATTTTCAGAGTTGTATATTAAGCACAGATGAGCCTAAAAGGGGGTAGATTCTTTGACTCTACTCCTATATTCTAAATGAAGAGGAAGTACATACAGAAAAATTATTGGTAAAAATGGTGCTTCATCATTTATGTTTAGAATTGAATTGTAAATTTCTAATTTTATAACATTGTTATCTCAAGAATAGATTTTTAAAGAAGAAATTATATTTTAGAGCATATCCTTTCAGTATGGTTACATTTTGACACTGAATTAGACTGGAAATAGACTAATTGTCAGGGTGATTCTGAGACTATCTTGGTGCTTATTACTCAGGTTGTCCTTTAGGTTAGATTGCAGAAGCAGGTTCCTAAGCCAAACAGTTTGCAATGAAAAAGTAAAACTTAAAAGAGTAAAAACAATCTGCAAGCACAAGTCATTCACTACAATGGTTCTAGTTTCTGCAGTAATGGGAGATGTGGGCTAATCATTGAAGCAACAATAGGAAATTGCACCAATGTTTCATGAAAGATTCCAGGGAGTGACCTTGATGTAATGTCAGGGTCCTTGATGTGGAACGTCAGCATAGACCAGGAACAGCAGCAGAATCTTTAGGAAGCATGGTTAGCAATGTTGTTGCTTTGCTGTTAGCAACTAGAGGAATTAGCACCAACACTTATAAGCAAAAAGGAGGAAAAGGATACATGGGTCATTCAAGACAATCCACTGTGCATATTTTGGGAATCCAAAACGGGTTAGAGTTTTTAGAAGAATATGAATTTGTCACATTATTTTTACTTTAAAACCACTATGGTGTAAAAACAAAATGTGAGGCCGGGTGTGGTGGCTCACGCCTATAATCCCAGAACTTTGGGAGGCCGAGGCGGGCAGATCACGAGGTCAGAAGATCGAGACCATCCTGGCTAACACGGTAAAACCCCATCTCTACTACAAATAAAAATTAAAAAAAAAAAAATTAGCCAGGCGTGGTGGCGGGCACCTGTAGTCCCAGCTTCACGGGAGGCTAAGGCAGAGCTTGCAGTGAGCTGAGATCGCACCACTGCACTCCAGCCTGGGCAACAGAGCAAGACTCTGTCTCAAAAACAAAAAAAAAAAACCCAAAAAACAGAAAACAGAAAACAAAAAAAACAAACAAAAAACAAAAACAAAAACAAAACAAAACAAAAACAAAATGTGAGTAGTGACTCCAAAGAAGCAATAGCATAGGCAAAAATAATTTTCCAACAAAATAGAGTTTGGTGTCCTTGGAACCTTGTAAAAGAAGACTATATGAGATTGTGGTTAATTCAAATAGTCTAAAGCAGTTGGGTAGACAGCAGAAAAGCAACTATAAACGGAGAGGGATAAAGAAGAGGAGTCAATCCTGTGTATAATAAAGCTGGGGGAGCAGAAGGAAACATATCAGAAACATGAACCCATTAAAAGTTTCCCATCACTGGTAAAGTTATGATCAAGTGATCAAAAGCACATGTATGTTTACATGGCACTTTCTTTGAGCACTACAGGGGTATAAAGAAATGACTGGTACTATTCCTTCTAGTCTTGCAGGTGATGGCTGAGGTTGGTGATAGGGTCCTTAGGAACATACAGACAAAAATGAGTGATAAAGTAGGGCAGATTACAAAGAAGGAGTAAAAATAGAAAAAAATCTTATCACAGTAAGGTCAGGAAAAAATGAACTTCAAAAGCCACGAAAGATAAAGTGTTCTTGAAATATATGGCCTCAAATACATATAGTTGGGTTTTGTGTTGTTATTAAATATGGGCACCCTTTTAGCCCCTTTTACTCTCTAATTGAAAGCATTATCGAGCCACTGTATATTCTATAAAACATAGTTTTAGAATGAAGAAGTATCCAACAATTGGAGTAAAGCTAAATTAGTAACCTTTTAAACCTAAGACAATATATTTAATACGAAAAATACAAACTGGTGAAACAAATTCACACAGCATAAAAGTCTTGAGGGACAAAAAAGCAAAACAACACAAAAAAGTGTAAAATCAATGAAGAGGACAGAATCCCAGGTAAAGATTTATTTTGATAATCCTGACAGTCTAAATGAGTTGCCCTCTATAGAAGTGTCATTTTGGTTTTAAAAGTTTAATTATTTATTTTAAATTCAGAAAATGTATTTTTAGTCCCTTTAAAACTAGATTGGTTACCACCACAATGGTATAGAAAAAAATGTTCTTGGTCATAGGATGATGAAACTAAATAATAATTTCAGGCATAATTATGGTGTTTTAATACCATAACACATAGTATATATCAGATTCATTACCTCCTTTGCATTTATAATTAGCGTTTAAATAGGCAGCTCCATACTTCCTATAGGAGGAGCAGGAATTTGAACCAACCAGAATCCTGAACCACAAGAATCTGGAATCTCATACCCTCAAATAGGCTCATTCTCAGTGTCTAATTTACTTGTAATTCAAACAAGTCCTTCCTCTAAAAACATAGGTTTATTTCTAAAAACCTCTCCAATTTTTTCTCTGCAAATTTCTGCTTCACATATTATTTTAATAGGATTTTATTCATGGGCACATCCCTCATGATGCTGAAAAAAATCCACTTCTCAGCAAAAATCGAGTATTTAACATCAGCTCATCATAAAAGATTTGTGGAGAATCTTCATACATCAGAATAAAACCCTTTGTAACCAAGAATCTTTATAAACACTGTGGAAGTCTGAGTCCGGCATGGTTAATTACTGAGAAGATTTTCCCATCGTTAGCCATATCAGGCAGGATTACATTAGATTCTTAATTTGTTTCACTTTCATAATCTCTTTAGAGCTTTCTAGGTATAATTCTCCTTTGTTAAATGAACAAATGGATTTGAGTTATTATGTAGGAGCTTATGCTTTATAAGTGTACATTGTGATATCTCCTATCACAGAGGGCTTATGTGTTTAAGAATAGAAATAATATTGTTTACACTGAAAATTAATTCAACTTTATAATGGTTTTCCAATGCTTTTGGATAACATTATGAAAACTGTGTTTTAAAAATCACATCTTTATCCCTGTTGAACACAAAGAAATGGTACTATACTAGAAAATAAAGAGAATATAAAATGTAAAGAAAAATTTACTTTTAATAAACCTAGAAGATGCATTTATGAGTCAGAATAACAGTAATATGAGTAAATTCAGAGAATATTGTAATTCAGAGAATTTTCATTCAGAGAAGTTATTATTTTCATTAATATAATGGAAATAATCAGAGGAAGATGGCTATGGTTGCAGAGCTCAGACTAATCTGGCAATATTTCCAAAGTAGGTAATTCAATGTAACATCCCTTGATTGAAACATCAGGATGTGGGGGGTAAGCATGGGAGCTTCTATGAACCAATATGGCAATAAAAAATCAGGGCAGGTAAGCCTGAAAAACTGTCCTAATGACATGCTATATTTTCAGAAAGCATTTAGTCAATGAGACAGAGCAAAAGATCACAGCATAAATGTAGGGATACCTGCAGTTGCTTATTTATGACACGTGAATAAGGAAAGAAATAGAAAACTCAAACAGCAAAGAACATTAACGAAAATAATTTTGCCACAGACTAGCTAACCAAAAATACTGTCATAATTAAAATACTTAATGAAATTATTGTCTATATAAAGCAATCACTCAAAAAAAAGGGTCCAAATATCATGAAATAGAGAGTTTATAGCCAAAGGAGAGAGATATGAACTGAAACAACTTAGGAAAGTGGAATAGAAAGTAAGATCACTATGGAAATGCAGGACACATTGGCAGAATCACACTGTACAAAATACTGCAAGGAACATGGAGAATAATATTGAAAACAGCAAGCAAAATTAAATGGAAATGAAGTTAAAGAGACTATAAAAAAGTGATTGCTATAGAAAGAAAACAGAACAATATACATATAAATTTTTCTCCTAAATGTGATAATGAAAATGATAAAACACAACAAATATTTAAAAATATAATACAAGAAAACTTCTCAGAAATATAAAACATTATAATGGTACATCCCAAAACAGAAAGAACACAGCATATGTTGGGGGAAAATGGATATAGAATTATTGGTATTAAGATAATAAAGTAAATGGATTTCAATATAATGAAAGAGTACACTAATACTTTTAAATTGATAATGTAAATGTGTAAGTATAAAGATAACCATACTTATTAATGGTAAATCATCAGGCTAGTATCTGAAAGTTTCAGAGGAACACTAGAAGACCATGGAGTAATGTCTACAATATTCTCAAAGGAAGAAAATGTGTGACAATAATTTTATACATATCCAAATTCTCATGCAACAGTGGAGGCAACAAACTTTTTAAACATGCAAGAACTCAGAATATACAGTACCTTGGAATTCTTGAAGAAACTACTTAAGAGTAAATTTCAGCTACTCAAGAAATAAATGAAGACACTGTTATAAAAAAGACTAAATTAATGTGAATTTCCTTTAACTCTAAGACTACGGCTACACAATGATAAAGATGACAATTACAGAACAAAATGTGAAACTTAAAAATACTGAGAATTCTTTCACTTGCTTGGGCTCTTTCTCATATTTAGTAGAAGTATGTCTTCCATGTGTAGAAAATCCTTGAGTATATAGGGATACCTTAAAGATGAAGAAGCAGTGAGATAATGTAAGCTTGAGTTATAAAGAAGTTATGTTCAATTTAGATTACCAGAAAAGGAAAGTCTGGTGAAGCTCAGGTAAGAGGACCTTACAAAAATAAGACCTATATATTGGTTTGTGTACTCTGTGTATTCTTTCTCAGAAACTGAACCTGGTGGCTGGTGTACAGGATAACATGGCACCTCATATGCATTAGATTAGAGCACAACTTGGTTAAGCATCAAGTACACTCTCTTATTGATTGTCTCCAGGGTTTAAGAGAAAATATATACCAGTTTACTAGGACTCCAAAACTGAGAGGATCACTAGTTTCATAAAATGCATGGTAAAATATAATTGAATCTTGTAAAAAACTCACATAATTTCAAATATCAATTTTTGTTAATCTTTAGTGTTTATGTTAGAAGTCACCAGAATAAGTATTTGCTGATTCTAGGCAAATTGAAAATGTTCTTGGTTTTGAAAATAAATTCACTCTGAGCACGTTTTTATGTATCAAGTTTCTGTTTAACCATCACAGCTTGAATTCTGATTAATGTATATTCATAATAATAACCTATGTTTATTAAGCATTTGCTATATGTCATAAATGCTATGTTCTAAGTGCTATATTCTAAGTGCTTTTTACATACTATCTAATTAAGTCTCTTTATTTCTTGGTGAGGTAAGTACTATTATTAAACACATTTTAGAAAAGGGAAAAATGGAGTACACTGCACAAAAAAGAGTGGTATAAAGTAATAAATACTAATCCCTGAAACAGAAAACCTACATTCACATTCCACGTCTATCATTTAGTGTTGTTTTGAAGAAGTCACTTAGACTGAGGTTTCAGTAGTTTCAATTATAAAATAGTAATAAACGTAGTGATAGTAATAACAATGATAAAAAAAAGTCTTACCTACTTTAAGTGTTGTTTTGAGGATAAACACAAAATGTACCTAAAATGCTTTAATTATAAAACATTATACCAACTTATTATTATTATTATTGGTAGAAATTCTCCATCTGGTCAGCTCATGTATAATGAGCAACACTATGAATGACTTTTATATCCTTAAACTTGACAGAGTTACACCGTTTTTCAATATAGCTAAAATTCAGTAGTTCTACAAATCATTTTTTTTCTACAAAGTGAATCTAAATTCTGGGTTTTGAATAATCCATGGAAGGAGAGTTCATGTTAATCTCTCAAGGGATGTTTATCTCAAAAATTTTAAGGACCACTGATAGTGGAATGAATTGCCTAAGTAGTTGTGGAGGTATTTAAGTCACAAAGAGCTACAGACTTTAAACGTATGTGCTAGCAAATTCATAGTTATGTTATCTCCATTATCTCCAGGTCCCTTGAACTTTCCCTCTTTTCTAAAATAAGTGCACCAACCTAAGAATGATGCCAAGCATAAATGATTCAGACTAATTAATTAGAAACTGTTTCTCATGGTTACAAAGTGAGTACAAATTATTCCAGCAGTCAAGATAGAGCTTTGCAAATATTCCATATGTTTACAATTTGTAAGAATTTTCTTCCTTGGTTTTAATAGTAAGCTGTTTTTACTCTTGTGTTCTAGAAGACACTTTGTTAAAAGCATTTTACTTAAAATGAACTAATATTTCAGATACATTTTACGTATTTTATCTTTCAGTCCTCTTTTCTACTTATTCTTATTCTTTCTCAAGCTGGCATTAAGGAGAAAATCATGCTTTCCCAGAGAATAGCAACTTCAGTAGAGAGGTTTCCAAAATTATTACTAACACAAAATGATTTTAATAACTGGCAGAGATAATTCCAGCATTGCCTGTCAAGCCTGCAAACATTTAGAAATAGCAAGCTGTAGAGGGTGAGACTCAAGTCCCATTGTTCTGAAAGCTAAGCTTATGCCTTTAATTTGATATTAGCTTCACTTTATTAATTTATATTTTATATTATTTTATATCTCTACAGTTTTATGGTTTTGATTATACAGCTTTGATCTATACTTTTCTTTCTCCTCTACTCTGGTGTATCTTATGTGGGCATAAAATGCCCATGCAGGCACCCTTTAAATGGCTGACTGCCAGGACTAGTTTCCAAACTCTTGAATTCTTTTCCCATCTCATGCTTTGAATTTGGAAGTGAAATCCATTTGTTTCTGCTTGTTCATTTGTTTTCTTTGGCCTGATGTAGCTCAAGTGCGATTAAGTGTTTCTATGATGTCTAAACATAACCGAAGAAGAGAAGTACAAGATATGTTACAAGAGGAGACGGAGCAGTAATGTCATGGAATTTCAGAAAGCCATCACACACATGCTCAGTATTTTCCTCTCTACTTTTGGGCATTTACCCTCAAATCCTTTTAGTGTATAGTCAATTCCACCTTCATTAATTGAATCTTACTTATTAACAGTTAAAATAAAAATTTAATATTAAAATGTCTGACTGAATAAAACTATTGTCTTTATATTAGGGAAATTTCAAACCTTTCTTGTTTTTCATTATAGATAATGATTTGTCTGAGTTCTAGCCCATAAAATCTCCAAATCCTATTAAGGTGAGCCTTATTTAAAAATCTAAGTATAAAAGTTACAGTACATTAATTCCAATGTAACAATCTACTGATCTACTCACATTCTACTTACTGATCTACTTACAATCTACTGATTAGTTACATTAATTACAATGTAACAATCTACTACAACTTTTATATTTAGATTGAATCTCCAATTCTTCACCTCTGCCTTCATCAACAATCTGCCATATGATTTTGCATGACTTCCCTCCAAAATAGGTGAAATACATTTCCACACCCCCGGATTTTGAATTCAGCTTATGACCCACTTTCATCAGTGGGATGTTAACAGTGATAACATATGTTGGACTTGAGAAGAAAGCACTTAAGCATCTGCCACAGCTCTTGCACATGAACATAGTTAGGTAAGCTTGCTAGTGGTTGGAAGACACATGGAGTAGGACGACATCATTATAGTCATTCCAGCTAAGGTCATCCTTCATCAGATAAGACTCGTCCATCACAAACATTTGAGTAGCCCAGCAAAGATCAGCAGAGCTATCTAGTCACTCTAGCTGCCTGCAGATGCAGGAAGAAGCCCAGCGAAGAACACATGAGTAATTATTGTGAGACAAATAAATAATATATTGTTTTAAGCTTTTAAGGTGTTGTATTCTTTCTAATGCAATATTATTGTGGCAATAGATAACTGATATCTATGTGTATAGACACAAAATATACATATACATAAACATATACATACATGATTGTATAAACACTTAAAAATGTGTTGGAGGGCAAAACATGTTTTTTGGAATAGTTATGAGTAATCTTTAAATGTATGTAAGCAATTTTATGATATATTTTGAAACAATAATGTTACTCCAGCCTGGGCAACATACAGAGACTCCATATCAAAACAACAACAATAACAACAACAAAAACCAACAAACAAGGACAGCAAGATGAAACAAGATACATATAATCTGGACACCAGAATTAAGACAAAGCTCAGTCATACACACAACAATGACCTCTCCCAGACCTAAACCTGACAAAGGGATTCTACCAGTACTCGAGGGGAAGGAAAAGGGTGCAGTTATCATAGATGTTAGCTAAAAGAAGACAAGGGTAGGTGATGTCTCACTGTTCACCTACTAGAAGCAGATTTTCTCTAGCCCACAGGAAAATGAACATTACCTAGAACATGAAAAAGAAAGATAATTTACTTCTGAAGAGGATTTATATGGTTTGGATCTGTGTCCCCACCCAAATCTCACCTTGAATTGTAATAATTCCCACGTGTCAAGGGAAAGGCCAGGTGAGGTAATTGAATCATGGGGGCTGTTTCCCCCATGCTGTTCTCCTGAGTGAGTCTCATGAGATCTGATGATATTATACATGTCTGGCATTTCCTCTGCCTGCACACATTCTTTCTCCTGATGCCCTGTGAAGAGGTGCCTTTAGCCATGATTGTAAGTTTCCTGAGGCCTCCCCAGCCATTCAGAAATGTGACTCAATTAAACATCTTTTCTTTATACCAGTTGGGGTATTTTTTCATAGCAGCATGAGAACAGACATATTATATTATAAATTTTATAATAATATATCAATTATTTTATAATATATTATAAAATATATAATATAATTAGATTATTATATTAATACTATATTAAGTTTAAAAAATTGTTAACCTTCTCAGGAAAGTTGTACAGATGCTCCTTAACTTATGATGGGGTTGGGTCCTGATAAACCCATTATATGTTGAAATATTATAAGTTGAAAGTGCCACTATTTTCAGTGTAGGGTGGGTTTGTCTGGACGTATTACTTTTGTACCATCATAAAGTTGAAAAATCAGAAGACAAACCATCACAAGTTGGAGACAATCTGTATTATTTTTGCTTTGTACAGTGAATAATAGCTTAGATTTACTCACATAGTACCATTTTGTTACTTTTCATTCCCTCCTGGATTTCCATGTTTCTATCTGAAATATTTTCCCTTATTCTTGAGGAGTCCCCTTTAGTATTTCTTGTAGTGCTGGCTTCCTGGTGAAGAATTCTCAGAATCTTTGCCTGCAGATATTTTTTATTTCGCCTCTACTTTTGAAGAACATTTTCACTAAGAATTCTAGGTTGGCCATCACTTTCTTTTTGTATTTTAAAGATATTCTTCCATTGTCTGACTTTTATTGATTCTTTTGAGAAGTCAGTCATTAGTTTTATAGCTGATATAGTGAAGAATAATATATCTTTTGGTCTCAGGCTGTTCTGTTTTTTTGTATTTTATTCCCTTGCCTTTGGTTTGAAACAGTTGTACTATGATGAAATTAGGACTTTTTCTAACTTCTAATTTGTTTCTACTTTGGTTCACAGCTCTTCATGAAACTTTAATTTGTTCATTCTCATCAATTTTGAAACATTCTCAACCATTTTGTCTTCAAATATTGCTTCTGCACCTTTCACTTTCTTCTTCTGTTATTTCAACTAAAAATATAGGACATTCTCCTTGTGTTTAGTGTCTTTTATGAACTTTTTGCATTTCCCATTCTTTTACTTTCTGTGCTTCAGTCTTTCTTGACATGCAACTGTATACCCTTTCTTCAGCCGTGACACTCTGCGGTCAAACACATCTATTGAATCTTTAAGTTATTCTTTCAGTTCTAAAATTTCTCTTAATAAGTTCCATGTCTCTGGTTAAATTGCTCATCTCATCCTCTATTATCTTAAAAACAGTAATCAGCAGAAACTTAAAGTCTTGGTTTGTCTTCTGCACTAGTCTGCATCAGCCATGAGGCTAATTCTATTGTCTTTTCCTTTTGGACATGTTTCTTGATATGTACGGTATTTTTTTAATGAATTCTAGTCATTGTGCATAAAAATTTGAGAGGCTCGGCTAGACATGGTGGCTCAAGGCTGTAATCCCAGCACTTTGGGAGGCCAAGGCAGGTGGATCACCTGAGGTCAGGAGTTCAAGACCAACCTGGCCAACATGGTGAAACTCTGTCTCTACTAAAAACACAAAAAACTAGCTAGGCATGGTGGCACATGCCTGTAATCCCAGTTACTCAGAAGGCTGAGACAGGGGAATCACTTGAACCTGGGAGACAGAGGTTGCAGTGAGCCGAGATTGCACCATTGCACTCCAGCCTGGGCAATAGAGTGAGGCTCCGTCTCAGAAAAAAAAAAAAAAAAAAAAAAAAAATTGAGAGGCTCTAGATGATGATATATCCCTCCAGAAACCACTCATCTCACTTTCTGAAAGACAACTGAAATGCTGGCAGGTTTTCTCAATATAACTGACTTGAGACTGTGTCAGATATTGTAAGGCTTGGACTCTATCTCCTCGAATGTAGGACCACCACCCTTCTCCCCAGGGATTCCTTACTGAGAGTATGGGATGTTTACCAAGGCTCCTTTCGGGATATTCTTTACTCCAACTTTTGTCTTACCAGCAAAAAAGTGAGACTGCTGAAATCTTTGCTGGATTTCCACTTTTTGCTTAGATTTGGATTTCTTGATCTATGTAGCTTACACACACAAAAATACCTGGAGGGTGAATAGCCCACTTGTATTTTACCACTACCAAGACATCTCCCTGTACTTCATTTATCTCCACAATCTTGGACCTCAAGTGCTGCCTGCCATCACAGGTCTCTACCTCTATTTTTGTTTCCCAAGCCCCACGGAATTGCTCAAAATTCTGCTGGGTTTGTTGCCCCTTAGCATTTGCCCTCAGCCTCTCACTGCACCAAGCTTAAGAACTGGCACATGCCCCAAGAGTAGTGCTACATTACTTAGTCCACATTACTCATTGTGGACTCTTCTCAGTGAACTGTTCATTTCAAAAATACCAGGCCAACTCATGGCTTGGCTTCTGAGAAGCTTTACAACACCTTCAGACAGGTTGAATTTGAGTGAACGTGTGTATACATTGTATCCAGTTTCTGATTATTCTCAGGGGGAGCATTTTGTCTGCTATAAATTCTTCCACTGTAGTCAAAAGCTTGGATCCTTTAAATTGCTTGTGGGAGTTACTTATAATACAAATAGGAAAAGAGAGAGAGAGAGAGAGAGAGAGAGAGAAAATGGATAGTTTCCCATAAAGTATGTGAAAGAAAGAGAGGTATGTGGTAGCAGTTTCCAGATACATCTACCCACTGGTGAGACCTATAAGCTTTGACACTGCCACATCGTGCCACATATCAGCTACATGGTTGATGATGTGATCCCAGCTAGTTGGATATTCGCTATATAACATGTTAACTGATAGTTCTTTAATGACTTAAATGGTTTATTCATATGCCATAAGCTAACAATTAAATTCCTTGTTGATCAAACCATGTAGTAGGTAAAGTCAAGGGGAAATCTCATCTGCCTCTTGATTTTTTTTCACTTCGTTTATGCAGCAGGACATTGTCCCTCAGCTCTAAGTAACATGCCATAGTGGTATTTATTTATTTATTTATTTATTGTTTTCATGGAAGCAGTTTTTATTTTCAAATAAATGGGCATAGAGGAGATACTTGAAAAAAAAGACAAGATTGCTTCCACCTTCATTTTGCAATTTTGCATTCAATGCTTTAAAAACGAATTTCCCTAAATAATCTATTACTCTTTGGTGACTTAAGGAATAAAATAACCTGGTCAATGGGCTGATTAGCAGACCTTTAACATTGGCATAAAATTTGTATTTGTAAAAACGTGACATTGTTTATAAGTTTTATCACTCCTCAGGAATCTGTATTCTACTAATACCAGGAGTGTCTCACTTTTCCTCAGACTAGCTCCTGCTGACAGTGGTATTACAAGGGGATATATTCATAATTTCTTAATACGATAACTTGTTAGATTTTCCTAAAAGTTTAATTTAATGTTTATAAAAGTAGGCAGATCCTATTTAAGTAGGATAGGAGATATACATCATATCTCGGTCTTATAAGCTTGGTTAAAATGTCTCTCCTTTGCCCTCTTTAGCAAAAATTAAAGCTGTGAATTTGCTTTGTCTGGCAATTGACTAATATCAAGTGCTTACTTCCCCCTTACCCCTTGAAAAATTTGCGCCTATTTCAGCTTAATTTTCCCTTAAAAGAAAGTGTTTCCTCTATCATTTTCCTTCATACTCACTGGGTATGTTCATAACATTTCTAATTTTCTTAAATATCTTAATTTCTGACTATGCATGAAAAACTAAGTCAAAAAAGGTTCATTAAACTGGCCTTGTAGCTGGAAGATTACTGAGTTATTTTTCTATTCTTGCTTCATACTATTGTCAACTAATAATTTTATACACTAATTCTAATTTTAATTTCCAGCAATGGGGTGGATTAGATAAGAAATATTTAAAACCACCCCTTTTATAAGACACCTAGAAATGTGGGAGCAAAAAATATATAGTAAATGTCCCTGCAGACATATAGGTGAAACCGTGAGAATGTAATGAGAAATCCTCAGAAGGCTAAAACGAAGAGGTCACTGCAAACCAGATAAGCAGTGTGCTAAAGTTTCAGGAATCTTTAGGAGTCTGATTAGTCAGAACAACGAATTTAAGGTTTCTTAAGCCCATGCCAAAGCACAAAACGAGGCAAAGCATCCACTCAAGATAGGGAGTTGGAGAACAGAGTCCAAATGAAACTGAGACTCCTCTCCTGCTCCATTATGGGATGAATTGCATCCCCCCAAATTCATATGTTGAAGTCCTAATTCCTAGTACCTCATAATGTGACTATATTTAGCAATAGAGTCTGTAAAAAGGTGATTAACTTAAAATGAGGCTGTTAGGTTGTGTCTTAACGCAACCTAACTGGTGTCCTTATTAGGAAGTTTGGACACAGAGAGAGGGACTTACGCACACAAAGAAAAGACCTCCTGAACACATAACTAGAAGGTGGCCATCTGCCAGCCAAGAAGAGAGGCCTCAGAAGAAATCAAACCTGGAAACACCTTGGGTTAGGACTTCCAGCCTCCAGAACGGTGAGAAAATAAATATCTGTTGTTTGAGTCATTTGATCTGCAATAGTTTGTCATGGCAGCCCCAGCAAATTAATACACCTCCCTAAAAAATCGACATCCTTAGTAAAAGGAAGGATGAGAGAAATTGCAACCACCATTAATGGGAGATAACAAGGAACTTTGCCTGTCTCCACAAGGGTGGAAGAGAAAGTCTCCCCTAGTACCTGTAACCATAGTGCTGTACCTCATACAGTTTTGAGATTCACACTTAAGCTACCTGCCAAAACAAGAAATTGTCATAAGTAGTAGTCACAATTTCAAATAGGGTGTCTACCAAAGCTCTCACTGTATAGCATTTGAATAAAGAGCTGAGGGATGAAATAATGTTGGTATCTGGAAAAGAATATTAAAGGTAGAGATAACCAATAATTTACCCCCTGAGTGAGCCTAGAGCCTGCAGTGACTCCTATTGGGTCATCCTCAGACCCTTAAACGTGTGCTTCTCTCTCGTTTTATGCTGTGCTGCTCCACATTGGGCCCTTGGATGTATATGGATGTATGACAAGTTACTGGACCATGGGACAGCAACACTTGGGAACCAAAGAAAACACAGAAATTGGTAACACCAGGCTCACTTCACAGTAGATCTGGGCTCAGGTTTGGCCTAACAACTGCGAACACAGGACTGCTCTGCAGGGCATCTTCAAACAGCAAGACCCACTTGAGCATTGATTGAGCACTTCTGCCACATCAGATATTAAGTTCAAAGACACAAAGCATAGAACGAAGTATTCTCACATGTCTCTTTGGAGTTGTGGAAGAAAAGTGTAAAGAAAATGGGAAAAGATTAATGTTTCCAAGGCTGAGAATTCCCCCAAATTGATTAAAATATAAAGTCATATGTTCAAGATCAACGGGTCCTAAACAGAATATTAATAATAAATTCAAACCTAGATACATACTTAAAACAGCAAAACACCAAAAAATAGACAAAATCTTACAATAATAATTTAAAATCGCCCTTCACCTTTCTTTAAAATTGCTTCCCTCACTTAACAGATAAAAACCAAACACACTTCTCATTCAGGGGTGCACGACTTTTCTCAAACTGGACCAACTCTACCACTTATTTTTCTACCGTTTCCAATACGTACATCTTCAGTTCATAACCTTTGCATGTCATGTGCATTCTAAACTCAGTTTTCTCATTCTTCTTTTTCCAGAGTACCCTCCCCTCTGTCATCATCACTTAAAATCTTACCCATGGTATGAGACCATCCTGGCTTACATGGTGAAACCCTGTCTCCACTAAAAATACAAAAAAATTAGCCCTGCGTGGTGGCGGGTGCCTGTAGTTCTAGCTGCTTAGGAGGCTGAGGCAGAAGAATGGCGTGAACCCGGGACGGGGAGCTTGCAGTGAGCCAAGATTGCGCCACTGCACTCCAGCCAGGGCGACAGAGTGAGACTCTATCTCGATCTCAAAAAAAAAAAAAAAAAAAAAAAAAAAAAAATTCTTACCCATGGTTTAATTTACAGGCTGATCTCACCTCCATCTTGAGACCTTTCTTGGTCATCCCAGCTTAGGTCTGTGACACTCACTATGCCACACACCCACATAAGGTCTTGCATTGTTTCTACTTATGGGCGTATGTCTCCTTGCCCAGGTGAACTAAGGTCTCCTAAATGATGAGTACAGTGACAATGGTTTAAAGCTGTAGTTCTGACTTTTGGATCTAACAGATTTGTAAGATTCAAGGTGATAAAGCATTTCTAGCTTTTCTTTTTGCTGAAAGTACATCAAAAATCCTACAACCATCTACTATATGTCATGTTATAAGAGAAAGAAGATTTTAATAATGAAAATCTAATAAGGATATAATCTCATATAAATTGGATAAATTTATCTTAATATGAAGCTCACTGTTTTTCTTATTTTTCTCTCTTTACTAAAATAACTAATAAAATCTTGATCAAACAATAGTCCCAGTTGCTTCCAGGCCAGCAGGTAGAAATCACTGTTCTGCTATACTCTGATTCCCTTCCTTCCTGTTCCTGGACTTTCAGCAGAGAAAAGATTTGAATAATCATTAATCAAATCAAAATTATTTTTACTTCCTCACATTATCTTATTTTGATCACCCTGACCAGGTCATTGAGAGTTCTTTTTAATATATAGGTTATCAAGGCAAAAATATTTTTACCTTTTCAGAATTTTTGAAGCTTTCTGTATCTTCTTGTTGAAGAAGCAGTTGTTAATGCCACTCTTTTTCATGTATTTAAGGATATATTTCAAAAACTACTTCTAGTTTTTATTGTCTCGTATGTTGACCTTTATTTCTTTCTTTTTCTTTTCATTGTAACTCCAAATTTATTTACTATTTTGTAGCACTCTTTTCTCTAAGTTGGCCTGATTTTTCATTTCTGTGCTTTTCTCATTTACACTTAGATGTTTATGTTACCTAATCACTTCTTTCTTCTGACAGTTCTTGTTTACAAAAAAATGTTTTCCCTTGTGCACTTAGAATTATTTTTACAATGTTAATTTTTCTATTAGTAAAGCAATACAAATTAATTACAAAATTCTTTTAACATTTTTTAAGTGAAAAAATACTTCAAAAATCTTACTCTTAAAGATAATCATTGCTAACATTGTAATGTGTTCCCTTATAGAATTCTTCTGGGTATGAGTACTGCTTCCCAGTAGATAAAGGATACTATCTCTCTCTCTACCTACCCACCTGTCTAGTATAATTAATAAAAGAATATTAAAAGGTTCAAGACGGAAAATAATACAAAGGAAGAGCCTATTTAATAATAAAATCTGCCATGATTTATGTTACCACCACTAGAAAATGAAACAATGAATCAGATCACATTATACAAATTTTGAATATAAAGAAAATCATGACCTAGGTTTCTTAGTAATCAAAGTGACCATTACCTTGATCTAAGCAACTCTGCTTTTGACAATGGAGAAAGAAAATACTTTTGGCAGAAGACACACACGCAGCCAACAAGCACATGAAAAAAAGCCCAACAGTGCTGATCATTAGAGAAATGCAAATCAAAACCACAATAAGATACCTCTCACACCAGTCAGAATGGCTATTATTAAAATGTCAAAAAATAGTAGATGCTGGTGAGGTGGCAGAGAAAAGGGAACACTTATACACTGTTGGTGGGAGTGTAAATTAGTTCAACCATTGTGGAAAGCAGTATGGTGATAAACTTCACATACAATTTGCCTGTCTTCTTGGAAAATCTTGGCTGCCCAGAGGCCTGCTGTGGAGGAACCATGTTACTCATTCATCCATTCTCCTTCAACTGCACCCCCCACCCCATGAATATCTCACCAGCCACTGCTGATGGGACCAGTTGTTAGTATCAGAACTCAAATATGGCCAATATATAAAGTAACTTTCCTTGTTTTTGATTTTCAATTTTTCCTGGAAATTGGCCTCAGAAAATGAATCATATTACTGTGCAGGCCAAGTAGACTCAAGGGTGGAGATTTCTCTTCTTAGGGTTGCAATATTGGACCACGTTCAAAGAGAAACAAAGGCAAAAGACCATGTGGCTTTAGAAAGAGTGAGATACCCATTTTTCTAGATCCGAAGACTTTCTTATACTCAGGTTCGATCTGCACAAAGCTCACCTCTACTTTCTGTCTTGGATTTCTCTGTTTGAGCAACACTTATCTTCTTTTTCTGTTGAGCTATTTTCAGAGTATTTTTGTACCTTGCAAGTAGTGACTGAATGGGGTACAAGGTAGGAAGAGAGATAAGAGGTTTTATGTGAATTGCAGAAAGATGGATGGAGTTTCAAAAAAAAGCATCAAAAAATTGGAGAGGAAGACTTAAAAGAAAAAGAATTAGAGAAGGAAATACTCCTCACACAAGTAAGCTTTGCCCTGTATTGCAAAGTTCAGTAAGAAAATACTGCAAATATTTTTTTAAATTTATTTAACTTATTATTATTATTATTATTATTTCAGATGGAGTTTCACTCAACTTATTATTTTTAAAGCAGGTAGTTTGAACACAAACTGCAAAATGTAGTCTTTTTGCTGTGGGCAGCACCTTAAATCTCAGTTTAATTTTTTTTAGCTTTGCTGAGCTGCCAGAAATTTGAGCAGAGTTTATATTCAGAATCTGAGGCTCCCTCGGATATGATTAGGCTTTGAGTCCCCACTCAAATCAAGTCTATAAGAGAACACATTACAATGTCAAGTGTATCATGACCTCTGAAGTCAGTAATTGGTGATTGGTAATTATAATGGTACAGCACTTAATAACAGTAGCTAAATTATTTTCATGGTGAGTGCATTACTAGACTTGTTAAGCCAAAAGTATTTTTCTGTTTTAAAAACACTTATATTTTAGGTTGGGTGATACATGTGAGGGTTTGTTGCACAGGTAAATTTGTGTTACAGGAGTTTGTTATTCAGATTATTTCATCAACCAAGTATTAAGCTGAGAACCCAAATCTCATCTTGAATTGTAGTCCCTAGGTGTTGTGGGAGACAGCTGAAGGCAGGTGATTGGATCGGGGGGCAGTTTCCCCCATGCTTTTCTCATGATAGTGTGTGAGTTCTCATGAGATCAGATAGTTTTTTAAGGAGCTCTTCCCCCTTTGCTTCCTTCACACACTCTCTCTGCTGCCTTTTGAAGAAGGTCCTTGTTTCCCCTTCACCTTCCACCATGATTGGAAGTTTCCTGAGGCCTCTCTAGCTATGTGGAACTGTGAGTCAATTAAGCTTCTTTTCTTTATAAATTACCTAGTCTTGGGTGTTTCTTTATAGTAGTGTGAGAATGGACTAATACGCTCTCTCTCTAGTTTTCTCCTTTTCCAGTATGTCCCCCTTGATTTCCAGTGGTTGTAGTTGACTGATGAACTCTCTTTGCTAGTTAATCAAGCAAACTTGTAGGATTTTCATCAGTTTTTTTTTTTTTTTCTCTACAAGTACAAACTGGGGCCTGCCCCCAAGCTAGACATTTCAAAAACAGGAATCTCACCAGACTTGGTTCCCTTTGTCCATTTCCCCTCGAATTCTGAGTTAGAGTGTCATCTCCCTTCTAATTTCTGCCTGCTTTTCTCTTTCGGTCTCCAGTGCCACAAGATGGTTGTTTTACGTGTGTTTTTTCAAGGGTTGGTAGTTTTTATCAACCCTAGGAGGAGTGGTCTGATAAGAGCTATTTGGCCCTACTGGAAGCAGAATGCTTCTGCAAGACTTTTTATAGTCTAACTTTTTCAATCTTAAATCCTTCTCTTTGTCTTAACCTCTTAGACAGATGAAGTACCTCTTTAGGTAATCATTTCACAATGCATATAGATAAATATAATATTTTCTGAATTCATATATGCCATTCTATTTCCTTTCTATAAAAATCAACTTGGCTTGGTAAATATGTGTAGCACATTTGGCATTGCATATTGCAGTGAAGAGTACTGGAAGGCCAAACAATGGGACAGGAGAAATTTCTACTTGAATCTAACAAAGTCATACAATATGAATGCAATAAATTCAAGCTATGAATCTGCAAAACAAAATTGACACATTTTTAACAGACTATGGCCAAGGACATGCTATATACTCTTTGACTGCTCTAGATACATAGATCACTTCCCTATAAAGAATGAAGAAAAGCATAACAAAAAATAAAATCCAAAGTGAAACCTTTATTAATCAAAGACTCAGCAAAAAATAATAAGTAAACAAGCTGGATACAAAAAATATTTATAAAGGTATAGATGGTGCAGATCTCCAGGGTTAGCCACCACAGGGAGTTGTTTCTGCCCCAAGTCTGAAAGGGCAAGGTCAAGGAATAGTTCTTAAAAACTAGAAAGGATATCTATATGGAAAGGACCCCTCACAAGAGTCCTCCGAAGTCTCAAGGAGCTGGAAAGAATGGATGAAGGGAAATAAATATTCTAATTTCATTATTTTCCTGCCCTCCAGTCTCCTACTGGTGCTCCCATTGGCTGAACTCAACTGGAAGCCAGACGATTCTCCAGCTTGTTGGTGCAGTCCGTGAGGGCACTAAGGATTGAAAAGAATAAAGAGTGGCTCTAGAGAGCCAAACAGAAAAAGACTCTAGTACAGAACCCATGAAAAATTTACTGCAGATGAAAGGTAAGAAAACTTCATGCTAAAGCAAAAAAGAAGTACAGACTTCTGAAAAATATTTACTATATGAATTAGAAGAGCATTTTGAAATAGGCTTGGTATTCTCAGTAGGATACAAAAAGAGCAAATCTCTATGAAACAGAAAGCTTATGAGAAGAGAAGAATATTCAGAGGTAGGTAAAGCTAGGTGAAATAATGATTCTTTTTTAAAAACTTAAAGATATAGAAGCAAAGGCAATAACCAGAAAAGCTGACATGTTAGAAACTCAAATAAGTTCTAGTCAATATGGAAAATTAGCTAATGTAGAAGACCTTTCCTCCCACTTCAAATGTAGAAATGATCCATTAACATTTTATTGATAAAAGACAACAGTTAAAATTTAAATTCAAGGCTAAGCTTAAAACCAAAAATGAGATATCCCTGATACTAGAAAATAAGAGAAAACTTAAAGCACTATTGAGTGAGAATGAAAACAAATGTCTCATAGAACATCCTAATTTGACATATCTCTAAATGCCTGGATTTTTGACAACTTCACTGGGATGCTTAGGGTGTCTACAGGCCTGGTGCATAGGAGATGAAAGTTTTATACATAAAGAGAAGAGATTTATACATAAAGAGAGGAATCTGCAAGAGTTATCCTGTCCATTTTGAAAGGCTAGAGAGACCGCCACTGGCTTTGGGTAAAAAGGTGTCTGATCTCCATGAATCTCTGGAAGAATAACTGTAGCCTGCAGGAAATAGAAAACACAAACTTGTAGATGCCGTGTCTGAATTTGCACATTCACCCAGTATGGGAAGCACAGAGCCAAGACATTTACCTAAAAGCTGGAAGGACAGTCTCACAACTCAGGTCACTCAGTCTTCCTATTAAAAAATAACTCCCACGGATGAGCTCATAGTACAAATTCCAGCATGTACACACAAAAAAATATTGCTTAGACTGGAGTTGGCAGCTACAAAAATGGAAAAATTCATGTCCCATCAATCCTTTTAGACAAATCTAAAAGAGATATTAAGAAACAGATATAAAATATTCAGAGATAAAAGTAACATAACCAAAATTTAAGAACAAACATAATAGGGAAAAAAGAAGAGTCAGATCTGAAGAAGAAATGCAAATTCTAGAATTAAATAATATAGTTCATCAACACTAAAAACTCAAAACCTTGAGCAGTTATGTTGAACTGGCCAAAGAGAAAATTGATAAAGTGATAGATAAATATAAAGAAATTACTCAGAATACAGCATAGCCAAATAAAAGGGAAGGAAAATGTGAAAGTTAACATACAAAGAATTACATGTTCCAACTTATTTCCAGTACTATTGTAGAACTTCCAGAAAATGAGGGGAGGCCCTTAAAGTGATAATGTTGAAAAATGTTTTAGAGTTAAGAGAGCATGAATACTCAGATTAAAAACACCTGTCAAAGAAAGACAATGGCTGACTAGATGTAGCCAGGATGTGCCTTTTTCATGGAGAAGAAACAAATTATCAAGTAAACCTCCATGCTTTGAACAGATCTTTTGGGAGAAAACACTGACATTGAATAGAAAGGCAATGGAAGACACCATGGTTGAAGAAGGAGGAAGTGTTTCTGCCTGCACAGCAACACTAGGTATGATGACCAGCCCCAAGACCTGGATCAGACCCAAGGAAGGGGTGAGTGAAAGAACCCTGGGGCAGCACATTCCTGCCATGGATCTCTGAGATCCTAACTACTAGAGTTCCCGTGACCCACAGGTCTTGGGCTGGCAGGGGGAGCCACCTGAAGACGTGCAAGACACTACCAAAGCCTATGTGTAACCCAAAAGTGTTCATATGCTGGGCAGCTGTAGCAAAACACAACTCTGGGAGCCCACCCTCCAAGGCTCTGTGTCTTGCCCTAAGTGACTGCAGCTCACCCGTCTTCTGGCCAGGAGAGAGGAGGGCTGTGGCATGCTCACACACCCAAGACAGGCCCCATGCCAATGCCATGGGACTGAGGTGCAACTGAACCATGCACCCCCATGCCCACCTGTTCTTCCTAATCCTGCTCACCTGGCCATTCCCTCAGGAGAGGGCCCACATCATAGCCTTCATTGCCCTGCCTGAGTGGTTTGTTGGTGACCTAGGAGCAGTTCACAGGCAGTGCTTGATCCTGAAGGGCTGGGGGACAAATCTGCTGGCCTGATCCCAGTTCCCTAGAACCAAGCATACCACCCAAGTGTATGCTGATGGAAATTGTGCCTGATCTCTAAAGGGGAAGTACCCCCACTGTCAGAACACAGTGTGGTGCAGGTTAATGTGCTGGCACTGGAACTGAGCACTGCTAATATTGTGGGACCTGATTGAAAAAGGTGTGGCCTGATAGCTGTGGTTTCTGCTGCAGGGAGATGGGTGGTCAAAATGCCTGGAATGGCAAGGTGATCTGGGTACAGCTGGGTCAGGACTAGCCTAACTAGTCAGATCTGTTGCCATGGCTAGACACCAGGTAGACATGCACAAGGTTGGGGATGTGGGAGCCGGGTGGGCCCCATGGCTACCTGCTGGGGCTTTCCCTCTTCCCCTGAGCAAACTCTGTGGTACAGGAGATGCACCTCTGCCCCTCCTAGGTGGCTGTTCCAATGGCCTGAGAGACGCACACGGACCCCTGCCAAGGTCAGAGCTTGCACCTGCCTCAGAGAGCCTGGTTGCAGGCTCTCCTGACTCAGCTCCACCTAGCTTTGCCCACTCCAGCTGCCTTGGTGGTAGAGCATACAACTGCACCTTTGGGAACCCAATGCACTGCTCATTGCCAGGAACACTCTGGTACTTTTTCTGATTAACAACGGCCAAGTAAAAAGTCAACTGTCATTACTGCAACCACCTCTCACCTGCAAGCACTACCTACTGGCCCAGAGATCAAACTGTGCAGTGCATCACAACTTCTATTGTCGTTGAACATTGTTCAGCCAGCTTAAGCCCTAAGCACCACCTACTGGCCTGTAGAGTGAACTGCATAAATCAATGTAATTTCTCCTGGCAGACATGCACAGTGCTGGAGAATGAGATAAGCCTCCCAAGACCTCCACCTCCCCATCCCTGTAGGAGACAGCGAGCCTGTCTGCATGCACAGCACACCACCACTACAACCTACAAACAACTAGCATTTGAATAAAACCACTACATTATGGTTATCCATAACCAAGGAATTCATACAGAGCCTTGGTCCCCTAAAAGCAAATAGAAGCAAAGCCAAAGGACACTACTGAACACATTCAACAGTCACACCCTCAAGGGGGAAGGAAAAAAAAGGAAAAAAAAAACCTGCAAAAAGAAAGGAAATTCAAAAATAAGAAGTGACAGCTTCTACCGATGAGAAGAAACCAGCACACAAACTCTAGCACCATAAAGAAACAGAATATTGTGACATCCCCCAAAGGACCACACTAGCTCTCTAGCAATGAAACGTAACCAAAACGACAACTTTGAAATGACAGATAAATAATTCAAAATATGGATTGTAGGGAAGCTCAATGAAATCCAAGAAAAGGTGGAAATCAACAAAAAGAAAACAGAAAAATAATTCAGGAGATGAAAATCAAGATAGATATGGTTTTTCTTTTTTCTTTTTCCCCCAAGATGGAGTCTTGCTCTGTTGCCCAGACTGGAGTGCAGTGGCACCATCTCGGCTCACTGCAACCTCCACCTCCAGGATTCAAGGGATTCTCCCACCTCAGCCTCCCAAGTAGCTGGGATTACAGGTGCACACCACCACACCCAGCAGTTTTTGTATTTTTAGTAGAGACGGGGTTTCACCATGTTGGTCAGGTTGGTGTCGAACTCCTGACCTTGTGATCCACCCACCTCAGCCTCCCAAAGTGCTGCAATTACAGGTGTGAGTCACCGCGCCTGGCCTAGATATGTATTTATAATAAAACAGAACTTCTAGAAATGAAAAATGCACTGAAGGAATTTCAAAGCACAGTTGAAAGCTTTAACAATAGACTAGACAAAGCAGAAGAAAGAACTGCAGAACCTGAAGACAAATCTTTTAAATTAAAAAAGTGAGACAAAAAAAGTAATTTTAAAAAAATTGAACAAAGCCTTAGAGAAATATGGGATTATGTGAAGTGACCAAATCTACAATTTATAAGCATCTTTGAGGGAGAAGAATAAAAAGTAAGACGTTTTCAAGACATATTTTGAGGGAATAATGCAGGAAAATTTCCCTAATTTTGCCAGAGATGTAGACATATATATACAAGAAATTCAGAGAACACCTGGAAGATACTACACAAGATGAATATCATGAAGGCATAAAGTCATCAGACTATCCAAGATAAATGTGAAAGAACAAATCTTAAAAGTACCTAGAGAGAAGCATCAGATCACCTATGAAGGAAGTCCTATTAGACTAACAGCAGAATTCTCAGCAGAAATCTTACAAGCCAGAAGAGACTAGGAGCTTATTTTTGGTTTTCTTTAAAAACAAAAGCCATCCAAAAATTTTATATCTTGCCAGACTAAAGCTTGATAAATGAGGGAGAAATAAAATCTTTCCCCAGCAAGTAAATGCTAAAGGAATTCATCACCACTAGACCAGAAATACAAAGACATTCTAAACATGGAAACAAAAGCACGATACTCACCATCATAAAAGTACATGTAAGTAGAAAGCTCATAGATCCTACAAAGCAATTACACATTTGAAATTCTAAGAAAGTAGGTAACAAAACTATGACTGGCACAAAACCTCAAATATCAATATTAACTTTAAACATATTTATGCCTGAATTCTACACTTAAAAGATAGACCAGCAAATTGGATTAAATAAACAAGATCCAACCAACTGCTGCCTACAAGAGACTCACCTAATGGCTGAAGACACACACAGACACAAATTAAAGGGGTGGGAAAAGACATATAACACAAATGGAAAACAAAAAGTGAGCAGCAGTAGCTATTCTTATGTTAGATAAAACAGACTTTAATCAACAACAGTAAAAAAAGGACACTTTGAGAGGCTGAGGTAGGCGGATCATGATGTCAGGAGATCGAGACCATCCTGGCTAACATGCTGAAACCCCGTCTCTACTAAAAATACAAAAAAAATTAGCGGGGTATGGTGGCGGGTGCCTGTAGTCCCAGCTACTTGGGAGGCTGAGGCAGGAGAATGGTGCGCACCTGGAAGGCGAAGCTTGCAGTGAGCCGAGATTGCGCCACTGCACTCCAGCCTGGGCGACAGAGCAAGACTCTGTCTCAGAAAAAAAAAAAAAGTTAAAGGAGAGCATTATATAAATAATAAAGCAGTCAATATAACAAGATGCAACTATCCTACATATATATATATATATATTCACCCAACAACAGAGCACTTGGATTCATGACACAAACACTAGTATACCTAAGAAAAGAGATCAACAGACTTCAAAACCCCACTGACAATACTAGACAGGTCATTTAGGCAGAAAGTCAACAAAGAAACTCTGGACTTAAAATGGACTCTACACCAAATAGACATTCACAGAACATTCTAGCCAAAACCTGCATTATATACATTTTTCTCATCTGCACATGGAACAATCTCAAAAGTTGATCATATGCTTGGCCATAAAACAAGTCTTAACAAATTTAAAAAATATTGAAAGCATATCAAGTATCTTCTCAGAACACAGTGAAATAAAATTAGAAATCAATACCAAGAGGAATTCTCAAAACCACACAGGTACATAAAAACTAAACAACTTACTCCTGAATGACTTTTGGGTAAACAATAATATTAAGGTAGAAATAAAAAAAATTTTTGAAATAATTGAAAACAGAACATATTAAAATCTCTGGGATACAGCAAAAACAGGGCTAAAATGAAAGGCTATAGGGCTGAGAGCCTACATTAAAAATATAGAAAGATCTCAAATTAACAACCTAACATCACACCTAAATGAACCACACAAGAAAGAACAAACCAGGCCAGGTGCGGTGGCTCACGCCTGCAATCCCAGCACTTTGGTAAGCCAAGATGGGTGGATTATCTGAAGTCAGAAGTTTGAGACCAGCCTGGCCAATGTGGCAAAACACCATCTCTACTAAAAATACAGAAAAATTAGCCAGGCGTGGTGGCACATGCCTGTAGTCCCAGCTACTTGGGAGACTGAGACATGAGAATCACTTGAACCTGGAAGGCAGAGGCTGCAGTGACTCCAGTTCACACTACTGCACTACAGCCTGGGCAACAGAGTGAGACTCTATCTCAAAACAATGATTAAAAAATAAATTAAAATAAAGAACAAACCAAACCAAAACTAGCAGAAGAAATAACAAGGATCACAGTAGAACTAAATGAGAATCAGACCAAAAAATAAAAGATACAAAGGATCGATAAAACAAAAAATTGGTCCTTTGAAAGAACAAAATTGATAGACTGATATATATTAATAGTTTAAGCAAGAAAAAAAAAGAGAGAAGATTCAAATAAGCACAATCAGAAATGATAAAGGAGATGCCACAATTCATACCCCAGAAATACAAAAGATCACCAAAAATTACTGTGAAAATCTCTATGCACACACACTAGAAAATCTAGAGGCAATGAATTAATTCCTGGAAATATACAACCTCCCAAGATTGAACCAGGAAAAAAAAATCCTGAACAGATCAATAGTGAGTTATGAAATTGAATCAGTAACAAAGAAAATTCTGGTAAAAAAAACAAAACAAAACAAAAACAACCCAGGACCAGATGGATTCACAGCCAAATTTTACCAGACATACAAAAAGCTGGTACCAATCCTACTGAAATTATTCCTTCAGGCAAGGATACAACAAAAGATGAAAACTACAGGCTAATATCTCTCATGAACACAGATGCAAAAATCCTCAACAATATACTAGCAGACCAAATCCAACAGCACATCAAAAAGACAATTCATCACAATCAAGTGGGTTTTATTCCAGGGATGCAAGGATGTTTCAACATTTGCAAATCAATAAATGTGATTTCTCACATAAACAGAATTTAAAACAAAAACCACATGATTATCTCAATAGACGCAGAAAAAGCATTTGATAAAATACAACATCTCTTCACTAAAAACCCTAAACAAACTGGCACTAAAAGAACATACATCAAAATAATAAGAGTCATCTATGACAAATCTATAGCTCAGTTCATACTGAATGGGAAAAAGTTGAAAACATTCTCACTGGAACTGGAACAAGACATAGATGTCCACTCTCACCACTAATACTCAACATAGTACTGAAAGTCCTACCCAGAGCAATCAGGTAAGAGAACGGGAAAAAAAGGCATCCAAATTAGATAATTATCTGTTTGCTGATGATATAATCTTATACCTAGAAAACCCTAAAGACTCCTCCTGACTTTGAGAAACAACTTCAGTAAAATTTAAGGATACAAAATTTTACACCATTTATACATAAGTGTAAGATTGTGTGTTGATATGCCCACAAACATTTTATAGCATGTTAATATTCATCCAAGCACAACAATAAGCTATTAGAAACTCATATAAAAAAGTTATTGAACTATAAATTTCCATGTGAAGTAATAAGTAGAATAAATTTAAAATAAAAATATGCAAAACGTTAATGCAAGAAAAAGCATTCTGAAAGAAGTTATTTTCCAAATGACATATTTATAATAGCCAAACTCAATGAAGTTGTAATCCATAGAGGTGTGAAGTGGGATATAGTACTAAATACACTAAAAAAGTAAAATATAGAATATTTTTTAATCATTTGTGTAATTGGTTTAAACCATCTGTATTATGTCCCAACTTAAAGTACAGAAAAGTAAATTGAGTGTTTTTGCTAGTGTTATCTATTGATACAATGATACCGTCTCCTCCAATGTAATCACAGTATTAAATGCTGTTCATTGTGAATTGGGAGGGGAGACAGAGGGGTTCTGACAGCAAAGGACATATTAAAGTTGTAATGGTTATATATAACTGAATGAGAAATTCTTTGATCTGTACTCAGAATTATAGCCCCACATTAAAAAAAAACAAAAAACAAAAAACTACACAGAGGAGTAAGAAAAGGGAGGAGATGAACCTCTACAGGAATGTCTCAGACGATACCTTCCTAAGTGATGTGGTGTTTTAAAAATGTTAACACTACGTTTATATAATTTTAATATCATTGACTTAATTATGTTAAAAGAATCCTTGGAAATTTATTTGTGTTTACATTTTGGGAATCCTCATGTAATACATGGTCTGCTATTAAAATTCTGTCACGTTTTATTTAAATTTCTTCAATACAGTACAATTCATATTTTATTCTATATTTATTTCTGTACTATTACTATTTTAAGGAATATATCCCATATATTGATGAATGCCTCAAATTGAAAAACGCAAAAGGTACTTTGTAAACTCTTGGCCTATTTCTTCTTTATAAACTCCTGACTTACTCTTTTATCAACATCTAGTCTTTCCTCTGTATAACCTAACACAGAAAATTAACTACACTTGTATTAGCTTCTTTATCTTATTTAATGGCTGTTCTTCAGGAAGAAGAAAAGTCTATATTATAAACTTTTAAAATGAAATAATATAAAAGGGATGGAATGTAAAGATACGGAATAAATGTAATGTAGAAGATATGCAATTACAAGTAAAGCATGAAATTGTGTTGTAGTTGCTCAGTGGCTAGTCAAACAGTTTTCTAACACACATCAGAATTTTAAAGTTCAAAGAAAATCCATGAATTGGCAGAACTAAATTCCTATTTGCCCTGCATTTCTTAGGTCCCAGTGCATACAGTAAATGTTGAATCTTCAAATATCAAAACGTTGTGTGTGGCTGAGTGTAGGCATACTATTGGGTAACAAACATTTTCTAAATAAATGTTCAAATAATAAATATATTCACTTGCTTATATAAACATAAATGAATGTACCTATCAATATGTATCTATCAATTGACACATGCTATATCTTCATATACAAGTATATATACATTTATGTATCTGATTTATTTAACTGATTTCCACGCACTTTGAAATTTGCTGTTTTTCATGTATGTAGTGTATATATATATATGGTTTTTTTGTTTGTTTGTTTTTTGTTTTTGAGACGGAATCTCATCCTGTTGCCCAGGCTGGATTGCAATGGCTCAGTCTCACCTTACTGCCACCTCCGTCTCCCGTGTTCAAGTGATTCTCCCACCTCAGCCTCCAGAGCAGCTGGGCTTACAGGCATCCACCATCATGCCCGGCTAATCTTTGTATTTTTGTAGAGATGGGGTTTCACCATGTTGGCCAGGCTGGTCTTGAACTCCTGACCTCAGGTGATCCACCCACCTCGGCCTCCCAAAGTGCTAGGATTATAGGTGTGAGCCACCATGCCCAGCCTGTTTTTTCATACTTTAATCATGGGTTTTGTTTGTTTTTTAAGAGACAGGGTAGTCACTTTGTTACCCAGGCTAGAATGCAGTGGTGCAATCATGGCTTACTGCAACCTTGAACTCCTCGGCTCAGGCAATCCTACTGCCTCAATCTCCCAAGTAGCTGGGACTACAGGCACATTCCACCACACACAGTTTTTAAAATTTGTGTTAGAGATGGAGTCTCACTATGTTGCTCAGGCTGGTCTTGAACTCCTGGCCTCAAGTGATCCTCCTACCTCACCCTCCTGAGTAGCTGTGATTACAGGTGTGCACCACTGTTACTAACCACAATATATTTAAATTAAACTTTGTAGTTTGAAAAAAATATATAGATTCATATGCAATTATAAGAATACAGAGAGATTCTCTGTACCTTTTACCCAGTTTTCCACAATAGTAACATCTTGTTAAACTGTAACACAATATCACAACCAAAATAATACATTAATATAATCAAGATACAGAACATTGTCATGGCCAAAAAGATCTCTCATGTTGCATTTCTGCAGCCATATCATCTTTCTTCCCACCAACAAACATTCCTTAATCATTGGCAACCACTAATTTGTTCTCCATTTCTTTAATTTTATTTTTTAAATGTTACATAAATGGAATTATACATGATGCAAACTTTTGGGACTGGCTTTTATCACTCAGCCATAATTTTCTGGAGTTGCATCCAGATTATTGCATGTATCAATAGCTTATTCCTTTTTATTATTGAGCAGTATTCCATGGTATGGATTCTGAGAGTTTATTTAACCATTAACCTGTTGAAGGATTATCTGGGCTGTTTCCAGTTTGGGGCTGTAAATGTTTTTGTATAGGCTTTGGTGTAAATGTAAGCCTTAATTTCTCTGTGATATATGTCCATGAGTGCAATTGTTGGATTATATAATAGTTGCAAGGTTAGGATTCTAAGAAGCTGACAAAATGTTTCCATAATGGCTGTATCACTTTCCGTTTCCATCAGTAATGTATGAGTGATCCAGTTTCCCCACATCCTCACAAGCACTTGGTGTTCCTGCTATTTTTTATTTTAGCGATTCTGACAAATTTAGAGTGGTATTTCATTGGCTAATGATGTAGAACATCATTTTCTCTACTGATTTGCCATCTGTATATCCTCATCAGTTAAATATTTTTATGCCTTTGCCCATTTGCTAGTTGGATTCTATTTTTACTGTTGGGTTTTGAGAATTAGTTATGTAGTGTAGGTACCAGTCCTTTGTTGGATATGTGACTTGTGAATATTTTCTCCCAGATAGTGACTTCTTTTCTCTTATCAAGGTCTTTTACAGAGCAAAAAATATATATATTATGAAATTCAATTTATCAGGTTTTTTTTCTTTCATGGATTATTCTATTGGTTTCAAATCTAGAACACTTGTCTGAGCCTTCAATCTGGAAGATTTTCCCCTGTATTTCTTTCCTTAAAGTTTCTTAATTTTACATTTCACAATTGAGTGTGTGACTTATTTTAAGTTAATGTTTGTATAAGGTGTGACAATTGGGTCAAGTCATGATCTGTCTAACATGGTTTGATCATAGAAAACTTACGCTGGTTTGCAGAGAACTCTGCTTCCTTTCTAAGAGCTCACAAGCTGCCATTTGATTAATCCATTGCAGCAGCATCCCCAAAATTGTGGTGAAGTTTTTGTTTGATAGTATGTGGAATCTAACTTTTTCATGGTTTCAGAATTTGGATTTTTTGTTAATGTTTCCCATGACTTTTCAGAATGATTTTGTGATTTCCACCTCCACAGCTTACCATGAAAACAGAGATCTAAACCTGAGACCTAAAGTGTTCAACACAGATATTTGCTTGATTCCTAGCTCTTTATATATCTTGGGCCTCAATTCCTTCTCAACTATATATTTTTTGATTTATAGTTTTTACATTATTCTGATAAATAAAATGGAAGCAGACCAAATAGCCTCTGCTTTCTTTAAGGAGCTCTGCTTTCTCTCAGAAATTTGTTAGTATTTGTTCCCTGGCATTTTGTGGAGTTTAAGGTTTGTAATGCAGTGGGGGGAATGTGGGGCAAATAATGTGTAGAGTAGATGATTTATAAAGTTAGCATTCCAGATGAGACAGAGCATAAAGTTTGATTTATTAGAGTAGTTGAAAGACAGTTTCACTAATTACCATGTGGGAGAGAACAGAAAGTAGAACACCTGGCAACTGCAAGCTTATCACGATACCGTGTAAGCTGCATGGACTGTTCCAGTTGATCTTGGCTCATCCTGAAGAAAGCGGATGAACTCGGAATGCAGACATTCTGTGTACTCCCTGGACCCAATTTTACACAGAATATCTAAATTTAATGTTGTCTCACTTTCTGAGAGCACCAAAGCAGCCACAGACCTAGAGGAAGGAGGGAAATGAATAAATGGATGTGCACCCAAACTCACAACTTGATTTGTTAAGACATTCTGGTTGTAGGGCCAATTCTCTGTCTCCATCAATATATAGGAGAGTCTGCATCATACTGATATCCACTGATGAATGACTGTATTTAGCAATGAGTTTCAAATTTTCTTCCCCTTACTTCTATTATCACAGATATTATCAAGTAGGAAATAAACTGATTAGCTTTTGTTCTCTCCTTTCTTATGCTAGTTAATCCTTGAAAGGAAAACTAATGTTTACAGTGTGCCAACAGTATGCTAAATACTGTATAAATACACATGTACATCTGTATGTAAGTTATATAAATATTCAGTCCTTATGAGTATATGATAAGACATGTATTTTTACTTTCCTTTCCAAGATGAAGAAACTGAAATCCTTGAGATAGGTAACTTGGTCATGCCCACAATGCTAACAAATGGCAGAGCTGGGATTGAAACCAGGTATACTGAATTCAAACGTGTTCTCTTCACTATCAAGATGCATTTCTTAAAAGAAACAATAGTAAGAAAACCAAGTGACAAATTGGCAGCAAACAAGAAATCACTGTGATGGAGCAACAATGCTAATTTTACAAAAAAAGTTCTAGCCAATCTACAAAGTAGTAGTCTTCAGGCTTTGAGAAATTCAGAATCAGTGAATGTAGAACATTTTATAGAATTTTTAAGGTAATGTTTATTTGTGGTTTTTAAGGCTTGTAGGGAAATACACTCTAATTGAATGTGGAACTGAAAAAATACTTAAGTAGACAGCAGTTTTACAGCTTAGGGAGCTGTAAAAACATAAAAACAATGACAAAAAGTGTATCACTGCCATAGTTGCTTGGCAAAAAGTTTGTATGACTCTATTGAACATTCAACTTCGTATTTTGCTTGTTTTTAATTGTTTCTTGCATTATATTCTTTCCTTCTCAGTCATAGCTTAAGTTCTTTGAAGAGTAGATTTTAAATGTCTCTTGGATGCCAGATACCAAATATGGTGCATGTCACATTTATCACTCTACTAGAGATTATAATTTTTTATCTCTTCAAGCACATAGTGCCAAGCATACTGGAAAATGCTTATGAATTATTTCTTCGTATATATGTTTCTGATTGTGACATGATACTGGTTATTGTGTATTTACAGCTAAACCACAGATTCATCTTCTTCCATGTTCTGTGATAAAAGAACTGGGCCCTGCAAATTTCTTCTTTGCCACCCAGCAAGATGTTCATCCTTGTCAATAGAGGATGCTGAATAGAGGAGACTTAGGGAGAAAGGAGTTTTCTTTTTTTGGGTCAGGCATGGCTGTCTTGCCAGACTCCAGCAGAGAGTGTTTTCTCTATTGCTTGGCCCACACAGTTTCTCCTGTGTTGAGTTCCTAAGGAATGCTCCTTTCTCCAGTATTTGGATGCAGTGCAATCCTTCCAGCTCTCTCCTCAAGCAGTGGTGGAAGCCCAAGAGCAAGCAGGCTGGTGCCCCAGCCTAGGTCACTGTTCCGAACCTCAGGAATGTACATACCCAGGACTGCATAAGGCTGGGCATCTAGCAAGCTGGCCACCTGACTTTCATCCCTGCAAATGTCCTAAAGATGCTCTGGTCCAATCCAAGCACAAAAGTGAACTAAACGCTGCAGAAGAAAGCCTCTCCAGCACCCAGTTCCACCAGTGCTCAGCAGCCCACAGCTTCTCTCAGCACCTAGAAAGTTCTGAGGCTCTATAAATTCCTGCAGATGGCCTTCTCCAACAACCCCGAGGAAGATTTCAGGCACGTTCTCCTAGCACAACACTGCTGGGACTTCTCTGCCAGTAGTAAGCAGAGCCAGTAAGCCACCTCTGTTCCCCGTCCAGGGAGGCCTGGACCTCAGCCTGGGTCAGGAGGGCCTTTCCCTGGGTGCTGTATCTCACCTTAGGGGTAGTGGCTGTTTCTTATATCAGTTATCTCTGTATTTTTTAGAGATCTCTTCAATTCCTCTAAAGAAGAATGAAGCGGGACCTACCTTTACAACTTCATTTAAACCTAATTACTTCCCAAAGGCTTCACCTCCAAATACCATCACATTGAGCATTAGAGTTTCAACATATGAATTGAAAGGCAGACACAAAAAATGTTCAGTTCACAATAATTTTATGGAGAAATTAGATATTTGTCTACCATTTTTATATCAGTCCATTATTTTAATATAAAGCCATTTGAACATGTTAGGTCTAAAAAGGAGAGGTAAAAGTTACCTAGGTCATTGCTTGGACTTCAGGTTCAATTGTCAAATAACTCAGTAAAGACTTAGGAATGAAGAATTATTTCTCTACTATTAGAACTGTGGTCAGCAATTCTAGATAAGTTTTCTAATCACTCAGCTAGAAGTTAAAATCTTTGTAGTCCTATTGCTATTTATATTATATCCATGTGAAAAAATCCTAAATCTCTAAATGAAAATTAATATGATATATGATAATCAAACTCAATTTTTATATTTGTAAACATTTCTCCATTGATTATTACCTTTTTAATATTCAAGCTGATATCCTAATTACAGAAAACGACATTTCAAAATCTAGGATAATCATTTAAAAAGAATGAAGAATTAATTTGCCAGGCAAAACTAGAAAGGAGATTAAAAGATTAAACAAATAAAATAAAAATATATGCTAAATCTCAAGATTCATTCTCTAAAATTTGTATCTGTAAAGATGAAATGAATTAGTGATAAATGGTACTAGTCACTTCTGCATTGTGTGTGTGTGTGTGTGTGTGTGTACACATTGGCAAAATCGCATTTTGCAGAGTTGCATATATATTATATATACAGAGTTGTATATATGTTGTATATTAGATATACAACTCTGCCAATTCCCTTCTCAGTTCTACTTCATAATAACTATATGAGTTTGGGAAAATGTTTTGAACCTCTTTAGAGGTCTGTTTTTTAATCAATAAAATAAGTATAATAAAACTATATTGCAAATTGTTGTGAGTATAAGTAATAATAGATATGCACACATGGAAAGTCTCAAAAAATATGTCTTCTCTGTTCCCTTCCTCAGGAGTCTGGCAGATAATGTGCTCCACCTGACCAACAGAAGGAAAATAGGGTATACAAGAAACAAGAAATTCAACAAAGGAGTGAAGCAGAGGGAATCACACACCCTTACCTCCAGGTGATGTTGATAGGAGACTCAAGTTAACTACTATGTTAGAGCAGGAAGATGGAGGGCAAGAAGAAGAACATGGCTTAAAAAAACCCAAATCTGATAGATTACATATTGTGTTTGAAGATGTCAAGAGGGTGTAAATAACTGACTGATCCATGGAAAGGCAAACAAAAATAATAGCTATCAATTCCAAGGATAATCAACACTGTATGACAAAAGGACATAAGATAAAATTATGCCACATGGCTCTGTTGTGACTTGTATTTACATTCAGAATGCTGTTTACAGTAATGAACTAACCATAAGATATTGGGATGATGGAAGCAGGGGTGTAAGAGAGATAAACCTTTACCTCCTCATAACAGAAAGCCATAGGTAATACATAAAACTGAAAAAGAAAATCAAAAAATGGAAGTATAAGCATTTTCTGATAATGACGATAAATACCAGAAGAAACAACTAAAAGTAAAATAATTTTGCAAAGGGCATAACAATACCATTGTAATTCCCTGCCTGATCCGTTCCCATCTCTAGTGTCTTCCTCCCAGAGGAAACTACTTTCACTCTTTTAGCTATTTCATTTGGCATTTACCACCATATTTCTAAAAGTAAAGATTAATTTGTTAAAGAACCAGACTGTAGTATACCTACCTATCATAGGCTCTATTTCATGGTAAGTAGCTGCTACTAGTTGCATGTTGTTGTCATTGTCGTTGTTAAATGAAGAAAACTAACTAAGTTGTGTTATGAGCATTGGAATGCATCAGGAGACACACCATTAGAATGGTCAAGTATTCCAAAGTGCTGCCTAAGGAGCCGTTGGCACTGATAGGCAGCAACATGGACCTTTTTGCACTATACATCCCTATGCAGACACAGATATATAATTAATTAATAGAAAGGGAAAAGGAAAGAGGAGCGAGAAAGTTAAAGAGTCTGAATGTTCTTTCAACTTAATAAGATCGATAAACTAGAATTGTCCTCTTACGAGAGAAGAAATACCTTGGCACCCTGCAGTATTTCAAATATGTCAGAGGATAATAGTTAATACTCATATAGAACTTACTACTGGTCAAGCATACTACTCAAGAAGAGGCATACATTATCTATTTCCATCAACACTGATGACAACACTATAGGATAAATATATTGTTTTTTATTTTCCACTTCACAGATGAGGAAACTGAGGCACAGATTCAGTAATTTGGCCAAGATTATGCAATTAGTAAATGAAGAGCCTGGTCTCGAATCCACATAACACAGCTCTGTGATCCTTGCTTTTTATCATTAATCCATGAAATGGGGTCCATAGAGAACCAAGCTCAGGTCTATGTCTTTTTCTGCTATTAGACACTGATAGGGGAAAGTTAGGCAGGGAAGGATAAACTGGAACTCTGTGTCAGAGGAGGTTTGTCAGTGTTGGTGATGCTGTCAGGTAGAGGGAGGAGGTAAGTGAAATGAGCTGATTGTTATCAAATATGCATTTGAAGTTACTACTGTGCCCACAGCCTACCCTGGACCCAAAGTTAACGTATTAATGGCATATGCCATATGTATTTATACTCCTCCCATAAGCCTAAACACAGCCTCCCCGAATGGGAACCCTCTGTAGGATGAAGGGGAGAGAAAATGACATCAGTCAGGGGTAAGAAGTCCACTTTTTTTCTGCTCAAGAGTAGGAAAGGGTCTGCGAAGGAAGAGGGTGTTTTAGAGCCAACCATGGCCATGCTGAATACACCCCTACTCATGGAAAAGCTAGAGGAAGAGAAGGACAAATCACAGAGCCCTAGATCAAAAGTGCTCTGAAGAAAAGATATTTCTTTTTTTTTTTTTTTTGAGACGGAGTCTCGCTCTGTCGCCCAGGCTGGAGTTCCGTGGCGCGATCTCAGCTCACTGCAAGCTCCGCCTCCCGGGTTCACGCCATTCTCCTGCCTCAGCCTCCCGAGTAGCTGGGACTACAGGCGCCCACAACCGCGCCCGGCTAATTTTTTGTATTTTTAGTAGAGACGGGGTTTCACCGTGGTCTCGATCTCCTGACCTTGTGATCCGCCCGCCTCGGCCTCCCAAAGTGCTGGGATTACAGGCGTGAGCCACCGCGCCCGGCCAGAAAAGATATTTCTTAACTCTAGTGAGCTTTAATTATGTTTAAAAAATAAAAAAAAAAATGAATTTAAAAGAAATGAAAAGATTATCAAGAACCTGATTCTTAGGGACTGGAGAAGGGAAGACTTGTTGCAAATCGGTTCAGATTTTATACATTATCAGTAAAACTGTTTCAAAGCTTGAGTGCATCCTAATCCCCACCTGAGAAGACTAGAACATGTTCTCAGATTTCCTGGAGAGTGACTTGAGAGCACATAATATATACCCTTCGGAATATAAGCAAGACCGTTTAGTAAAGTATCTCATTGCAGAGCAGCTTAAACTCCTGCTCCTTCCCAGCTGTGCTCAGGCACTTGGCTGCCAGCAGAGAGAAAAGACAGAGCTCCCCAGAGACCCACAGAGTCAGTGTGCTTTGCTGCAGGGAGTTTAGCTTTCAAGCAATAGATAACTATTAACCCTTTGCTTGGTGACTGTACACATCTACATGCAAAAGGAATTATATTTCATACAAGAACTTGCTTTTTCTAGTTCCTGAATCTGATGTTGCCTAGGAACATTGATTCCCTTAGAGATATATGTGGGCCCTTCTTTGGGAATTCTATGGGTCAGTCACAGTTACTTTCCCATTGTAAAGCCTGGGCTGGTAGGGGGGTGCCGTGAAGCCCATGTTATGTAGTATTAGAGGCAGGGAGGCTCTGCTTCTGTTAACCACATCACTCCACCCAAAGAGGAAGCTTCCTTAACTTTTTGGGATGGCCTCTTGTTACTGATATCTTTAGTGGCTTACTGCTTTTGTCTTCCAGAACCTATTTCAATCAATAATAACAAAAGAACAAGAGATTAAAACATCTTGCCGAGCCTCTGTAAGCACACAGGTCTAAGGAACTTACTCCTAGGATGTGGGTGGTATCAAAGGAATAGCAAAGTGCTGCAGCATTTTAATATGACTGTTTTAAGCTGTGAGACATTTTAAAAATTCCATCACTAAGTTATGCAACAATTTTAGGCTGCTTTGAGTAATTAAGAGGGTGTTGTTCCTAAGAGTCCCCATGTGCCTGTAGTACAAACATCTGTCCAACATCTGCCAAGAGTTAAGAATGAACACATTGAGGAAACATGCTTTTGTTCATGAACAACAAACCTTTCATGGTAGTCAGTTTATAAAAAAAAAATAAGCTTTTATTTTGTTGAAATTATGTTTTTGATTTCTGGCATTACAAAGGAGTATTTAAAATGTAAATTGATTCACAGCGTTCCTGTTAACTGAGGCCAGCTGTGCAGATGAGGACTAGACATCATTTGTTCTCATTTACTGTCTTTTCCTGAGTTTCCTCCATACGCACCCTCCCAGCACACCTGCAAACACATTCTGCTATCTTCTCAATGTCATTAAGGTGCAAACAAATGAAATGGATTCACAATTTATAGGTCCCTGGGGAAAAATGCTTTCACCATGTCATAGAATAAGAATTTAACTTTTAATCTACTAAAATGAAAAATGTACAGATCCTATGACTAAGCAAATTTCTTTCTTGATAGCTACTATATCAGTCAGCATTTCATCACAGAAGCAGATTTATTAGGAAGTATTACATTGATGCAAAAGAAATTGTGTTCTTTGCCATTACTTTTAAAAACCCATATTACTTGTATGAGGAATTTGACTTTACACAATTGTGGGAGCTCACTGCATAGTCTATATGAGACTGTCATGTTTGTGCCTGATGCTGGAAGGTACAGCTCACAGGGCAGTCAGGAAGGGAAGTCAGGAGGAAGGGAAGACAGAATGACCTAGGTTCTAGAACCTGGAGGCTGAGGCTAAAACAACAAGGAAGAATGGAAACCTGCATTAGTCTGTCAACACCACCAAACCTCTCACTTAGATGATTAAGCTGTTCTGTAGGAGAGG
This sequence comes from Macaca thibetana thibetana, assembly GCF_024542745.1. Classification (NCBI taxonomy): domain Eukaryota; kingdom Metazoa; phylum Chordata; class Mammalia; order Primates; family Cercopithecidae; genus Macaca; species Macaca thibetana. The sequence continues at coordinate 56,453,304 of NC_065579.1, forward strand.
TTGGCACATGTCCTCATGAAACTAAACATGCACCTTTCCCAGGAGTAAGAGAAACTGAAGCCAGATGTCCAGCTGGAGTTGGCTTAGTTGTGGCCCAGCTCCTGCCCCATGCTGGTCATATGAGCCAGTAGATAAGCCTATGGTATGTGTGTGAGCGCCGACGACGAAGCCTGGTGCCTAGCTCTGCCTTTCCAAACATAAAAGGGATGTGGCTCCTGCCAACTTCCACCTTCCCAATCTTGTGCACAATATCTCTCAGAGCCCACCCTGTATAGGAATTATGTAAGAAAGGGAATTCTGAAAGGCATAATTCCAATTTAGTAAAGTTGAAACAGAAATCTGTCATACTCTCCTAGTAAATAGAGACTCATATGCCCAAGGAGTAAGCACAGAATATGCAGGCTACATTCTGTTTATAAAAAATTAGAAATAATTTAAAGGTTCTTTAACAACTGAGCTATATGCACATAAGACATATTGCAAATCCAACTAATGAGGTTAAGATATCTATCAACATGGCAGAAGTTATATGTATTGTATGTGAGCATGTTTTTAAAACACATAACATGAAATTGTATGAAACAGCTCTATGAGCACCTTTGTTCATGTATTCAATACATGTTTACCATCTACTTTATGCCAGGTTTTCTTGTAAGCACAAGGAATACAGCAGTAAAACAAACAAGCAAAAAATTCTGTCTGCCTCCAGGGAGCTAATATTCTAGCTAAGGAGACAGACAATAAAAAAGTGAATAAGTAAAAAATATCATGGCTTAGGTGGTGATAAGTGCTATCAAGGCAAAGAAAGCTGGGAAAAGGAATAATGAACATTGCAGGTACTGCAACTTTAAAGGAGGAGGCCAGGGATGTCCTCACTAAGAAGATGATATTTAATTAAAGATTCAAAGGAGATGAGAGGGCCAGCCATGTGAATATCTGGAAAAATATGTTCTAGGCAGAGAAACTAGTAAGTACAAAAGCCCCAGGACAGGAATGGGCCTGGTGTGTCAGAGGAATAACAAAGAGATTAATGTGGGGAGATGCAACCAAGGAGGAGCAGAGTAAACTGGGGGTCAGGTCTAGCAGTGCCTTGCAGGCTGTAATGCATCCTTTGGGTTTTACTCAGAGAGAGATGGAAGCCTTTGGAGGGTTTCAAGTGGTGAATTTATTTATTAAAGCATATCATCCTGGCTGCTATGTTGAGACTACACCATAGAGACACCAGAGAGAGGCACCAGTTAGTCAGCTACGACAATAATCGACATGAGAGATGAGGTGGCTTGGACTGGGGTGCCATTGGAGATGATGAAGTAGCTGGATTCTGAAGATTTTTTAAGGTAGAGCCAACAGGATTATCTAACATACTGGAAGTGGGCTGTATGAGAAAGAGAGGAATCAGAAGTGACTTTAAGCAGAACTTTTTAGACTGAGCAGCTGAGGTAGAGGAAATCACGGAAATAATAGATTTAGAAGAGATAAATTTTAGACTGGTTCAAGTCTGAGACACCTATTAGACATTCCAATTGAGATGTCAAGTGGTCTATTGTCTTTTTGCAGCCAAAATCATATTCAACCCATATTAAAGATAAGCTTGACTCCTTGTAGCACTAATGTCTGGTGGACGCTATTGCAGAGTTAACTGGCTTACAGGTAACCGCCAGAAGTTCAGAAAGTATTTCTAAGGTACCAAATGTGTATTTGGAAATAAAGGATTGACTGACCTTCATTTCTCAATCATCTTTCTTATTCTACCTACTGCCTGTTTAACCACAAACACAAACATTCAGGCAAAATGAGATGGAATTTAGCTAATAAGCCACTTGAATTAAATATGTTTTTTCTTCTTAATCAGTTGTTTGGCCAAAGTTTTTCAAACATTTAAATATGTAGATGCAGTTATTTTTCTGTCTTGTTTTCTTAGACTTATGTCAGAAAGAAAATGATCTACATGCCCTATGTCATCATTATCCTCTTGTTTCACAGCAATCTTCCAGGTTTGTGAATATTAACTTCCTGATATAAATGTACTCAAATTCACTGTGAAGTATGAATGACTTCTAAGGTTTTGGTAATCTGGTCAGGTGAATCTAGTTTCATGGAAACAATGCAAGACTATAAAACATCTTACTCTGAAGCACTTAAAATATGGATACTGCAATATGAATGGGTGGTGTGAATAGCAAAAACATTTTTTTAAATCACAAACTTATGCTATTTTTAATTTTCTACTGTCAATTTTTTAAAAACAATTCATAGGCAATTGTTTCCATTAATATGGAAGAATCATCTTGTCTGTCTTAAGTTTCCCAGATATGAAGGACTGCGAGACTAAATAAATCATTATATATTCCACAAGCAATTTTCCTGCGACAGCCTTTCAAAAAAGAATTAGGAAGCTTGAATATTAAATGCCAGCAATCCATGACTAGGATAAGGTCAGTTTCAAGGATAAAGTCATTTTTGAATTGAGTAGTTTGTTACACTTGCATAAAAACAATTTCAACAATAAGCCTTTGTTATTGTATGCCTAATTTATGAAGAAAGCCATTACCCTCAGTAACTTCACTTACAAAAAGGGAAAGTATACACATCCTCTCTCTCTTCTATCCTTCTATCTCTCCACCCCCCCCAACACACACACACACACACACACACACACACACACATCACAAAATTGAATGTCAGTGGGGTTTTTTTTTTTTTTTTTTTTTTTTTGAGATGGAGTCTTGCTCTGTCACCCAGGCTGGAATGTAGAGGCACGATCTCGGCTCACTGCAACCTCCACCTCCTGGGTTCAAGTGATTCTCCTGCCTCAGCCTCCTGAGTAGCTGGGATTACAGGCGTGTGCCACCACATCCAGCTACTTTTTGTATTTTTAGTTTCCCCATGTTGGTCAGGCTGGTCTTGAACTCCTGACCTTAGGTGATTTGCCCACCTCAGCCTTTCAAAGTACTGGGATTACAGGTCTGAGTCACCGTGCCTGGCCTGTCAGTAGCTTTTAATTCAATTAAAATGTACATCTTTACAGAGAATACAAGCAAATCTAGCCTGTTGATAAGGTTTCGAAGACTTTCGATGTGGAAACAATATCTATTTTTGTATCAGTATTGATTTTTCAAGTTTAAACTGTCATCATTAATGGCACTAGTCTTTATGTGAATATTATTAACTCATACTAAAGACTATATGTTGAATCAGAAGCTGACCTAACTGCACAATACTTTTTTGTGCTATTAAAACTACACATACATTTGGGAGTAATATATTAACTATTTCTTTATTCACTAATTTTTATGAATTTATTAACAAAATTTCTAAAATATGAATAGCTCTACATGTGCACAGAACTGTCCTTATTGTTGGAGTCATATGAATATTTGCTGGATGTTGTTAGGTATGATAATGCATTCTAATTAAGTAGCAGTATGCCCACATTTTTAAGGGTATATTGCATCATATGCACGGGTATGCGTGATGTCTGACTACTTTAAAATGCCTCACAAAATGAAAACATAAAGCAAATGTACAAATCTTAATAATTAATAATTATGGGTGACGTGTTTATGGGAGTTGATTATATTATTCTCCATGTGTATGTTTGAATTTTTTTATATTAAAACATAAAATCAATCACTTGCTTCTATCAGTCATTTTCCTTTTTATAAACAGTAAAAATTCAAATGCAGAATTATGATTATTTCACACTGTGGTCCTTATATTGGTAAAGGCTGAAAATATGCTACAAATTGTAGGCAGACTATGTCCAGAGATAGAGTAGGAGAGCTAACATTGAGGGAAAAGTTACTCTTTTCAGACACTGTAGGCATGATAGCATTTAACCCACACAACAATCCTCTGTAATTTCCATATTGCAGATGGAAAAATTGAGACCTAGAAAGAGGCCAAGTAACTTTCCAAATTCAAACAAACAGTAAGGCTAGAGTCGGGATGCAGCTCTAGAGCTAATTGCCTCTGAATATAGTTCTTTTTTTTTTTTTTTTTTTTCTTTTTTTGAGACAGAGTCCCTCTCTGTTGCCCAGGCTGGAGTGCAGTGGCGCATCTTGGCCCACTGCAACCTCCGCCTCCCAGGTTCAAGTGATTCTTCTGCCTCAGCCTCCTGAGTAGCTGTGATTACAGGTACCCACCACCATGCCCAGTTAATAGGGACAAGGTTTCACCATGTTGGCCAGGCTGGTCTCAAACTCCTGACCTTGGTGATCTGCCTGCCTCGGCCTCCCAAAGTGCTGGGATTACAGGCATGAGCTACTGTGCCCAGCTCTAAATATAGTTCTGTCTTAACTAGATTGCTGGGTCTTTAGAATAAATTTCTGAAAAAAATTCTCCACCATTAATACTAATTAAAAAAATTAAAACACAAATCTGATCCTGTACCATTTCTGATCAAAGATTTTTAAATGTCCCCTATTAGCTAAGATATAGCGAACAAAATTCCACAGAAGCTTGCCCATCCAACCTCAGTTCTCATAGTCCCCTCCATAACCACTTACCTCCTGGCCATTGTGATCCGTAGTTCCTTTTCCACATGCAATTCCCTCTACTTCGAATGTCCTGCACCTCTGGCAAAAACAAACACCTCATCCTCCAAGATCCAGTTCAAATGTCAGTTTGAGTTTTCTGAACCTGCCTGGAAAGGTTACGTGCTCCTACCCTAACACTGCCACCAGCCCCGTGTGACAGCGGACAGAGTACTTGTCACACAGAGCTGTAAGGACAACTCATATATTGTTCTTTTCTACTTGCCACAATTTGTGTGTGTGTGTGTGTGTGTGTGTGTGTGTGTGTTTTAATCCCACAGTCTTTAAATCAAAAAGTGAGGATACAGTAGTCAGGCAAGCAGCAACGGAGGCCTTAAATATGACAGGGCCGAAGCAATGAAAATAAGAGACACCTGCAAGGGAGGTTGGGGAAGCAGCCAGCAACAAAATTTTGCCCCAGCCTCTGGAGGTTGATGGGTTGTGTTCTGTCATTCCCCCTTGCCTCTCTGTGTTCATGTTCTCTCTCCCCTTTCCTGATTCCTTCTCCCCTAGGCTTTAAATGTTCTTGAATATCTCAGGTAAAACAAACCAATCAAAAATCCGGAACCCCCTTGAACTCCACAGCCATACACCAGGTCATCTTTTACTCACATCCAATCATCCTACAAGAGTAGTCTTTTCTTTTTCTATTAATCTTCCACCCACTGCCATCTGGCTCTTGCCCCTGCACTCTACTGACGTGTTTACAAGTGGCCTCCTAATTGCCAAATCTAAACAATAATTTTTAGCCTTCATCCTCCTACATCTCCCTGTTGCATTTGACATTCTTAAACCCAGTCTTTTTGAAAATATCCTTTCCTTTGATTTCTGGTACCCTGCAGATTTGGCCTTTCTCCTCTGCCATCATGTAGACTCCTTTTACTTTGACTATTTGTTTCCCCAGCATCTAAGGGTCCTTTCCTTGGGCCCAGTGTTCTCTTTTTACACGGTCTCTTTATATATCTACCATCATAATCCAATCACTACTAATGATACCCACATCTGTTTCTCTAGCTTCAGTCTTATACATCCAGCTGCCTGATATTTGAATGATCTGCAAACAGCACAGTCTTGCCATGCCCCAAACTAGATCAATAGTCACAATACAGTGGCTGCCTTTATTCTACATTATTTATCCCTAGTGGTGACTATGCCATCCATACAAGATAGAAATCTACAAGTCATCCTTGATGTCTTACTTCAAGTTACTTTCCACTTAAAATCTATCAGGACCTGCTAGTATCAATAGCTTTATTGATTTCACCCTCCCATTTACTCTCATTTTTCAATAGTTTTCCGAGTTTTTCTGACTTAATTTTTTTTTAATGTTAAGATCTGGGGTACCTGGGCAGGAAGTGCAGGTTTGTTACATAGGTAAAGGTGTGCCATGGTGGTTTGCTCACCTATCAACCCATCACCTAGGTATTAAGCCCGGCATGCAATAGCTGTTTTTACTGATGCTCTCTCTTTCCCCACCCCCTGGCAGGCCCCAGTGTGTGTTTCTCCTCTCCCTGTGTACATTCTCATTGTTCATTACCCACTTATAAGTAAGAACATGCGGTGTTTGGTCTTCTGTTCCTGTGTCAGTTTGCTGAGGATAATGGCTTCCAGCTCCACTCATGTCCATCCAAAGGACATGAGCACACTCCTTTTTATGGCTGCATAGTATTCCATGCTGTATATCTGACTTGAATTTTTAAGCACATCTCAAATATACTTATTTCTCTCCAAACCTAGTAAAGGCTTCTTAAAAGAAACTCTCTCTGCTTATCCCTGTTTCAGTCTAGGCTTCGAACTCCTTTTCCTATTTCTGTCATTCTCCCTTCAGATAGGTCCACCAGCACACAGCCACCAGCACAATAAGTCTAAAACACATACCTGACCTTGCCTAAAACTCTTCAATGACACTTCAGACTATAGGGGTGAATCTTGCTTTGTTTTTTTAAGATAGTGTATAAAGCTCTCAGTTATCTAGTTCAGCTGTTTTTATACTTTTTAAAATAAAGATACACAATGAGAAATATCTTTGTTATGTTTCAGCATGCGCATACATTTAAATAACTAAAACAACATATACCTTTACTATGACGTTGATTTCTAGTCTATTCTCTTTTTTTTTAAAATTTTCATATTGATTTGAAAAGCTGTGGTCTAGCATCAGTTTACCTCTAAAGTCTCACCTTTCTATTATTACCTCCAACACATATAGGATACTCAAGCAATACCACACTGAATGAACAAATGAACAAATTAATGATACTTCAGAGATTTCATGAAGATGCTGAAATTGTATTTTCTGAAAAACCTAAGAAGTTGGAAAATTGAAGAAATGATTAAGATCTGCCAGATAGACTAAATAAATACAAAACTCACAAGCAAGCTGCGTCTGTTATCTTTAGCCATGTAACAAATCACTTCCAAAGTTTAGTGGATAAAAACAACACAATTTCTTATTTCTCATGAATCTGTGAGTTAGCTGGTTGGCCCCTCTATGAGTTTCACCTGAGCTCACTCACACAGCTGCATTCAGCTACAACAAAAGGGCCATGATGACCTCTCTCAAATGCCTGGTGGTTGGCTGTTGGCTGGGTGTCTCAGCTGTTCTCCATGTGGCCTCTCATTTTCCAGTAAGCTAGATGGGTCGCCTCCATGAAGTTTTAGGACAGCATTCAAGAGGGCAAAGGTAGAAGCTGCAAGGCCTTTTGAGGCCTGAGCTTTGAAGTACACACAATGTCACTTCAGGCAAAGCAAATCACAAGACTAGTCAAGACTCAAGGAGTGGGAAATAGAATCTACCCCAGGTTTCTCAGTAATCAGCTTAACAGTACTCCTGGTCTCATTGATTATCCCTCCTATATTCCACTGCCCTTCATCTTTCCTTTGTCCTTTCTACTGTGGCATCTGTAATCTAAGAATGATGGGCAGGCAAGTTCTTGATATGAAGAGACACAGAAGAAGTAGAAAAATAAGGAGGCTTTTTAAAAACAAAACAAAAAGACAACCATCAATTGAAAGCTGGTTTAGCAGGAATTTCTAATGTGGGATGTTGACACCCTTCATTTGAAGAATGTGTATCTGAGCTCAGATACTGCAGATACTTACAAGTTGTGTATGGTTTACCTGGAAAAGACAATGGACTTGAGCCCTGGGGCTAACACTGTCTTTGGAAGTACTGACTCCAGATTTCTCTTTTCTTATGAAGTCTCCCTAACTCAGACTTACTCTCTTTATATCCTATATGTTCTCACAGATCTGTAATTGACCTCATTTCTTGTTTTACAGCCTGCCATATAGGTTAATTTCCAATAAATACTGTACAAGTACAGCCAAGGAAAGTTTGTGCACAGCCTGATGAAGTGAACCTCTTACTCCACTCACTAATCTGCTACAATTTTTCCTACAGCTATGATAAAAGAACAGATTTACCATAAAACTCTGAAAACCAGGAAAAGGGCAAAAGCAAAATGTTTGTTTGTCAAGTACTTTCACAATGATCTTCAGGTTATTTATTACGTTCTGTTTTAATCAGTCTGTCCCAATTCCTAAAAATTCTAGAGTCTGTTACAGAACCATATCAGAGATGTTCAGTTGTGAATTCCTGATCCAATATTGATCTTCCCTTTAAATTAGTTCAACTGCCAACAGAATCACTTGAAATGGTAAATTCTCAAAATATGTATTTGTTTTGTGTATACAATGCAAAAAGAGCAAATTTAAGAAACAAATACCAGTTTGAATCAGATAGCTTTTATTAATTTAGCTTTCATTTATTCAACAAATATTTTTCTATTATTTATTTTTGTTAAGTATTTGGTAAGCACCTACTCTGTGCCAGGCTCTGTTCTAGGTGATAAAGGAGCAAAACAAAGTTCTTGCCCTCTTGGAGCTGACATCCTATGTGAAAGACAATGTGGAAGATATAAAAATCAATCAGTCACTTGGATTCTAGTCTTTATGTACTTTCAGAGACTAGGTAGACAATGGCAAATGCTGCAAGACAAATATATATATATATATTATATACATACATATATATGTACATTACAGGCCTTTAGAAGAAACTGTAATTGCTTCCAAGATGCAGAATCAGAAAAAAGTTTGATGTGGTTTAGATTTGTGTCCCCGCCCAAATTGCATGTCAAATTGTAGTCCTCAGTGTTGGAGGAGGGGCCTACTGGAAGGTGATTGAATCAAGAGATCGGATTTCCCCCTTGCTATTCTCATGATAGTAAATTCTCATGAAATCTCATTGTTTAAAAGTGTGTGACACCTCCCCCTTCTCTCTCTCTTCCTCCTGCTCCTGCCATGTAAGACATGCCTCCTTCCTTTTCACCTTCTGCCAGGATTGTAAGTTTCCTGAGGACTCCCCAGCCATGCTTCCTGTATAGCCTGCAGAGCTGTGAGTCAATTAAACCTCTTCTCTTTATAAATTACCCAGACTCAGGTAGTTCTTTATAGCAATGTGAGAATGGACTAATACAAGGTTCAAGCCCTTGAGCTGCACTTAAACAATGGATGAAACTCACATCTGCAAATGAGATTAGAAGAGGCTCAGAGGACAAAAGAGCATGAGCAAAGATATGCAAGTAGGGAGTTAAACTGATGATTCTATGTGGCTAGACAGTTTGTTCCAAGAAGAGGAATTGTGGGAAAGAAAGTGAAAAAGTAAGTTATGGCCTAGGACCAATTGAAACCTTCCAGGCTTTAAAAACTCAAACTGAAATGATTTCCCATCAACCATGAAATAGATCGTTGAAAACAATACAAAGACAAAAGCTTTCAGTTTTCCCCCACAAAATTCTGATATTTCCCATGATTACTTTAGTATTAGTCTGATTACATTTTTGATGTGTAACTGCAGACATGTTTTCAGTTTACTTCCTCCTTCTTCCCCTCTGCCCCTCTTCTGGGCAAGCTGACAATAAAGCCTAGGTCCTCTTTCCTGTGGCACCAACAAGGAGCTGCAACCATGAAGGATCCCTCACCTTGATCCTTCTCTTAACCACCTTTAAAACCCCAGGAAAGTCCCCTCTCCCTGCACCCTCAAATCATTTTGGACCTGCTTGAGAGGTTAGTAATAAATCTTTCATACATTGTGTGTGTGGCTCCATCAGTCTTGACATCTGAAGCAAATTTAGAATGAGGTCCCATTCTGTATCTACAAAGCGGCTACAATAACTATTTTAATCCTCTTTGTTAAAAGGTGATATTCCTTCAACACAATTCAGGGCCTCTGCTCTGTTCTGGTTATTGAGACACCCAATACCATTGGCAGCAACCTAAAGTCAGATTGTAGAGGGTCCTACATGCAAAAGCCATTAGAATTTTAAAGTTTTCTCTGTAGCTAAAGGACCCATGTTTCTCGCAGTTAAGTAAAATACTTGAAGATCATATTTACCCTAAATACATAATAGATACTAACTGAAAGAATATTTTAGCAAGAATTGTTTCAATGACAGCAGATATTTGACAGTATGCGAGTAAATTTGAAAAAAGTAGATATGTACTACAGTTATAATGAGTAGTGTGAGAATTTGAGCAACTTTTCATTTATTTAATAATTGTTTATCAAGGATTTACCACACGCAGTGCACTCTGCTTATCTCTGTAGGATATAGAGATAGATTTTTTTTCGTGTAGTTACTTTATATGCAGACCGAACACATGCATTCAAACAGGTGCACCTCAGGTGGTTAATTGGCCTAACCAAAATTGAAATGAATCTAACAATGATGAAAATTAATTAATTGTCACTTAGCTCATAATGAGTCACTTATATTCAAGCCATTCATGGAGTATTAGGGTCTATTCTCTAATGCATTTCATGTACAAGTCATTCCTTGGCAAAAGCAAATGGCATTGAAATTTCTAAAAGCTGATAATTTTAGATGATGAATAGCATTTTTCTAAACTACCAAATAAAATCTAACATGATGCTAGAAGCATCGTTCTCAAAATTGAATATGTTTGACAATCATACTCAGTATTTTATCATTGGTGGTATGTTACATCTTATTGAGGATTTCCTGGTTCTGTGAAATAAACCAACATCACCTTTTAAAATATAAAATATTTTAAATTCTTCTCTAATAATGCAATCTGAAAAATAAATTGCCATCATTTGTAATCATACTGAGACATAAAGAAGAGACACAAATAATCTGGAAAAAGGAAGAGGAAAAATGCAGTAATTAATCAATATATCAGGTGTATCCACATATATGCTTTTAGAGTTATTTAAATAGATTTTCTCTCTGCGAATTCAAAGTTACTAAATCATTATCAAGAATAAAAATCACTAAAAGATTATGATCGCCTCAATTTCAAGATAAATATGTAAGCATTTAAAAGAGAAGCCTAAATACCACCACCAGAATGTGTGGTGATACAAGGATATTTACCACAGAATTGAAAGTTGAGTTGCTAAACTTAATCAACAATGTTGATAAAAATGAAAATTGCCAATGTAGGTGTCAACTTTCCATCAGTAGTGGCAAAACTTGTGAAAACAGACTCAAGTCATTGGTACATCATTAGTGAAGACAGGACTACAAGCTGAAACACATGAGATACACACCATTAACTCTTCCAAAGGCAATGCTAATTCCAAACATGGAATAACTGCCACCCATTTCATGGCAAATCTCTTTCTAATGTGGATACATTTCTTAAAAAGAAGCAATAATCCTTTGACAAAAGTGTCCTAAATGTAGAAGTGTCCTTGGCAACGATCCCTTAAAGGAAAGAAGACATTGTGTGAAAAAAAGGTAAGGACTTACAGAGAATGGACTGCCTTTCTAGGACAGCTAGGGTGAAAATGTGTGTAATTTTTGTGGGGGGAATATAGATTGTAAGAAGTCTACATTTCTTCACATCATCTTAAACCTTTAAAGCCAGTGGTCCTTTTTAAGCCTGCTAGGAACTATCTTCAATTTGTGTAAAGAGACTCAATATAAGTCCTTTATGAGCCTGCTAAGAACTATCTTCAATTTGTGTAAATAGACTCCACATAAAATATAAACCAAGAGGGAAGTCTTCCCCATGCTTTGGCCTTAAGGCAATGGTCAGCTTGCAACCTCAAATTTATGTAACATTCTTTCAACAAATATGTTAAGTGTTGACTATGCACCCGACCTCAACCTAGACTTTTAAAACGTATCTGTAAAACTAAATGGCAAAGATCTCTGAGCCACCCTGCTTTCTCACTTGGATTTCTACAATACCCTTCCCACTTTCTGCAATATTATTTCAATTTCCTCAAACTGCCAAGTACCTCTAACCCTCACTCAGGGCAAATCATCTCAACTCTTATTTTTCAAAAAACTTGGAAATACAAACTCTCTCCACTTTCTGCTACCAAATCTGTTTCTGTGCCATTACTTTCCTCTCTGCCTATCATAAATCCCATCACTTTCAAACTTCCTAGGACCTTATGCTATCAATTTCCCCTTCATTCTGTGTCCTAAATAACTCTCTCTCCCTCTCCACTGAATCCTTCCTTTTAGCATTGATGTTTGATCTAAACTAAAATCCCCTATTTATTTATTTATTTATTTTATTTTATTTTATTTTTTTTTTTTTGAGCAACATGGGTGTTTATTTCATCTGGGTGCAGGCGGGCTGAGTCCGAAAAGAGAGTCAGTGAAGGGAGATAAGGGTGGGGCCATTTTATAGGATTTGGGTAGGTAAAGGAAAATTTCAGTCGAAGGGGAGTTGTTCTCTGGTGGGCAGGAGTGGGGGTCACAAGGTGATCAGTGGGGGAGCTTTTTGAGCCAGGATGAGCCAGGAAAAGGAATTTCACAGGATAATGTCATCGCTTAAGGCAAGGACCGGTCATTTACACTTCTTTTGTGGTGGCATGTCATCAGTTAAGGCAGGGCAGGGCATTTGCACTTCTTGTGATTCTTCAGTTACTTCAGGCCATCTGGGCGTATACCCTCCACTGTAAGAGTTATCCAAAGCGTCTGTGATAGTCCAGGAGGCTTCCGAGGCGATGGGACGTCAATCCGAGGCGATGGGACAGCGTCAATCTTCAGCCGCCAGTTTAAAATTGGTGAGATGTTCCTTGGGCTGGTTGGTCTAAGAACCAGAGGTCCTAGGTGGATCTTTCTCACAGAGCAAAGAGCAGGAGGACAAGGGATTGATGTCCCAAGGGAGGTCCCCTGATCCGAGTCACGGCACCAAAATGACATGCGCATCTGTGTGAAGAGACCACCAAACAGGCTTTGTGAGAGCAACATGGCTGTTTATTTCACCTGGGTGCAGGCGGGCTGAGTCCGAAAAAAGAGTCAGCCAAAATCACCTATTTAAAATACACACACACACACACACACACACACACACACACACACACATCCCACATCATCTTCAGCCCCCGCCTTATCATCTCCCATTGAAAGCCAAACTTCTGTCTAAGAAGGTACAAACTTCTTGCTTCCCATTGTCTTTATTTCACCAGTCCCCTCATTTCAGTATGCTCTTTGCCATCTCCACATCACTAAAATTATTTTGATAAGGTCACCAATGAATTTTATGCTAATAATATAAGTCTAATTAACACTTTTCATTTGTCATCTTACTCAGAAGTATTTGACATGTTTATCACCTTCAAATCATCTCTCCCTTGGCTTCCATCTTATCATTTACCTCCTCCTTCTCAGCCACCTTTCAAACTGTCTACTCTTTCTTTCCTGTGTCTTTAAATACTGGAGGTCCTTGAAACTCAGATCAAAGCCTCTTCACATTCTTCTTTCTCCCTCTGGGCAAACTCATCCATTCCCACAGTTTCATATGCTGTCATTATGATGATGAAAGTACTGTTCTTTTCTGACACTCTCTCTGAACTGCAAACTGTATTTCCCTTGCTGACTTGAGTGCCACAGAGGCCCTGAAACTCAATGTGTCCAAACCAAAGCTATGATCGTCCTTTCAAAACCTGCTCTTCATCCCCATTACTCCCCTATCACAGTATATGACACTGCCATCTACCCACTGAACATAATGTTGGTCCTGTCTTCTTAATTCCATTTCCTACTTATTGCAAAAATGTCCATCTCTATCCATCTCTATTATCAAAAGTTTAGTCCAAGACACCATTGTCTTCTTCCTGAAGTTTCTTGTTAGCCTTCCTGGAAACTCCTACCTTCCTCTAATCCTTCATCCACATTATGACTAATTTATTTTAAAATACAAATTCCCTTAAGTCATTGTCCCATATAAACTCATCTATAGTTTCTCATTACTTTTAAGATAAATGTCTTACCTTGGCCTCCAAGGCCCTTTGGGATCCGGCCCCTGACTGCCTCTCTCACTTATCCTGCACCAAATTCCCCCTTGCTCACCTCATTCCAGTCATAGAAAAATCATCCTGCCTCAGAGTCTTCACACATGCTGCTGCCTCCAGTGGAGTTCTCTTTCCCCACTTCCTTTCCTCTCTAAATCCTAATCAGGTATCAGCAGAAATATTAAATGTTGTACAGCCTTTGGCAATTTATCTAGCCTTTTATTGCCTCAGTTTCCTCATCTAGAAAGTGGAATAGGTACGAAGATGAAGAGAATTAATATAAGAAAAATAGTTAAAATGGTGTCTAGGATACAGTAAATGCTTAACAGATGTTAGCACATTATTTTTATTATTGTTACTATCACTGCCATTATTACCTTCCTTTTCAGGAAAGCCTTCTTTGATTCCTCACACCACAGCAAATCTTCCAAGTATATGCTCTTGTAACATCCCAAAATCTTCATTCACTAGATTTAACTCAATTATGTTTAATTAACTATTTGTATAATCCCCTACAAAACTGCAAACTCCATGAGGGCAGGTACTTCGTTGTGTGTGTTGTCATTTACAGGCAAGTCTAGTGTATGACTGGTGCATATTAGGACCATAAGACGTAATGCTAAAGTTAAAAATGAGTGAATGAGTCTGTTGGCTGTATGCATGTCTTCTTTTGAGAAATGTCTGTTGATATCCTTTGCCCACTTTTTGATGGGGTTGTTTGTTTTTTTCTTGTAAATTTGTTTGAGTTCTTTGTAGGTTCTGGATATTAGCCCTTCGTCAGATGAGTAGGTTGCAAAATGCAAATCAAAACCACAATGAGATACCATCTCACACCAGTTAGAATGGCAATCATTAAAAAGTCAGGAAACAACAGGTGCTGGAGAGGATGTGGAGAAATAGGAACACTTTTACACTGTTGGTGGGATTGTAAACTAGTTCAACCATTATGGAAAACAGTATGGCGATTGCCTAAGCATCTAGAACTAGAAGTACCATATGACCCAGCCGTCCCATTACTGGGTATATACCCAAAGGATTATAAATCATGCTGCTATAAAGACACATGCACACGTATGTTTATTGCAGCACTTTTCACAATAGCAAAGACTTGGAATCAACCCAAATGTCCATCAGTGACAGACTGGATTAAGAAAATGTGGCACATATACACCATGGAATATTATGCAGCCATAAAAAAGGATGAGTTTGTGTCCTTTGTAGGGACATGGATGCAGCTGGAAACCATCAATCTCAGCAAACTATTGCAAGAACAGAAAACCAAACACAGCATGTTCTCACTGATAGGTGGGAACTGAACAATGAGATCACTTGGACTCGGGAAGGGGAACATCACACACCGGGGCCTATTATGGGGAGTGGGGAGGGGGGAGGGAATGCACTGGGAGTTATACCTGATGTAAATGACGAATTGATGGGTGCTGATGAGTTGATGGGTGCAGCACACCAACATGGCACAAGTATATATATGTAACAAACCTGCACGTTATGCACATGTACCCTAGAACTTAAAGTATAATTAAAAAGAAAAAAAAAAAAGAAAATGAGTGAATGAATCACAATTTACTCTTCACTAATTTTTTTGTCTCAAATATCTTAGAGCACTCATATCCTATTGCCATAACTGACCTAACCCCCTTGGGTAGTGCCAGAAGATGTAATTTGTCTCCTTGGGTGCTTGAATCACAATCTGCTCTTCATTCATTTTTTTTTTTTTGTCCCAAACATCTTAGAACACTCATATTCTATTGCCATAATTGACCTACCCCCTTCGGGTAGTGCCAGAGGATGTAATTTGTCTCCTTGGGTCCTTTAATGAATTGAATTGTGTTCTCCCAAAAGATATACTGAAATCCTCAACCCTTGGTGCCTATAAATGTGACCTTTATTTGGAATAGAATATTTTCAGATGTAATCAAGTAATATAAGATCATTAGGGTGGGCTCTGATCTAAAATGATTTGTGTCTTTATACGAGGAAAACGTGTACATAAACACTCAGAGGAGAATGTCACCTGAAGACAGGGAGATGACCATGTGAAGACAGAGGCAGAGATTGGAGGAGGTAGGTCGCCACAAGCCAAGGAGTGCTAGGATTACCAGAAGCTGAAAGAGACAAGGAAGGATCCTTTCCTAGGGGCTTTGGAGGGAGCAGAGCCCTGACAACACCTTGACTTCTAACTTCTAGAACTGCAAAAGAATAAATTTCTGTTACCTTAAGCCAGCATTTGTAGTACTTAGGTACAACAGCCCTGAGAAACTAAGGCAAGTCTTTTCAGAAAAGAAGTAATTCAGAGGCAGATAAACTGAGAACCTGGGCAAGTGGACAGACTGCAGAATCATCTCTGGCACTCAGTGATCTTCTTGTCCCCTCATATTCAGGACTCACTTCACTAGCAGCCCAGGCACTCTGAAACATGAGCCAGGTGGAAGCCCCTCCAGGTCCTGCACCTGGTTCACCAAGCAAACTGGGCTTTCCAGACAGGGCAACAGCCTGGTGTCTCCTTGGATGATGTCCAATTAATGGGTAAGGTTAGATTGACTGACAAAGGCCATTTGCAAGAGGAGACACTGGCTACTGTTTGCTCCTTGGATGAAAAAGAAGTGTGTCATTATAATGCATTCAACACTGCTGATTATAGAATAACTTATTCCATATTAAACAGCAGTCTTTCTTTCTGCCAGTCAGCAAGCCATGATGGGTCTGAAAATGCTTAAATGGCCAACTCAGAGAATGGTGTGTTTTCACCTGTGCTTTTTTAAAGCATGCAGCAATAGTATACATGTAGTCAATTGGTGGAAAGAAAGTATTTGTTCTGTCAGCTTTTGTATGCTCAGTGATTACAGAACTGCCAACATTATTATTCTTGCTGGTTCACATGGCTGCTTGACAACCTCTTATCCATTTGCATTTTTCAGTAATTTTTCCAATGGTGTAATTGGAAAGCTTTAAGATTACACAAAAGTGGAAGGCTAGAGAAATCTATGAATGCTGTCTATATTGTTTTGAATTACGGTGGCTGCAGTCTTATTACCACCACTGACAGGCTTGAATTCAGATATAATCAGAGTCATTTGTTAAATATGAATAACAAAACTGAAGTATATGTATTTTGATAAGCTTGGCACAATAGCATTATAAAAATAGATCTTATTATTTCTGCCAACACACACACACACACACACACACACACACACAGCATTACAAATATTCTCATGCTACCTCTTGAAATGTTTTATAAAATTTTTATGATATTTCTGTTATTAAAGAAACAATGTTTAAAGATTCAAAGAGAATTCTTTCAGGCGAACCTCATAGAAACAAAATATCTAATGGTAATTTTTTAGTGAACTTCAGACTTCAAAAGCTCCAAAAGGGTTCTAGCAAAAAGACATTTCCATCCTAAGTAAACGACTACAAGAGCCATTTTCATTGTTATTTCTCATGAGTCAAAATACATTGATATTCTCTTAAAAAGAGCAGGGTTCTGAAAAATAGAACACTTATTCTTTATGAAAACTAATAAAACCTTTAAACAATGAAGTCAGTTCCACCTAAGTTACATACAATTTGCTCTTGCTTGAAATTCTGTTATCAAGTCCACAAAAGTGCTTAGACACTTGGAGTGGAGAACTGCATTTATGAAAGTGTGAGTGACTCCAGGAGGTTTTATCAGTTTATCCATTTACCCATTTCTGTAGATGTTGACTGTTCTCTCACACTTAACTCTCTACTGCAAAATTTCCAGCAGGGTGGTTCCAAACTATGGGTCTTTGACTAGTATGAGGCCATTGATTTATTTAAAATATCTAAAAATATATATGCAGCCAGGCATTATCTGTAGTCAGAATAATTTTTTGTATACATAATTTTTCAAGTACAGATTGAACCTGTGTGATTAAAATAAAATTACTTTCAAAAACTTATATTATTCATCATAGTTTTTAAATTTATTTTCTCTATCATCAGATTTAAAAAGCAGTTACTGTTACGTAACTGCACTAGAATTATCTCAAATCTACATATAATCAGTAATAGCTACCAATGATCAAATGTTTATTATGTTTCAGGAGTTGTGTTAGACACTTAATCTTGACCTCATTTAATTTTTACAGTAACCTTAGGTAATATTAATAAATCACAGATTATTGGATACAGCCAGAGAGTTTATTCTCCCGAAGTCATACTGCACAAAATGTGGGTGAGAATTCTGAAGTAGGACAAACTGAACTCTTTTTTGTAAAGTAGGAACAATACTGTTTGTCTAAAACAGGATCAGTGTAACATTTCCTGTACTGCAAAATATGATTTAGCCATTGGTAAGCTGGAGCCACTCATGAGAGACAATGCCAACTTTTAAATGTCCAGAAATTTTGCAAATCGATGGTTCAAATCTGGTAATTTGAACTTGGCCATGAAATATTTTCACCATGGAAATCAGAAAGCACTACAAATAAGGGTTTTTTACCCCCTAGCCTCACCACCCAGTAGAGCTTATTTACCAGCACACTACTGGATATAGCAAAAGATTCCAAGAATTATATCATTTTCACTTTGGCTCAAATGAGTCAGAATGATTTGTCTCCTCAAGAGTTTGTTAAGAGGGAAGGTAGATACATTTGAAAAGTAAAGAAAGTTTGCCTGGGGCACCAATTCCAATATCTCACCTCTGTTTTCTGGTTTGCAGAGGGTTTTGAAAGCACCGATCTGCCTTTTCATAACATCTATAGTTATTCAACCTCCAAAGCCAATAGGATAAGACCAAAGCTTTACTCCTTCCTAAGACTTCTAATCTCCAAGTAACCTCAAACCATAAAACTTACCCTCATACATTATACATTACGTTTTCAAAATTTTACTACTCTATATTTTTCTCCAGAGTCAAAAAGGGCTTTTGTCTGTATCATAAAATACTGGATAATGGTCAGAGTCTAGAGTAAATATTACAGGTTGTTCATTTTCTCTGCCACATATTTGGTTTCATGGCTACTTTCTGCTCAGTTCACGAGAGGCAGAAAGGTCAAAAATCACCTGCTGACTGGGGTCAATGCCCTTGCAACATCAGCATTTTTAACGTCGTCCCCAAAGGTCCTCACTTAGTCAACCCACGCCTTTTTTATAGATATGCTTATTGTTAAAAGGACATTACTACAGTACAGCTTCATGCTACTATAAATTTCTGAAAACTGTTTTGGTTTTTAAATGAGACATACCATGTGCTCACTCATCCAGATGAAGGAAAGTGCTTATCACAGCTCAGTGGGCTGGATGAGTTTAGCAAGATACATCCTGTCCATCAATATTCCCCAAATCTATTCTCTCTGGTAGTTTTCAGTAGACCAGCTATTTTTTTCATAATTAATGAGAAGAAGTTTGAGAACAAACAAAAACTTCAGAAAGTTGCCTACTCATCAATGAGCAATATTCTTCAGCAGTTTTGTTGTCAAAGAATAATCCACTTATGAGAGCAAAGCAGACATTGTGGAAGTTGAAATGTTTATGTAATGAGAGTATAAGACAAATAACTATTGCAAAAATCCCTTTAATAAGAATGAGAAAGTGATCAATATATTACTAAAACATGTTTTAATAAATAAGACTGATTCTAAATCAACACAAATTATTTCTATTTAGCTGTAAATTTATAACATTATTAATTTTTATTATTTTTTATTTTTATGGGCATATAGGTATATATATTTTGGGGATATGTGAGATATTTTGATACAGACATACAATGCATACTAATTGCATCAGGGCAAATAGAGTATCCTAATCTAATTTTACCAAACTCCCAATTTGATCTGTGAGGGAGTTAACTAAGTAATGGGTTATGCCTCCTGCCATAACACCTAGAAAACTGACCAAAGTATATAAAATAAAAATTTTCAGAGGCTAAACAACAAATATCACAGGACTGTGGTAAAGTCCTGTTAGAGAAGGAAAGCAAATGATAGGACCCCACAATTGACCCAGATTGCTTCCTGAGCACACTTTTGGATGTAAGGAATATAAGGAAGAAATTAGAGGGTAGAAATATAAAGAATATAAGGCAGAAATTAGGAGACAGAGATAAGAGGTGAGAAAGATGGAGGTACCTGAAATGTGAAGGGCAAAGAAAGAGCCACACAGAGAAAAAGCTCCAGAAATCAACTAAGGGTCCCCTTAAATCTTTGGTTGAATGTAGGATGATACTACATGAAACTAGGCAAAGAACAACTGCTGGAGAGAGAACAACCACCTTCAGCCATAACCACAATAACTACCAGAACTGGCATAAGACAGAGAGGCATTTGATTTGTGATTAACCAGAGTGGAGAGTCCTTGCTGAACACTCAGGGCATTCAGAAGAGATTCCAGAAAGACCAAGGCTGAGGAATAAGGTTCATTCCACAAAATCTACTTCATACTTGCCATAATAAAGCTTGAAAAAGCCTCGGTAAGATCAGGCTGATATTCAAATATGTAAAGCACCTGACATAACAGAACTCAACACACTTCAAGGAAGAAAACAAAATCCAGATCTTCACAAACATAGCATTTCAAATATCTAGAATTTAATCAAAACTTCCTAGATATGCAAATAAACAGAACAGCATAACCCCTAATCATGAGAAAACTCAATAAATAAAAATAGAACTAGAAATTGTAGGGACGATTCAATTAAAGACTCTGAGAAACAGCATCATAAGTATGTTCAGGTTCAAGGTTTAAATAAAGTAAAACATGACTCTAATGAAGAAATAGAGACTGTATGTTAAATGGAAACCATACAAAGGAACCAGATGAACTTCTATAACTAAAAATATAATTAAATGAAAAATTTGCTGTACCAGCTTAATAGAAGATTAGATACTAATTTTAAATTTTAAAATTTAATGGTGAATTTTAAAACCAGGCAATCAAAATAATAAAGAAAAAAAGAAAAATGTCTCTAGAAAATTGGTAGAGCCTCAGTGATCTCTGAGATGATATAAGTCTAACAAATACAAAATCAGAGTCTCAGAAAAAGGGTGGTGCACAAAAATGTTTGAAGAGCCAATAGCCTAGAATTTCAAAATACTATATGAAATATAAACACATATATTTAAGAAGCTTACAAACCAAAAGCAGAATAAACACAATGAAAATCATACCAAGTCACATCATAATCAAATTACTGACAATGAATAATAAAGAAAACATCCTTAAAGCAGCTAAGGGGGAAACAGACTCAAACACTTAGCAGGAAAAAAAATGATAAAATACTCTTTAACTTTTCATCAGAAACAAAGCCAGAAAACAACAGTAACAATAAAATGATATTGTTAAGTTTCTTGGGGGATGGGTGGGATGGAATGTAAACTTAGGATTCTAGATCCAGAGAAAAATGTCATTAAAAAAAGGAAAGTAAAATGGACATTTTCAGACTAATAAAGCTGAGATCATTTATTACCAGTAACCTCCACTACAAATAATGTTAGAGGACATCCTTCAGAGCGAAAGAGAATAATACCAAATGTAAACACAGATCTTCACATGGGAATGAAGAATATTAAAGATAGTAAGTATATGGGTAAGTATAATTTATTTTTCCTTGTTTTAAAAACTTGAGACCGGGCGTGGTGGCTCACGCCTGTAATCCAAGCACTTTGGGAGGCTGAGGTGGGCAGATCATAAGGTCAAGAGATTGAGACCATCCTGGCCAACATGGTGAAACCTCGTCTCTACTAAAAATACAAAAATTAGCAGGGTGTGGTGGTGCACACCTGTAGTCCCAGCTGTTCTGGAGGCTGAGGAAGGACAACTGCTTGAACCCGGGAGGCGAAGGCTGCAGTGAGCCAAGATCGTGCCACTGCACTCCAGCCTGTCGACAGAGTGAGACTCTGTCAAAAAAAAAAAATACCTCTAAGTTAATTGACTTTTTTAAACACAACTAATAATGAAGTATCATGGGGTACATAATATATGGAAGTAAAATGTGACAAGAACAAAGCATAGGAGAAAATAAATGGAAGTATAACGCTAAGAAGTTTTAAAATTATACATGAAGGTATATAATATTTCTTGAAAGTAGACTGTAATAAGCTATAGATGATTAATGTAAATTCTAGTGTAACCATTTAAAAATACATGAAGAATTATAACTAAAATCCAATGGAGAGATTAAATTGAAATATTAGAAAAATAAATCCAAAGTAAGACTTTAAAAAAGAAAAAATAAAACAAAGATTATACCAGACAAGAATAAAACTAATAGTAAGATGGTAGACTTAAACTCAAACATATTAATAATTACATTGCATAGAAATTTACTAACTACACAAATTAAAATGCAGAGATTATCAGACTACACTAAAAACAACAAGATTCAACTTACCTTGAAATAGTAAAACACAGGTAGGCTAAAAGTAAAGGGTTATATTATGTAAACAGTAATCATAGAAAAGCTAGACTGACTTTATTAACATCAGAGAAAGTAAACTTTAGAATGAGGATTTTACTAAAAATAAAATAAAAGGGATATTTTATATGATAACAGAGCCAATCCATCAAAAATGATGTAGCAGTTCTAATTGTGACTCCAAACAATTTTAGAGCTTCAAATGAAGCAAACACTAACAAAACTCAATGGAAAAATGGATAAATCTACATTATAACTGAAGACTTCAAAGTCCTTCTGTCAGTAATTGATAAGTAGAAAGAAAATTAGTAAAAATGTAGAAGACTTGAGCATTCTTATCAACTGACTTAACCAAATTGATATTTATGGATCACTATTCACAAAAACAATCTTTACTAGGGTGCATAAAATATTCTCCAAAATAAATCATATTTCTAGACCATTAAAAATCAATTTAAATGATTAAAACTATTCAAAATATGATCTCAGATCACAATGACATTTAATTATAAATCAGTAACAATAAACCTGAAAAATTAAAATAGTGGGAAATTAAGGAAGAATCCTTTTACAACCCATGTGTCAAAGAAGAAATCATAAGGATAATTAAAAAGCATTTCAAATTAAACAATATCAAAAACACAGTATATCAGAATCTGCAGAATTAACTAGGCAGAATTACCTTTATGGTTTTAAAGCTTATATTAGAAAAGAAGCAAGGTTTAAATTAATAATCTAAGCATACACTATAAGAAGTTAAGTAGAGCAAAGTAAATCCCAAGTTGAAGTATGAAAATAATAGAAATAAAAGCAGAAATTGATTAAATACAAAATAGAAATAAAAAGAAAAATGAATGGAATCAAATATTGATTATTTAAAAAGATTAATACAATTGAAAAATCTCTAGCTACTCTGACTGAAAAGAAATAAAATACAGATTACCAATATCAAAAATGAAAGAGGCAACATAATTAGAGATCTTACAGAATTTAAAAATGTTAACTATAAAATATTGAAACAATAGTATGCAAATAAATTCAACAACTTAGATGAAATGGACATATTACTTAAAAGCACACAAGAATAAATTAAAAATCTGAATAGCCCCATATGTATTTATAAAATTGATTTTATAATTTGATATCTTCTGACAAAGATAACTTCACCCAAATAGCTTCAGTGGTGAATTCTATTAAAAGTTTAAGGAATAAGTGATATCTATCTTATGAAAACTCTTTTGTAGAAGAGAAAAGAAGTGAACAATTTCCAACTCATTTTACAAGTCCAGCATAACCATGAAACTAAAATCAAAGATATTAGAGAGAAAAAATACAACAGACCAATATTTTTTAACATAGATACAAAAATCCCTAACAAAATAATAAATTTACCTCTAGCAAAGTATAACAAACACATAATGATAAAGGAATCTCGAGAATAAGATGTTGATTTAATATTAAAAAACCAATCCATGTAATTCACCACATTAACAGAATAAGGACAAAAAGCGTACATAATAATTTCTCAAAAAATGCAGAAAAAGCTTTTTTTTTTAGATGGAGTTTCACTCTTATTGCCTAGGCTGGAGTGCAGTGGTATGATCTCGGCTCATGGCAACCTCTACCTCCCGGGTTCAAACGATTCTCCTTCCTCAGCCTCCCAAGTAGCTGGGATTACAGGTGTGTGCCATCATGCCCAGCTAATTTTTAGTATTTTTAGTAGAGATGAGGTTTCACCATGTTGGCCAGGCTGGTCTGGAACTCCTGACCTCAGGCGATCCACCCACCTCGGTCTCCCAAAGTGCTGGGATTACAAGGAAAAAGCATTTTACAAATTAAAATCCATTCACTATAATAACTGTCAGTGAACTAAGAGTAAATAGCTACTTCTTCAATAAAGGGTATCTATTGAAACTCTACAGCAAACATCACATTTAATGGTAAAATACCTAACACTACCCTCATAAGATGAAAAGCTATAACTGCTCCTATTACTGTCATTCAGCATGTAATGAAGGGTCTAGTTAATGCAGAATGGCAGGAAGTAAGTGGGAGAATAGGCATATACATCAAAAAGGAAAAAATAAAACTCTTAATATCTTTATTTGCAGATGACAAGATTGTGTTGTACATAATTCTAAGAAATTTATAAGAAATATACTAGAACGAGTTAGTGGATTTAGCAGTCATATGATAGAAGGTCAATATGAAAAATAAATCTTATGTACCACATTTATACATATAATTAGCCACAAGAAATTGAAAAGTGTGATTTAAAATTACACCATTTACAATAGCATCAAAAAACATAAAAACTTTGAAATAAGTTTAACTATATATATGCAAGATCTCCACACTGAAAACTAACAAACAATTCTGAGAAAAATTTACAACCTAAACAAGTAGAGGACTATACCATATTAATTAATTTGAAGATTCAATATTTTAAGAGGCCAATTCTCTCCAAATTGATCTTTAGATTCAATAAAATCTTAATGAAAATTTTAGGAGAATCTCTTGTAGAAACCAACAAACTGATTCTAACTATCTATGGAAATGCAAAAGACCTAACATAGAAATAAAAAAAATAACAAATTAGGGAGTATCACATCTAATTTCCTGACAAAGCTACAGTAATTAAAATAGCATAATATTGCCATAAATTTAGACAAATATATGAATGGAAGAGAATGGAAAGTCCAAAATTGACACAATCTTGTCAAATCTATTGTTTTTTACAAAGGAGTCAACATGATTCAATGGATAAAGTCTTTTCATCTAGTACTACTGAAGCAACTAGATACTCATATGAGAAAAAAAAAATTGGACTCTATCTCAATCCACACATAAAAAGTAATTTAATGTAGATTATAGACTTAAACATAAAAGCTAAAGCTATAAAATTGTGAAAATGGAAGTAGGAAAACATAGTGATCTTGTGGTAGGCAAAGATTTCTCACAAAGGATCCAGAAAGCAATAATCTCACACACAAAAATACACAAATTAAACTTCAAAATTTTAAATTTTGGTTTGCCAAAAGACATAACTAAAAAGAAAAGGAAAGTCACAGCTTGGGAGAAAATATTTGTCATGCACATATTGAATGAACAGCTGTATCCAGAATATACGAAGAACAATTATACCTCAATAATAATCCTATAAATAATGGGCTAAATAATTTAACAGCATGTACAAAATAAAATATACAAATGCACAATAAGCTCACAAAAACATGTCCAACATCATTAATTATCAGCAAATGCAAATTAAAGCCACAAAAGGATATTTCAAAATATTTAATAAAAAGGATATCCAAAATATCCAATAAAAAGACTGAGAAAATGAAATGTGGGCAAGGATGCAGAGCTACTGGAATTCTTATATATTGGTGGTAAAAGTATAAACTATACAACGAAGCTGGAAATGTTGCCAGCAGTTTCTCATAAAATTTAACATACTGCTATGTTTTGGATATGGCTTGCCCCCACCAAAACTCAGGTTGAAATTTGATCTCCAGTATGGTGGTATTGGGAAGTAAGACTTAGTGGAAGGTATTTGGGTCATGGGGGGCAAATTTCTCATAAATGTCTTGGTGCTCTCTAGTGTTCTCTCTCTGGTAAGAGTGGATTAGATCCTTCAGGAATGAATTCCTTCCTATGAGAGTGAATTATTAGAAAGCAAGGATGCCCCTCAGGTTTTGCCCCACTGCATGTGTCTGCTTCCCCTTTGACCTTCTGTCATGTTGTGACACAGCATAAAAGCCCTTGCCAGAAGCCAAGCAGATGCCAGTACCATGCCCCTTGAACTTACTAGCCATAGAACCATGAGCTAAATAAGCCTCTTTTCTTTATAAATGACCTAGTCTCAGGTATTCTGCTATAGCAACACAAAATAGACTAAGACACATCCCTACTCAATAGCATAGCTGACTCTTCTACACATTCATCCTAAGGAAATAAAAACGTATGCACATAAAAACTCTTATATTAGAATGCTCATAGCAGATTTATTGTTAACAGCCAAAAGCTGGAAATAACCAAAATGTCCATCAATAAAAGGATGGAAAAGCAAAATGCTTTTCATAAATTTATATTCATAAAATGGAATGTTATTTAGTAATAAAAACGTACAAACTACTGACATATATAAAATATGGATAAACCTCAAAAACATGAAAGTGATCAAAAGGAGCCAGACACAAAATGATACATACTAAATGATTATTTTTATATAAAGTTCTAGGGGAGACAAAACTTACCTCTAATGACAAAATTCAAAATAGTATTGCATGGTGAATGGGGCCTGGACTGGCTGGAAAGAGGCATAAAGGGACCTTTAGGGGTGATGAAAATGCTCTATATTATAATAGGATATGTGTATGTACTTGATATCATTCACTGTACACTTAAGATTTATGCATCCTGGCTGGGCGTGGTGGTTCATGCCTGTAATCCCAGCACTTTGGGAGGCTGAGGCCGGTGGATCACAAGGTCAGATCGAGACTATTCTGGTTAACACGGTAAAAACCCATCTCTACTAAAAATATAAAAAATTAGCCTGGCGTGGTGGCATGCACCTGGAGTGCCAGCTACTCGGGAGGCTGAGGCAGGAGAGTCGCTTGAACCCGGGAGGCAGAGGTTTCGATGAGCCGAGATTGCACCACTGCACTACAGCCTGGGCAACAGAGCAAGACTCCATCTCAAAAGAAAAAAAAAATGATTTATGCATCCCTATGTATGTAAATTATACTTCAATAATCTAATCCCACTAAAGTGTTTGAACACCTCTATGTACAAAGATCACATGGAAAATAGATGGACAAATAATATGAATGGCATACTTATTTTTAACTTCAGGTATGGTCATATGAGGATTAAACATTTAAACAACTCACAATTCTGTAGCTCAAATGAATGCTGTACAGATTAAAGACAGAATACTTTTAGAAATTATTCTAAGAAATTTATTCATTCAACTTGGAAGATGTGAGTCATCTTTCATTTCAAAAAATGTTTATTGAGCACCTATAATAGTCACTGTACTAGGATGATAGATAATGTGCATTGAGCATCTAAAACGTGCAGATGCTGTGCTAATTTCAGTATAACATCATGTTACTGCAGCACAGTAGTTAAAAGCCAAGCAGATCTGGGTTTCAGTTCAGACTTTGTCACCCGCTATTTATATATAAACTCAGGGAAATGATTAAACTTCCATAAGTTCAAAATTCTCACTTATAAAATGAGAATCATAGTAACCGTACCTATTTTGTTGTATGTTTGCAGAGATTTAATAAAATAGGCAAAATAAAGACATGGTCCAAATCCTAAAAAATCAAGTAGGATGCTGACAACAAACAACTTTATTATAGTGTGTTTAGAAGTACACCACTGGTGCTATACAGAGAAGAGGAAGAGGAGGTAAGAGAAATTTCCTAGAAAGATGCCTCAATGGAATATTAAAGAATAACAAAAGAGTTTAAAAATACATGAACCACAGGCAAAGGAAACCTCATAAACATAATCTCAAAGCAAAATGTTAAAAGTCCTAATTGCTGGAATGCAAAACACAAGGCAGATAAGGCAGGAGAGATTCAGAGGGCCCAAGTCTGATAGAAGGTTTTATATTACAAGAAGTTTGATCTTTATTCTGTAGGCTCTTAGGAGCCATTGAAGGGTTTGGCATTTTAAAAACACAGGTGGCTCTATGGAAGTTGTATTTGAAAATGGTAAGGTTGGTATCTGAGAGGGAAGTTAGGAGGCTGTTAGAAAATTTCAGGCAAGACATAAGGCTAGGGCAACTGTAGAGGCATGGAGATGGTAAAGTTCTGAGAAATTCAGAGGAAGCAAAATGGGCAAAGCAAGCTAAGTCATTGGCTATGAGGGGTGAGGTAGATAACATGCAGTTTCGTTTCCTGAGTGACAATAGTCTCATAAGGATTGTAGCAGAAGGAACAGGTTTGATTTTGAGCATGTTACACTTGAGATACCTCTATGAATCCCAAGGGAATATGCATAGCCCTGGTGAATGTGCATGTAAAGCTCAGAAGAAAGTTGAAGAGTCATATGAATTGGGGAGCCATAGAGTATAAAGAAACAGATCTATTAAAATGACTGAGATCGTCTAAAAAGACAACTGAGTACACACCGGGATGAACCAAAGACATAACCCTGGGGTCACTAATTAAAGCAATTGGTAAATGAGGAACTTAGAAGGAAGGCAGAAAGAAATAGAAAAAAAAAAAAAAAAAAAAAAAAAGGAAGGAAGCAAACAAAGAGAGAGTAACATCCCAGAAAAAAAGAGACTAGAAAATCGGTCTTTGAGTAGTGAAACGTGAGACGGGTATACTAGGTAGAGCAAAAGCCTGAAAGTTTCATGCTGTGTTCACAAAAATATCCATATATTAAAAATGTAGTTTAAAGTGAATTAAGAGATTGGGACCAGTTAATGGGGTCTTTAAGTCAGTGCTAATAAGTTCAAGTTTTACTCTTAAGCATTGGGAAAGTATTATAAGTCATTTGGGAGAAAAGTTACATATTCAATTGTTTATTTCAGAAGTCAAACTCTGATCTTTGTGTAAAAGAAAGAGTGGAGACAGAAGAGATGCTAGAAGAGCATTTGAGTGGCAGATGCAAAATATGGGAGTTGAAGGTGAGCGCCTGAATTAAAAGGATGGGAAGTCAAACTAGCAAGTTCTTTCCCCTGGGAGGGTAGGAAGAGCCATATGAATTGAGGAGCCATTGGTGGGTGTGACTACCTTAAAGGAATCTGGTTTAGGGAAGTGAGAACTGAGACCATCTATGTTCACATGACTTACAGTCTGTAGACCACCTATGTCAATGTGACTTAGTTCCTTGTTTAGAAAAAACTTTTCCAGGGCAAAATAAGACTGTACAGCAAAAAATAATTCCTGATTGTTTCAGATAAATGTATCAAAAAATTTGTTCACCTGAGCAAACAGCCCACTTACCAAACAAAAGTTTACTTATTAAGACTTTCTGTAGGAGATTTTGTACAGTCTCAATTAGCTCTGATCTTGAAGGAACCACCTTTAATAACTTGATCCTAGTTTCCAATATTATATAGATATTCTGCTTCTGACTTCCAATTCTGAGACATTGATAAGACTCTTAAACTGATGTTCTTCCTTATTGTGATAAGTTCTAGTTAAATTTTGCTTCACAGTTTCCTTGGTGATAATTGAGAAAGTTTATTAGAGAGAATATAATGAATGCATTGTGGAACATATTTGACTTGAAAGATCTGGAAGACATTGGCACACAGTTAAAAATTTTGATCTAGGGCTAAAAAGAAGATGGATGTAAAGATGTACATGTGATAGAGCTTTCAAAAAATCACTATTGTTGGGGCTCAGAGAATGATACTCCAGAATATGGTGCTTTGGCACACTGAGAGCTTTTGAATTAAAGGAAACCTGAAGGCCGTAGAGCTGCCTCAGAATCGAAACCTTTCTAACCTCTTGTTTTTCACAACACTCCCAACCCCACTCAATGCCCACCCCACTCCACTCCCCTCACAGCCCCACATCCACCTCCACCACCACCCATCCAAGTGCAGAGAGGAGCTCTCTCTGAAAGTTCCCTAATCTGACAAGGAAACTTCTTCCACAATAAAATTCAATTGTCTTAAAACTTCATCTCTAGGAATCTCATCAAATAACCAGGAAAAGACTAGCCACCAGAGAGAAGACTAAAAGTCATTGCTATACCCAGGCAGACTTTTTATCTGTTCTGAGGGCAGCGACAAAAAATTACCTGGAAGACTTTATCTGGCATAATAAGACAGCCTTTGTTCATGCTGAAGTTCCACTCCTCACGTTTTTGCAATTTGTCACCTCACCCAGAGCTCAGAGGAACCTTATCCCAGGTCACTGTCTGTTTTCCTGTCCCATTTAGATTCCAGAGAGAATAATTTACAAACTATTGTCTGCTCTTTGGGGCCCATTCAATTCTCAGAAAAAGGTCATTTACTACCCCTCAAAATTGCCTACATTTCCCCATTTCCCCTTCCGCTATGAAGAAGAATATTTAAAATTGTGACCCTCATTGGCTTGATAATCATTCTTCTGTGATTTTTCCCCCATGCACCTTAAGAAATTTGTATGCCTTTTCTCCCATTATAGTCAGTTCATTTCAGTGAACCTTCAAAGGGCAGAGGGAAGTTTCCTTTAGTTCCTACATGATCATATCACTCAGATGGGCAAAACATGGATTCAGGCCAAAATGTTATAAACTAATAATGATTATATTTTTCTTTAATCTTCTCATCAAACTTCACAACCACCGTTTCCCACTCTACATCCTCCACTTTATGAAGGTTTGTCATGCCAAGCTCATCCTTGACTCCATGATTTGGCTGATGCTGCTTTTCCTACCTTGAATAATTTTTTCCTCTTTTCCACAGTTTAAGTTCCTCAGGGCTAGCAGCCCCCTTCTAGCTCTTGAAATTTTTTCAGAGGCTTCATTAATTCTCAGTGTTTGCCCCTTCTCTCTTCTCTGTTGCATTAACAGAGCTCCAATCCATCACACGTTTGTTTTGTATCCATGAGAATATTAAAATTGCCTTAAACAGAGTGATCAATACTTACTTTTTGTTATCGCTCCTAGTCCCTAGTTTATTTCAGAACTTGTAAGCCTTCAATGTATATATTTAAATGTATTAATTTAACTGAGGAAGGTTAAGAGGAAATTCACATGTGTTTCTTTGCAAAAAAAAAGATATGTTTAGCAATTACGTGGTTAATAATTATTAGCTTGAGAGATCAGGAGAGAATGAAAACGATATCTGAAAACATATTTAAGCTAAAGACCTAAAAGATGCAAATTTTTATTTTATTTATTTATTTTTATTTTTATTTTTATTTTTTTTGAGTCGGAGTCTCACTCTGTCACCCAGGCTGGAGTGCAGTGGCCGGATCTGAAATTGTTATAGTAGGTAGCTAGTCAGACATAATAGGGCAGGAGAATGTCCTCCCAACCTCCAACCAGGAATGTCAGGCAACCATCAAGTGATGGTCAGGTGGTTAACTGTCTCTCCAAAATGATAATTGATTGCAGCTAGTACCAGGGAAAGGCAGTCTTGCTACAGATGGGAAAAAGCTGAAACTGGTAATCAGTAGGTTCCAATAAAACTTCCAAATCTGAGGAGTTGGGAGAGTACGCTTAAGCATGCGTACTAAGAGACAAAAAAAAATGGCAGAGTTTAACTTGTATATGACCTCCTAGGGACATTTGGCTGGTAGGGGAAGAAGGCCTCAAGTAAGCATGCATACAATTCCAGTAAACACACTGCACACGCTCCCTCCCAAGTGCTAGCAGCCACTGCAGATGTGAACGGCCAACCACAAGGAAAGAATCAGGAGTGAAGGGACACAAGACCCCAGAAGTTCACCAACATATAAAGCCCCAAATCAAAAGGTCAAAAGGTGCACTTGTCCTTCAAGTCACCTGCTTGGCCCTCTCCCAAGTGTAATTTCCTCCCTTTCTTTCCTGCTCTAAAACTTTTGAATAAATATTCAATTCTGCTCTAAAACTTGCCTCAGTTCCTCCTTCTGCTTTATGCCACTCCATTGACTTATTTCTTCTGAGGAGGCAAGAATCGAGGTTGCTGCAGACCCATATGGTTTTGCCACTGACAACAAAATGTGGATTTTAAGTATTTTGCATCAAACATATATCTATGTATATAGAAGCATATATATACTTATGTGTAAGTCTGGGAGGATATGTACCCAAATGTTAACAGTGGTTATCTTATGTGTAATGAAGGTAGGAGAAAGGATTGCAGGCAACTTTTTCTTCCTTATTTTCATCTTATTTATTTAATTTATTCTAGAGCACACTGCTATTTGTTGGGTAATAAAACGTAGTTGAACAAAATTAAAAGTATCAGTGTTCATTGTAGAAGTCTTTACAAGGTGTGTTAGAAAGATGTGAGCACAATTATTCATCCTCAAAATAAAATAGTGAAAGAGAATGAAAGTGACAATGTAAGGGTAAAGGAAAACTTCCCTTCTGTCCTCTGCAGGTTTGCTGAAATTAACTGACAATAAACAAATTAGCAGAAGAAAAGGCATAAACACTTATTAATGTACATAGGGAAAAATGACAGAAGAGTGATTACCCAACAAACAAATGAGGCTCAGAATCTTTTATACCCATCTCTTTTAGTCAGGGCTCTCTAGAGGGACAGAACTAATAGATGCATATATGAAGATGGGTTTATTAAGGAGTATTGACTCACATGATCACAAGGTGAAGTCCCACACTAGTCCTTCTGCAAGCTGAGGAGAAAGGAAGCCAGTCCGAGTCCCAAAACCTCAAAAGTAGGGAAGCCAACAGTGCAGCCTTCAGCCTATGGCTGAAGGCCCAAGAGCCCCTTGGCAAATCACTGGTATAAATCTAAGAGTCCAAAAGCCAAAGAACTTATAGTCTGATGTTTGAGGGCAGGAAGCATCCAGCACAGGTGAAAGATGAAGGCAGGAAGACTCAGCAAGTCAAGTCCTTCTATGTTCTTCTGCCTGCTTTATTCTAGCCGTGTTGGCAGCTGATTGGATGGTGCCCACCCAGACTGAGGGTGGGTCTGCCTCTCCCAGCCCACTAATGCAAATGTTAATCTCCTTTGGCAACACCCTCACAGACACACCCAGGAACAACACTTTGCATCCTTCGATCCAATCAAGTTGACACTCAGAAGAAAGGGAAATCAGAAAACTTAGAGAATTGTGAGGGGTAAGAATAATTTTTAGTAGAATTGAACGGGCCCAAAAAGCAGGCAATAGTTTGTAATATTCTCTTTGGACACTAAATGGGACAGATAATCAGACAATGGTTTGGGACAAAGTTTCTCTGAGCTCTGGAAGAGAGTATGACAAACTGCAGAAAGGCAAGGGGTGGAACTTCACTGTGAACAAGGTTGTCTTATTTATTTATTTTTGAGACAGAGCCTTGCTCTTGTTGCCAAGGCTGGAGTGCAATGGTGTAATCTCGGCTCACTGCAACCTCCGCCTCCTGCCTAAGTCTCTTGTGTAGCTGGGATTACAGGTGCCCACCACCACACTTGCCTAATTTTTTATATCTTCAGTAGAGATGGGGTTTCACTATGTTGGCCAGGCTGGTCTCAACCCCTGACTTCCCAAAGTGCTGGGATTACAGGTGTGAGCCACCACGCCTGGCCAAGGTTGTTTTATTATGCAGATAAAGTCTCCCAGGTAATTTTTTGGTGCTGCCCTCAGAAGACTAGATGAACGATCTGTCTGGGTGTGGTGATGACTTTAAGTCTTTTCTCTTTTCCAGCAATTAATCTTTCCCAATCATTTGACGAAGTTCGTAAGGAGGGAATTTTAAGATAATTGAATTTCTTTTGGAAGAAGTTTCCCCAGCCAGATAAAAGAACTTCCAGAGAAAGCTCCTCCCTGTGCTTGGCAGGTGGTGAGAAACAAGAGAAAGTTAGAAAATTCTTGGTAGCTTTCTACCAAGGTAGCTTCTAAGGCCTTCAAAATTATTTTAATTCAAACTCTTTCAGCATGTCAAAACACCACACTTGGGGTATCATTCTCTGAGCTCCAACACAACTTTCCTTCTATGCCATCTTTCTTTGTCCCATCATCTAGATTTTTCTGTAGGTGAAATGGTAATGGGTGAGGCAAAACAATCAAGTCAGCTAAGAGCAGACAAAACATGAGTTTGGCAGAGATGCCTATGAAGTATCACCAAAGATTCTAAACATTTTGAATCCTAAAAAGCTTTTTTTTTATAAGCTATTCTCAGCCTATAAATTGATATCTTTCTGCCAGTAACTACAGTCATAGAAAACTCTTCTCACCTCTTATCCTGAAACTCTGATCATATAAAAGCAGAGACTATGTAGACTTTAGACGGCACCTATCATAGGAAATGAGCAATTGCTTCAGGTATTTTGTGGAGAAAATTGAAGGAAATGATTAAGGTCTGCACACACAAAGAAAAGAACAAAGAGAGTTAGCACTATGGAAACATTTTGCAAAAATTCTACACAGTTTGAACTGAGAGCAATTGCACACAGAAACACTGAAAATATTTCTCAAATGGTGTTAAATCTATATAAATGCCAAGTCACTGTTCCAATGAAAAAAATCATAGCACAGGGACATTGTGCAACAAACTAAAAGGTTCAAAATGGAAGCCAGGAAAGTGAGCTGGTAACATTTTTCAGCAATCCTTAAAGATACTGGAAGTTAAAAATAGAACATCCTATATAGACATCCTAATTTGAGTTACTTATGATCTATGTTTAATTTAACTGATGAATTATCTGATGTAATTAATTTCCATGGTATGAGTTTAGTTGTTTCCCATTATTCCTTTTGTTATCTTGTAAAACAACAACTTCTTATACAGTTGCACACATATTTTTGGACTTCATAGACTCTAATTAGCAATCACAATAAAAATCCTATTGCATTACCCTCTACAGGTGCTACATGACATAGACATGAACTTACTGTTTTGATCAATACTGGGTAGTTAGTTCTTTTCTCTGTCTCTAAACCAGAATTTTTACTGAAGTCATAAACCTAGGTGAAAATTATAATAATGAACTGAACCTATTGACTCTCCTTACATGCTGTATTGCACTGATACAAACCAGGAAATCATTTTTATTGAGGGTCTTAGAGATCAAATAAAACCAAGATCTGAGTTAAACTTAATAACTTCAGATTTATAATTTAATGTATTTACTTATTATTTTACATTCTGTATTATCTAGTACCTAAAGTAGGTCAGTAAGACAAAACTGGTTTTGGACCTGAGACTAATGTGCATAGGCTTCTCATTCCAGGCTTATCTTATCTTCCCTTCTATTTGGCTTATTGATCCAAATATGCATGTGTCAGAAGCCAACCTAAATAGCAATTACCAAATATAAACACACTAAGTATTGGACACACAATTGAAATTTGGACTTTTGCCCTTGAATATAAATATTTCCCTCAATAATTTCTTTTCCCACCCAATCATTTTTTTATACTGAGCTCTTTTTCAAGGTAAAAAATTATTCTCTAACAAATAGAAAATATCTTGGACTAGCTTAATTCCAACGTAGTGTTTATAATCCTTTAGTCGCTTTAAGAAGAAAATCAATGCAGACATTTGCTTTGAAAAAAAAAATCTGGTGACAGAATATATTAGGCTAGCATCCTGCAGCTGAAAAAGTTCTACCATTTGCACAGCTCAATGATGTGGGAGAGCAAAATAATTATTCCAAAGTAGCCACATCAGATGGCATATTGGTTTATCTATTTTTGACTAATTTGACCATTAACATCACATAGAGTAAAATTAATGTGTACATAGAGAAGTTGTCATATTGTATACTCTTTCTATATTCCTTATCATCTATTTCTTTGTCTTTATGAATTTTTCTGAATTTCTTATTCTGATAACACAATTCTATGTACTGGTAAAAGTGTGCACCTAAAACCGTAAATAAAATAAAAAAGTAATTAGCAGAAAATTAGAAATATTTATACTGCTTTGTAAATGTTTACTCTCTGTTTCATGTCAGTCTAGTACGTCTCATGGCAAAATAATCCATAATTAAACTTTACTGCAATATAAATATTTGCAAAATGAACTGTCTTAGTCAATCAGTGTTTAGAAAAAATTAATCAAATCCAATTCCTTTCTCTAATGAACTTCTTCATGCACTACTAGCTCAGGCATGTAGCTCTAAGTGAGCCTGAGCAGGTAATTTGGAGAAGCTCATGGGTAGCTAGAGCAGTCTTCCCACTCTGTTCAGGAATGACTTAAGAGTTCAAAACAGCATGTGAAATATTAGCTAAGGGGGAAATTCATATATTTAGTAACTTCAGGAAAAGTGCATATATCAAATGCCTGGTTTTAAAAGTGCATTATAGCATAAGATACCATATGCCAGTGAAAAATGAGGAAACTTAAAAATGCATTTCAGGAAATTTTGGAAGATCCATGCAAACACTTGGGTAAAACCCCAGCTTGATCAGCCTAGGCCCTCGACATTTCCATATTGGAAAAGTGTTAAGCAATAAACTTTACATTACATCTGGCTCTGCTACTTACTAAATGTGTGACCACAGGCAAGAATTTAATATTTCTATGCCTCAGTTTCCATATCTCTAAAATTGGAGTAGCAATATACACTGTATTAGTCCATTCCTGCATTGCTATAAAGAAACACCTGAGACTGGGTAATTTATTTGAAAAGAGGTTTAAATGGCTAATGGTTCTGCAGGCTTTATAGAAAGCATGATTCTGGCATCTGCTCTGATTCTGGGGAGGCACAAGGGGAGCAGGCTTTTTTCCTGGCAGGAGCAGGAGCAAAACAGAGCAAAGAGGTAGGCGCAACACACTTTTAAACAACCAGATTTTGTGAGAACTCACTCACCATCAGGAGAACAGCACCAAGGGGATGGTGCTAAACCATTCATGAGAAATCCACCCCCATGAGCCAATCTCCTCCCATCAGGCCCCACTGTCAACAATGGGGAGTACAATTGAAAATGAGATTTGCTGGAGACACAGATCCAAAGCATATTCCACACAATGAAATTTGTTATGGGAGATCAAACAACTATTGACACACAGAGAGACACAATCACACATGTGCACATTCACAAACATATACTAATTTTTATAATAGATAAATTTACATAGTTGATAATTGCTGGCATTTAAGGATCATGTTTGAATTCTAAGTTGTGGTCAGGTCTTTTAGACTTTTCCTCTGTTCATCTTCTAGGACCAATTTTTAAAAATTTTCTTCTTCCCCTGTTGCAGATTATTTCTGAAAGCCTTTCCTCTTTACAGTTGCCACTACCCTGTCCATTTATTTGACTCCCTCCCTCATCAAGGACGTGGGTAAAATGGCAAAAGTCATCTCTCTAAGTTCTCCCAAGGATCCTAGCCTTTTTCGTCTTTACTGATTAAGAGTTTGAAGGAAGTGGACTGAGAATAGCAAAGGGAGATGAAGTGGGAGAAAATGCAAAGTATAACATTCTGAAAGTTCATTTAGATGGCCATCTGTTAAAAGAGAGTAGTTTGCATTTCTGAAACCAATTAAACTAGAACCAGTGTTTGTCTAATATCATCCACCCCAAAGACAGACACACACACACACATGCAAACACACATACACACACACACACACAGTGAGAGAGAGAGAGAGAGAGAGTGTGTGTGTGAGAGACAGCGAGAATGCATGTGCGCGCGCGCGCGCGCGCGCGCGAGAGAGAGAGAGAGAGAGAGAGAGAGAGAGAGAGAGAGAGAGAGAGGCATATGCTTAATTTCAGTTGTCTCCTAAACCTGGCATTTTTAGCCCAAAATATTCAGGGAGTCTTTGGACTTGGATTACATCTTTATTTTTACAAACCTCTAGGTGAAACTTAACATTTCTTGTATTTATTTCATAGTAGTAATAGCACTATTTATGCCTTTGTCACTTTATAATTGTTGCAAATATTATTTAATGCTCATTGCTACTTAAGAATTAAAGTAGCTACTAAACCTACTATAGATCTTATTATTTAATGTTTCAATAGCAACTGTGTATATTGACATGGTTTGAATGTTTTGTTCCTTCCAAAACTCATGTTGAAACATGACTTCCAGTGTTGGAAATGAGCCTAGTGACATGTGTCTGGATCATGGGAGCAGATCCCTTATGAATGTCATGGTGCTGTCCTTGATATAGTGAGTGAGTTTTCCATCTGAGTTTATGCAAGATCTGGTTGTTTAATAGAGTGTGGCACTTCTTCCCTCTCTCACTTGCTCCTGTCTCTCTCTCTCTTTCTCACCATGTGAGATGCCAGGTTCCCCTTTGCCTTCTGCCAAGATTGAAAGCTTTCTGAGGCCTTACCAGAGGCCAAGCAGATGCTGGCATCATACTTCCTATACAGCCTGCAGAACTGTGAGCCAATTAAACTCCTTTTCTTTATAAATTTGCACAACCTCAGGTATGTATTTATAGATATGCAAAAATGGACTAACATGTATATTATAAATTGGGGGGTTTTGATGGCTGTATTCTCACATAATTGGCTTACTTTGTAATTTATGCATTTTACTTTGTGCGTATAAAATATTACTAGCCATTTAGTTTTTCTTTTGTTTAAATACTCCATTATTTTGCATACTTGGGTTTCATTCCATTTAGATATGCTATATTGATGATAGGCAGTAATCGTTCCACCTACATTTCATAATGATACTGAACCACCTCTTTAACAAGGGAGTTTGAAGCTAAGGATGACAAAAACAATGAATAAGAAGATGACTTCTTTAAAGCTCTATCGTTTTATTGTGAGGAACTGTTTTTCTAAGGAAAAAAGTATTATATACAAATCTGTACAATAATGAAACAAGCTGCAATTGGCTTCTAAAGCATAACAGGCCAAGTATATAATATATACCCTGAACACAAAGGCACAGCTCACAGAGTTTGCTAACGGAACTTCTCACTCGTGGAGGCATGCTGCTATATTATTAACAAGAATCGCCATGAAGAGAGTCATGCAGCCATCTTGGCAGGACTTGCCCAACTGTGTGCTTAGGTGTTGCTTCCAAAATCGCTTCCAAATCACACAAATAGAATAATTTCTCCTTGTATTGAGCACATTATAACAGCTGCATGCTGTCACCATGATTTTTACAAACAAATATCTAAGCTTTTTCAAAAAGCAGAGCATCCCAAAATGATGATTTCTTATTATGTTGCAAAATTGCTTAGAAGCATTATTATTATTCTTTATGTCTGAACTTGGAAGCTTGCTATTAAGCTTAGAAAGAGTTCATTTGCACAGCTACTGAAGCAAGATGAAAATGTACTGCTTTTCTCTTAAAGAGCTTGCTAATGTAAGATCAACATTATATGCCATTTACAGAATCCAGGAATCTTTACTTATAGAGAACCTTTTACCTGTGGAACTCATACTCATCTAAATATTATTCAAACAAACTCCAGATTTGGTTCAAAACTGGGGTGTTATGGGAAAAAAAGGGCAACAATCATAGTTTTCTTACTGAGAATTGCTTAGAATACCCACAGCTCCAGACCTCATGCCAGGTGAAAAGCTAAACAAAAAAATCTCGATTTCTGGGATAGTAATTACCTTCCATCTTCCATAGTGAATAGTATACTTCAAACTCATGAAAATTTAGAATCAGCTTAGAAATGTTTAGGATAATCTAAGATAAAGAAAGTATACTTTTAGATTGTGTAATGAAGAATTAACTTCACCCAACAAGAGGTCTGCCCTTGGCCTTCAGTTGCTGGGAAGTAATCTCTAGGCCCCTAGAATATCCTGCCTAATAAGAGTTTGTCAAAGAATGTAACTGTGATTTTTTAATAGGGGCTTTGAGTCATGCTACATCAGTTTTGACTTCTAAAGTAACCAGATTAAAGGCATTAATCTGACTTCAGCAGGTACTGGAGAGAAAATATCAGCAGCAGAAACAGTATGTGGCTGATCTCCAATAAAAACTCTGGACATCAACAGCTTGGATGAGCTTCTTGTGGTTGGCTATTGTTATACATCACGACCAGGAGGAGGTGCTGCTCTGCATGACTTCATGGGGAGAGGACAGGCGAGGAGAACCTCCATGTTTAGATCCCTCCTAGACTCGGAGGTATGTATCATTTCCTTTGATTAATTTTAATATGTATCCTTTCCCTGTATACTCTTTGGGAGTATAACAGCTTTCAGTAATTTCTGTGAGTCCTTTTAGCAAATTATCAAAACTATTACTGAGTATAACAGCTTTCAGCAATTTCTGTGAGTAAATTTTGTAGCAAATTATCAAACCTAAGGGTAATTATGGGAATCCTCACGTTTGTAGCCAGCCCATCTGAAGTAAGGGTGGTCCTGAGAAGCTGGAGCATTCAGCTGGTGTCTGAAATGAAGGTAGCCTTGTGGGAAGTGTTCCTTCTTACTGTATAGTTTGTCTAGCTCTGGGTAGGGATTAGGAAGGGCTCTGCACAAATTTAGAATTTTATATACTTGTAACATTTGGCTTATTAGAGCAACATCCTTGTAACTCCAACTTAAAATAAGCAATTGAGTTGACTTTTAATTTAACATCTTACTAAGTTTATTAGTATTGCTAACTTTAACACATTAGCTTTATAAAAGTCACTTAAATAGTAGGAAGGTTTTAAGTGATCTCTGTTATTCAGCATTTCCAGCTTGGCCATGAGGCAGATGTTGGAGGATAAATTAGAGAATAAAAAATATACTTTGAGAACTTGGGCAGAAAAGAGTGAAAAAGAAAAAATAAAATTCTGACTTTAGTATTGCTCTAATATTTGTCAGTAAGTCAAGGAAAAGATGAATGGGGCTGAATACAAAAATAAGAGTGACAGAAGAAGGATATAAGGCTGTAGTAATCCCAACACTCAGAGAAGGAGTAGGGCAGGAGAGAAGAGGAGGGACATATGGGGAAAGGAAGCAACAAAGGAGGATGGAATAATAAAATAGCAATAATAGATTTAATTTCAATTTATTGAGCATAAATACTAGGAATCCTCACTTACTCTCAACAACTATGGGAAGATGTTATTATTTCTGGTGTTCAGAGGAAGAAACTAGGAGGAAAGCAGGAGAA
Source organism: Macaca thibetana thibetana (assembly GCF_024542745.1). Taxonomy (NCBI): domain Eukaryota; kingdom Metazoa; phylum Chordata; class Mammalia; order Primates; family Cercopithecidae; genus Macaca; species Macaca thibetana. The sequence goes on from NC_065579.1 coordinate 56,494,162, forward strand.
CAAGTATTTTTTTAAAAATCATTAAAAGTGACAGTCAAGATTTGAACCCAGGTCTTTTAATTCCAAATTCACAACTTGTTCCAAAATACTTGGCCAGCTTTAACTTCAACACTTTGAAAATTTATTCCTAAGAGTATGTAAGAATTCTTTATTAGCTGGAATGTGCATTTAGCATATTTGTGTAGTCAAACTTCTTAATTTTTTTAAAAAATTTGTAGGTACATAGTATTTGTATGTTTATGGGGTACATAAGATGTTTTGATACCGATATGCAGTGTGAAATAAGCACATCATGGAGAATAGGCTACTCACTCCCTCAAGCATTTATCCTTTGAGTTACAAACAATCCAATTACACTCTAAGTTATTTTAAAATGAACTATTAGGTTATTATTGCCTATTGTCACCCTCTTGTGCTACCAAATATCAGGTCTTGGTTATTCTTGCTAATTAGATTTTTTGTACCCACTAACTTTCATATAGTAGCTCTAACAGAAGAAAAACATAGCAGCAGGCAGGAACTATAGTACCAGCTCAGATTCCATCAATTTTCCCTTTACCTATGATGTTTTCCACATTCTGGCACAAATGTCACAAGTCAATAACCATACAAAGTTGTATAATTGCCATTTATTAAATTAGTGCCTCCCTTTATAAGCTAACACCTGTAGGCAAAATAGGAATTGTGTAAGTTGGACTATATACAAGTTGGTACACTTTGGGTCATTTCCAGGAAAGGCTTTCCTGGGCTAAATGGATATTTTCCCTTACAACGGAACCACGGGGTCTGAAAACTGAATCTAGTGTAGTATTGTTAACTACTAGGAGAAAATTGGATACCAGTTCATTGAGTGGGTCCCAAGAGTTCATAAAGCATTTCTAAAATATCAACGATATATGCCTGTGACTTGACTAATTGCATATGCTTACCTTCCCTTTCAAAATCCAACTGAAACATAAACAAAAGTTAGACAAGAGAGGATACTCTGAAGGGAAAACATTTTGTGAAATTTCTGGAAGAAAATTGGCAACAGTAAGAGAGGAGTCAGTATCTAAAACACACTCACTTACACACATGCACATACAGCTAAAACAGGCTGAGAGGACTACCACAAAGATCCAGGCATGTATTCTACACGTCTCCAGGAAACTCCAAGGCTGGAGTCCAGCGGAAGTCATCTAAGAGCAGGGGTTGTCCAAATGCAAATGATCAAGGTAATTAATTAGAAGACTGTAGAACTGCTGGACGACTCTACCTCACTCCTGATAGTGTCCCACACATGGGTCATTTCCCCTGAGGCCAAAAATAGGAGGCTCCTGTCTGAAGGATCATTAGCTTTGTGATGCGAGAGGGATGTGCTCCTTGTTGGAGTGCTAGAGCTACAAGAAAAGAAACAGAGCAGAGCTCAAGGTTATTCTAGACCCCTGCAGGGAGTAATAAAAAAAAAAGCAGCATAATCTACTTCCAAGAGTGTAATAAATTCAAAAGTAAAATAAATCTACTTGGAGAACAAACTCCAACTAATGGAGCAAACTTGTGTCTGTCCCCGCAAGCTTCACTTGAACCAATCTGAGAGCAGGTCTCAGCCTTTATCATACTCCCAAAATGCAAGCCACTCCATAAAGCATTTGTTAGAAGTTTTAGCTTTTACTCACTATTTCACGGTAGACTAAGAAAACATATATTACACATTACATAGGAATAACTTAATCACATATTATATTTAACTGTCCTTCCCTCCACTTACTTTCTCTCTTTTCCAGCTGCGAGAATATCAATTTTTCTCTTCCTCTTTATTATGTCTGTGCTGACAAGGTTCTTGCTAATTTTTACATAGTCTTCTTGCTTTCTGTGTAAGTAATCATGCTAATTTAACATGCTTTAGTTCAGGCAACCAAGCACACATGATGTTCTTAAATTCTCATAATCTCATAATTAACTCTTTACCTGCAAATCCTCTTACAATACTTATTGTCCTATATATTATTTAACGTAACCATTTTCCTTTAGATCACTACTATTAATCTTATACTGTTCCCTAAGTATTTTCATTATTTATTTTCCTATGAAATAAATCTACAACTGCCTTCCCAACAATGGTGTCTCCTCTTAAACATTTTCCATTACCACACAAGCTACTTTTTTTCAAACACTTTTAATCATGTATTCTATATCTTACAAGACTCTTGTACAAAAGAAAATGTCATACAGATTGGATTCCCTATATGACAAGAACAAAATAAGACTTTAGGTTTATATGATTAACCCCTGTGAATCTTCTCTCCCTACAGTTCAGTTGACATGTACTCAGTCCTAAGATGACTTCCATCTAATTAGTCATGCAGCTCTACATTAAGAAAAAAGACATTTGAAGGATTTTCCATAATTCCAAAAAAGTAGCCTACATGGCATCCATTGTAATGAATAAATAAACAATACTGATATGGCTTAATCTAATTAGAACTTTTCAGAATGGCAGTTGGGAAAGTTAATTTCCTTTGGAGGTCAAATGGCATCTTCAATGGCTTGAAATTTCCAGACCAGCCTCTGCAATTCGACTATCCTGATGGAAGTGTGCAACTTAATTTATTTGTCTTGGCTAATTAGATTCTACCTGTGACAGTAAGTGCCACTACTGCTTGTCTATAAATTAGAAATGTTAATTATATGAGAATATTCAGTGTTACCATGCTTGGAATTCGATTACTACAGCCATGTTTTTGAAAGCATGGGCCAAAGTCACTTTGAACTGGCAGGTTCCAACTATTCTTCTGGAATATCAATGAATCTTGAATGTCCAGATCCAAAGCATTTTTTATCCCCCGGCTGAGCTCTTGATATGTTAGCCATAATTTTCTCATATTATACATCATTTTGAAAGATATGTAAGGTACAGAACATCAAAAATACAGGTCAAAACGCAGGTGTACATAAAATTATGAGCAGAAAACATAAATTTAAATTTAAATTGATACCACCACTAAGAAAAAACAGAACAAATATGGAAAGGCCATAGAGATATGTTCACAATTTACAGACAATTCTAAGCTTACCATCTTAGAATGAAAAGGAGATCCTCTAAGTTTTTCTAATAGACATTGTTGGTTTCTACTCAGGATTGGTATTTTTCTCCCTTATTAACAAAACCCTATTTTATTCATGTACTATGTAGATTAAGAGTAATTCTTGGCTGGGTGTGGTGGCTCACGTCAGTAGTCCCAGCAATTTGGGAGGCCGAGGCGGGCAGATCACGAGGCCAGGAGATTGAGACCATCTTGGCTAACAGGGTGAAACACTGTCTCTACTAAAAATACAAAAATTAGCCAGGTGTGGTGGCACGTGCCTGTAGTCCCAGCTACTCGGGAGACTGAGGCAGGAGAATCGCTTGAACCCAGGAGGCGGAGGTTGCAGTGAGCCGAGATTGTGCCACTGCACTCCAGCCTGGCGACAGAGTTAGATCCGGTCTCAAAAGCAAACAAACAAAAAACAAAAACAAACAAACAAAAGTAATTCTCATTAATCTAAGTCAGTCATGGGGGTATTGGCTAAATGTTTATTGTCCCAAAAATGTATATGTTGAAGCCTAGCATTTTCTTTGGAGGTATAGCCTTGGGGAGATGCTTAGGTTATGAGGGCAGAGTCCTCATTAACAGGATTAATGCTCTTATTAGAAGAGGCAAGAAAGATTGACCCTGCCCTCTGCTTTCTGCCATTTGAGGACACAAGAAGAAGATGGCCATCTATAAACCAGGAAGAATGTCCTCACTAGACACCAAGTCTGCCAGAACCTTGATCTTGAACTTCCCAGGTTCCAGAACTGTAAGGAATAATTTTCTGTTGTTTAATCCATCCAGTCTATGATATTTGATATAGCAGCCTGAAATGACTAAGACACATGGTAAACTCATTTCATCTGCTAGTAGTTATTATGCTAGAGGTTGCTAGGTGAGTATCTGACCTGGTCCTGGCCAGTGAGATGGTAAGGGATACTTTGCAAAGTTGGGGGTGGAAGAATGGCATCCTCTGGAAGATGTTTCTTTGAAACTAACAAGAATACACTGAAAAAGCTTGTCATTTTTTATTCCTCTATATGTTATTGGCTAAGGATTTGACTCCTGATGCTACTGTAGCAGTGATATAACCATAACTTAGGCTAGCTTGAGAACAAGCTTGGCACTGAAGGTGGCAGAGCTGGAAAAAATGGGAAGTCATAAATGTCATGAATGGCCATTGAGCTGCTGAATTAATCATACTCTAGGTCAAACTATCTCCTAACATCTGGTTAACTGAGATTATACATGTATTGTTCCTCTATTAATTGGAGATGATGTTGCAGGTAGCATTCATTGTCTATGAGGAAGAAATAGCAGTTCTTTGGGAGAAACAACGTTTCTCTAGTAATTAATGGAAATTTTTCTTAAAATCATTTTCATGTACAATTTCATAGGAAAAGCAGTAAGAATTGGGATGTACCATCCCTCAAACAATATTCTTGTAGCAAATATAAAAATAGATTTCACAAGAATTTTTTTTCATTAGACTTTTAAGTTCAGGGGTACATGTACAGGTTTGTTATACAGGTAAATTGTGTATCATGGGGGTTTGGGATACAGATTATTTGATAAGCATAGTATCCAATAGGTATTTTTTGATCCTCACTCTCCTCGTGCCCTCCACCCTCAAGTAGGTCCCAATGTCTATTGTTCTCTTCTTTGTGTCCATATGTACTCTATGTTTAGCTCCCACTTATAAGTGAGAACATGTGGCATTGGGTTTTCTGTTCCTGAGCTAGTTTGCTTAGGATAATGGCCTCCAACTCCATCCATGTTGCTGCAAAGGACATGATCTCATCGTGTTCTATGACTGTATAGTATTCCATGGTGCATATGTACCACTTTTCTTTATCCACTCTACCATTGATGGACATTTAGGTTCATTCCATGTCTTTGGTATTGTGAATAGTATTGCAATGAATATACATAAGCATGTGTATTTATGATAGAATGATTTATATTCCTTTGGGTATATACCCAATAATGGGATTGTTAGGTCAAATGGTAGTTCCATTTTTAGTTCTTTGAGAAATTGCCAAACTGATTTCCACAGTGGCTGAACTATTTTACATTTCCACCAGCAGTGTACAAGCATCCCTTCTTCTCTGTAGCCTTACTACCTACCATCTGTTTACCTTTTGACTTTGTAATAATGGCAATTCTCATTGGTGTGAGATGGTATCTTATTGTGGTTTTGACTTGCAATACTCTAATGTTTAGTGATGTTGAGCATTTTTGCATATGTTTGTTTGTTACTTGTATGTCTTCTTTTGAAAAGTGTTAGGGTCTTTTGCCCACTTTTTAATATTGTTTGTTCTTTGCTTATTTGTTTAAGTTCCTTGTAGATTCTGGATATTAGATTTCTGTCAGATGCATACTTTGCATGTATCTTCTCTCATTCTGTTAAGTTGTCTATTTACTCTATTGATACTTTTGCTGTCCAGAAGCTCTTTAGTTTAATTAGAGATCATTTGCTAATTTTTGTTTTTGTTGCAATTGCTTTTGGTGTCTTTGTTATGAAATCTTTGCCAGGGCCTACATCCAGAATGGTATTTTCTAGGTTGTCTTCCAGGGTTTTTTTTAGTTTTGAGTTTTACATTTAAGTCTTTCATAAGAATTTTATGAGGACATAGCACCAAAAAGCAACTCAAAGAGAGCTAACTGTCAAGGGTAAACAACCTGGACAAATGTCTGTAGTTTTTTGCTGGTCTGAATTTATTTCAAAATAAATTCTAGTCTATCTAGAAGACTTTTCCCCAAAGAACGCATCAGAGGTTAAAATACTAATAGTAGATACTCTGGGAAAAATAAAAAGGAAGGGGAAGTGTAGCAGGAAGGGTATGGATGGAAAAAAAAAAAGGAGAAAGAATATAGAATGGTTAAATAAGTTTAAGAAATGCTGGGATGGCAATGTTAAACAATTTCTCAAAGGTTCTTAGTATGCTAATATGCATTAAGAATGTCCAAGAGGAGTACAGACCATATAGCATTTCCTACATTAATCTGACCATGGAGCCCTTTATCATATAGAATATAAAAGAAATGACATTCTATATATTCTTCTATAGAGATCACAATAAAGGAAACTCTGAGCAATTAATACACTGAATATCTTCAAAATTACCACAGGTATCATGGCTCCACATAAGGCTTTTGACAAATGTAGCCAGCCGTGCCAGGGTCGCGTTTCCCATGTCCCTTCTCAAGTGCTGTCTGAGGGAGGCCTTCTGTAATTCAGACATTATTTAGGTACAGAGTGCTGTTGATATCCATTTTATGGAAAAGGAGAAGCCTGCTGGAAGCTCTGCTGGAGTTGATCATCCCACCTACTCATGGCCCTGGGCCTGGAAGACTGGCAGTAAAAGAAATTAATCAATGTTTATTACTTCTTACCCACCGTTTTACCTCCAGGGATCAATGTTTGCTCAGATTTTACTAAGGAGCAACTCAGGGTTCTGTAATTTTCTCTTCTGCAGCAAGAATAGAAGTAGTGCTAATTTATTTGTTAATATCATCTAGCAGATGAATGTTGCAAACTGGAAAATATATTCTGAAAGAAACTTCCAACAAACTATTATCATATCATTAAATGGAAAAAAAAAAGCCTAATTAAGTAACATACTAGGAAAGAAAAAAAAATAATTAAAAACTTATCTTTAAAATCCTAGACAAATCTGAAAATGAAATAAAAGCCTTAAATAGTCAAGCAGATAATTTAATCTAGAATGCTAACATGATTCCCTTTGTATCCCACTTAGCCTTACACTCCTTTAATGTGAGTTGATTAAAAAAGCAATCTATTATTAAATTGAGACTAGAGAGAGATTAGTTACTATGAAAACATTATAAACATGATGTTTATAGAGAGCTACAATTCCCTATCCATTTTCTTAGAAGGTTCTTTTACGAATTCATCTAAGAAAAAAAATTAATCTATTGTTTTCCCTCCTCAGTTCCCCACCAAATTCTAACCTAGCTCATAGGTCAGGATTGTTGCAATTGATAAGTGTTGATAAAGCACATACTCAGTACATTCCAGATGCTGGAAGTGCAAAGATGAAGAAGACATGGTCCTTGACCTTAACAAGCTCAGAGCCTGCTAGAGACTGATGGGTACTTAACTATTTACAATCATAATGAAAACAGACAGTGGAAAATACATATTAGTAATTATTAATCTATAGCAATTGACCCAGAGGAGTTGGTTCTTATAATTTATGTAACATTCACTTTGAGTAATGAAGCTAATAGTTAGACATTACATCTACAGAACACTGAGCCAACTAGCCAATTTGATCATTTGCATCAAGAAACTGTTCAAATTCAATGATTTTGATGCTCTGTCATGTGTAGTCACATTTGTCAATCAAAATAATATTCAATCTGACAAATAAACATTGTGTACTATATTTAAACCATGTGTTCTGGGAGTGGGGGTGGAATTGTAAGAGAAGATAAAGGAAGGAAGAAAGAATATAAAGTGAAAGAAGTGTCTGGGGCTTGAGAAACTTCTAAAAACAGAGGGAGAGATTAACGCGTAAGTAGTTAATTATAATAGAAGACCAAATCAAAGGGACAAAGAACACAGTAGTATGGGAACAGAACAGAAAACAAGATGGGGGAGGGGATATTGGGAAAGTTGTATAGGGTAAGTAGCATTTTGACTAAGCACTAAAAAAAGAGTATGATTTTATTACACATTAAACAGGAGAAATCTATCCATCTTCCAGCTTTACGCTTTAATCTTATATTCCTAAAACTCACCTTTGCCATTATTCTTGGAAGTCATCATTCTTGTTCCACTGACTAGGTCTTAAATTTAAGGCGCTTAGGTACTTAGAAGGTTATCAGGAAATAACTTGCTTTTAATACCAACTTTTTCCGGTTATAATGGGATATGGGGAAAATCCACTTGTCATGAGGATTATTTGACTCCAAATTTATGTCAGTTCATACAGGCTTAAATCACAAATTCATTCTATGTAGCTTGAAAAATAGAATACATATATCAAATGTTATAGCTAAGAAGTACACAAGCTATCATATAAACCAAATATCTTGAATTTAGAAATGTGAAAACAGAAGCCTAAAGAAGTTAAGGGAATTGCTGAAGGTCACGTTGAAATTTTTGTAGCAAATGACACTCGAAATTGGGACCATATTTGAGCAAGCTGTTCTCTCTCCATCACACCCACCTTCCTTGATTTACTTGGATTTTCCACTGGTTAAAAAATTTCCAGTCGCCGAACCACCTGGCTCTGTGAGAAGAGCTTCGTTTGGGTGCCTTTACTGACACTCTCTATCTAGGAATTATTGTTAATGTGATAAAGCAAGAGCTCATGTCTTTCACTGGAAACTTTCCACATAAATCCCAAAATGGTTTTCAATAGTACCCTTGTTGTCTTCTTTCAACCACAACTTATGTATATTTTCCTGTCAAAAGGAATACGCTTTATGCACAAATTAGCATCTGTCTTGTTCATGCTGAATCTGTGTAATCAGTGTACTAATGAAAGAAATGACTCATAATCTTTGCCTTGTGTTTTTTTCAATTTGATAAATTAAAAAGCAATGCCAAATTGCAGTTATGAAGATACAGCTGAGAAGTATGTTTAACTGCTGCAGCATCATACAGTCTTTATGGGAAGAAAAGCCGCATCTGCTTCTTCTGTTAGCTTGTTTGAGGAATGATTATACTCACGAGAGAAACACTAGTTCATGAATTCATGCAATTTTATGAACCAAACCAAACCAAACAAAAAACCAATCAGCATGTCCTTGAAAAGAAATGATTTTTAGTTTCTCCAGTCTGTGTTGTATTCTTTGAAGAGTGGGCCAGATGATCCTAATTTCAAACTATTTAGTCCATTTTCTGCTTAATTAATATGCTTAAATATTAACAGTATCCCAAGGGCTTTCTACAGAGAAGTTGCAATATTGTATCATTGGATTCCTATGTTTAGGGTTATAATTCTCATTTAATTTTACCATGCAATAAAAACACTTATGCCCTGACATTAAAGTACAGTACTGATGTGGAGAAAATTCACTGAGAGAGACATGACTTTATAACTGTGAATAGTATTATAATTGCTTCCATAAATATTATGTCATCATTTTTATTGCTAGGGATATATCTGTAGTCCAGTGAGAGAAGGTAGATGAGCCTCTGGTAGAAAGTATAAGAAGCCAAAAAGGTACATGAACAGGCCAGAAAGATACATAAAGTTTGAAAACGTAAACACTAAACAAGTCAGAGTGTTAAAGAAATAGCAAGCTCACTTCTGAATTACCTTTAAAAAATCTAAATAAGTCTTATTCTTCATTGCTCTAATATACTACACAAGATTCAGAATTTAAAGTACATATTCAAATGGAATTACAGTTTACTATTTAAATGAGTGAATTGTGATTGTGAAAAATAATTTATTGCAATTTTAGGCAATAAAGAGTATAATATCCATATCAAAGAAGCTGGAGTTCTACTCTACTCAAAGTATAGCAGGAAAGGCAAAGACCTTTATAGAAGAATGCCAGCTAAGAAAGTTTAAAGGAATAAAATTAGAAATGGTGCAACTAGCAGTATAAAAACTGATGAAGTCAAGGATGCTAAAACTTTAGGTATCAGTTTTTGGAGAACAAGATACTACACAGTCTTAAAGTACTACCCCACATATTGTGTATAAAAGGAGAACACTGACTTCTATAATAGGGAGATTTGGGAACATCATCTTAACCAAATGTTTGCCAGCTAAGACTGTATAGAATTCATTTGTTTTGTCATTCTTAGTTTTCAAAACAAGGCTTTCCGGGATATGTGAAACAGAAAAGAAGGGCATCAGCTCTGACCCGCTGCCCAGTATACATCTGAGAAAGTAAAAGAAAAAATATCAAAGAAAGAAATAAAGAAGTAAAAGAAGAAGGAGAATGAGGAGGAGGAGCAGCGGCGGCAGAGGAAAGCAAGGATAGAGATCAATCAGGCTTACCTGGCCCTATGGAAAATGGAATTTGGATAAAACAACTATAAGATTTAGCCTCTTTTATCTACTTGTATATTTGGAGAAATACATGGAGAGTCTTTAACTGATTTGCTTCATGAAGGCCACAAAAGAACATTGAGATGGACTGAATCTTCGCTATATCCTAAGAGCTATATAAAAATATTTGCATATAACTTTAGAATGATTCTATATAAAGAAATTATAAATATTAAGCTATACCTTGAAATGAATTTCTAGATCCTCCTCACTAGCTCACTAACAAAGTGATTTGGTCTACTCTGGCTAGAACAGATTTTTTTTTCCTTGCCTTATTAGCTTCCGCTCCTCAGCTTCCCATTGTCTTACACTTGCAAGCAACCTGGACTGTTAACAGTCACTTCCTTGTTCTAACTATCTATGATTACACTTGCTTCAAGATCGCTTTAACCTGCTGCTAGTTACTTACTACTGGGGAATGGCTTCTCTTCTGATATGTGTCATTCTAAAGCTCTCTGTTTCTCCATCATGTTCATGGCTAGATGCCTCATGTGTAGCTCATGCAATGGGTCTGGAGGGAATAGCCAGTCCTTTTGACTGGAAGAGTAATTGAGATCAAGTCTAGGTTGACGATTTACCTCTTTCTTAAGAATGGATTCCATCACACTCCACGTATACCTCTATTAAATATCTTTTCCAGCTGTCTCTTTCATCTTTAACATGATCATCATCCTCACCAGGACAACCCAGACAGCCTAAGTGGATTCCAGAACTTGGCGGATTCTGAGTCTGTGTGATAATAAGAAACAAACATGAGGCCAATACTTAAAATGCAACTTGCAATCTGGGTATAAGAAATTCAAAATGGTAGAGGCAAGAAAACAAGGCAGGAATAGTCCACACTTGTAAATAATGAAATTTGCAAAATAATGAGAATTGTTATTTCAGTGTTTCTGAAAAGCCATTTCAACTAAAATTTTTACTTTATCCTAATTGATTTGTTCAATAACATCTTATTGAACAAAATATTCTAACAAACTGTGTATCAACTGAATAAAAACTCAACTTTTATTTGCCATGGGTAAAAGGTGTGAGTTTTCATATTCTATTATTTTAGCTGGAATTTGAAACAATAAAGTCTACCTGATTAAAAGGAGAAGAGTAAAAGCAGCTGCCCTCCATTGAGGGCTTACAGTATGCAAAGCACCACACTAATATTTTAATATATTATCTCACTTTGTCTTACAATGATATATGTGGTAACAGTAACTACTCTCACTATATAGATGTGGAAACAGGGGCATTAAAAGATTAAGTAAAATGCCCATGATGATAAACTTCTTAAGGAGCACATCTAAGCTTTACACCTGTGCTGTCTGATTCCAAAGGGCATGTTGTTAATTATAAGCTATACAAAAGCTAGAAATGGGGAGTTCAGAAAACTGGCTTCCACCTAAAGTAAATGTCCACATTTAGGCTATAGCTCTTTCACAGCACGAGGCACTTGGATATTCTTAGGTGAACCTGAGGTGCTCTCCGTTTGCCATACATCTCCCTTTATAGTCAACTCACTGGTTGAGGCAAACTGTCCAATGTGAATGATATCTTTCCATCCAGTCCAGCATGTTGCCAAGCACACTATGGGATACTGGCTAAACTGGAGGAAACTGAATTATGCAGTTAATTCCTCAGTCTGTGGACTTTCAGATAAAATGTGTTTGCCCAGAGAGCTCTGTGTTCTGTCACTTGTTTGTTCATGCTGGAATCGGGGTGGGTGCCCTACAATGCATGCTGCAAAACAGCAGATGATGCTGTGCTGGTCACTATGGAAACCAGACTTCTGAGAGGAAAGAATCCACTCTTGGCACTGCTACATGAGTACACTTTCAACAATTGACTATCTTTCCATTGTAGAGGTCTGATTTCCCAACATTTCTTGAACAAACCCAGTTTTAAAACTCAATTGTCCAGCGTGTGCTTAATGTGCAGTTTTAAAGCATGTTTGGTGTATTTTTAACTGCTTGTATAGCAGAATAATGGATATCTAAAGATGACTATCTCTTAATTCTAGAACCATCTAGAATCCATCTATATAGATATATATATCTATATATCTATATGGATGTATAGATATATCTGTGATACAGAATATGCTATTGTGTTCCCAAGCTATTGGGGAGCATTTTACAACTCATAATAGAAAGTCAGGAAGACTCATGTTAGTAATTAGTATATCTCAAAGTATTAAAATTAAGCTAATATTAAATTTTTCTGTTATCCAATAAACAATTTTTGAGTGCCCATCACATTTAAGACTCTGTCATATGTGTGATGGAGTATAAACATATGTTTCTTCTATTTCTTGAGGAATTAATAATTCCTCAAAAAATAATAATCTATAAGAGAATACACACACACGCATGCACATCTATATTACAAGGTAGAAGGTGGTAAGAGATATAAAAATACAGATAAAGAGCGACAATGGCAAAGAGAGGCTACAATGCTTGAACAACTATACTGGCTACACGTAGCCATATTTCAAAGACCATTTCTAATCATCACTCTGCAGATATATACAATATATTCCCTATTTTAAGATTAAGAAAATCAGACTCAGAAAAGTGAATTACTCAAGGCCTATTGGCTAGGTTTTGATGCTGACAAATTGCTTATGGAAAAAAACAACAACAAAGGCTTGTTTTGTTTGGATAACCCCAGGTCTGAGGTATGTACCTGGTACTAATTCTCAGTGTTTTACATCCTTATAAAAATGTATGAGGTAAGTTGTTCTTATTATTTTATTCTCATGTTCCAGGTGAGGAAACAGAGGCACAGAGAGGTTAAGTATCCTCCCCATAGCCACACACCTAGTGAATTAAACCCAGGCATCCTGACTCTAGAGTCCATTGCTTAACCAGTATTCACACAAATGCTTCTCTAGCAATTGCTCTCTCAATGAATACTGAAGGTTTTCTTATAAACCTGTTTTAAACTGAAGCTTAATACACTGCCTGACAGGAAACCGTAGAACTTGTTGTTTTTATAGATGTGAATTAATAGAATTCTATTTTCTTTGGGGAGTGTTCAAACAGAAAATAATCTTTAGTGAAGTAGTAAAGAATAATTTTTATATTTGTGACAAGCACCTGAGGCTGGGTGTGCCTCCTGCTGTAACTTCAGTGGAAAGATCTCACGGCTTAAGCCATTTATTCTAAAGTTCCTGAGGGTTAGAGAACTCTCTCATGAATTTTCTTGGTGTTGTATAAATATTACATGAAACTGGTTGCATGCTTTAATTATAACCTATTAAACAAAGCCATTTTCCATGTGCTTCTTCCTTTTTTCATTTGGCTCTTACATTCCTCTGAATTGCCCTCCAGAAACATCTCCAGAGAACTGGACAGTTGACTAAATGACAGAATAGGTGAAGAAAAATTTGCAGAGAGAAATTCTCCAGGTGTCTATCTCTCCACTTCAGAGCAGTATTATTTTCATCTGTTTGCATTTCCCAGCCTTGTTAGGTGTCACAGTAATAACACCTTTTTGGCAAAGTAATAATAGAATTTTTCTGGAGGAACTGGGGAAAAGGAACACATACAGCAATTTGTGATGAGCTGTTTTTCAGTGAAGTGTGACAATGGCTTAGCCCTACCTTTTTGTAAGCCCAGACTCATATTGGGGATTTGGCATGAGGTTGTTTCACAATTATTTCTTTTCTTAGAATGGGTAGATATTCAAATATTTTGTTCTCAGCTTAATCTAAAGTCTTGTGCTGGAAGCTGTGAGTCTTCCTCTCAACTTCTCATTTGCTATGAAACAATAAAATGGAGATGGTAAGCCACTACATTTGGGTAGAATGAGAACAGGTGCATAATCACCTATGGGCTAGCCTCTTGGCACCCATATTCTATCTAATCCTCCAGTAATCTCAATTTGTAGGTAAGGAAATTTAAACTCATAGCAATTCAGAAATTTGCCCAAGTTCACACTGGCAGTGATCAAAGTCCCATCAATCTGATTTATCTTAAAATGCAAACACATTCAAAAGCTATACAAAAATATTATCTTTCTTTATACACTATACTGTAAGTTTTTTTTTCTATTAAAAAGTTGTTTTTAATATAAATCACTGTCCCCTATGTGATCCGTCGTTCACAGAAATATTGTTGTATGGCTCATGGCTTTTACCTATCTGAGGAAGAATTGTTGGTAAACTGCTAAATACATCAAGCTGCAGAGATATCCTTAGCAGTTATCTTTGTAGTACCACATGAAAAGTAATTTAAGAATACTACAAAGAAGAAATTGTGTTACCTGTGCTCATGCCTAGGGGTTCATGCCAGAAACACGAGACCATAGGCAAAAGGTAACAAGACAAATTTCCACTGGCAATTAGGGGTAGACTGTCTGGGTTCGTACTGATTCAGGCATTTGGGTAGAAGTAGACCTGGAGATTGACAGTTCCCAGAATCTGCAACATAGTGGAGGGTGAGGGGAGCAAGGCTGAATCACAAGGATGCAGCAGCCCCTGCCACAGAAACGCAGCATATTTTCTCTAGGTTCCACCATCCCACCCCCCACCCCACACACACACAAAAGAAAATTAAAAATATATATATATTTTAAAGTGCCATCTTCCTGAGGACTGTCACAATTTATATTCTAAGTAGTTCATAGTTCTGCTTATTTTACTAAATTCTAATAAACCTTAGAAAATTACTTTCTTATTAAAGAATTATTTTTCCAGAATTCTTATCAAGCTAATACTAAAATTAAAAAGTAACAGTGACATATTTCTCTGATGAATTAAGAAATTAACTGGTGCTGGGCCTGGTGGGGCAATCCTGTAATGGCAACTACTCCAGTGGCTGAGGTTGGAGGATCAATGAGCCTGAGAGTTCTAGGCTAGCCTGGGCAACATAGCAAGACACCATCTCTATTTTTTAAAAAAGAAAAAAAAATTCACTAGTCTGAGATCTCAAAGACTTGAGCAAGCAAGATATCAAAAAATAACTGAACAAACAAATCTTGATAACCAGCCTATCACTACAGACCAAAGTAAAGTTGAGGTTGCTAGGACTATCATTTGTGCTTTAGAAGTTTTCTGAAAATAAGAAAGGAAAGAAAAAAAAAATCAGGATTCATTATAACATTTCTACTTAGCTTTGGAAGCACCCCTGAGAGTACTAAAGGCATCTTCTTAAAAACACAGATTTTAAGGCACATCCTCAAAGATTCTGATTTCAATAGGCCTAGGTTTGAGGCCAGGGATCTATATTTTTAATAAGATCCCAGGTGATTCTGAGACAGGCAGTTTTCAGAGCACATGTTGAGGAATGTTGGCCCCCACCCTCAACTCTGGCTATACATTGAATCAACTGGGGAGCTTTTAAAATCTCAAATGGCCAAGAACCACTGATGAAGGGATTTGCAAAGTGTTGAGAAGGTTATGAACATTAAATGCATTTTAAAACTTTATGAGAGGATTTTGAAGCATTGGGAATCTTGAAATGGATTCTACAACACTTAGATTTCAGTTATTAGAGAGGTGTATTAAACATAAATTTTAGACAATCAGATATTATGACATGCTCTACTTTTAATTTTACTAAAACAAGAAACACAGTAAACTCCACAGACTATTCTTGAAAAAGATAATAAAGTCAGGTTTTATGAGAAGTTCCTCACTAAAATACAAAATAAATAATAAATAAATGTTACTGCTTTCCCGGTAGTCTCTTTGTACAATTAAGACGAAATTTTTTATTGTTGTTTTTGAGTTATGTGTACCTGAGTTTGAAACCGTGAAAAGGTTTTAATTGTGAGAACAAGTATTTATGCCTCTTTTCTAGTATTACAATTAGTGATTTGTTTACTTAATTATTTTAGCGACTTATATTTAGAAGGCTTAACTCTTCGAGGTTCAAACCTACTTCATTAAGAGTCATCTTTTAGATAATCCATAAAACATTGACAAGTAATTTTTACAAATTATAAAAATTGGTTCTACCACTATCAGTTGTTCCAAAGGCTAATGACAGGTTTATCATTTCTCTCCAAGTTTCATTAGGCAGATATTGTCAGAAAGGTATTTACCATCAGTGACGCTTTTACAAAATCAATAGTGGTAATGAGGAACTGCTTTCTTTTGGAAATGGAAGTAAAATATGGCTGTCATTTTATTTGTCACATGCCTTGAATCAGTGATCTGGGTCTTTCTGAACTAGCCAGCTGTGTTATTGGTCATCCACAGGCAGGCAGAGAATTTGGTAAATGATAGCAAGCTACCCAGATTAAGGCGATGGACAAGTAGGTAAGAATTTCAGGATGCTTCTAGAAAACAATAAAGTCAATGACCACAGGATAGCAAAAGGGTTAGTTGAAGTAGGACATGTTGAGTAGTAAAAAATAAAGTTTTGGCAGCCACATGTCACTTTATCTTTATTTTCAAAAATAAATTTAAAGATAGAGCATTTGAATATGTAGGACAGTGAATCCACTAAAAGGATTTGGAATTGAAACTAGTTATTCCTATATTTAATTGCTCCATAAAGCCCCAAATGTTTCTGGCTTGACTTTGATTTGTACTAATCTAGGTCCCTCTAGCTTTGCTCAGTGAATTTAAGATCACGACTTATTAAATAAAAACCTGGTAACTTAAAGGAAATGATAAATCTCAACTGGGTAAGCATTTACCTACATATTTATAAGCTCAAAACAGAAAGCATGTATTTTCATATTCAGTGATTTTAAATCACTTTCTCATTAAAAAGCAAAAACAAAACAAAAAATGTTGCACTTAGAGGGAATTGTCTTGATTGGTTTGGAGCCTTATTGTATCTGGGTCCTCTAGAATGCAAGGTAGGAACTTTATCTTTTTACAGCTTTCTTATTGTTGTTCTAAGATTTACTACCTCATAGTAGGCACTCAATAATTACTTGCTGAACGGATGAATGTTTATCTACAGATAAACAGATTCTAATGACAAGATTTACTATATTTTAACAATATACTGCCTTTTCTGTCAAAAAGGGGAAAAACTATATATATATATATATATACACACACACATATATATATATCTCAAGTGAAAAGAAAGACAGATTGCAAACTAAGAAAAAAGTATGTGTAGAAAGGCCCTGATAGAAAAAATTTAAAGATCTGCACAGAAGAAAAAGGAAAAATCACAGTTTATATAATAGTTTAGTTGTTAATAGTCATAACGACATAAACACTACACATTGATCTAATCAAAATTACAATATGACAATTAGAAGAATGAGCAATTGAGAAAGATATTTGTTTGTGGTGCAGAGATATCATTTTTCATCTTCAGTGATAGCAAAGCAATCAATAAAGCCTAAAACTGAAAGTTCAAGAAGTAGTAACGTAAGCATGAAATTTAAAACGTGAAAATTAGTCTCAAAATAATCAGCTAAAAGAAACAAAAGTAGTTGGCTGTGAGGAGTGGAGAATAGATGGACTGCTGGTTTTCTGTTTCTTTGTTTGTTTGTTTGATAATAAAAGTTCCAGAAGCTCTTCAGAAAGCTAGAATTACAAGGGTGGGGACCTCATGATGGGATTAACACTTTTATAAAAAGAGACACCAAAGAGCGCTCTCTCTCCTATTCCCTCTTCCTCCCACTCCCTCTTTCTCTCCCTTTCTCTCTGTCTGTCTGCCATGTGAGAACACAGGCAAGAGACAGAAATCTGTAAAACAGGAAAAGAGCCTCACCAGAACGTGACCATCCAGGCATCCTGATCTCAGACTTCCAGCTTTCAGAACTGTGAGAAAATAAGTTGCTGTTTTGAAGCCACTCAGACTATGGTAGTTTTTATAGCAGCCCGAGGTGACTACGACATCCATTTACTAGGATACTCTAAATTTTCTAGGACTCAACCACGGTATTTCAGATGATATCTTTACTATATCTATTACAAATCTGTAAATCCTGAAATGAACTTGTTTGGAAACAATGGACCTATTGTAGATTTCCCGGTATCTCTCTAAGGGTGGTGTCTTACTCTGATAGATGAACTAATAGTAGCTATCTTTCTAAATTTACTCTGCTCATGGACATACCTCATTTTTCAGTTTATGGTGAGAAAGTAAATTGTTTATTAAAAACAATCAAAGTTAACTGCAAACAGTTTTGCAAAATTCAATAGAATTTTTTTACATTGTTTTCATGTACAGGAACAATATTATAATCCAGTTATATATTGGAAATTTTCATTGCTGTATTTTCAAACAATTTTACACTCAAAAATGCTCAGAGATCCTGTTTTTAAGTAAACACATGGATATTTCAGTTTAATATACATATTTAATTTCAAGCAGTATGTCAGTAGGAATGTGTCATGACTAGTGCCTCCGCATTGATGAAAACATTTATCTTGGTATTATTAGTGGAACTGGTGAGGGAACCTAGGGAGCTGATCTGAGTTAATGTTTATGAGCAGAAATGTGTTAAAAGGAGAGGGAAGAATTTCCAAAGGAAATTGGGGAAAATGGATTTGTCCCCTGGACTGGCCCAGGATATTTTGCTGGAGAGAGAAACTGGAAGCAGAGGTTGACAAAAGAGTTTCCTGAGGGTTATGGAAGTTGAGAGGAGCAAGCTGTACTGCTTTGATGCCCAATGACAAAACATAACCCACAGAGAGGGCATTTTCCCAATTCAGTGCCCCTGTTCCCATTCACACCACAAGCCTCCTATTTCAAGCACCTGTGGCCCTCTGCCTGAGGCCCTTCTCTAGGTGCAAGAACATGCTCTGAGTATTGGAGTGTCAACACCACCAGGGGCCGCCTTCAACCAGTAAGAGATGAAAGTTGGTAAAAAATCTTCTAACCTTCTTGAAACTCAATTGTGACAATTTGAGGTATGTTCTCTGGGGTCCCAGAGTCCCACATCAGGATTGAGCCCCAGCCACCCACGGTGGCAACCTGCCCTTTAGTACATTCTCTTGGCTTCCTTTTTATCTGTTTCACTTCATACACTCCCCTTCCCTATCAATGCCTCCTAGGATCCCCTCTCAAAAAACTACTCAGTCTATGGGAAACAGTCAAATCCTAATCTATGGGACTTAAACTCACCAGCTATAATTCATGCTACACTCAACCTCCAGAGAGACTCTTTTGAAACAAAAAAATTGCACACATGATCTGTCCCTAACCTACCTGCTTCCCCTCACATCACCATCAGTCATTACTCTCCAGTCAGATTGGTTTCTTTTCTGTTTCTCAGACAGCATCATGTCTTCTTTGGGGTAAATTATAAGAAGTATCCCTGAAAAGTTCACTATTGTGTGTAATGTAAAAGTGTGACTAAGTGGTAAAATGTTGGAGGTCAATTGCTGTGGTTTGAGTGTGTCCCCAAAAAGCATACGTTGGAAACTTAATTCCCAGTGCAACAGGATTGTGAAGTGGAGCCTGATGAGAAGTGATTAAACCATTAGGGATCTGTCCTCATGAATGGATTATAGCTGTTGTCATAGGAGTGGGCTTGTTATTATAAAAGGACAAGTTTGACCCCCTTTTCTCTCTTTCTCTTCTGCCTTTTGTCATGGGATGACACAGCAAGAAGGTCCTCAACAGGTGCCAGCCCTTTAATCTTGAACTTTCCAGACTCATGAGCCATAACAAATAAATTTCTGTTCATTATAAATTACTCAGTCAGTGTTGTTCTGTTATAGCAGCACAAAATGAACTAAGGCACCAAAAAATAGCATTCCTCTTTAAACCCAGGACCTGATTAACTGTGAGAAAGACAGAAGCATTTGATGGTTGGACGTTAACATTTCAGCTTTCCACTGATGGAGCTGATGAGAGGAGGAGCTTGACCCAGTGGCAAAATGGGTTTTCTGTGGCTTCATCTTTAATTGAAAAATTTACCAGCTGAGTCACAGCCAAAGATGGGCAACAGCGGTCTATTCCCCAATCCCCAGAGGCTGAGCTGAACCCTGAAACCTTCTCTAAAGCCACAGAGAATTCAGACTTCCAGCAGGTAGGTTGGCTCCAGAAATTACAACAATAGAAGCGGCTGAGCTATACACATTTCTTCTCCCAAATTATTCAGTCAGGTGACTTCTCTACATTTAGAAGCAGTGAAAGGAGTGGGAAAGAACCTTCTAGTGTAGCACTTTGGCTTTCTGTCCTGAAGAGGGGAATGAACAATCCTTTATATCTGGAAAACATGGGCCGGGTGCAATGGCTAACACCTGTAATCCCAGAACTATGGGGACTGAGGCGGGCAGATCGCTGAGGTCAGGAGTTAGAGACCAGCCTGGCCAGCATGGTGAAACCTTGTCTCTACTAAAAATAGAAAAATTAGCCAGGTGTGGGGATGGGTGCCTGTAATCCCAACTACCCAGGAGGCTGAGGCAGGAGAATCACTTGAACCTGGGAGGTGGAGGTTGCAGTGAGCAGAGATAGAGCCGCTGCACTCTAGCCTGGGCAACAGAGCAAGACTCCATCTCAAAAAAGAAAGGAAAGAAAGGAAGGAAGGGAAGAAGGGAGGAAGGGAGGAAGAGAGGAAGGGAACACAAGGGAGGGTTTCTTTTTCCTAAAATGTAGGATGCTGCTTACTATGTACACATGATGCTTTTGCTGAGACTCCGTAGGAGAAATCTCAGATTTCATGCTAAAAATAACTATAATATTTACCAGTTAATTTGTTCTTATGGCTTTTTTTAGACTGTTAGGTATTGTAGTCTGAATGTGTTCCCCAAAATTCATGTATTGTAATTTAATCACCAATGTGATAGTATTGAGAAGTGGGACATTTAGGAGGTGATTAAGTCATGAGAACAGAAAAAGAGACTGAAGGGAGTGTCTTAGTCCATTTTCCCCTTTTGCCTTCCTGTCCTTTCTGCCATGTGAGGACACAGCATTTGTTCTCTCCAGAGGGCACAGCCACAAGGCACCATCAGAAGCAGACAGCATCCCTCACCGGGCACTGAATCTTCTGGCACTTTGATCTTGGACTTCCCAGCCTCCAGACCTGTGAGAAATACATTTCTATTATTTACAAATTACCTAGTCTAAGATAATTTGTTATAGTGTCAGGAACTAAGACAAGATTTGTTGTCTCCTGCCATCAAGTTTTATTAATGTATAATTGGCAAGAAAAATTGTATATATTTAGGATGCACAACATAATGTGTTGATATGCCTATACACTGTGAAATGACTACCACAATCAAGCTAATTAGCATATCCATCACCTCCCATAATTACCATTTTTTGGTGATGAGAATGTTTAAGATCCACTCTGTTAGCAAATTTCAAGTATACAAGATTATTAACTATAATGACCAAGCTGTACATTAGATAAGCAGAACTTATTCTTGCATAACTGAAACTTTGTACCTGTTGACTAATATCTTCCCATTTTTCCCACTTCTCGACCCCAGGAACTCACCATTCTTTTCTCTGCTTTTATGAGATTTACATAGAGCTTTTTGTAGTCCCCCCACCCCAAATTAGCTATTAAAAATGCAGAACTAAATTTGTGGTTCACTTCTACTAAAGCAGATAGGAAAATAGGGTAGGTATGTTGAGTAGTAACTGTAGCACTGGATCTTATTTTTCCTACTCTAATTTCTACCTCTGATACATACAGTTTTAACTTATTTCATTCTTATAGAAGTGTAGGTATTTTAGGTATTTTTGTGTGTACCTCATATTCATTTCTGAAAAGTCTGGTAATAAGAAGCATTTTCTTTCTTTCTTTTTTTTTTTTTTGAGATGGAGTCTCGCTCTGTTGCCCAGGCTGGAGTGCAGTGGCGTGCAAACTCCGCCTCTCGGGTTCACGCCATTCTCCTGCCTCAGCCTCCCGAGTAGCTGGGACTACAGGCGCCTGCCACCACGCCGGGCTAATTTTTTGTGTTTTTAGTAGAGACGGGGTTTCACCGTGTTAGCCAGGATGGTCTTGATCTCCTGACCTCGTGATCCACCCTCCTCGGCCTCCCAAAGTGCTGGGATTACAGGCATGAGCCACCGTGCCCGGCCATAAGAAGTATTTTTTAAATTAATACTATAATTATAATTTTAGCAGGTTCATAATATCCATTCATTTTACTAGGTTTCTAAACCATTTCTGTATTATCTATTTCTTAGGTTGTTTCCCATGTTTCACTGATATATGTAAAACTGCAATCTTCTTTATGTAGACAGCTTTTTTTTTCTTTAGCATTATGTCTCTAAGAATAATTCCTATGTGTTGGATAACTGGAGTCAATGAATATGAGAAGTTTTCTGGCTTTTATATATTTTTCCACATTGCTGTCATAAAACTTGTAACAAATTATTATTACCAGTCATGGATCATGTTACCATTTTCAACAAAACTTTTCCAGCCTCAGGTATAAATGTTAAAAATGTTTGCTAGTTTAATAAGTAAAAAAATGATAATTTTTTTTGGCTAACATATTATTACTCCAAAATTTTGCTGATTAGTTGTATTTCTCATTATATAAAATGAATGTTAACACATTGACTTATATATTTGCT
This sequence comes from Macaca thibetana thibetana, assembly GCF_024542745.1. Taxonomy (NCBI): domain Eukaryota; kingdom Metazoa; phylum Chordata; class Mammalia; order Primates; family Cercopithecidae; genus Macaca; species Macaca thibetana. The sequence goes on from NC_065579.1 coordinate 56,516,707, forward strand.
TTAAAAATTTTGGGGTTTTAATACAATTTATTATTTTTTTCTCCTAGTATTCCTTATATGTCAAAATGTGTTAAAAGTTCATTCTTTAGAATTGAAACCTAATTAGTTATATTTTGGCAGGTTTCCAATTACACACACACATATATGTTTATTCCAATTACACACACAAACACACTTTTAACCCAATCTTCTTAAAGTTTGTTTCCTTAGAGAGTCTCACTCTGTCACCCCAGCTAGAGTGTAGTGGTGCCATCATAGCTCACTGCTCACTGTAAGTTCAAACTTCTGAGCTGAAGTGAGCCTCCTGCTTCAGCCTCCCCAGTAACTGGGACTACAGGTAAGAGCCACCATGCTCAGCCTTTTTTTTTTTTTTTTTTTTTTTTTTTTTTTAGTGGAGACAGGGTCTTGCTTGTTGCCCAGGCTGGTCTCAGACTCCTGGCCTCAAGCAAAGTCCTGGGTTTACAGGCATGATCCACCATGTCTGGCCTAAAGTTTATCTTGATGTATGGCATAAAGTTTAGGGGGATTATCTTTCTATTTTGACTAATTAGAGATGTTTGATAGAAAAAAAAATAGAATTTTTCTATGTTTATTTTTTCTTTATTTTATTTTCCATTATGGCCTAGGCTGTTGAATATTTACTAAATATTAGGCAGACATTTCCAATTATATGTAAAGTATTAAAAGATGGTAAGTTGTCAAAGGAAAAATTATTAAAGATGTGTAGTATTATTGCAAGAGATCAGTTGAAACTATTTTACTGAATGTTGTACTTATTTTTACCATGGCTTAGTACTATGAGCCACATTCTATCAACTTCACATCTACTCATTTGGAGTAGTGATGCTGGTTTCTGCTGTCAGGAAGTTTATAGTGTAGAATATTCACTTAAATCTATGAATCACATGTTATAATGTGTATGCCTGCACTACTGGGCAAAGGAAACTCATACTCAGCTGCTTTGTGTTATTCTAGGGTGAAACAAAACAAAATAAAACAAAAAGCAAGGAAATAAAAGGCATTTTTTTCCAGATCTATTTGAATTATTCTCAGCTCCAGTGGAAAAAAAAAATTCTTTGATATCAACTATAACATAAGACATGACTTCTTATTTTAGGAGTTCTGTTGGTAGTGGAACCAAATATTATAGAATGATAATATGATGTCAGTGTCAATTGGATAACTGAGAAGGAACAAGGCAGGAGGGGATCAAGTAAAAGGTGTGAATGTCCTGAAAGACTTTTGTATAGGAAACTCTCAACAGTTGCCACATCAAACCATTTAGTGTTTGGGACAGGGAATTTATCCACTTACAAAATGGAGTTTATGTTTACACAAATGAGATAATACCTTTCCCTACGACCTATCAACAGTTTTAATTTCATAATTAGGCTTTTGATTAACAGTTTTGAATAATTTATAACCAAGAGTAGTTAATGTGGCCATACCACCAAGTCTCATTCATTTGCTCAAAATTAATAATTTTTTTAAATTATGGTAATCATCTCAGTGTTTTTGTATATCAAATCATCACTTTGTATGCCTTAAATATATACATTTTTATTTGTTAATTACACCTCAGTAAAGTTGAAAAAATATTTTCTGCTAGGTAATCTTGGAAATACCAACTTCATCTATTCTATGGATGCATTTCTAAAAAGAGATAGAAGCTACTAGTGAGTTGGTAAATTTACGTTTGTTTGAAGGTTTTTATTAATAGGAAATATCATTGGCTTATTAAATCAAATATAGGATTCAGTATTGTCCATTAATATTCCTTTAGGATTTACAATTCGCTTGGAAGAATAGAGCAGAACCACAGAGAAAGTCATATGAATTAAACTCTAAGGTCATGAATAGCTCCAACGTCCTACAAAATTTCAATATGTACAGTTCATTTAGAATAAAGAAGCTTACTTGCTCCATTGAGGACACGTAACTATAACATTAATAGCCATATTATTCTTTTTCATTGTGAAGATCTAAGGAGAATAATTTATCTGGTTTCTCTCACTCATAAGGGAGCATCACAAAGTTCCTTATAAAATAATTATTAAGTACCTAAAACTGTGCTTAGAATTAGCATCCAAGAGTTCAAGTAATCTAAAAAGTTTTGTAACACTCCTGATTTTCCCCCATTATAATTGTTATGTACTTATAATATGTGTGAGGAAAGCTGAGAAAGATAGGACAATTTTCAAATTTAAGATAATTAAAATTGAAAAATAATAACCTTAAACAGATTCTGATACTTGGAACTACTAGTTGGCTCCTGAATTTAATAATACTTTGAAGACATGTTGATCAAACTCCTAACTGAGTTTCAGTTGGTAGAAATAAGTTTTTGAGATCTACTGCACAGCATGGTGACTATAGTTAATAATAAGGTATTACATATTTCAAAATTGAGAAAAGAATAAATTTCAAATGTTTTCATTACAGGAAATTAACATGTGAAGTGATCGATATGTTAATTCACTTGATTTAATTATTTTGCAAGGTATACATATATCAAAATGTCATATTGTACCCTACAAATATATACTATACAATTTTTATTTGTAAATTACAAAAAACATTTAAATGCCCAAATTAGAGAAAAGATTTTTAAGATAATTACAGTAAACAAAATTTAAGAAGCTTTTTAAAGATACCATGCTAATGGTTATAGGTGAAAATGAGGTTGCCAAGTTGACTAAACATTACCAGGAGGGCAAATACTTGTAGCTTATTGATTTGTTCCAACTTTTGTCTAGCCCTGCCTATTAACACAGCTTTCCATCATGGAGTGAAACAAAACTAAATGAAAACATATGAAACAAATCATAAGTTTCAATGACTAGACAGCAGAATAACAACTATTTTAAAAATGTTTTCCTAGATTCTGACCCAAAGCAAATATCTGAGTGCTATAAATACAATTCTACACTAACTATAAACCTTTTCCTTTAAGGATATGCCAAATATTTTAGAATCATAAATAGATGCCATACTATGAAGTACAAGAGCATTTTCAAAATTTATTCATTGATATGCATTGGTTTTCATTAAGTATGTTATGTAAATATTATTTCAGAATATTTTGTAGAAACTCAAGCCTAAAACATAACTCTACTGGTTTTACCAAGGACTTCCATATGCTTAGGCCTCTCAGTCAATCACTACTAGTTAAATCAATCTGGCACAGCTGTTTTTTATTAAGTTAAATTTTTGCTATCACAAAATATTTCATCAGTATGGCTAGAGTAATGGCGAGAATTTAATGACATACTAACCCCAGGGATTGTGTGATATCAAAACAAGCCTCCAAAAGTCTTATCTGCATGAAGAATCTCTAATATTTTTGGTTAAATGGTAAAAAGCAACTTGAAACCAGAAGTTAGACATTAGGTACCTAGGTAACTCAGGATTAACATTCTTAAATAAATGTCTTAGGCTCTGACGAGGAGGAATGGGATGGGATATTGTACATACCTAACAGGTAGGAAATATTCTTAGGGTAGGAAAAAATCGAAATCTATTGGATAAAAGCTTAGAGTATCAATAGAGACATGTTTAGTATTTCCCCATGATACTGTCCTTGGACATGTTCCAATTGCTTCAAGACAGTTGGCTATAAGAAATTTTAAAAAGGTAAATATTATTTTAGGAATATCTGTACAGCTGCATCAAAGAGACTCAACAATAATTCAATAATTTAGATTCATTAGTAAGAAGACAAAAACTTATCCCTCTTTCAATTAACAGTCTAAGGTGAGCATCCCAGACAATGAATGGCTCTACTCCAAATGATCATTCAGGAACGCGGCTTTCTTCTGCTTCTCTGAGAAGTCTCTAGGGCAATGGTTTGGTTTTTTTTGTTTGTTTTTTTAATTATACTTTAAGTTCTAGGGTACATGTGCATAACTTGCAGGTTTGTTACATATGTATACTTGTGCCATGTTGGTGTGCTGCACCCATCAACTCGTCATTTACATCAGGTATAATTCCTAATGCAATCCCTCCCCGCTTCCCCCTCCTCCCTCTCCATGATAGGCCCCAGTGTGTGATGTTCCCCTTCCCGAGTCCAAGTGATCTCATTGTTCAGTTTCCACCTATGAGTGAGAACATGCGGTGTTTGGTTTTCTGTTCTTGTGATAGTTTGCTGAGAATGATGGTTTCCAGCTGCGTCCATGTCCCTACAAATGACACAAACTCATCCTTTTTTATGGCTGCATAGTATTCCATGGTGTATATGTGCCACATTTTCTTAATCCAGTCTGTCACTGATGGACATTTGGGTTGATTCCCAGTCTTTGATATTGTGAATAGTGCCGCAATAAACATACCTATGCATGTGTCTTTATAGCAGCATGATTTATAATCCTTTGGGTATATACCCAGGAATGGGATGGCTGGGTCATATGGTACTTCTAGTTCTAGATCCTTGAGGAATCGCCATGCTGTTTTCCATAACGGTTGAACCAGTTTACAATCCCACCAACAGTGTAAAAGTGTTCCCATTTCTCCACATCCTCTCCAGCACCTGTTGTTTCCTGACTTTTTAATGATTGCCATTCTAACTGGTGTGAGATGGTATCTCACTGTGGTTTTGATTTGCATTTCTCTGATGGCCAGTGATGATGAGCATTTTTTCATGTGTCTGTTGGCTGTATGAATGTCTTCTTTTGAGAAATGTCTGTTCATATCCTTTGCCCACTTTTTGATGGGGTTGTTTGTTTTTTTCTTGTAAATGTGTTTGAGTTCTTTGTAGGTTCTGGATATTAGCCCTTTGTCTGATGAGTAGATTGCAAAAATTTTCTCCCATTCTGTAGGTTGCCTGTTCACTCTGATGGTAGTTTCTTTTACTGTGCAGAAGCTCTTTAGTTTAATTAGATCCCATTTGTCAATTTTGGCTTTTGTTGCCGTTGCTTTTGGTGTTTTAGACAAGAAGCCCTTGCCTATGCCTATGTCCTGAATGGTATTACCTAGGTTTTCTTCTAGGATTTTTATGGTATTAGGTCTAACATTTAAGTCTCTAATCCATCTTGAATTAATTTTCGTATAAGGAGTAAGGAAAGGATCCAGTTTCAGCTTTCTACTTATGGCTAGCCAATTTTCCCAGCACCATTTATTAAATAGGGAATCCTTTCCCCATTTCTTGTTTCTCTCAGGTTTGTCAAAGATCAGATGGCTGTAGATGTGTGGTATTATTTCTGAGGACTCTGTTCTGTTCCATTGGTCTATATCTCTGTTTTGGTACCAGTACCATGCTGTTTTGGTGACTGTAGCCTTGTAGTATAGTTTGAAGTCAGGTAGCGTGATGCCTCCAGCTTTGTTCTTTTGACTTAGGATTGTCTTGGAACTGTGGGCTCTTTTGTGGTTCCATATGAACTTTAAAGCAGTTTTTTCCAATTCTGTGAAGAAACTCATTGGTAGCTTGATGGGGATGGCATTGAATCTATAAATTACCTTGGGCAGTATGGCCATTTTCACGATATTGATTCTTCCTATCCATGAGCATGGAATGTTCTTCCATTTATTTGTGTCCTCTTTTATTTCACTGAGCAATGGTTTGTAGTTCTCCTTGAAGAGTTCCTTTACATCCCTTGTAAGTTGGATTCCTAGGTATTTTATTCTCTTTGAAGCAATTGTGAATAGAAGTTCATTCATGATTTGGCTCTCTGTCTGTTACTGGTGTATAAGAATGTTTGTGATTTTTGCACATTTATTTTGTATCCTGAGACTTTGCTGAAGTTGCTTATCAGCTTAAGGAGATTTTGGGCTGAGACAATGGGGTTTTCTAAATACACAACCATGTCATCTGCAAACAGGGACAATTTGACTTCTTCCTTTCCTAACTGAATACCCTTTATTTCTTTCTCTTGCCTGATTGTAGGGCAATGGTTTTTAAAGTGTGTTCCATAGAGCCTTTGAGGATTCCAAGACTTTGCAGGGAGATTGTGAGGTCAGAACTATTTCTATAATATTATTAATATTAATATTAATTTATGTTAATACTAGCAACAAATACTCAGTAATACTATTCATAGTAATGTTACTAAAATTAACACATTATTTGCCTTTTCCCCAGTGATGACATTAACTCTGATAATGTAATAAAAGGCAGTGACAACAAACTGCAGTAGGAATCATTGTCATCTTCACCACCACACACTGACAGTTTTGTAAAAAAAAAAAAAATTATATCAGAATTTCTTTGATGAAGCATTGAATATTATGCATTTTATTAAAAATTTTACCTTTGAGTATCTGTGTTTTTAATATTCTAGTTGACAAAATTGGAAATACAGATCCTTTCTCAAGGGAGGAGCAAGACGGCCAAATAATATCCTACACTGTTTGTTTCCCCTACAAGAAGATCAAATTTTTACAACTAACTCCACAGAAAAAGTACCATCACAAGAATAAGACATCAGGTGAGCAATCGGAGTATCTGGCTTTAACTTCATAATACTAAAAAAGGCACTGAAACGGGTAGGAGAGACAGTTTTGAATTGCCAATGCCACCCCTCCTCCATCTCCCAGCAGCAGCCATGTGACATGGAAAATCTGTACTCTTGGGAGAGGGAAAGCACAGTGATTTAGGGACTTTACATTGGACTCAGCGCTGCCCTGTCACAGCAGAAAGCAGAACCAGGCCATATCCAGCTGATGCTTGCTTATGGAGGTAGCATTTGGACCAGTGCTAGCCAGAAGGGAATTGCCCATCCCAGTGGTTAGAGCTTCAGTTCTAGCAAGCATCACCACTGCAGGTTAATGTGGTTTGGAGCCCTAAATGAACATTAGGGATAGTCTAGGCCACAAGGACTGCAATTCCTAGGCAAATCCTAGGACTGAGCTGGGCTCAGAGACAGTGGCCTGGGTGGAGGGGGGCACATGGCCTACTGAAACATCAGACAGAGCAGGCAATAGAGTGCTTGTGCCACCCCTCCTCATCCCCCAGCAGCAGCCACAAGGCATGGAGAAATCTGTGCACTTGAGAGAAGAGGAGGGCAGCAATTGTGAGACATCATATTCAACTCAGTGCTGCTCTGTTACAGAGGAGAGCAAGGCTGTGTTGGGTCCAGCTGTCATCTGTGCACAGAGGGAGCATTTGGACCAGACCTAACCAGGGGGGAATCACTCATCCCAGCAGCCATAACTTGAATTTCTTGGCAAGCCTTGCTACAGTGAGCTAAAGTGCTCCACAGTCCTAGGTAAACTTGAAAGGCAGTCTAGGACACAAGGACTCAAACTCCTAGGCAACTCCTGGTGCTGGGCTGGGTTTAGAGACAGGGGACTAGGGTGGCACATGACCTAGGGAGACACCAGATAGGGTGTCTAAGGGAGTAATTGTGTCACCCCTTCCCCAACCTTAGGCAGCCCAGTTCACAGCAACAAAAGTGACTGCTTCCTTCTGCTTCAGGAGAGGAGAGTGAAGAGTAAAGAGGACTTTGTCATGTATCTTGGATACCAGCTCAGTCTAAGCAGGATAGGGAACCAGGCAGAGTCTTGAACATCTATTTCAGGACCTAACTCACGAAAGACATTTCTAGACATCCCCTGGACCAAAAGAGAAACTGCCTTGAAGGAAAGGACCCAGTCCTGGCAGGATTCATCACCTGCTGACTAAAGAACCCTTGGGCCCTGAATAACCACCAGTGATACCCAGGCAGTATGCCATAGGCTTTGAGCTCAGAGCTGTGGTGTCTTTGGTGAAAACCTCCTTCTGACTGAGAAAAGCAGGGGGAAAAGTAAAAGGGAATATGTCTTGTAACTTAGGTACCAGCTTGGCCACAGTGGGGTAAAGCACCAAGCAGGCTCTTGGAGTCCCCAAGTCTAGGCCTAGGCTATTGGTCAGCATTCCTGGACCTGCCCTGGGCCAGAGGGCAGCCTGCTGCCCAGAAGGATGAGTCCCACATCTAACAGCATTCACCACAGGCTGACTGACAAGCCCTTGGGCTTTTAATCAGAGATGGTCTGGCAGAAAACCCCCATGGGCCAGTGGTGGTGGTGGACACAGGGAGAGACTTTCCTGCCTGCAGTAAAGGGAGAGAAGAATAGGAATAATATGTTGTTGTTTGAGTGCCAGCTTACCCACAGTAGAATATAACATCAGTAAATTTCTAAGGTTTTCTACTCCAGTCCCTAGCTCCCAACAGCATCTCTGGACCCAGTCAGGGATGGGGAGAACTCATAACCCTGAAGGGAAAGACACATATCTGGCTGGCTTTGCCAGTTGCTAATGGTAGAGACCTAAAGCCTTAGTGAACATGGGTAGTAGTTAGACAGTTGCTACAGCAAGCCTTGGGTGAGGCCCAGTGCAGTACTGGCTTCAGGTATAAATCAGCACAGTCCCAGTGGTGGTGGCCACCAGGGTGCTTGTGGCCCTTCGTCCCCAGTTCCATGTGACTCAGCACAGAGAGAGAAACTTCATTTGTTTAAAGAAAGTAAGGGAAAAGAACAAGACTGTATGCCTGTTAATCCAGATAATTCTTCTAGAACTTATCCCAGACCACCAAGGCATTTCCTCTATGAGTTTGCAAGAACCACAGCATTATTGGGTTTTGGGCCCAAGTTCCCCCAAGTACCTGGAAAACCTTCCCACGAATGACAGGCACAAAAAAGCCCAGACTGCAAAAACTACAAAAAAATGCCTAACTCTTCACTGCTCTGACACCAAAAGACATCTACAATCATCCAGGAAAATATGACCTCTGTAAACAAACTAAGCTACCAGGGACCAATACTGGAGAAAAAGAGATATATGACCTTTCAGACAAGAATTCAAAATGCCTGTGTTAAGGAAACACAAGTAAATTCAAGGTAACACAAAGAAGGAATTTAGAATTCTATCTGATAAACATAACAAAGGGACTGAAATTATTAAAAAGAAGCAAGCAAAAATTATCAACTTGAAAAATGCAATTGACATACTGAAGAATACATCAGAGTTGCTTAATAGGATAATTGATCAAGCAGAAGAATTAGTGAACTTGCAGACAAGCTATTTGAAAATACACAATCAAAGGAGATAAAAGAAAAGGAATTAAAAAGAATGAAGTATGCCTGTAAGATCTAGAAAATAGCCTCAAAAGGGCAAATCTAAGAGTTCATGGCCTTAAAGAGGAAGCAGAGAGAGAGATTGGGGTACAAAGTTTATACGAAGGTATAATATCAGAGAACTTCCCAAGTCTAGAGAAAGATATCAATATCTAAGTACAAAAAGGTTATAGAACATCAAGCAGATATAACCCAAAGAAGACTATTTCAAGTCATTCAATCTGCCAGTGATCAAAGATGAAGAAAGGATCCTAAAAGCACCAAGAGAAAAGGAACATAACATATAATAGAGCTCCAATATATCTGGCTGCAGACTTTACAGTGGAAACCTTGCAGGCCAGGAAAGAGTAGCATGACATATTTAAAGTGCTGAAGGAAAAAAATCTTTTACCCTACAATAGTATAGCCAGTGAAAATATCTTTCAAACATAAAGGAGAAATAAAGGCATTACCAGACAAACAAAAACTGAGAGATTTTATCAACTCTAGATCTGTTCTACAAGAAATGTTAAAGGAAGTTTCTAATATGAAAAAAGGGACATTAATGAGCAAGAAGAAATCATTTGAAGCTATAAAACTCACTGGTAATAGCACACAGAAAAACACAGAATATTATAGCACTGTAAGTGTGGTGTGTAAACTACTCTTAAGTAGAAAGACTAAATAATGAACCAATCAAAAATAATAACTACAACAAGTTTTCAAGACATACACAGTACAATAAGACATAAATAGAAAAAACAAAAAGTTAAAAAGGGGTAGGACAAAAGTGTAGAGTTTTCATCAGTTTTCTTTTTTTTTTTTTTTAATTATACTTTAAATTCTGGGGTACAAGTGCAGAATGTGCAGTTTTGTTACATAGGTATACACATGCCATGGTAGTTTGTTGCACCCATCAACCTGTCACCTACATTAGGTATTTCTCCTAATGTTATCTCTCCCCTAACTGCACACCCCGACAGGTCCCGATGTGTGATGTTCCCTTCCCTGTGTCCATGTGCTCTCATTGTTCAACTTCTACTTGTGAGTGAGAACATGTGGTATTTGGTTTTCTGTCCTTGTGTTAGTTTGCTGAGAATGATGGTTTCCAGTGTCATTCATGTCCCTGCAAAGGACATGAACTCATCATTTTTTATGGCTGCATAATATTCCATAGTGTATATGTGCCACATTTTGTTTATCCAGTCTATTATTGATGGGCATTTGGGTTGGTTCCAAGTCTTTGCTATTGTGAATAGTGCCTCAATAAACATACATGTGCATGTGTCTTTATAGTACAGTGATTTATAATCCTTTGGGTAAATACCCAGTAATGGGATTGCTGGGTCAAATGGTATTTCTGATTCTAGATCCTTGAGGAATCACCCCACTGTCTTCCACAATGATTGAACTAATTTACACTCCCACCAACAGTGTAAAAGCATTCCTATTTCTCCACATCCTATCCAGCATCTGTTGTTTTTTCCCTTTTTAATAACTGCCATTCTAACAGGTATGAGAAGGTATCTCAATGTAGTTTCGATTTGCATTTCTCTAATGACCAGTGACGATGAGTTTTTTTTCATACATTTGTTGGCTGCATAAATTTCTTCTTCTGAGAACTGTCTGTTATATCCTTTGCCCACTTTTTGATGGGGTTGTTTGCTTTTTTTTTCCTTGTAAATTTATTTAAGTTCTTTGTAGATTCTGGATATTAGCCCTTTGTTAGATGGATAGATTGCAAAATTTTTCTCCCATTCTATAGGTTGCCTGTTCACTCTCATAGTTTCTTTTGCTGTGCAGAAACTGTTTAGTTTTATTAGAGCCCATTTGTCAATTTTGGCTTTTTTTTGCCATTGCTTTTGGTGTTTCAGTCATGAAGTCTTTGCTCCTGCCTATGTCCTGAATGGTATTGCCTAGGTTTTCTTCTAGGGTTTTTATGGTTTTAGGTCTTATGTTTAAGTCTTTAATCCATCTTGAATTAATTTTTGTATAAGGTGTAAGGAAGGGGTCCAGTTTCTGTTTTCTGCATATGGCTAGCCAGTTTTCCCAACACTGTTTGTTAAATAGTGAATCCTTTCGCCATTGCTTGTTTTTGTCAGGTTTGTCAAAGATCAGATGGTTGTAGATGTGTGGTGTTACTTCTGAGGTTTCTCTTCTGTTCTATTGGTCTATATATCCATTTTGGTACCAGTACCATGCTGTTTTGGTTACTGTATCCTTGTAGTATAGTTTGAAGTCAGGTAGTGTGATGCCTCCAGCTTTGTTCTTTCTGCTTAGGATTGTCTTGGCTATATGGGCTCTTTTTTGGTCCCATATGAAATTTAAAGTAGTTTTTTTCCAATTCTGTGAAGAAAGTCAATGGTAGCTTGATGGGGATAGCATTGAATCTATAAATTACTTTGGGCAGTATGGCCATTTTCACTATACTGATTTTTCCTACCCATGAGTATGGAATCTTTTTCCATTTATTTGTGTCCTCTCTTATTTCCTTGAACAGTGGTTTGTGGTTCTCCTTGAACAGGTCCTTCACATCCCTTGTAAGTTGTATTCCTAGTTATTTTATTCTCTTTGTAGCAATTGTGAATGAGAGTTCACTCATGATTTGGCTCTCTGTTTGTCTGTTATTGGTGTGTAGGAATGCTTGTGATTTTGGCACAGTGAGTTTTGTATCCTGAGACTTTGCTGAAGTTGCTTATCAGCTTAAGGAGATTTGGGGCTGAGACCATGGGGTTTTCTAAATATACAATCATGTCATCTGCAAACAGAGACAATTTGACTTCCTCTTTGCCTATTTGAATACCGTTTATTTCTTTCTCTTGCCTGATTGCCCTGGCCAGAACTTCCAACACTATGTTGAATAGGAGTGGTGAGAGAGGGCATCCTTGTCTTGTGCCGGTTTTCAAAGGGAATCCTTCCAGTTTTTGCCCATTCAGTATGATATTGGCTTTGGGTTTGTCATAAATAGCTCTTATGATTTTGAGATACGTTCCATCAATACCTAGTTTATTGAGAGTTTTTAGCATGAAGGGGTGCTGAATTTTGTTGAAGACCTTTTCTGCATCTATTGAGATAATCATGTGGTTTTTGTCATTGGTTCTGTTTATGTGATGGATTACATTTATTGATTATGTGAGGATTATATTTATTGAACCAGCCTTGCATCCCAGGTATGAAGGTGACTTGATAGTGGTGGATAAGCTTTTTGATGTGCTGGTGGATTCGGTTTGCCAGTATTTTATTGAAGATTTTTGCATTGATGTTCATCAGGTCTATTGGCCTGAAATTTTCTTTTCTGGTTGTGTCTCTGCCAGGTTTTGATAACGGGATGATGCTGGCCTTATAAAGTGAGTTAGGGAAGATTCCTTCTTTTTCTATTGTTTGGAATAATTTCAGAAGGAATGGTGCCAGGTCCTCTTTGGTACAATTTTTCTGGTAGAACTTGACTGTGAATCCATCTTGTCATGGACTTTTTTTGGTTGGTAGGCTATTAATTATTGCCTCCATTTCAGAACTTGTTATTGGTCTATTCAGGGATTTCACTTCTTCCTGGTTTAGATTTGGGAGGGTGTAAATGTCCAGGAATTTATCATTTCTTCTGTATTTTCTAGTTTATTTGCATATAGGTGTTTATAGTATTGTCTGATGGTAGTTTGTATTTCTGTGGGATCAGTGGTGATATCCCCTTTATCATTTTTTATTGTGTCTATTTGATTCTTCTATCTTTTCTTATTTATTAGACTGGCTAGTGGTCTATCTGTTTTGTTGATGTTTTCAAAAAAAAAAAAAAAACCATCTCCTGCATTCACTGATTTTTTTGAAGGGGTTTTCATGTCTCCATATCCTTCAATTCTGCTCTGATCTTAGTTATTTCTCATCTTCTGCTAGCTTTTGAATTGGTTGGCTCTTGCTTCTCTAGTTCTTTTACTTGTGATGTCAGGGTGTCAGTTTTAGATCTTTCCTGCTTTGTCTTATGAGCATTTAGTGCTATTACTATCCCTCTAAACACATTTAAAATGAGTCCCCGAGATTCTGGCATGTTGTGTCTTTGTTCTGTTTGGTTTCAAAGAACATCTTTATTTCTGCCTTCATTTCATTATTTACCCAATAGTCATTCAGGAGCAGATTGTTGTTTCCGTTTCCATGTAGTTGTGTGGTTTTGAGTGAGTTTCTTAATCCTGAGTTCTAATTTGATTGCACTGTGGTCTGAGAGACTGTTTGTTATGATTTCCATTCTTTTGCATTTGCTGAGGAGTGTTTTATTTCTAATTATGGGGTCAATTTTAGAGTAAGTGTAAAAAGGTGCTGAGAAGACTGTATATTCTGTTGATTTGGGGTGGAGGGTTCTGCAGTTGTCTATTAGATCTGCTTGATCCAGAGCTGAGTTCATGTCCTGAATATCCTTGGTGATTTTTTGTCTCATTGATCTAATATTGACGGTGGGGTGTTAAAGTCTCCCACTATTATTGTGTGGGAGTCTAGGTCTCTTTGTAGGTCTCTAATAACTTGCTTTATGAATCTGGGTGCTCCTGTATTGTGTGCATGTATATTTAGGATAGTTAGCTCTTCTTGTCGCATTGATCCCTTTACCCTTATGTAATGGCCTTCTTTATCTCTTTTGTTCTTTGTTGATTTACAGTATGTTTTATCAGAGACTACGATTGCAACCTCTGCTTTTTTTTTTTTTTTTTTTCCTTTCGATTTGCTTGGTAAATATTCCTCCATCCCTTTATTTTGAGCCTATGTGTGTCTTTGCAATGTGAAATGGGTCTCCTGAATACAGAACACCTTGACTCTTTATCCAATTTGCCGGTCTGTGTCTTTTAACTGGGGCATTTAGCCCGTTTACATTTAAGGTTAATATTGCTATGTGTGAATTTGATCCTGTCATTATGATGCTAGCTGGTTATTTTGCCCATTAGTTGATGCAGTTTCTTCATAGTGTTGATGGTCTTTCAATTTGGTATGTTTTTACAGTGGCTGGTACCGGTTGTTCCTTTCCATGTTTAATGCTTCCTTCAGGAGCTCTTGTAAGGAAGGCCTGGTGGTGACAGAATCTCTCAGCATTTGCTTGTCTGTAAAGGATTTTATTTCTCCTTCACTTATGAAGCTTAGTTTGGCTGGATATGAAATTCTGGATTAAAAATTCTTTTCTTTAAGAATGTTGAATATTGGCCCCCACTCTCTTCTGGCTTGCAGGGTTTCTGCAGAGAGATCTTCTGTTAGTCAGATTGGCTTCCCTTGGTGGGTAACCTGACCTTTCTCTCTGGCTGCCCTTAACATTTTTTCCTTCATTTCAACCTTGGTGAATGTGACAATTATGTGTTTTGAAGTTGCTCTTCTCGAGGAGTATCTTAGTGGTGTTCTCTGTATTTCCTGAATTTGAATGTTGGCCTGTCTTACTAGGTTGGGAATGTTTTTCTGGATAATATCCTGAAGTGTGTTTTCCAACTTGGTTCCATTCTCCTCGTCACTTTCAGGTACACCAATCAAATGTAGATTTGGTCTTTTCACTTAGTCTTATATTTCTTGGAGGCTTTGTTCATGCCTTTCTTTTTTTTCTAATCTTGTCCTTTCACTTTATTTCATTAAGTTAATCTTCAGTCTCTGATATCCTTTCTTCTGCTTGATCGACTCAGCTATTTATACTTGTGTATGCTTCATGAAGTTCTCATGCTGTGTTTTTCAGCTCCATCAGGTCACTTATGTTCGTCTCTAAACTGGCTATTCTAGTTGGTAATACTTCTAACATTTTTCAAGGTTCTTAGCTTCCTTGCATTGGGGTAGAACATGCTCCTTCAACTCGAAGGAGTTTGTTATTACCCACCTTCTGAAGCCTACTTCTGTCAATTCATCAAACTCATTCTCTGTCCAGTGTTGTTCCCTTGCTGGCAAAGAGTTGTGATCCTTTGGAGGAGAAGAGGAGTTCTGGTTTTTGGAATTTTCAGCCTTCTGCACTGGTTTCTCCCCATCTTCATGCATTTATCTACCTTTGGTCTTTGATGTTGGTGACCTTCTGATGGGGTCTCTGAGTGGACATCCTTTTTGTTGACGTTGATGCTATCCCTTTCTGTTTGTTAGTTTTCCTTCTAACAGTCAGGCCCCTCTGCTGCAGGTCTGCTGGAGTTTGCCAGAGGTCCACTCCAGACCCTGTTTGCCTGGGTATCACCAGCAGAGGCTGCAGAAAAGCAAAGATTGCTGTCTGTTCCTTCCTCTGGAAGCTTTGTCTCAGTGGGGCACCTGCCAGATGCCAGCCAGAGCTCTCCTTATGAGATGTCCGTTGGCCCCTACTGGGTGGTGTCTCACAGTCAGGATACATGGGGGTGGGGGACTCACTTGAGGAGGCAGTCTGACCCTTAGCAGAACTCAAACGCTGTCCTGAGAGATCTGCTGCTCTCTTCAGAGCCATCAGGCAGGGGCATTTAAGTCTGCTGAAGCTGTGCCCACAGCTGCCCCTTCTCCCAGGTGCTCTGTCCCAGGGAGATGGGGGTTTTATCTATAAGACCCTGACTGGGGCTGCTGCCTTTTTTCCAAAGATGCCATGCCCAGAGAGGAGGAATCTAGAGAGGCAGTCTGGTCACAGTGGCCTTGCTGAGCTGTGGTGGACTCCACCAAGTTTGAACTTCCCAGCAGCTCTGTTTACACTGTGAGGGTAAAACTGCCTACTCAAGCCTCAGCAGTGGCAGACGCCCCTTCCCCCACCAAGCTTGAGTGTCCCAGGTTGACCTCAAATTGCTGTGCTGGCAGCGAGAATTTCAAGCCAGTGGATCTTAGATTGCTGGGCTCCTTGGGGGTGGGACCCACCAAGCCAGACCACTTGGCTCCCTGGCTTCAGCCCCCTTTCCAGGGGAGTGAATGGTTTTGTCTCGCTGGCATTCCAGGTGCCACTGGAGTATGGAAAAAAAACTGCAGCTAGCTGAGTGTCTGCCGCCCACTTTCGGCTTGAAACCCAGGGCCCTTGTGGCATAGGCACTGGAGGGAATCTCCTCATCTGTGGGTTGTGAAGATCATGGGAAAAGCACAGTATCTGGGCTGGAGTGCACCATTCCTCACAGCACAGTCCCTCACGGCTTCTCTTGGGTAGGGGAGAGAAGTCCCTGACCCCTTGTGCTTCCCAGGTGAGGCAACACCTCACCCTGCTTCAGCTTTCCCTCTGTGGGCTGCACTCATTTTCCAAATTCCCAATGAGATGAACCAGGTACCTCAGGAAATGCAGAAACCACCCACCTTCTGCATCGATCTCACTGGGAGCTGCAGACCAGAGCTGCTCCTATTCAGCCATCTTGCCAGCCCCCTAGTTTTCTTTTTGCTTTACTTGTTTGCTTATGCAATCAGTGTTAAGTTGTCATCAGTTCAAAATATTGGGTTAAAAGATAGTATTTGCAAGCATCATGGTAACTTCAAACTGGAAAACATACCACAGATATAAACAAACTAAAAAGCAAGAAGTTAAATCATACTACCAGAGAAAATCATCTTCACTAAAAGGAAGACAAGAAGAAAGGGAAGAAGGAAGCAAAGATTACAAAGCACCTAGAAAACTAATAAAAAATGGCAGAAGTAAGTCTTTTCTTATCAATAATAACACTCAATGTAAATGGACTAAACTTTCCAATTAGAAGACATTGGCTGGCTGAATGGATAAAAAAGCAAGAACCAGTGATCTGTTTCTTACAAGAGACTCACTTCACCTATAAAGACACACATAGAGTAAAAAATGGATAGAAAAAAGATATTGAATGCCAGTGGAAACTAAAAAGGAGCAGGAGTCTCTATACTTATATCAGAAAAAATAGATTTCAAGACAAAAATGGTAACAGACAAAGAAAGTCATTATATAACAATAAAGGGGTCAATTTAGCAAGAGGATTTAACAGTTGTAAATATATATGCAACCAATGGTGGAGCACCCAGATATATAAATCAGATATTATTAGAGCTAAAGAAAGAGACAGATCTTAATAGCTGGAGACAATAACACCCTACTATCAGTGTTGGACAGATCTTCCAGACAGAAAATCAACAAAGAAACATCAGATTTAATCTGCGCTATACACTGTAGACCAAAAGGCTCTCATAGATACATAGAGAACATTTTATCCAAGTATTACAGAATACACACTCTTTTCTTCAGCACCTGGATCATCCTCAGGGATAGACCATATGTTAGGTCACAAAAGAACTCATAAAATATTCAAAAATTGAAATAATATCAAGTATCTTCTCTGAACACAATGGAATAAAACTAAAAATCAGTAACAACAGGAATTTTGGAAACCATAACAAACACATGGAAATTAAACAGCTTGTTCCTGAATGACCAGTGAGGTCAATGAAAAAATTTAGAAGGAAATTGAAAACTTCCTTGAAACAAATAATAATGAAAACATAACACAGCAAAACCTATGTGACAGCAAAAGCAGCACTAAATGGGAAGTTCATAGTATGAGTGGCCACATCAAAAAAGAAGAAAACCTTCAAATGAATAATCTAATAATGTATCTTAAACAACTAGAAAAGCAAGAGCAAAGCAAACCCAAAATTAGTGGAAAAAAGAAATCTAAAGATCAGAGTAGAAATAAATCAAATTGAAATGAAGAAAACAATACAAAAGATCAACAAAACAAAAAAGTTCATTTTTTGAAAAGATAAATAAAATTAACAAACCTTTAGCCAGACTTAGAAAAAGAAAAGACCCAATAAATAAAATCAGAGATGAAAAAAGAGACATTATGACTGATATTGCAGAAATTCAAAGGATCATTAGTGGCTTCTATTAGCAACCATATGTCAACAAATTGGAAAATCTGAAAGAAATGGATAAATTTCTAGACACATACGACCTATTAATATTGAACCATGAAGAAATCCTAAACCTGAACAAACCAGTAACAAGTAACTAGATCAAAGTCATAGTAATAAGTACCCCACTTAAGAAAAGTCTGGGACCAGATAGCTTCAAAGAAATATACTGATTCAATGAATGTACAGTGAATATACCAAAGAAATATACTGATTCAATGCAATCCTTATCAAATACCAATGACATTCCTCATGGAAAAAAAAAATCCTACAATTTCCATGGAACCACATAAGACCAAGAAGAGTCAAAGCTAACCTGAGCAAAAATAACAAAACTGGAAGAATTGCTTTACCTTATTTCAAATTATACTACAGAGCTATAATAACCAAAACAACATGGTAATGGCATAAAAACAGACACGTAGGCCAATGGAACATAATAGAGAACCCAGAAACAAATCTATACATCTAAAGTCAACTCATTTTTGACAAAGGTGCCAATAACATACATTGGAGGAAAAGACAATCTTTTCAACAAATGGTGCTTGGGATATTGGTTACCCATCTGCAGAAGAATGAAGCTAGACCCCTGTCTCTTACCATATGCAAAAATTAAATCAAACTGGATTAAAGACTTAAATATAGGACTCCAAGCTATGAACCTATTGTAAGAAAACATTGAATAAACTCTCCAGGACATTGGTCTTGGCAAAAATTTCTTGAGTAATATTCTACAAGCATAGGCAACCAAAGCAAAAATGGACAAATGGGATTACGTCAAGTCAAAAACCTTCTGCACAGCAAAGGAAACTATCAACAAAGTACAGAGACACCACACAGAATGAAAGAAAATATTTGCAAACTACTCCTCTGACAGGGATTAACAACCAGAATATATAAGGAGCTCAAACAACTCTGTAAGACAAAATATAATAATCTCTCTCTCTCTCTTTTTTTTTTTTTTTTTTTTTTTTTTTTGAGATGGAGTTTTGCTCTTGTTGCCCAGGCTGCAGTGCAATAGTGCAATCTTGGCTCACCACAACCTCCATATCCTGGGTTCAAGTGATTCTCCTGCCTCAGCCTCCCGAGTAGATGGGACTACAGGCACATGCCACTATGCCCAGCTAATTTTGTAGTTTTTGTAGAAATAGGGTTTCACCATGTTGGCCAGGCTTGTCTTGAACTCCTGAACTCAGGTGATCTGCCTGCCTTGGCCTCCCAAAGTGCTGGGATTACAGGTGTGAGCCACCATGCCTGGCCTTAATAATCCAATTTTTAAATGGGCAAAAGATGTGAATAGAGATTTCTCAAAAGAAGACACACAAATAGCAAACAGGTATATGAACAGGTGTTCAACATCATATATCATCGGAAAAAAGGAACATTGAAACTACAATGAAATATCATCTCACTTCAGTTAAAATGGCTTTTATCCAACAGATAGGCAATAACAAATGCTGATGAGGATATGGAGAAAAAGGAACATTCATACACTATTGGTGGGAATGTAAATTAGTACTACCACCATGGAGAATAGTTCCCAAAAAACTAAAAATAGAGCTACCACATGATCCAGCAATCTCACTGCAACACATATACCCAAAAGAAAGGAAATCAGTATATCGAAAAATACCTGCATTCCCATGTTTGTTGCAGCACGGTTCACAATAGCCAAGATTAAGAAGTCACCTAAGTGTCCACCAACAGATTACTGGATAAAGAAAGTGTGGTACATACACACAATGGGGTACTATGCAGCCATAAAGAAGAATGAGAACTGGAGGTCATTATGTTAAGTGGAAATAAGTCAGGCATGTGAAGACAAACTTCACAAGTTCTCTTTTTCTGTGGAAGCTAAACATCAAAACAACTAAACCTATGGAGATAGAGAACAGAAGGATGGCTACCAGAGGCTGGGCAGTATAGTGGGGGCATGAGAGGGAAGTGGGGATGGTCAATGTGTACAAAATAAAAACAGCCAGGAAGAATTAATAAGACCTAGTATTTGATAGCACAACTGGGTGACTATAGTCAATAATTTAGTTGTACATTTAAAAATAACTAATTTTTTTAAATTTAAAATTTATTTAAAAATAAATTTTGTTGGGGGATAAAATATCAGGGGAACCTGCCCCAATATTTCAACATAGGTTCCTTCTATTTTCCATAAGTGTCAGCTGGCTGAGAAATAAAGAGAAAGAGTACAAAGAGAGGAATTTTACAGCTGGGCTTCCAGGGGTGACATCACATATTGGTAGGACTGTGATGCCCACCTGAGCCTCAAACCACCAAGATTTTCATTAAGGGTTTCAAAAGGGGAGGGGGTATAAAACAGGGAGTAGGTACAAAGATCACATGCTTCAAAAGGCAAAAAGCAGTACTACTAATAAGAGTCTAACTAAGATCACATGCTTCTGAGGGAACAGGACAAAGGGAAAAAGCAGAACCACTGATAAGGGTCCAACAAAGGTCACAAGACAAAGGGCAAAAGCAGAACTACTGGTAAGAGTCTATGTTCAGCAGTGCACGTATTGTCTTGATAAACATCTTGAACAACAGAAAACAGGGTTCGAGAGCAGAGAACCAGTCTGACCACAAATTTACCAGGGTGGAGTTTTTCCCCACCCTAGTAAGTCTGAGGGTTCTGCAGGAGACCAGGGCATATCTCAGTTCTTATCTCAACTGCATAAGACAGACATTCCCAGAGCAGCTGTTTATAGACCTCCCCCCAGCAATGCATTCCTTTCCCAGCATATTAATATTCCTTGCTAGGAAAAGAATTTAGTGATATCTCTCCTACTTGCATGTCCATTTATAGGCTCCCTGCAAGAAGAAAAATATGACTCTTTTTGCCCAACCCCACAGGCAGTCATCCTTTGTTCCCTAAAAATTGCTGTTATTCTGTTCTTTTTCAAGGTGCACTGATTTCATATTGTTCAAACACACATGTCTTACAATCAATTTGTACAGTTAACACAATTATCACAGTGGTCCTGAGGTGAGGTATATCCTCAGTTTACTAAGATAACAGGATTAAGAGATTAAATTAAAGACAGGCATAAGAAATTATAAAAGTATTATTTGGGAACTGATAAATGTCCATGAAATCTTCACAATTTATGTTCCTCTGCCACGGCTCCAGCCAGTCCCTCCATTCAGGGTCCCTGACTTCCCGCAACAGATAAATGCATGAGGGAATGGATACATTTTCCATGAGGCAATTATTATACATTACATGCCTGTACCAGGATATCTTGTTTACCCCATTAATATATACATCTACTATGTACCTACAAAAGTAAAAAATAAAAATTCAAATTTAAAAATTTTTCAAACATTTAAAATGATAAGTATATATAAGCACTTATCTTGTTTACTGACGTATGATGACTATCTCATGGAATAGTACTCCTGAGATTATTTAAGTTGCAAGATGAACCGGCCACATTTTTATAGAATGACATTTTAACAGAAAGAATGATTGACACACCATGGTTATTAGTACTTGAATACTGGTCAACAATTACTTGAAAATTAGTAAAGTGAGTGTGTCATTTTAAGGAAAACAACTGACAACATTTGATGCCAATAATAACATTCAAGCTTTCAAGCAAAAAATTAGAATTTTAGAAAACATGTATTCACCACTTGTTAGTCATAACAGCTATATGATACTTAAAAATGTTTTTGATGAGAGTGGTGCTGATATTAATGACTGTGGTAATTTTTTGATATTATGTAATTTTAAAATGTCAATATTAAGATATTTGCCTAACTCAGTGAAGCAATATTTTCTTTTTTAATTTTTAAGTTCAGGGTACATGTGCAGGGTTGTTATAGATGACTTGTGTCATAGGGGTTTGTTGTACAAATTATTTCATCACTTAGGTATTAAGTCTAGTACCCATTCGTTATATTTCCTGATCCTCTCCCTCCTCTCACCTTCCATCCTCTGGTAGGCCCCAGTGTTCATTGTTTCTCTCTATGTGTCCATGTGCTCCCATCATTTTATTGCCACTTATAAATAAGAACACACAGTATTTGGTTTTCTGTTCCTGCTTTAGTTTGCTAAGTATACTGGCCTCCAGCTCCATCCATGTTTCTGCAAATAATGTTATTTCATTCTTTTTCATAATATTCCCTGGTGTATATGTACCACATTTTCTTTGTTCAGTCTAGGATTGATGGCATTTAAGTTGATTCTATGTCTTTGCTCTTGTGAATAGTGCTGCAGCGAACATATGTGTGCATGTATCTTTGTAACAGAATGATTTATAATCCTTTGGATATATACCCAGTAATGGGATTGCTGCATCAAATGGTAATTCTGTTTTTATGTCTTTGAGGAATCGCCACACGTTTTTCCACAATGGTTGAACTAATTTACATTTTCACCAACAGTGTATAAGTATTCCTTTTTATCTGCAATCTTGCCAGCACCTGTTATTTTTTGACTTTTTAATAATAGTCATTCTGACTAGTGTGAGATGGCATCAAATGATCAGTGATGTTGAGCTTTTTTCATATGGTTTTTGGCTGCAAGTATGTCTTCTTTTGAAAACTGTCTATTCACGTCCTTTGCCCACTTTTTAATGGGGTTGTTTTTCTCTTGTAAATTTGTTTAGGTTTCTTTTTGTTTTTTAATCTCTTTTTTTTTTTTTATACTTTAAGTTCTAGGGTACATGTGCATAACGTGCAGGTTTGTTACATATGTATACTTATAGATGCTGAATATTAAATCTTTGTCAAATGCATAGTTTGCAAAAATTTTCTCCCCTTCTGTATGTTGTCTGCTTTCTCTGTTGATAGTTCCTTTTGCTGTACAGAATCTCTTTAGTTTAATTAGATCCCATTTGTCAATTCTTGCTTTTTTTGCAATTGAAACAACATTTTCTTAACAGTTATCTTTTTAAAAAAGCATTTTTTAACATCATGGGGAAAAATCTATTCAAAGACTGATGGATTTTAACACAAGGAAATATGAAAAGTTTATTGACATGGTTTGAGAATATACAATTTAACTAATTTTTAACAAACTACCACTTGTTGAGCATTGATAAAAAAATTTAAAAAGAGCATCCACAACTATCTAAAAGACTAAAAAACACGCTTGTTTTTTCCAAATGCATATTTGTGTGAACCTGGATTTTTTTACATTTATACTTCAGCCAAAACAATATATCACAATGAATAGGGTATAGATACAGACAGGAAAATACACGTTTTCTTTTTAAAGGAAGACATTAAAGAGATTTGTAAAAATATAAAATAATATCACACTTCTCAATGTTTTTGCTTTACAAATATAGTTATTTTCATAAAATAATTTTTATAAAAATATATATTTGATAAAACTATATAAATAAAATAGGTTTATCATTGTTATTTTTAAATGAACTATAAATATTTTTTAGTTTCTGAGTTTTAATTTCCAATATGATAAATGTGAATAGATATAACCTACATAAGCAAAACTCGGGGTCCTTGGCAATTTGTAAAATATAAAGGGGTTATAAGAACCAAATGTTTGAGAACTGCTACCCTATGGTGTGTTCTCATCTGCAGAGTTGAAGCTGGACCCATATTCCAGTTAATGGGAAGGGGAAAGAGCATGGAAAAGGGCATGTGTGAGGCTGGTACTGGAATTGGTACACTTCCCTTGGACTCACATTCTAAGAGTGAGAACTTAGCCTCCTACCCACAACTGACTCCAAAAGGAGCTAAAAATTCTAATGCTCAGCAGGGCAGCCATGGCCTGGCTATAATTCTAATATTGTGGAAGTCCTGGGGAATAGATTTTGGTGGACAACTAGCAGCCTCCAAAGTGGCCCTTTAACCTGGCATCACTAGTCATCAGGGAATTGCACATCAAAACCACAATGAGATATCACCTCACACCTACTGGGATGTCTATTATGAAAACAAAAGAGATACCAAGTGTTGGCAAGGGTATGGAGAAAAGGGAAGCCTTGTACAGTATTGATAGAAATATATATTGGTACCACCATTATGGAAAACAGCAGGGAGGTTCTTTAAAAAGTTAAAAATTGAACTACCATATGGTCCAGCAATCTCACTTCTGGGTACATATTCAAACGAAATAAAACCATTATCTTGAAGAGCTCTGTTCACTCCCATGTTCATTGCCACATTATTTACACTAGCCAAGATATGGAAACAACATACATGCCCACTGATAGATGAGTGAATAAGAAAAATGTGGTACAAATACACATATGTGTGTGTCTGTGTGTGTGTGTAAGGAAATATTATTCAGCCATAAAAAAGGAAATTCTGCTGTTTGCAACAACATGGATGAACCTGGAGGACATTATGCTAAGTGAAATAAGCCAGTACTGAAAGAAAAATACTGTATGGTCTCATTTATATGTGGAATCTACAACAGTCAAACTCACAGAAGCAGTGTATAATGATGGTGGTTTATTTGCAGTAACTAACAACAACTAGAAATTAAAATTTTATAAATGTTGTCTATAACAGCAACAAAAATATGAAATACTTAAGAATTTATCCCTCTGAAGTGTGCAGGGCCTATCAACCGAAAACTACAAAACATTGCTGAGAAAAAAGCAAAGAAGACATGAAAAAAATAGGAAGATATATTTTGCTGCAGGGTTGGGAAAACTCAATACTATTAAGATGTCAATTGTTTCTGAATTAATCTATAGATAAAACACCATCTTGGTCAAAATGCCAGCACACATTTTTTATAGCAAAAAGAAAATTACAAAATAAAATTTTACTTATTGTTAAATTTATATGAAAATGTAAAGGATCTAAAATAGTCAAAAACAACTTGGAAAAAGATGAACAAAGTTGGAGGGTTAACACTACCTGATTTCAAAGCTTATTGTGAAGCTACAGTAATTACAACAGTATGATATTGAAATGAAGAGAGAAAAATAGGTCAGTGGAACATAATGGAAATTCCAGAAATAGGCCCACACTTGTCAACCAACTGGTTTTTAACTTAGTACAAAAATAATTCAGTTGAAAAAATCTAGTCTTTACAATAAATGCTACTATTACAATTATATATTGATATTGCAAAAAATGTGACCTTTGCTCCATTCATTGTACCATATATGAGAATTAGCTTGAAATGGTTCATAGACTAACAAGTAAAATCTGGAAGTATGAAACTTCTAGACAAAAAAAGAGAAGAAAATTTTTGTTGCCTTGGGCTAGTCAAAGATTTTTTTAGACATAATACCAAAATCATGATCACTAACAGAAAAATTAATAAATTAGACTTAATCAAAGTAAAATACTCTGTGTTTCCAGAGACTCTGTTAGGAGAATGAGAAGGCAACCTACAGACTTTGAGAAAGTATTTGCAAAGTATAGACCTAATACATCTGGACTTGCATCTAAAATGTATAAAGAATTCTCAAAAATCATAAGCAAACAACTCAATAGTGCAAAAGATTTGAACAGACACTTGACTAAAGAAGACATATTAATGGCAAATAACCTCAAGAAAAGATGTATAGCATCACTAGTTGTTAGGGAAAAGCATGCTAAAATCACAATGAGATATCTCTACATATTTATAAGAATGTATAAATTTTAAAACAAGTGTTAGTGAGAATATGAAGAAACTGGAACTTTCATACATTGCTGGTAGAAACTTAAAATAGTACAACTGCTTTGGAAAACTGTTTGGCCATTTATTTAAAAAATTAAACACATATCCTACCATGTGATCCTATCATTCTACTCATAGGTATTTACCCAGGAGGAAAGGAGGCAATGTCCATACAAAGATTTGTATTACAATGTTCATAGCAGCCTTCCTTGTAATAGGCAAAAACTGGAAAGCAGCCCAAATGCTCATAAACAAGTGAACGAATATATAAATTATGCTATATCTATACAATGGTATTAAAAAGGAACCGAGTATTGATACATGCTACAACACAGATGAATCTCAAAAATCATAATGCTGTATTAAATAGGCAGATTAAAAAATAAAAATAAAAATGCTGTACACTCCCTTTTGAAGAAAACTCTAAAAAATGCAAACTAATCCAGAGTCATGAATAGTATATCACTGGTTACCTGGGGACAAGAATGGAGGTGGTAAACAAAACGAACAAACAAACAAAAAACTGGTAACTACATGAGATGATAGATGTATCAAATAACTTGATTGTGGTAATCAAGTCACAATAGATGTATATTAAATCATCACATTTTATACCTTAAACTTCTATAATTTTATTTGTCAATTATACCTCAATAAAGCTGGGGCAAAAAAGAATGAAGGAGGTATGGAGAAGGGTAAGAGGGAGAGATTACAAGTGGGCATAGAATACTTTGGGGTGGTGGATATGTTCATTATTTTGATTGCAGTGATTGTTTCATGGTGGCATACATATGTCACTACCAAATTGTACACTTTAAAATGTGCAATATATTATATGCCAACTGTATCTTTTTTTTAATCTACAGAGAAAGCTCACAGCAGTCTCCACCACTGTCAATCTGTCTCACAAGTGTATTTGCATTTTGGCTTTAGTTTTCTTCTTTCTTCAACCACTGATTTATTTCAAAAGAGGGCTAAGGTCCAAATTTATTTTAAAATAATTCATCACTCACTCATATTCGGAAAGTGTGTACTCAGGAAAATAAACATTCAGCAAATTTGCCTTACTGTCCTCAGTTTTGCCTTATTGAGGTAAGTCAGCCAGTGTCTGCACACTCCAAAGCCAAATCATGTGCATGTGAAAGATATTTTCAGTATTTTTATCTTTCTTTATTAGAATGACTCATCAAATGTAATTCATATCACTCAGCATATGGAGCTCTTGGTTTGACCCAGGCAAGAGAAACCAAACAAACTGGACAATTATGCTTAACCTTCCTAAGGTCAAAGCTATACAGTCTATACACGAATATGGGGGATATGTTCCAACATACCCAGTGGAATCCTGAAACTGCAGATAGTACCAAACCCTATATACACACATTTTCCATCTTAACTAAATATTTATTATGCACTGGGGCTGTAACTTTTGCATTTTGAAGTGTGACAACAAAACTAGCACAAATTTCTTTTTTCTTCTTTACAACTTCACGGATAGAATATTTGCTGTTACTCTAGGTCTTAGCAACCTTGGCAAATGGTTATGTTTCTTTCTTTATTAAGTCAAGAACTTTCACGTTTTCACTAAAGGAAGCAATTGACTGCTTCCCTTTAGCATATCTGAATTGCTAGCATTACTACTTAGGAACATTATTAAGTAAAATAAGGATTACTTGAACACAAGCACTGTGATGCTCAATAGTTGATCTGACAACCAAGACGGTTAGTTACTAAGTGATTAATGAGCAGGTAATATAGACAGTGTGGATGTGCTGTCCAAAGAGATGATTCACGAGCCAGGCAGGACAGAGTGGGATGGCACGCGATTTCATCACATTACTCAGAACAGCATGCAATTTAAAACATGAATTGCTTTCCATTTAAAATAAAGGAATTTGATTATGTGTTTTCTAAAGCTTCCAAAAGGTATGTTGCTTGTTTTATTTTATTTTATTGTTTTGCATTTTCTATTTTATTAGATCTTGTTTACAAAGACTTTTGGAATAACTAGGCAATAGAAGACTTGCATGATGGCTATAGTTTATATGAGTATCAGAGAAATAAATTGTTGCAAATTATACTTCCCCCTGCCACAAAGCTCAAAGTGCCTTATAGAGTCATCACTCATTCTCTAACATGATAAAACTTATGGAAGTAAGTTGTAACTTGTAAAAGACTAAAAATGTTTACCATCATTAGTATTACTTCACAATTACTATCTTTATTCTTGAGTTCTCAATAATGCATTGGTTGCTGCAGGGAGTTTCTATAGGTTAGAGAATCCTTATCTTCAAAAGGTAAATGTAAAACATGATCTCGTTTATCCCCATATAGTAACACATAATGTGATTTTTAATTATGCAGTAACCTCCTTTTATCCATGGTTTTGCTTTCTGTGGTTTCAGTTACACTTGGTCAATCACAGTCCAAGAATATTAAACTTTTAATTTTAGAATAGTTTTATATTTACAGAAAAAAATTATAAATATGAGAGTTTCCATGTGCCCCACAGTTAGTTTCCCCTATTGTTTGTGTCTTATTAGTGTTGCATGTTTTGTGCAACTAATAAACAATACTGGTACATCATTATTAAACTCCATACTTAAATCAGAATTCATTCATTTTTTCCCTCCTATTTTTTTTAATTTATTTTTTATTATTATTATACTTTAAGTTCTAGGGTACATGTGCATAACGTGCAGGTTTGTTACATATGTATACTTGTGCCATGTTGCTGTGCTGCACTCATCAACTCGTCAGCACCCATCAACTCGTCATTTACATCAGGTATAACTCCCAGTGCCATCCCTCCCCCCTCCCCCCTCCCCATGATAGGCCCCGGTGTGTGATGTTCCCCTTCCCGAGTCCAAGTGATCTCATTGTTCAGTTCCCACCTATGAGTGAGAACATGCGGTGTTTGGTTTTCTGTTCCTGTGATAGTTTGCTAAGAATGATGGTTTCCAGCTGCATCCATGTCCCTACAAAGGACACAAACTCATCCTTTTTCCCTCCTATTGTCCCGTTCTCTTTTGTGTTACAGGTCCAGTCCCAGGTATGTATTACATTTAGTCATCATGGCTCCTTTGTCTCCTCTGGTTTGTGAAAGTTTCTTTTTAGACTTTCCATATTTTCCATGATCTTGGCAGTTTTGAGGATTAGTGGTGATATATTCTACAGAATGTCCCTCAGATTGGCTTTGTCTAATATTTTTTCTCTAAGACTGAAACTATGGGTTTGAGAAAGCAAGATCACAAAGGTGAAATGTCTCTTCCTTATCACATCATATCAAGGGGAGCATGTTATCAACACAACTTACCCTGGTGATGTTAAAACTCATCAACTGACTGAGACAGTGTTTGCCAGCTTTCTTTAAAGTTACATGCTACATAAATTACTTGGAATAATTTTGTGCAAGAGATTTGTTTCTGCTTCATTTATGTACTTATTTATTCATTTATGTATAGAAGTACTACCCACATATTCTAATAGGTACTTATAAAAAGTATGTGTATTTGTTTTATACATTGGGTGATAAATCCAATACTATGTTATTTATTTTGTTGTTCAAATTTTTTAGCTTTGGCCACTGGAAGCTCACTGAGCTTGTCTCCTGTGTCCCTTTGAAAAACCCTCCATGGTTTTGTTTTTTGAGTACTTTTATAGGCAGAGGGTGAGAAGAAGACTACAAGATGCTGTAGACTTTTCTTATATGTTCCTCACACCAGCCATAATAACAAATATTTTTCTAAAGAGCCCTGGTTCTTTTTATTGGAGCACTGTATAAGAGAACAGAATTCTCCAAATGATCCAAAATCGTTATCATATATTGCCAGTGGTAGTTAACAAACGTGCATTGTAATGGAACGGTTGTCCTACCATTCTCTAAAACCTTTGACAAAAATTGAAGTGGGTAAGTGATGACTTTTCTGAAATTCAATGATGAATTTTTACTATAGTTCTTACTGTGTTCCTTAACAATTTCTCTTTCTCTTTTCAAGTCCTTGAGTAGTTTACACTCAAATCAAAATTGAATAACACTTTTCAACAAATTAGCTGTTAGCTCTAATTTTAAGTTTAGGCTTCTAAGCTGAATTTTTCACTCTGCTGTATAATTAAAAGGTCTGTTACCCAGGGCTGTGTCCCTCACTTTTCCACCTATCCCTCCTGATGCTCTGATACCTGAGATTGGTTTTCATCATGGGATTTAAACATGAAAATACAAAGAGATTTTACAAAACCCTAATGCCATTTAAATGAATTCAGTTTCACTTTAAATACTTTCAAAAATGCATTGCTGCTCACAAAAAAATTTAAAAAATTCTGCACAGATGCAAATAGCCTCAAGGGCCTTCTATTTTATACATTTAAATGTGAGTTGCAGGAAAACTCCAATGGATAATGTTTCTAAAGATATAAAGTAGAAATTTCTGAACATTTATCTTGAGAATGATATTCTGAAATATTCAAGTAGAATTTGAAGTTATTAAACTTTCTTTAACAAAAAAGTAATTTTAACCAATATTATACAGTCAGTGACGCCTTTTTGAAATCAGTAAAAACTAAGTCTGGGACTGGCTTTTGAAGTCAGACGAAAACAGCCTCAAAAGGCACTTGAAAATCCAACAAAACTCCAAACAATGTTTTGTAGAAGTGAGAAAGTGGGATGAGTTCTTTCATTTTGAATCTTTCACTTCATTGTGAACAGCGTACTTTAGAACCATAATCTGCTGAAGCTGCACAGACCTTTGAAGCATGTAGGCTAATTTTACAGAAGAGGAAATCACTCATTAGACTGTGCAAAGTATGCTACTTTTAATTTGTGTATGCCAAAAGGTTTGTGGAGTAACTATGAAATTGATACAAAAAATGTGATGACTGGAGTGGTTAGGGCAACCAATTAATTCAATTCCAAATAAAATTATATTTATGATGTATTTAATTTTCCTTAAAATATGTATTGTTTTTGTTAGAAATGTATTGCTTTTAATCACAAAGCCCTGAATCTGCTTATCAATTGTACACTAAGACAAGTTCTCAACCAACCATCATCATTAATTTATGTTTTTCTTTCTGGAATTCTGACATCGATAAAGAGCGTGGTTATCGTGTAATGAAGGAAATCATCCAAAATAACCAACATAGATTCCAGTTTATCTGATTCTGTTAACAGTCTGCTATGGTTTGGACATGTGTCTCCTTAAAAACTTATGTTGAAATTTAATCCCAGTGCTTAAGAGGTGATTAACTTAGGGCTAATTGGGTCATGAGGTCTCTGCTCTCATGGATGGCTTCATCCATTAATGGGTAAATGGATTAATGAGTTATCATGGGAGTAAGACTGCTGACTTTATGCAAAGCTAAAGAGAGACTTGAGCTAACATGTTCAGCCTCCTCACCATGTGATACCCTGAGTCTCTTTGGGACTCTTCAGAGTCCCCACTATCAAAAAGGCTCTCACCAGATACAGCCCCCCAACCTTGGACTTCCTAGCCTCCATAACTGTGTGAAATAAATTTCTTTTCTTTGTAAATGACCCAGTTTCAGGTATTCTGTTATGTGCAACAAAATACAGACTAAGACGCATGATGTTTGTTTTCACATTCACAAGACACAGCTGAAATGCAGCCAGTAGCAAGGACTAGAACATGAATTTAAAAGAGTTAAGAAAATGTGTAATAGATTGCATATCTTAAACCATCAAGTTTGTTAAATGTTGAGATAGTTATTTTTTTCAATTTGATGTTGCCTTGTTGCCATATGGTCTATAGCTGGCATTTAGTGATAGCAGGCAGCCCATTTCTTATCATCATTATTGTGAACAGCAGGATGTAAATGGCATGACCTAAACCAACTGGGCTCGAAGGTGTTAACTCCCTCAGAACTTAACTAAAATGTACACCATATGCATGTGTGTAATTAGCCTTATGCTTTTTACATGCCGACCTTGAGTCTTTCTTCTTTTTAAGAGATTATATAATTTAGTTTAGTATTTTTGTAATGATATCATTTTTTTTCAATTGACAAATGTTAGCTACATGTTTTTCAATAATCATCCCCTTATCTGAGTTCATCACTAAGAAAAATTGCTTCACATTATCTTGAGTAACATTTGGATGAGCTATCAGTCATCAACTGAAATTAACCTGAACATGTCTCCAATGAGATGAAGTACATTTAAGCATGCCAGCTGGAAGGCATTTACAGTTTCATTTTTCCAACTTCCACAGAAAATCTTTCCCATGCACATCTGTGAAGGTTTTATAATGATTAGACTGATCTGAGCTTTGTGTGGCATTAGGGCACTCAGAGCCATTTAAACCAGCCTGAAGTGTCAGAAACATACCCTAAAATTAAGACCAAGAAGCATTTCAATTCACACATTGCAGCTCTGTCCTCTCATTTATGATTGATTTAAAGACTATTGCTAATTTTCTAAAAGGCAGCTCAGAGCATGCACAACCTCTTTAGTGTAGTGTTTGTTCTCTAGTATTCCCTCATCACGATGACTGTTAACCTTAAAATCGGAAAGACCCTGTAGATCACCTGATCCAACCCTATAATTTTATTACTGAAGAGACTTGGCTCTAGAGAGATTGAATGGGTTATCCAGATCTACATACATACCTTATGGCAACATGAGGACAAAGCCCAGATCTCCTCCTCCAAGTACAATGATGTTTCCACAATATCACGGTGCTTTCCTTGTTCTTTCAAAATTATAAATATGTGAATTATGTTGATATTTGTATTCATATGTGGAGACTTTCATGAGTCATCATTACAAACCAAAGATGATATAAAAACAGTGTCAACATACTTACAATAACAGAAAAATTATCTTTGGTCACTGTGAAAACTACATTTATACTGCAGTAGACAGGTGCTTTATAGCATGTACACTTGCTAGACTGTAAGCACTGATCCAGAATTTTTAATACTTTGTAAAGAAAATTAGCATTTAATAGCTTTATGTTAATATTCAAAATCAGATCTTTTTTCTCTTAAGTAGCTTCTGTTGAGTAAAAAATAAAATGAACTTAGCATCACCTGTTAAACTGAGATTCTAAACATTGCAAAGAGTCTCAAAGACTTACATAGTTATTTTCCCTGCTTCTAGGACTCTCATATTTAAACAATTCCAGATGCATAAAAATCTACTGTGTTTCAAAGAGTTTTTCTAAATAGTTTATTGAAATCTTTAAAATTTAACAAATCTCTATAACATGGTGGAATCAGATCTGGACTCAAACCCCACCTCTGTCATTTACTGGCCATGTGATTTGGGGAAAATCCATCTAAGTTTCAATATCTTCAAAAGAACAAAAAAATTATAAATAGCCCAGTTCATAAGATTGCGATGAAGACTAACTGATAACCCCCTAATTTAGAACCTAGAACATAAGAAATGTTCAAAAAATGGTAATTCCCAAAAATTTTTTAAAACCAGTCATCTCACTATTTACTGAATATATGGTAATCAAAATATTAGAATATACACCTTAGAAAAGCAAAAGAAATATTACATGCAGCGCTGTCTTCAGAGCTACAAAGCACATATAGTCATGAACAAAACGACTGGTATTAGGCAGTATGATTAAGACCAAAATGGGTAGACCAGGTAGTAGATGGATAAAAGTTATATCTGTCCAGAAGTTGGATTTGTCAGGAAAGACTTTGACAGCATCTAAGTTGAGTCTTGTAATTAATAGAATTAAATAATATTCACAGAAATAGAGAGAAAAGGATTGGGCAGGGAGAAAGAATAGACCAGGTGAGCTAATCCATGAAATTTGAACTGTTATTGTCCTCAACCTGATGAGAGAAGTTCATATACAACCCA
Source organism: Macaca thibetana thibetana (assembly GCF_024542745.1). NCBI lineage: Eukaryota > Metazoa > Chordata > Mammalia > Primates > Cercopithecidae > Macaca > Macaca thibetana. The sequence goes on from NC_065579.1 coordinate 56,549,982, forward strand.
TAAAGTTAGGTATCAGCACCATGAAAAGCCCTAAGGATGATGGTGAAGAGTTAATAGAAATATGTCCTAGATATTATTTGTGGATCATCTTGATTTAAAATAATTTCCCATTTTTACCCATATATTAGAAGATTAAGAAAAAAACTGTCCCTGTTTCCATTTTCCCTTCCTGAATTGTTTATTCTCAATTCACCACATATTGTAAGTAGGAATGTAAAAGGGTGCAGCCGCTGTAGAATACTGTTTGCCAGTTCCTGAAAAAGTTCAACAGTGTTTCAATATGACCCAGCAACTCTGAGCCTAGGTGTATACCCAAGATAATTTAAACATATGTTCATACCTTATAAAGTTCAGAGCAGCATCATTTCTAACAGCCAAAAAAATATAAAGAACCTAATCTCCATCAACTGATGTCTGGATAAACAAAAGGTGGTACATCCATACAATGGATTATTCAGCCATCAAAAATAAAGTACTGATACATACTCCAACATGGTGAACCTTGAAAACATTATGCTAAGTGAAATAAGTCAGACACAAATGACCACGTGTTATATAATTGCATTTTTAGGAAATGTCCAGCATAGGCAAATCCATAGAGGCAGGAAGTAGATTAGTGATTGCCAGGGGCTGGTGGAAGGAGAAAATAGGAAGTGATTACTAATGAGTATAGGGTTTCTTTGTGAGCTGATGAAAAAGTCTTGGAATTAGATAATGGTGATCAACACATAATCTTGTCAATATACTAAAAACCACACAAATTTGGAAGTAACTGCCATAAAACTTGAAAATATTTTAAGTGTCTAATACATCACTTCTGAGAGTGCTTATCACACCCAGAAGTAAAATCTTTGTATAGTCATAACTACTAATATTTATTTGGTAAATACGGTCACCCTATCTTGAGGAAAGGGGATTCTTTAAAAGCAAGTGTTTTGTAGAGCATTTCATAAGTAGTTTCTCAACAAAGTGTTCGAGACTAAGACAAACTAGGTTAGGAGATGGGCAATAAAAGTCTGAAAGATTTGATCTTTAACATTTACACCCCCAGCAGCTACCTTGTTTTCTCAACTAGGAAATTCCCTAATAGATTTTTGGATGCTAGTACTAAAATAAACCTATAAATGTTTGTGTACCCATCAGCTTGCTAAAACAAGAAAACATATTTTTGAGGAAAGTCAAGCATAGAAAAGCCACGGGGGTTAGAGGAGGCAGCACCTACAAGTTTAGGTTGTCTATCATACTCCAGCAAGAATAAAAAGCAAGGGAGCCGTGCCCACTACCAGTTTTCTTCCTTACCCAAATGAAAATTACTTCTTACTTTCCTAATTTAGTTGTAGCGTGGGCAGTTAACAAATATATTATTTCAGCCACAAAAACAAAATGCTATATTAGTATTAACAAGCAGAGTTATAATTCCAATTTAATGTGGCAAGTAGAACTAAAGGCATAAATCACACCTAAGTACACATGATTATAAAGATATTAGTTCTCAAAATATAATATGGTAGTCTTTATATTATTTACTTTGTGTTATTGTTGCTGCACTTAGCAATTTTTCTCTGTGTGTGTGTGTGTGTATGTGTATCACATTGAATGGTACCCGGTACCACTGACACTTATTTACATGCTTGCAAAGTTCCTATAGATATGTCTTTTCAGTAAGTATTTTTTTCCTATTATATTGGGAATATTTCACCATAACTTCTGGGTCCACATGACACTTCCCACTTGGGAGATCTGATAAGATCTATTCATTGTGTCAATCAGTATGGAAGATGTAAGTAATTAATACTTATATATAGTATAAGCTGGTACTATACTGAGCACTTTTCATGCATTATTTTATTGAATTCTCACAGGTCTATGAGACAATTTGATTATTAACACCATTTTACAGATAAGGAAACTAAGGTGTAGAACAGTTAAGTAACTTGTTCAGGGTCACATGGTAATGTTTTAGACCCAAAATTCTAATCTAAGTTTAGTCTGATTGCAAAGTCAATGACACTAAAACACTTCATTATATATAGTACATTTCAGAAATTTTCCTGAAATCTTTTGCATACAATTCTGCATAAAAAAGAAAAAGACAACCATTTTGTTTCCAAAATCATTATCAATAATGAAATGTTTAAAAGTGTGATGACTGCATTTTTGGCCTTCTTAATATCAGCATGGATAAGACTCAGAGACATAAAAGAACAGAAACTTATAAAAAATGGCCAAAAGTAAAATATATGTATATACGTGTGTGTGTGTATTGCTCATATATATGTGTGTGTAGATATATACATATATATGAAAATGATTACATCAGTAATAGTAGGTAGGCAATGGAAAGAAAAAGGAAAAAGACTTACCAAGAGGCAAGTTGTTCTCCATCTGACAGAGTTTAAAAAAAAAAAAAGATTCAGGTTGATAAGACATGTAGAAAGTCTTAAAATAAATAGAAGGTTATCAGACTGAAGTAGTTTTAATGTCCTGGGTTCCTACCCAAGCAAACCAAAACCAGACTCAAATGCATTTCTTGTAAATGATTGACTTAGAGGAAAACAAAATCTAAACTTAATCACCAGAAACCACCAATTTACCTCTAATTACGTAAATAGAACTTTCCACCTATATAGCTGTAACAAATCATTGTTTTTTTGTATTGCCTCCACTTTTACGTTCCAAAAGCTTTTTCTTCAAGCCCTTTAGGTAGAGCCACAACGACAAACCATGGTTTGCAACTGCCCAATTCATAAATAGCAGTTTGCTCAAATAAACGCTTATAAAATTTTTACTGCACCTCAGTTTAATTTTTAACAATGTGTTTCCATATAATTGGTTCTTGTTTGGAAACAAGCACTTTTCAAAGTGACTTGGATAAATACATTGTCAGAGAAGAGGTTAGGATGTGTGGGCCTATGAACACTGAACAGTTTATCATAATTCATTAGCTTTTTCAAAGGAAAATAGGAGAAGCATTCATTTACCACAACTTAAGACTCTGCTTGAGATGCTATGGAGAGGATTTGTCCCACTTTCATTAACATAGGGGTGTTCTATGAGGAAGAGACAAAGTGCCTACTGGGAATTGGCTCTAATACACCTGGAGAGCCATTTGTTTAGGAACCAGTAGCAAATCAGATCTTTCAGCACTGTAATAAGGATATTTGTGTATATTCTAGTATGATCACAATGGGTCTGAGAAATAATAAATATGGTTTTCATTAATTCCAATGATTTAAATTTCTATAAATTATTAACTCACTAAGTGAATGCTGAGTGTCTGTGTAGTAGAGTGAAAAATGAAGTGGACCTGCAACCATGGGTGGGATTTTTGCCACTTACTATGTAACTTGATCAAGGTCTTCAACTCTCTGAGCCTCAATTTCATCAATAAAGTGAAGACCATCCAGCAGGTAATTGTTGAATAATTACTAAGCACTTGGCATTGTGGGATATTAAAGAACAGTGAGACAGAGTCTATACCCCACGTAGGATTTAGGATACTCTTTGTTCTTATTCCAGAAAATAAAGACATTGGCTACAGATAAAGTCAGCATTTCACTAATATTAATTGAGATTCCAGACCTCATCTACTTATTTTGGTGAAGAAGATAATACGCAGTTCAGTGATTTTGTTACTTTTGGAAAACCCTCTGGAAGGTTGTAGAAATGCAGGATTACAATCTCATGAAGTAACCCAAGTATCATTCTCATCTTTCCATTCTTAATGGTTATTAAGAGGAGCCTCTGGAATCAGACAACTTGGGTTAATGTCTGTACTCTGTGACTTACTGTGGGACTTTGGACAAATATGCCTTAGTTTTCTCATCTGTAAAATGAAAATCATGAAATTACCCATCTCACATTGCTGTGAAAATTAAATAATGTGTATAAAACATTTGAGAAGTATAGCTGACATATGTGTTAGGTATTATTATTAAAATTAACCTGTCCACACAAATGAATCTAATATATAGAGTCCAGTAGGCACAAAAATAGTGGCAGGCAATTATGGATTTGCCTTTGTAACAAGTGTCTAAACACAGATTAAATTAAATATAACACAAATTAGGTTAAATATCCAAGTTACAATTTATCAATGATGCTAAGTTATAAAAATATATAAGTATCACTGATGCTAGGCTATGAGACAGAACAGATAATGGAGAGCATTGTTACATATGATTAGATGTTTTATAACAGAAGTAATAAAAAATATATATATTTTTAATGTGTTTGAGTCTTTAGGCAAAGGCAAATAGCACACATGTTTAAGCTAAATATTAATGTGTTCATTTCAACAAATGCAAAAGTCCTTTCCTTCAATACTCAGTAGTAAAGACTACCAGAAATGTCAAAATAATATCAAGACATTTGATTACAAGCAATAATATTCATCTAAACTAAATATTTTTAAGAGCAGAAGGAGAAAAAAAAAAGTGGCAGTTTCAAAAGGAAAAAGAAGCAAGTTTAATATTTGGCCTGTTTCCTGAAGTTTCTATTTGGGGCATTTAATTCTATTTCACTTTTGTTTTATCTTCTCATCGAATTTGTCCAGAGAGCAGGAAGGAGTTCTGTTATTATGTTTTGTGGGTTGTAAACCTTGACATGTCACTCCTTTTTAATGCATTAGCATTCAGAAACATAACCTCTTATTTCTAAAGGAGAAACCTGTCCCCTGATTAATGTCCTAAAGACTTGTACACTTGCTATTTATTATTTTCAAAGAACTATCTCCAAGAAATAAGGATTTGAATGTATGAAAGACATTAATTTTATCCCTATTAGAAATCATTTTGCCACATTTCTTTCCCTTCTCCCCTAAGTTTTTAGAATGGAAAAACTTACGTCATGCTTAAGATTTTTATTTCTGTGTAAAACTCCCATGTTAATGTGGCAACTGTAAATCATAACAAAATTGCACAACGTGTCCAGTGAGATCTTCCACCAAAGTGATTACATGCACAGATAAGATCAAAAAAACACCCAAGGATTTATATTCCATGTTAGCATATGAAAATCCCTGTAAAGAAGACTTTAAGTTTTTACAAGCATAACATTTTTTAGCACACTGTTTCAATCATGGAAAGTTTTTTTTTGGAGGGGGGGATGCACCTATTAACATTTTATAGAACTTTTGTCCTATAGGACACATCTTGAGAAGTAATACTGACAAACACAGAGCAGCACTTCAATACCTAACAAAGCTCACGTATAAAGAACAAAGCACAGTCCTGGAAGTGCCAGCAGCCCTCTGAAGTAGCTACAAGAAAAATAGCTGGCACAAAGCAATACACTTGAATCCATAAATGAGCTTTCCTCAGTTCTTCACCCACACAACTGTTTTGAAATTAAGGCTACAACTTAGGAGTTGAGGCTCACTGCTGGTGATGAAATATATCTCCCAGAGGTGTTCACAGAGGACAGCAAATGGCAGCATGCAGAAATCACAAGAGCATAGCATAGTGAGACTGTTTACAGATAGGAAAAATAGTTCTATACACATCAGCAGACTTTGGGAGTACATTACATATTAAAAGTTGAAATAATTTATATTAATAATAATAACACTAATTTTTCCAGAGGAAGTCATGTTCAATATATCACCTTTAAGTGAGTAATCTAGTGTGAAATACACTTTGGAAAGATTCCTTTTTTTTTTTTAAGACATGCTCTTACTCTGTTGCCCAGGCTGGAATGCAGTGATGCAACCATAGCTCACTGCAGCCTCAAACTCCTGGATCCGGGCTCATGCAATCCTCCTGCCTCAGCCTCCCAAGTAGGTAGGACTACAGGCATAGACCACCATGCTCAGCTAGGATTTTTGTTTATTTGTGTGTTTTTTGTAAAGACACAGTCTCACTATGTTACCCAGGCTGGTCTTGAACTCCTGGGTTTGAATAATCCTCCTGCCTCAGCCTCCAGAAGTACTGAGATTACAGGTGTGAGACACTACACTCCGACAGAAAGATTTCTATTTAAAAAACATTTTAATACTTAAGAAAATGTATCTTTAGTGGTGCATCTTAATTTCAAATGATAAGACAAACTTTCTAAAAGCTATTCTAGTGATAATCTTACCGTGGGGAAAGAAACCATAGGAATCACACTGAATATGTTTGGATTTACGCTCTGAATGAAATAGGTTTAGAATATACAGTTTTAAATAAATGAGTTAGAAAACACTTTTGAATTCATCTATGATGCTAACCATGGGAATATTTTATCTTCCAGTGTTATTACATTAATCTACATAAACAAGATGGCTTGCCCAATAAGGAGTAACTCATCCCTTTCCTCCTTTCCAATGAATTAGTTATAAGATATGGCTGCCAGATTCAGCATACAAAAATATATGGTACCTAGTCTGAAATTCTCTGACAGTAATTTTAACTGGTATTTTATCTTTATCTAGAAACCCTACCATAGATATAAAATACATTATGGAAATAAGAAACTATAGGAAAGTGGATCTTCAAGTTCACAGGGCACCCCTGGGGAAGATGGACAATTAAGTAGTTAGGTGTTTTAAAACAAAGAAAATAGACTACAATTGCTAATCTATCTTCTGTCATGGGATGAAGAAGCAAGAAGACCCTATCCAAATGCCAGCCCCTCAGTCTTAGACTTCCCAGGCTCCAGAATTGTTAGCAATAAATGCCTGTTCATTATACATTACTCAGTCTCATATATTCTGCTACAGCAGCATAAAATGGACTAAGACAACAATCAACTTGGAAGAACATTCCCAGTTATGAAAATCCCTATCCTTGGACCCAATGTGGATAAAAGGCACTACTTTCTCCCTCATACAATAAATATGCTTCTGTCTGAGTGTGTGACTGCTCAGTTTATCCACCTAGGTGTGTTGAAGTTGGGTGGAAACAGCTAGCTACTTCTATAAGCCTGGACATAACGTTACAACTTAAGCTGAGTAAAATACCTTGGAGAAAACAAAATCACAGTGTCTAGAGTTCAGGTGAAAACAAGGGACCACAATAGATCACTGTGACATCCTCAGTGCCAAGGTTAATGTCTAAGACTAGGGACTTGTATGTAATAGTATTCTTGGAGAAATTACTTTATCTCTCATGCCTCAGTTTCCTCATCTGTAAAATGGGTAGAACAATGGCTCTTACTTCAAAAAGTTGTCACAAAGATTTAACACGGGCTTACAACAGTGCATGTCCATAGTAGCCTTTGATAAATGTCACTCATTTTTACAGTAAAATTTTCCTGTCTTATTCTGTGTTCAACCTGGAGCTTTCCCAGAAAAGAAGGCAAATTGTCCAAAGCCAAAGCTACTTTCTTAAGGCAACTAAGTCAGCAGTAGTATTGGCCTCGCTGAACTGTTTCTTACTCTCATAGCCTGAGGTCTTTAGTAGCTTCAGAACAATCTTCACAAACAATGATGTCCAAAGACATTTAAAATGTTAGAAACATGTGATTCAGTATCCTGACTAGATGTGACTAGATACTTTATCAAGCGGGAGTAATCTCATAGTCAAGAAAGACTTCCCAACTTAGTTGTCAAGTTAGAATGAGGAACAGAGTTACCTGGTTAGAGGTTTCAGATTCTAACTGCCCTGAACTAGGTTACTAAGATACACAGCCCTCTCTGCAGGACATGTATAAGTCAAAGGTGGCTGTCTTTGGATTGATCATGGACACTCTCCTGAAATCCTACTTGTTGCCCTACCCCAGTCCTCTCCCCTGGGCTGAGGTAGCTGAGTTAACTTTGCCCAACTGGTTGTCAGAGAGAGGCTGCTTTTTTTAATGCTGCATCTTAATGCAAATTATTTAGGAAGGGTCTTACAAATATCTATTATTACTTAATATTTAGTTGGTACCCTTTGGGGTCGAAGAAATTGTATGTATTGTGGCCTTTATTCATTTCATATTCCTGAAAAGCCTTTCATTAAACATTGCCTGACAGTTTTTAAAAGCTAATTAGGAGTAGCTGAATGAGTTAATGGGGATCCTACTATCTTTTTTTACCTTTCCACATTCTCATTATTCTGCAGTCATAATTCCAAAATTGAGACTTCATCATTGGAGCACCTCTTTGATGCAGAAGGTCAAGTGTTCACCCATGCTATTTCCAGCACTCCATTATTCATTTGGACTGGCAGTTCTCTTAATTAACACCTTGTCTCTATTTACTGTAAAAGTTCAGAGTTGGGAGCTAATGCCAAGAACATATGTAGTGTCTTTAATATGAATTTGCCACATGCAAAATGGAAATGATTTTATCTAAAACATCATCAACTCAATAATGTTCGACAATGCGCTGGAAAGTTGTTTTCGAATGGCTAATTATTGATCACCCACATAATACTGGGCAGAATGAGTTTATCGTTTCTCATTGCCAATGATTTATATAGAGAAAAACAAATGTAAACGAATACACATTCTTCATTGTGAAAATGAGAGGCTACAGAGGCAAGGTAGATGCTGGTATTGTTTTTAATTATAGGCTACCTAAATAAATATTCATGAAAGCATAAAAAGAATGCACATTTAACATATTTTTCACTTTAAAAGACACCATTCAATAATTATAGTATTTATATACAATACTTCCCTTGAGCCATGAACATAAAATTTGAATAATACATTATTAGAAAAAGGTGCAAACAGGAGTCTATGAGAAAACAATTGGAGAAGCACTTTCTCTTTTGCTGTTGGTTTCCACCTTTGGAATAGTCACACCTCATGCAGCCCCTTTAACTCTACAGTATTCGTAGTAACATGTCACTTGTCTCAGAGACAAAAGCTATTAATGACTGTCTGATCCTCCTAATTAGCTTGACTGATTGGTGGGAGTCAGAGCAACATCAGCAGTCTGGCGGGGTTAGCTGCAGACTGACTTTAATTGTTTTGCTTACCACTTATTAATTACCATTAACTGCCATGTCAGAGTGTTCTATGTCAAGAAAGTGGAACTCAATTAGCATAATGTGCCTGTATATACACTTTTTTTGTATTGTATTTTTATTTACCTATATCTAACACAACAGATTTTTAGATCCAGTGACAAGAGCGTAGCATTTGAGGACATTTTTATATTGAAGAACAAATATATTAGTAGTTTGCAAAAGGTCCATTGGTAATATCAGGCCAAAGCAAAATGAAAAAAGTGTTAGAGAATAACCTCTGCTTGGTTTTATGCAATAGAAGTTTTCTTATAAGAAATTCAAAGTACACTGTGTTTACAAACCTTGAAGCACATGAGAGGATCTTCATCCTTTCACAGAAGCAAAGGATAGCCTTTTGTGATTAAATTATTTTAATGACTTATAACAACACTAAATCAAAAATTAATTTTGACTCTACATAACTATTTGTAATAGTTGTCAAGAATTCTCCTTAACTTGAAAAAGGAGCAAATCAACTATGTTTTTCTTTACTGACGAAAAGAAAAAAATACCTAGAACAATATGATGATTGGAAAATTATCCTGAATTTTAAGTTAGTTCCTGTGAATTATTTGTAATTTTTTCATAGAATGAGAGACATTTCTGGCTCCTTGAAAGAGACTGAATATAAGATGCACAACTGCTAGATTACATATTAAAATAGAACTCTGGCTCATAACCTTCTGTAACTAGTCCAGGAAGCCAAACCACAACCTCTGTAGCACTTGGCCCAAAAATGGTCAGGACTTGATCAATAATTGACAGCTTCTTTAACTTTTGTCCCTGATTCCAACTTGTGATCAATGGGAGAAAGCCAAATATTGCTCCCCTAACCAATCTTATAGGATGCCCCATGAGTTAGTAGACCTCCAATTTCCCCTGCCAACAGCATCCATTAAGGGTAGACCTGAAGCCCTGCCTTTTTTCCTACCATGAAGCTTTTCCACTTCACTACCTGCCTTTGTGTTTCTGCCAAATGCAAATGATGGTGGCTGACTTCCTTGCTATAGCAAGCTTTAAATAAATAGCTTATGCCTATTCTCATTTCAGTGGTCTTCATTCATTTTCACACTTAGGAGTGGGCTATGTTTTTCCAAGCCACATTCTTAAAATGTGTGACTCTTATTATCAATATTTTTATATGACTCTTAGACAGCCTCCATAAGTCAATTATACCTTCCAGAAAAATGAGATCCAATTTTACCTATATTTTGCCAAATATGACAATGATTTTTCACCCCAAAGTAATTAAAGCTGTTATTTACAAAAGAAGACTCTTAGTTAACTGGGTATGATGCATTCAATACTTTTCTAAAATAAAGCCAAGGAATTATATTACTTACACCTGAAAGAAAGAGTAGAATTAAAAATAGTCTTTCCAAAGAAGTTTTACAAAGATAGAATGAAAAAGCTGAAGGCACACTCTGAACAAAGGGGCTTTCATGTGCTTCATAGCTTTCTTAACCATGAAGAGGGTCAAGTAGCGAGATGAATGTTAAGCCTACTTTCAACCCATATGAAAAGGCATAAATTAAAAATAGATTATGCAAAATTTCTAATGAAAGATGAGTCTAACTTATATGTACAACCTCCTTGAGGTCTGTTTTGGTAATTACTGTTATGCCAAGCAGTTACCATAGTAAAGCCACAATTACATGACATATCCACACTCATATTGAACCTAAAATTAAAAGACATAAAAATCACATTAAGGGAAAAGACACCTACTAAGGCCACAAAGGTCAAAGTTAAAGCCACCCATCAGCCTCAGGAGCTCCATGTTTCTACTTGGTTCTTTATTCAAATGAGCCACCAAGTATGTTAGTACAGAACAGTGTGCTCAAAGATAGTTCCCATCTAATCCATTAATATTCTGAACATACCTCTTAAGAGATCTCTGGGAACACAAGCACTCTCTTCTTTAAAATCCCATTTCAAAACAGGTTTCTTGGCACAAGAATACCATGCATTCCCCTTTTATTTTCTAAACAAATTGCCACAAAGTTATTTTTAAATCTAATATAGTTTAACATATTTTAAGTATTTTGTTTCTTTATTTGTCGAAAATCAAATGCTTTAAAATATATTCAATACTGTAATCAATTACTATAAGTGTTATAAACAAATTTCAATTTTAAAAAATTTCTTCTTTATTAAGAAAGACCCTACAATGTGCAGCAAAACCCTTCTTCTGAGGGAAACATATTGATATCTGAGGCATCAATATTAATTCCCTGAAACTTCCTAGCTGGAGTATAGTATGAACCATTTAGTCCATCATTATAACGAGGATTGCAGTGGAGGTCATTCTGAAGCTATCACAAGGTTATGGGAAGAACAAATTACTGTTAATTTAATTTCACCCCCATTTTTATATATTGTCATCTTCACATTCCTTGCCATCAAAACTATAATGAGTCAGTAGAGTACTGTAGTTACAAGTCCCAGACATCTATTTAACTCTTTTTGTTTCCGATCTTATTTAAAAGAAAAAAAATTAAAACAAAATTTTACATAAAATTAATTTAGCGTTTATTAGTTTTTCATGGTCAAATTCTGGTAAGTTTAATGGAAAGTGTGGCAAAAAAGCAAGCAAGCAAATAAAACCATCTCACATCATAGTGAATGATTGGAAAATCACATGTTAACAAAGAATTTGCATTATCTCATCTGTGTCCCTTCTCTAAAAGCTTTTGGAAAAGGTTCTTCATCAAAACAAGGGTGTTAGCAAAGAAAAAGAAAAACATGGGATACAGGAAATAGGAGATCCCACAAGAGACACAAGGCAAAGGAAATCCTAGGGTCGTTGTGAGGGAGACGCCAGGATGGCACCTATGGCAGAGGTGCAGAAAGCAGTATAGGGATCTCAAAGAGAAACTTCTCTGGAGAAAAAAAGTTTAATAGAATATCTGAAGCAACTGAACATCTTGAGGGATGATTTACTCCAGGAGCTGCAAACTGCATACAGCCCATGAGCCCAATCTACAGTAGTGGAGCTGAATAGTTGTAAAAGAGACTGCAATGTCTAAGGATTAAAAGTTTCAATGATTTATAGGATTTTTTTAAGGAAAAGTTTGCCAAAAAGGTTTCAGAATGATTCGCAATAAGCACATTAGAAAATTAAGCAAAGGATGATAAAGGATAATAATTGACACCACTGAAAACAAATAGTTGCATAGAAAAGGAAAAATAATAGTTTGCTCCATGACTTCTCTGTGAAGTGCATTGTACAGTTATAGTAATGTAAGTGTTGAATATTCATCTAAGCAGAATCATAGTATTTGAGGAGGATGGTGAAGGCTAGGGGAAAAAAGAGAGCTTCACCTTTGTCATACATAATAGAAATTCAATAGGTAATGAATAAAAATGAAAAATCAGAGAGTAACAATTAAAACTATGTTTAAACACATGACACCAAGAGAATCAACTAAAGCAGATAAAAGTGTTGCCTCTAGTGAGGAAAAGAGAAAGAAAAAGAGTTGACACTGCTGTTTTGTTAACAAACTTTGTACAACTCTTTGACTGAAATTATGTGCATATGTAATTCTGCAAAAGATAAAATTAAGACTTAAAATAAAGTTGACCTGGCATAATATAAAACCCACACATAAAATGTTAATAGTCATTTCAGGGAGTTTTCAGGCCTGGACAATGTACTGCCCATGTGCATTTAATTATTCTACTGATCCATGGTTAGAACAATTATCCAAAATGACCAATTCACATAATCTTTGCACCCTAATGAAAAACATTTATTGTTATATAAGAACAGTTAAGTGCTACTGATTCCATGGGACTTTAAATATATAGTTGACCTTTGTACAACATGAGTTTCAATTGTGAGGGTCCACTTATAAGTTACCTTTTCAACCAAATGCATATCAGAAATACAGTATTTGCAGGATGCAAAACCTGCATATACAAAGGGCCGACTTTCCCTATTGGCAGATTGGGTGAGGCTCACTGCAGAACTTGAGCATGCATGAATTTGGGTGTACTGGAGTGGTTCTGGAACCAATTCCCAGTGTATATGGAGGGATGACAGTAATAGATATTCTGAGAACTATTTCTCCAAGAAGTCTCATATAATTCTGGAAGTTATTTATTTATGGTGACACTATAAGCTAATGTTTATTTCAGCTCCTCTGCCTACAAAATGAAAAAAAAAAAGAAAGAAAAAGGAGAGAAAAGAAAGACAAATATATCCTAAGATTATTATCAAGGAAAAAGATAAATAAGAATTCTTTAGTGCTAGGTAACAGAAAATTTTAAAATACTATATATAAAAAAAAGTATGTTACAGACTAAGAAAAGTATTTGCTGGAGCTATTCTCATTCTCTTCTGACATTTAACAGATTCATGCAATATTCTACCCAACTATCCTGAATGCCAAGCTATAACCAAAGCTTTCTTGTTTCCTGAATAGTGCTTTGCAATTTAGAATACTTTTTTTCTAATAATCACTGCAGCGATTTGGCTTATATTTAATGCTATTAATTTTTACTTTGATACATAAATAACATGTATGCTATTAAGTCTGCCTTTAAAAATAAAGGCATTCCTACATATAATCACAGATACTACACAAAATTGAGTTTCTCTTTGTTGCATGTATAATTCAAAACTGAAAATACCATTGCATTTAATGTTTCTGATTCTCCTAGCAATAATTTGTCCTTTTCATACTACATCTAAGACTTAATTCATCAACTATGAGATCATTAGTATTTGGGTGCTGGCATCCTAGAATATAAGAGTGATAGAATACAATGAGCCTTGTGTTGAGAAACTTTTACAGGCAGCAAAGAATGCAAACAATATGAAAGAAGAGATGAGCTCATGCATAAGATGTACTAGTGTGAACTGAAGTATTGAAAGTTGGTATGCCTTAATGTCAAATAAAGATCTTAATCTTATTTGACTCTTTGAATCTTAAGAACTATAAGATTGAATGATGTGGTTACAGTCATTTGAAGTCTAAATTTTCTAACTTTTAATACCTTTCGTTCAAAGTGACTACTGTAATCAAAAGAAAACATAGAAGAATCAATTTTTTGAAGATGTATTTGGTACTATTTTCAGTGAATTTTTAAACTGTGCCTACATAATATCAGAACATCAGGGTGAAAATTATATTCAGTCAACCAGAAAGTTTTGAATACAAACCAAAAATAAAGATGAAGGATAACAAAATATAAATCCTAAAACTTCACAGAAAATTTATTTTTGCTTTATTTCTTGTTGTAGCAAGCCCTTCTGACTCCGTAGGCTTTCATGTAATACCATGTCACTGAATCATTTTACTCTGTACTCTCTCTTTCTTTGGGACCTCAGATTTTCTGAGGGATTACATTCCTGCTTATCCTTGAAAAGTTTTACAAAACAATCTTACTCTGTCTGTTTTCTCTTTTAAATCTGTCATTCTACTCCCCAACATTGGTTTTATTGCTAAAAATATCTCTTTTCCTCATATCTTCCCAGCTGCCTTCCCACTCAAAGGAAACACAGTTTTCCTTCTGTGGCTTTAGATTAGGAAAGTAAAACTACTCAAAATAACTTAAATAATTTAAACCAACCAGCATCTTCTTTTAGGCAGAGTTTTTTATGATTCAACACGAGTCACCTAACTTGATCCTGATTTTGGAATTTCTACAATTTCAGCCATTTCAACAGAATCATCTAATGTTAAGCTTTGTCTTATGGTCTCATGGTCTGCTTTTCTTGGAGAGGAGTCTCTGTTCTCCGCCTCTTGAGTTCTTTATCTGGTTTTTAACCTACTGCTTTATTTATTCGCCCTGGCTCCTGTGTGGACCTTGATTCCTCACTGGTCACCAACATTTTTCATTCATTAAATTTTTTATTCAATAAATTTATTGCTGATCTTGTTTTTGGCAAGTCACTATGCCAGGTACAGAGAGGAATTTGTTTGTTTGTTTGTTTGTTTGTTGAGATGGAGTCTCGCTCTGTCTCCCAGGCTGGAGTGCAGTGGCATGATCTCGGCTCACTGCAAGCTCCGCCTCCTGGGTTCACGCCATTCTCCTGCCTCAGTAGCTGGGACTACAGGCGCCCGCCACTACGCCCGACTAATTTTTTGTATTTTTAGTAGAGACGGGGTTTCACCATGTTAGCCAGGATGGTCTCGATCTCTTGACTTCATGATCCGCCCGCCTCAGCCTCCCAAAAGTGCTGGGATTACAGGCGTGAGCCACTGCACCAGGCCCCTACAGTGAGGAATTTTTAAAAGTCAAACACGGACATCTCAGGGACCTCACATTATAATAAAGCCTGCATACAAAAGACTAAAATAAAAAGAAGGATACACGAACCTACCATAGGAGAGTTTTGGAAAACGCTGTGAATTCTGATCAAAGGGATTACTGGGACAAGAAGTTGGGACATGGAATGAAAAAAAGGACAAGGTTGAGACATGGAATGAAAAAAAACTTTCATGGAAAAAATAAACATGGATAGAATTTGAAAACCTAAGATATGTGCACACTTTGGGGGTCCGTAGGCAGGTAGTAGTACACAGGGTGATTCAAAAAGGGAAGAATTCCAGGCAGTGGAAACATGAGTTGTATCAGGCGTAGAAACCTGAAACAAAATATTCATCTTTGCTCAGAGCTCAGTCTGAAGGAGAGGAAGAGCAGTAAAAATGAGAGTAACCACCTCCAATTCACTTTACTCCCAGTTTTCTTGGTACCAAAGAGTTAATAATATCTTTATCTGCATACGAAACAGGGACTTTTGTCATGTGAAATATGAGTCAGGAGTATTATTTGGCTAGCACCTCAGAGAGCATTTGTAATCTATATGATATTAATCAGGAAGTGATTAAACAGCAATGCCCTTTTCTACCTTTGCCTGGAAATGCTCAATGGTGTAACACAAGCAAGAGCCATGAGGATGCTTCACAAATGAGGGATCCATTTTCAGTTGACTGCAAATAAGAGGAGATTCTTTCAGCTTAAAGGACTTACAAGCCCTTTCTATCAATCTGACCAATGAGAATATTTTCCTGAAGTAGTGATGGTTATGTTGAGATGTAATCGATGACCAAGAGCTGGTGAAAGGGGTAGGTGCAACACAGGCATTGCAAGGAGAGGGCACAGCACACACAAAGGCTTAGTGGTGGAAGGGAGAAGGGCACTTTCAAGGAACTGAAAGTCTGTAGCAGTACAGAAGGAGGGAGGGGCAGCATGTAGCAAGGTGAAACAGGAGATCACTAAAGGGCCTTGGCCGAGTATACAGCTTTTGGTCAATACCCAAAGAGAAAGGAGAAGTCATATAAAAGTTGTAAGCAAGAGAGTGACATAATCAGAGTTTAACTTCCTAAAGACTATTTTGGATGTTGCAGAGCAGTGATTGGAGTAGAACAAGAATGGACACAAGAGATCAGTTAGAAGTTATAAAAGTAATCTAGCAGATAGATGGCAGTGCTTAGGCTGGAATATTTGTGGTGAGAGAAATAAAAGAAAATAGATGGAATCAAGAAATATTTGGAAGACAAAACTAACTGCATGCAGAAGCTGATAAAAAAATAAAAGTAACTAAGGAGAGAATTTATCCAGAATTACTCCCACATTTCTAGTTTGCAGAATTTGAAAAATGGTAGACTCATTAATAAGAGTTATGGAATAGAAGAAAGTCAGATTTGAAGGGAAAGATAAGTTTATTCGTGGATGTAAGGTTAAAACACTCTTAGGACATCAGGAGTAGTATATAGAGGGTCTCCCATCCCCTGCAGCTAGAGTAGAATAATCTGAAGGTTGGACCCATGATGAATTACAACACAGAGAAACTGCAGAGTGAGTTGAATTCTCCACCCCCTCAGATATGCTATAACAAGGTCAGGGCCATTTTTGAAAAAGAGTGGGGTCGGGGGACTTGGGATAAAGACATCTGAGAAAGTGCACGGGAGATCTGTTAATCCCTAAAGTCCCTGAGTCCTCTGGACCTGGAGAATTGGACTATTTGTTTCTATTTAAGGCCAGCAATGCCCCCTTTGTTGAAGATGATGCAAGGTCTTTGCCTTGAAAGATGTATTCACCAGGGTTCCATCAGAGAAATTAGACCAGTAGGAAATACACATTAAGAGATTTATTACAAGAAATTAGTTTAAGCAATTGTGACAGCTGGCTAGGCAAGTCTAAAATGTACAGGGCAGGCTATCAGGAATGGCAAATTGGAACTTTCAGGTAATACTGAAACTGCAGTCCACAGGTGAAAATTTCTTCTGGGAAGCCTCAGTTCAGCTATTATAGCCTTTCAACTCATTCAATCATACTCATCCAGATTGTGTAGGGTCATTTTCCTTGCTTAAAGTAAACTGGTTATAGACTTTCATCACAACTGCAAAATACCATGACAGCACCACTTTGATGAGCAATTGCTTTAATAACTGTTGATTATGGTCTAGCTAAGTTGGCACATAAAACTGACCATCATATATGATAGCATGTGTGCCCATCAAGATTTAACCCCACCTCACCTCCTCGTCTCCAGGCCAATGACTAGGGCTAATTCACAGTATAACCAGCAGGGCAAGTGTTGTAAAGAATAAAAGGGATTATACAAATATAGGGTTCTAGTACCTTCTCCAGGACTGGCAAGAATCAGTAGGGTATATATAGGATCCTAAAAGTGCTGTATGAAAATGGGGGTGAGAGAACAGAATATGAACTTGGATAAGGGAGAGTATGTCAATATGGGATTAACCCTCTCTTGTAACACAAAATTTAGTATGCTGGCAAACACCTCAAGAGATGGTTATAAAACAGTGAAGTAGTAATTCTAGCACTGCCATAGCAGTCAGTGGTAGGAAAGACTAAAAAGAGCAGAGAAGCAGCCATGCCAGAATGAATATCGTATTTAATCTAGAAAATTCATCAGCTGACTATGATCCATTGAGGGCCCAGAGGACACTTGATTTACCAAAGCAATAAAGAGCATGTTGTAGAGGGAAGTATTAACATGATTGAGAAGCTCAGTGATGGCTGTCTTTTGGATCCCAGGGCTGAAGGTAGGAGGTGCTTTTACAAAAACCAAGGATGATAGGACCTCAAAGTAACAAAGGCTAGGTGTCAGATACAGGTGCAATTTTTGGAACAAATGACAAGGTCAGAGTCATCCAGGGATCCTGACCTGCAGAGATCTACAGAAATGTTTAATAGAATGTGGTATTCTAGGATAAAAATAGGTGGAAAACCAGAAAAATATTGTTTAATTTTTATAACCAAAAGAAATTGAATATAATTGGAAGGTTGAGGGCAAATGACCCCCCCCCCAAAAAAAAATATTGATGACTTACCCAGTTTCCAAACCTAAGGCAGATCTTAGATTTGAAACACATTAACTAAAAAAGGGATTGGATTCTTGTGGGAAAGAACCCTTTAACTCTATAGCAATAACATAAGGTAAGGATTCTCCCTAGTTCTTCTCCAAAGGGACCTATGGTCATTTATTTGGGTAAACACATACCAAGGAAAGGTAATAGTCAGAACTTTTGAGAATGTTGGTAAGAGTCTGAATTGCTGTGGATATCTAACAACCTAAAGTATGTTGACACCCATATTAGAGTGAGGGGTACATGGGATTAGAGTAGGTCATCTCTGTTCATGATCATTTCTCCACTACCTGAATGAAAGATCAAACTGGACACACTTGGTAATAGGCAGTAACCCTATGTTGATTCAGTGACATGCGATATAAGAGCTCTCAGAGTTGCCAAGGCCATGGGTAAACTCCTGAAATTGATTTCCTATCCAAAACCGAGATCGCAAATTTTAAAAAACAATATCACAGTGAGTAATGACAGATTAATCTCACCATTAAAAATTAAAGTATGCAGAGTGGTGGTCCTCTGTTATTTTGGGATAGATCTTCAACTCCAAACCCACCCACCTTTACTTTTGTTTTATGATGCTGGGGCTGGTTCTCTAAAAACCAAATATTGAGTTTGTCATCTGGCTGCATGATTTCCTACGTATCGAGGATGCTAGAAGAGTCTGCAAGGTTGTTTGCTTTCTGTAGTCTTTCTTTCTCTCTTTCTCCCTCCCTTCCTCCCTTCCTCCCCTCCCCTCCCCTCCTCTCCCTTCTCTTTCTTTTCTTCTTTTTTCTGCCTTGCTCTGTCACCCAGGCTGGAGTGCAGTGGTGCAATCTTGGCTCACTGCAACCTCCGCCTCCCAGGTTTAAGCGATTCTCTTCCCTCAGCCTCCCAAGCAGCTGGGATTATAGGTGCATGCCACCACGCCTGGATAATTTTTGTATTTTTAGTAGAGACAGGGTTTCACCATGTTGGCCAGGCTGGTCTTGAACTCCTGACCTCAGGTGATCCGCCCGCCTCAGCCTTCCAAAGTGCTGTGATTACAGGCATAAGCCATGCACCCTGGTCTCTGTGGGCTTTCTTTATCACATGTTAACACCCACCCGAGAGCCATGGAAGAGGCACTAAACAACCAGGTAGGCAGAATGAGTCAGCTAATTGACGTCAGCCAGCCTCTGTTATTGCTGGCATAATCACTCGTGAGTGCCATGGCCATGGTAACAGGGATAAGAGACGCTACATGGATCCAACAGTATGAGCTTCAACTTACTAAGGATAATCTAGCTTATTCTATGGAATGGTCAACTTGCCAGCAGCAGAAATAAACACTGAGCTCCCAATATAGTATCACTCCTTAAGCACTTAGTGAAAAGGTAGTTTGGACTCCATCTATTCTCAAAGGAGCAGAAATTTATCTCGATTGGACTTGTCACAACTTTGGGTATTGGTTTACCTTTTCTGCCCACAGGGCTTTAGGCAACACTACTGTCTAAGAGCCTATAGAGTACTGATCTATTGACAATAAATACCATATAACATCACCTCAAACAAAGAGACTCACTTTATAGAAAAAGAGATGTGGCAATGACTATAGCATGCACTAATCCTATACCACACCATACCAACTAGTAGCTTCCATCCTGATAGAACAAGACAGTCTTTCCAAGGTGCAGTTAAAGTACCAAATGGAGGTGAGACCCTAAAAGGATGGGACACCATCTACCAGGATTAATTATATATCCTATACAATGAGCATTATATGGTGCCATGTTTCCAGTAGGTAGACTAAATGGACCAGCGGCAAAGGGGTGAAAGTAGGAATGGCCTCACTTACCATCCCTCCTAGTGACTCGCGTGGGAACTTTCTACCACAAGTTTAGACATTACGGGTCTAGAGACCCTAATTCCCAAAGAGGAAATTCTTTCATGAGAAGACACAGCAGGACTTCTACTTAACTTTGAGTTATGGCTACTAAATTCAGGTCCATTGTACCAAGAAACCAAAAAGTAAGGAAAGGAGTTACCACATGACAAGGGTAATTGACCTTGACCAGGAGGAAGCGTGACTACCGTTACACAATGTGGATAGGGAAGAGTGTTACTGGCACCCAAGTGATCCACTGGGACATCTCTTGGTACTCTCCTGCCCAACTGTAAATGGACTTGGCCGATGGACAAGTCCAGCAACCATAGCCTGAGGAGGACATGGTGACTGTGGGTCACCATGAGGGAATGGGTATGAAAATCAGTTGTGGTCTCAAGACTAGATACAGCAACTGGAGTTCTAGTTCTTCCTATTAACATTCATTGTGTAAGATTTCCCAATAAATGAGACCAATAAGAAGCTTGGAGCAACTACTCCTCAGTGTGGTGAACTTACCATTTGAAGCAAATGGATCTGAGCAGGCCAATGGATATATTCACCGATGCCATCTTTCTAAAAGAGGAACTCATTTCCCCAGGTGACTGACGGGTTTGTTAGTTCCTGGGGCCTCACAGCTGTATTTCTCTCCTGAAAGTGCCAAAGGGAACCTCCTTACCCCAGGGTTCTTCCCTTCTATTTCAATGCTGTTTAATACAATTACAGACAAAGGACTCTTACATCAATTCAGAAAAGCCTGATGAACCATGCCAGTTCCAGAGTTCCCACTAGATTTGGTAAGGCCTCTGGTACAAATGCATCCCTTTGGCAAGCTCTCCTTCTTTTCAATCCTGCCTCCCCAAATTCTTTATAGTCTCTTCTGAAAGTACTCTCCATAAAACTTCCTACATACAAACCTCTTTCTAAAATCTGTTTCCAGAAAACCCAACCTGAGATTAAGGTTATTCCCAAAAGTCAAAGCTATATGCAGAGTGGGTACTGATGCCAGTTTGGAATGCACTGAGGAGTAGGTGGGAGAGGAGGAAATGAAATAAAATTTGGTTAAATAAAGAGAAATAATTAGAGCAGTAGTGCTAGTTTCTCAATGCCCTCATTTGTAAAATGGAGATTAATGATAGTACTATACTTCAAAGATACGTTATCCTTTTGTTACAGATTGGGAGGATAATGTTGCTATATACCACAGGGTATATGTTTATCAATCATCATTTTACCAATTAGGAAATTAAGGTACAGAAAAAATATGAATTGTTCAAAACTTTAGACATATTAAGGAGTAGAACCAGGATACAGACTCAGGCAAACCTGACTGTAAAGTGTGTGTACAGATCTACCATTTTCTACTGCTTCTTCAGAAGACAAGAGGGATTGAGGCAGGGGTGGGCTGGAACTGGATTGTACTAGATGCAAAGCCTATGTAGTCATCTCTGTCCATGCATAGTGTGTTGATATCATATTAGTAGCTTAAAATCAACCATGGTGGTAAGTTTTACACTACAGAAATCAGCAAATGCTGCAAATCAGGATTTCTTTTTTCAGAAGGCTATTCGTTAAACATTAGCAGAAGACTATTGGACTGGTCTTAAAGGGAGGGACACCAAGAAGAAACAAAGAAAAGATGAGTACAGATTCACAAAAATAAGCAGGGTCAGTGGTGGGAAATCAAGGTGATTTCCATTTTCTCCATGTGGAATCTGGTGGCAAGACCATCTATTAAGAGTTGGGGGACAGGTGTGGTATCACATGTTTGTGGGGAGGATCATTATCACTTCGTAAAATTTCCATAATGATAAGGATGAATTAAATTATAGCTATTATTATTTTTTTATTATACTTTAAGTTCTAGGGTACATGTGCACAACTTGCAGGTTTGTTACATATGTATACTTGTGCCATGTTGGTGTGCTGCACCCATCAACTCGTCAGCACCCATCAACTCGTCATTTACATCAGGTATAACTCCCAATGCAATCCCTCCCCTCTCCCCCCTCCCCATAATAGGCCCCAGTGTGTTATGTTCCCCTTCCCGAGTCCAAGTGATCTCATTGTTCAGTTCCCACCTATGAGTGAGAACATGCGGTGTTTGGTTTTCTGTTCTTGCGATAGTTTGCTGAGAATGATGGTTTCCAGCTACATCCATGTCCCTACAAAGGACACAAACTCATCCTTTTTTATGGCTGCATAGTATTCCATGGTGTATATGTGCCACATTTTCTTAATCCAGTCTGTCACTGATGGACATTTGGGTTGATTCCAAGTCTTAGCTATTGTGAATAGTGCCGCAATGAACATATGTGTGCATGTGTCTTTATAGCAGCATGATTTATAATCCTTTGGGTATCTACCCAGTAATGGGATGGCTGGGTCATATGGTACATCTAGTTCTAGATCCTTGAGGAATCGCCATACTGCTTTCCATAATGGTTGAACCAGTTTACAATCCCACCAACAGTGTAAAAGTGTTCCCATTTCTCCACATCCTCTCCAGCACCTGTTGTTTCCTGACTTTTTAATGATCGCCATTCTAACTGGTGTGAGATGGTATCTCATTGTGGTTTTGATTTGCATTTCTCTGATGACCAGTGATGATGAGCATTTTTTCATGTGTCTGTTGGCTGTATGGATGTCTTCTTTTGAGAAATGTCTGTTCATATCCTTTGCCCACTTTTTGATGAGGTTGTTTTTTTCTTGTAAATTTGTTTGAGTTCTTTGTAGGTTCTGGATATTAGCTCTTTGTCAGATGAGTAGATTGCAAAAATTTTCTCCCATTCTGTAAGCTGCCTGTTCACTCTGATGGTAGTTTCTTTTGCTGTGCAGAAGCTCTTTAGTTTAATTAGATCCCATTTGTCAATTTTGGCTTTTGTTGCCATTGCTTTTGGTGTTTTAGACATGAAGTCCTTGCCCATGCCTATGTCCTGAATGGTATTACCTAGGTTTTTTTCTAGGGTTTTTATGGTTTTAGGTTGAACATTTAAGCCTCTAATCCATCTTGGATTAATTTTCGTATAAGGAGTAAGGAAAGGATCCAGTTTCAGCTTTCTACTTATGGCTAGCCAATTTTCCCAGCACCATTTATTAAATAGGAAATCCTTTCCCCATTTCTTGTTTTTGTGAGGTTTGTCAAAGATCAGATGGCTGTAGATGTGTGGTATTATTTCTGAGGACTCTGTTCTGTTCCATTGATCTAAATCTCTGTTTTGGTACCAATACCATGCTGTTTTGGTTACTGTAGTCTTGTAGTATAGTTTGAAGTCAGGTAGCGTGATCTCTCAAGCTTTTTTCTTTTGAAAAAATTATCTTGACAATGTGGGCTCTTTTTTGGTTCCATATGAACTTTAAAGCAGTTTTTTTCCAATTCTGTGAAGAAAGTCATTGGTAGGTTGATGGGGATGGCATTGAATCTATAAATGACCTTGGGCAGTATGGCCATTTTCATAATATTGATTCTTCCTATCCATGAGCATGGAATGCCCTTCCATTTGTTTGGGTCCTCTTTTATTTCACTGAGCAGAGGTTTGTAGTTCTCCTTGAAGAGGAGATGCAGTTTCTTCCTAGCATCGATAATCTTTACATTTTGGCATGTTTTTGCAATGTCTGGTACCAGTTGTTCCTTTCCATGTTTAGTGCTTCCTTCAGGGTCTCTTGTAGGGTAGGCCTGGTGGTGACAAAATCTCTAAGCATTTGCTTATCTGTAAAGGATTTTATTTCTCCTTCACTTATGAAACTTAGTTTGGATGGATATGAAATTCTGGGTTTAAAATTCTTTTCTTTAAGAATGTTGAATATTGGCCCCCACTCTCTTCTGGCTTAGAGAGTTTCTGCCAAGAGATCTGCTGTTAGTCTGATGGGCTTCCCTTTGTGGGTAAGCCGACCTTTCTCTCTGGCTGCCCTTAACATTTTTTCCTTCATTTCAACTTTGGTGAATCTGGCAATTATGTGTCTTGGAGTTGCTCTTCTCGAGGAGTATCTTTGTGGCATTCTCTGTATTTCCTGAATTTGAATGTTGGCCTGCCTTACCAGGTTGGGGAAGTTCTCCTGGATGATATCCTGAAGAGTGTTTTCCAACTTGGTTCCATTTTCCCCCTCACTTTCAGGCACCCCAATCAGACGTAGATTTGGTCTTTTTACATAATCCCATACTTCTTGCAGGCTTTGTTCATTTCTTTTTCTTCTTTTTTCTTTAGACTTCTCTTCTCACTTCATTTCATTCATTTGATCCTCAATCGCTGATACTCTTTCTTCCAGTTGATCGAGTCAGTTACTCGATCAGTTACTTCAGTTACTGAAGCTTGTGCATTTGTCACATATTTCTCGTGTCATGGTTTTTATCTCTGTCAGTTCGTTTACGGTGTTCTCTGCATTGATTATTCTAGTTATCCATTTTTCCATTCTTTTTTCAAGATTTTTAGTTTCTTTGCGCTGGGTACATAATTCCTCCTTTAGCTCTGAGAAGTGTGATGGACTGAAGCCTTCTTCTCTCAACTCATCAAAGTCATTCTCCATCCAGTTTTGATCTGTTGCTGGCAATGAGCTGCGTTCCTTTGGAGGGGGAGATGTGCTCTTATTTTTTGAATTTCCAGCTTTTCTGCTCTGCTTTTTCCCCATCTTTCTGGTTTTATCTGCCTTTGGTCTTTGATGATGGTGACGTACTGATGGGGTTTTGGTGTGGGTGTCCTTTGTTAGTTTTCCTTCTAACAGTCAGGACTCTCAGCTGTAGGTCTGTTGGAGATTGCCTGAGGCCCACTCCAGACCCTATTTGCTGGGTATCAGCAGCAGAGGCTGCAGAAGATAAAATATTGCTGAACAGTGAGCGATCCTGTCTGATTCTTGCTCTGGAAGCTTCATCTCAGGGGTGTACCCCACCGTGTGAGGTGTGGGGTGTCAGTCTGCACCTAGTGGGGGATGTCTCCCAGTTAGGCTACTCAGGGGTCAGGGACCCACTTGAGCAGGCAGTCTGTCCATCCTCAGATCTCAACCTTGGTGTTGGGAGATCCACTGCTCTCTTCAAAGCTGTCAGACAGGGTCATTTGCACCTGCCGAACTTTCTGCTATTTTTTGTTTAGCTGTGCACTGTCCCCAGAGGTGAAGTCTACAGAGACTGGCAGGCCTCCTTGAACTGCTATGGGCTCCACCCAGTTCGAGCTTCCCAGCAGCTTTGTTTACCTACTTAAGCCTCAGCAATGGCAGTCGCCCCCTCCTCCAGCCTCGCTGCTGCCTTGCAGTTAGATCACAGACTGCTGGGCTAGCAATGAGGGAGGCTCCATGGGCGTGGGACCCTCCCGGCCAGGTGTGGGATATAATCTCCTGGTGTGCCATTTGCTAAGACCCTTGGTAAAGCACAGTATTAGGGTGGGAGTTACCCGATTTTCCAGGTGTTATATGTCTCAGTTCCCCTGGCTAGGAAAAGGGATTCCCTTCCCCCTTGCACTTCCCAGGTGAGGCGATGCCTCGCCCTGCTTCAGCTCTCACTGGTCGGGCTGCACAAGCTGACCAGCACCGATTGTCCAGTACTCCCCAGTGAGATGAACCCGGTACCTCAGTTGAAACTGCAGAAATCACTCGTCTTCTGTGTCGCTTATGCTGGGAGCTGGAGACTGGAGCTGTTCCTATTCAGCCATCTTGCTCCGGGACCCAATTATAGCTATTATCATCAAATATGCCATTGACCATTTATACTCTGTCAATAATTACTAAATAGCAAATTCTCTTGTGTGCAGATTTAATTATTCTTAACAAATCCTTTTGTTTTACAAGTCCAGAATTGAAGTTCAGAATTGAAGAACTCCTTCAATTATTATTGAATATAAATTTCTTAACCATGTGAATTCTATTTATGAAATTTAAGACTTTTGTGCCCCGAATGACAAAACAATACAGTATGTACAGCCTTCCTTTGAAATTCAATCAAAGCTTGTTTTGTCACGTGCCCTACAAGTTACTCTTTCTCATATTTCATCTCAATGACTCTGAGAAATGTGTGTGTTTGTGTCATTTCATTGTCCAGTATCTCTCTTTTTAATAATTAACATTAATATTCTTTAAATGAAAGAGATTCTTTGCATCTTACAGTGTGCTGAAAAAGGAAACAGAAAAGAAGGAAAGAGAAGGAAAGCCTGTAACTCTGTGACAAGCATATTTGGGGGAAAAAGAAGCCCCAGGGCAGAATTAAGAATGAATGAAGCTGAAATTTAATCCCTGGGATCTGTGGGACATTGGAAAGAGCAAAGAGATGCCACAAGCTGACTGAGAAGTGATCTGGGGGGCTCAGCATGCAGCATGCCGTAGACAAAGAATGGAGTCTTCTGAGGGTTGAGATGGTACATCACCCGCATATGCACCTGTTCCAGATCACCAGCTTTAACATGCACTGGCATGTGTGAATCTATCTTTGGTTTTCAGGGCTTTGAAATAAAAAAAAATATGACATATAGGGCTTTTCAGAAAGAGTAAAATGAAAGCAAAAAGTTGCTAATCTATTGTGTCACCCAAAATCACTTTATAAAAGATTAAAAGTTATGTTAGATACATTTAGATGAAAAATATTTTTACTTAAGTATACCATTTCTAGTTATTTTGCAGGGGAAGAGCAACAATTCTTAGGAAAGGAAAATCTTTATGCAGTTTTTCATCCTGTAGCACTTTACCCATGCATTCTATAACCTTGTAAGCTAAGATCTTTATCATAAAATAATGACCTAGCATTAGCTTTGTAATTGTTATTCAGAGTATAATTTAACACTAAGGAGAAAAAAATAAGCTCTGTCATCATAGGGCTAAATCATTTCTAATGTCCCCTACAGCGGTAAGTGTAGTACATAGCTGAGGGCTTAAAATTCTTTCATCAGAGAACCCAATTATTTTATGAAAAGGAAATACTATATGTCAATGATTTTAGTTGCTGTTTTTATGGTTTGTTAAATAATTAGTCTGATTCAAAACTAGGACATGTTCTGAAAAGTTAGCTTCTTATCCCCATGGGATTACTGCTGTATTGTGCACTGCTCACAATACTGAGTTTACAAACATTTGCTGGTGTAATGATGCAGCAAAAGCCAGGGCATGGGTTTGGTGGAAAGAAATGTCAAGTATGTAAGTGAGATCAAGAGATGAGAGAGAACTAAAAGAAAATGATCCTGTGGGACCAATGATACAAATTTCTCTAGACAACTGTTGGGTCAGGTCAGAATATTTCTCAACATTTATTTCAGCCTGTAACACCTTACATTCACCTGTTATGCAGCTCCTCTTCAGTATAATTGTATTCACTCATTCAGTAAGCATTTACCCTACTTTATGCCAGTTACAAGTGTGCTGGGCTCAGCAGCTACAGCACACAAATGGGAGAAATGGTGACATAAAGACATAACTACAATGCAATATAGAAACAGTGTTTCGTTTCAATACAATTCAGCTCAGATCAAATATAGCAGCGTGAGGTCAAAAAACTAGCCTTGATGTGTTCCATCACTGCATCTGGAAATGGGGATAAATACACATATTTGCCCATCTCGCTGAGCTCAAATGCATGACTTCTAAGTCTTCATTCATAATAAGAATAGGCAGTGTACAGTTTGATGCTTAGTGTTACCAGTAACATGGCCAAAAAGGTATGGAAAAGGGCAGAATTAATTTGACCTGATGAAATAGTGCAGCCCAGAAAAGTAAACTAGCCATGGGCAGAGAGAATGCTGGTCAGGAGTATGTGGGCAAAGCTAGAGACACTGAAATGCACATGGCTTTTTTGTGTAACCAACTGATTTGTGGCACTGGTTCCCTCCTCCCCGTTTTTCCCTCTCCTTGTATTATCTTCTCCTCTCTAAATGAACTCATGTGATCTTGTTAAGGGATAGGTAGAATAAACTTGCATCACTTAGTCTTTGCTCTGGATTGCTCCCAGCTAATTGCCTGCGTAATCCCTCTAATCTGGGTCATCAGGAAAAGAACTCAGTTTTCACAACATAAGCACTGAATAATCCAGCTGCTAAGATTTGGCTTCATGGGATGTAAGACATACCATTTTTGAGCTAACTTTAGTCAATCAACTGATCAACCCAACATACACACAATCTGTTGATATTCTATAAGTCAAAATCAATAAACTGTTCTCCAAACTCACCCCCATTGCACCTTTTGCACCCCCATTGCACCTTCTCAAGTGCCACCTATCTTTTCCACGTTACTCCTAACTACGGCCTTGCATAAGCCTCTACTGTTCTATCCATTCTTACTGCTTTTCTTCTCATCATGACCACCATGGTATTCCTGCCTCCCTATGTTTATTTAGAAGTGAAGTATGACTCAGTAAACCTTCTAGATACTTCCATGCCAAGCTGAAGGCCACCTTATCAGGGGGAGTTCACCCTGATGATCCCTAGACCTATTATGCTCTTCCATAGCTTACTGGGTAGAGAGAACAGGCTTCACCTGGTTTCACAGCCTGACTTTCTCTTCCATAGCTTACTGGGTGGAGAGAACAGGCTTCACCTGGTTTCACAGCCTGACTTGGACTCTGAATATATGACTTTGGGAAGGTTGTCCACCACCTTGCTCCCTTTCGTCACTTGTAAGATACAGATATTTTCACTTACCTTATGAGGTTGTGTGAGTACTAAATGAGAAAAATCAAGTAAAGTGCTAGAAGGAATGCCTAGCATATACTAAGTACATGATAACAATAACTATTCTTATTTATTAGTAGAAATAACAATGAAGGGGAGGGACAAAGATGGCCCATTAGAAGCAGCTGTGGTCTGTGGCATTCACGAAGAGGAATGAAAGCTGCAAGTGAATTCAGCACCTTCAACTAACATATCCAAGTTCTCACATTGGGACTGACTAGGCAAACAACTCAATCCACAGAGAATGAAGAAAAGCAAAGTGGGACGATGGCCCACCGAGGAGCACCACAGAGCCAAATGAACCCCCAACCATACCCTGGGAAACCAGGTGTCTCCCATGGATCTTTGCAATCTGCAGATCAGGAGATCCTCTCGTGAGCCCATGTCATCAGGTCCTTGAGTCCAATACACAAAGCTGTGTGGATTCTCAGCAGAACAGCCACTCAGGCACACGCAGAGACCCAGGAGCTTTACACACTCCAGCCCCAGGATCCCTGGCAAGGGCAGAGATCTGCCCATACATATCCCCAGCAAAGGGGCTGAATCCAAGGGGCCAAGGAGTGTCATTCTGCAGGCCCCACTTCGAAAGGCACCTCAAAAGTTAAGACACACTGGCTTGGAATTCCAGCCAGCCAATAGCAATGCTAGGCAGGCTAGAGTCAGCCTGAGATGGGACCCAGTTCCTGCGGGGAGAAGTGACCTCCATCTCTGCACTTTGGTAGATTCAGATGTTTCAGCCTAGTGGAGTTGGAGAATCTAAACAGTCTGGAAGAGGAAGGGTCCCCCACAACGCAACACAACTGCCTTGCCAGGTGGTGGCCAGGCTGCTTCTTTAAGTGGGACCCCAATCCGTTTCTCCTCACTGGGCAGGAACTTCCTGTGGAGGCTTTAGCCACTTCAGCCAGGGTTTTATGGAGAGAGCTCTGATCTCTCCCTTAGGTGGAGCTCCTTGGGGGCGGGGCAGCCACCATCTCTGTGGTCTAGCTGGCTAAGCCATGCCAGCCTGCTGGCTTTGGAGAATCCAGAAAGTCTGGATGAGGAAGGGGCCCCCCAGTGCAGCACACCTGCTCTACGAAAAATCAATCAGACTGAGATTCTTTAAGCAGGACCCTGATCCTGTTCCTCCCAACTGGGTGAGACCTTGCAACAACTAGAAAAAACTAGTTGCCTCAGTTTTTTTTTAATACCTGGAGGTATCCCCAGTGAAGGCCATGAAACAGCAAAAATGGCCACCTGCTCTTTTCTCTGGAAGCTCTGTTCCAGGGGGCTACTAACCTGTTGCTGACCTGAGTGTGCCTGTAAGAGGTGGCCAACAGGACTGAGGCTGAGATGGCTGAAGTGACAGAAGTAGGTTTTAGAAAGTGGGTAATAATGAACTTTGCTGAGCTAAAGGAGCATGTTGTAACCCAATGCAAAGAAGCTAAGAATCATGATAAAATAATACAGGAGCTGATAGAATAGACAGAAACATAACTGACCTGATGGAGCTAAGAAACACAACACGAGAACTTCACAATGCAATCACAAGTATCAATAGCAGGATAGACCAAGTGGAGGAAAGAATCCTAGACTTTAAGACTATCTTTATGAAATAAGGCAGGCATACAAGAATAAAGAAAAAAAAAGAATGAAAAGGAATAAACAAAACTCCAAGAAATATGGGATTAGATAAAGAGACCAAACTATGACTCACTGGTCCTGCCCAGTGAGGAGGAATGGATTGGGATCTCACTTAAAGAAGCAGTTTGGCCATGATCTGGCAAGGCAGTTGTGCTCTTCCAGACTGTTTGGATTCTCTAATACCAGCAGGCTGGAATGTCTGAGCCTACAGAAGTACAGAGATGGAGGCCACCCCTTCCCCCAGGAATTGGTTTCCATCTCAGGCAGATTCTTACCTATTGGCATTGTCTGCCTGGTATTCCAAGCCAGTGTGTCTTAACTTGTGAGGTACATGAAAGAGACAAGCAGAATGGAACGAAGTTGGAAAACATAGTTCAGTATATCATCCAGGAGAACTTCCCCAACCTAGCAAGACAGGCCCACATTCAAATTAAGGAAATCCAGAGAACCCCAGTAAGATACCCTATGAGAAGATCAGCCCGAAGACACATAATCTTCAGATTCTCCAGTGTCAAAATGAAAGAAAACATGTTAAGGGCAGCCAGAGACAAAGGCCAGTACACCTACAAAGGAAGTCCATCAGACTAACAATGGACCTCTCAGTGGAAACCCTACAAGCTAGAAGAGATTGGAGGCCAATTTTCAACACTCTTAAAGAAAAGAATTTCCGATGGGCGGAGCAAGATGGCCGAATAGGAACAGCTCCAGTCTCCAACTCCCAGTGCGAGCGACACAGAAGACCGGTGATTTCCGCATTTTCAACTGAGGTACTGGGTTCATCTCACTAGGGAGTGCTGGATAATCGGTGCTGGTCAGCTGCTGAAGTCCGACCAGCGAGAGCTGAAGCAGGGCGAGGCATCGCCTCACCTGGGAAGCATAAGGGGGAAGGGAATCTCCCCCGGCAAAGGTGCGCAGCTCATCGCCAGCAATGGATCAAAGCTGGATGGAGAATGACTTTGACGAGATGAGAGAAAAAGGATTCAGTCCATCAAACTTCTCAGAGCTAAAGGAGGAATTACGTACAGCGCAAAGAAACTAAAAATCTTGGAAAAAAAAGTGCAAGAATTGATGGCTAGAGTAATTAATGCAGAGAAGGTCATAAACGAAATGAGAGAGATGAAAACCATGACACGAGAAATACGTGACAAATGCACAAGCGTCAGTAACCGACTCGATCAACTGGAAGAAAGAGTCTCAGCGATTGAGGATCAAATGAATGAAATGAAGCGAGAAGAGAAACCAAAAGAAAAAAGAAGAAAAAGAAATGAACAAAGCCTGCAAGAAGCATGGGATTATGTAAAAAGACCAAATCTACGTCTGATTGGGGTGCCTGAAAGTGAGGGGGAAAATGGAACCAACTTGGAAAACACTCTTCAGGATATCATCCAGGAGAATTTCCCCAACCTAGTAGGGCAGGCCAACATTCAAATACAGGAAATACGGAGAACGCCACAAAGATACTCCTCGAGAAGAGCAACTCCAAGACACATAATTGCCAGATTCACCAAAGTTGAAATGAAGGAAAAAATCTTAAGGGCAGCCAGAGAGAAAGGTCGGGTTACCCACAAAGGGAAGCCCATCAGACTAACAGCAGATCTCTCGGCAGAAACTCTGCAAGCCAGCAGAGAGTGGGGGCCAATATTCAACATTCTTAAAGAAAAGAATTTTAAACCCAGAATTTCATATCCAGCCAAACTAAGTTTCATAAGAGAAGGAGAAATAAAATCCTTTACAGATAAGCAAATGCTTAGAGATTTTGTCACCACCAGGCCTGCCTTACAAGAGACCCTGAAAGAAGCACTCAACATGGAAAGGAACAACCGGTACCAGCCATTGCAAAAACATGCCAAAATGTAAAGACCATCAAGGCTAGGAAGAAACTGCATCAACTAACGAGCAAAATAACCAGTTAATATCATAATGGCAGGATCAAGTTCACACATAACAATATTAACCTTAAATGTAAATGGACTAAATGCTCCAATTAAAAGACACAGACTGGCAAACTGGATAAAGAGTCAAGACCCATCAGTCTGCTGTATTCAGGAGACCCATCTCACATGCAGAGACATACATAGGCTCAAAATCAAGGGATGGAGGAAGATTTACCAAGCAAATGGAGAATAAAAAAAAGCAGGGGTTGCAATACTAGTATCTGATAAAACAGACTTCAAACCATCAAAGATCAAAAGAGACAAAGAAGGCCATTACATAATGGTAAAGGGATCAATTCAACAGGAAGAGCTAACTATCCTAAATATATATGCACCCAATACAGGAGCACCCAGATTCATAAAGCAAGTCCTTAGAGACTTACAAAGAGACTTAGACTCCCATACAATAATAATGGGAGACTTCAACACTCCACTGTCAACATTAGACAAATCAACGAGACAGAAAGTTAACGAGGATATCCAGGAATTGAACTCATCTCTGCAGCCAGCAGACCTAATAGACATCTATAGAACTCTCCACCCCAAATAAACAGAATATACATTCTTCTCAGCACCACATCGCACTTACTCTAAAATTGACCACATAATTGGAAGTAAAGCACTCCTCAGCAAATGTACAAGAACAGAAATTATAACAAACTGTCTCTCAGACCACAGTGCAATCAAACTAGAACTCAGGACTAAGAAACTCAATCAAAACTGCTCAACTACATGGAAACTGAACAACCTGCTCCTGAATGACTACTGGGTACATAACGAAATGAAGGCAGAAATAAAGATGTTCTTTGAAACCAATGAGAACAAAGATACAACATACCAGAATCTCTGGGACACATTTAAAGCAGTGTGTAGAGGGAAATTTATAGCACTAAATGCCCACAAGAGAAAGCTGGAAAGATCTAAAATTGACACTCTAACATCGCAATTAAAAGAACTAGAGAAGCAAGAGCAAACACATTCAAAAGCTAGCAGAAGGCAAGAAATAACTAAGATCAGAGCAGAACTGAAGGAGATAGAGACACAAAAAACCCTCCAAAAAATCAATGAATCCAGGAGTTGGTTTTTTGAAAAGATCAACAAAATTGACAGACCACTAGCCAGACTAATAAAGAAGAAAAGAGAGAAGAATCAAATCGACGCAATTAAAAATGATCAAGGGGATATCACCACCGACCCCACAGAAATACAAACTACCATCAGAGAATACTATAAACACCTCTACGCAAATAAACTGGAAAATCTAGAAGAAATGGATAATTTCCTGGACACTTACACTCTCCCAAGACTAAACCAGGAAGAAGTTGAATCCCTGAATAGACCAATAGCAGGCTCTGAAATTGAGGCAACAATTAATAGCCTACCAACCAAAAAAAGTCCAGGACCAGATGGATTCACAGCTGAATTCTACCAGAGGTACAAGGAGGAGCTGGTACCATTCCTTCTGAAACTATTCCAATCAATAGAAAAAGAGGGAATCCTCCCTAACTCATTTTATGAGGCCAACATCATCCTGATACCAAAGCCTGGCAGAGACACAACAAACAAAGAGAATTTTAGACCAATATCCCTGATGAACATCAATGCAAAAATCCTCAATAAAATACTGGCAAACCGGATTTAGCAACACATCAAAAAGCTTATCCACCATGATCAAGTGGGCTTCATCCCTGGGATGCAAGGCTGGTTCAACATTCGCAAATCAATAAACATAATCTAGCATATAAACAGAACCAAAGACAGGAACCACATGATTATCTCAATAGATGCAGAAAAGGCTTTTGACAAAATTCAACAGCCCTTCATGCTAAAAACGCTCAATAAATTCAGTATTGATGGAACGTACCTCAAAATCATAAGAGCTATTTATGACAAACCCACAGCCAATATCATACTGAATGGGCAAAAACTGGAAAAATTCCCTTTGAAAACTGGCACAAGACAGGGATGCCCTCTCTCACCACTCCTATTCAACATAGTGTTGGAAGTTCTGGCTAGGGCAATCAGGCAAGAGAAAGAAATCAAGGGTATTCAGTTAGGAAAAGAAGAAGTCAAATTGTCCCTCTTTGCCAATGACATGATTGTATATTTAGAAAACCCCATTGTCTCAGCCCAAAATCTCCTTAAGCTGATAAGCAACTTCAGCAAAGTCTCAGGATACAAAATTAATGTGCAAAAATCACAAGCATTCTTATACACCAGTAACAGACAAACAGAGAGCCAAATCAGGAATGAACTTCCATTCACAATTGCTTCAAAGAGAATCAAATACCTAGGAATCCAACTTACAAGGGATGTAAAGGACCTCTTCAAGGAGAACTACAAACCACTGCTCAGTGAAATAAAAGAGGACACAAACAAATGGAAGAACATACCATGCTCATGGATAGGAAGAATCAATATCGTGAAAATGGCCATACTGCCCAAGGTTATTTATATATTCAATGCCATCCCCATCAAGCTACCAATGAGTTTCTTCACAGAATTGGAAAAAACTGCTTTAAAGTTCATATGGAACCAAAAAAGAGCCCACAGCTCCAAGACAAACCTAAGTCAAAAGAACAAAGCTGGAGGCATCACGCTACCTGACTTCAAACTATACTACAAGGCTACAGTAACCAAAACAGCATGGTACTGGTACCAAAACAGAGATATAGACCAATGGAACAGAACAGAGTCCTCAGAAATAATACCACATATCTACACCCACCTGATCTTTGACAAACCTGAGAGAAACAAGAAATGGGGAAAGGATTCCCTATTTAATAAATGGTGCTGGGAAAATTGGCTAGCCATAAGTAGAAAGCTGAAACTGGATCCTTTCCTTACTCCTTATACAAAAATTAATTCAAGATGGATTAGAGACTTAAATGTTAGACCTAATACCATAAAAATCCTAGAGGAAAACCTAGAGGTAGTACCATTCAGGACATAGGCATGGGCTAAGACTTCATGTCTAAAACACCAAAAGCAACGGCAACAAAAGCCAAAATTGACAAATGGGATCTCATTAAACTAAAGAGCTTCTGCACAGCAAAAGAAACTACCATCAGAGTGAACAGGCAACCTACAGAATGGGAGAAAATTTTTGCAATCTACTCATCTGACAAAGGGCTAATATCCAGAACCTACAAAGAACTCAAACAAATTTACAAGAAAAAAACAAACAACCCCATCAAAAAGTGGGCAAAGGATATGAACAGACATTTCTCAAAAGAAGACATCCATACAGCCAACAGACACATGAAAAAATGCTCATCATCACTGGCCATCAGAGAAATGCAAATCAAAACCACAATGAGATACCATCTCACACCAGTTAGAATGGCGATCATTAAAAAGTCAGGAAACAACAGGTGCTGGAGAGGATGTGGAGAAACAGGAACACTTTTACACTGTTGGTGGGATTGTAAACTAGTTCAACCATTATGGAAAACAGTATGGCGATTCCTCAAGGATCTAGAACTAGATGTACCATATGACCCAGCCATCCCATTACTGGGGATACACCCAAAGGATTATAAATCATGCTGCTATAAAGACACATGCACACGTATGTTTATTGCGGCACTATTCACAATAGCAAAGACTTGGAATCAACCCAAATGTCCATCAGTGACAGACTGGATTAAGAAAATGTGGCACATATACACCATGGAATACTATGCAGCCATAAAAAAGGATGAGTTTTTGTCCTTTGTAGGGACATGGATGCAGCTGGAAACCATCATTCTTAGCAAACTATCACAAGAACAGAAAACCAAACACCGCATGTTCTCACTCATAGGTGGGAACTGAACAATGAGATCACTTGGACTCGGGAAGGGGTACACCACACACTGGGGCCTATCATGGGGAGGGGGTAGGGGGGAGGGATTGCATTGGGAGTTATACCTGATGTAAATGACGAGTTGATGGGTGCTGACGAGTTGATGGGTGCAGCACACCAACATGGCACAAGTATACATATGTAACAAACCTGCACATTATGCACATGTACCCTAGAACTCAAAGTATAATAAAAAAAAAAAAAAGAAAACTAAAAAAAAAAAAAAAAAATGAAAAAGTGCAGCCATTTAAAAAAAAAAAAAAAAAAGAAAAGAATTTCCAATGCAGAATTCCCTATCTGGCCAAACTAAGCTTCATAAGTGAGGGAGAAATAAGATCCTTTTTCAGACAAGCAAATGCCATTCATCACCACCAGGCCTACCTTGCAAGAGCTTCCGAAGGAAGCACTAAATATGGAAAGGAAAAACCAGCCACTACAAAAACACACTGAAGTACACAGACCAGTGATACTATGAAGCAACCACATAAACAGGCCTACAAAATAACCAACTACCATCATGATGACAGGATCAAATTCACATATAACAATACTAACATTAAATGTAAATGGGCAAAGTGCCCCAATTAAAGGCATGGCAAGCTGGATAAAGAGCCAAGACCCACTGGCATGTTGTCTTCAGGAGACACATCTCACATGCAGAGACACACATAGGCTCAAAATAAAGGGATGGAGGAAAATTTACTAAGCAAATGGAAGGAAAAAAGAAGGGGTTGCAATCCGAGTTTCTGACAAAACAGACTTTAAACCAATAAAGATTAAAAAAAAAAAAAAAGACAAGGGCATTACACAATAGTAAAGGATTCAATTCAACAAGAACTAACTATCCTAAATATATATGCACCCAATATAGGAGCATCCAGATTCATAAAGCAAATTCTTAAAAGGCCTACAAAGAGACTTAGACACCCACACAATAATAGTGGGAGACTTTAACATTTCGCTGACAATATTACACAGATCATCAAGACAAAAAATTAACAAAGACATTCAGGACCTGAATTCAGCTGTAGACCAAGTAGACCTGATAGATATCTACAGAACTCTCCACCCAAAAAACAATAGACTATGCATTCTTCTTATCACTACACTGCACTTACTCTAAAATTGACCACATAATTGGAAGTAAAACAATCCTCAGCAAATGCAAAATAGCTGAAATAATAACAGCTTCTCAAACCATAGCACAATCAAATTAGAACTCAAGATTAAGAAACTCTATCAAAATCACACAACTACATGGAAATTGAACAATCTGCTCCTGAATGACAGTTGGGTAAATAATGAAATTGAGGCAGAAATCAAGAAGTTCTTTGAAACTAATGAGAACAAAGAGAAAATATACCAGAATCTCTGGGATGCAGCTGAATTGCAGTGTTAAGAGGGGAATTTACAGCACTAAATGCCCAGACCAAAAAGCTAGAAAGATCTCAAATCAACAACCTAACTTTACAACTAAAAGAACTAGAAAACCAAGAGCAAACAAACCCCAAAGCTAGCAGAAGACAAGAAATAAACAAAAGCAGAGCTGAACTGAAGGAGACAGAGACATGAAAAACCCTTCAAAATATCAATGAATCCAGGAGCTGTTTAAAAAAAAAAATAGTAAAATAGACTGCTAGCTAGACTAATAAAGAAGTATTAAATAAACACAGTCAGAAATGATAAGGGGAATATCACTGCTGACCCCACAGAAATACAAACTACCATCAGACAAGACTATCACTTCTATGCACATAGACTAGAAATTCCTGGAAACATACACTATCCAAGACTGAATCAGGAAGAAATGGAATCCCTGAATAGACCAATAACGAGTTATGAAATTGAGGCAGTAATAAATAGCCTACCAATCACAAAAAGGCCCAGGACCAGACAAATTCACAGCTGAATTCTACAAGCAGTAGGAGAGCTGGTGCCATTTCTCCTGAAACTATTCCAAACAATTGAAAAGGAGGGACTCCTCCCTAATTCATTCTATGAGGCCAGCATCATCCTGACACCAAAACCTGGCAGAGATACAACAACAACAAAAACAACAAACTTCAGGTCAATATCTCTGATGAACATTGATGCAAAAAATCCTCAATAAAATACTGGCATACTGAATCCAGCAGCACATCAAAAAGCTTATCCACTATGACCAAGTTGGCTTCATCCCCAGGATGCAAGGTTGATTCAACATACACAAATCAATAAATGTGATTTACCACATAAAAATAACTAAAGACTAAAACCACATGATTATCTCAGTAGATGCAGAAAAGAACTTCAATAAAATTCAACATCCCTTCATGTTAAAAACCTCAATAAACTAGGTATTGAAGGAACATACCCCATAATAATAAGAGCCATATATGACAAACCCACAGGCAACACCATACTGAATGGATAAAAGCTGGAAGCATTCTCCTTGAAAACTGGCATAAGACAAGTTTGCCTTCTCTCACCACTCCTATTCAACAGTATTGGAAGTCCTGGACAGGGCAATCAGGCAAGAGAAAGAAATAAAGCGTATTCACATAGGAGAAAGGAAGTCAAATTGTCTTTGTTTGTATATGACATAACCCTATGTTTAGAAAAACCCATTATCTCAGCCCAAAAGCTTCTTAAACTGATAAGCAACTTCAGCAAAGTCTCGGGATACAAAATCAATGTGGAAAAATCACTAGCATTCCTATACACCAACAACAGGCAAGCTGAGAGCCAAATCATGAATGAACTCCCATTCATAATTGCTACAAAAAGAATAAAATACCTAGGAATACAGCTAACAAGAGGAGTGAACAACCTCTTCAACGAGAACTACAAACCACTGCTCAAAGAAATCAGAGAAGAAACAAACAAATGGAAAATATTCCATGCTCATGGATAAGAAGAATCAAGATTGTAAAAATGGCCATACTATCCAAAATAATTTACAGATTCAATGCTATTCCCATCAAACTACCATTGACTTCCTTCACAGAATTAGCAAAAACTATTTTAAAATGCATATACAATCAAAAAATAGCCCAAATAGGCAAGATAGTTCTAAGCAAAAAGAACAAAGCTGGAGGCATTATGCTACCTGACTTCAAACTATCCTACAAGTCTACAGCAACCAAAACAGCATGGTACTGGTATAAGAACAGGCGCATAGACTAACGGAACAGAATAGAGAACTCAGAAATAAGACTGCAAACCTACAACCATCTGATCTTCAACAAACCTGACAAAAACAAGCAATGCGGAAAGGATTCCCTGTTTAATAAATGGTGCTGAGAGAACTGGCTAGCCATATGCAGAAAATTGAAACTGGATCCCTTCCTTATAGCATATACAAAAATTAAGTCAAGATGGATTAAAGATTTAAATGCAAAACCTAAAACTGTAAAAACCCTACAAGAAAATCTAGGCAATACCATTCAGGACATAGGCACGGGCAAAGATTTCATGACAAAAACACTGAAAGCAGTTTCAACAAAAGCGTAAACTGACAAATGGGATCTAATTAAACCAAAGAGTTTCTGCACATCAAAAGACATATCAGAGTAAACAAACAACCTACAGAATAGGAGTAAATTTTTGCAATCTATCCATTTGACAAAGGTCTGATATCCAGAATCTACAAGGAACTTAAACAAATTTTCCAAAAAACCCAAACAACCCTATTAAAAAGTAGACAAATAACCTGAACAGACACTTCTCAAAAGAAGACAATTATGTGGCCAATAAACATATGAAAAAAAAGCTCAACATCACGGATCATTAGAGAAATGTAAATCAAAACCACAATGAGATACCATCTCAAAATTACAATTACTTTTGCACCAATCTAATATTAAATATTAAAAAGTCGAAAAGACAACAGATGCTGGCGAGGTTGTGGAGAAAAAGGAATGCTTTCACACTGTTTTTAGGAGTGAAAATTAGTTCATCCATTGTGGAAGACAGTGCAGTGTGGTGATTTTTCTAGAGGCAGAAATACCATTTGTTCCAGCAATCCCATTACTGGTTTCATACCCAAATAATTATAAATTATGCTAATATAAAGAAACATGCATGCATATGTTCATTGCAGCACTATTCATAATAGTAAAGACATGGAATCAACCTAATGCCCATCAATGATAGACTGGATAAAGAAAATGTGGTACATAAAACACCATGGAATACTATGCAGCCATAAAAAGGAATGAGATCATGTCCTTTGCAGGGACATGGATGGAACTGGAATCTGTTATCCTCAGCAAACTAATACAGGAACAGAAAACCAAACACTGCATGTTCTCACTTATGAGTGGGAGATGAACAAAGAGAACACATGAACACATGGGGTGGGAATCAACACACACTGGGGTTTGTTGGAAGAGAGGGTGTGGGAGGGAGAGCACCAGGAATAGCTAATGGATGCTGGGCTTAATACCTAGGTGATGAGATGACCTGGGCAGCAAACCACCAAGCCACAAGTTTACCTATGTAACAAACCTGCACATCCTGCACATGTACCCCTGAACTTAAAATAAAGTTGAAGAAGAAAAAAAGAAATAACTACAGTAACAAGTAATTTAGTAGTTTCTAACTCCCAGGTGTTGTGCCCTGCATAACCTTGCATGACATGTTATTATGATTATTTTACTCATGAGAAAAACAAAGCTTTAAATTGTAGGAAATTTACCAAAGGCCATACAAGAGACAGTGCTAAGATTTTAAGGTCCTTCAGCCTAAAAAGTGGCACCTTTTGTTTATTTTTTATTTCAACACATTTTACTCAGTCATTATAGTAAATGAGGAAAGGAATGGCATTTACAGAATACGTTTCTTTATGACGTCTTAAGCTGGTCCCATTTTTTCCAATTAATTGGGTGCTTATATGTGTAACCTAGATATCAGCCAAAGTCACTCTATTCTTTGAGTTGAGAAATACATAAAATTTTCCAGAGGTCTTTCTCCTACATCTTGCAAAAGGGCCACTGTGTTCCCAAGACTATAGTTTCTCTTGGAAAATTCTGGTTTGGAGTTTCAACATAATATCTTGGCTCAAACTTCTCGCTCTTACTCAGACTCAATTTCATTCTCATGTCTAGTCCCTCACCTACGGCTTCTGTTCCCTATTCACTGCCATAGTTTGAATATTTGACCCTCCAAACCTCATTTTATAATTTGATTCCCAATGTAGGAGGTGGGGCCTGATGGGAGGTGTTTAGGCCATGGGAGTGGATCCTTCATGAATAGATTAATGCCCTCCTTGAGGAGGCAGGGGCGAGTGAGGGAGTTTTAACTCTATTAGTTCCCAAAAGAGCTGGTTGTCAAAAAGAGCCTGTCATCTCTCTCCTCTCTCTCTTGCATCCTCTCACCAAACGGTCTCTGATATACACATAAGCTCCCCTTTATCTTTCAGCACAAGGGGAAGCAGCCTGTGGCCCTCACCAGATGCAGATATCCAATCTTCCAGCAAGCAGAATTGTGAGCCAAATAAACCTCTTTTCTTTTCTCCAGCCTCTGGTATTCCTTTATAGTAACACTAAACCAAGACTTTTACCCACGCATAAGACTTCTTGGTTTTCCCTCTAAAACATGCACATAATAAGAATGTATGTCAGGCTTGGAGAGATGGAGGGTGTTTAAATCACAGAAACACAAACAACACTGAATGTTCAATTTCCTTTGACTCGAGATACCTTTAAGGCTCCTTGCTACTGGAAATCACTCACTTCCCCATTTTATGCCCAACCTCCATTTTCTCACTTTGTTGATTCCCTTTAATCCCCTTCAAAACTCTCCTAATATCTTTTCTCTAGAAGAGTCTTTAAAATTTTCATTATTTTATCCTTAACTGATTTAGGGTCAAAATTTTGTTGTTTCTTAACAACAAAATAGCTAGAAGAGAGGATTTGAATTTTTCTCAACACACAAAAAAGATACATATTTGAGCCAATGGATGTGCTGAATACCCTGACTTGATCATTACACATCGTATACACGTATCAAAATATCACATGTACACCATAAATATGTACAATTATTACGCATCAATAAAAAGTATAATAATAAAAACACAGGCAAGCAAGAAAGAGGAGACAAGGATAACTCAGAATTTTAGAGAATGGGGTACTCAAGGAAGTCAAAAAGAGAAATTTATCGGCAAGATCAAAAGTAAATTTGTTTCAAACATGCAATAAAGATACTGCATTACATTTGAGTGGAGAAATCAATCAGGCAGCTGGAAATATCAAAAGGAGATTCTAAGAGAGATTAGGACAGATGTAGATACTCACACAGTGGTTAATAGTTGCAGACAAAATGGTGGAGTATGATTAAACATACATAGAAAGAGTGGAGCATGGGGATAGGAATAAGTTTAAGAGAGGAGATACAGGATTTGAAGAAATGGTAATATTCAAAAGAAAGGACAAGGGGAAACATAGAAATACAGGAAAACTAGGATGCTAAAACATAGAGGAAGATGAGCAAAGAGACATTTTTACACAGAAGAGGCAGGACAAGAGTGACAAATGTTCCTGGAAGTAAAGATCAACACTGTAAAGATGGCAATAAATTCCAGGATTAGGAGACTAGCAGTGTCATGAATAAAGGTAGTTTAAGTGAAGCGGTAAGAAATAAAAAGCCAAGGAGCAAGGGTTACATAAATGAATAAAAAACTTCAATTGTGACATGTTTGAATTTTAAAAGGAAAAAAAATTGTAAGACTCAAGGTAGATAAAAAGCTTATTTCAGTATATAGAAGACTGAGTATTTTTTAGGCAAAATGTACCCAGTAGAGTAGGAAAGATTAAAAGATAATTCCCACACACTCTATTCAACAGAGCCTGAGGTTATAATGCTATTTGCCACTGAAACAATTTACCTCAACAGTATATGTGTGTGTGCGTGTGTGTGTGTGTGTATGCTTACATAGTTCAATGCATGTATACACACACACACACACCTGGTTATAGAACAGTGACAAACACTGAAAGCTATTGTATATTCTAAGTCAGTGAGTTTTAATGCTTCCAAATGGAAGTAATCTCAGCTACCACACCATTCTGAGATGTTGTTTTTGTTTACTTAATGCAAACTCTTTCTCTGATTTTATTTTATATTCCAGAAAACACCAAATGTCTAACCCACAGTTTGGACTAATAATGGCTAACAAAGTATGCTGGGACTACAACCACCACAAGGAGACAAAGAAAGAATGTTTGATGTAAACATAAAGGTTTTGCAACAGTTCCAGGTACCATCAGGGAAATGGCCAAATTAATAGAAAGTAATTAATGACAATTAAGAAGGGTTACAAAAACTTCACTGAAGCTAGAAAGGACTGACAACCAATTACATTAGTTGTAGCTGGAAA
Source organism: Macaca thibetana thibetana (assembly GCF_024542745.1). Classification (NCBI taxonomy): domain Eukaryota; kingdom Metazoa; phylum Chordata; class Mammalia; order Primates; family Cercopithecidae; genus Macaca; species Macaca thibetana. The sequence continues at coordinate 56,593,484 of NC_065579.1, forward strand.
AAACTGTGGCTGACAGCCAGTTATGATTTCAAGAAATTTGGAGAAAATAGAAGATATTTTACCAACAGACTATTCTGGTAACAACTTCCAAAGAGGCTGTACCACAAGGACTCAATAGAGCGCTGATTTGGTTGTACCTGCAATTCCAAAAGTGCATATTACAGGTAAAAAGGGATGGAACAAGTGCCCAGAGAAAGATATGGATACAAACAAAATAATTATCCTTGGAAAGGACAGATTTGTCCTTCTAATTTCTCACACCACTAAAATAGACAACAATTTAGAGGTTTTGAGATGGAGAGTTGAACTAAGATCACAGGAATTGAGGCCATCTGTCAGGCCTAGAGTAAGGAGAGAATTCGGAAAAGATTTGGAAAAATAAATAGATAAGTTTTGGAGCAGCATTTTGAGGGATACAGTAAGTAGACTTCTGCTTCTAAAAATGTGAACTATACACAGAACATTTCTATCCTGAATCTCCACCAAATGACAATAAGGGAATAAGAAAAGGCACAAGAGCAAATTTAAGAGAAGAATAAGGAGAAGATCTGAGATTTTAATAACTAGTTGAAAGCTAGCAAGAAGAAGGATAATTGGAAATCCACTTAGAAATCTTTAGAATGCTAAAACATACTCTTGCAGTGGTAAAAATAAGAGGCACCATAATGTTTCATTACACCAAGTCTCAGGAATTTGAAGTACCAGATATTTCTAAGTATGGACTTAAAAAGATTGGCTGAAAGTCATTTTACAAAGGCGTTGGCCTCTCAGATTGTCTCTGTCATACAGTGCAGCAAGGTAATCCTCCTCCTTAATCCAGCAGTGGGTTTCCAGGGTTGATGGCACCATTGGAGCTTCCTATTGTATCAGAGGTAGCATGGTTTTGGGTCAGCTGAAGCAACAATGGCCTCACCAGGCCAGCTCTGCAGTGTTCCTACTCTGGAAGCTGTTTCTGAAAATTCAGCCATAGATATATTGTTTGTTCATTTAATCTGTGAACTATCTGACACCCCTCAGTAAATTACTTCCTGGTTAAAGTAGCTACTAAGCTTAAAATATGTGCTTCTTAAGACCCAATAATTTCACCCTTAAGTACATACACAATAAAAATGAACATATCTGTATCTACCAAAAGACTTGTTAAAAAAATGTTTATGGGACCACGTGTGGTGGCTCACGCCTGTAATCCCAGTGTGTCCGGAATTGGTTCCTTCCAGTGGGTTCTTGGTCTCTGACTTCAAGAATGAAGTTGCAGACCCTCACAGTGAGTGTTACAGTTCTTAAAGATGGCCTGTCCAGAGTTTGTTCCTTCAGATGTTCAGATGTGTCCAGAGTTTCTTCCTTCCAGTGGGTTCGTGGTCTTGCTGACTTCAGGAATGAAGCTGTGGACCCTCATAATCAGTGTTACAGCTCATAAAGGTAGTGTGGACACAAAGAGTGAGCAGCAGCAAGATTTATTGTGAAGAGCAAAAGAACAAAGCTTCCACAGTGTGGAAGGGGACCCTTGCTGCTGCTGGCTCAGGTTGCCAGCTTTTATTTCCTTATTTGGCCCCGCCCATATCCTACTGATTGGTCCATTTTACAGAGCGCTGATTGGTGCATTTTTACAGTGTGCTGATTGGTGCATTTACAATCCTTTAGCTAGATATACAGCACTGATTGGTGCGTTTACAATCCTTTAGCTAGACAAAAAAGTTCTCCAAGTCCCCACCTGACCCAGAAGCCCAGCACTTTGGGGTGCCGATGTTGGTGGATCACGAGGTCAGGAGATCGAGGCCATCCTGGCTAACATGGTGAAACCCTGTCTCTAATAAAATACAAAAAATTAGCTGGGCGTGGTGGTGGGTGCCTGTAGTCCCAGCTACCCGGGAGGCTGAGGCAGGAGAATGGTGTGAACCCAGGAGGCGGAGCTTGCAGTGAGCCGAGATCATGCCACTGCACTGCTGCCTGAGTGACAGAGCAAGGCTCTGTCTCAAAAAAAAAAAAAAAAAAAAAAAAAAAAAAAAGTTTACGGCAGCTCTATTTACAGGCAAAACCCAAAATGACCATACCAAAAAAAAAAAAAAAAGATAAATTACAATATCAATGGAATACCACACATCAATTTCCAATAAAAATACAAAATACCACTACACATAACATGGAATAATCCCACTGACATTGTTGAGCAAAAGAAAACAGAAACAGAAAAAGACTTACCATACGAACCTATATATAGGAAGTTTAAAAACAGGCAAAACTAATCTCTGGTGATAGAAGTCACAATGGTGGCTACCTCAGGAGAGGGGTACAAGAGGCATGTAACAGGAAGAGGCAAAGAGTAGGCTTCCAGGCTGCTAAAGATATTCTATGTATTCATTGGGATGCTGGATACAGAGTAAACATATGTAAAACTCCCCTGGGCTATGTTTATGTTATACCTCAATTTAGCAAGAAAGAAAAGAAGCAGAAGGGGGAAGAAAGGAAGGGAGAAAGGGCAGAAAAAAGGGGGAGAGGAAGGAAGGGAGAGAGGGAGGAGGGGGAGGGAGAGAAACAGGAGGCAGGCAGGCTAGTGTGGACTCTGTTGCTGACAATCAGAAGCTCTGATTCAAACAAGAGTAAATAAGAAATAAATAATGGGATTAGATGGTCAGAATTTCTAGTGGGCTTAAATCTGCATTTTCTCCAGCAATGACCATAAGCTCTGAGGTAAAGTCGGAGGAAGAGGGCTAACATTGAGAGCTCTTTTCACATGCTTTCTCATCTAAACCATACAATCACTCGAAGAAGGTATTACTATCTTCATGTTTTAGAGTAAGTGATGGGGACAGAAAAGTTACATCATTTGTCTGAGAATAAAGAGCTAACTAATAGAACTGAAATTTGATTCAAGTCAGCCTGACTTCACTGACCATGTTCTTTCCATAACTCTGCTCAGAGAAGTAGGAAGCCTGGGTTAGGAGTCTGGGAAAGTGGATGTCATGGAAGGTCAACAGGCCATAGTAGTCCAGGGAAAACTCTTTACTGGGTCCAATTCAGGTAGAAGTTAAAACATCATCAGGAAACAAACTGGAAAATAAAGTTGGATTAAATTTTCAGATACCATAATTAATATGAAGAGCAGATGCAGTATGAAAGGGAAGAAGCTGTAGGATTAAAGCCTGGGGTCTAGGAGATAGAAGTTTCAAGAGTGATGAAACTATTCAACTGGTGGGTAATAGTTGAATATATGAATACTCAAAATATATTTTGCAAGCATTTATCATTTCCAGATGATGGAAATGTAGCACAGGCCTAATCTTAGTCATAGTTTGTTGGTAATAAATCAAGAGGAATATGTCAGAAATTACAGAGTTTCATGGCAATAAGAAACAGGACTGGTTCAGTGAACTCAAAGGTCAAAAACAACAAAGTAATGTGAAATACTAAGGACAACTTGCTAATGATGTGGACAAGCAGGTCAGTCTTTCAAATTCAATTCCATTTTATTTTGTAAAACCATATACCTATTTTATTTTATTTCTACTTTTTGTTGTTTTTTTTTCAGTTATTGCATAATTTGCTCCTTAAATGTAATGTTTGGGAAATGCCTAATAATTGTTCTGGTTTGGCCAATACTGGCCAAATTAATAGAACTGAAAAGATCTATTAATCTTAAGAACTTTTCAGTTTTTTAACCACAAATAGAGAGGAGGCTGAAATCCTACAAGCTAAGAAAAAGGTATTCTAAATTTCTGTCTCTCAATTTCTTCCTCATTCTTCTCTCTTTTCCTACTATTTCTTTTTTATATGAATATAAATATGAGGAGAAACATAAAAAAAGGACAGAAAATTCCTTTGCAATGATGATAACAGTATTAGGAAAGGGACTTACTAATCCTTACTAAGTACTTACTACTTACTAAGTACTACCTACTATTGTTAGTGAGTCTTAATTTCAGGTCTAAATCTTTCCTAAATAATCAATATATTACATGTTTATACCATAACTGCTTTCCTTTTAGGTTTGTGTGTCAAAGTGATAGTCAAAATGCGGGTACACAGAACTCAGATATACCACTATGGTGAAGTGGCTCGACCCTTTCAAGTCTCTTATAATTGAGTCTCCCTAGAAGCTATGATGATATCAAACCTGTAGGTCATGAAGAGGCTACTACACTGAGCTTGCACACCACATCAGAAAACCAAATTTTCTGGGGGAAAACCCATGAAAATTCCTGGAGTAATATTGCTGTCTTTCCCTGTATTTGAAATAAATGTTCTTCTCTACTATGTACTTAGTATCTTCCACGAACCAGAAATTTCACTCCACACCTCTGTGTTCACAGTTACTAAGTTTTAGATTTGTTTCCATGGTTAATATAATAAGATTTTCATTTTAATTTTTCTAGACTATCTTCCAGAAAGAGAAAATATAATGACTGAAGAATTAAGAAAAATATGCTTTGTTTTTGTTCTCATGTTTTAAGCAAAGCACAGGGAAACACTCATGTAAGCAGAGCACACATACTTAATTAACTGGAACCCCCATGACTTCGTAAGTGGAGATCTTGGAGGATGACTCACAGTTTTAGGCAGAGAACTCTTGCTAGAAGTCCAACATTTTGAAGACATCTCCATCACCTAGAAGCATACAGAGATAAAGAAATTACTATAGTGCCACATTGTGGTGAGTTCAAGAACAAATGTTAAAAACCTCTGCCTTTTAGCACAAATAAGCAAATAAAAAAGGAGTCACTTCTATCAGATCAGCTGGGGCTCTGACACTTAACATTTCTTTGTGGATATAAATCAAAGTGAAGCAAACATGTTAGTCTTTTTGCAAATGCTCAAGTGCTGTTTTTTAAAGACTTGTAAGAATTAAATCATCAAATAGACACCTAGAAACCCAAAACCCATGCAGGCTTCAGTGACGGCAGCGCATGGATATGAAAGAAACTTTTAGACAGTTGTTTGATAGAATTGACTAGCAAATTTCTCCAGTTACTCATCACAGTAATATAACATTTTCCCACCCTCGAACACTGATGAAAAGATTTCTGTATTTATCTTTCCTGATCCAAGTCATAGCAGGTAAAGGCAAGAAAACCACAGGGGAGTGACTGAATTGTGAACCCTTGAGTTTGCAAACTGCCTGAGACCACATGGGGCCATTCCCTACACATAGGTTAATTCTGAGCCTGAACTCAGGGTTTATTTCCAGGGCCTGAAGAAAGCAAACATGGAGTAGTCAGGGAGTTCTCAAGGGCCACAATACAAGAACAATGCTGGGTAATCGCAGTCCAAACTAGTTCATCTGTGTAGGCTGTGGAGGCGCTACACTAGGAATACACCCCTTTACCTGCCCAAATCCACTGCTTCTCAGGCCCACTCTGCATTCAGCCCTGTGGGAAGAGTCTTCTAAGGGCACTGCAGACACCAAGTTGGAGTGATTAAATGGGCCAAATTCATATTAAAACTTCAGATCTTTCATAAAGTCATCTTTAGCTTGGCTAAAAGAAGTTTCTGAAATATTTTAATATTAGCAGTTATTCAGATTCCTTGAGGGCAGAATCTATATTCTTAGTACTATATTATTCTATACATTCTATATCCTTAGTACTCAGCATAGGGTCTAATACAAAGTAGGCACTCTGTCATTGTTTGTTGATAGAGCAGTTATTGAAGGCATTTTACCATATCCTTGAATGTAATATTCTGCCCAATACAACCGTCTTATTTTTTCGCAGAATAAGATATTGATGCATATGCAGTTTGGTAAAAATATAATATAGTTCAGATAGACTCAAAAACTCTACAGAAATGCCTCTATTGACCATTTTTACCTGTCAAAATGACACAAAAACGTGATGCAACTTAATAACTTCATTTGGTTTTATAGCATTTATATTTTTCAGTCATATCCATGTATAATGCCTAGTTATTACTGTGAGTTAGGTTAAGTCTAGGAGCATGTCCATTTTACAGATAAAGCCCAAAGAGGTTAAGTGTCTTCCCAAGGTTTCCCAGTGTTGCTGATAGGGCAAAGGTTAAAACCAGTTCTTTTGCTTCAGTTAGCTCATTCCATCGTCCTTGCCAACAGCCCTAGATGTAATATAAAATTCTTTATCCCAGCCTTTTCAAATGTGATGCTCCTTGAATGGTCATCAGATTCTGTGTGATCATCATGTTGAAAAGGATGGCTGTCACTTTAAGAGCTGATGGACCAAGACGCAGTTTGAACAATGAAAATGCTTTTTTTTTTTTTTAATGCAGAGCAATAGGGAATGAAGCATCAAAGCCAAATCATTATTCAAACCATTTAATAGGCCAAAAGCCCCAAATTCCAACAAATTTTGCAATCCCCCCACCTAAAAGTTGGAGTCATTTTTAAAGAGGTTGCCAAGACATTTGTATTGTTACTATCCATCCACACGCTTGATAAGTTTCAAAAATTACATTATAGAAGATTTTCCACACTTATCCTCCAGGACATTTTCAACTGCCTAATTTTATTTCTTGCCCATAGACAACTGGAGTTAATTTACATAAACTATTTCTCCAAGTCATAAACCATTTAAATATTTTTTCCAGAAGTAATCTTACTGCTTTCTGTTAAAATATATGTATATACACACACACACACACACACGGAACAATCTCAATGACATCTGGTTTTTTCGGGAAGGGACTTAATTCTTGAATAAGAATACAAATTATTTTCATCAAAAAATCTGATTAAACCTCATGGAAGTCTGGCATAGTGGAAATAAAAACCTAAATAAAATCTTTTAGGACCAAAAAATCAAATAAATATGGAACTAATTAACAGTTCTTCATATTTTACCTAAATTGTGAGCTGTTTTTACCCCCACAGAGATTTAAATTAGTGATTACTTGAACTAATTTCACCCAGATCTTGAGTTTGCATTTTGTTATGTCTAACGGCTGTCAAACTCTAACCTAACTAAAGTTTTCAAAATAGACTTGTTCTGTGAATAGTAGAAATCAAACTTTTATAGTCTATTTTTAGGAAGAAACTTGAAATGGATATAGTATTTCCTAAAAAATACCCTAATACTCATTTCAAATTTCTTCCCCAAAGTCTACAAGTACCACTGTGTCTTCTATGACGACTACATCCGCCAGGTAATTACATATGAAAATACCATCTCTCAAGAACAACTCTTCTATAAGCCACTCTTCTTAAATAGTCAATGGGACCAGGTGCAGTGGCTCACGCCTGTAATCCCAGTACTTTGGGAGGCTGAGGTGGGGGATCAACTGAAGTCAGGAGTTCGAGACCAGCCTGACCAATATGGTGAAACCCCATCTCTATTAAAAATACAAAAGTTAGCCAAGTGTGGCTACCTACTCGGTGGGATGAGACAGGAGAATTGTTTGAACCCGGGAGGCAAATGTTGCAGTGAGTTGAGATGGCGCCATTGCACTCCAGACTGGGCGACAGAGTGAGACCCCATCTCAAAAAAAAAAAAAAAAAAAAATGGTGGATGATATCCTGGGGCTACGGATGGAAGAGGCAGAAGGAGAAACAAGCACCTTCTGAGCCACCTGATGGCTCGATTCAGGGGACTTACTTTCATAAAACATTTGATTTGGAATACACACTTGGAAGATGTTTCAGCTCTAAAGGAAAAGCAGCATTAACGTACCACAGCATTTTTTTTTTTTTCTGAGGAAAAAAAGGTGAGAATTCGGAGGTTGCCACATGGGCAAGTGGGCAGCCAAGCAGCAAGCCACTTCTGTGTACACTGTAACAATACTCGAAAGTTCTGCCATCATCTTCGGGTGTGCATTGTTGCTGCAAAAGTGACTGTTCCCATTGTGTTGCTTTATTTTGCTTTTAAAAAGCAGCATTCCAGTTGCCATGCACTTCACAGTTCTCTCACTCATCCTATTCCACCCTGAAATTGTGTTGCTTATGCATCTCTGGGAGTGGAGCTAATTACATACAATCTACGTGGAATCACCAAATTTTAAGAATTACCCCAGGTGGTGCAGCATGCAAGTAACTACGTGCATATAGAAAATAACTTTTTACTATCAATCAGTTTTCCTCCTGCTCCATTGTAATGTATGGCACTGAGGAGTTAACATGGCATCCGGATTGGAGCAGGGGGCAGGGGGACAGGGGAGAGAAGGAGGTGCTAAAACTCCCCTTTCACTTCGTTCCTATTCTCTTCAGGGTCTCCCTGCCCTCACATAAGCCAATCTATTCTCCATCTCCTTTAAGCAGATATATACTGCCTCCTAAGTAGAGGATGCCTTGTAGTAGGTCACAATATGTGAGTGTTCGTATGTGTGCGTATGTTTGTTTCATTCACTTAAAAATATTTATTGATTATCTATTATAAATATGTTAGACACACTCTAGGCAATGGAGATACAAACATGAAAAAGAAATATAAGGTCTCTGCTCCCACAGAGCTTGTATACTCAAAGAGGGAGAAAGATAATAAGCAAGAGGAAAAATAAGCAAGATCATTTCAGAGACTGTAATTAAGCCATTTAATTTACACTGTGCTATGATTTCTCAGGAATCGTTTTACATACAAATAAAAAATCTAACCTACAATTGTTTTCATATGTCGTGAAGCTTTTATGAATAAAATTTAAAAGATTAATAAGACTGACATGTTACAGTATGTAGACACTTATTTAAGTTTTTATTTCACTTTGCAATTTCTTTTTTATATTTTTGGAGCCATTAGTTCCTTTTCTTGGTCACAAACATTTATGTAGACTCTTTAAAAGAACCTAGAGCTTTGGCACTGTGCTCATAGAGCCCGGTGAATAAGCAGACTTTTCTTGCGTTATATCAAGGTCTGACTACATACTGAGATTTACTACATACCAGGGAATCTCAACCTTCTTTCTAACACAGGGGCTCATCAGAAATCATAAAGTGGTTGGTGCTTACTGAAATAAGTATACGTATGGAAAGTCCCTAATGGGAATAGAGCCCACTACTGAAATTGGATTGAAAATTACTGCACTATACATAATGACTGCAATTTTATAGTGACTTTCATTAAAGTGTCATTTTTTCTTTTTTACTTACACGTTAATCAGTGTTGAAAGGTTAAATTGTAGCATCCTAAACTGTTGCTTCAGCAAGGGAGAACAGTTCATGATGTTGCACAGGAAATGTCATGACTATCACAGAACTACCAGTAGGAGAATTTATTTTCAGTGATGCTTCCTACTAAAAGTAGTTTTAACTCACTACTTATCACAACAGCACTCAGAAAAAGACAAAGAAGGTAGACACCCAGGAAGAAAGACAGAAAGCTTAAAAGGCCACAGGCTAGTTCAGAGAGATAAATCAGCTGTTTGGTTCTAGAACGAGTCACACACTAGCTGTGAGACTCTGGATGAGTTACTTGACATCTGAGTCTCAGTTTGCATATGTGTAAAATGAGGATAAATTATCATTCTAATTCATGGAGTTGTGATCACTAAGTGAAGTAACACATGTAAGCACTCTGCTCAGTGTCTGTCCCAATAGCTCAGTGAATGTTAGCTGTTAGCAGGGAGAGTGGCGGCACTGAGCAGAAAACAAAGTCTTTTGGGGACCAAAGAACAAAGTAAGTAGTTGGCTTTTTGCAGAGTATATTACTTAGAAATTCTGATATCAAAACTTAGTATTCGGAATACATTTTGAGAAAAATGTAGGACCTGACAATGTTTTTCATAACTAATAATTAGAATTGTAAAAAATAAGTAAGAAACTCAGAAATGACTTATGTTTGAGAAAGACAGGAAAAAGTGCAGTCTGGTTTCTTTTATGTTAATTATTTATAGAGGAGAAAATGAAAATAGTTATCTAAGCCATCAAGATGTCAGAACACCCCTGGGTATACGTTAATTAACAGAATTCTAACATGCACATAGTTGTCATTCATTCTCAACGAATCCTTACGATGTGTCTTTAAAGGTTTGATTCAAAAATTTCTTCATGTTATTGTAATTGACAGAAGCTTGGCCTGAATAAAAACTTCTTGGTACCCAGGTGGCTCTGGCATCAACCAGGCAGGTTTTTTAGCTGGCCCTACTGCAATCACTTTATACTTGTCATCCTTTTTCATCTGTTAATTTTACAGATGAGGAAACTGACATCCAGTAAAAGATCAACATTAAACATAAGCCTGGTAGTAGAACGATAATAAACCCTGGACTCATGACAGCTTCTGAGGACTCTGCCCATCTTCCTTAACTCCAGAATACAGAAGCAATCCTAAAAATGCAAGTAAGCATCCTCAAGAAGTCAGGAATAGATTTTTCTAAGGTTATGCTGACTTCATGAACGTCAGTCAGGATAGACCACAACTTCAAGCTACATGGGAAGATTATGTCTCTTGAGAAACAGACTTTAGAGCATCATACATCGAACCTACCTGAAAACTGGGTGTGTACCTCCAGACAGGTCCGGGAAGCCATCCAGACATTCATGTACATTTTTTATGTGTCAGCTGTTGCATGGGTATTTTGAGAAGCACTTTGAGAAGTCACAGCAGGAATGTAGCTTTTGTGTTCTGAAAGTACCAGCTTTATTGCAGCTCAAACAAAAATAAAAAGGAAACAGCGTCATTACCCGGCAGGTTTTTCAGTATAGTTCCAGCAGGGTTCTGTCTTTTCTAGCTCCAACATGCTTGCCTCCCCAGTCTTGTGAAAAAGAATCTATCTTGGCAGAACCTGAACCAAATATGAAACACAGTTTCAACATTTTCCTGCCATTTTTCCTGAGAAGTACTTTCATCAGAACATTTTGGTTTGCTGAGAACATGTGTACCTCTTCTTTTGAGAGACAGAACATTCTTTTATTTGGTGACCTCAAGAGGCTTTTTACCTTCAACTGCAGGTGAGGAGGAGGGAAATGGAACTCCAATGGATAGGTAATTGTACCTCTCAGCCACACACTTTCTTGCTGAGCTACATAATGGTTCATGAGCTCTTAAAAAACTGAGACTTATAAAACTGTTCCCAATTGTTAGTTCAAGGTCTGTAGCCAGCTTAGAAATTGTTAAAATGTACAAAATGAGAAAAAACAGCAGGGAAAGAAATTCTAGGTCATGCTTTTATGAGCTGCTTGACAAAAAAAAAAAAAAGTTTTTTCAGAGGATGGGAACAATTTCAATGTTCAGTTTTCTACACCAGTGGGATTGTGAGGCACAATATGTATATCTCTGGTGCAGGTGAGTCAATGATTAAAGAGAGTTTAATTCTAGGCCCCATCATGTGTCAATACAGTAAATGGTATGTGATCCTGCCAAATACCAGAAATCCTATATTGTATAGGTTAAATCTCCACATTGTATTCTGCTTTGTAATAACTAGTTAGGAAAAGGCCTTACAGTTGAGGTGAGAGACAGGAAACAAAGTGATGATTCAGCAGGAGTATATTAAATTTTCAGAAGAGTCCTAAAATATCTTAGGTAAACTTGAGGAAAAATATTGTAATGCCCATAGAAAATGACATACACGAGTGAGAGGATGGTGGCAGGTCAAGATGTTCTGCTGTGCTAGGGCACAGAGTCATCACCAGCACTGTGTAGTATGCAACATGGTTCTCCCATTAAGCAATGCAGAGTCTAATATTTGCCCAACCAAAACACTGCTGTCGCTCTGAATCTCTTCCTTCCACCCCGTCTAGTTGTTTGACTTTTTCTGATTAACTTCTAGTCACCTCCCAGATCTCAGCCCAAACATCACTTTCTCAGAGAAGCCTTCTCTGACATGGTCCTGATGGAGCTGAGTCTCTGTAATATACTCTTTCTAGCCCCATATAGCACATGTCACGGTTGGTTATATTTGTGTGAGTATGGGACTGATGGCTGTCTCCCATCGTCTCCTCAGAGCTACCACAATGTCCAGCTTGATAGCAAATCTTTAAAAGATGTTGGTTAATCAAAAAATAAATGTAGCAATGAATAAACAAGTAAGTTGAAGGAACAGAATAGAGAAACTGGAGTGGATGCACTTCCTACTGGGAGGAGAGGAAGAAGCCAAAATCTTGACTTTATTTTTAGATACAAAACAAACCACCCTATCATAACTTTCACAAACTATGCATAAAATTCAGCAAAATCGTTTTCTCTTTCCACTTCACTGAACTTATGAGGCATGTTGCCACTTTTCTGCCATCTTAACATTGAGCACCACGCTCATCATTAAAACACACCACACTATATCAAGAAATGTAAGCCATATCTGATATGGGGGATAATTATTACATAATTGAGATTAATAGATCCCTGAGAAAGAGACAGAGAGAAATGACACAGCTGAGGCAGACACAGGGCCTACAGCCTTGCTCCTAGGGTGTCTCTGCATAAACAGCAATAACACAAGCCCTCATATGCTGAACCACCCAGTGACACAACACAGGCCCTCTTCCTGGATCTACATTAGCCCAGTTTTTTACTGCACATTTTTTAAAATGACCTCATTATTGAAGAGTAGTATCTGTATGATAATGGATTCATGCCAAAAAATAATCATCTCCAAGGTCTTAAAGTTAGATACTAAATGCAAATGGTTAAAACTGCCCTCTTTCTCTCCCATTCATTTTACTGCTCACTCCAACCTTTCCTCACACTCTAATTATCTTTCCTAAAAAGAAAAAGACTTTTTTTTCTCCAAGTTAGGATTCCTTGTTTCATTGCTTTAGCCAGTGAGAAAAAGCTCAGGACTACATTCATGGCTATTCCCAGAGCTATTCTGTAATTCCTTCAACCATCACCTCTCCCATCTCCCAGTGGCACAAGGCTCATCCGTTCCCTCCATCAGTTGCCTAGAGAAGACTGAAAGTGAGAGGAGATCACAATAGCAATCACGGGGAGCAGTCAATATCAAGGAGTCCCAGTGATACTAGTAAAAACAGACATGGCTGATCCACAAGTCAGCAGTAACAGTCCTCACAACGATCTAGCTCTTGAAATGAGAAATACTGGTATATCACTTACGGAGGTCTGATTTAATGCTCATTTAAGTGAACTACCCACTCCCTACTTCTCTTTTGGGTCTCCTTTGCAAAATCATTTGTAAAATAAAGGGCATAATTCTCAACTTCTTCACATATATGTAGCATTGCATTATGAACAACCATACAATTTCAGTACTTTATTTAAATTATTATGTGTTAGATTCCCTCCTGTTTCCTTTTATCCTACAGACTCTGTACAGGCATACCTTGAAGATATTGTGGGTTGGATCCAGACTACTACAATAAAGAGAGTATAATAATAAGGCAAGTCACACAAATTTTTTGATTTACTTAAATTATATATACACTACATTGTAGTCTATTTAGTCTGCAATAGCATTAGGTCTTAAAATTTGTACATACCCTAATTTAAACATATTTTGTTGCTAAAAATGCTAACAATCATCTTGAGCCTTCATTGAGTCATAATCTTTGTGCTGATGATGGTTCTTACCTCAATTATGATGACTGTTGACAGACAGAGTGGTGGTTGCTGAAGCATGGGATGGCTATGGCAATTTCTTAAAATAAAACAATGAACTTTGGTGTATCTGTCAACACTTCCTTTCAGAAAAGAGTTCTCTGTAGCCTATGATGCTGTTTAATAGCATTTTACCATAAGTAGAACTTCCTTCAAAATTGGAGTCTATCCTCTCCAACCCTGTTGCTGCTTAATCAACCATGTTTATGTAATATTCTAAATTCTTTGCTGTTATTTCAACAATGTTCACAGCATCTTCACCAGGAACAGATTCCCTCCTAAAAAAACACTTTCTGGCCAGTTGCAGTAGCTCATGTCTGTAATCTCAGCACTTTGGGAGGCTGAAACGAGAAGGTCACTTGAGCCCAGGAGTTTGAGACCAGCCTGGGCAACACAGGGAAACACTCTCTCTCCAAAAACAAAAACAAAAAAATCAATTTGCTGGGCATGATGGTGCATGCCTATAGTCCAAGCTACTCAGGAGGCTGAGGTGAGAGGATTGCTTGATCCCAGGAGGTCAAGTGCATGAGATGTGATTGTGCCACCACACTCTAGTTTGGGCAACATAGTGAGACCCTGTCAAAAAAAAAAAAAAAAGACAGAAAGAAAAGAAAAAAGAAACCAGTTTATTTGTGCATCCATAAGAAGCAACTCCTCATCACTCATCCATCTGAGTTCTATCATGAGATTGCAGCAATTCAGTCACATCTTCGGACTTCACTTATAATTGTAGTTCTCTTGCTATGTCCACCATATCTGCAGTTACTTCCTCCACTGAAGTCTTCAACTCCCCAAAGTTATCCATGAGAGTGATAATCAACTTCTTTCAAACTCCTGTTAATGTTCATATTTTGACTTCCTCCTATGAATCACAAATGTTCTTAATGGCATTTAAAATAGTGAATCCTTTCCAGGAGGTTTTCAACTCACATTGCCAAGACCTATCAGAGGAATTAATATCTATGACTGTTGTAGCCTTGTGAAATGTGTTTTTTTAAATAATAAGTCTTGAAAATCAAAACTACTCCTTGATCCATGGGCTGCAGAATAAATGTTGTGTTATCAGGTGTAAAAGTAACATCAATGTCCTTGCACATGTCCATCAGAGTCCTTGGGTGACCAATTCATTATCAATGAGCAGTAATATTTTGGAAATAATCTTGTTTTCTGAGCATTAGGTCTCAGTAGTGGGCTTAAAATGTTTAGTAAACAGTCTGTAAAAAGACTTGCTGTCACTCAAACTGGGTTGTTCTATTTATAGAGAATAAGCAGAGTAGATATAGCATAATTCCTAAGGAACTTAGGATTTTCAGAACGATCAATGAATATTGGCTTCAACTTGAAGCTGCCAGCTCTGTTGGCCCCTGACAAGAGAGTCAGCCTGCCCTTTAAAACTTTGAAGTCAGGCGGTGACTTCTCCTCTCTAGCTATGAAAGTCCTAGATGGCATCTTCTTCCAATAGAAGGCTGTTTTGTCTATATTGAAAGTCTGTTGTTTAGTGTATCCACCTTTGTCAATTATCTTAGCTAGATCTCTGGATAAGTTGCTTCAGCTTCTCCATCAGCACTCACTGCTTCACCT
The DNA here is from genome assembly GCF_024542745.1 of Macaca thibetana thibetana. Classification (NCBI taxonomy): domain Eukaryota; kingdom Metazoa; phylum Chordata; class Mammalia; order Primates; family Cercopithecidae; genus Macaca; species Macaca thibetana. The sequence goes on from NC_065579.1 coordinate 56,608,510, forward strand.
TGCGCTTTCATATTATGAAGGTGGCCTCTTTCCTTAAACCCCATGAACTCACCTCTGCCAGTTTTAAATTGTCTTCTGTAGCTTCCTCACTTCTCTCAGCCTTCAAAGAACTCCACAGAGGTAGGGTCTTGCTCTGGATTAGGCTTTGGCCTAATGTTGTGACTTGTTTGACCTTTTATCTAGACCACTAAAACTTTCTCTGTATCAGCAATAAAACTATTTCACTTTCTTATCATTTGTGTGTTCGCTGAAGTGGCACTTTTAATTTTCTTTGAAAATTTTTCCTTTGTATTCACAACTGTTTGGCTCAAGAGGCTTAGCTTTCAGCCTACCTTGGCTTTCCACATGCCTTCCTCACTAATTTCAATCATTTCTAACTTTTGACTGAAAGTGGGAGATGTGCCACTCTTCCTTTCACTTGAACACTTAGAGGCCATTGTAGGGTTATTAATTGGCCTAATTTCAATATTGTTGTGTCTCAGGGAATAGGGAGGCCTGAAGAAAGGGAGAGAGATGAGGGAATGGCCAACTGGTGGAGCAATTAGAATGCACATATTTACTTATTGAGTTTACTGTCTTATATGGGCACAATTTGTGATGCCCCAGGACAGTTATAATGGTAACATCAGAGATTGCTGATTACAGATCTGCAAAACAGATATAATAACAAGATTTGAAATATTGCAAGACTTACCAAAATGTAACAGATTGATGTGAAGTGAGCACCTGCTCTTAGAAAAATGGCACCAATAGACTTGCTCAATGCAGTGTTGCCACAAACCTTCTATTTCTTAAAAATTCAATATTTGCAAAGCACAATAAAGTGAAGTGTAATAAAATGAAATATGCCTGTAATTGTCATATGTGTTCCAAAGCCTTATCTAAACCATTCATAGTTATGACAATCCAAAATATTTTTAGAATCTCCAGAAAGCTTGATTCATTCTCTACATTTTATAATCACAATTATATCTAGAATGTATCTTGAATATTATCCACAATGTTTATTTACAATACTCTCTTGTTCATTTATTCATCTGACTTTTTTCAGGAGACAAAATATTCAGTCCCAGGAGTCATGAAAACCCCAGGTTTGAGCTCTACTCTGGTTGGTTGCATGACTTTAAAAATAGTACTTTATATCTCAGTAATTAAATTTTATACTCTACAAAATTAAGGGTTTAGTCCAATGCATTTTAAAGGTCCCTTCCAGTTTCAATATCTAAGATTTAATAATTACAATAATTGTTTACCTTAATGAGTGCCAGGCATTCTACTTAGCACCTAACATACTTTACCTCATTCACTCTTCCCAAAGTTCTATGAAATGAGTGCTATCATTATTGATATTTTACCAATGAGAAGACTGAGGCACAGGGAAGTTACATAACTTTCCTGAAATCACTCAACAAAAAGCATAAAGCTGGATAGAAATCCAGGTATGACTTATTCTACTCTGAACAACATCTAAATCAAAGGTCAGGTGAGTAGAGATTTAAAAAAATTACCCCAAATGTTAAATTCAGTCACTTCAGAAAATTTCAGAATGCTTGGCAATAACTCTAGTTATGAATTGCTCAATCATAAAGAAACAGGAAAAATATTTTCTGTCTCCAGCTATCTATCCCTCCTAAGCTGTATTCCATCAGCACATCTCCCCACAGACTCTCCCCCACCACGCGCATCAGCTCTACCTAAATATACAGGCACGTGTGCGTGCACATACACACACACACATACACTGCTGGAAGAAGAATATCTACCTACTCTATGTCTATCTTAAAACACAGAATGATATTTTATATGTCAATCTTTATATAATAAGATTAGTGTGTTTGAAATTGGATTTGTATAGAGATAATGGAGCTTTTTATTCCATTTACACGGAAACACCTACAAAGACAGTCACACACATACAAAGTTAAGATCCTGCTTAAGATCCTGGAAGAATATGAAATTCAGAGAGTTAAGCCTGTCGTTTTTGGGCTCAAATGACACTGGCAGCTGAAAGACTGAGTGGCATCTTTGACAGTCCTATAACATTAGGAACCAAATGTTGAGGTACAATAGCAAAGGATGTTGGCACTTAAAAAACACTACCGTTTAGGTAGGAATCCTGAAAGGACATACCCTAATTGTAATAATGAACCACAAATAAACAAGTAAAGATGAACTACAGACCAGCTTTGCATCATTCAGATAGCTCAGCAAATCTTGTTCCTCAAAACTGAATTCTAAAAAATCTTTAATTTTCATTGAACTGAAGCTAAAAAGTCAGATAAAATGTTTCTCTCTGTATGAAGATAATATTATCCTAGACCTTTAAATTTTTACAAATTTTAAAATACCATGTTAAGTGTACCATCAAAAATAATTAGGTACATGTATAGAAAAGGTAATATGAATGAGAAATAGTAAAAACAACAGATAAAATATATATATACCCACAGGGGTTTCATGTATTAGAATTATCTGTCACAGACTTTAAAATAACTGAAACATTTTGGCTCTGTGTCCCCCATGCACCCAAATCTCATCTCAAATTATAAATCCTGTAATTCCCATGAATTATAAACCCTGTAATCCCTACAGGTTGAGGGAGGGACCTAGTAGGAGGTGATTGGATCATGGGGGTGGTTCCCTCATGTTGTTCTCATGATAATGAGAGATTTCTCATGAGATCTGATGGTTTTAGAAGTGTTTGAAAGTTCCTCCTTCCTGCACTTTCTCTCTTGCCTGCCGCCACGTAAGACGTGCTTGCTTCCTCTTCTGCCATGACTGTAAGTTTTCTGAGGCCTCCTCACCATATGAAACTGTGAGTCAATTAAACCTCTTTTCTTTATAAATTACCTAGTCTTGGGCAGTTCTTCATACTAGTGTGAAAACAGACTAATACAATAACTGTACTTATAACAGCATAAAACAAATTGTGGCAAGAATTGATTATTAAAACATTGTATAGTCAATGTGAAAAAGAATAAAATGGAAGCCCTATAATCAAAAACTGTAATGGAAATTAAGAACTCAGTGCCTGATTTCAGTAGTAGATTAGACTTGGATGAAGACAATATTAGTGAATAGGAAGAGAGGTCAGAAGAAAATATTTAGAAAGGAGTAAAGAATGGAAAATATAGAAAAGTGCCTGAGACAGAGAGGACATAGTAAAAACATGTTACATATAGTAACTGGAGTTTCCAAAGGAAAGCAAAAAAGAAAAAATGGGTCAGGAATTACAGCTAGATAGGAGAGATGAATTATAGTGTTCTGCAGCACTTAGGGTAAATATGATTAACTATAATTTATTGGAAAATTTTGAAAAGCATTGAGAAGAGAAGATTTTGAGTGCTTATAGTGCAAAGAAATGATTAATGCTTGAGGTGACAAATACGTTAATTATCCTGATTGAATCATTATACATTACATACATATATCCAAATATCATTCCATATCCCATAAATATGTATCATGACTATGTGTCAACTAAAAAGGAAAAGAAAAAAAGAAACTATGTTTAGAGATAATGCCTAAGAATTTTTCAAAACTAATGAAATCCATTCACAGAATAAAAACCACTCAAATTCAAAATTGGATAAATAAAATATAAATTCACACCTAGATGCATCATAATAAAACCAATGATAACAAAAGACAACAAAGAAATCTTAAAAGTAGTTATGGTAGGCAGAATTCCTCCTCCTCCTCTTGAATGAGATCTGTGAATATGATGGGATAGTTCTCCTTTGATTAGTTTACAATACATGGTAAAGGTGGTGGGATAGCTACTTCTGTGATTACATTACAGAAGACTCACTGGTAGCAGGCTAAAGACAGATTTTCCTGCTGGATTTGAAGAAGTAAGCTGCCATGTTGTGAGATGGCCATATGACTAGAACTTGGTGGCCTCTAGGAGCTGAGAATAATCCACAGTGAAAAGCCAACAAGAAAACAAGAACCTCAGTTCTAAAACTGCAAGGAACTGAATTCTGCAAAAACCTGAATGACCTTGGAAGAGACACCTGAGACTCAGATTAGATCCCAGCCCTAGCTGACACCTTGATTGCAGCCTTGTGAGATCCTGAGCAGAAGCTCCAAGTAACTCTTGTTTGACTCCAACTCATAGAAAATGTGAGATTATAAATATGTGTTGTTTTGAGGTAATAAGTTTATGATGATTTCCTACATAGCAATTGCAACTGATACAATACCTTCAAAGGAACAATTAGATAGCCATCTTCTTATGTGAAACTATGGAAGCTGAAAGACAGTGAGATGATATCTTAATATGCAGAAAGAAAGTAACTGCAAAATTAAAATTATATGCTTAGCAAAAGTATCAAGAATGAATTCGAATTGAAATATTTTTAGACAAACAAAAACAGAAAATTTGTTACCAGAAGAACTACACTAAAGTAAATGCTAAAACATTAAATAGAAAACAAATGATTCCAAATGAAAACTAAAAGACAGTAAGGAATAAAGACCAAAAGAGAGTAAATATGTGGGTAAAGATAGATGACTTTGATAAATTAAGAATGCATGTTTACCTCTCTGGATTTCAAGTTGAAAATGGCTATAATTTTGTATTTGCATACTTTTCCATACTTTAAAATGTTAAAATGCAAAAAAGCAAACATACAAAAGATAAGGTTTGCTAATTTGACTACAGATATTGTTTAAAGTCCAATAGGTTAAAAATATCCAATATATATATACCTTAAATATGAAAAAACTAACATCTTATTTTTCACTGAGCCCATAAAAATCGATGAGAAAATCATGGATTTCCAACAAAAAGAACAAAGAACATTAACAAAGAATCCTCAAAAAAACCACGTGCCTAGGAAAACACATTTGGGCTGTTAAATTTGTAAAACAAATCATCTTATTTCTTGCTATTACAGTTTTACATATTTTCTGATATTTACTTTGCAGGAGATTGGATGCATAGGAAAAAGATAGAGTTGAACAAAATACACCAAAATTATAGTGATGATTACATTATAGCGATAGGATTATAAGTAACTTTCTGTGTTTCATTTTCTATCTTTTTCTGTAATATTTTAAATTAATTTTAGTGTTTCAATTATATTTACTTAATATTTTAAATTTTCTGAAGTTATTATAAACAGAGCTTCTCCGAGCCATGTTGGTATAAATTTGAAGTTTTCTTAAAAATACCTTTTCTGACCATCAAGATCCATGAAGAAGATTAAATTCAGAGTTAGGCAAAATATTAATTTCTATATCTAACCAGAATCATTGATTTAATATCTTATCCATTGCTCTATGTAAACTCTGATACAAAAGATGTTTTGATTTCCTCCCTCAACCCACCACACAAGTAAATAAATGTTTTTTCCTAATTCATATGAGTAAGAAGGCAGGGGGAGAATCACTAAAAAAGTAATAGAATATTTCCAGAAATTTGCTCCAGTAACCATGGGTTCTTTTGGTTTTATATTAATAAATGGCTTATATATGCATTACATGCACATCACTCACACCATAACCAAAAAATGATTCTCAAATTTCTCTTTGACCTTTTTTAGACTTTTATAAGGAGAAATGAGAAATTCAGAATATAACTTGTACTTAATGAAAATGATTGATTTTATGGCTTCTGAATTTTTCTAATAGAAAGTCTTACCCACTAAAAGATTATTTTTAAATATCTTTTATATTTTTATAGTACTATGTGGTATTAATGTATTTTTATATTTAAATTTTTATCCACATGAAATTTGATGAAAAAAAAAGAAGTACTTTTTTCACCATTATCTAACACAATTTACTGAATAATCCATCATTTTTCCTTACTTCATTACATATTAAGTTTTCATGTATACCTATATCTCTTTCTAGACTCTTATGTTTCTATCTCTGTTTGTTCTTGGGCTCATAACAAATTGTTTTACTTATTGTCTCATAGTGTACTGGTTAAGAGCACAAACTCTGGAGGCAGGTTGCCTGAATTTGAAGCCTGGTTCTCCCACTTACAAGCTGTGAGATCTTGAGCAAGTTACTTGACCTATCTGTACCTCAGTTTCCTTATCTATAACATGAGGATAATAACAACAACTTGTTAGTAGGTTTGTTACAAGGAATATTACATAATATGTAATATGCCCAGCACTTATAACTGTCTCTGGCATATAGTAAACACTATCAAACATTTATTAAATGAAAACATCTAAGTGTCTGAAGTAACTAATGCTGCTTTGTTATGTATCCTTTTCTGAATTTTCCTGACTATTATTCGACGTTTATTTTCCATGTAAACTTTGGGTTCACATTACACATATAGATTAATTTATGTAGTATTAGAATTTGCATAATAAGGTCCTTTTTCTCCAAGAGCAAAGCATAAATCATTACATTTGATCAAATTGCCTTGGACTCTCAGAAGCAATTTAAAGTTTTTTAATGTAAATTTTCTAATTTTTGCAAGGTTTATTTATAAATATTTTATATTTTTGTTTTTATTATAAATGTAATCCTCCCATTATCTTTTGTGGTTTTTATATGTTGTACAACTAGTTATTTTTGCATATTAATACTGTAATCAGCTATTTTACGGAGTTTTTACCTATTGCTTCTATTATTTTTATTACTTGATTATTTGGGTTTTATATGTATATAGTCAAATAATCTCCAGATTGACATTTGTGTCTTTCCTTCCAATTTTGATGTTTCAACTTTTCTCATCTAATTTCCTTAGTGAGGATAGCATGGCTCTAATATTTAATGTGTGTTTCAATTAATGTGATGTTTAAAGCTTAATTTTCACTTCCTATATAATGTAACTAATAATAATGATGATGGTTGCTAATAATCATTGAATGTGTAGTGTGTTCTGTGCTCTTCACATACAGTGATTGAATTAATACTGACATTAACTCTCTAAGGGGATTTTTTTATCTTCATTTTCCAGTTAAAGAAACTAAACTACAGAGAGTTCATGCAAAATGTCCAAGATCACACATTTGCCTCCTATAACTAGCACTGTACTAGCCCCAACACTATAGTTATTGCTTTATCTGTCTCCTCACTACCCTGTACCCTTTGAGGGTTGGAGCTCTTAAGACAAAGCCCTGAACACACTAGACATTCATAAATGCCTGCTTGGAGAAGAAAAGAAAGAGCTGGCTTCTGAGAAGACAATAGATTCAGTTTTGGATGTGACAAAAGAGAGTTGCCTGCAGAAATTCTGGTGGTGACCTCCTATAGACAATTGAATGACTGTATCTTGAGCTGTGGAAACACGCTGCCTAAAGCTAAGCCCTGGAATCATGAACATCTGAGGGGCTTTGAAGTCACGAGTGGTCAAAAGCACACACAGATTTAGAGTAAGTAAAAAAGGTGAGATGGTACACAACATTGTGCTATTTCCCACCAGTAACAAACAATATGCCTAGGAAATTAGAATAATTTCATGTCAACACATTTTTCTAATAGATTTCTTCAAGAAAAATTCTACACATATACACACATATTTAAACTATTTAAATCTAAATAAGAATAAATTGTCTGGAAAAGAAACCCTTTCTCAGCTCCGCAGGGACACTCTATTATTCTTCCCTTCAGTGATCCTTATTGTTTTGCCTACTGTTGATAATACTTAATCTACAGCAAATGGGCTTACCTGTTGCTTTATGTTCTATTGTAGCATCTAAATTTTCCAGCAATGTCTTTAATACTCCTTGAAACAACCAAATTCATATGTTAAAACCACTGAGTCATTAAAATAAAGTAAAACATGAAAAAAATCTGGCATGCCAAAAAGTTGCACGCTCACTAACAGGACCAATTTTATTCATACCAACCAGATGTCAGGACTGAAATACTCAAGCAGAGTAAACATATAGGGATAGCAGGCAAGATGACAGAGTCAACTGGCAGAACTAGGCCTCCAGTGTCCTGTGTCAGTTTCTGCTTCTTCCTGTCAGCAACAAACTGCAGCACCATGGCTTCCCTGGAATTCCCAGAAAACATGTTAGTCCAGTGCTGGATTTAAACACAGAAGAGAGTTGAGAGAATTCCAATGAAAAAGCTAAGATGGAAAAAAGTTCATAATGGACTGCCTTCTGTATTTATACCCCTTTTATTTATTTGGAGGGGTTTTTACGGAGGGAAAGCAGGGAGACTGCTGAAAATAACCAAAATCCCAATTAAAACCAGGGTAAGCAATTAGAAAAAAAAAAAAAAAAGAAAAGTTACATTAGGGGAAGTCTAGGGGTTGATTCAGCAGCCTAGTGATGTTAACAAGGATGCAAGCTCTTTTTATTTTTCTACTCTGCTGGCCTTTCTTTTCCCTTCTTTCCGAGACAGGCCCACCTTATGGGTATGCCCAATGGCAGGCCCAACTGGGGCAATGGGCTTTCTTAACCATAGAGCAGGAAAGAAAACATCTCTCCCAATTGTGGAATATAAAGTGCTCATTCTATCTAATGGGGCAAACCTGAAACACATGCACCAATAAAACATGTTAGGTAAATTCCATATGCTGATTCTCATTTATACTAACCCAGATCCAGCTCTAGGGTTTTGGATGAGAATACATGAAAAAAGGGGAGTTTCTCTGAAAAAGGCTAAAGGAGACATTTGATGCTAAAGAGGAAACAGATCATGTTCTCTACATGCCATCAGAAAACATGAGGGAAATTAATGGGCACAGAGTTTGCTGTCATTTTCTAATCCAGTATATTCTATCAGTTCATTGCTATGTATTTTAATTGTATTAAAAGTCATAGTGCATTTGCATATTTTAATGAAAATACTAGCTTTCTTTTAAAACACAGTTAAGCTTATTTCCATTATATTTTTGAGCCATTTTTTGGCCAGAACAAATGTACTACTAATTTTCTAGTAAGGCTCAAGTGAAATCCAGCAAGGATCCAGAAATTACATAGTAAGAGATACATCCACATTTCTGCATAATAGAAGGTAAAAAAAGATAGAAAATCTTTAGAATATCCACTATTTTCTGAGTCCAAGATGGCATGTTTTGTTAATTAAATCTTGTTAACAGTTAATTAGCATCTATGCCCTTTATCAGTGGTTTTCAAAATTATGGTAGCAGTGGAACATTTTTTGCAAATAAAATTGTGCATAAAATGCTCTTATAGAAACAAATAAGAAGTGGAATTGCTCTGAATGAAGCAGGAGTTCCACCGACTTTGCCTGTTTCTTGTTTTGTCACTGTTCCCACCAATGGGTGAAGAGTAGGGGACTTATAGAACCATTCGGAAACAATTGCCCCTTATTATTGCCAAATATCATGGAAGTAGCAAGAAACAGAGGGCTCTTGGAATTAAAATAGTGTTGTGCACGATGCTAACCCTATGACTACTCAGATTCACATCCTTCCTAACATTAATTCACATTTTTAAAGATGTAGAAACCTCAGTCAATAGAGAATTCCATTTAATAGAACATGATATGATTATAAAGAGAAGACTGCACTGTGAACCAAATATAACATAGTAAACAACGTTCTTGTTGGAGCATATGAAAAAATTAATAATGTGAGAAAACAGTGATTCTTTTGCAGCTGCATTATTGTACATTGTTTTGTAAGATTTTCCTGTTTCTTTTTATCAATTATGTATTCCATATTAATTTTCTTGCAATTTAATTATGATTTTGCTCACCCAGTTGCTATTAGCAATCAGTACAAAATAATGCAATGCATTGTAAGTAAACATATCAGTGTATAATTAGTGCTATAGGAAATTCCAAATACACCATTTGTTGGAATTACCAAAACTCTTTTTAACATAATAAAGAGTTGAGTTTGCATTGTCTTGATTATATATTATTAGGTGTGGGGGGGTCACAAGGATGGCCTTTCAGATTTGTCACAATTTGAGAAAAGGTTGGGACTTTTCCCCCTCCCATCCCAGTGACCAGTCATTGGATCCAGCTGTCTGCAGGACAGGGGCTCATGCATAACCTTGGGTAATGCAGTTGCCTTCTGCAGATGACATTCCTGTGTAGGGTTCAGCTTCGAGCAGCAGCTTCTAACCTTCCCCACAGCTGTGGAATGAGTGCTTCATTCCTGAAGGGAGGTCAGTGATACACCATGGCATCAACTTCCGACTCCAACTCTTTCCTCTAAAAGTTAATTACTAAAAAAAAAGATTCAGCTTTCATTCTGCCTTTTTGAAATGAATTGGCAGAGTAACCTCGGAGCATTCGTGGATGAGAGGCAGTTCAATAAAAAGCAATCTCAACTGACAAATGTGAAAGGAATGAGAGAGTTGGAAAATCAACATTTTGCAACTTCTAAGTGAAAAATCTGATTCAGACAATGGTCATCAATAGATGCCAAAATTATGAGGGAAAATGCTGAAGGAAAACTTTATAGTGAAGGGATCAGAGTTTCATCTTCCGAACTCATGAATTAATCTTAGCATCATAAAAGTTGTGCAATATGAAATACACAGCACCACTGATGAAGTATTTTCTTCTAAAAATAGTTGGAACCTGACTTTAGAGCTAGCATTGTCTACACAGTAAGAGAAACAAGTAAAACTGCACAAAGAAGCAACAGTGAAATCCAGTTAGGTGGGACCTCATGCAGGTAAATGGACCTGATTCCTTCAAAATGCCAAGGCTTGAAAAAACAAGGTAGGGTGCTAGGGGAGGAAGTGAGCAGGAAGAGAGGAGGGGGAGGGTACACTTAAAGGACAAGAAATAACAATAAACAATGTGGAAAATACTTTGTTTAGATCTTGATTTAAATGAACTGTAAAAAGACAGTTTTAAGAAAATCAACAAAAGTTGAATATGGAGCGCATATTAAATAACATCAGGGAGGGCGGAGCAAGATGGCTGAATTCCTACAGCTCCAGTCTCCAGCTCCCAGCGGGAGCGACACAGAAGACAAGTGATTTCTGCATTTTCAACTGAGGTACTGGGTTCATCTCACTAGGGAGTGCCAGACAATCAGTGCTGGTCAGCTGCTGCAGCCCAAACAGCAAGAGCTGAAGCAGGGCAAGGCATCGCCTCACCTCGGAAGTGCAAGGGGGAAGGGAATCCCTTTTCCTAGCCAGGGGAACTGAGACACACAACACCTGGAAAATCGGATAACTCCCACCCCAATACTGCGCTTTACCAAGGATCTTAGCAAACGGGCACACCAGGAGATTATATCCCACACCTGGCCGGGAGGGTCTCACGCCCATGGAGCCTCCCTCATTGCTAGCACAGCAGTCTGCGATCTAACCACAAGGCAGCAGCGAGGCTGGGGGAAGGGCGCCTGCCATTGCTGAGGCTTAAGTAGGTAAACAAAGCCGCTGGGAAGCTCGAACTGGGTGGAGCTCACAGCAGCTCAAGGAGGCCTGCCAGTCTCTGTAGACTCCGCCTCTAGGGGACAGCTAAACAACAACAACAACAACAACAACAACAATAAAAAGCAGCAGAAACCTCTGAAGACACAAACGACTCTGTCTGACAGCTTTGAAGAGAGCAGTGGATCTCCCAACATGGAGGCTGAGATATGAGAACGAACAGACTGCCTGCTCAAGTGGGTCCCTGACCCCTAAGTAGCCTAACTGGGAGACATCCCCCACTAGGGGCAGACCGACACCCCACATATCACACGATGGAGTACACCCCTGAGACGAAGCTTCCAAAGCAAGAATCAGACAGGTACACTCGCTGTTCATCAATATTCTATCTTCTGCAGCCTCTGCTGCTGATACCCAGGCAAACAGGGTCTGGAGTGGACCTCAAGCAATCTCCAACAGACCTACAGCTGAGGGACCTGACTGTTAGAAGGAAAACTAATAAACAGGAAGGACACACACACCAAAACCCCATCAGTACGTCACCATCATCAAAGACCAGAGGCAGATAAAACCAGAAAGATGGGGAAAAAGCAGGGCAGAAAAGCTGGAAATTCAAAAACTAAGAGCGCATCTCCCCCTCCAATGGAACACAGCTCATCACCAGCAACGGATCAAAGCTGGAAGGAGAATGACTTTGACGAGATGAGAGAAGAAGACTTCAGTCCATCAAAGCTCTCAGAGCTAAAGGAGGAATTACGTACCCAGCACAAAGAAACTAAAAATCTTGAAAAAAGAGCGGAAGAAATGATAACTAGAATAATTAATGCAGAGAAGGCCATAAACGAACTGACAGAGATGAAAACCATGACACGAGAAATATGTGACAAATGCACAAGCTTCAGTAACCAACTCGATCAACTGGAAGAAAGAGTATCAGCGATTCAGGATCAAATGAATGAAATGAAGTGAGAAGAGAAATCTAAAGAAAAAAGAAGAAAAAGAAATGAACAAAGCCTGCAAGAAGTATGGGATTATGTAAAAAGACCAAATCTACGTCTGATTGGGGTGCCTGAAAGTGAGGGGGAAAATGGAACCAAGTTGGAAAACACTCTTCAGGGTATCATCCAGGAGAACTTCCCTAACCTAGTAGGGCAGGCCAACATTCAAATCCAGGAAATACAGAGAACACCACAAAGATACTCCTCGAGAAGAGCAACTCCAAGACACATAATTGCCAGATTCACCAAAGTTGAAATGAAGGAAAAAATCTTAAGGGCAGCCAGAGAGAAAGGTCGGGTTACCCACAAAGGGAAGCCCATCAGACTAACAGCAGATCTCTTGGCAGGAACTCTACAGGCCAGAAGAGAGTGGGGGAATATTCAACATTCTTAAAGAAAAGAATTTTCAACCCAGAATTTCATATCCAGCCAAACTAAGTTTCATAAGAGAAGGAGAAATAAAATCCTTTACAGATAAGCAAATGCTTAGAGATTTTGTCACCACCAGGCCTGCCTTACAAGAGACCCTGAAGGAAGCACTCAACATGGAAAGGAACAACCGGTACCAGCCATTGCAAAAACATGCCAAAATGTAAAGACCATCGAGGCTAGGAAGAAACTGCATCAACTAACGAGCAAAATAACCAGTTAATATCATAATGGCAGGATCAAGTTCACACATAACAATATCAACCTTAAATGTAAATGGACTAAATGGCCCAATTAAAAGACACAGACTGGCAAACTGGATAAAGAGTCAAGACCCATCAGTATGCTGTATTCAGGAGACCTATCTCACATGCAGAGACATGTATAGACTCAAAATAAAGGGATGGAGGAAGATTTACCAAGCAAATGGAGAACAAAAAAAAGCAGGGGTTACAATGCTAGTCTCTGATAAAACAGACTTTAAACCATCAAAGATCAAAAGAGACAAAGAAGGCCATTACATAATGGTAAAGGGATCAATTCAACAGGAAGAGCTAACTATCCTAAATATATATGCACCCAATACAGGAGCACCCAGATTCATAAAGCAAGTCCTTAGAGACTTACAAAGAGACTTAGACTCCCATACAATAATAATAGGAGACTTCAACACCCCACTGTCAACATTAGACAGATCGAGATAGAAAGTTAACAAGGATATCCAGGAATTGAACTCAACTCTGCAGCAAGCAGACCTAATAGACATCTACAGAACTCTCCAACCCAAATCAACAGAATATACATTCTTCTCAGCACCACATCACACTTATTCCAAAATTGACCACATAATTGGAAGTAAAGCACTCTTCAGCAAATATACAATAACAGAAATTATAACAAACTGTTTCTCAGACCACAGTGCAATCAAACTAGAACTCAGGACTAAGAAACTCAATAAAAACCGCTCAACTACATGGAAACTGAACAACCTGCTCCTGAATGACTACTGGGTACATAACGAAATGAAGGCAGAAATAAAGATGTTCTTTGAAACCAATGAGAACAAAGATACAACATACCAGAATCTCTGGGACACATTTAAAGCAGTATGTAGAGGGAAATTTATAGCACTAAATGCCCACAAGAGAAAGCTGGAAAGATGTAAAATTGACACTCTAACATCACAATTAAAAGAACTAGAGAAGCAAGAGCAAACACATTCAAAAGCTAGCAGAAGGCAAGAAATAACTAAGATCAGAGCAGAACCGAAGGAGATAGAGACACAAAAAACCCTCCAAAAAATCAATGAATCCAGGAGTTGGTTTTTTGAAAAGATCAACAAAATTGATAGACCGCTAGCAAGACTAATAAAGAAGAAAAGAGAGAAGAATCAAATAGACACAATAAAAAATGATAAAGGGGATATCACCACTGACCCCACAGAAATACAAAATACCATCAGAGAATACTATAAACACCTCTACGCAAATAAACTAGAAAATCTAGAAGAAATGGATAATTTCCTGGACACTTACACTCTCCCAAGACTAAACCAGGAAGAAGTTGAATCCCTGAATAGACCAATAGCAGGCTCTGAAATTGAGGCAATAATTAATAGCCTACCAACCAAAAAAAGTCCAGGACCAGATGGATTCACAGCTGAATTCTACCAGAGGTACAAGGAGGAGCTGGTACCATTCCTTCTGAAATTATTCCAATCAATAGAGAAAGAGGGAATCCTCCCTAACTCATTTTATGAGGCCAACATCATCCTGATACCAAAGCCTGGCAGAGACACAACAAAAAAAGAGAATTTTAGACCAATATCCCTGATGAACATCGATGCAAAAATCCTCAATAAAATACTGGTAAACCGGATCCAGCAACACATCAAAAAGCTTATCCACCATGATCAAGTGGGCTTCATCCCTGGGAAGCAAGGCTGGTTCAACATACACAAATCAATAAACGTAATCCAGCATATAAACAGAACCAAAGACAAAAACCACATGATTATCTCAATAGATGCAGAAAAGGCCTTTGACAAAATTCAACAGCCCTTCATGCTATAAACGCTCAATAAATTCGGTATTGATGGAACGTATCTCAAAATAATAAGAACCATTTATGACAAACCCACAGCCAATATCATACTGAATGGGCAAAAACTGGAAAAATTCCCTTTGAAAACTGGCACAAGACAGGGATGCCCTCTCTCACCACTCCTATTCAACATAGTGTTGGAAGTTCTGGCTAGGGCAATCAGGCAAGAGAAAGAAATCAAGGGTATTTGGTTAGGAAAGAAGAAGTCAAATTGTCCATGCTTGCTGATGACATGATTGTATATTTAGAAAACCCCATTGTCTCAGCCCAAAATCTCCTTAAGCTCATAAGCAACTTCAGCAAAGTCTCAGGATACAAAATTAATGTGCAAAAATCACAAGCATTCTTATACACCAGTAACAGACAAACAGAGAGCCAAATCATGAATGAATTTCCATTCACAATTGCTTCAAAGAGAAAAAAATACCTAGAAATCCAACTTGCAAGGGATGTAAAGGACCTCATGCATAGGAAGAATCAATTCATGAAAATGTCGTGTACGGCCAAGGGTATGGTTTGAGTTTTCACTATGCCATCACAATCAAGGCTACACAAATGTGAACTTTCTTATATGAATTGGTTTATTTAGGAGGGGGGTTGGGGGGGGGGGGGGGGGTGTGGGGGGGGGTTGTCTGGGTTTTGGTTTGGGGGGGGGGTGGTTGGGGGTTGGGGGGTGGGGGGTTGGGGGGGTGGGGTTTATGGGGGGGGGTGGGTGGGGGTTTATTGTATTTGGGGGGGGGGTTGGGGGTTGGGTGGGTTTTTAGTGGGTTTGTGGGGTTTGTGGGTTGTAGGGTTTATGGGTGGGGGTTTGGGGGGTGGGTAGGTGGGGGGGGGGGGGGGGGGGGGGGTGGGGGGGGGGGGGGGGGGGTGGGGTAGGGGGGGTTTATTGGGGGGGGGGTGGGGTGGGTGGGGGGTGGTGGGTGGGGGGGGGGGGGGGGGGGGGTTTTGGGGGGTTGGGTGGGTTTTGGCGGTGGTGTGGGTTGTTCGGTGGGGGGGGTGGGGGGGGGGTCGGGGGGGGGGGGGGGGGTTGGTTGTTTTGGGGGGTGGGGTTGGGGGGGGAGGGGGGGGGGGGGGGGGGGGTTGGGGGGGTTACATGGTTTGGGGGGGGGGGGGTTGGGGGGTTGGTGGGGTTTTTGGTGGATGGGGGGGGTGGGGGGAGTTGGGGGGGGGGGGTTTTTTAGTGGGGGGGGACTTCAAGGAGAACTACAAACCACTGCTCAGTGAAATAAAAGAGGACACAAACAAATGGAAGAACATGCCATGCTCATGCATAGGAAGAATCAATATCATGAAAATGGCTATACTGCCCAAGGTTATTTATAGATTCAATGCCATCCCCATCAAGCTATCAATGACTTTCTTCACAGAATTGGAAAAAACTGCTTTAAAGTTCATATGGAACCAAAAAAGAGCCTGCATTGCCAAGACAATCCTAAGTCAAAAGAACAAAGCTGGAGGCATCACGCTACCTGACTTCAAACTATACTACAAGTCTACAGTAACCAAAACAGCATGGTACTGGTACCAAAACAGAGATATAGACCAATGAAACAGAACAGAGTCCTCAGAAATAATACCACACATCTACAGCCATCTGATCTTTGACAAACCTGAGAGAAACAAGAAATGGGGAAAGGATTCCCTATTTAATAAATGGTGCTGGGAAAATTGCCTAGCCATAAGTAGAAAACTGAAACTGGATCCTTTCCTTACTCCTTATACAAAAATTAATTCAAGATGGATTAGAGACTTAAATGTTAGACCTAATACCATAAAAACCCTAGAAGAAAACCTAGGTAATACCATTCAGGACATAGGCATGGGCAAGGACTTCATGTCTAAAACACCAAAAGCAATGGCAACAAAAGCCAAAATTGATAAATGGGATCTAATTAAACTAAAGAGCTTCTGCACAGCAAAAGAAACTACCATCAGAGTGAACAGGCAACCTACAGAATGGGAGAAAATTTTTGCAATCTACTCATCTGACAAAGGGCTAATATCCAGAACCTACAAAGAACTCAAACAAATTTACAAGAAAAAAACAAACAACCCCATCAAAAAGTGGGCAAAGGATATGAACAGACAGTTCTCAAAAGAAGACATTCATACAGCCAACAGACACATGAAGAAATGCTCATCATCACTGGCCATCAGAGAAATGCAAATCAAAACCACAATGAGATACCATCTCACACCAGCTAGAATGGTAATCATTAAAAAGTCAGGAAACAACAGGTGCTGGAGAGGATGTGGAGAAATGGGAACACTTTTACACTGTTGGTGGGATTGTAAACTAGTTCCACCATTATGGAAAATAGTATGGCAATTCCTCAAGGATCTAGAACTAGAAGTACCGTATGACCCAGCCATCCCATTACTGGATATATACCCAAAGGATTATAAATCATGCTGCTATAAAGACACATGCACACGTATGTTTATTGTGGCATAGCAAAGACTTGGAGTCAACCCAAATGTCCGTCAGTGACTGACTGGATTAAGAAAATGTGGCACATATACACCATGGAATACTATGCAGCCATAAAAAAGGATGAGTTTGTGTCCTTTGTAGGGACATGGATGCAGCTGGAAACCATCATTCTCAGCAAACTATCGCAAGAACAGAAAACCAAATACCACATGTTCTCACTCATAGGTGGGAACTGAACAATGAGATCACTTGGACTCGGGAAGGGGAACATCACACACCAGGGCCTATCATGGGGAAGGAGGAGGGATTGCATTGGGAGTTATACCTGATGTAAATGACGAGTTGATGGGTGCTGACGAGTTGATGGGTGCAGCACACCAACATGGCACAAGTATATATGTAAGAAACCTGCACGTTATGCACATGTACCCTAGAACTCAAAATATAATAATAATAAAATAATAATAACATCAGGGAAGTATACATTAATTTTTTAAGTATGGTATTACCATTGGGAATATATTAGAAAATATCCTTACTTTTTTTGGAAATGCATTCGAAAGTATTCAGAGGTAGAATAACATAATATTTTGCATTTGTTTCAAATTACTCCAGGCAAAAATAAGAAAAGGTGTAACGAGGTGGCAGGGGCAGGGAAAAGAAATGAAACAAAGGTAGCTGAGTGTTGACAATTATTAAAGCTGTGGAACAGGTACAAGAGTACACTTCCCTACTCATGCCACTTTTTCGCATGTTCAAAAATTTCCATTATAAAGTATAAAGAAATTCATTTTCTAAGTTTTATGGTATTTTTCTTTCCCAGAATGAGAAAGAATGGGAATATTGAAGACTTCAGTCTATAATGTGTTTGAGGATATGTGTGCAGAATAGTTCATTTATAAATATAACACACACTTCTGAATTTATAATTAAATACAAAGTATGTGGCAATTTAGAACTTTCATTATGGCAAAAGAAAGGAATGCTCATTTTTCCTTCCTTGATGCATGTCTACTATTCAGTGATGCTAACGTTGTGTAAATACAAAGCAAGTGATGGAATGGAATATACAGTTTCTTTAATAAAATATGATTATTCTGTTTGTGAAGAAGAAGACTATTCTATCTCAGACTTCTAGACCCAAGATGATACTGTCCAGCATTATTATATTTCTAGCCTAATCTACTTTTTAGCTGACATACTCATTAAAATATTCAGGGAAACGTTGTACTTTCATAATTCACTTACTGCATATCAATTTCCAAGACTGAATCTTCTGACTATATATTTGCCCTAGTTTCTACAAATCTAGAGGCATAGTCAAATTGTAGACTGAGGTTAGTTATGTGTTTGAGTACTTTGAATGTTTAGACAGGGTGTCATAGTATTGGCTGTAAACATTATTGATATCAAATTGGGAGAGAGAGAATGAAAGACGAAGGATACTAAGTGTCACTGGATTCACATGTCTGAGTACAAGAACAGTGTCACGACTTCTGGCATTTCACTCAGGATCCATGAGCCTTTAGACAGATTAGGGGGTTCCTGCATTACTAAGTTGTTCACTGTAGTGGGGATGATGTGGGATCTTGATATTTTTTCTTCCCAAACCAAGGATCTTTTCTAATATCCCATTTCTGTTTACATGTCAGTGCAGTTTATATTCTTGAGCAAAACTAGCTGTCACTTGAAGCATATGCTTCTATGACTAGTACAAATATATACTCATCTTCAGCTCTAGATTTTTTGTTTCAGTTCTTAATCATACCACTTGTGATGGTCATGTAGTCACAATAAATGAGGATTTATTATACAGTTTTTAAGTATGTGGGGGTCTCAGACAACTTTGAGTATCTGCATCAGTCAATGTCTTTTAGTTGCAAACAACAAAAGCCAGTTCTGCTCAATTTAAGCAGAACTGATTCATTAAAGGTATACTGGACAGTTCACAGAATTGTTGGGCATGGTGAGGAATCAGCTTTGGGGTCAGGCATGCAGGAACTCTGCCCAAAATCTTTCTTCAGAATCAGTTTCAGCGAGGACACACCTGCTGCCATCTCTGAGTATCCGTGCTAAGGCTCTGCTTCTTGAATTACCATCATCAGGCACTGGGACAGGACTGCAGGACTAGCAGTGTCCTTGTGGCTCAGGATTCACTCTTCCTGTGACTGACACCACCATCAGAGAGTTTCCTGTATACCTCATGTTTGGGTCTCTAGTTCCCAAATACAGTTCAGGAACACTGGTAAAGTGAGGGGCAAGTGTTCACACCACAGCTTCAAGGGAGGATACAAAAGCATTTGTCTGGCATTTTCACCTTCCGCAGTGGGAAGTGAACAAGATTCACATGGAAAGGCTGCCAGGCGCCAGGCAGAGAAAGGTGAAAACAAGATAAATATCCAGTATAAAACCTTGAATGAATGTTAGGTTCTTCCCGGAAAAAAAAAAATACATATACACAATTTTTAAAGTATTTTTGGGTGAGTTCCTTGAAGTTTCAAGACCCATTCTTTGGACTACTAGAGAGAAAATAGATGTTTGTTTGTAGTTGCTGCCGAGAAAACAAATTCTGGTAAACCTATAGAGAATTCCTTCTAATTTAGTTCTAATTTTCCAAATCAAATATTTAAACTTAATATTTATATATCACGTTGAGTTCAAGGTGAAAAGTATGCCTATAGGTATGGTTTAAAATTAAAAGAATTTATTTAAATAATCTCTTTCCCTTATGAGTTTTATGTCTGTGAAAACAATCAATTATCATCATGTTAATGAAAGAACATTTTGATTATTACTCATGTAATAATAATATTAATCAGGGCCCCATCTATCTTATCTTCAGCTGTGAGTCATATATATATGTGTGTGTGTGTGTGTGTGTGTGTGTGTGTATATAAATGTACTCTGAAAAGCAGTACTGTATCCCTCCAAAGATATAAACATGGACGTTCTCATGGCAACATAAATAGATAAAGGTAAAACTCTCAAAGATCTCCTGTAGATGCACTAAATGATAAGCCTCTGCCACAAACACATTTTTTGGATTTTTTATATATATATATATATATATATGAGAATCATATATATTATACATATAACTCAATTGTGTATATATATACACATTCAATGTGTATATATACACACATACATGTGTGCATATATATATATATGCTATCAAAACTTATTTCAGATAAATTTTGATCATTTAAGTTTTATCTCTCAAGAAATAAGAAAAATCTAATTCACAATCCATGACACTTGCCTCCTCTTCTCTCCTGTCTTCCCTCTGTCTCTCACATCCTCTTGATTCTCTGGAGTTTTGTTGTCTGATAAAGTAGACATTAGCTATATGTAGCTATTAAACTATAAAGCACTAATAATTAAAATGAAATGAAATTTGAAATACTCCAGTCTCATAAGCCATGGACAAGTGCTCAATAGCCATGTGCAGCCAGTGGCTACGTTATTGGATGACTCAGACATAGAACAAGTCCATGACTGCAGAAAGTTCTATCAGACGATGCCTCCACTGTAACTGACCACCAAACTCTGACACCCACCTGTGCAGTGTCCTGTTACCCCAGTGTCCTCAGCTCTTGAAATGAAATGGTGGACACTCAGTTTCAGCCCTTCTTTTTCTTTCACTTCTCAGGTCAGCTCCTTCTCTCGCATTTTTTCTAATTTCACATCATGAATGAATCCAGGGACTGAACTGACAGAGACAGAAAGCTCTCTGAGAAAGAAATAAGCATGGACTCAGGCAGGGAATATTTACATTTGTAGATATCTTGTCATGATCACACCAATAATAATAATTACTATCATTTACTAAATGCCTTCTGATGCACCCAGGATTTCTACCTAATATATTACTTCTAATGCTCATAACAAACCTTTAAGAGGGCAATTACTTCAATTTTATTTTAAAAACAAAAATCTGAGGATTTTTTTTTATCTGTCACCCAGACTGGAGTGCAGTGGGGTGATCACAGCTTACTGCAGCCTCAACCACTGGTGCTCAAGCAATCCTCCCACCTCAGCCTGTTGAGTACCTGGGACTACAGGTACGCACAACCACACCCTGGCTAATTTTGTATTTATTTATTTGTTTTTTTTTTTAATTTTTTAAATTTTTTTAGAGATGGGGTCTCACCATGGTGGTCTGAAACTCCTGGGCTCAACGGATCCTTCTGCCTTGGCCTCCCAAAGTCCTGAGGTTACAGGTATGAGCCATGGCTCCCAGCCATAAAAAACAAAGCTCTGAGAACTTAAATATTTCACCCACAGTCATACAGCTAGTAAAGGCTGAAGCCACAAGTAGATGCACTATTTCTTAACTATGAGGCCCGTGTGCTTTCTGTTGCACCACTCTGAAAAGCAGTACTGTATCCCTCCAAAGATATAAACGTGGATGTTCCCATGGCAACATAAACAGATAAGGGTAAAACTCTCAAAGATCTCCCGTAGATGCACTAAATGAGAAGCCTCTGCCACAAACACATTTTTTGAAAAAACTCTTTGAGGGGAGAAAACCTTCTTGATCATGTCCCAGCATAGTCTGGCCACAGGCATTTTAAAGATTCAAAATTCATTATAAAAATGAATAAGAAATATTTTCCATTTTGGACTTCAACGATACTTTCCAACTCTTCTAGTTTGGCCTTAAAAATAAGTTTAAAATATATAATCAAATAAGCAGATGGAAGAATGCCAGTTTTACCCCTCATTACTGGTAGTCTATGCAAAACCATCTGATTTTAATCTTCTCATTTGATTTCCCTCATGTTTTAAAAATTCGTCCAGCCAGCGAGGAATAAATGCCAAACAAGTATAGTGTTATGTCTGGGGCTTGCCAGAAATTCAAATGCAGGCATTACCAGTTTGCTATAAAAATCAGTGTAAGAAATGTTTTAATTCCACAAGCAGAAGCACAAATGCACTCCCCCCACCCCCTTAAAAATCATGTTAAGAAAAAAGATTTTCCTTTTCTGGAATTTAAAGAGAGCTTAGCTCATAAGAAGAAAACAATACATTTAGAAGAGAAAAGAAGATGGACTTTGCTAATCTCTCCATTTTTTTTCCCATTTCTTCCTCACATTTCCATTGTGCCAACAGTAAAATTGTTTTTTAGAGTGCTAATTAAACCAAATTCTAGCAAAAAATATTGGTATTTATCTGTTACTGGCTTAGGAAGCATATGTGTATTGCCAGACAAAATTTAACTGACATTATTTAATCAAGTAATACAACTGTTTTGCATGTAAAGTGAATTCAGAAAATCATATTCACTAGTGCCTGAGAGCTCTTTACAAGAATCATATATGGTTTCAAATATTAACAAACACTATCAAATGGAGAGAATATGATTTCCAAATATCTTGTTTCATGAAGAAAGTATAGATTATATTTACTGAATCTTGATTTTTTAAAAAAAGAATGAATTTCTCTACTATTAAAGGTGAATAATCATAAAGCCAAGATAGAAAAACAGAGTGAGAGAGGGAGAGAGAAAGAGAGACAGACTTTAAACGCATTAAGAAGAGACTCCCAAGCTATTTTCAGGGTAGAAATAAACATTATCTTAGTTGTAGTTGCATCTGTAGCCATATCTTTACAATATTTTATATTTGTTAATCCAACTAAGAACCTAAAATGTTTTCCAACTCTACTGCCCTGGTTTTGCATTTAGCAAGGCATTAAACCCTCAGGGTTTGTGAATAAGCTTTCTTCCAACCTATAGAACTGGTTCTAATAGTGTTCCAGAATTAGAGATAATAAGTTACCAAACTGAGAATCCTGTCACTCTGCTTACTCTCCTCCCCTTTCTAGGTCCCACTCATATGTCACCTCCTCTCTTCCTGGACACCAACCTTGAAAAGTGGCCTCTCCTTCCCTTCTATCTGACACTACCATATATGTCAAGTATGACTAACTCAAGCAGAATAGGAATTTATTTCAAGAATATTGAGGAGCTAAAGGCATAGGAATTGACCATAGATGTAGTGATTGATAGCTCAGCAGAGCTCAGCAACCATGTCAGTCAAAGGGGTTAACAATTTCATCAGCTACAACTATAATTTTCAATTTTTGAGTCACTCTGGAAGACAGTGGAATAGGCATGATCTGGTTCACAAGATCTCACTTTGGCTAAAAAAATGCAGAGTGCTTTGATTTATAGCCTTCCAAGACTGCAAGAGGAAAATAATTCCAAAAACTGAATTCGGTACCGTCACTGAAAAAAAGGAGGAATGCATGTTGAGCAAATGGTGACTGCACTACTCATATATCAATTCATCAGGCTCTGCCTATCAATGTCCTTTGGTTTTCATCCTCAAATGTTATTTAGGTTGCATTTTGTAATTTAACTTTTACTTATCTTCATCTTTCCTACTACATTGTCAGCACCTCAAAAGCAAAAATAACTTGTTTCTTTAAATCACCTACAGTGCTTTGTATAAAGCAAATGCTCAATAAAATTTTATTGATTTACAACTAGAAATAACAACTTCTTAAAGGTCAGCTTTACTTCACAGTAAAATCACTTTGTGTTCTTCCATTCAAGCTCTTAAAAAGACAGGTTTTCAATATTTGCAGCTGTTTGTTCTTTCAACAATATTTAGTATTTTGTTGGCAAGAGAAATTGCTGGGAGTAGTTGCTGAGTACAGAAAGAATGTGTCAACAGATGAGGAGCTTAGCATTCACATAGGGCGTATTAATCTTAAATATTTACTTCACACTGTAAAGATATCAGTTATTGCCAAGTGATGAAACTGTGCCCAACGAACTGCAGGATCTGAGCTCCAAGATTCAAAATTATGTCTGACCACTTTCTATCGTTTACTGAAAATACTGCAAATTGGACAAAGGTTCTAACCTTCATAGTGATAAACAAAAGGCTCTGTGCAGAGGGTTATCATCATAGCTCTAAAGGCACATTTCCCACAGCTGTTAGTAACAGGCAAACATTGGCCTGCAAAGCAAACTGTGGAAACATGATACCTGCCTTTTCCTAACTGGCTGTTTCACTCTGTGTGTTATTTGCTCTCTTTGGCCTCCAATTTCCTCTCCTGAAAAATAAAGGTGCTAGACTACAACATCTCTATGATCATTCCCAACTCTATTATTCTCTGAATCTATGTTTTCGTGACTCTCATCTTCAAATAAACAAAGCATACCTTACTACTGCTACTAATTCTAATAATAATGGCTAACATTTACTGAGTTCACACTAAGACTGAAAGATTTACATAGCTGTTATTATTCACCACAGTCTTATCAGGTAGATATTAATTATCGCCATGTTATATGTCAAAAAAAAAAAAAAGCTGAGACATATATATGAAAAAACTGAAGCTGCAACTAAGTAGCAGCTTACCTAAGATCACAAAACTAAAATAGGGTCAGGATTCATATCCAATTCTATTTCACTCCAGAGACTGGTCTATCAATTGCTGCAATCTACAACTTTGCAAATATCCACTGTAACTGTAAATTCAGCCATGTTGAATCAGTAGAGGAGAGAGTATCTACCTAAGCTCCTGACTAGAAACAGTGTTTTAGAGCACTGAGCATAGATAATCAAATAGCCACAACCATTTTGGTATCAGAACACAGTTCTCTTTTTGCCGTGGCCCATTATCATTTCTCTGTGGTACATCTTGACCTATCACCATGATGCTCAAATGCCTGGATTGAGAAAGAAGAGTATTTAAGAAACCATCATCCAATCCAATAAGATCCATGGAATGTCTATCTCCAGGGGTTGCAGCTGTCTGGAGTGAGGCCGGAGATTCCCATCTCAATTACTTAAAAGTAGTGGTTCATTTTTATAGATGATACCTCCGGAAAGGAAGATCAAATACGTGTTTGCTTGTTATATTTGCTGAAGCCTTGCCCCAAACAAAATTGTACAAAAGTAAGTCTATTGTTGTCACCTTCATTTTTTCAACGCCACCCTTTCAGTAGTGCTTCTTCCTCTGCTCAGGCTTCATACTCTCATTCTCTCCTTTTTTCAAACCTTGATCTTATAAACCATCGAGACACATAAATGTCTCAAGGTGTGTATGAATGAAAGCAGAAGGTATGAGTGCAGAGACTATCTGTGTTGACATGATTTAATTAAGAATACAGACCAGCTACGTGAGCATGAATTTATTATTTGTTCCAAGAAACTTTGCCTAGAAGAGATAAAGCTATAAACCAAAGGGAAAAAAAAAAAAAAAAAAACACCTCACTGTTTGCTTCAGGAAATTTCTACAGAGTACTTATCAGAGACGCGAGTCTGCTCACCTGAGCAAACATTTTCTTATCATACCAAATTTACCAAGCCTTGTTTCAAGACCCTCACTTCACAGGGTCTACAAATTTTTAACTATTATAAATTTTACCCAATTCAAATCAGTTCCTCCATTTGAAAGACATACTTCAAACCATTTGAGTTCAGATCCCAAGGCACTTAAATTAAATCATTTCCGACTTCCTCCTTCTGAGTCACTGTTATGACTATTAAGGTAAGGGTCTTTCTAACTGCAGTGAGCGCTAATAAATTTAGCATTGCTTTATTAATAGGTTGCCTGGTGATTGGGGAGGAGTCCGATAGGCATTATATGTAAAATGTATTACCTACATTTCTCTAGGTCACAGCAGCCTGGGAATACAATGTTCAAGTACATAATAACATTTCTCTGATTAGTTACTGGAAAAGACAAGAGTCAAATATGCCCACTTAGTCATAATTGCAGAATCTCAGCTCCAAAACTACCAATCTATTTCTTTTTTATGTTTTGTTTTAAAAGCAAGGTCCTGCTCTGCAGCCCAGGCTGGAGTGTAGTGGCACCATCATATTTCACTGCAGCCTTGACCTTTAGGGCTCAAATGATCCCATCTCAGCCTCCTGAGTAACTGGGACCACAGGCACATGCCTCCACATCCAGCTAATTTTTTTCTTTTCTTTTTTTTTTTTTTTTTTTTGAGATAGCATCTGGCTCTATCTCCTAGGCTAGGGTGCAGTGGCACCGTCTCGGTTCACCGCAACCTCTGCCTCCCAGGTTCGGGCAATTCTCATGCTTGAACTCGGGCATATGCCACCATGCCCAGCTAATTTTCTTTGTATTTTCAGTAGAGATAGGGTTTCACCATGTTGCCGAGGCTGGTTTTGAACTCCTGGGCTCAAGCAATCCACCCGCCTTGGCCTCCCAAAGTGCTGATATTACAGGCATGAGCCACCACATCCAGCCATAGCCAACCTTTTTTTAAAAGAATTGTGTAGAAATGAAGTCTAGCTTTGTTGGCCAGGCTAATCTTGAACTCCTAGCTTTAAACAATCCTCCCACTTCAACCTCTCAAAGTGCTGAGGTTATAGGCGTGAGTCACACACCTGGCCAAAAACTACCAATGTATTTCTAAAAGACCCAAACTGTGTCTCAAATGTACTCCTAACCCAGTCTTCTCATTATCCATTCACTACTGAAGCTTCTATTACACTCAGATTTAAATAAAGGAAACAGCACTGTAATTGGAATCCAGTATTAAGCTTCTCCCTTTGCTGTGCAACTACTGGCATCCACTAATGTCACTGACCCTGCTGACCACCACTTAGATCATTGCTGGTTTAGCATTCTGAGCTGACCACATATTCAAAGCTAGGCAAAGCCAGTGCTGCTCATGCCACTGCTTCCAGGGCTGAAGATGAGGAGAACTCATAGTGAGGACTGCTCATGAGGTTACCCTGTGTAAGTCATTACCTGCTCCACATATGTGTAGGGCTAGTGGATGGTCACATATTACCATTATTGATGAGCAGTTAAACAATGAGGGGAAAATGAGTAGAATATAAAGAATCAAACACGTATTTCATTCATTTATTCCTTCTTTCATGCACTCAACAAATATTTTTAGTGTCTTCTGGCTGTGACAAGAAGCAATCCATTAATGTTCTCAAAGTGTTAGTATCTATAGAGCAGTTTTGGCATCCATTCATTATTCACCCCTATCTATACTGAGCACCTTCTGTGTCACAGACAATGCAACTCTGGGTATGAACAAGACAGACAGTCCTCACCTATCCCAAAAGGAGAGTGGGGAAATTGATAATGAAACAGTTGGAATATAGGATGACAAGTTCAGTGTAGGGGAAGTAGAGGGTGCTAGAAGAGCAAAAAGAAAATGAACCATTCTAGATTTAAAAACCAAAGAAGGCTCTTGGAATAAGTAGTCTGTGAAGTCTCAGAAGCAAAGGAAAACATCATATATTCAGGGAATGAAAAGTCCAGGATGGCCAGAATGTATAATGTGAAATAGGAGAACAGGGGACATGTGAAGCTGAAGATTGGGGAACAGACCATGGAAAGTCATGTTGAGGATTTTGCAATTTATTCTCAGGGGGAAAAGAAGGCTACTTATGGCTTTAACCAGGAGTGTAAATCTATCAAATTTTCAGAGTGTTTACTCTGGAAACATTGTGGGAAATGAGTTAGAAGGCAGCAAATAAGAATTAGGAAGCCCTACTAAGAAGCTATTAAAATAACTCAAGCAAGAAATTATGGTTTCCTGGACTAGTGTGTGGTAGCAGCAATGATGAGGGGAAAAAAAGGTGGGACAGATCTGAGAGACAGGGAGGGGGAGGAAATAGAACTGATAGCCCATGATGATTGGCTGAAAGGGTAAAGGAAGTGGGAAGTCTTCATTCTCAACCGATGAGTCAGGTCACATCACTCCTCAGCTAAAAATCCTTCAGTGTCTCCCATCTCACTCAAAATGAAAGCCAAAGTCTTTACAGTGGGCTACAGGGACTGATGAAGCCTATTTCAAACCCACTATCTCACTTACCCCTACCCCATTGCCTCCTGCAAGTTCACTCCACCTCACCCACACCAATCTCCTGGTAGTACCCAAGCATTTCCGGCATGATCTTGCCTCAGAGCCTTGCCCTTGCTATTTATTCCATCAAGATAACAATATGGTTCATACTCTTGCCTTCTTCAAGTCTTGGCTTAAATATCACCTTTTTGCTGAGGCCTCTTCTGATCATACTGCTAAAAATTTCAACCTCCATGACAATAGTCCAAGTTTCTTTTTAATGCTTATCACTCTTTGAATTATGATGTACAGTTTATTTATTTCGGTTATTAATTATCTCACACTACTTGGATGTAAGCTCTTGAATTGAGGCAGAGTTGTGTCTTGTTTTGTTCACTGTTGTATCCTCAGTTCTCAGCACAGTGGCTAGGATGTGGTAAGCATTCAATGTTTATTAAATGAATTAATGGGCCATCCCCATGTCTGTAGCCTGACCAACTAGTCAGATGGTAGTTCCAATCACTGAGATAGGAAAGATGAGTGGTAGGTAAGTTTCAAGTTCAGTTTAGGATCATTTGAGGAGTTCCCTTGCCACTACCAAAACTAATATTATCAGCATGACACTGGTATAAGTCTGTTTACACTCTGCTGATAAAGACATACTTAAGAGTGGGCAATTTACAAACAATAGAGGTTTAATTGGACTTACAGTTCCACATGGCTGAGAAGGCCTCACCATCACGGCAGAAGGCAAGGAAGAGCAAGTCACATTTTACATGGATGGTGGCAGGCAAAGAGAGAGCTTGTGCAGGCAAACTCCCGTTTTTAAAACCATCAGATCTTGTGAGATTCATTCACTACCACAAAAACAGCATAGAAAAGACCACCCCCATAATTCAACCACCTCCCACTGGGTTTCTCCCATGACACGTGGGAATTGTGGGAGTTACAATTCAAGATGAGAATTGGGTGGGGACATAGCCAAACCATGTCAGTCTGCCTCTGACCCCTCCCAAATCTCATCATTTTCATGTTTCAAAACCAATTATGCCTTCCCAACAGTCTCCCAAAGTCTCAGCTCATTTCAGCATTAACCCAAAAGTCACTAAAAGACAATTTCTCAGGGTTGCAAAGTGTGAGTCTCTTGAATGAAATGGCTCATTCAGTGCTCCACGCATGAGATAAGGCTCACAGCAAGGCACATTAGTGTGAAAGTTCAGAACACCTGTAAAACAGACGATCCTCAAAGCTTGATGGGAAAGTCAAAAAGTCACATAAAAAGGAAAAAGAAAGTCAAAATGCCATCTGAATTCTCACTAGCAACACTGCAAGTTAGAAAACAATAGAGCAAAGCCTTTAAAAATTGAAGTGAAAATAAATTTTAGTCTAAAATACTATACTTAGCTAATCAAGAATGTAGGATTTTTCAGGCATGCAATGATTCACAATATTTATCTCACTTGTGTGTCTCCTTTCCTATGATGCAACCAGAGTGTGTGCTTCAACAAGTTAAAGGGTAAATCAAGGACTAGGGAGACATGGCACTAGGAAGTAGTGGATCCAACATAGGAAAAATGACAATCGTAATTCTGGGATGACAATTGTGCAGCATGCCCAGAAAACTACTTGTCAGATTGTTGGGGCAGGAGGATGGATTGAGGTCTCTAGGAAAAAAAAATTGAAATAGTTGATTATCCCATGTTTGATTATTTGGAAAGTATTATTAACAAGCAGTTGAAATGTCTATCACATCGGTCATAGGTAATAAAAACTAAGCAAATTTTTAAAAATCAATTATTAACTTTAGGAGAAAACAAAAAGTTATGTAAAAGAGGAAACATACACACAGTATAGTGTATCGTTCAGCAATGAACAATATTTATCTTAGCATACAAACATGAATGTTCACTTTCATTTAAATCAAAATTGCAAAAAAAGAATAGCTGACAGATTATATTGTGTATGAAAAATTTGAGAAATAAACCACATTAAATAAAGGAAAGTTTAAAAAATAATTGAAATTAATTTTACATCATTTGGTGGTTCTGTATTTAAATATTCAATTTTAGTGTTTATTTGATAATTTCCTCTGTGTCTTTGTGAAAATCCTATTAAGTAGATCCTGGAAGTCATGTATTAATAATTTAAATTTGTTATCTAGTCTTTTCTTCCCACCTGTTTTTTTTCTTTGTACTACTTTCTGCAACGTTATCTTCATACCCTTATTAAATTTTTATTTTAAATTTTATTTAGTTAATTTAATAATCTTCATTGCATATTTTATATACTAATATTTCCATTTTCAGAAGCTCTTTCTTCTTCTCTTTCACAGTATTCTTGCATATTTTTGAGATCATTAATTATAGTTCCTTGGATGTTCTCTACTCTTCTGTATATTGTTTCTATCTCAGGTAACTTTTATTTTTCATAATTTGGTTTCTCTTTTTCATTTGGAAATGTCAGCAAATCTCAAACATTAGCCTGTTTCACAATCCCCCAAAAGGCTTATTAAAACACAGATTACAGAGTTGCATCCCCAGAGTTTCTGATTCAGTAGGTTGGGGTTGGCCAGAGAATTTGCATTTCTCACAAGTTCCCAGGGGATGCTAATGCTGCTCACCCAGAGACTAAACTTTGAGGACTTAACTGTTTTAGGCACTGTGGGGTTGTATACCTTGACAAGTAAAGGAGACTCATGCGTGCAAAGAGTAAAGACCCATTTTGGGTTCTCTGTCCAGGCCCTTCCTCAGAAGAATCCCTAGACTATAGTTTTAACCAGCATTTAGGGTTCTGGGGATTGGGCTCAGGATGGACTCAGTATGGACAGTAGCAATTTAAAAATTTTAAACATGTTGCACATCTTGGTAGAAAATTGTTGTGCAAATAAAACACATAATGCATACAATAATATAACATTCTTATAATTCCAAAATCTGTGCTTGCAAAGTAGGTAGTTTTCATATAAAAGAGCAGAAAATAAATTACAAAGATGTTTGCAGTAAAAGCTTAGGATGTAGAATGTCACTGTGACTTTAGCTACGGTAATATAAAAGAATGAGAAAATTGCATAATACATCCTGATTATTCTTTATTAGCTATTGAAATCTTCCTGCTGATGAGTGGAAATTTGAGAATTGAGTTGCAGTCTCCCAAGTGACAATGACACTGAACAACCTGTAAATTATGTATTTTCAGCAGTAAAAGGGCAATAAGTATATTCTTTAAGAGTGTCCATCTCATAAAAGATATTATCATTTATGCTTTTCCCTTTTCATTGGTTCTAATTTGTCTTGCAAATCCTAAAGTCTGTAATGGTTAAAAATAAGACAAACAGCTCTGTCTAGTGGCAAATTTGATCACTGCAACCAAAGTCAAGAAGAGTTCTCAAATCAAATTCTTTTTAAAAATCTGTCTAAAACTTGGCAAGCAAACATGACAGGAGGTAGCTGTTTTAATCCCTGCTCAGGAGACACAATGGATAAACACTTAAAGCCATCAGTCATGTCATCTCCATTTGGGACTTGTCTCAGCAGTTAAGAGAGACAAGTGCAAAACCCAACTCAGTAATTTAATTTAAAGGGAAATACTTTGTGAAATTATGCTTTTCAGATAACTTTGTAAAATATAGGTGCAAATCTTAGCCTGTTCTTATCTTTACCCTCCTGTATTTTTCCCTTTCCTCCCTCCTGCCTTTAAGAGAAATCTGGAATTAAACTTTAACTCAGAATCTGTCATTTTTCATATAGCAGAGATAAGCCACCGCATGGCAGCTGGGATTCCCTGCCTTTGACAATCGTGTCCACAAAGCACTCCAGTACATGAATAAAACACTGTGTGGAGAAAATGAAGCACAGCAGCTATTACCTCCCAATTCCACTATGAAGCACTCAGAAAATGGCAGTCTTTTTCTTTTGAGCACTGGTACATCAGGGCAAAAACTTGCATTTTTCCATGCCTTTCCACTTTTATAAAATAATGTGAAACATCTTATAATAAATTTTAAAAAGGACAAATAAAATCAAGTTTTAAAAAAAAACAGAAGATGAGGAATCCAACTGGTCTAAAATTGGGTCCTGTGGTATTTCCAGATATATGGAATAGAGAGGAGATTTGCTGAAGTGAATTATAACTGATTGGACAGGGAGAATTAAAATTTAGCTGCTTTTTTATACATGATAGTTACAAGATAATAGGCCTATGGTTATGCTCCAAAGTAAAATAATCAAAGGGTCAAAATATTACATGTGTTTGCCATTATAGTCAAGAGGGTAATTAATATTGAAGATGCCAATTAAAAATTAACATACATTCAAGAAACATTTCTGTGTTAAATTATTTAGTTTCTGAAAATAAGTGCAACGACATGCTTGTTAAAAAAAAATACCAAAAAATATAAAGAAGTTTTTAAAAAATCCCATAATGCAAGATCTATATGTAGGTAAGCATGGCTAACATTGAGAGTATGTCCTTTAAGATTGTATTCCTATGGAAAAAGAAGCTATGTCCATTCTTAAGACATCAATTATTCTTTTTATATATTAATATTACGCATATGTGTGAAGACTCATGGTGAACATAGAAAAAAAGCTGATTCAATAGGAAATGCAGATAAGCTTTTTAAAACAAAATTTAAAACAGATCATTCACTAAATGTTTCAAAAGGATGAATTTGCATAGACAATCCACATTGTGAGATCAAAAAGGTAAATTTAGAGACCTGAAAGATGTGAATGATACCAATGCTCTCAATTTCATGGTTATAATGAGGCAGGAAGGGAAACAGATGTGTTCTCTCAAACTTTCCCTCAATGGCAACATTCTCCCTAAGTTTTTAAGTTATGTAATGATCACAATATAATATAAGCAACCAACTAAGAGATCTAAGAATCCTGAGTATGATTTAGTGCTATAATCAAATAAAACCCACCACAAGACTAATGTGACACATATTTAATGATATGCATAATCACTGTAATATTACACGGCAATTTAGTATAAATGGCAAATGATTACTTAAATGACTGAAATTAGCATTACTTTCACACAGCCAAATTAAGCATTTCTAGGGTCCGCTGAGGAGAGAGATAACAAGACAGACTAAAAAGCAGCCACAAGACCCCGCCAAAGAAAACCAGGCAGCTGGGTTCCCCTGATGTTTGGGCGACAGCACAGTACTGAGAAGCGGAAAGGAAAAAAATGTGGTAAGACTCCCACGAAGGTGCCAGGGTACGGTTTGTGCATCCCAATTATTTTCTTTTGCTTTGTTCCATCTGGGGGTTTCTAGAATTCAAGACAATTTGATCTTCCCTACCAGATAAGTGGTAGGACCCTACTACCACTAAACTCCTGGAGTTAAAGACAAGGAAGTCTTTGAAGTCACACAGAGAGGTTTGTCTGGTTTCAATCTCTGCCCACTACTGATCTCCACTCTCTAGGTTAGCCTCAACGAGAACAGATTTGACTACATATGTGACTTAAGGGAAACTCTTGCCCTTACTGCTACTGTCACCTCCATCACCACCACCATGTAGAACCACTGTACAAGGTCTGAAATATCAGCCATTTCTTCCAGTTAATAAATAAGCAGCCCTGCAATTCTTGGCAGATGGATGTCCATATCTGATCAGAGAAAGAGCACAGGGTGTTTTTATTTCTGGGAAGAGGGGTTACACGAGGAGAGAATAAAGATAGCATAAAAATTAAAGAAATAAAAGACAAAATTTCATCTTTCTCCAAAATTTACCCAGACCTAACCCTGCCTATTAATTCATCAGAAAATAAAAAGAACACAATATTTGAAGACTTTGAAAAGTTCGTATAGTTTTTGTACCATAGCTGTGTGAGCTTAGATAAGTTACTTAACCTCTCTGAGCCTTGGTTTCTTTATCTAAAAAAGTAAGTAAATGACAGGAGTATACCTACTTAGTTCACAGAAATGTAAACTGATTAATTTACGTCATGCTTCTTACAGGCTTCCACCAAAGATCCCCACAGTGATTGAGAGGGCATCCATGCCTATGCAGATTCTGGGAGCAGGGCCAGTCGTAAGAAATCCAACTCATGCAAAATTTATTTGTAGTTTCATACTTTAACTTCAATATTAACACATACACTATATTCTACTCTGTATGTATGTGATTTAAAGAAAAACAAATATTTCAGAATTTTTACCATCAAGTAAAATTGATGCTATATGTTTACCTTCTGGTTTAGTGCAACTCTGGCCCACTCTCCAGTTTAAGAAGCCCAAATTTATGTAAAAGCACAAATGGAGTGCATTCTAGTGCACAACAGATGCTAGTAAGTATTCGTTTTCTCCTTCATTCCCCTCATGTTGCCTCAGAAGCCAAAAGCAGATTTTATGTCACCTACAGGTTTTTCTCTCCCTCTTCCTGCCTGAAATGCACACAGGAGAGCAGAAAATAAACTAGCTGTTGGGAAGTCCTCAATCAGGGACAATTTTGATCCCCAGGGCACAGTTGGCAACGTTGAGACATTTTTCATTGTCACAACTAGGGAAGTGTGGCACAGGATACTGGCATCTACTGGATAGACGCCAGGGATGCTGCTAAATATCCTATAACACACAGGCTAGGCTCCCACAACAAAGAATTATCTAGCCTGAAATGTCTATCATGCTGAAATTATGAAACCCTGAGCTATAAGTAACTGGCCCCAATGTGACCCTCCGCAGCAGAGACCCAAGCTAACTGATCTATGCAGGAGTGCTTTATTCTTTGCCAGGCTATAGGCACTCCCACGCTTCATGGACCTAAATTTAAACTTGAGCTAGTTGAAAACTAGTTCAAAGTCTTTACTAGATTCTGATTTTGTTCAGAAATGAAAAGCTTACTTTTCCAAGGAGTTCAAAACAGAATTCTGCCAAATAGTCAGTGGTATTCGTTTCTTTATACTATATTCCATATTCCCCTGCAGAATACTAAACAAACAAACAAACAAAAAACCCTATAAACTAACTTATTTATATTCTAAGGGCTAATTGTGACTTGTATTCTAACCTTATGCTTTCTGCAAAAAGTGTGAAAGATCAAAATACTCCATTTGATGCCGATGCTTGATCCAAGAAGATACACACACACACACACACACACACACACACACACACAGACTCCTCAGGGGATTTAAATAATGCTCTTCACCCTCAGCCAGGAAGTGGGATGTGTCATTTCACAATGTGGTTGCTGAAGAATAAACTCCTAAATGTATCTGCCCTTCTCACTCTTCTCTTTCCTCAACCTGGCATTCATGGCCTGCTTGTTGACATATATTTCATGCCAAATGGTGCTCAGAAGTCATAGCACCATTGGGGACTGAGTTGAGAAGTGTTTCAGAAATAAGAATATCCTTGAGAGGGAAAGATGTGAAAATTAATAGGAGTTAGACAAGTTGTAATGGAAATTTAGCAAATAGATATTTACCTGTGAAAATGATAAAATGTGTGTTAAATCACGTAAATTATATCTTTATATACCAAAGAGCGCTCCCACCCAGACTCCATATGTGCCACAATACAGATAGTTTTTTTAAAGCCTGGTCGACTTTTCCACATTTGGTTTCTTCTCATCTCTGAGCACAATAAACACTGAACTTAATGGTCAGTGCATGGAAACTAAGAAGGAAAACTCTTGGAACGTGATACAAGCCAAAAATGGCCAGAAAACTTGAGAGTCAACCAGTGAAGTACTTGTGCTTTCCAAAGAGCTTTGTTCTGCTAGAAACTCTCAGTGACAAGAATGCCTAGTTTCATTTGACAGGGTTCAGAGTCAAGCACTACCCTTAGACCTGGACAGGAGGCTGTCCTGCCCTAATCCCATGCTCTTGAGTGATCCCCCCTCCAAGGGATAAGGAGCCAACAAGACCAGAACTGCCCAGCTGCCCAAAGGCCACACTCTGGAGGCTCAGGACCTGTAATTCCTGTTCAAACAGCCCCAAACTTCCTCTGAGAGCTACATAAGCCTTTCCCAGGTTTGTTCTTTCTTTCCAACAGAGCACCTGGGCTTGAGGAGTGAGCAAAAGGCATTTGTACATGGTGTTTTTGAAAAAGTATGGGGAATGGAGCTTGGGAATACACACTAGGTAGGGTACCCACACTTTGTAAGTCAGACCCTCATGGTGCAGAATAGAGCAAGGGATGGAAGAGAAGGGCTGGGGGCAAGGTGAGAAGAACAGAGGTCAAGGCCCCAGGACCATGAATACTCAACTCTCTGAATACTGCCACAATCTGGCTAACTTCAAAAAGTTTAAGAGGCTGGACAAGGTGGCTCATCCCTGTAATACTAGCACTTTAGGAGGCCAATGTGGGAGGATCCCCTAAGGCAAGGAGTTTGAGAACAGCCCTGGCAACATGGGGGGACCCCATCTCTCCAAAAATAAAAATTAGCTGGGCATAGTGGCACACACCTGTAGTCCCAGCTACTCAGGAGGCTGATGTGGGAGAATCACTTGAGCCAGGGAGGTGAAAGCTACGGTAAGCTATGATTGTGCCACTGCACTCCAGCCTTGGTGACAGAGGAAGACCGTGTGTCAAAAAAAATAAAAATAAAAAAAATAAGAAGAATTCTAAATGTGAATCTGATTTTTTATGTCTTTAAGAAGGTGTTTTGTCAAGACAGGTAAATAGAACATTTTATTTAACAGTCTGGTAGCTTAATTTATAACTTTTAAATATTTAACCATGAGAAATGTGGGCTTGCATTTGTTCTCTTACCCCATTTCTGAAAATAAAATAATGTGAGAATTGCTCCTCACCAAAGACCTGCCTCCCATAATAGCTTTTGCCATATCGGGTTCACTGGAGGTGGTTTTGCTCTTAACTTCACTGTATCTTAACTATGTTTCCCCTGCCTCTTGGAGTTTGGATAGCACCATGTATTCCAATTCGTTGGACATTTTTTATCTACAATCTGCTTGCTGACAATCTGCTAACTAGACCTTTGTTTCTAGGTAGCTTATTGAACTGGATTTAACCTTATATTTTTTATCCTTTCCTTACCCTTCTCACCCTCCTCTGTCCCAGGCAGGCACCCACATTCATGCTTTATTGCTCCCTCCCCTATAACTCCTTTTATAAAGTCTGACTCATTTCAGGCCCTTTGTGTGTTCCTTCTGGCTTCATCTATGGTGACTGCCTGCCAATTTCTCAGTCTCTGCTCCTCCGCTCCGCATACTTTCTGGCTGCTTCTCAGTTCTCATTCTTCAGCAATTTCAATTGCTTACACCCGATGAGCATTTGCCTTCTTCCTTTGCTTCTTGTATCTTTATGGGAGATAGGAAATTAATTGTTTATTCCCAATTTTGGTATTCTTCCTCTCAATTCCTCCCAGACATTGAGTCTCCACCCCACTGGGGGGTAAGAATAATAATAATTTTAAAAATTGCTTTTGTAAGAATGGAAAGGAAGCGATCCCATTCCTCCCCTTCATAAAGGTCACGGCTGGCATTACTCTAACAAAGACAAGTTCAGAAGAGAAAAGCATGACAAACTTATGTGATCATAGTTTGATGTGACACAGGATTTATGCTTAGGTTGAATGGAGTAATGGCAGCCATGTAAAAATACGATAGGACAAAACAGTTATAATCTAATGCCAAGAGACTTGAGTGTAGAAACTTAGCAAGTCCTGTCCAAAATTTTATCTGGACTCTCTGTGCAGCATTTTTTCCTCTTGGATATGGGGTAGGACCCCTTTGAAATGGGGTCTTAATTTCTTCAAAACCAGCTGTTACACAGAAAGGCAGTTTGCTGGGAGCTGAGAGTAATATTTTTAGGTTTTATGGTTGGCTTTGGGGAAAAAATGCCTCTGGTTTCTCTGACCTGCCTAGGGGAAGGGAGATTCTCATTTCTATGCCTTGCCTCCAGGGAGAATGAGGGGGAAGAGATGAGAAGACAGGACAAGGTCAGAGACTTTGCTTCTAAGACTGTTCCTTAGGCCTTTTGTTGGGGTGTTGTTTTCTGAGCCCCAGCACTTCTACTCCAACACTGACTAGATTGCAGCTGGCTTTTGAAGCTGGGAGAGTGCCATATTCACCAGTGACTTTCCAATCATTGCTTCGCTTTCATTTCTTCTCAATTTCTTTTTTCTCTTTTAATAAAAGTTGCCAAGAAACTTTACAAAGTGACTAGAAATATAGCAGAGTTAAAATCCTTTACCAAGACCACTTTATATATCTAAATATGAGTTACTAAGGTGGTTGAGAGGCTGTCTTGTGCTTATGTGTTTATGTGGCTTTGAGATTATGTGTTTTATTTTATAAAATTAGTGATTAATTAGGCTGACAAAATGACATGAGACTTTTTGAAAATTTATCCTGGAGACCAGGCATGGTGGCTCATGCCTATAATCCCAG
Source organism: Macaca thibetana thibetana (assembly GCF_024542745.1). Classification (NCBI taxonomy): domain Eukaryota; kingdom Metazoa; phylum Chordata; class Mammalia; order Primates; family Cercopithecidae; genus Macaca; species Macaca thibetana. Next base: position 56,646,931 of record NC_065579.1, read on the forward strand.
CACTTTGGGAGTCCGAGGCAGGCAGATCACCTGGGGTCAGGAGTTCAAGACCAGCCTGGCTAACATGATGAAACCCTGTCTCTACTAAAAATGCAAGATTAGCTGGGCCTGGTGGCAGGCACCTGTAATCCTACCTACTCGGGAGGCTGAGGTGGGAGAATCGCTTGAACCTGGGAGGAAGAGTTTGCAGTGAGCAGAGATCACGCCACTGAACTCCAGCCTGGGCGACAAGAGCGAACTCCATCTCAACAAAAGAAAAAAGAAAAAAAAAAGAAAAGAAAAATTACCCTGGAATTGCAAGACTCACTATGCTGGAAAGAACCTTAGAGATTATCCAGCCCCAATCCCTTGTTTACTAGTAGAAAGACTTGGAACAGAAATTTAAGCAGTTCGCCAAATAATAAATTACAGCTATTATGTATAGCTTATGTGCTGAGGACCTCATCTAATACTTAAAGCAAGTAATTCCTATAGCAAATATACTATTTTATGGTAAAATTTTAGAAATATTCCTATTAAAACCAGGAACAAGGCATGATGACTTTTATTACTGCCACCCTTTGACATTGTTCTAGAGGGCCAGGCCCAATAAAACAAGAAAAATAGTATTTTATGTATAAGGAACACTTAGAAATGTTTAGATGGCCATAAAGTAAAAGACTCACAGTATGAATCACATGAAAAATTAAAACTTTTATGTTTAAAAAAGTGACAACATAAACAAAGTTAAGAAACAAATGAAAAATGGGGAAAATATTTGGCGTCTACATGGAGAAACAAGATTAATATGTGCAGTACGTAAATCAGTTAAAAAGAAATAAATATCAAGAGAAAAATGAGACAAAATATATAAATAGAAGATGAAATTCAAAGGGTCAATAAATGTAAAGCATCACACTAGCATCAGATCGGAGGTAAATGAGAAAAAAAAATGTTAGTTGTATAAAGACACCAAAATCGTACTGTAGTAAGTTTTGTATTAAATCTCCTGACAAGTCATCATCATGGCAGATGGGAGGCAGGAATAGATTGTAGCTCCAACTCAGACAGACACAGCAGCATGCAGAGGCTCACATCATGAATTTTAGCTACAGATAAACTGCAAGCACAAACCAGCAATCCCAAGAGGACCCACAGACCCTCTGAAGGAAGCAGACTGCTCCTGCAGGACCCAGGAGACACCCCAAATACTGTGAGTGCCCCAACTGCAGAAGTGGGAAAGGGAGAGCCTCCTCTCCTGAACACACACCCCACTGGAGAAACTGAAGGTCTTTTTGCAGGAGAAGTTTCTGACCTTGCCTGGAGCTGAGTCAATTTAGAGAACCAAGCAAAATCCAGGGGTAGAGAAAGCAGCAGAAAGGCCCTGGGAGCTCACTGGGTCCCCAGGCAGGCCATTCCTGCCTGGCACCACAGGGATCCAAAGGGAGGGTGGCCAGAGGAGCCAGAGGGCAGGGGTGAACACCACAAGGAGAAGGAAATCTCCAGCTAACTTGGTAACAATTTGAACTGGGTGAGAAACCTCCTGGCCAGAACTCAGAGGACGGCATAAATCCAGTGTGCAGACTCCACAGGCAGGGGAAGAACTAAGCACTTTTCTTTTGCAGCTGGAAGGTGGGTAACCTGGGGTAAGTTCTCAAGCCCAGCTTGTCCAACACCTGGAAACAGACTTAAAGCTGTTAAAGGGGGCATGGTGGGTGTGAGACCAACCCAGCCCTTTGGTTTGCATGGGAGCTGGGTGAGGCCTGTGACTGCTGGCTTTCCCCCACTTCCCTGACAACCTGCATGACTCAGCAGAGACAGCCATAATCCTCCTAGGTACACAACTTCATTGACCGGGAACCTCATCCATCCCCCATAGCAGCTGCAGCAAGACCTGCCCAATGAGAGTCTGAGCTCAGACATCCCAGTCCTGCCTCCACCTGATAGTCCTTCCCTACCCACCCTGGTAGCTGGGGACAAAGGACATATGATTTTGGGAGTTCTAGGGCCCCTGCCACTGCTGGTTCCTCTTCATATACCAAAGCTGATGCTCTCTGGAAAGCACCATGGCACCATGTCCCGGCAGGAAGCCAACCAGAACAAAAATAGAGCATTAAACCACTAAAGCTAAGAACCCTCAGAGTCCACTGCACCTCCCTGCCACTTCCACCAGAACAGGTGCTGGTATACACAGCTAAGAGACCCATAGACAGTTCATATCACAGGACTCTGTGCAGACAACCCCCAGTACCAGCCCAGAGCTGGGCAGACTTGCTGGGCAGCTAGACGCAGAAGAGAGACAACAATTGCTGCAGTTTGGCTCACAGGAAGCCACACTGATAGGAAAAAAGGGGAGAGTACTACATCAAGGGAACACCCCATGGGACAAAATAATCTGAACAACAGACTTCATCCCTAGACCTTCCCTCTGACAGAGCCCACCCATATGAGAAGGAACCAGGAAACCAACTCTGGTAATATGACAAAACAAGGCTCTTTAGCACCCCCAAAAAATCACACTAGTTCACCAGCAATGGATCCAAACCGAGAAGAAAACCCTGATTTACCTAAAAAAGAATTCAGGAGGTTAGTTATTAAGCTAATAAGGGAGGCACCAGAGAATGGCAAAGTCCAATGCAAGGAAATCTAAAATAACAATACAAGAAGTAAAGGGAGAAATATTCAAGGAATAGTTTAAAGAAAAAATAATCAAAAATTCAGGAAACATTGGACACACTTGTAGCAAGGCAAAATGCTCTGGAAAGTCTCAGCAATAGAACCAATTAGAAGAAAGAAATTCAGAGCTTCAAATTAACCCAATCCAACAAAGACAAAGAAAAAAGAATAAGAAAATATGAACAAAGCCTCCAAGAAGTCTGTGATGATGTTAAGCAAACAAACCCAAGAATAATTGGTGTTCCTGAGGAAGAAGAGAATTCTAAAAGCTTGGAAAACATATTTGGGGGAATAATCGAGGAAAACTTCCTCAGCTTTGCTAGAGACCTAGACATCCAAATACAAGAGGCACAAAGGACACCTGGGAAATCTGCTGCAAAAAGACCATCGCCTAGACACATTGTCAATAGGTTATTGGAAGTTAAGGCAAAGGAAAGAATCTTAAGAGCTTTGAGACAGAAGCACCGGGTAACCTATAAAGGAAAACCTGTCAATTAACAGCATATTTCTCAGCAGAAACCCTACAAACTAGCAAGGATTGGGGGCCCCTATCTTCAGCCTCCTCAACAAAACAATTATTTAGCCAGTAATTTTGTATCCCACAAAATTAAGCATCATACATGAAGGAAAGGTACAGTCTTTTTCAGACAAACACTGAAAGAATTCACCACTACCAAGCCACCAATACAGGAACTGCTAAAAGGAGTTCTAATTTTTGAAACAAATCCTGGAAACACATCAAACCAGAACCTCTTTAAAGCCTAAATCACATAGGACCTATAAAACAAAAATACAAGTTAAGAAGTAAAAACAAAAATACAACCAAAGTACACAGGCAACAAATAGCACGATGAATGCAATGGTACCTCACATCTCAGTACTAACATTGAATGTAAATAGCCTAAACGCTCCACTTAAAATGTACAGAACTGCAGAATGGATAAGAACTCATGAACCAACTATCTGCTGCCTTCAGGAGACTCACTTAACACATAAGGACTCACATAAACTTAAAGGGGTGGAAAAAGGCATTTCATGCAAATGGACACCAAAAGGGGGGCAGGAGTAGCTATTCTTATATCAGACAAAATAAATTTTAAAGTAACAGCAGTTAAAAGAGACAAAGGACATTATATAATGGTAAAAGGCTTTGTCCAACAGGAAAATATCACAGTCCTAAACAAATATGCACACTGGAGCTCCCAAATTTATAGAGCAATTACTAAAAGACCTAAGAAATGAGATAAACAGCAACACAATAGTGGGGGACTTCAATACCACACTGACAGATAATCAAGACAGAAAGTCTACAAAGAAATAATGAATTTAAACTATACCTTGGAACAAATGGACTTAACAGATGTATACAGAACATTTCATCCAACAACTGCAGCATACACATTTTATTCAGCAGCACATGGAACTTTCTCCAAAATAGGATAGGCCATAAAACGAGCCTCAATAAACATAAGAAAACTGAAATTATACCAAGCACTCTCTCAGATCACAGTGGAATAAACCTGGAAATCAACTCCAAAGGAACTTTCAAAACCATGCAAATATGTGGAAATCAAATAACCTGCTCCTGAATAAGCACTGGGTCAAAAGCAAAATCAAGATGGAAATTTAAAAATTCTTTGAACTGAACAGCAATAATGACACAACCTGTTAAAAACTCTGGGATGCAGCAAAGTTGGTGCTATGAGGAAGTTCATAGCACTAAATGCCTACATCAAAAAGACTGAAAGAGCACAAACTGGCATTCTAAGGTCACACTTAAGGAACTGAGAAACAATAACATACCAAACCCAAACCCAGCAGAAGAAAGGAAATAGCCAATATCACAGCAGAACTAAATGAAATTGAAACAAACAAACAAACAAAAAGATAAATGAAACAAGATAAAGATAAAAAGATAAATGAAACCAGTTCTTTGAAAAGATAAATAAAATTGATAGACCATTAGCAAGATTAACCAAGAAAAGAAGAGAGAAAATCCAAATAACCTCATTAAGAAATGAAACAGGAGACATTACAACTGACACCACTGAAATACAAAAGACTATATACACCTTTATGCACATAAACTAGAAAACCTAGACAAGATGGATAAATTCCCAGAAAAAATACAACCCTCCTAGCTTAAATCAGGAAGAATTACATACCCTGAACAGACCAAAAACAAGCAGTAAGATTGAAATGGTAATTTAAAAATTACCAACAAAAAAAATCCCAGGACAAGATGGATTCACAGCAGAATTCAACCAGACATTCAAAGAAGAATTGGTACCAATCCTATTGACATTATTCCACAAGACAGAGAAAGAAGGAACTCTCCCTGATTCATTCTATGAAGCCAGCATCACCCTAGTATCAAAACCAGGAAATGACATAACCAAAAAGGAAAACTACAGAGGTAAAATCCTCAACAAAATACTAGCTAACTGAATCCAACAACATATCAAAAAGATAATCCACCAAGATCAAGTTGGTTTCATACCAGGGATGCAGGGATGGTTTAACAAACACAAGTCAATAAATGTGATACACTGTATAAACAGAATTAAAAAACAAAAATTACAGGATCATCTCAATAAATGCAGAAAAAAAAATTGACAAAATCCACTATCCCATTATGATTAAAACTCTCAGCAAAATCGGCATACAAGGGACATACCTCAATGTAATAAAAGTTATCTATGATAAACCCATAACCAACATAATACTGAATGGGGAAGAGTTGAAAGCATTCCCTCTGAGAACTGAACAAGACAAGGATGACCACTCTCACCAATCCTCTTCAACATAGTACTGGAAGTCTTAGCCAGAGCAATCGAACAAAAGAAAGAAATACAGGGCATCCAAATCAGTAAAGAGGAAGTCAAACTGTCACTGTTTGCTGACAATATGATCATTTACCTCGAAAACCTAAAGACTCCTCCAGAAAGCTTCCGGAAATGATAAAAGAATTCAGCAAAGTTTCTGGATATAAGATTAATTTACACAAATCAGTAGCTCTTCTATACACCAAGAGTGACCAAGCGAAGAATCAAATCCAGAACTCAACACCTTTTACAATAGCTGTAAAAAATAAATATACTTAGGAATATATCTAACCAAGGAGTCAAAAGACCTCTACAAGGAAAACTAAAAAACACTGCTGAAAGAAATAGACAACACAAGCAAATGGAGACACATCCCATGCTCATGGATGGGTAAAATCAGTGTTGTGAAAATGACCATACTGCCAAAAGCAATCTAAAAATTCAATGCAATCCCCATCAAAATACCACCATCATTCTTCACAGAATTAGAAAAAACAATTCTAAAATTCATATGGAACCAGAAAAGAGCCAGCCCACACAGCCAAAGCATGACTAAGCAAAAAGAACAAATTTGGAGGCATCACACTAACCTGATTTCAAGCCATATGATAGGCCATCGTCACCAAAACAGCACTGGTATAAAATAGGTATATAGACCAATGGAGCAGAATAGAGAACCCAGAAATAAACCCAAATACTTACAGCCAACTGATCTTCAACAAAGCAAACAAAAACATAAAGTGGGGAAAAGACACCCTTTTCAACAAATGGTGCTGGGATAATTGGCTAGCCACATGTAGGAGAATGAAACTGTATCCCCATCACTCATCTTATACAAAAATCAACTCAAGATGGATGAAAGACTTAAATCTAAGACTTGAAATTATAAAAATTCTAGAAGATAACATTGGAAAAACCTTTCTAGATGTTGGCTTAGGCAAGGATTCCATGACCAAGAATCCAAAAGCAAATGCAATAAAAACAAAGATAAGTAGTTGGGACTTAATTAAACTAAAGGGCTTTTGCAAGACAAAAGGAACAGCCAGCCCCCAGCCATGTGGACCTGTAAGCCCAATTAAACGTAGTTTTCTTCCCAGTCTCAGGTATGTCTTTATCAGCAGCAGCGTGAAAACTGACTAATACAGTAAATTGGTACCAGTAGAGTGGGGTGTTGCTGAAAAGATACCCAAAAATGTGGAAGCAAATTTGAAACTGGGTATCAGGCAGAGGTTGGAATCGTTTGGGGGGCTCAGAAGAAGACAAGAAAATGTGGGAAAGTTTGGAACCTCCTAGAGACTTGTTGAATGGCTTTGACAAAAATACTAATAGTGATATAAACAATAAGGTCCAAGCTCAGGTGGTCTCAGATGGGGATGAAGAACTTGTTGGGAAATGGAGCAAAGGCAACTCTTGTTATGTTTACCAGAGATCAGTGACATTTTGCCCCTGTCCTAGAGATCTGTGGAACTTTGAACTTGAGAGAAATGATTTAGGGTACCTGGTGGAAGAAATTTCTAAGCAGCAAAGCATTCAAAAGGTGACCTGGGTGCTGCTAAAAGCATTCCATTTTAAAAGGGAAACAGCATAAAAGTTCAGAAAATTTGCAGTTTGATGATGCAGTAGAAAAGAAAAACCCATTTTTTGAGGAGCTATTCAAGCTAGCTGCAGAAATTTGCGTAAGTAACAAGGAGCCAAATGTCCTCAAGACAATGGGGAAAATGTCTCCAGAGTATGTCATAGGTCTTCATGGCAGCCCCTCCCATCACAGACCCAGAAGCCTAGGAGGAAAAAATGGTTTCATAGGCCTGGCCCAGGGTCCCCATGCTGTGTGCAGCCTAGTGACTTGGTGCCCTGCATCCCAGCCATTCCAGCCATTGCTTAAAGGGGCCAAGGTACAGATCAGCCCATGGTTTCAGAAGGTGCAAGCCCCAAACCTTGGCAGCTTCCACACAGTGTTGGGTCTGTGGATACACAGAAATCAAGAATTGAGGTTTGGGAACCTCCACCTAGATTTCTGAAGATGTATGGAAATCCCTGGATGCCCAGGCAAAAGTTTGCTACAGGGGTGGGGCCCTCATGGAGAACATCTGCTAGGGCAGTACAGAAGGGAAATGGGGTCAGAGTCCCTACACAGAGTCCCTACAGGGACACTGCCTAGTGAAGCTGTGAGAACAGGGCCACCATCCTCTCGACCTCAGATTCACTGACAGCTTGCACCATGCACCTGGAAAAGCCACAGAAGCAGGCTATATTCTGCAAAACCACAAAGGCAGAGCTGCCCAAGATTATGGGAACCTACTTCTCGCAACCGCATGACCTGGATATGAGACATGGAGTCAAAGGAGACTATTTTGGAGCTTTAGAATTTGACTGCTCCATTGGATTTCGGACTGACATGGGCCCTGTAGCCCCTTTGTTTTAGCCAATGTCTCCCATTTGGAATGGCCATATTTACCCAATGCCTGAACCCCCCTTGTATCTAGGGAGTAACTACCTTATTATTGATTTAAGAGGATCATAGGAGGAAGGGACTTGCCTTGTCTCAAATGAGACTTCAGACTGTGGACTTTTGGGTTAATGCTGAAATGAGCTAAATGCTTTGGGGGGACTGTTGGGAAGGCACGATTGGTTTTGAAACGTAAGGACATGAGATTTGGAGGGGCCAGGGGCATAATGATATGATTTGGCTCTGTGTTCCCACCCAAATCTCATCTTGAATTGTACTCCCATAATTCTCATGTGTTGTGGGAGGGACCTGGTGGAAGATACTTTGAATCACGGGGACAGCTCTCCCATACTATTCTTGTGGTAGTGAATAAGTTTCACGAGATCCAACATTTTTATCAGGGGGTTTCGTTTTTGCAGCTTCCTCATTTTTTCTCTTGCCACCACCATGTAAGGACTTTCACCTCCTGCCATGATTCTAAGGCCTCCCCAGCCATGTGGAACTGTAAGTCCAATTAAACCTCTTTTTCTTCCCAGTCTTGGGTATGTCTTTATCGGTGGCATGAAAACAGACTAATACAGCCAACAAACATATGCAAAAATGCTCAGCGTCACTAATGATCAGGGAAATGCAAATTAAAACCACAATGCAATACCACCTTATGCCTGCAAGACTGGCCATAATCGAAAAATAAATAAACAGTAGATGCTGGCATGGATGTGGTGATCAGGGAACACTTATACACTGCTGGTGGGAATGTAAACTAGTACAGCCACTATGGAAAACAGTGTGGAGATTCCTTAAAGAACTAAAAGTAGAACTACCATTTGATCTAGCAATCCCACTACTGGGTACCTACCCAGAGGAAAAGAAGTCATTTTATGAAAAAATAATTGCACACGCATGTTCATAGCAGCACAATTCACAATTGCAATGGAACCAATTCAAATGCCCATCAATCAAGGAGTGGCTAAAGAAACCATGGTGTGTGTGTGTGTGTGTGTGTGTATATATATATATGATGGAATACTACTCAGTCATAAAAAGGAATGAGTTAACAGCGTTTTCAGCAACCTGGATAAGATTGGAGACTATTATTCTAAGTGAAGTAACTCAGGAATGGAAAATCAAACATCGTATGTTCTCACCGATATGTGGGAGCATAGGCATATGCAAAGGCATAAGAATGATACAATGGACTGTGGGGATTTGGGGGGAAGAGTGGGAGAGGGACAAGGGATAGAAGACTACAAATATGGTGCAGAGTACACTGCTCGGCTGATGGGTACACCAAAATTTCACAAATCACTGCTAAAGAACTTATGTAACCAAATACCACCTGTATACCAATAACTTATGGAAAAAAAATAAATTTGAGTTAAAACAAACAAATAAAAATTAAAATAAATCTCCAATAGTCACAGCTTTTTAATACCAGACTCATGTCTCATTATCTACCGGCTTCTTTTGAGAACAATATTCCAGAAACTACAACTTCAGGTCTTTTTGTGATGTCATTAATCTGTACTTATTTTCTCTCTTACCCATGTGAGGTTTTTGTTTGTTTGCCTTTTTTCTTGTATATTTGTTTGTTTTTAACTTGGTGGCTGCTACCTTGAAGTTGCTGGGCTACTATGGGGAGACCAAATTCTCTATCTAATCTTTTCCCTGAAGTTTTTTAGGTACCTGAGAGATTTTCAGGGTGTTGATATCTGAAGGCTTTCTTAAATCTCTCTCTCATCTAGGATCTCAAAGCAGTTGGCTTCTCCATCACTGAAAGGTCCTGAACTCCCTCTGTTCACTACAATGCTTTACTCATTTCACCTCTTTTCTTATATCTTGCTGAAAGTCACCCATAGCACCCAGTACACATAGTTAATGTTCTCTTTTCCAACTACTTCCTTATACTTGCTAGTCTTCTATATTACCAAAGGTAGTAATGTTAATATGTATTTTACTCTGTACAACATAGATCACCATTTTCCCAGACTCCAGTAAAGTCTCCCTGCTACCCACTACCTGACACTGCGGCCAACAAAATATATTTCAGCTTTTGTTATGATAGCATCCCTCTTCCTATGCTAAATTTTGTATAATCAGAGTAGCAGTAAGTTTTGCTATCTTAAAAAATCAACCTTGTGACAAAATGTCCAGTATGAATTGGACACTTTGTCCAATTCATAAAAAGTGAGAAAAGTGTTTTTCTCACTTACACAATGTCCAATATGAATTTTTTCAATCCTCAAGAGCAGCTGTCTCAGACCTAGCTCCTTGTGCTCCACCATCTTAATGCAGGACCTTGCTAATTGCTGTCACAGGTAAAAAGATGCTGCTAGAAGTTATATTCTGACTCATCTATAGCTCAGACTAGAAATAACATAAGTATTTCTGCTCACAGCCAGGGGTAATATTGGTTTTATGGCTCCAGCAAGCTGCTTGGAGGCTGGAGAATATGAGAGAGCATGTGGCTGTTTGTGAGGACTCCATGACTTTTCCAAACCTCATTTGTAACAAATGTTTTGTGATACCCTCTTAACTTGTTTGAAAGCGATAAGCACAGACCATTTCACCTGCCTACAGATATAATACCTGTATTAGTTTGCTCGGCCTGCCATAACAAAATACCACAGAGGTTGGCTTAAACAGCGGAAATTTATTTTCCCACAGTTCTGAAGAGGGGAAGTCCAAGATCAAGGTATCCGTTCACTTGGTTTCTCCTGAGGCCTTTCTTCTTGGCTTGCAGAAGGTCTCCCTCTCACTGTGTCTTCACATGGTCTTTTCTCTGTGTGCACATCCCTAGTGAGTCTTCCTCTTCTTAAGAGCCCATCAGTCATATTGGATTGGGGTTCTGCCCTGATGATGTCACCAAACCCCTCAGTTACCTCTTTAAAGGCCCTATCACATTGGGGGTTGTACTAGAGTTAGAACTTTAACATATGAATTTGAGGGGAAAACAAAATTCAGTCCACAAAAACATCAAAATAATCAGTATAATGTCCTAACTATAGTATAAAAGGAAAATTTTTTAAAGTAAATTTATGATAAAATCACATGTATTCCAATATATAATTTCTCAGACATCACTACATTGGAAGATATTTTGAAGTACTCAGGTGATTGCATCTACTTATAATGAAAATGTTTAGATTCCAGAAAAGAAAGATGATCAGAAGCCAACCATTCAAAGTAGTTGGAAGAAGAACAGCAACATGAATAGCACTAGAATAAAATCTGGAAGATACATATTAATATATCAAAATTGTCTGTGTAAGATAAAGGAAAGAGGAAGATAACATTGAATAAAGTAAGGATAAAAGCCAAGATTAGTTATATACTTTCAAAGTGGAAGAAATGAGTGAAAGTAGGATACCCTCACAAATAAGCTAGGCTGTACTTATAAGAGTAGTGTTAAAAGCATTCTTTTGTTATGACATGAGATAGCACAAAAATATTATCATCTCTCCTGAAATCTCCCTACACGTTGAAGCATGCATTTAGTCTGAAAATTTACAGAGACTCTAGAAATCATAGCTTTTAATAGATGAAAATAAAAGGTCATTTTAAAAAACGGAATTTCAGTACAAAAGACTAAAGAGAACTAATGTGCTAGGTCTTTGGAGATAGCATCAGAGTAATGTTGAAAAGCAACAGAATCCCAAAAGCAATAACTAATTTCATTATGCAATTTCCAATATATATATTTATCATTGTGTCACTAAAAAAGATAAAAAATATATGTGATGACTATAATGTGATCAATAATAATTTCATATTATTGATCAACACTATCTCCTCAAACAGAAGTCCTGATCCACCAGTTTCATAAGAAACTCTCTTAAGAAACAATAAAATTTAGCAAAATTCTCATTCTTCATGTGATTTCATTAAATAATATTCAATTTTAGATTTATTCAAAAGAATCTCTCATTTTCTCCATTGTGAATAAACATCACAGATAACAAAATAGTCCAGATTTGTTATTACGGTAATTTAATACCATAATCACTGTTGCTGTCAGTGAAATGATTCTCTGAAATGGTGAATAATTCATGGTGAAGTTCCAAACAAAAAAAGTATAATCTTCACTGAATTAATATTGTAGTTTTCTTGGAAAATTCAGTATACAATAAAATCTTGTGAAAACCACGTAGTATTAACTTGTAAAATAGGTTTGCCCTTAAATGATTTTAAATAGGTGCTTAACCCATATGAGTGTCTGCCTGGGACATTTGAAAGTCATTCAGGACATACAAGACTGTTGAACAGGACTGTCCTGCACATTCCCGGAAATTAACCATGCCTGGACCTTACCTGCTAAATATCAGAAGCTTCCCACCATAACCGTGACAACCCAAAATACTACCACCAATTTCCAAAACACCCCCTGGGGGGCAGTGTAGCCCTGTTGAGAACCACTGTTCATCTCTAATTGGATACTGTTTTTGAAATATCTGGAATTTATCTCTTTCTCCTCCATTATTCTTGTCACAGAACACTCTTTTTCAGGAAAAAGTCCTGAAATCTCTCAGAAAGGAACTCATGTCCCAAGCCTCAATGCCTTCTAGCCTACTATATACTTATTTCAGACTTACCTTTCTAAAATATAAATCTGAACTTCTGGTCAAGATGGTATATGATTTCACATAGAAGACCACCTTTCCTCCTCTTGCCTTCACTCCAAAATAGCAAAGATGTAATACAAGAAAATATGCAAACACGTATTTATCCTCACACAAATGACTCCAGAGGGAGAAGAAAAAAAAAAAAAAAAAAAAAAAAAACAGAGAACAAAAAATACAGGGATATAAGCAGGATATAAGCAGTAGCTCTGAAATCCAAAACAGGCAGATAGTTTTCACCTCTACTGTGACAACAAGGATTAAAGTCCCCAATCATTCTGGGGAAAGAGAGCAGACAGGCCCACTGAGTCAAGCCAGATTGTCCTGCCATGAGGGCTTCCCCAACCCATTAACCAAAGTCAGTGCATCACCACTATTGGAGGTCTTCACGGAGCCATTGCCTAGAGTAGCCAAGAAAGAACAACAGGAACTGGACCAAATTTCTTATTACTGATCAGTACTAGCTCCTCAAACAAAAGTCCTGATTCACCAATATAAAATTGTTTCTTAATGGGGAACCCTGCTGAAACCCACGGAAGCACCAGACACCAAGAGTCAGGAAGATGACAGAAAGGTGGGGAAGGCGGGGAAGAAACTTCTGCATAAGATGAACTTGCAAACTAAAATTCCAGAACAGTCAAGCATGGTGGCTGACATCTGTAATCCCAACACTTGGGGAGGCCAAGGTGGGCAGATAGCTTGAGGCCAGGAGTTTCGGAGCAGCCTGGCCACAAGGTGAAACCCTGTCTCTACTAAAAATACAAAAATTAGCTGAGTGTGGTGTTGTACACCTGTAATTCCAGTTACTCGGGTGGGTAAGTCATTAGAATCGCTTGAACCCAAGAGGCAGAGGTTGTAGTAAGCCAAGATCACACCATTTCACTCCAGCCTGGGCAACAGAGTGCGACTTTTCTCAAAAACGAACAAACAAAAAAAATCAGAACACGTAACAGAGTAAGACGAAAGATGGCCAAAATAACTGTAAAACATTCAACAAATGGGCAGACCCAATTCCAAGCAGATAAACAATAATCTAAAAGTCTTCTAGAAAAATAAATGTCCTTAAAATTCTCGAAAGTTTTAAAAATTGAATAACATCCCAAAAAGCCAAAATAAAAACTACATACAACTTAAGTAGCTATGCATCAAAGACAGGAGAGATTTTGAAAAAGCCATGAGAAACAAGAAAAGGAAAAAGAGAAGATATGAATGGGAGGAGAAGCAGCCCTTAGTAATCCTAGGAATTAAAATTTTAATCATTATTATTAAAAAAATATAGATTATATAAATCCTAACCAAGGAGTATTAATGAATTGGAGGAGAATATAGAAAAATTAAATCAAAGCCAGCATAAAAATATGAAGATTTTTAAAATATGAAAAGGATTTAAAAGTCCTGGAAGATAGGCTAAAACATTCCAACATGACGCTAATCAGCATTCCAGACATGGAGATCAGTGAGAATGAATAAGAAGTGACAGTTGAAAATACACTGCTGGTGATTTTTCTGAATTGCAGAAAAAGGTAATCCTCACATAAAGAATATACTAATTACTGAATAGTATAGTTAAAAGTAAATACACACCTAGACATGCCTGGTATCAACACAGACAAGTAGAGCAGTGAAACAGATAGAAAGGGTTCCCAAGCAACCCCATTCCTACATGGGCACTCAGTATGTGATACAGGGAGTGGTATAGATTTAGCCAATTGTTTTCAGCTTCGATAGTTTAGTGACAGTTGTATGAAAAGAAGAACTCTCACTTCATATTTTAATGCATTTATACTTAGGGATTTTTTGACAATTAAAAGAAAAGTGAAAATAAATTGCACTATTACTCCCCTAGAGTTTTCATGTAATCCTCACTGTGAGTCTCTAAAATTCCTTATGAAATAGCCATTCTAAAATTTTTCACACCAATATACCCTTCGGGCCATGTGAGGAAAACCATCCCATTTTTAAAGTACTGATAAAATAGAGAGCATGATACCTGGATACAACTGAGAGACTAACAGAAGAATATTTTATGGCGAACATGGTGAAACCCTGTCTCTACTCAAAAAAAAAAAAATCAGTCGGGCGTGGTGGCATGCACCTGTAATCCCAGCTACTGGGGGCACTGAGGCAGGAGAATCGCTTGAACTCGGGAGGCAGATGCTGCAGTGAGCCAAGATTCCGCCATTGCACTCCAGCCTGGGCAGTGAAACTCCGTCTCAAAAAACAACAAAACAACAACAACACCAACAACAAAAAACCAGAAGATAAAGCCCACTCTATGTTTTGTGGAAAGTTATTACAATTACTAAAAAAGACATAAAAAAGATAAAGGACAATCCACATGAGAAAACTTAAGTCCCAACTCAAATAGTGCGCTAAAAAAAAAAAATCAGGGGACCAATTTATGATGTTAAAGAGAAAAAAGGCACTATTACTGATTTTTTTTTTTTTTTTTTTTTTTTTTTTTTTACAAACTGTAAATGAAATAGAACTGAAATGTTTCAGGCAACTCTAACAAAACTGTTTTTGAATCTCTTATTTTTCTGCATTTTTAAACTTAAAATCAACTTTAAACACTATTATACAATGAAATAGAGCATCAGCATAGTCATGGTGTATCTGTGGTCTAATGAAAGAAATTTCAAGCAGACCCCTTCTTAGGAGAAATTTCCCTACCTGGAGATGGGTGCTTGGTTTAGGTACTGGAACATAGGGTATCAGACTTTCCACAGACCAAGACATTTGAAAGAAACCAAATATTTCACCCTAAAATATTTTTTGACGTATTTCAAGATGACTATTGAGAGGGCTGGAAATACAAGAATAGCTGAAAAGCTGTCTTTTGTGGGAGATTTGCATCTCTAGAGAAAGTGTGCACGGCTGCAGAGCAGCCAGGCTCTACCTAAAGACCTTCCCTGTTTTGATCTGGGAAAGATTAACTGAGGTCTGAAAGAAACATTTATTTTGTTTCAGGGCTGCCTCCTGTGAGGTTTTGTCTGCATAACAAGACCACATTTGCTAACCAGGCCTCCTTTCCTCTCCCTTCCACAACCTGTTTTGCTATGACCCCAAACCCTATTTTTTTTCTATAATCTCAAGGTGATGTAAAGGTGTCAACAATCTTCATTTTCTCTGAGATCTTATACTGATATATCATAAAGTCCTCCTGTACATGTTAATAAGTTTGTGTGCCTTTTCCCCTATTAAACTTTCTTTTGTGAGTTGATTTTCAGTGAACCCTTACAGAGTAAAGGAAAAGTTTTTCCTTGGTCCTGACACATTTTACAGGGAAGAGGAGAAATTAGACAAGCTTCTGGAAGATAGTGTGGGCCAGCCAAACAGGGGGAAACCTAGAAGAAATGCAATCACATTCACACAAAAAACATATTTGTTCCCAAAATTTACCTTCTTTCCCACAATCATAGCAGCAGTGGAGACGAGTCTGGAACCACAGTTCTACATACTCTCACAGTGATTAGATTACTGGAACATAGTTGGAGTGAATATAACGACAAAATTTAAAAATCAAAAACTGCAGCTCGGCCCCTTCCCAGCTCAAACATAGCTAAGATTTTTAAAAAGGCAGCTGTACTAGATATTGGAAGTTGGGCTAGTCGCAGGTGAACTCAATCTAGTTAAAGCTGTGGCCCAATCTGGAACAACTCAACTATCAAAGGAATCTGAGCAATCACCTTGTCTGAGAGATGAAACGCCTCTATTGCTCTTCTTATCACGGTGTCTGGAACACAAACAGCCAATGGAAGCAGAACTACAGAAGACCGCATTACCTAAGGAGCAGAGAGAACTTTAAAACAACTATTGTTAATACATTAAATAATAATATAGTAGGTAAAGAGTATTTAAAGAGAGAAGAATCACATAGACTTCTACAACCAAAAAAAAAAAAATACTGCATTTTTTCATTTCAAAATGTACTAGATAAGATTAACAGCAAATTGCACACACATAGTAGATAAAAGACTAAGTAAACTTGAAGACAGGCCAATCGAAATTATATAAACTGAGGAAAAAAATAAAATACTTTGTAAGGACAGAGTCATCTGCATTCTGTAAGATACACTTAAATAGTCTAACTTGTATAATTAAAGTCACAGAAAGGGAATAAAACAAAAATATTTGGAAGAAATTGTACTATTTTGCACATTTGATGGGCAAGACCTCAAGCCACAGATGCAAGAAGCCCAACAAATCCCAAGCAAAATAAATAGTTTAACAGAAACCACATCTACAAGCATCATAGTCAAATTGCTAAATATGAAAGATAGAAGCAGCTACAGAAGAAAGTCACAGTGCACACACAAAAACAATGATAAGAATAATCGATGACTTTTCATAAGAAACAATGGCAGAAGACAATAAAATGACATTTATAAAGTACTGGGGGAAAAACTATTTGCCTAAAATTCCATATCCATCAAAAATATATGTTAAAAACCAGGACGAAATAAAAGTATTTGCAGATAAAGGAAAGCTAAAATAAAGTTTCCCAATACTTTCATTTTACAAGTACTTTAAAAAGTTATTTAATTTGAAGGGAAATTATGCTATATGAAAACTTGGAATTACAAGGGGAAGTGAAAAACAGTAGAAATAGTAAATAGAAAGGCAAATCAAAAATACTCTCTTATTTAATTTTTTCAAAAATAATTGTTTTACTTTAAACGTAAAAACTACAAGACTGCATTGTGGGGTTCATAATATAGATGGAAGAGTTATATATAATAAAACAAAGGAGAGGAGGCGTAAATGCAGGTTCTTTGATTGTGTGTGAAGTGATATAACATGAATTCAATGTAAACTGTGTTAAAGATGCATATTGTAATACATCTTTATTGTAATGTAACCATTTATTATGGGCTCCTAGAGCAAGCATTAATACATTTAAAAGAAGTATAGCTAAAAAGCTAATAAAGGAAATAAAATGGAACTTTTAAAAGCATTAGATTACAAGTACTTTAAAAAGTATGTAAAAGTACTTTTACAGTGAGAGGTGACAGAGCGCTGGCAGCCCTCGCAGTCCTCGCTCGCTCTCGGCGCCTCCTCGGCTGGGCGGCCAGAACCATTCTGGCGGCACTTGAGGAGTCCTTCATCCCGCCGCTGCCCTGTCGAAGCCCCTCTCTGAGCTGGCTGAGGCCAGAGCCTGGCCCCTCTGCTTGCTGGGAGGTGGGGAGACGCGGGCGGGAACCGGGGCCAGCGCGAGTTCCGGGTGGGCGTGGGCTCGGTGGGCCCCGCCCTCGGGGCCGGCCTGCGCTCTCTGCCGGGCAGTGAGGGGCTTAGCACCTGGGCCAGCAGCTGCAGAGGGTGCACCGGGTGCCCCAGCAGTGCCTGCCCTCGGGCATTGCGCTCCAATTCTCGCTGGGCCTCAGCTGCTTCCCCGTGGGGCAGGGCGGGACCTGCAGCCTCCTGCGCGGCGGAGCCTCCCTGACGAGCACCGCCCCCGGCGCCCCTGCGCCCGGTCCCATAGATGGCCCAAGGGCTGAGGAGTGTGGGCGCATGGCGTGGGACTGGTGGGCAGCTCCGCCTGCAGCCTGGGAGCGAGATCCACTAGGTAAGCCAACTGAGCTCCTGAGTCTAGTAGGTACTTGGAGAACCTTTATGTCTAGCTAAGGGAGTGTAAATACACCAATCAGCACCCTGTGTCTAGCTCAAGGTTTGTAAATATGCCAATCAGTACTCGGTATCTAGCTAACCTAGTGGGGACTTGTATAACTTTTCTGTCTAGCACTCTGTGTCTAGCTAAAGGATTGTAAACACACTAATCGGCACTCTTTGTGTCTAGCGCAGGGTTTGTAAATACACCAATCAGTACTCTGTATCTAGCTCAAGGTTTGTAAATACACCAATCAGTACTCAATCAGTACTCTGTATCTAGCTCAAGGTTTGTAAATACACCAATCAGTATTCTATATCTAGCTAACCTACTGAGAACTTGGAGAGCTTTTCTGTCTAGCACTCTGTGTCTAGCTAAAGGATTGTAAATGCACCAATCAGCATTCTGTGTCTAGCTCAGGAATTGTAAATGCACCAATCAGCACTTTGTCAAAATGGACCAATCAGCTCTCTGTGAAACAGACCAATCAGCTTTCTGCAAAATGGACCAATCAGCAGGATGTGGGTGGGGTCAGATAGGGGAATAAAAGCAGTCTGCCTGAGCCAGCCAATGGCAACCTGCTAAGGTCCCATTGCACACTGTGGAAGCTTTGTTCTTTTGCTCTTTACAATAAATGTTGCTGCTCACTCTTTGGGTCCACGCTGCCTTTAAGAGCTGTAACACGCACCACGAAGGTCTGCAGCTTCACTCCTGAAGTCAGCAAGACCATGAACCCACCAGACGGAAGAAACCCGGGACACATCTGAACATCTGAAGGGAACAAACTCCAGACACACCATCTTCAATAACTGTAAGTCTCAGCGCGAGGGTCTGCGGCTTCGTTCTTGAAGTCAGTGAGACCAAGAACCCACCAATTCTGGACACAATAGTATTGAAAGTACTTTTAAAAGAAGTACACCTAACTCTTACTGAGAATAGCATTTATAATTTGTTTATAAAACTAATTATTATCAGTCTTCCATCACTGCTGTAACAAATTACCTCAAAAACATAAGTGTATTATTTTATACTTCTGTATGTTGACACAATTCTCACTGGGCTAAAATTAAGATGTCAGCAGGACTGCATTCCTCTTTGAAGTTTATGGGAGAATTTGTTTTATTTTTCCAACTCCTAGAAACCACGCATCATTTCTTGGCTCTTGAGCACCTTCCTTCATTTTCAAAGACAGCAACTCTCTGACCATTTTTCTGGTCATCACATTTATCTCTGACTGACTACAGCTAGAAAAGTTTCTCTGGTTTTAAGTGTTTATGTGACTAGATTGGACCACCTTGATAATCTCCCCATATCAAGTCCTTAACTTTAA
The DNA here is from genome assembly GCF_024542745.1 of Macaca thibetana thibetana. Lineage (NCBI taxonomy): Eukaryota > Metazoa > Chordata > Mammalia > Primates > Cercopithecidae > Macaca > Macaca thibetana. The sequence goes on from NC_065579.1 coordinate 56,666,414, forward strand.
TCACATCTACAAAAGTCTCTTTTCCTCAAAAGGTAGCATATTCCTAGGTTCTAAGGATTAGAATTAGGATCTGCACATCTTTGGGAGCCATTATTCTGCCTACCACAGTTGGCAAGGTAGTAGGACACAAACACAGCCTCAAGTCTAGAAATAGAACTAAGCCAATAGCTGGCTTGGTGATTGGATCTGCAATATCACCAAAATTATATCAGTGTAGAGGCACCAAAATACATTAAAACACTTGGTTCTCACTGGGAACCTGGAGCCTATGTGGAAACATAAAAACACTTATTAGAGAGGAGCAAGCGGAGGAGGAGATAAAAGGGGGAAAGAAACTACCATTCAAAATGAGGCTAAAAATCAAAATACTAGGACCACAGCTAACGCTCAGAAAGACAACCAGAAAAAATGCATAATCGGAATGTCAATTTACTGGAGGTAAAATTAATTTTTTTAAAAAAACTGACAAAGAATTTGTAATCAATAGAGTAAATTGACAAGTGAATCATATCCATGAAAAAAGAATTAAAATCTAAGACATTCAACTTTCAAAAATAAAATAAAAACGTGTATTAAAATAAGTAATTACATTTTTAAGCGACACAGAGGTGAAAGTGCGTCCAATGTAAATCTCATTGGAATATAAGAAAAGCATGAAAGAAACAATGCAGAAGTAGTATTTAAAAAGATAATTATTCAGAAGAACAAAATCATAATAAAACTGTAATTGTCAAAGATGAAGAGTCCTAAAAGCTGAAATAAATAACCAATTACCTTTGAAATGAACACAAATTAAACTCACAATGAGCATTGAAATTGCATTACTAAACTAGATAAGGGCAATACAAGAAAAGAAAATTATACAATAATTACACTCAAGAACACAGATGCAAAAATTCTTTTAAAATATAGCAAACAATAAAATTTAGCACTGTGCTTTTATTTTATTTTTTTTAAGAAGTGTCAGGTAAGAGCATTCGGAATATTGCAAGTCCTGATTACACAGAAACTTTAATCACTTATTATTTGAACTCCCATCATCATGTTCTAATCTGCCTTGTAAAAGGAGGAACATGTAAGGATTCTCCCACCTGATGATCAGCACAATGTTCTTAAAAGGACATCATAAACACATAGGGTTCACCCAAAGGAGTGCAAAAATGATGTGTCTTTGGGAAGTCTATTAAATTTAATATACCACATTAACAGAATAAAAGAGAAATAATATGTACAATTCTCAGTTATTCACATATAGCAACTCAATAACAAAAACTATTTGGTAAAATGTGATCTCACTATATTAAAACAAAAAACAAAGCAAACAAACAAAACTACTAGCAAACAAAGAAGGGACTGAAACTTTTCTAATCTGATGTATTATTGAGGCCCAGTCAATAAAATAGATCCCATACCAAGTTGTCCTGTTTCAGGAATTTAACATAGGGAACTAGTTACAGAGGTGTGGAGAGAGCGCAAAGTCCTAAAAGGTGACAGACATTAATGAAGCAGGAAGCTATAACATTCCTAATGTGAGGTACAAAAGGAGGAGGTAATGTAGGTAGATGCCAAGACCTAAGGCTACCAGTCAAGGGCTGGATGTATATAAAGACTCTCTGGTGTGAATGAGGACCATGGAAAAAGGAACTGTCTCTAGGAGGAGATGGAACTACTGTCAGATACTACCTAAAGAAGCATCAAGAGTAGGAGAGAAACTTCCCAACTTCACTTTTTCTTCCACTCCAGTCTCCTAACAGTGCATTCTATTGGCCAAACTTAGCCGAAACCCAGTTGGGAGTGTCTGGGAGATATAGTTTGCAGGAAAAAGGCAGAGATCTAAGAACAAAGAGAGTAATGAGCAACATAACTTGATAAAGGATATCTATTAACAAGCCAAACAAACTTTGAAGACATTTCTTTCACATTAGAAACAAGACACGAATATATTCATCACGACTTATATTCAACAGCCTATTGGAAGACCTAGAAAAACAAATGAAAAGATAGTAATAATAGGAAAGGAATATAAAAAAAAAACCTTATATCCTGACAATGTAATTGTCCACACAGAAAATCTAGGATAATTCTTAATCTTACTATTCAAATTAATAACAGAGTTCAGAATATATAATTAAGTCAATGAATGAAATAAATTGCTGAATATATAATAAAGTCAATGAACAAAAATAGGCTTTCTGGTGGTATGGCTAATGGGTACAAAAGAATGGAAAGAATAAATAAGACCTAGAATTTGCTAGCACAACAGGATGACTATACTAAAAATAATTGAATTGCTTTTCTTAAAATAACTAAAAGGACATTAATATAAATGCTTGAGGTGATGGATACCCATTTACCCTGATGTGATTATTACACGTTGCATGCCTGCATCAAAATATCTCATGTAACCCATAAATATATATACCTATTATATACCCACAAAAGATAAAATGTAAAAAAACAGCCATTGTATTACCATTAATAAGGAATTACAAAATGTAAAAGAAAAAGATACCATTCTCTATAGCAATACATCAAAGGGTATTTAAAAATAAAATTAACACCATGCAAGAGATTTATAGAGAACTTTAGAAGACATTATTGAAGATATGGTTAAAGGAATAGTGATACTGTATTTATGAATCTCAGGAATCAAGACCTGAAAAATTAAACCATGCAAGAGATTTATAGAGAACTTTAGAAGACATTATTGAAGATATGGTTAAAGGAATAGTGATACTGTATTTATGAATCTCAGGAATCAAGACCTGAAAAATGTCAAAAGTCCCCAAGTTAATATAAAAGTTTAATGTAATTCCAATTAAAATCCTAACAAGGTCTTCCATGCAATTTGATAAGTTTATCCTACGAAAATATGAAAGATCAAATGGGCAAAAATAATGAAGAAAAAATTAATGAATAAGGACTAAAGACCACATATGAAAACATTTATTTTAAGGTTTTGTCATTTAAGCTAGGAGAGCATTGGCAGAGATAAACTAGCAGACCAGGAACAGAATAGAATCCAGCAAATAGACACAAGAATATGTAGACTAGATATGTGTTAGAAGTGGTATTGCCAATAATTCAGTAAATGGGGCTATGATAATTGGTTATCCAAAGGTAAAACATTAATAATATGCTTATCCTATGCCATACTCCAAAATAAATCGCAAGGAATTAAAGCCAAAATGTTAAAAACAATTTTTTTAATGTTTAAAAGAGAATATAGAACATGTTTATAACCTTGTTATAAAAAAGAATTTCTTAAACAATACAAATTGCATAAACCACAAAAGAAGATATTAATAAAGTAGACTTTAATACAGCAAAGGTTAAAGTCTGAAAGAAGGTATTTGCAACATGTCACTGAAAAAGAACTAGTACCTAGAATAAATGCAAGAATTCCTGAAAATTAATAAGAATAATGTTAACAGACAAATTTTAAAATAAGTATGGAATTGGAACATATTCAAGTCACAGAATAGGAAATCTAAATGGCTAACAAACACATGAGAAGATAAGCAAACTGACCAACAACCAGAAAAACACAAAATAAAAGAGTAACTTACCATTTCCCGGCCATAAAATTAACGAAAACGTGGCAACCTGCCAATACCAAGGTTTGTCAAGTATGTTGAGAAGCAATCACAGAATTATAAAATTGGTGCAAATATCTTGAGAAGCAACTTGTCAATATCTAATAAAGTTGGTTTACATACCTTGCATAACAAACTACTCTAATAGCCAGTGATGTAAAGCAGTAATTATGCTCACAGCTCAGTCAGAAAAAGGATCAATGTTTCCATATATTCATATAAAGGCCTACTATGTGATGCTTTAAATGAATGAGCTAAAGCCATATGTATCAACATAAACAAATATCTAACATGTATTTGAAGGGAAATAAGTTGCTAAAGAATGACATTTAATATAATACCATTTATATAAATTATAAAACCATGAAAAACAATGTTCCAGGTTGCTTAAGATGAAATACTTACATGGTAAAAAGTCATGCGCCAGAGAAATAAACACTAAATTCAGGATAAAGGTTACCTTTGAATAAGTAACAAAAAAAAAAAAAAAAACTAAAGAAGGGCATACAGAGTATGGGGATCTTAACTCTACAATGTTTAATTTCTTTCTTCATGATGTTTTTGAAGAAAAGATAGCTGAAGAAAACATGCCAATATCTTAAGATGTGTTAAAGCTTAGTTATATATGTATATCAGCTCATAATATTATTTTGTAGATTTGAAATATTTCTTAATTTTAAAAAAGAACTAAGATATATAATTATACCCTACAACTAAAATGCTAAGAACTTATACATACTCAGGCAACAAGAACTTTACGCGAATATGAGAAAATGTAAGCAGAGCTATTGAGAGAATATTTTCCCATTTTAATTTTCATTGCCGTTGTTACAATACATTTTTACAATAAATAGTTACATAAAAGATCTACAGAATTTATGTAGGTAAACAGAAAAAAGTTAAAAGATCATTGGGTGAAATTCACAGTTGTTTTGGTTTTTATCCTCCCCTAAAAATATTTAATCAAAATATAATACATTGTAGTAGATTTAGCTCAATCTTAGATAATACTTTATCTGATCAATTAAGTAATCAACATAGATTAGTCTAAGTAGAAGACCATCTTTTCAAAAACATCTACAATATATTATATCCTTTTTTATTGGACTACCCATACATACTCTTTAGTCTATAATCTACAGATGCAGTCTTTTGTCCATAGAATATTAAATAAAATGTCAAATTTGAACCAAACATGGCAAGAGCATTTTCATGGCCCCGTGTGTTTATTATAATAGCCTGTCAGACAAGCAGATTCGCTGACACAAAAACATCACTTCCAGAAAAGTTATTTTGGGAAAGCCCATGGATATTCCAACGGTTTCAAATTCCACAGTAGTCCCTCTAGACAGTTAATCAGCACCATATTTTATGTCACTCCTTCAGGCATCTGTGCTAGAACCTGTATCAGCCAAAAGTCTATTTGCTTGTATAAAAACCTAAGTAATAGTTTGAGGTCATGCTGGGAAAACTCAGAGCCAATAAATTCAGCCCCACTGTACTTATGTCATGGCCTGCAGATGATGGTGCTGGCCCGAGGTGCCCATTTACGGTCCAACTGTACAACAGACATATGAGAAAACACCGCAAAAGTTAAAAATACCCATTCTGTTATGTGTTTTCTTATGACCCAGTCACCACACTTGGAAGAGTCAACCATATTGTCAAAAGGAGACTGGCTTGGCTTGAGACAAGAACTGGGTGTGCCCAGCAGTGCAAGGATGCCACCAGATGGGAAGCCGTAGTTGACTTCAGAAAAATATGTATCAGGAGTCAAGTAGAACCCCAGTCACAGCATGAGGTTCAAGGGCACAGCTTAAAGCCCTAGTGATAGAGTAGACTGAGAAGAAAAAAGCCAGAACACAGAAGAAAAATAAATTTAGCCCCAACCAGTTTGTAAGGCAGGACCTGGGGCACAGGGATCAAGTCATTTCAGGTGTCAATTGTTAGACAGATCTTTAGTGAGGACCACTGTGTGCCAGGCTCTGTTCTGGGTGCTGGGCACAAGGACCTACTTTTTTTTTTTTTTTTTTTTTAACCAGGGCCTAAGAATTACTATACTTTTATATGCAGGTAAGGTTATTGAAAGTCTACAAGATACTGGCAACAGAGATTGTTACTGGTGAATTAAAGATAAGAATTAGGCATTAGTGAAAAAAGTCAAGTATATTTTACCTTTGCAATCTTTAGTAATACTTCACTTTATTACTATGAGCTTATATTAGCTTAAGCGTAATTTATAAGTACGTCATTTCTTTAAAATAAATAAAGTGATTGCTACACAATCACATTTTCAGATGTGTGAACTGAGGCCTAGAGACATGAAGTGACATAATTTACATGTCAAATTAGTGCTAGAGCCAATGGTAGAATTTGGGCTCCGTTGTTCCAAGCAGCGTTTTGTTTTATGATTTTGTGTTTGTTCTGTTTATCTTTACACCTTTTGATCAAGATATATACTGTAAATATAAATATATTGAACTGGATGTGGGCAGATTCCAGGAAACATTTTCTTAAATTTTGAGAATTAGGAAACTCTTTGATCTGTTATAAATTGCTTTTTAGGCATATTTTCGTAATGTTCTATTTTAAAGACCAAACACCTCTGTTGGTTTTAATAATCACATTTATGTCTGAATTCTATAAATAACTGCAAAGTAATGGGAATAGCATTTAGCCAATATTGCAGAAACATATTATTTAAGATTTGGTAGAGAGCTTCCATTTTATAAGAACACAAACAACAACAACCTCAAAGCCTCGCTCAAGAAAAATTTGTTGAAACTTCTTCAAAACTTGTCTCTAAAATGTCAGAAACAAGTCTAATTTACCAAGTCCTGCTGTCCAACTGGGACTTTGCACCATTTTTTCCTGTCATATTGTTCCTGGGCCACATCAACCTTCACACTCTCCCTCTGTGTTTGCCACTAGATTTCCTCAGCTGATTTCAGTCAATAATGATTGCATTCAAGAAGCCCTGCCCGCGTTCAGCTTTCAGGAATACTTATTGATTTGAGATTCTCGTTTTTGCTTTTGCTTTAAATCCTCAGCCTTAATTTGTCTATGTTTTTATCTTCTATCTAATCTTATTTCTTGATGATTACATTTAGTCAGATAAAATTGTAATTTCATAGGCTGTATTTAAGATTCACAAATGTCATTACATTTTTCTTTCTGTTTTTCTTTTACTTAATGTTAGTCAAACTTAAGTGGGGGCAGGGTGCGGTGGCTCACACCTGTAATCCCAGCACTTTGGGAGGCCGAGGCGGGCAGATCACCTGAGGTCAGGAGTTCAAGAGCAGCCTGGCCAACATGGTGAAACCATCTCTAGTAAAAATACAAAAATTAGCTGAGTGTGGTAGCGCACACCTGTAATCCTAGCTACTCGGGAGGCTGAGGCACGAGAATCACTTGAACCTGGAAGGGGGAGGTTGCAGTGAGTGGAGATCACACCACTGCACTCCAGCCTGGGAGACAACGCAAGACTCCGTCCACCCCCCCCCCACAAAAAAATAAATAAAATGGGGATACTGGAAATGACTAAAATGTATAGAGTCCTAGATTCAATGCAAGCAATCAGGGGAACTCCTAGCAAGGGCATGAGATGACATCAAGTGAGCATGGCAGGAGGCCTCAAGTGGGAAATCCAGCAAGTGGGTAAGATTCAGTATTCGGAAGCAGGAAATAGAATAAGCAATGATCAAGAAAGGAAGGCTGTCAGAGAGGTCCAGTAGCAATCACACTAAAGATATAAGAGTACCATATAGGAAATAATGATTATGAATGTTCACTGCCTACCCGATGTCTATTTCCACTCCCTTTCTTTGCAAAAAGAAAAAAGAAAGAGAAGAAGGAAGAAAAGGAGGAGGGGAAAGAATAAGAGAATTAGAAAGAAAAAGAAGGAAGAAAAAAGAAGAAAGGTAGGAAATAAATAAGTGTTGTTTCAATAGTGATATCCCAGGTAAATGCTTTTATTTTTCAGCCTTTCTTATAGCGAGACATGGTTGTGTGGCACTGACTGCCTGGAAAATTGCATTAAAGGCCCAAATTCTTCACTGTTCCTGCGGCTGTGTGGTTTGTCATGGAAATTTGCTGTGCTCTCCAACTCTGACTCTGAGTTCATCCATGTAATTTGTTTTGGCCAACAGAATGATCCTTGCCAATTCTAAGCCTTGACTTTCAAGAGGTTTCAAGAGGCTTTGCATATGTATATTTGCTTAATCTTGCACCTCTGCTCTGCTGGGATAGTCTCCCAGTTCCAGGAAGAGGAAAAGAAAACGATGATGCAGAGCTGACACTTGAATAAAGGTGCCTCAACCAAACCCAGCTTCATCCAGCCTACAGCACAGTTTCCAGCTAACGTGCAAATGTTTAAGGGAGCTCAGCAGAACTCAGCAGACCCACTTCCATTAGCATGGCCCTGATTAGCTGAATCCCAGATCATGATGTGTGTTTATTGTTGTATGTTACTGAAGTTTTGTAGTTGTTTGTTATGCATCAAAAACTAACTAATATACTGATAAATAAGACGCATAGAAATCCGATAGCAGAGGAAGGAGAGATATTAAGTAAAACTTTGTTCGCCAAAACAAGAGTACTCCATTTACTCTTTCCCCATCTCTCTGCCTTAAATCAGACTTAATATCTGAAGATGCAACAGTCATCTTGTGATCAAGTGTATATGTATAAAGATGCTAAAGATGGTGAAGTAAAAAGATAGAAAAGCTCTGGTCTCTGATGGCATTGTGATGCAATGTACAAGTCCTGGTTTATCTAATTCTGGATTAGGTATGAGAAATGGAATATAAAACTCTGATTTGTTAAGCCACTGTATTCAAATTTCTGTTATAGATAGCAAAAAACATTCTTAACACAAGAATCAAAGCATGACTCCATTTCTGGATGGGGCATATGGTGGAAACAAATAGAAATATACCAGCAAGTGGAAACAAATAGCAAAGGATAGAACGGGAAGCAGAGGAGACCTGACACCAGACCACAGTTCCTACTGTTTTGGAATTCATGCTTTCCAGTTCGTAGTGATGGGACTGAGCCCAGAGAAAGGGAAGAGTGAAGCACAACTGTAGAATCCTACAGAAATAGGGACACAAACAAATCATTATATTAATATTATCAGGTTTAATTTGATCAATTGGCCACACGTTTTAGGACCTTAGGCTATTTGGGGCCTCAACCTTTTTCATTTCTTCTTTTAAAAACATTTCATTACTCTTTTTTTTTCTAATACTTTTTCTTTCCCTTGTTCTTTTGATATCTGTATCCCTTTGAATTAGCATTGTTTTCATGGCATTTTTTTTATCTGTCAGTCCCATTATCCATTAAATACAACCCTTTGTGCAATGAAATATGTACTTTTACAAATAGAATTTAATTCTTTAAAGTAGCACAGAAATGGCATAGCATGTTTTCATGACAAATTGTAAAAACTGAATAATAACTTATAGTAACCAAAGAAAAGACAAATTCTTCCTAAAACCAGCTGAAATTTTACATAAAATCTTTCTGCGATTTACAGCACAAAAGAATTGTTATGAGTTTATTAAAGCAATTTTAAGAAACCAATGTGGTATAAATGTGTGAAAATACAAGTCAAATGTGGGCAAATATTTGAGAAATGACACAATGTAAAGCCTTTCCTGTCCCTTTTGCCAACATACTTTCCTGTAACTGGCCTGCCCTCAGGCTACTGGACAAGTAGCCCCAACTTTCAAAAACTATACTGATTCTTCAACCTGCCAGATGATTTAATAATGTTCTCTCCAAACATGGTTAATGTACAAAAAGACAGAGAGTTGATATTCAGATCCTTTTGTTGTTGTTGTTGTTATTCAAACATAATGGTTGGGATTTCATTAACACAGAAGAATTTATTGAATATGCTCTGTGTGTTCACATTTGAGCCACAGCAGGGAAGAAAAACAGCAACGTCCATGTGATTTCTTCTTGCTGCCTTGGGACATTGGGGCCTTTGAGGATAATAACACGATAAATATAGGATAACTCTAATGGGTATAGAATTGAATTTCTACATAGTTAAATGGATGTATTAATTAGGTTTCTTTGGCTGCAGGCAACAGAAAGTAATTCTTGGTAACTTGGTGGGGGAGAAAGATACTAACAATCTATGAGGATAGGTTGGGCGTGGTGGCTCAGGCCTCAGTTCACAACCTGCCTGGCCAACATTGTGAAACCTCGTCTCTACTTAAAATACAATATTAGACGAGCGCGGTGGTGTATGCCTGTAATCTCAGCTACTCAGGAGGCTGAGGCAGGAAAATCGCTCAAACCCGGGAGTTGGAGGTTGTAGTGAGCTACACTGCACTCCTGCCCGGTAGACAAACTGAGTGAGACTGCGTCTCAAAAAAAAAAAAAAAAAAAGAAAGAAAGAAAGAAAGTCTATAAGGAGAGTTCAAAAAATTGAACAAAAAGCTATATAGAACAAGGCTTCGGGAAGGGCAGGAGTTCGGGAAGCTCCAGGGATCTTAGTAACAGTAATTAATATGCTATTTCTTGAGAGTATAAGTACTAAGAATAAATCAGTTCCAACTGGTTGTTCAGGAAAACAGCATCCAATGCCTAGGGGAAGACTAAGGTACCACTTGCAAAGGGATTGAGGGAGTTCCCCCAAAGGAAAGTTAAGGGCTATTTTAAAAATAACAACCCAAGAATGTTGAGCAAAATCAAGAATGTCACCATAATGATAAAATTACAAAGGCCCAGATAATGATAAAATTACAAAGGCCCAGATTTCCCCAGGTGCAGGTTAGGAGAATAGAATGTTACGGAGAGATCTAAGATGAAAACAGAGTTTGCATTCTTTTTTTTTTTTTTTTTTGAGTCTCGCTGTGTTGTCCAGGCTGGAGTGCAGTGGGCAATCTGGGGCTCACTGAAACCTATGGCTCTCTGGTTCAAGCAATTCTCCTTCCTCAGCCTCCCGAGTAGCTGGGATTACTGGGCATGCACCACCACGCCCAGTTAATTTTTGTATTTTTAGTAGAGATGGGGTTTCACCATGTTGGCCAAGCTGGTCTCGAACTCCTCACCTCAAATGATCCACCCACCTCGGCCCCCCAAAGTGCTGTGATTACAGACGTGAGCCACTGTGCCTGGTCGGGAGTTTGCATTCTATTCAAGGGATTCACCTACTTTATTCCTCCTGATATAAAGGACAGGAAGTAATATGTGTAAAAGAATTTCCAATTTCAAAATTAGCATAAATCATCTCTAGAGAGCAAAGGGATACAGTTAAGCTTCTGCAATTGTTCTTCCTTGGAAATACTAGTTTTTAAAACTTTTCTCCTTTGAGGACAGAATAGTCATGTAACTTTCACATTGGAAATGGATAGTTTTATTATATCATCTATATAAGACAATTTCTAAACCTTTATTTTTATAAGTATAAGCTAAAAAGCAAATTGGGCTACATTTTATAAAAGCAAAGTTATTATTTCATTAAACTGATGGGAGATAATTAAATGTAGAGATTAGCACAATTAGAATAAATTAATAATTGTTTTAATATTCTTCTGGATCCAAATCAGTATTTCCATATAGTAACAGTGGAATGCACAGTCAGTTATTAAATGCTAAGTCAATTAATCATGTTAAAGGTGCTGATTTAAATGCCAAAATAATTAACGTGACCTTTCATTTATCGAGAACTGCTGGCATTTTGAAAAGATTTAGAAAATACTGTTTTGAACATACTTCAAGACTCTTAGGAATCATTTGAACTTGTTTCTTTTAAAGATAGTCTCCTCCTCTAATGAAATATTACAAAAAGAGTTAAATGTTTTTCTGGAGGAACATTTAAGCATCCCTCCAAATTGAGAGAATCGTGTTAACAGTCAAAAACTGTTTTGAAGATGGACTGTGTGTGCGTGTGTGTGTGTAAGTGTCTCAACTACAACATAATTTAAAATTCTGTTACATCTGGACATAAACTTCAAGGGAGGGAAGAAGTTTCACCAGAAACCTACTTTTTAGGAAATGTTTAAGAGCTAACTCATCGTAAAGGTGGCAAAAGTGAAATGAGCAGGGCCATGGCAGGCGTGATTCTAAGGCAGCCCCTGAAGACTATCTGCCCTGATTCTTGGACCTGTGAGTACGATGAGCTAATGTGTCTGGATTGTCATCTTATTTGGTGAAGGGATTCTGTAGACATAGTTAAAGTTACTATTACCAGTTCACTTTGAGTTAATCAAATGCAAAGTTATTCGAGTGGGCCTAATCTAATCACACAAACCCTTGAGAGGCAAAAAATTTTGTTTGGCTGGTGGCAGAAAGAGAAATCAGGAAGTCAAAGCACGAAAAGAAATCTATACACTATTGCCAGCTGTGAGGATGGAGGGGGGACCATGGTCAAAACTTGGAGGGAGACCATGAGGAGTGACAGTGACCCCTGGTGGACAGCCAACAAGGGAATGTGGACTTCAGTCCTACAATCACAAGGATGCTAAATTCTGCCAACAATTTGAATGATCTTAGAAGCAGATTCTTCCTCAAAACTTGCAGATATGAGCCCAGCCTGGCTTATCTTTGTTTTGGCCTTGTGAGACCTATGCAGAGATCCTGGTCCAGGATGCCTAGATCTATAGAACTGTGAAATAATAAATGAGCATTGTTTTAAGTTGCTAAATTTGTCATAATTTGTTATGCAACAATTGAAACGTGTACTTGGGCATAAAATGAAAGTGTTCTTTATCAAGGAGGATGGCATGAGACTGTCATTTCAGTTTGTCTCCCAGTGCAAATGAGCCTCTGGATTCCTGTTTGGGTACCATGGAGAAGAGGATATTTGGGGCTAAATAGCTGCTGACACCATTACATGGTATAGATAGGACAAACATAAGCCAAAAAACTGAACTGCTTTGCATACAATGTGCCATAAAATCATCCATGAAAAAAGTTGAAAGAGGGATGAAACAGGATTACCAAATTTTTGATAATCGTTTAATGTATGTTTAAAGTGTCTGTATGATAACATATGATGTGTTTTCCATATAATGTAATATACTTATATAAATAATGTAAATTTGAACATCAAAAAAATTGTGACTATGATAGATAGAAACACATCAAATATATAAAAATTCATGAGTTCATAATAAAACTCCAAAATCCTATGCCTAACAAATTTTAGAGGTTGTTAGGACACCATTTTTTTTTCCAGAAAACTGTGAAATCAGTGAAATAATTAGCATTGATCTTTTCTGTAACAACTATTCAAGGGGACCAAAAAGTTGATAAGGGATGGGTTCTCCTTTGTAGAATAATATCTATTAGAAAAGAAACACTTTTGTGCCCCTAATAATTAATATTATAGTATTCATTAATGGCTGCTAATATTACTGATAAGGATCTTTATGATGACTGGATAGGCAGAGAATACCTGAATCCACCAGTGGATCCTAAGATCACGAAGACAGAAAGAACTGTCTTTGTATTACAAACCTAGCCCCACTTATGTATTAATCTTGCAAAAATAAATTGGATCAGAATCCAATTAAGCAGCTAGATCAAAATGTTCATTTATAGAAATTTCAAGTGATAGAAAAGCATGTTAAATAATACCAGAAAGATGCAATCAATATAATTCACAGTATGGGAAAGTCTACAGTACAAAAGTATTGTTTATGCAATAAACAAATAGTATTTTAAAAACAAGTGACGACTGCAATAGAATAAAGGAATTTAAGAGGTAAACCAACCAAATGCAATGTGTTGACTTATTTGAACAAATCAACTGATATATATACTCAAATTGTTCATGAACTAGGTGTTAAATACTATAAAGGAATTATCATTAATTATTTTAAGAGTGATAATTGTAGTTAAATTTAAAAGAAAAGTCCTTATCTATTAGAAATATTTAAGTAATTACCAGTAAAATGATTTGTCTGAATTTACTTTAAGAAAACTCCAACCAAAATATATATATATATATATATATATACACACAAACACACACACACACATTTATATAGTGCATTTATGGGAATAGATAAGTAGATAAATCATGTATTGAAATACATAAAGTGAATAATGATAGTTCTTGAGGTTGGATAGTGTGTACATGGGTTTTCCTATCCAAAGACACATACGCGCACACACACACACACACACATACACTCACACAGCTCTAATATTTCACCTAGAGTGTAGCCCCAAAATGCCAAGAAAGAGGATAGATTGAAAAGTTTCAAAAATTTTAAAAGTTTCAAAGGGACCAAAGAAAATGGAAGGGAAAAATATTTAAGATTTTATTTTCATTTCAGAACAAAAAAGAGGTAAGAATATTTAAAGTTCTCATTAGAAAAAATGAACAAAATCCTTTCTGTGGATCCATCATAGCGAAATTTTATGACATCAGAAAAATCTGAAGATCCTACAAAGAGGAAAAAAGACCCATTAAGGAGCAATAATTGGGGTAACATAGAACTTCTCATAGGTAAGAATGAATGCAAACTAATGGAGAAATATCTTCAATAGTTTAAAAGAGAAATAATTTTTGTTAGAATTTCAAATCATGAAAAAGCAAAATAAAGACATTTTCAGATACTAAAACGTAATTTTCAAAAACTCTGTAAGAGTAGCTAGAGAATTTAAGGAAAAAAAGAATTACAAAAACCATGAGAACTAATAACAATAATAATGTATAACTAAAATTCTAGATAATATGGGCAGGAAGGAGAAGAAGAAAAAAATTGCACTTGGGCCCAATGGATAAGATTAACCCAACGTAATTTGTAAAATTATGTTTCAACATGAGTTAAAGTTTTCATATTTAAAATATTACTGCTAAAAAGAAAAGAACATATGTTACCAAGTGTTGGTGAAGATGTGGAACAATCAGAACTCTCATAGACTGCTGGTGAGATTTCAGATTGGTACCATCACTTTGGGAAAGTGACCATGTCTACCAGTATTGGATATACACATACCATATGACCCAATACTTTTATTTGTACAAATATACCCAACATAAGCTAGTACTAATACATATCAAAAGACTTGTACTAGAATATTCATGGCTGCATTATTTGTAATTGCCAAAAACTGAAAATTACCTGAAGCCCATCAACAGTAGAATCCATAAATAAATTACGGCATAGTAATACAACAAAGTATTATATAATAATGACAATGAATAAACTACAACTCTGTGTAACAATACAGATGAATCTCACCAACATAATGTCAGCAAGAAAAAAATGAGCCAAACAAAAATAAATACCACGTGATTCCATGTACATAACATTCAAGAACAGGAGAAACTAATCTCTTATGCTAGAAGCCAGGATAATGGTTATCTTGGGGAAAGGAGTTAGAACTGGAAGAGGGCCAAAGGAGGCCTCCAGGATGCTACTAATATTCTGTTTTTTGTTTTGGGTGTGAAAAATCATCAAACTATATGTTTATGATTTCTTGCCTTGAAATCAAGAAAAATGGCAAATATTAAGGGAACTCCTGAAAATTAAAACTTATAAAACATGTAGAACTTCCATATGGATAGGGGTGAAAATAGAATGATTGGCCAACTCAATAAGAAGTAGAAAAGAAAACACCAAGGAATGGAAAGGATGGTAAATCGAGCACACAAAAAAAGAAATGACAAATTAAGTCCAAACTTACCAGTAATTCCCCCCAAAAGTGAATGGTTTAAATTTACCTCATAAAAGACAGAAATTCTCAGATACCATACTGTTTATGTGATAAGACTCATTTAAACAAAATAACACAAAAGATTGAAGTTTCCAAGTGGAAAAAAAACCAACAAGGAAATATCAGTTAAAAAAAAAAAATCTGATGTACTAGTATTTTTAGTAGCAAAAAAAAAAAGTAGATTTCATTGAAAAGGACAGAAAGGAGTATTTCAAATTTATGAAGGGAATAATTCACCAAGAAGGAACAACAGTCAAGTAGAGCTTCAGTATACATAAATAGAGAAATTGACAAATACAAAATCATGTGAGGAAACTTCCTATGGAAACTCTCAAACAGAAAATATACAAACAGAAAAAAAAGACAGGGGCTTGCTCTGTTGCCCAGGCTGGAGTACAGTGACACAATCATAGCTCACTGCAGCTGTAAACTCCTGGGATCAAGCAATCCTCCCACCTAAGCCTCCTGAGTAGCTGCAACTATAGGCATGCACCACCATGCCCAGCTAAATTTTTTTTATTTTTATTTTTGTAGGGATGAGGTCTTACTATGCTGTCCAGGCTGGTGTCAAACTCCTGGCCTCAAGCAATCCTCCCATCTCAGCTTCCCAAAGTGCTGGGATTACAGGCATAAGCCACTGTGCCTGGCTAAAAATATACATTTTATTCAAATATGAGTGGAACATTTACAAAATATAATTATATACCACATAATTTTATTTTAAATCATTAAAAAATAAAATTTAAAACTCTTTATTGAAGATAAGCCAAATCACCATATAATTATGTGTCTCTCAGTCATGAGTGAATAATTCATTACCATAATAAGTAGATGTTTTTTCTGTCATAACTGCAATCTTGTTTATTAAAGAGTAAAATTATATAAGACAATGATAACTCTAATTATTGCTAAAAGCTGTCTGTGTGAAAAATTATGTGAATGAAAAGAGATATGACCTAGGTCTCACAAATTTTCTGAACAAGTAGCCTTGTGAGAGAATCTTGGACTACATTGGTTTGCATGTCAATCTTAGAAATCTCTAAATTCAATAACTTTTGACATATAAACTCTGGGGCAGAAGACAGAAATTTCAGTATTATATTTTGAAAGCTATTTAGGCATAATGGATGCTAATGTTAGCTAATTCAGACACATAACTACTCAGGCAGCATATTTGTGCAACTCACAGCTCCACCACCAATATTGACCCTACTTTTCCTGTGTGTGTGTGTGTATTGAGTACCATAAAGGCTCTTGTAACTGGTAACAATATAAGTAACAGTATTTGGAGCAGCATGCCTTGGGGCTAATTCCATACTGATAGAACACCATAGTTCTCTTCCTTTGCCAAGAAGCATTGCCTAACATTAAACAGAACTTGAGTCTAAGTTTGGGCTCCTTATTTGTTGAGGCAAGAGGAAGAATCTTGTAAAAAAATTTCCCCTAAAAAAAAGATAGTTGCTCAGTTGTAAATGGAGTCCTTATATATTAAAATAAAAAAAGTATTCATTTTCACTGAACATGTTTTTGATTGTCAAGAAAATCTAGAACTGTACGTTCTGAAACCAATTCATACATTTCCTACAAGGCATTCATCTTTGATCCAGATTGCATTTTTTTCTCCCAAGAATATAATACATTCAATTCACAACAACTTCACAAAAAAATTGTAATAGGCAATTTGATATTAATCATTGAATTTCTTCCTCCTAATCATACAAACTTTATTAGCGAGAGAGAGAGAGAGGAGAAAAAGAGAGAGGAGAGAAAGAGAGAGAGAGAGACTTTGTGTACATAGGTAGTAGTGTACTGGTTAATGTTTAACATCTGGCCTCTCCCTGGAGGGGGAAAAAAAAAAGGTGCTGGTTTGTAACATTTGCTGGTTTCCATGGTGTAAATACTCCTTCTATGACTGATTTCAAGCTGCCAACATGATTCCTAAAAATCTAACAATCAGCTGTTATAAGCCAGTGCAGGCCAGTTTCAGCACACCAGTGGGGGAAAATGCTTTTAAACCATCAAAATTGAATTGATGAAAGTGTCTGCATTTTGCTACTCTGATTATGCAGTTTAGGGTATGTAATTTATGATAAATGTAATCTTTTATATTCAGTTATGTTTTTACCTAGGTAAAATATTTGGCAACATAAATATCAGCCTTTTATATCATAAGATCTCAGAGAGAGAAGGTTGAATATAATTACACGTGCACAAATCAACAATATAAAAATTAATAACTGCAGAATAAAAGCTATAAAAATATCCCTTTCAGCCAGAACCACCATCTTCCAGTAATTCGCCAAAATGATGAACACAAAGGGTAACAGGAGAGTCACCTGATAATTGTTCTCTCGGCCTTTTAGAAAATATAGAATTGTTCCTTTGGCCACATACATGGTAATCTGTAAGAAAGGGGATATTGTAGACATCAAAGGAATGGATACTGTTCAAAAAGGGATACCCCACAAGTGCTACCATGGCAAACCTGGAAGAGTCTACAGTGTTACCCAGCATGCTGTTGGCATTGTTCTAAACAAACAAGGGCAGGATTCTTGCCAAGAGAATTAATGTGCATGTTGAACACATTAAGCACTCTAAGACCTGAAATAGCTTCCTGAAACGCGTGAAGGAAAATGATCAGAAAGAAAGGAAGCCAAAGACAAAGGTACTTGGTGTCAGTCAGCCCCACCCAGAGAAGCACACTTTGGAGAAAAATGGAGAGGAGCCTGAGCTCCTGGAACCTATTCCCTATGAATTCATGCCACAATAGGTATATAAAGATAAAAGACCTCTGGACTATGAAAAAATATATAATATATTTAAAACATATATATATAATGTATGTAAGTACACACACACATAAAAGGCACTTTTTAAATTATTTATTTATTTATTTATTATACTTTAAGTTCTGGGATACATGTGCAGAACATGCAGGTTTGTTACATAGGTATACACATGCCGTGGTGGTTTGCTGCACCCATTAACCTGTTATTTGCATTAGGTATTTCTCCTAATGCTATCCTTCCCCTAGCCACCCCCCACCTCCAAACAGGCCCAGTGTGTGATGTCCCCCTCCCTGTGTCCATGTTTTCTCATTGTTCAGCTCCCGCTTATGAGTGAGAATATGTAGTGTCTGATTTTCTGTTCTTGTTTGCTGAGAATGATGATTTCCAGCTTCATCCATGTCCCTGCAAGGGACATGAATACATCCTTTTTTATGACTGCATAGTATTCCATGGTGTATATGTGTCACATTTTCTTTATCCAGTCTATCATTGATGGGCATTTGGGTTGGTTCCAAGTCTTTGCTATTGTGAACAGTGCTGCAATAAACATATGTGTGCGTGTGTCTTTATAACAGAATGATTTATAATCCTTTGGGTATATACCCAGTAATGGGATTGCTGGGTCAAATGGTATTTCTGATTCTAGATCCTAGAGGAATCGCCACACTGTCTTCCACAATGGTTGAACTAATTTACACTCCCACCAACAGTGTAAAAGCGTGCATAAAGGGCACTTTTCAAAGTAGAGCCTAAAGACAGTAAGTAGTTTTCTGTGGTTTCTTTCCTTCTTTCTTTCTTTCTTTCTTTCTTTCTTTCTCTCTCTCTCTTTCTCTTTCTTTCTTTTTCTTTCATGTGAGTAGATAATAACCATTACTTTCATGCTCTGTTCAACCCTGAGAAGAGCTTTTCAAGCTGTATTCCAGAAATGCAACATTAAAGTCATGCTGAGAGCTTTTCCTTTTAAAACAGGTAACAACTTATTATATAGATGTGGGGAGGTATCATTTAGCTACACTCCAGCTACACTCCTGGCCTGAGTCACTCTGACAAGTTTTGTGTGATTTTCAAATAGGAGAAATGATCTTACTGACACTTTCTTCCAACCTAGAATGGTTTAATTAGGAAACTGGAAGATATGAAACCTCATTTTTCCCCTTACTTATTGTACCATGTATCTGCTATTGACATTTTTGAAAAAAGACATCATTTTCCACATGTTGGGAAATTTTGTTATATTCAGTTTTATAAGTTATGCAGCTTAATTATCCCTTATCCAAAATGCTTGGAACCACAAGTGTTTCAGATTTCAATTTGATTCAGATTTTGGAATATTTGCATTCTACATTTTACCCTGGTTAAATATCCCAAATCCAAAAATCAAAAATCTGAAATGCTCCAATGAGCATTTCCTTTGAACGTCATGTCAGCACTCTAAAGAGTTGAATTTTAGAAACATTTCAGATTTCGAATTTTCAGATTTGAGATGCTCAGCCTGTACCAAACAAAACACATACACATAAAATGTTAGAAATTTTTCTATTCATATTAACTTTCTAAAAACTGCATTTTAAAATAGAATCTTAAGAATAAAAGGAATTCAGATGCTGCCTCAAACATTAAATGACACTGTCTGTTCAACTGACACTGCCAAGGGCATAAAAAACTTGGGTATGGTGTCATGAAATGTTTATATCCTTTTCTCCCAATGTAAGACTTAAAAGAGAGTGTTGGATATTGCAGCAAATTAGTAATTTTAAAGCATAACTTAGTGTATTAACTTAGGAGCAAAACAAATGATGTACATTGATTACTCAGTTGAGTTTGATACATTAACTAGAAATACATAAATGTACGATTACATTTCAAATGGACCATAAGAGTTAAAGTGCTCTAGTTATGTTGAAATACGTTTAACTAAATGTCAATTACACCATTAATATCATTAAAATATAGTTTCCAAATAAATTATCACCATTGACCCTTTTTTCTTATTTCTGAGCTTATTCATTTAATGTATTTTATTTCTACTGTAGTCAAAATGCTATTCGTAAGCAAATAACAACAGAAAAATATGTAAGTATGTAGATAGCAAGAAGGTTTACATCTGCAGTTTTCCAACTGAGATATAATCCTGAGGCTGCCTAACACTTTCCATGGGATATAAAGACAAAGATAGTTTTATGGAAATAAATTTAGTTAAAATGATTCCCTTTAACAATTTCCCTTCTTCTGCTTCACAAAAGAAAGAAAACTACCTTAGGGGCATAAAAAAATCTCTGGGGCATTACAGAGGATATTTGAAATGTTGGTGGAGGTATTAAGAAAATTAAGATCATGTCCAGGAAATGCAGTACCTAAAAAAAGAAAAGAAAATTAAGATTAGGTAACAAATCATTTTTTTTTCAATTGAGGGGTATTCAATTATTTTTCTTAAAAAAAATGTAAAGAGTCTAATTCAATTGTCAATGATAGGTCACTAAAAGTGCTTTTGATACGAGACTACTAGTTAGGATTCTTCAGATAAACAGAACCAATAGGAGATAGAGATAAATATATAGATAGATACAGAGATAGAGAGAGAAATGGAGATAGAGAGAGATAGAGATAGAGACAGAGACAGAGGGGGAGGGATAAAGATAGAGATAAAGATAGAGGTGGGGATAGAGATAGAGATGGAAACAGAGAGAGAGAGAGAGAGAGAGAGAGAGATACATAGAGAACTATCTTAAGGAATTGGGTCTTGCAGTGGGGTTAACAAGTCTGAAGTTTGTAAGACTGGCTGGCAGGCTGGAAATTCAGGTAAGAATTGACATTGCAGTCTTTAAACCAAAATCTACAGAGCAGTCAGCAGGCTGTAAACTCAGGCAAGGTTTCTATGCTGTCTGCAGTCTTAAGGTAGAATTGCTTCTCTTTTGGGAAACCTCAGTCTTTTCTCTTAAGACATCCAATAGAATAAACGAGGCTTAGCCACATTATTGTAGGCAATTTGCTTTACTCAAGGTGTATTGGTTGTAAATGTTCATCACCTCTACAAATACCTTCATGGCAAAATCTAGACTAGTGTTTGACCAAATAAATGGGCACCATAGCCTTGCCAAGGTGACACATAAAGTTAACCATGACAGGGATATATGTGTTTTTTGCATATGACTTGAGTCAATAAAACTGACTGACATTACTGTAACAAAACCTTCATTCTCATCTACTTAAGTGAACATAAGCTTTTCATCTCTAAGGAGGAGAAATAAAGCAAAGTTGATGCTCAACCCTGCCTAACAATTAGTAATATTCATCCATGTCTACAATAAGCTAATTATTTTTAAAAATTATATCTATCCCCCTAAGAAATGGATTTGCTTAATTATGTATCAAAATGTGTAATATATTCATGCCATTTAGTCCTATTTCGTACTAATAACTATAATGAATACTCAATCCAAAAGAAACATTTGAACAGTTAGAACCTATGGACATGAATTTTTAAAATTAGTTCCCAAATGAGTACTCATGCATTTGTTGCTGAATAATATGATTAATAAGGGATTTTTAAGCATAAAAATCAATTAGGTTATAATTCAGATGCAGAAATACAAGTATGAAGAAAACTACAAGTGAAAAAATGGAAGATTTTAAAGCATAAAAATATATTGAATTAAGAAACAATTCTGTGGGGGGATGGAATGGAAATAAAAGAACAAAACTACAAATGAAATTTCTGGTTTGAACTTTTCAATGGGTTATAGCTAGTAACAGATTGCTATGGTTTTTGTTATATTGAGTGCTTTTAAAATGGCTTTATTCTAAAAGGTCAATATTTATATTATACTGAAA
Source organism: Macaca thibetana thibetana (assembly GCF_024542745.1). Classification (NCBI taxonomy): domain Eukaryota; kingdom Metazoa; phylum Chordata; class Mammalia; order Primates; family Cercopithecidae; genus Macaca; species Macaca thibetana. Next base: position 56,688,315 of record NC_065579.1, read on the forward strand.
ATTACACCCCTTATCATTGTTTTTAGTGATGAAAAGAAATTTTAATGTCCATTTAAATGTGCAGGAGGGTATATAGCTTTTTAGAATTCTTTTAGCAGGTGTGTAAGAAAAAAATTAGGGGACTGCTGTCATACATGATATGCCTTAAGAATACAAAAGACATTTCTCTCTAGAAATAACTGTGCTAAGTGGAGGAAATGTTTCAAGTTCTCAAGTCTACATAATATACTGCTACAACACAACTGAACCTTAGAGATCATCTTATGCAGGTTCATTATGACAAAGTCGGGCCCAGAAAAGGTAATAAGAGGGTCTTTTCACCCACTCTAGTTTTGCCAACATTGTGATGTAGAGACCTCTTGCTGAGATGATCTGGCACAGCATCCTGCGATGCAGACAAGGATGTAAGGGCAAATATACAGTATCAGAATGGTACATGTGAACATTGTACTGGAATTTTGTTAAGAAATTTTATTTACTTAGCACCTCCAAGTTTATCATTTTTTGCTAAAGATACATTAAAAGTTTGTCCTTGAACTTTCAGAATTTAACAGATATTAATATGGACCTATTTGACAGTCTGATCCTGGCATATAAACTCTTGAAGTATAAAAAAATGGCTACCGAAGGTCATGCCCTTCAGATCCCAAATGCTAGAATCGAAGGGGAAGCTGAGTGCTTTACCTGAGGTAAAGTGCTTAATATAATCATGACGAGGCTTTCTAAAAGAAAATATGGAGAAAAAATACCAAAGCAGTATTGTATTCATTTGTATCAGTTTATATTAGGGTAATAATGTTGTAGGTGATTTTTTTCTTTTCTTTCTTTTCTTTTTTTTTCTTTTTTACAAATTTTGTTTAACGGGATCATACTACTTTTACAACAGAAGATTGTTTTCAGAAATATTCAGAATTTCTATGTTTCCTCACATTCACAGAATTTGGGGAGTAATAGACTGAAAAGCAGTATCAGGGGAGGAGAAGATAAATAATTTTAGAGCTTTAAATAGAGATCTACTAAGGAATATAAGGACTGATAAAAAATAAATATCAAGGCATTTATGCCTTTACATTTTCTATTTAATACAATTATTTCATGTAATCAATTGAAAAAGAAATAAAGCCCCACCCTGTTGGGTTGTGACACATCAGACTTAGCCCCAGAGTGGTATCACTGTCAAAGAGGCACAATCCAAACAGGCAAAAAAGGTTTCAATGGAATTTCATTCCTTAGTTAAACCTCTGTAAAGACAGTAAGGAGATCTATTTCTAGGCACTCAGCAAAATGTCGCAGTTAGCACATCTTGTTTTCCCTTCTCTTCTCCAGTGCTTTCAAATTCCACATCCACTAGAGCCTTTCATTTGCCAAACCCAAGGTAAGAGGCAAAAAAGAAAAGAAAAAAGAAATCAATCAATCAATAAAAACTTTCTCTTCAACCCCCAGTCTGAAACTGTCTCTCTTTCTCAACTCATGGATTTGCTGAGATTCAACCGCTTTGCTGGGTCCTCCTCACCTTTCCCCTTCTCAAGTTGGTGATGGATATGGGTTGGATTGGGAGAGTGGGAGTAGGCTGGGAGTTACAGGATTGCTGAATCATCTTGCTTCATCTTTACCTTTATAAAATTTGTTAAAATTAAACTTTTACAAAATCATAACAGATACACTGTATCATTTCCTGCAACATCAACGACAACAACAAAAAATCAAAATTTGTAGTGAACGTCCACCTTCTTTTAAAAATGACACTGACAAAAACTCTTGGAGTCATTGAAACCCTGTGAAGTGTGTACTTCAGGGAAATCTGTGTTGATATGCATGTGTGCCGTGTCAGAATCACTCACTACAGGAGTACAGATGCAGTGTCTGCAGAAGCATACAGAAGCCACATAGGACTGCTTGGAAAGATTCATCAGCACCAGCCATTTGCTTTTTCTCATCTTTGCTTAGAAAATTTCTCTTCCAGCCACCACAACTGGGATATCTCCTGCTCAGTGGTAAATCACTTTTATTTCATAAAATGGCCTCCTAGAGCAGTTTTTAATCTATTTTACTACCACGATGATCTGCCTGATCACACTGATGTCTTCAAGGTGACAGCACTCACTGCACAATTCTCAGCCTCCTGGATCACACCACAGCCCCTTCACTGCCTTCACTGCTGCAACATAGCAAATAGCAGGTCATTCTTGAATTGCTGAAAAAAAAAAGATGAATACATTTTTAAAAACATTCAAAATAATTCCAAAAAGGCATGAATAAATTTTAAAATACTTTCAAGACAATTTCATTGTTTGATATTGATTTTCTGGATAACTAATCTACAAAATGTAGCCATTGTTTCCTCCACCCAAGTAAAACATAGAAAGAAGAAAAGATATGAAAGAGGTAACTGGAGAAAGATACACAGTCAAGACATTCTATAGATTGGCCCCCAGAGAATATATTCTTTCACTCTGCCTGAATTGTCACATTGAATTAGCCAGACTAAATAAAACTCCACTGTTGGAGATACTTTGGGTTAACACATATCTTCCTTTAAAGCACAAACAATCTTGTTTAAATCAGCTTATTTCCATACTAAAAGGTGATTAGAAAGAGTTCATAAAAGATGGATTTCATTTGAGAGGTATGAAGGGTTTTTGTAGGGGAGAAATAGGTAATATTGGAGCAAGGAGGCCTTCCAGGAGAAGGGAAGGGTCAAATATTATACTTATAAACCTAGGAAAGCACTGAAGAGAGACTCTAAAGAGGTTGGAAAGTATGAGCAGAGAGTTATGATACAAAAGATACCCTGTGAGCATTATAATTTTACCCAGGGCAGTGTTTTGCCCTGGAAAAGAGGAGGAAATGTCTTTTAGCACTGAATACTACCCACAGACCCCTCTTCATGGACGAGCCCTCCTCCTTGTCTAGCTTCTATTCAGTTATTCACTTATGCAACATTTATTAATAGTCCTCTGTTTTTAAATTACAAGAAGAGTTAGATGGGGATTTGGGGGCTGGTTGATAAGCTAGCTATCATCTACAGCTCGACTTCATAGGGAAATGTGCACCAAGTACCCTAATATATGAACTCAACTTATTGTGAGAAATGCATATAAGAAATGTCAGTATATTTTTAGAAAGCAAACAGAAAGCTGAAAAAAATTTAGCTACTTATAAGTAGCTAAATAGAATGCGTACATTTTATTGTCCTACTGAAACAATATATGTATTTTTAGTCATTTATACAGTAATATAAATTAGTTTAATCTGATTGATTTTTTTTTCCTAATTCTTAAGCTGATACTATTGCCAGGAGGGGGAAATTTATTTTGGTTTGAGATCTAGGCGGAAAACATCATTTGTTAATATGGATCACGTTTGGAGGTTTTACAGGCTGAGATACAGAGATGAAGAAAAACAAACAAACAAAAACTTAGGGCAGTTTAAATCTAAAGGTCTGCTGAAAACCCAGTAGGAACTCAAAAATGTTTTTGGACAAATAGGCTATATATGATCAACTCAGGAGTGAAACATTAAGTAGAGAGATATTCCGTCTCATTTGTATTTATTAGGGACTACTCTATGGAAAAAGAATGGAAGACTGCTGGTTGGTGAGTTTGAGGAGAAGGTGCCACAATCTAGCATATCCTACCTGAGGTATTAACTCAGCCAGAACAAAAGAAGCAGAGGGGAGAGGGTTCTTATGGAATTATAAAAAGTAACTCAATGCTAGCATTAAGTCTTTAATGGAGTTTGTTGTTAAAAGGAATGAGACACTGAGGCTTCAAATGACTTAACAAAATACATTTCACACCCTGAACTCGGCCTTCTATTTTAGACCAGTTGTATATCTCTCAGTTTGTCTCCATTTATAGACAGAAGAACACACTGAATTAGGTCATTAATAAGACACACACAATGCACTGCCTTCTCAGTATAAGCAACCATGAAAATTCGTTCTGGGGAAAAGTAAACCTGTCCTTCAACATTTCAGTTGTTGAAGGTTGCGCTGAATTAGATTGCAAAGATTACATAATGTTTCTGGGGGTTGCAGGCCTTTCATCCTCTCAGCTGGCATGAAAACTGCTAGGTGCTCTTACACAGCACTAGAATTAATATGTGTGCGTGTCCTATCAGTTCGTTTATACAACATATCCTTGGCTTTTAAGAAATGAACTTGATTAGCCTTCCTCCCAGTAATAGTCTGTCATTGTCCAAGACTAGGGGAAGTAGGTTCTCACTTTAAGAGATTTTAATCCCTGTAAAGAAGAGTTCTTAAAAGGATCAGAATTGTAGAATATTAGAGTTCAATTGATCTTAGAGTATTTTTTAGACTAAACCCCTCTTTTTATAGATGAAGCCACTGAAGATCAGAAAATTATTTGTCCAGAATCACACACCTAGCTAATGGAAGGAGAGACCCCAGGTCTTAGCCTATTGAGATTCAGGTTTACATACTTACATACTAAAACTATGCTGTACAGTCTCCGGGGAACTTCTTAGAAGTGAAATTCCCATATGCCACTCCAGACAATTCATCAAAATCTCTGGGTGAGGAAACTTGGCTTCTGTATTTTTTTTTTTTAACTTTCCCAGGCAATTCTAATGTGGAACCAGTTTGGAAATCACTAGTCTAGAAAAAGAGTCTATCATCTTTGGCAAAGACAAACAAATATCTCCCTTTCTTTAGCATGTTCTTGGTTCTTGGTGTTCTTGTTCTTGGTGTTCTTCGACCTATTGTCCTGGGTCTAACTGTTGATAGAAACCCCTTTCACACTCAGAAGTGTCCCAGTATGCATGTCCCAAGCTACATCCTATCTTTAATCTATTTGACTTTTAGGCATTGAAATGACATCTCCCATGGCAAATGCAAAAGTCCCCCTAAAGAGTTAAAAAGTTATAGCTATGAGTCATGGTGCCAAAAAAAGAATACAATTTATCAGCTACCCTGGAATTCTCCCCTTAAGAAAGAGATATTTCTATGTCTGTATTGAATGTTGGCTTCCTAAGCCTAAGGTGACAATGTAGCCAGGTTTTGAAAGACTTTGGGAAGGCTAGCTTTCTGGGATCTCCCTAAATTTAATATTACAGGAGTTCCCTACTTCCCTTAACAACAAATAGCAATTTATTAATGTTAGATGCAAGAGGAATAAAGGAATCCTGGCACAAAACCAAGTTATTAACGAAAATGCCTACATATGTGACATATCCAGAGAACTCATTCGTACCATTGAAGGAATTGTTAACTTCCTGCATGTTTTTTTTAAATCTCCATTTCTATTTGTTGGTATTGTTTATTTTAGTCAGGGTATTTTCAGTTTGAAATAACAGAAATGCAATTCAACTAGCGTGTGGTAAAAATTAATTTATTGACTATATAGAAGGGAAGAAAATGAATGGTCCCAACGTCAAACATTTTGCACTAACCTAATAGATTCGGGACTAGATCACCTTGAAACATCACAGTGTACTCCATATATATGTACAACGATTACATGCCAATTAACAACAAAATTTTAAAAATTAGCCTTTTCCTCACGTTTCAGCTCTGCGTCTTTCTAGGTGTGGACCTCATTCTCTCATATTGTTGGCAGGCTGTAGCCACACGATGAGTAGGATAGTTTCTAGGGGTCTTAGGTTCCTATCCTTCCAGTAAGGGGACCACAGAGGTAAGAAACAATTTTCCAACCTTGTCCCAATAGGAATATCCCAAGGAGTCTGATTGATCGATCGATGTCATTAAGCTACCTCTCAGCCAATGTATGCAGCCAGGAGAATGAGTGTTTCTGTTTGCCACGACTGTTACTCCCATCCACTAATACTGGGGTATATAAGGAAGGAGCCTATTATATAAGTAGGAAGGTACATATGGGAAAACTTGTTGTGCAGTTTAAAACAATAACTACCACAAAATAATACCACCATCCTTATAGAGCCTCAAAAAATAAACACTTCAATTCAATAGATTAGTAGAGAAAATATCAAAACATATTTAGGAGTAGACCTGCTTGCTTCTAAATTAAAGGTAAGAGGTATGCTGGATGAAAAAATATAAAGCTTATTCTTCTAAATGCACTGTTCCAAATTCATTGAAATGGAGTGAGAATGTCCTTTCTTCACATAAGCACCTGAACCTCTATTGGGAAGTTGCCATTACAAACGCAGTTACATGCGAGTGAAAAAGCAGCTGAAATCTCTTTTTTTCTAATAGGATTCTGAGTGCAGATGGAGAAGCATCAAATTACACAGGAAGTCTAGAAAAGAATGAAATCCAGACCCAGGATGTCCTAACCCTTCCCTGACCCTTAAAAACAAAAACTGTGCAATTGGCACTTTAATGCTTTGTATTCACTTATCAGGTGGTAGCAAGAATTTGTGAATTACGGAAATGGAGCCTGAAGAAAACAGGTTAAAAAAAAGGGGGGGGGGGCATATGAATAGGGATTTAATTCTTTTTCTGATAAATTTTAGAATATATTTCTTAGACCTTTGTCTCTGAGTTGGAACTACATTCAAATGTGAACAGAAATATTGATTGAACACAGCTGGTGAGCATTTTAATCTCACAGTCCAAGAGGATGAAGCAGGAGCCTGTGAACTCCTCTCCAGTATAATCTCTGTTTATTATCAGATGTTTTCATACATTCAATTCTGCTCTAGGAATGCACTTTCAACACTTTGTAAATAAGAAATAGTAAATGTGAATGAGTCTGTAATTAATTTACAAAGAATGAAACTGAGGCATGAAGAAGCTGGTCTCCTTCTGAGAATTCCCGTAAATTATCATGGAGTCAAAAAACCAATTCCTGAAGGAGGATATGGTCAGTGCATTTGCAATGTTAGAGAAGGAAATATTTTTCCAAGCTCAGCTACTAACTACTGTACTCATTTCTATGCTTCAGGGAGTAACTTGTGATTCTTTAGATCAATATTTCTCCAAGTTATAAATGTTAGCATAAATGCACATTATTGGCTATCACCTCATCTTTGCTGATTTAGTATCCATGAAGAAAGGGCCTGTCCTAGAACCTTCATTTTAATAAGCATCCTCACATATTTCTTAAGCAAGCTAAACTTTAAGAACTTCTGCTTTACTATTTATTAATTACCAGTACACTATTTTCCACCTCTAGTATATGATTTATTTTTCTCTTTATATTTAACTTTTAATAAAAACAACATGTGACCAGTATTGCCTTTTGTTCCTTAAGGAACTTAGGAAAGCATTCCTTAAGCACAATTCAAGGTATATCTAGCCTACATGAGACATATAAACAAAAATTCTCTATTATCCATTCAACAATTATTTACTGAATGATTATTTTGTGACAAGCTTCAGTCACTGTACTGGAGACAGAACAATGACCAAATAGACAAAAATCACTGCCTACATGGAATTTATATTCTAAGTGAAAGAGAGGTTTCTAATAAGACTTAAAAGATGAAAATATACAATATGTTAGATAATAATACTTTCTAAGGAAAAAATAAAACAATATAGCAATAGGTAGCACATAGGTGCTATGGTTTGAATGTATCCCCTCCAAAATTTACGTGTTAGAAACTTGTTCCTCAGTGCAGCAGTGTTGAGGGAACAGGCCTAATGAGAGCCATTTAGATCATGAAGCTTCTGCCATGCCCCTATAAAAAGTAGTCATGGGAGTGGGTTCTCTCTCTCTTGCTTTTCTGCCACGTGAGGACACAACATTCCTTCTCTCTGGAGGAAGCAGTGCGTGAGGTGCCATCTTGGAACCAAAGAGACCAGGCTCTAATCAGACGGCACCTTAATCTTGAACTTCCCAGTATACAGAACTGTGAAAGAATAAATTTCCATTCCTTATAAATTACCCAGTCTGTATAATTCTGTTATAGCAACACTAAACAAACCAAGACAATAGGTGAGAGGAAAACAGTATTTGAAATTTTAGACAGGGCAGTCAGGGAAGGTTCCACTAAAGAAGGTAACATTTAATTTCAGGCCTTAGAAGGTAAAGAAGTGTGGATATTTGGGAAAGGAGAATTTCTGGCAGAGACCAGCAAATGCAAAGATCCTAAAGGAGCAAAAGCATGCCTGGTATGTTAGATGAAGACGAAAGCGATCAGTGTGCGGGGAGCAAAGTGAATGAGAGAGCAGTGGCAAATAAGGTCAGAGAGCTGGAGAAGGGCAGATCAAACAGTATCTTACAGGTTCTTCTAAAGACTTTGGTTACATTATAAATGAGATGGGAAGCAATTTGGACTAAAGATTCTGAACACTGTTCTTTCTATTTAGAAGGCAAAAGTAAGAGAGGGAGTATAATAGCATGGCTTAGAATGCAAACCCCTGACTGTGGAGGATTTTTACTTCCAGCAATACCTAGTTCAGTGATTTGGGCCAAACCTGCTAAAGATAATAAAAAAGACTAGCTAATATTTTTTAACTTCCTAAATGCATTAAAGAACTAACAATGCAATTAGGAATTATCAAATTTAGGAGAAATTTGGAAGAAAACAGGAATCTAAAGAGATGAGCCTAACATTCAAAACAACCCCACCAGTGGGCATTTGTAAATCCAAAAAGAGACGATTAAAAGGTTGTGCAACACTTTTTACAATGTCACTTGAATAGGAACATATAAGTAGTGGTCAAAGTTGGTGAAACTAGAAAAGAACTCCCTATTTAATTTGGGGCTCAGAAGGGCTGCAAATTGCATTCCATGAATAAGTGAACAGGAAATAATGAAAGAACTATATGGACTGCAGCATCTCTCTGCCATCAAATTTTCTGGGTAACATAGAATATCTCAAATCCTAAAATTAGATTTCGGAGATCCTAGATTAGTACTGCCACCAGGCACATAAAAGAAACAAAAGTAAATCTTCCCTGGAGGAATTAACATCATCTTAGGCCTCAAATTATTTCTGTAAATAATTTTTTTCAAATACACTATGCAGCACCTAATCAAAGATAACGAGAAACATGAGGAAACAAGATAAAATGAACAAGATCTGGTACAAATAACAGTCAGCAGAAACATGCATAACTTCTTCAGTTAGTAAAGTTGTCGGAAACAGAACATAAAACAATTACCATGTTCGTGAAGTGAAGCTAAAAGGCCAACTTTTAAGTTTCCAAAATGAGCTAGAAACTGTAAAAAGTAAACATGGCTTATTTTTAAAAAGAATTAATTTGATATTGAACATTCCTAGCACAAAGAAATGATAAATATTTGAGATGATGGAAATGCTAATTACCCTAATCTAATCACTCTACATTATGTGTATGGAAACATCACTAGTACCCCCACAAATATGTACAGTTATTACCTATCGATTAATAAAAATAAAACAAAAAGGAAATTCTAAAGCTAAAAATACAAATAAGCTAAATTAATAACTCAGTGGATGAGTTTAAGAACAGATTAGGCCGGGCGCGGTGGCTCAAGCCTGTAATCCCAGCACTTTGGGAGGCGGAGATGGGCGGATCACGAGGTCAGGAGATCGAGACCATCCTGGCTAACACGGTGAAACCCCGTCTCTACTAAAAAACACACACAAAAAAAACTAGCCGGGCGAGGTGGCGGGCACCTGTAATGGCGTAAACCCAGGAGGCGGAGCTTGCAGTGAGCCGAGATCGCACCACTGCACTCCAGCCTGGGCGACAGAGCGAGACTCCGTCTCAAAAAAAAAAAAAAGAAAAAGAAAAAAGAAAGTAAAAGAACAGGTTAAAGAAAGATGGAAGATAGGTCAGGAAGAACTACTCACGATGATGCACAGAGAGACAAAAAGTTGAAAAATACAGTAAGGAGGGTTTGAGTCATAGAGAAAACAAATATCTAGCGTACATTTAATTGGAGTTGTAATAAAAGATAAGAGAGTGGGACAAAAATATTTACATAATATTGGCTGACAATTTTCCAAAATTGATAAAAGAAGCAAGCCACAGCTTCAAGAGACTGCAGGGCAGATTAAAGGAAATTTACACAGAGATACATCATAGCAAAACATAAAATCAAATAAAAAAAGAACAACCTTAAAAGCATCCAAGGGAAAAATAAAATATAAATTCTTTTCCAAGGAGCAACAGACTAACAGATGAGTTTCCAAGAGCACCAATGAATGAAAAGTTAAAGAGTAAAATATCCTTAAATATCCTTAACATACCAGTAGAAACACAACTTTCCACTTAGATTTTTATACTCAGTAATATCATTCTTCAAAAATGAAAGTGAAATATATACATTTTCAGATAATAAAAAATTGATATTCAAAGTTAATTCAAAATCAACTTCCAGTAATAGTAGGAGATAAGTGGCCCTGCAAATGTGCGACAGATAGTAATTATAAAACATTAAAGACATTAAAATTGCCTAAAGTTACTGAGAAGTATCTAAAAGCATAAATAAAAATACAAAAACTGAGTGGAAGAGCTAAGAATTGTGAGCTCACAACATAAAAATCACAGAGACCCAAATGCAGAATCTGAACTACTTAAATGCCTGACTGATAACTATTGGTATATTTTGAGACTCCAGGAGACACCACAGACAAGTAGGCAAAGGGAAGAAAATGTGTATTCTTGAAAAAATATAGTGATATAGAGCAGAATCTATGAATTGGATGCTTTTCTTAGAAAAGCATATTCCCAATTATGAAAAGTTCAAGTAATAGAGAACCTAAAGGTCAGAATACAGATCCCAAAGCGAACAAACCTGCGTGAAACTACTTGTATCATAGAACCATTCCATGCACTTTTTGCCCTGTTCTGTCTTTGCACTGCTTTTAAAACCTGGTTCTCTGTGGATTTTCCCTATGCTGAAAAACTTGGTGGTTAGTTAAGTATTTTGGCCCATGTGGCACTCACTCCAGAGACAGTTATTATGTCTATAAAAATATTCAAAGAATTGGCCAGGCGCAGTGGCTCACGCCTGTAATCCCAGCACTTTGGGAGGCCGGGGCAGGTGGATTACCTGAGCTCAGGAGTTTGAGACCAACCTGGCCAACATGGTGCAACCCCATCTCTACTAAAAATACAAAAATTATCCAGGCATGGTGGTGCATGCCTGTAATCCCAGCTACTAGGGGGGGCTGAAGCAGGAGGATCGCTTGAACCTGGAAGGTGGAGGTTGCATTGAGCCAAGATGGTGCCACTGCACTCCAGCCTGGGCAACAGAGTAAGACTCCATCTCAAATTAAAAAAAAAAAAAAAAAAATTCAAAGGATTGAAGAAAAATATGGTGTCAATGAATAAATAGGCATTTTATAGTTTTAACATTTGTACTTCTTTGGCTTTAGAATTATTACTTAACAATTTTTATTTCTGTCAAGAAATAATATTTCTTAATATAATATTTATTATAATAAAATATAATAATAGTCATATAAAATTGTTATGGTAATATTTGTATTATTATAAATATAATATTTATTTCAACCAAGAAATAAATATTATTGTTAAATAATAATTATAAAGCTGAAGAAATACAAATGATAAAACTGTAAAATCTCCTAGATGTGCAAAACAACACATCAGAGATGCCAAAAACCACAGAGAATTAGTCAACCAAATTGGTTGAACTAGTCAGTTATATAAGAAAAAAAGGATAGAATAAAAAGGTTAAAATTGATGAATTGAACTATATTAAAATGAAGAACTTCTATTAATCAAAAACACTATTACTGAATATTCTCACTTATAAACAACTCTAAACAACAAGAACACATGGACACAAAGGGGGAAAACAGACACTGGGGCCTTCTTGAGGGTGGAAGTGGGGAGGAGGGAGAGGATCAAAAAGCTGCCTGTGGAATATGATGCCTATCACCTGAGTGATGAAATAATCTGTACACTAAACCTGGGTGACACACAGTTTACCTATATATAACTAATCTGCACGTGTGCCCCTACACCTAAAATAAAAATTAAATTAACAAAAAGAAAAAACGAATCTGCTGAAGATGTGGAGAAATTGGAACTCCTCTGTACTGTTGGTGGGAAAAAAAAAATGATGCAGCCATGATGAAAAATTGTGGAGATTTGTCAAAAGTTAAAAATGAAAATTATTATCCAGCAATCTCATTTCTGAGAACGTATCTAAAATATGCAGTGTAGGCCCTGGAAGAGATAGTTGCACACCCATGTTTATTGCTGCATTATTCATAAAAGCCACAAGGCAGAAGCAACCCAAATGTCCCTTGACATGAACAGTTAAAGAAAATGTGGCACATACGTAGAATGGAATATTATTCAACCTTAAAAAAGAAACCTTGTCACATTCTATGATAAAGATAAACCTTGAGAATATTGTATTAAGTGAAATAAGCCAATAACAAAGTAATAAACACTGTAGGATTTTACTTATATGAAATAATCTTAAGTAGCCAGTCTCATAGAAACAGAAAGTAGAATGATGCTTGTCAAGGGCTAGGGATTGGGTAAAATGGGCAGTTGTTACTTAAAGGGTATTGAGTTTTCATTTTGCAAGATATAAAAGTTCTAGAGGTCTTTTGCATAACAACGTGAATATAGTTAACACTATTGGACTGTACACTTTAAAAGATTTAAAATGGTAAATTTTATGTTGTGTGTGTTTACCAAAATTAAACGCAAAAACATGTAACTAAAAAAAACTATAAAAGAGTAAAAATCCAAGTCATAGAATGAGAGAAAACATATAAATCTAACTGAGATCTCATATCAGGACTACATTAAAAACTTCTGCGAACTAATATGAAGGAGAGATGACTATGGTAAAAGCATATTGTAAAAAGAATGGACAGGAAACTTGAAAAGGGAATTCAAAGAGAGACATCCAAATGACTTGTAAACAGAAAAAGATTCTCAACTTCATTAGTAATTAAGAAAACACAAATTAAAGAAAAAATATGTTCTCACTACATATTTGTCAGAATGACTAAATTAAAACAACGAAAATTCTCACACTCTGCTGGTGGGACTATAAATTGGTCAAGAATTTGGAAAATTATTTGACATTAACTGCCGGAGTTGAACATACACATATCCTATCCTCAGCAATTCAGCTTCTAAGTATGTCCCCTGCATGTGCAACAGGAGACATGTCCCAAGTGTTCATAGTAACATATTAATAATAACCAAATACTGAAAATAACCTAAAGGGTCATAAAAAATAGAAGAATAAGTTGTAATATCCTCATTCAATTGAACACCAAAAAACAATGAAAAGGAACAACTATAGAAACAATTAGGAGTAAATGAACTAAAATTCCAGAGACAGAATCGTCCTTTCTAGATGAGATGTTGATCATGATTGCCAGCTGTTTTCTTCTCTGGGGGTATTTGCTGGTTTCTCTTCTGCTGGTTTCTTTCTGCTTACATTTTTGGCATTAAAATCTCTAGTTGAGAGTTTGTTCTCAGCTCATACCAGGAGAGCTTGGTGGCTCTGAGGAGCTCCTACAATAGATTAAAAAATACAAAAGCCCAGTTTTTGTAATTTTCTTTTCTTTTTTCTTTAAGAGACAAGGTCTCCCTCTGTCACTCTGGCTGAAGCACAGTGGCACTGTCACAGCTCACTGCAGCGTCCTCAAATTCCTGAGCTGAAGTAATCCTTCCACCTCAGCCTCTTGAGTAGCTAGCACTATAGACATGACACCATACCTAGCTAAGCTTTTTTTACTTTTTGTAGAGACAGGGTATCTCTATATTGCCCAGGATTATCTCAAACTCCTGGCTTCCAGTGATCCTTCCACCTTGGTCTCCCAATGTGCTGGAGTCACAAGTGTGAGCCGCTGGGCCTAGCAATTTTCTTTTACTATAACATCCTGCTCTGATTTTAGTTTTAGAGTTTACTAGCCTGTTAAGATGAGTTGAAGAGTATTCATTCTTTTTATATTCTACAGAAAAGTTTTAAAGCATTGAAATTAACTCCTTTATGAAGGCTTGATAAAATTTTCTAGTAAAACTGTTGGTGTCTAGTGTTTTCTTTCTGAGGGTATTTTTATGGCTTTAATTTCTTTAGTAGTTATGTGAGTACTAAACATTATTATTCTAGATTGAGCTTTGCTAAGTTATGCTTTTCTAGCAAATTGTTCATTTTGTCTATGTTTTTTATTCATTGGCGTAAATTTGTTCACAGCTCTCTTCTAAATATCTGTTAATTCTCCAGTGATATCATTTTTCTTTGATTTACCATTTTTTATTATGGATATTTTCAAACATAATCAAAAGCAGAGAGATTAGAGCAAACTTTATAACTATTTTCTATCTTTCCGTTTTGACTTTTTGGATCATTTTGCACCTGAGATTTTTCTTGGAGATTACATACTAGACTTTTGGTTTGTAATCCAACCTATCTCTGTCTTGTTAGTGGAGAACTCAGATTCTTTTTACCACTTCCTTTTTTCATAAGTTTAAGTTTCTAATTCCATTTTTTTCTATAGTTCTGAAGATTACACACTGTATTCATTTATTGGTTAACTTTAAGATTTTAACATGCAAACTTCTAAAATTTTTTCTACAGTTTTCAACATTTTCAACATCTAAAATTTTTCAACATTTCAAACTTTCTCCAAATACAAATATTTTACATTTAACTCTTTTCATACCCCCTCATCATACATATTAATTTTTCTAAATATTTATATTCTATCACAATTTAATTACCCAAATCAAATATGACATTTATGCCATCCAATTTTTCTTCAGATTTACCTACATATTTCCCAGATATCTTTCTCACCAGTCCTTCTTACATGTCTGAATTCCAACTTACTTCCTTCTTAGAGAACATCATACAAATGTTCAAATATAATTTACATATTATATTAGTTTCCTAGGACTGCTATAACAGATTACCATAAACTTAGTGACTTCAAACAGTAGAAATTTACTCTCACAGTTGCAGAGTCCAGAAGTTCAAAATCAAGTTGCCTCCCTCCAAAGGCTCTATGGGAGAATCCTTGCTTGCCTCTTCTAACTTCTGATGGTTTCTAGCATTCTTTGGCTTGTGGCAGCATAATTCCAAACTCTGCCTCCAGGTTCACAATGGTCTTTTCTCTGTGTCTCTCAGTGTCTTCTCATTTTATGAGGACAGCAATCACTGAATTTGAGGTGCCAAATCCAGAATAATTTCTTAAGATCTTTATCTAATTGCATCTGCAATGACCCTATTTCCAAATAAGGTCAGATTCTGGGATTCTAGGTGGGCATGAATTTTGCGGGGACACTATTCAACCTCTACATGTACCCAACAATATACCAATTTGTACAGAATAAAATGTAAAATTCATTTTTTTTGTATATTTAGAATTCTGTAGCCATCTCCCCAATCAATTTCAGAACATTTTCATTGTCCCTAATAGGAATCCTGTACTGTTAAATACATCTGTTAAATTTTTCTTTAGTGAGAAACTTGGTGGTTGCAAATTTTTTCAGTTTTCCAAATCTGAAAATACCTTTATTTTGTATTCATTCTTAAAAGTCAAGCAAAAGTTATAATTCTAGATTGACATCTATTTTCTCCTAGCAGTTTAAATAAAATTCCACCATTTTCTGGATCTGTTATTGCTATTGAGAAGTCTGCCATTAGTCTAATTGTCATTTCTTTGTAGCATCTGTCCTCTTTCTTTGTTTTTAAAATCTTCCCTTTATTTTTAGACTTTTGCAGTTTCACTATGATATGTTCAAGTATGATTAGAATTTGTCATAATTATCAAATCTTTAGATTTGTATATTTCATCATATTTAAAAAATTAGCCATTATATTTTCACAAAATCCTTCTTTTTTTTTTTTTTTTTTTTTTTTACTCTCCCCTTCTAGAGATAGACCCTGGTAATGGGGAATCAGATTCCAGTTAGCTCAGCAGATTGCTCTGTTCTGGTCCCATTTTCAGCAGAGGGGTTGTACTCTACAATTCTGTGACTGACTGTCAAGCCAACTCAGAGAATCGTGCTATTAGTCACAGAAGAAGCTGTGGAGAAACACGAGTTCCTCAGTATAAAGCCATTTCCATACCATTTCGGGGAAAATTCAAAGCCCATGCCTTCCTGAGAACAGCAGGTATGTTAAGCCATCTTTCCAGATTAAGAACTGTGTTGCTATATTACAAATGAAGAGAAATGTTCCCTGGAATTATTGCTTGGCCTATAGATAAATATTTGAGTTTAGCAACTGATCTCTATTGTTTTTTTTTTCCTAATCTTCCAGAGTAAAAGTGTTATAGAAATCCCATCAATCATATTTTGCTGTTTCAAAGAAAACACACGATATTTAGCAATTATTGTAGCTGATATCCCAGTATATAATTCTAGTTAATTACTGTCAGTTATTATGGTTTTTTACAATATTTATTCTTCAGTGAGCAAAACTCAGTCTCGGAATAAGACATTATCTTATTCATTATGCCAGAAATGAATTTCTAAAATACATTATTAAAATAAACTATTACAAATCCAACTGTCTCAATGGAAGCTGTGTCTTTGTCATAAACCTTACTCAGGATACTTGGAAACTATAATTTGAAAAACAGAAATAAAACATGTCCCAGGGCTATGGTCCATTTGTCAGAACATTTCCACGTACATACTTTAATGTGATCTCTCTACATAATAAAAGATATTTACATATGTTTGGCAAAAGTTCTTGCTGTATTAATGTGTTTTTCTTCTCTTTTTTCCAAGAAGGTAGACAGTGTCTTTCTAATATCCTCTCCTCAGTGTGGTGGCCACTGCCAGGCCTGCCCACAGAAAGCCCTTAAGTAGACTTAAATGGAAAACTCAGATAAGAAGAGACTGTCCCTGTGCTAGCAAAGCAACAATTTCACAGCCTGGAACCCAGATTTTTGGTCTGGTTCACATGCTTCCTAGAGAAGGTTAAGTATTACCTTTCAGGGCAATATGTTATTTCTGGGTGCTGATGTGGCTGGAAACACAAAGAACAGCAAGCTCATCCTCAACCTGGCAGGCATTCCCCCTTTTCAGGGGCTGCCAAGACCCCTGAGATTGGCTGTGCCTCTGCCTGATATGCAGGGGAAAGCAAGGAGCTGCACCTACATACTTGTGTCCCTGTCTTTATGTGTTTCTGCTTTGCTATTGTAATGCTTCAGGAGTAAGCTGAGTCCAAGTTATAGTTCTTACCACTCCTCAAACTCAAATCAGATTCCATTGTCCAGTCCAGATGCTCAGAGATATTTGTAGGGCATGAAGCAAAAGCTGCTCAAAGGTAATCTTTTGTGAAAGTCTCTATCCATTGGAGATATTATGCTAGTTGTCCTGGGGTTTCTTTGAGGGTGAACGTGGCAGTCTGTGTCTTTGTTGGACAATGGGACATGGATGGTCTTGGACAACTGAAGGGGAAGAGAGTTCTAGAAGGTCGACATCTTGCTCCCTGGGAAGCCCAGGGTGGGTAGCAAGCCCACAGAGGAGTTTTGTTCTACACATGGCACTGAAAACACCGAACTATTGAATTTCAAGAGTCTATGGGTATTTGTGCCATGAACAGTAACCACATAGGGCTAGAAATCTGAGAACCTGCCTTCCTTTCCTAAGCACCACATACACCTTCTGTATCATCCTAGATGGAGGAAAGAGCCATGGTAAGGATTAATACCTTATTTCTTATCCACTTCTCAGAATAGAGAAACCAGGTCAGGGTTCAAGTTGATTTAGAGAAAATAAAGTAACAGATTATTTCCTCCAGATCTGACTATGTGGTTTATGATTAATACTATATACTATACATATTTACAATTTTTCTTTCAAGCTAAGTAAAATTTCAAGAATATTATCCATCACTTACTCGTACTATACCCACATACACACACACAAACGCACACATAGGTATGTACACACACAACGGAACACATTTTTCCATATTCTATTTCTCTTTTGTGTGTTATTTTTCATTTTCCAAACTCCCAGACTTGTATGGTCTTCCTCCCTATTATTGTGATTCTCCTCTCTATGTTTTTCTCTTCTTTTGCAATATAATCCTTACAAACCCTTTGCAGATGCATCTTTTCCACCCTGTCGTTCATCTTCACCTTCTTCACCTACCAAGAACCACTGATAATTGTCTCCACTATCATTATCTTTGGTTGTGGGATAGTGCTGTTGTGTCTCCCCCTTCTACATGATTTTCTTTTCTTTTGAAGTGATACACTCTTCTTTCCTGCTTTGAAACTTTAAATATTTAACTGGTGGACTGAAAAGATGTAGACTTCTTTTGCAAGAAGCTTAGTAGTGAAATGAAAGAAACAGGTTGGGCACGGTGGCTCACACCTGTAATCCCAGCATTTTGGGAGGCTGAGGCAGACGGATCACTTGAGGTCAGGGGTTCGAGACCAGCCTGACCAACGTGGTGAAACCCCATCTCTACTAAACACCAAAAATTAGCCGGGCATGGTGGCGCAAGCCTGTAGTCCTAACTACTCAGGAAGCTGAGGCAGGAGAATTGCCTGAACCTGAGAGGCGGAGGTTGCAGTGAGCCAAGATCATACTACTGCACTCCAGCCTGGGGGACAGAGTGAGACCTTGTCTCAAAAATAAATAAAAATAAATAAATAAATAAATAAATAGTTCATTGTAATAGCAAATCGAGAAACAAGATATGTTCAGCATAGGAGAGACATGAAAATGCTTCTCCTCAGAAGGAAAAAAGTGAGTAGTAGAACAGGAGGCACTGACTATGAGAGAAAGAAATGGGTAATTAAAGAGCCAATTCCTATGAAAGGCAAGAGGGAGTAATATCAAGGGTAACTTGAAAAAGAAGGGACATTTTAAAATTAGAATAAAGATGAGAATTATTAAATATATAAAAATATTAAATATAAATTCTTAAATATACAGAAATATTAAATATACAAAAAATGTGATGTAAAATTGAAGGAAGTTAATGGGGTTCCTATCACACTTGTCTCACTGTTCTCAACAGAGTAGGAGATATTGACACTGGCCAAGAATGAGCTCAGAGCTTAGCAAGTGGAAAAAGTTTGAAATAACGCGAATTCTGAAGAAGTAACAAAATAATAATAGCCACAACGATAAAGATAATAATGGCATTATAATATAATAATTGTAGTCTTCTGTTTTGTCCCTCCAGTTAACCTCAGCTTCTGTCATATCCTTCACTTCCTCCATTTGTGTTCTTATTTTAGAGTCTTTGTTCTGTCTGCTGCAAGCCTATTGGCCACATTCGCTTTCCTCTTTCCATCCCTTGGTTCCTCTATACTCTTTTTCCCTCTTTCTTTCCTCCTCTACTCACAAAGCCAAGTTCTACTGGTTCCTTTTGTTTGCAAGAGCTTTCTTCTCCTTATGTTCTTGCTATACCTCACATTTAATTTCATCTTCACTTTTCCCCACATCCATTCCAAAATCTGTAACTTCCTTGTGTTAATTCCTGAAGCCAAATCTACTGATTTTTCCCTTCCTTTCAAGTCCCAAGGACTTTCTCTTTATTCATTTGGTAGCTGTTTTTATCTCAGTTATTTCACTTTACCTTCCCTTTTCTACTGCTAGAAATAGGCCAGCTCTTCCTACCTCCTCTGCTTCTCCCAGGGCAACCATGAGGATTTTCATAGCTAGCTTTCCTTTCTCAGAGGTTATCATAGTCTCATCTTCTAAGGAAGATACTGTCATGCTCTTTCTTCCATCCCAAAAGCTCAATAGTTGACAAGTAGACAATTTCTGGAGCCACAGTAAAAGTATATTTTAACCTTAAACTTCTTCTGCGCTTGCCACAATAGTTTAATTCAAACTGTTTTCCCACCTTTTTTGAGGCTAGTGATTTCTTTAAACGAACCCTAGCAGTTCTTATATTCAGGTTTTCCTTCCCAAAGATAAAGAACAACCTTCATACTTGGTTGACTAAGTGAATTGCTCCATAAATCCTCTAGCATTCTGTAATTTCCTCGCCTCTGAAACTGGAGGGGAAAAATATAAATCTAGCCTTCAACCCATTTGTGCTTGCTATCTGTGCTCTAACAGACTATTTTCTCAGCCAGATATGTGGCAGAATACAGGCGGCCTCAAATTCTCCAGTACTCTTCTCATGAAGAGATGACTGGATCTACATCCACGTCCCTAGAATGTGAGTAAGTTCTGTTCCTGCTTTGACCAATAGCATGTGGTGGAAATGATGTTGTTTCAGTTTCTGGGCCCAGGCCTTAAAAGACTGACTGCTTCCACTTTCTCTCTATTGGAAGAGTCACTCTTGGCACCCTCAGTCACTGTAAAAATGTCAATCACCTGATAGAGAGAACAAGTGGAAAAGCCTGAGGCCACCTGGAAAGGAAGGGTTCAACTGAGCCTAGACTTCTAGCCATACCTAGGAAGGCCTCAGACATGTTAGTAAAGCCTCCAGGCCAGATCAGCCACTCATAATACTGAGGAACCCCGGTCAATGCCATGTGGAGAAGAATCACCCAGCCACTTGCCTAAATTTCCAAACAACAAAGGCAAATGTATGTGTAAAATAGAATCTGTATTTGCATATGTATATGTAATGTCTATATGCAAAATTATTATTGTCTGAAACCATAGTTTGGGGGATAATTTGTTATGTAATAATAGATGAAGGAGGAAGGTCTTATGGGCACACACAAAGGAATGCCACTCATGCACAAATAGATAAAGTTCATTTGTTCCTCAGTGACCTTAGAATAAAGTATTATCCCCATTTCACAGATCAAGAAAATAGCAAAAGCACTGTAGAATCAGCATAATATAAGGTTAAGAGGGTGAAGTTTGGAATTAGAGCATCTGGTGTCAAAGCCCTCCATTGTAACTTACCAGTTGTATAACTTTCTGAAACTGAATTGGGCTTCAGACAGTGCTCAAATGAATATATTATATTGAGTTATATACCATTAAAAGTAGAAGGCATCTTATTCATCCTTTCTATTTGATAGCACAATAGGGTGAGTATAGTCGATAATAGCTTAATTGTACATTTCAAAATAACTAAAAGAGTATAATTGGATTGTTTATAACACAAAGAGTAAGTGCCTGAGGGGGCACATATCCCATTCTCTATAATGTGATTATTTCACATTGCATGCCCATATCAAAACATCTCAGGTACTCCATAAAAATATACATATACTATGTACCCACAAAAATTAAAAATTAAAAATCTTGTAAAAAGTAGAAGGGATCTTGGCATCATCTAGTCCAGTGGTTTTAAAACCATGCTGCTTCAGAAACTTTTGTGTGAAATATAAAACTGAGGATGCATGCCAGTCACCTGGAGCCAGATTCTAGAACAGTGTGCTCCTCACAAAGAGTAGCAGGGAAGAAAGACTCCTGTGATGCTCAAAAAAGTGTGTGGAAGGTGCAGGTGGAGGGTTGGCGAGGGGAATTCTTCATGCCCCATCTCCCAACAGGCCCCAGTGTGTGTTGTGTGTGTTGTTCTCCTCCTCTGTGTGTCCATGTGTTCTCATCATTCAGCTCATGTTTATAAGTAAGAACATGTGGTGTTTGGTTTTCTGTTCCTGTGTTCATTTGCTGAGGATATGGCTTCCAGTTCCATCCATGTGCCTGCAAAGAACATGATCTTGTTCTGTTTCATGGTTGCATAGTGTTCCATGGTGTGTATGTACCACATGTCTTTATCCATTCTATTAGTAATGGACATTTGGTTGATTCCATGTCTTTGCTATTGTTGCAGCACTATTAACAATCAGAATTTTCTTAAAAGTTATTGCTGCTAAAAGAAAATAAACTAAAATACTAATATTTACTATATCTGTATGTTAAACTAGTACCCAAAGTCCTAATTTCAAAAATGAGGAGAGTGCCAGGGGAAGTGACTTTTGCCCAGAATACTCTTGCCCATTCTCTTCAGATATTCCTGTTCATCCCTCAGTTCTCAGACAAGACTTCACTTCCTTCAAAAATATTCCTTCCGCTTTGCATGTTCATTTCTGTGACTGTTTCTTTTTCAACTTTTTAATCAAAGCGCTCGCTGCTACATTTCAACAATCTAAGATTCACATTTTTCATATTTTAATATTGCTAAAATGAGGGTGCATGATTTAATCGATAACATCACCAACCAGTTATGACACAGTTCTGTAAAAACTTTCTACTGGGAGCTTCTGGTGACATCAAAAAAAGCATCAAAGCATCAGAGATTCATTACAATGCAGGTTATTTGTAACATAATGATATGCTTAAATGTTTGTTTCTTCTACCAGACTAGAAGCTACAAAAATGCAGCCATATCTTTCTCATTCATTGGTAAAGCTCCGCTCTCTGACACATAATACATTCTCAGTGAGCATATGTGGCATTGTCCAAGTAGATTTATTTCTATTCTCAGAATGAAGAAGTTGATAAAACATTTAAATACAAATGACAACAACAATTTTCTTGATAATTAAGTTCTTCATTTCCAATGAGTAAAAGTCTTTTTATAGATTAGACACAATTACTTTAAGGTTAGTTTAGTATTTGACAGAGATAAACACACTATAGCACAGAGAGACTGGTATCTTCGAACACTGCAAGTGGTTTTGTAGATTGGTGCCAACTTTTAGAAAGCAATTTTCCAAATTTTATTAATAAGGACTGTTAGTATTGTTTGTTGAAATCTGATTCTGATTAACTTAAGCAAAAAGAAAGATTAAAGGGATCACTGTTGAAGAAGTAATTGAACTACCGAAGGGCTATTCTGTGTGGAAATCAAGGACTGAGGATGCATGCCAGAGTGACCTGGAGCCAGATTATGGAGCACAGTGCTGCTCACACAGAGTGGCAAGGGAGAAAGAGCCCTTCTGTGACACTCAAAACAGTGTGGAGGAAGTGGAGAATTCTTCTTTAGTGAATGCCAGCTAATAGAGAAGGAATGATAAGAATTAGAAAATCACCATTTTATAAACCACAGTTTATAAATTGCTTCAGGCAGGGATCCTCAATTGTTACTAAAACAATTCCTTGTGATCCTGTTGGAGAAGTCTATATCCATAGATCTGAAGTGTCATCCCCATAAATTCCTTACTAACTGTAGAAAAAGAAAATATCTTTACAACGGGAAAGTGTGGCAGTCAGCACCTTTAGCAGGTAATCAAACCCAGCTTTACCAGTAATGGCTTACCTTTTGATATGATAGAATAAGAAACGCAAAACATCACCTATGGAGTATTTGTAACAAAAATGTCATTTTGCTTTTATTGTGAAAAAATTTAAGTAGAAAAGTAACTAAAAATGCACATTTCTCTTAACTTTAAAGTTGCACTAGTCACTAAAATATTAAGATTTTCAGTAATTTTACATATTTCCTCCCTGAAAATACATTAACATCCGAAAATATTTGTCTTCTCTGGCACTTTTCCTCCAAATTCCTTATTCATCATCATCTGCATATATGCTTTGGAAAAATGTTTGGAAAAAAAATCCAATTGGCACTAAACTAGCCACTTTTACTTTAATAAATAGCAGATAAGTAAATAATTTACTGATGTTAAATGTTAATCTCAAATTACAATATTTATTTTAGAATGATAGAGGTGTGCATTACAGACTCACTGTCTAAATAGCTTGATAAAATTGTTTCTTAAAATGCACCACATGGAGCAATAATTCACCAAGTTATTTTGCACCAATATACCCACCAATAACAACTTTAATAAACTAAATTAAATATAAAACATGTTTTTTTGAGGCATCAAACAACTAACAAGCCAGTAATAAATTGCAGGGACAAAACCTAGGATTGAAAGAAAGCTCAGAGAGGTAAGTCTGACATTTGAGACTACTCTTTTCTTACAGGAGTTTGCTGACTTTAAAAGTGGCAACTAAAAGTCTGAGAAGCTGAGCATAGCTTTGAGCAGACCACAGAGGCTGCTGGGACAGAAGTTGGGATTCTGGGATTTACCAAGAAAAGATTACCATGACAAAAAAAAAAAACACAACAGGGATTTGACTGGGACATGTAAGGGTTGCATCTGAGAGTTAGAGTGAACAAAAAATAAACCAGCACTAACAGAGACTGAAACCCAGTTTTGAGTCATTACTGCACCTAACTGAATGAATGTTTAGCTAGGACTGCTAGTTCTGACTACTTGTCAGACACAAAAGTAAATCTCTAGAAGAAGATAACATCTTCCACAATCTTAAAATAGCTCTACAAATTTTTACATATACTTTCTGGGACTCAATAAAAAATAACTGAACACATGAGAAAGCAACAATTGATAATAAGAAACCAAAAGAAAAAAAGAAGGCAGACTCCAGATAATGGGGTTATTACATGCAGTTGAAAATAAGTATGAGTAGTGTTTTCAAGGAATTACAAGTTCAGACTAAGAATTTTAGTAAAAATTTTTAAACTATATATAAAAGAACTTAATAAAAGGATTTAAGAACATATCAGACAAAGATGAAAAAAGAATTAGTGAATTGAAAAGTAAGTAAAATGTTTCATATTTTAAATGTAGAATATATGAAATACAGAGGCTCCCCAACCTATGATGGGGTTACATCCCAATAAACCTATCATAAGTTAAAACAACTTTAAGTCAAAAATGCATTTAATACACTTAACATACTGAACATCATAGCTTAATTTAGCCCACTGTAAATGTGCTCAGAACATTTACATTAACCCCAGAGTTAGGCAAAATCATCTAGCACAAAACCTATTTTATAATAAAATCGTGTTGAATACTGTACACAGTGTATTAGTTCTTGTACTGCTATAAAGAAACACTTGAGACTGGGTAATTTATAAAGAAAAGAGTTTTATTGGTTCATGGTTCTTCAGGCTGTACGGGAAGCATGGCAGCATCGTCTTGGCTTCTGGGAGGCCTCAGGAAACTTACAATCATGGCTGAGGACAAAGCAGGAGCAGGCGTCTTACATGACAGAAGCAGGACCACGAGAGAGTGCGGTGCTGCTACACACTTTTAAACAACTGGATCTTGCAATAACTCACTCACTCACTATCACAAGAACAGCACTGAGGGGATGGTGCTAAACCATACCCATGATCCAATGACCTCTCACCAGACCCTCTGACATTGAGGATTACAATTCGACATAAGATTTGGGCAGGGACACAGATCCAAACTATATCACACAGATAAGCATTCTGTAGATATGATGGGATGCAAAAACACAACATTCAAAAAAAGCTGGGGATGCAGTACACAGTAGTTCACCCTTTGGATCATATGGCTTACTGGGAGCCACAGCTTGCTGCCAGTGCCCAGCAACACAAGAAAGTATCATACCACATATGACTAGTCCAGTATCACTTTTACACCATTGTAAAGTCAAAAAACCATTAAGTCAAACCATCCTAAATTGGGGAGGATCTGTATGTGTATCAGCAAGGTCTACCTTATGATTATTTATAATTTCATTAAAAAGGGAAGAGATAACCTAGCAGAAGCAATATTTGAAGACATAATGAGCAAAAATTATCCAAAATTGACAAAACACATAAGGTCTTTAAAATAGAGCCTGGGAATACTCTAAC
Source organism: Macaca thibetana thibetana (assembly GCF_024542745.1). Taxonomy (NCBI): domain Eukaryota; kingdom Metazoa; phylum Chordata; class Mammalia; order Primates; family Cercopithecidae; genus Macaca; species Macaca thibetana. The sequence goes on from NC_065579.1 coordinate 56,713,733, forward strand.
CTCATTTACTTTAGTAAACTTATATGCTATTGTTTTTATGTATTTTAAATTCCATATGTATTTTCAGCCCCAGAAAACATTATCTTCATTATAATTTTATTATTTATTCAGTTATTATTTATTTAAATGTACCCACATTATTTCTTCTCTCCACTATTCACTTCTTCACATATTTTCAAGTTTACATCTAAAATCACTTTCTTTCAAAAAAGACTTTAGTATTCGCTTTGAATGCTTTGCTGGTGATTAATTCTGGTTTTTGTGTGTCTGAAAAGTATTTATTTCCTCCTTACTTATTTCGTTGTAAAGATTTAAGAATCCTTACAAATCCCAAGCAGGAAAATAAAAAAGAAAGCTAGACATATGTATATATGTATAAAACTACAAGAAAATACATACAACATGAAAATCTTAAAAGCAGTAAGAAAAAGTCAGATTACCATCAAAGAAGCAACAATGGGACTGGTAACTGATTTTTTAGTGAAAACAATGGTAGCCTGGAGGCAATGGAATGATATCTCCAAAATGCTTTCTTAAAAATGTGGACAACCTAGATTCTATAACTAACAAGTATATCCTTCAAAAGTGGATAGAGCTGGGCACAGTGGTATGTGCCTATAGTCTCATCTACTGGGGAGGCAGTGGTGGGAGAATTCCTTGAGCCCAGAAGTTTGAGAATGAAGTGTACTATAATCACACTTGTGAATAGCCACTGCACTCTATCCTGGGCAGCATGGCAAGACTTTGTCTCAAAAGATAAAAAGTAAAGAGGAAATAAGGACTTTTCAGACACACAAACACTAGAATTAATTACCAGCAAACCAGCCAAAAAGAAATACTAAAGAAAGCGTTTCTTGAAAAAAAGTGATTCCAGATGGAAACTTGAAAATATGGGAAGATAAAAAGAGTAGTGGAGAGGAGATATATGTGAACATATTTAAATGATTATTAACTGAATAAATAATAAAATTAAAGTAAAAATAATACTTTATGGGGTTCCACATACATAGGGAATTAAAGTACATAAAACAATAGCATATAAATGATAAAACTGAAGTAAGTGAAGTTAGAGTATTCCAAGGCTCTTGTGTTGTTTAGAAAGTGGCAAAAGATAGAAATTAATATTCAAAGATGTATATTGTGATCTCTAAGGTAACCACTAAAAAGAACAGTAAAAGAATTTATAACTGTAAAGACGGCAAAGGGAGAAATGTAATAATAGAAAAGAATTTATCAGAAGGCAAAAAAAATTGAAAAAGAAAAATAGGACAGATGGGACAAAAACAAAGCAAATTGTAATATAGTGAACTTAACCCCAAATAAATCAGTAATTAGATTAAATATAAACAAAGTAAATACTCCAATTAAAAAATAAAGATTGTCAGAGTGGATTAAGAGGGAAAAAACACTCTAAGCTACCTGTAAGAAACTAACCTTATATATAAATACACAGACATGTTAAAAGTAAAAGAATGGAAAAGTATATACCATGCAAACACTAACCAAAAAAATTACTAGAGGTAAAGAGGAAATTTAATAATGACAAAAGTTTCAATTCACTAACAAGATGCAATAATTCAAATTTTTATGTATTTATAGAAAGGCCTCAAATATATAAAACTGTTAAACAATAAAAGGTTTTAGAAAATGCAGTTTATTAAAATCAGTCAAAAAGTAGTGCCTTCTAAATTTTATCACTTTAGTAACAATGAAAAAACCACTGGAAAAAAATCTGAGTAAATCTTTAAAAGAGAAGAAATCCAACTTCTACATTTTGCATCTTAAATTCATATATTGCAATCCATTCCCATCACACAGGTGACCTGAAAGAAAAAGAATCTACAATATGCCAGAATCTCCACAATGCTGCAAGCATTTTATTTGCTTAAATATAATGACACCTTCAAAGGTATAGCTACTCTCTTTTCTTAGTTTTAAGAATAAACATATATTTGTAGTCCATGATGTTTAGAATGAGTCCATTTTCATGAATTAAAAGAAAGTATATCTTGAGTCTCCTACATGATATTTTCTAAGCCATCACTGAACATCTCTATTTTTTATTTGTTTGTTTGTTTGTTTATTTATTTATTTTGAGATGAGATCTCACCATGTTGACCAGACTAGTCTCGAACACCTGACCTCAAGCAATGCTCCCATCCTGGCCTCCCAAAGTGCTGGGATTACAGGCATGAGCCACCATGCCCAGCCACTGAACATCTTTAGACAATGGTTTATGTTAATTTGCCTACAAGCTTTATACTTATACAGATTATTTACATAAGTAAGGGTAACAGAACTATACGTCAACTGTTATTACCAACAATCATATTTATTGATCTGTTTTAGTGTCTCAGTGCACCTTATAACTTCTCCCCAAATTCAATGTCTTGCTAGTCCCATACAGGATGTGGCAAGGCCAAATTGGCTACAAAGGTTCCAGACAGGGATCTGAGATTAATTAGAGTTTGGGGTAGGCAAGTAGGAGAATCAAGGGAGTTTCAGCTAATGCAGGGCAGTTGAGAAGCAGACACCTGGGCAGAGTCTAGAGTCTAGTCTACACGGTGAATTCCTAAGTTGAAATGGTTATTGCGGATCCAAATCCACAGATGATTTTGTTCCCACTCTGTATATGTAAACTTGGACCTGTAGGCTTTCCCCATTATAGTAAGCCCTGACAATATAATAATTACTAGGACTACTTTATCCCCAAGAATTAAATATCTAGGAAATTGAAAAAATTTGGAATTGGTATTTGTCAGATTTTGAATTCTCAGTCCAGGTTTAAACTCCACTTCTGTAACCTTACTTGTTCAAATTCCTTTATCATGTATCTAACTTTTGGTATCTACATAACCTACATGGTACTTGTTCTAAGAGGTTAAATAAACTCCTGAGGTTTTGCATACAGGAAAGGAAAGATGTTTAACAGACTTAAATAAGAATTACCATGGTCCTACTGTTCCTGCCCAGTGGGGGACCTTTTTTAGTTCACACTCAAACGACAAATTACTTTCCCATCACAAAAATAAGTGAAATAAAGCCCTTCACATTGCAGCATGCATGTAGAATACAGAGGCAATAGACAGAGTACTGAAAAAGAAGCCGAAGCTGCAATCCAGCAAATAAAAAGAGAATCCATTTCCAAGCGAATAAAATAGAATAAGCAGAAGGCATTAAACAGGAAGCACTGGATGGAAGCCACCTCCTTCAAAGACAATTGATAATGTCTCTATATTGACAACAAACTCAGAGCAATGATAGAATTTTTTTTAAAAACCATTTTGTAATGGGTCATTAAGACACAGACTTAAGGATATAACTTTCCTAGCACAGATAGGCACAAGACAGGAGACATGTGCAAAACAATACAGACAACTCAAGAAAATAAAACAGGTCAGAGATAAGTCTTTAGCTTCTCTTGGTTAAATGATTCAACAATAACTTTAAAAAGAAGATGTGAACATTGATTTCTGGGTTAGTTCATTATTCATGCCCTATTATGAACACCACAGAATACTTTATATAGTTCTCATTTCAAAATATAGGCTTAACAATTTTCAATTAATTTCTCCTGTTGCTGCTAAAATTTTTTAAGTTAAAAACTCTCCAACCTCAGTATACATAATTTATCATACTAAATGGACCCACTTAATTATTTTGACCAAGATATTGCTGCCCAGAGAATCAAATAAGTTAAGGAATTTATCACACACGTTGGGCTTTCATGGTGAGGAACAGAGAATAGTAATACATTTCATGTTATTCAGGTGGATGCGCAAGGTTCTTCCAACTGCACAGCAGACGCTTGACCCCTGGCAACCAAATGAATTCCAGTCTCCACCAAATGCTGATCCTGAAGCTTTTTTAAAAACCCTTTTTTTGAGCCCATATTCATCTCCAACTACTTTTCTTTCACTGACTTTTCCTCTATACAAAATGTTGGTAAGTTGCCAGATTGAAATAAGTTGAAGAGGCTGTGGGAGACGCAGAAAAAGATAGAGAGAGAATGGGGATGTCTCACCAGATATTTTGTATGAAGGAGGGCGTTAAGACCAATCTGCTGTACTACAGTTTGACAGTGGCTACATTCTTTTGCTTAAAGCCACACTAAGTGTCTCCTAAGACTCATCAATATACTTTCTTTTTTAATTTCATGTGCTCTTCAACTACTTATTCTGATATAGAAACTGTAGACTTTGGGGAAATGAAGCTACTGTCAAATCACAGCATAACAGGGAGGGAAGCAGGATCTTTCTCTTCTCTCATTGGCTTAATCCAACATCAAGTCAGAGACAAGGGAGCCTGGCTGATATAATTCATAAAATTATGTTCCCAGGGCACGGCGTAGCATGGAGAAGCGTGGACAGACAAACAGAATATCCATAATTCTCCCCAGTTTTATCTTTAAGTCTGACAACTCTCCTCAACGATAATTTTATTTTCTTCTGTCTGATCATTAAATGTTGGAATGTCATAGTCATTCTCAGGCTCTCCTGTCTTTTCACTCCGCACTATACACAGGAGAGATCCTTCATACTTATGGTTGCAATTACCACCTACACACCAATGATCCACAAAATGTGCAGTTCCAATCCAGACCTCTCCCCTGAACCTAAGACCAAAATATCCAAGTGCTTCTTGGATATCTCCTGTTCAGTGTTCCAAACTCAACATGTTCACAACCACCTTCCTAATCTTCTCCTCTAAATGGGACCCCCTTCCAGAGTTTCCCCTCCCTACAAATGACTGCACTAGTCAGAACATTCTGCAATCCCACAATCATCTTCTTCACATTTCATATGCAATACATTACTATGCACAATGGATCTGTCCCAAAAAAAATCTCTCAAACTGATCCACTACTGTTTATATCTACCACCACCAAGGCACAAGGACCTCTATCTGCACCAAGACTACTATTGACCACCTCACTCCTACCTCTACTCTAATCTGTTTTCAACTTAGTAGACAAAGTCATCTTTAAAAATACTCATAAGTCTGGTCATTTCACAGCCTTGCTCTAAAGCCTTCAATCATTTCTTAGTCTCTGATCAGAACTTCATCATGATCTACAAGGCTTCCTACAGATTCTCCCCCTCCTTATTCCTTCTCACTCTGTGCTCTTGTCATACTGCCATTAGTTCCTGAGAAAGGCCGAGCCTCTGCCTGCCAGAGGAGATTGTGCATGACTCCCTTTGAATGAAATGCTCTGCTGTGGCCACCACCTTAATCCTTTGGCAACACAATTGCAACTCGCCCTCCAGATCTTAGCTCAGAGAAGTTGTAATTTTTCTAGGAGAAAGCCTTCTTGCCCCCTCCCTCCAAGTTAATAGGCTCCTTCATAGCACTGTGCATCTTTCCTTCATAGAACTTACCTCATTTCTCGGTTTTAGTTATTGTGTTGTTGTTGTTGTTGTTGTTGTTTTGCAGACTGGGTCTCGCTCTGTTGCCCAGGCTGGAGTGCAGTGGTGCAATTACCACTTACTGCAGCCTTGAACTCCTGGGATCAATCAATCTTCCCACCTCAGCCTCCCAAATAGCTAGGACTACAGGTGCACACCACCATGTCTGGTGAATTTTTTGTATGTTTTGTGGCAACAGGGTTTCACCACATTGCCCAGGCTGGTCTCAAACTCCTGGGTTCAAGTGAACTGCCTGCCTTGGCCTCTCAAAGTGCTGGGATTACAGGTATGAGCCATTGCACCCAGCCCTCATTTCTAATTTCGAATTTGTTGGGGGGGGAGGGGCAGTGATTATTTGATTAGTATTCCCTGTCCTCAGTAGACTGTAAGGTCCATGTGAACAGGACCGTGTCTACTTTGGCTTACAGTATTCACAGCACTGTGCCTAGTATATGGTATATGATTGGCAGATATATCTGCTGAATGGAAGTGGGAATAGATGACTGGATGAGTGAATAAATGAATGAATGGAAATAGTCAACATTAATCTTGCAGTTGGCAAGCACTGTCATTCCAGCTGGGAGGTCTTGGGTGGTGGCTAATAATACGAGAGACTGAGACATGAAATAGAATGTAAAAACTGAAATTTTAATAATTTCAAGATTTGTGTAACTAAGAAACTCTATTCAAGCAATCCCTTGGGTGGGCCCTGCCTCAGGCAAGCTGGGACTTCAGCACCCCAGGCCAGAAGGAAAGAGGAAGAGCCTAGGACCTACAGCACACATCAGTGCAGGACCTGCTGTAAGGTGAGGAGCTCAGGAAAACAATCCAAGATGCTTAGGTTAACACTTGGGCACTCAGAGTTGACAGAGAGGTTAACACAGAGTTCAGTTCCTGTTAGAAAGAGCCGTCCTGCAGAGGTCTGCCATACCTGTCAGTCACCTGTAAAGACTTTCCAATCAGATAATACACATGAGAGCCTGGAGAGAAGACGGAAAGGAAACTGTTCGAACTGGCTGTCTGATCAAACTGGCTGTCTTTACATGGCTGAGTGCTCTTGTTGCAGGGAAACCATTTGTGCATCTCAGTGTTCCTCACACGGATGCCAGCATTCCTTTTTTTCACTTCCAAAATGTTTTCCAGCTCTCATGTAAATCTGGTCTATAATTCAGCAAAATTATTTTTAGGAAGATAACACACTGTTTCATCTTTGAACCTAAAGTGAATTAAAAATTGTAAAAACTTGTTTTGGAAATAATACAGTGACTTCTCTGTATCTGAATATACCATGCAACTATGGGTGAAAAACAAAACCTGCAGCAAACAACTATAATTTGTAAGGTTGCATTGTTAGCCTGAGGAGATGCCAAGGATGTTTGAAACTAGGATTTTTTAAACGCCATGACAACTGGTATTCTTTAACATCAGATAAATTGATTTTATCTATCTACAAAAAATTATCAAGTCTCAGACTCCCTGGCAAGTTGTATTTTGTTTGTTGTTTGTGAAACTTTTCAAGCTTTTATTCATTTTTTATGTCTATGGTATTCCTACCTTGATGTGACCATTTTCAGTTATTTGTAGAGCCTGACTGGATGCATGCAGTGTGCATACAGAGAGTGAAGGAAAGAAAGAACAGACCCAGGAAATGCCTTTCCTCAGAGGCATGATAATGCCAAGGCTCAGACTTGACTTTGCAGTTTTCCAAACTTGTCTCTGTTTCCATTAGCAACTGTGAAATACAACCAGCAGAGTGTTTCACATGGAGACTGCTTTTGCCAGGAGCAGGAGGTTGCATAATTAGATTGAATGTGCTTAATCTCTCCTAGAGCTAAAACATGGAAAGATTTCATTTGATGAATTAAAAAAAAAATAAACAGTGGAAAGTATTTAAAACTGAAGCATTTGTGGTTTTCTAACGTCAATACATAATGTCTTTTCCTGGTTTGGTTTCAGAAGTTGCACACCAAAACTGCTACATCTAATGGTGAGGTTTGTAAAAAAATGTGTTGTGGTTGCTTCTTACAATGGGAGCCAGAATTAAAAAGTGATTGCATCATAATATCGCTCATTAGAGAGTCAGGGGAAGAAAACAAAGCTATCCCATTCAGTGAATGACCTATGATGCTGAGGCATTATGTTTGGCCTGATGGGGGAGAAGTGAACCAAAGTCGTGCCTCTATGAGCTTGCAACTGATTAAGAAAAATTGTAGCATTAAAAATAATAAATAATGTAACTGTGACTATTTTGCATGTCTTGTCAAACAAATTCCTTTGTGCTAACAAGGATTAGAGATTTCTTGCAAGAATATGTCAGTTGAACTGAACCTTAAAAGAAATAAATAAATGCACAAATACCATCTCATTCTTGCACTAGTCTAAAATTCCACCACAACCATGATCAAAGTATCCATTTTGAAAACAACAAATGGCTTTTCTGAGTGTTTTAAACTCTATTTATTTATTTCTTTATTTTCTATTAAGTTTAAGTACCAGAACTGGTACTAACTCTAATCGCCTAAACTAATACATAAATTCTCATCCTTAAGGTAACTAAAGAGATTGGTTTTGTTTTCTTTTAAATTTCACAGTCACATAGGTATGTTTTTTGTTTGTTTTACCACAGGTAAGGATTAAATCAGGGTGAAATATGCTAGTTTTAAAAGCTTTACTTATCACACTTTCATCTGAAAATAGCTTCACCATCTAATACATCAAATGCTTCCTCTTCCATATACCTAATGTGTAGTTACCTCCCACTAGATACCATTTCTGCCAAGAAACTGAAAGGTCCTTACTCTCTTCAGACCTGTTCATCCCAACAGTCTTTCCTATACACACACACACACCTTTCCATGCACTAAACTCAGGGCCTATGAAAGATGTTTTGTTCTTCTACAGACCACACAAGATTTGTATCATTTTTCTTCTATTCTTAGTGCAGAGATAATTATTTTCTTCCCAGCTGTTAAGTTTCCATTCATGTACATGAGGTATGTGTGGTTCATTTTGGGATTCTCAACCTCCTAAAAAATAGTGGTTGCTGCATGTATTAGTCCATTCTCACACTGCTATAAATAAATACATGAGACTGGTGATTTATAAAGAAAAGAGGTTTTCATTGGTTCCTGGTTCCTCAGGCTGTACGGTAAATATGGCAGCATTTGCTTCTGGGGAGGCCTTAGGGAGGTTTTACTTGTGGTGGAAGGCAAAGCAAGCAGGAGCAGGTGTCTTACAAGGCCGAAGCATGACCAAGAGAGAGAAGGGAGAAGTGCTACATACTTTTAAACAACCAGATCTCATGATAACTTACTCCTAAGCCGTTCATGAGAATTCTGCTTACATGATCCAATCACCTTCCACCAAGCCCCACCTCCAACACTGGGGATTAGAATTCAATATGAGATTTGGTGGGGACACAGATCCAAACCATATCATTGTATGTCACGACGTGTCACATTGTGGAATAAATATATATATTTAATTAAGTGTATTAATTAATGCTTTTTTGGTTGTGAGAGAATTCAATTTGGCATATGCAAAGAAAAAATTAGGTGGGGGGAGGGTAGAGTAAAAATTAATTTCCTCATGAGACTCAATAGGCCAAGGGTACCTACCTGACAAGATTAGACTGGTCTTAGAGAATGATTGCATTTAAGAACCCAACCTTGTCTATGTGGTTCTCTCCATTCCTTGATTTTGTTTCTCTTTGTATATATTGACTTTATTTTCTCCTACTATAGATGGCTTTCTCCTTGTGGCATTGGAAGGAAAAGGATGGTTGTAGACAGCTCCAGGTTTATATTATTCTAGTCAGTTCACTAAGAGAAAAGACATATTCTTTCTTCCAGTGTCCACATAAAAAATTCTACAGCAGTATGACAGAATCAAGCAGTTCTTGATTGTCAGACACACAAGAAATGCATGGAGTGGAGGAATAACAGTTCACCAAATGAAAGGAGATGCCAAGACCCAAAGATGTGAGTGTGAGATAATGGCCAGATAAAAACAACAGATGTTGATAAGCAGTATGGCAGATGCTTTTGGTGTCCACTCCATATCCTCTTGATCCAGCTCTGAGTTCAACTGTCACTGTGGTAGATGGTTTCTGGCATGCTGCTAGCTTCCCCTCTTGAGTTCCTGGTTCTACTCATTTATCTGCCAGAGGGCTTTCTCTACACTGTGAAAGCTTGCACCATCACAGAGTCTCATGACAAAGCACAAGTGAGTTAACTACCAGGTATTGTCAATCCTCACTCAGAGAGGATGAATTGGTAGGTAAAATCCTAACCTACTCATTGTCCAGTGGGACAATTCTGAGGTATGTTCAATATGCTTTCTTAGAATGTCTTTAGTGGGATTGAATTCCAATTGCCTACAAAGAGCTGGTTTATTTATACTTTTTATTGGTTCTTTTTCTTTTCCTGTCTCCCTTTCATATTACCTCACTTGGCTGCCTGAATTTACATCCCAAATAAACCACCACCACCCAAGTCCTTATGTCAAGGCCAGCTTTGCGGGGAGCCCAAAGAAAGACAACCAACTTATCCACTCAATTTTCCAAATAATAACTGCATTAGACACTGGGAATATAACACTAAACAATATAGGTATAGTCTCTCTGGGAGATGATAGAAAAGAAATTTAACCTCTAATTATAATTACTATCATATTATTCTCATTGGCATTCTTGGTGCCAGTTAAGATAAAGAGAATGGCTGATTATATAGGCTTACTTCACTTAATAAAGGTATTGGCTAGAAAAGAAATTTAACTCTCAGATCACAGTGGAATAAAAATAGAAATCAATGCGAAGGACATTTCTCAAAACCACTCAATTACCTGGAAATTAAACAACTTGCTCCTGAATGACTTTTGGGCAAACAACAAAATTAAGGCAGAAATCAAAAAATTATTTGAAATGAATGAAAGCAGAGTCACAGCATACCAAAACTTCCAGAATGCACCAAAAGCAGTGCTAAGAGGAAAGTTTATAGTGCTAAATACCTACCTCAGAAAGTTAGGAAGGTCTCAAATCAATGATCTAATCATACCTAGAGAAACCAGAGAAACAAGGACAAACTAACCCGAAAGCTAGTAGAAGAAAATAATTAACTAAAATTAGAGCAGAATTTAATGTGAGACCCATACAAAGAATCAACAAAATATCCATACAAAGAATCAATGAAATAAAAGTTGGTAATTTGGAAAAAAATAGACAAGGTTGATAGACTGCTAGCTAGATTAACAAAGAAAGAGAGATCCGGCGGAGCAAGATGGCCAAATAGGAACAGCTCCAGTCTCCAACTCCCAGCGCGAGCGACACAGAAGACCGGTGATTTCTCCATTTTCAACTGAGGTGCTGGGTTCATCTCACTAGGGAGTGCCGGACAATCGGTGCTGGTCAGCTGCTGCAGCCCGACCAGCAAGAGATGAAGCAGGGCAAGGCATCGCCTCACCTGGGAAGCGCAAGGGGGAAGGGAATCCCTTTTCCTAGCCAGGGGAACTGAGACACATAACACCTGGAAAATCGGGTAACTCCCACCCCAATATGCGCTTTAAGCAAACGGGCACACCAGGAGATTGTATCCCACACCTGGCCGGGAGGGTCCCATGCCCACAGAGCCTCCCTCATTGCTAGCACAGCAGTCTGTGATCTAACTGCAAGGCAGCAGCGAGGCTGGGGGAGGGGCGCCCACCATTGCTGAGGCTTAAGTAGGTAAACAAAGCCTCTGGGAAGCTCGAACTGGGTGGAGTTCACAGCAGCTCAAGGAAACCTGCCTGTCTCTGTAGACTCCACCTCCGGGGACAGGGCACAACTAAAAAACAACAAAAGCAGCAGAAACCTCTGCAGACACAAACGACTCTGTCTGACAGCTTTGAAGAGAGCAGTGGATCTCCCAACACGGAGGTTGAGATCTGAGAAGGGACAGACTGCCTGCTGAAGTGGGTCCCTGACCCCTGAGTAGCCTAACTGGGAGACATCCCCCACTAGGGGCAGTCTGACACCCCACACCTCACAGGGTAGAGTACACTCCTGAGAGGAAGCTTCCAAAGCAAGAATCAGACAGGTACACTTGCTGTTCAGCAATATTCTATCTTCCGCAGCCTCTGCTGCTGATACCCAGGCAAACAGGGTCTGGAGTGGACCTCAAGCAATCTCCAACAGACCTACAGCTGAGGGTCCTGACTGTTAGAAGGAAAAGTATCAAACAGGAAGGACACCTACACCAAAACCCCATCAGTACGTCACCATCATCAAAGACCAGAGGCAGATAAAACCACAAAGATGGAGAAAAAGCAGGGCAGAAAAGCTGGAAATTCAAAAAAATAAGAGCACATCTCCCCCGGCAAAGGAGCGCAGCTCATCGCCAGCAACGGATCAAAGCTGGACAGAGAATGACTTTGACGAGATGAGAGAAAAAGGCTTCAGTCCATCAAACTTCTCAGAGCTAAAGGAGGAATTACGTACCCAGCGCAAAGAAACTAAAAATCTTGAAAAAAAAGTGGAAGAATTGATGGCTAGAGTAATTAATGCAGAGAAGGTCATAAACGAAATGAAAGAGATGAAAACCATGACACAAGAAATACGTGACAAATGCACAAGCTTCAGTAACCGACTCGATCAACTGGAAGAAAGAGTATCAGCGATTGAGGATCAAATGAACGAAATGAAGCGAGAAGAGAAACCAAAAGAACAAAGAAGAAAAAGAAATGAATAAAGCCTGCAAGAAGTACGGGATTATGTAAAAAGACCAAATCTATGTCTGATTGGGTTGCCTGAAAGTGAGGGGGAAAATGGAACCAAGTTGGAAAACACTCTTCAGGATATCATCCAGAAGAACTTCCCCAACCTAGTAGGGCAGGCCAACATTCAAATTCAGGAAATACAGAGAATGCCACAAAGATACTCCTCGAGAAGAGCAACTCCAAGACACATAATTACCAGATTCACCAAAGTTGAAATGAAGGAAAAAATCTTAAGGGCAGCCAGAGAGAAAGGTCGGGTTACCCACAAAGGGAAGCCCATCAGACTAACAGCAGATCTCTCGGCAGAAACTCTACAAGCCAGAAGAGAGTGGGGACCAATATTCAACATTCTTAAAGAAAAGAATTTTAAACCCAGAATTTCATATCCAGCCAAACTAAGTTTCATAAGTGAAGGAGAAATAAAATCCTTTACAGATAAGCAAATGCTTAGAGATTTTGTCACCACTAGGCCTGCCTTACAAGAGACCCTGAGGGAAGCACTAAACATGGAAAGGAACAACCGGTACCAGCCATTGCAAAAACATGCCAAACTGTAAAGACCATCGAGGCTAGGAAGAAACTGCATCAACTAACGAGCAAAATAACCAGTTAATATCATAATGGCAGGATCAGGTTCACACATAACAATATCAACCTTAAATGTAAATGGACGAAATGCTCCAATTAAAAGACACAGACTGGCAAACTAGATAAAGAGTCAAGACTCATCAGTCTGCTGTATTCAGGAGACCCATCTCACATGCAGAGACATACATAGGCTCAAAATAAAGGGATGGAGGAAGATTTACCAAGCAAATGGAGAACAAAAAAAAGCAGGGGTTGCAATACTAGTCTCTGATAAAATACACTTTAAACCATCAAAGATCAAAAGAGACAAAGAAGGCCATTACATAATGGTAAAGGGATCAATTCAACAGGAAGAGATAACTATCTTAAATATATATGCACCCAATACAGGAGCACCCAGATTCATAAAGCAAGTCCTTAGAGACTTACAAAGAAACTTAGACTCCCATACAATAATAATGGGAGACTTCAACACTCCACTGTTAACATTAGACAGATCAACGAGACTGAAAGTTAACAAGGATATCCAGGAATTGAACTCATCTCTGCAGCAAGCAGACCTAATAGACATCTATAGAACTCTCCACCCCAAATCAACAGAATATACATTCTTCTCAGCACCACATCGCACTTATTCCAAAACTGACCACGTAATTGGAAGTAAAGCACTCCTCAGCAAATGTACAAGAACAGAAATTATAACAAACTGTCTCTCAGACCACAGTGCAGTCAAACTAGAACTCACGACTAAGAAACTCAATCAAAACCACTCAACTACATGGAAACTGAACAACGTGCTCCTGAATGACTACTGGGTACATAACGAAATGAAGGCAGAAATAAAGATGTTCTTTGAAACCAATGAGAACAAAGATACAACATATCAGAATCTCTGGGACACATTTAAAGCAGTGTGTAGAGGGAAATTTATAGCACTAAATGCCCACAAGAGAAAGCAGGAAAGATCTAAAATTGACACTCTAACATCACAATTAAAAGAACTAGAGAAGGAAGAGCAAACACATTCGAAAGCTAGCAGAAGGCAAGAAATAACTAAGATCAGAGCAGAACTGAAGGAGACAGAGACACAAAAAACCCTCCAAAAAATCAATGAATCCAGGAGTTGGTTTTTTGAAAAGATCAACAAAATTGACAGACTGCTAGCAAGACTAATAAAGAAGAAAAGAGAGAAGAATCAAATAGACGCAATAAAAAATGATAAAGGGGATATCACCACCGACCCCACAGAAATACAAACTACCATCAGAGAATACTATAAACACCTCTACCCAACTAAACTAGAAAATCTAGAAGAAATTGATAATTTCCTGGACACTTACACTCTTCCAAGACTAAACCAGGAAGAAGTTGAATCCCTGAATAGACCAATAGCAGGCTCTGAAATTGAGGCAATAATTAATAGCCTACCAACCAAAAAAAAGTCCAGGACCAGATGGATTCACAGCTGAATTCTACCAGAGGTACAAGGAGGAGCTGGTACCATTCCTTGTGAAACTATTCCAATCAATAGAAAAAGAGGGAATCCTCCCTAACTCATTTTATGAGGCCAATATCATCCTGATACCAAAGCCTGGCAGAGACACAACAAACAAAGAGAATTTTAGACCAATATCCCTGATGAACATCGATGCAAAAATCCTCAATAAAATACTGGCAAACCGGATTCAGCAACACATCAAAAAGCTTATCCACCATGATCAAGTGGGCTTCATTCCTGCGATGCAAGGCTGGTTCAACATTCCCAAATCAATAAACATAATCCAGCATATAAACAGAACCAAAGACAAGAACCACATGATTATCTCAATAGATGCAGAAAAGGCCTTTGACAAAATTCAACAGCCCTTCATGCTAAAAACTCTCAATAAATTCGGTATTGATGGAACGTACCTCAAAATAATAAGAGCTATTTATGACAAACCCACAGCCAATATCATACTGAATGGGCAAAAACTAGAAAAATTCCCTTTGAAAACTGGCACAAGACAGGGATGCCCTCTATCACCACTCCTATTCAACATAGTGTTGGAAGTTCTGGCTAGGGCAATCAGGGAAGAGAAAGAAATAAAGGGTATTCGGTTAGGAAAAGAAGAAGTCAAATTGTCCCTCTTTGCAGATGACATGATTGTATATTTAGAAAACCCCATTGTCTCAGCCCAAAATCTCCTTAAGCTGATAAGCAACTTCAGCAAAGTCTCAGGATACAAAATTAATGTGCAAAAATCACAAGCATTCTTATACACCAGTAACAGACAAACAGAGAGCCAAATCATGAGTGAGCTTCCATTCACAATCGCTTCAAAGAGAATAAAATATCTAGGAATCCAACTTACAAGGGATGTAAAGGACCTCTTCAAGGAGAACTACAAACCACTGCTCAGTGAAATAAAAGAGGACACAAACAAATGGAAGAACATACCATGCTCATATATAGGAAGAATCAATATCGTGAAAGGTTATTTATAGATTCAATGCCATCCCCATCAAGCTACCAATGAGTTTCTTCACAGAATTGGAAAAAACTGCTTTAAAGTTCATATGGAACCAAAAGAGAGCCCGCATCTCCAAGACAATCCTAAGTCAAAAGAACAAAGCTGGAGGCATCACGCTACCTGACTTCAAACTATACTACAAGGCTACAGTAACCAAAACAGCATGGTACTGGTACTAAAACAGAGATATAGACCAATGGAACAGAACAGAGTCCTCAGAAATAATACCACACATCTACAGCCATCTGATCTTTGACAAACCTGAGAGAAACAAGAAATGGGGAAAGGATTCCCTATTTAATAAATGGTGCTGGGAAAATTGGCTAGCCATAAGTAGAAAGCTGAAACTGGATCCTTTCCTTACTCCTTATACGAAAATTAAATCAAGATGGATTAGAGACTTAAATGTTAGACCTAATACCATAAAAATCCTAGAAGAAAACCTAGGTAGTACCATTCAGGACATGGGCATGGGCAAAGATTTCATGTCTAAAACACCAAAAGCAATGGCAACAAAAGCCAAAATTGACAAATGGGATCTAATTAAACTAAAGAGCTTCTGCACAGCAAAAGAAACTACCATCAGAGTGAACAGGCAACCTACAGAATGGGAGAAAATTTTTGCAATCTTCTCATCTGACAAAGGGCTAATATCCAGAACCTACAAAGAAGTCAAACAAATTTACAAGAAAAAAACAAACAACCCCATCAAAAAGTGAGCAAAGGATATGAACAGACATTTCTCAAAAGAAGACATTCATACAGCCAACAGACACATGAAAAAATGCTCATCATCACTGGCCATCAGAGAAATGCAAATCAAAACCACAATGAGATACCATCTCACACCAGTTAGAATGGCGATCATTAAAAAGTCAGGAAACAACAGGTGCTGGAGAGGATGTGGAGAAATGGGAACACTTTTACACTGTTGGTGGGATTGTAAACTAGTTCAACCATTATGGAAAAAAGTATGGCGATTCCTCAAAGATCTAGAACTAGATGTACCATATGATCCAGCCATCCCATTACTGGGTATATACCCAAAGGATTATAAATCATGCTGCTATAAAGACACATGCACACGTATGTTTATTGTGGCACTATTCACAATAGCAAAGACTTGGAATCAACCCAAATGTCCTTCAGTGACAGACTGGATTAAGAAAATGTGGCACATATACACCATGGAATACTATGCAGCCATAAAAATGGATGAGTTTGTGTCCTTTGTAGGGACATGGATGCAGCTGGAAACCATCATTCTTAGCAAACTATCACAAGAACAGAAAACCAAACACCGCATGTTCTCACTCATAGGTGGGAACTGAACAATGAGATCACTTGGACTCGGGAAAGGGAACATCACACACCGGGGCCTATCATGGGGAGGGGGGAGGGGGGCGGGATTGTATTGGGAGTTACACCTAATGTAAATGACGAGTTGATGGGTGCTGACGAGTTGATGGGTGCAGCACACCAACATGGCACAAGTATACATTTGTAGCAAACCTGCACGTTATGCACATGTACCCTAGAACTTAAAGTATAATAATAATAATAAATAAATTTAAAAAAAAAAAAAGAGAGATCCAAAGAAGCATAATCAGAAACGACATAGATGACATTATAGCCAATCTCTTCAGAGTCTATTATGAACACCTCTATGCACAGAAACTAGAAAATCTGGAGAAAAATGAAAAAAATTCTGGAAACAAACAACCTCCCAAGATTTAATCAGAAGGAAATTGAAACCCTATTCAGAATAATATTGAGTTCTGAAATTCAATCAATAATAAAAATTCTGCTAACCAAAAAAAGCCTCAGACCAGATGGATACACAGCTGAATTCTACAAGATGTACAAAGAAGAGATGGTACCAATTCTACTGAAACTTTTTCAAAAAATTAAGGAGGAAGAACTCCTTCATAACTCATTTTATGAAGTCAGCATCACCCAGATACCAAAACCTGGCAAAGACACAACAAAGAAAGAAAATGAGAGGCCTATCCCTGATTAACATAGACAGAAAAATTCTCAACAAAATACTAGCAAACCAAATCTAGCAGCACATCAAAAAGTTAATGCACCATGATCAAGTAGGCATCATTCCTGGGATGCAAGATTAGTTGAACATACACAAATCAATAAATATAATTCACCACATAAAGAGAATTGAAGACAAAAACCACATGATCATTTCAATAGATATGAAAAAAGCTTTTAATAAAATCCAAGACCTCCTCATGATAAAAACCCTCAACAATCTAGGCATCAATGGACAATACCTCAAAATAATAAGAGTCATCTATGACAAACCCACAGCCAATATCATACTAAATGGGCAAAAGCTGGAACCATTCCCCTTGAGAACTAGACTAAGACAAGAACACCCAGTCTCACCACTCCTATTCGAAATAGTTCCAGAAGTGCTAGCCAATCAGGCAAGAGAAAGAAATAAAAGGCAACCAAATAGGAAAAGAAAAATTCAAACTACCTCTCTTCATGGATGACATGATTCTATAACTAGAGAACCTGAAAGATTCTGCCAAAAGGATCCTGGAATAAACTACTTCAGTATAGTCTCAGGATACAAAATCAATGTACAAAAATCAGTAACATTTCTATAAACCACAATAATATTCAGGCTGAGAGCCAAATCAAGAACACAATCCCATTTACAATAGCCACATGAAAAAAAAAATACCCAAGAATACAGCTAACTAAGGAGGTGAAAAATCTCTACAAAAAGAACCACAATACTGCTTAGAGGGATCATACATGACACAAACAAATGGGAAGACATTCCATGTTCATGGATTAAAATAATCAATATCATTAAAATGGCCATCCTGCCCAAAGAAATATACAGGTTCAAAGTTGTTCCCATCAAACTACCAACATCATTTTTCACAGAATCAGATAAAAAAAACTATTCTAAAATTCATGTGGAACCAAAAAAGCCTGAATAGCCAAAGCAATCCTAAACAAAAACAAAAAAAGCTGGAGGTATCTCATTACCCAACTTCAAAGTATACTGTAAAACTACAATAACTTAAACAGTAGCATACTGGTACAGAAACAGACACATAAATCAATGGAACAGAATAGAGAACCCAGAAATAATGCCACACACCTACAGCCATTTAATCTTTGACAAAGTCAACAAAAACAAGTCATGGGGAAAGGACTCCCTACTCAATAAATAGCGCTGGGATAGCTGGCTAGCCATATGCAGAAGAATGAAACTGGACTCCTGCCTTTTACCATATACAAAAATTAAATCAAGAGGGATTAAAGATTTAAATGTAAGACCTCAAACTATAAGAATCCTAGAAAAAAATCTAGGAAACATCATTCTGGACATTGGCCTTGGTAAAGAATTTATGACTAAGTCCTCAAAAGCAATTAGCACAAAAACAAAAATTGACAAATGGGACCTAATTAAATGAAAGAACTTCTGCACAGCAAAAGAAACTATCAACACAGTGAACAAACAACCTACAGAATGGGAGAAAATATTCAAAACTATGCATCTGATAAAAGTCTAATATCCAGAATCTATGAAGAATTTAAGCAATTGAACAAGCAAAAAAGAAATAACACCATTAAAAAGTGTGTGTCATGGTTACTAGTAGGTGTCAATTTGATTGGATTGAAAGATGCCCAGATGGCTGGTAAAGTATTGTTTCTGGATGTGTCTGTGAGTGCGTTGCTAGAGGAGACTGAGATTTGAGTCAGCGGACTGGGAACAGAAGACCCATCCTTAATGAAGTTGAGCACCATCTAATTGGCTGCCAGTGCAGTTAGAATAAAGCAGGTGGAAGAATGTGGGGTGACCTTGCTTGCTTCTTTATCCTGTGCTGGATGCTTCCTTCTGCTCCTCCTGCCCTTAAACATCACACTCCAGGTTCTTCAGTCTTTGGACTCTGGGACTTGCACCGTGACTTGACAGGAATGGCACTGTTGGCTTCCCTCATTTTGAGGCTTTTGGATTCAGACTGAGCCACTACCAGCTTCTCTCTTCCCCAGCTTGCAGATGGCCTATCATGGGATTTCATCTTGTAATAAACTCCTATAGGATACACACACACACACACACACACACACACATGTCCTATTAGCTCTGTCCCTCTGGAGAACCCTGACTGACACAGTGGGCAAAAGACATGAACAGACACTTCTTAAAATAAGACAAGCAATCAACAAACATATCTACATCACTAATCATCAGAGAAATGCTATTCAAAACCACAATGAGATACCCTCTCACACAAGTCAAAATGGATATTACTAAAAAGTCAAAGACAACAGATGCTGGCAAGGCTGTAGAGTAAAGGGAACTCTTATACACTGTTGGTGGGAGTGTAAATTACTTTAGCCATTATGGAAAGCAGTTTGGAGATTTCTCAAAAACCTTAAAACAGAACTACCATTTGACCCAACAATCCCATTACTGGGTATATATCCAAAAGAAAATAAACTGTCTACCAAAAGACATATGCACTCATATGTTCATCACAGCACTATTAACAATAGCAAAGGTGGCTGTGCGCGTTGGCTCACACCTGTAATCCCAGCACTTTGGGAGGCCAAGGCAGGCGGATCACCTGAGGTCGGGAGTTGGAGACCAGCTTGACCAACATGGAGAAACCCCATCTCTACTAAAAATACAAAATTAACTGGGTGTGGTGGCCCATGCCTGTAATCCCAGCTACTCGGGAGGCTGAGGCAGGAGAATCCCTTGAACCCGGGAGACAGAGGTCACGGTAAGCTGCGATTGTGCCATTGCACTCTAGCCTGGATGATGGAGCCAGACTCTGTCTCAGAAAATAATAAAATAAAATTAAAAAGAAAATGGCAAAGGCATGGAATCAATCTAGGTACCCATCAACAATGGATTGGATAAAGAAAATTTGGCACATATGCACCATGGGATACTGTGTAGCCACAAAAAAAAATAAAATCATGTCTTTTGCAGCAACATGGATGCAGCTAGAGGCCATTATCCTAGGCAAATTAACGCAGGAACAGAAAACCAAAAGCAGATATTCTCACTTATAAGTGGGAGCTAAACATTGGGTATTTCTGGACATAAAGATGGCAACAATAGACACTAGTGACTACTAGAGGGAGGACAGAAAGAGGGGATCAGCGATTGAAAAACCAAGTAATGGGTACTAACCTCATTACCTGGGAGATGAGATCAATCATACCCAAACCTCAGTATCGTACAATATACCCATGTAACAAACCTGCACATGTACCCCCTGAATCTAAAATAAAAGTTAAAATTATTCTTTAAAAAGATGAAAGAGCAGAGGGAATGAATTATCCATTCAGGTTCATAAAAATACGTTTTCTTTTTTTCAAAGTGGAAAAATATTTTTAACTATTTGTTTATGTGTATTTGTTTTCATTTGTCATACATTATAAAATTAGAATTTGGGTCCCACTCAAAGCCTTTGTTCCCAATTCTAAGAATAAATCAAATTTGAGACTGTTATAAATGAATTCAGGCCCAGCTTGTCTCTTAGCTCGTCTTCCTCTCATTCGATTTGTTGTCCATCTGCAGATTCAAATTTTGCTGAAAATTATAGCACAAATTCTAATCTTCAGCAAAAGAAATTTAAATAGTTCTTGCCTGGTACTTTGGGATTCAGAAGGAGATTATCTCTGACCTCAAGTCTCACAAATCACAACAAGGCTTTGGTCTTAATCCTGAGACTTGGGTGCCCACTGTGAATCATCTTTTAACAACTGAGTTTATACATCATCCCTGACCAACAGCTAATGTATCCATTGTTTTCCAAACCAAATGGCTGCAACAAAAAGGAGGTACATTGGTCCAGGCAACTAAAAAGTCCAGAGGTAACGCTGTTCTTAGGCATCACACAAGCCAAGGTTTACTATATCCTTAAGAGTTTTGTCTTCATTTCTCTGCAAATTTCCAGTTCTGCCCATTGTCTTCTGTCAGAATTTTCCTTAACATCGTTTCCCTCATGGTATCAAAACTGGCTGCAATAGTGCCAAAGAAGGAAGAGATCATCTGCATCGCAGCCATCTTAGTAAAAGTCCTGACATTCACTGTGGGACTACTAGAGGGAGGACAGCAGGAGGGGGTCAAGGTTTGAAAAACCAAGTAATGGGTACTATGTTCACCACCTGGGAGATGGGATCGACCGTACCCCAAACCTCAGCTTAGGTCGTGGACTCTATGCTAATTGCCTTTCATTTTAGTTCTTTAGCTTTTTGTCTTAGTTATCTGCCTTCTTACTCATGCTATTTAGCACTGGATCTCATCTTGTTCTTTCCAACCTTCTGCTAAGGATCTTGGTCCTGGGTCTAGTGGCTAACTTTCCTAAAGGCAACTCTCTGGGCTTTTGACCTTCAAACATCACTTGATTTCCTCTTGACTCTGCCCCACAAATCTCCCAGGATGCCCTCTTTAAGCCCCAGTGCTTCCATTTTCTTTTACCATACTGTTTTGTCTACCCTGACCTGCTCGTCGGATCGATACCATCAGCTCATGTGGCTAAGTCTGTTCACCGGCCAAGCGTCAGGTCTAACCCCAGCTCCACACTCTCTATTCCACCTGTCAGTTTGTCAGGTGCTGCTGGGCCAAATCCAAGGTATGTTTTTTTTGTTTGTTTGTTTGTTTTGTTTGTTTGTTTGTTTTTAATTCTCAGCACTATACATTTAGAAAGAGGTAGAAATCTAACGAAAAGATAAAGAAAGCTACTCAAAACAATTTACCGATATTATTTTGAAAAATGCTGATTAAGATTTTCTTCTGGAAAGAACAATAGGAATTACAGAGTGATCTAAGAAGATTAATTTTATTTACTAGTGACATTTTGAGCAAAGTATTTTCAAATAAATATGTTTAAGGTGGTAAAAGTAGAATGCTACTGAATAACTTTTCAGATTCATAACAAATAGAAAAAGGTTTAGAATAGGTTTAAATCATTTGCACATAGCTCATCTGTTTATTCAAGTCCATACTTCTAGTGTTTGAGAACAGCTTGTTCCTTTTTTATCGTCTTAAACATCTCATCTGCAGACTCATGTATAACATTAAGCTGCTTTAAAATATTTTCACCCCCTTTTAAATGGTTCAAAAATAAATTTTATGCCGTGTCCCATCTGGCTGAGTATAAATTATGAATTGACCAAAGCCAAAATTATAACATTTTATGGACCAGGAACTAGCCTTTGGAAACAGAATTACGTGAGTGGCTGAGGTACACTAAGCAGTCAGCCTTCCATTCCTGAAGATTGTGTCTCCCCATAGAGGTATTTCCTCCTAAAATATTGCTCTCTTATATCTTTCATTAAAAGTAAAAAGGCCCAAAATAAAAACCTCTCCAGACTCAAAACTAATGTACTATAGTGACTGGCTCTTTCAAAACAGTGCAATCCTTCCGTTTGAGGTCCTCCATGTTGCTCACATTAGTGATTGATAAAGTGCTAATTAAACTAATTGGGTGTTTGTGATTACACATTTATTTATGTTCCTTCTTAACCTGATATATCTGTATCAAGAACAAAATATGGCTGTTTTCAGAAAAAAATAAAGAGAAATAGAATTTTAGGTCCCCCCAAATCTTGAAGATTTTCAAATGCAACCATACATCTGAAAGATTTTCAAAGGTATTTCTAAAAATTATTTTACTGTTGAAATGTGCATATAAAAGTTTTCTATTGGCTCCCAGAGATAAAATCTGTGTCTTTAAAAAATCATGTACTAGACTGCACATGGTGGCTCACACCTGTAATCCCAGCACTTTGGGAAGCCAAGGCAGGCAGATCACCCAGGGCCAGGAGTTCAAGCACTCAGTCCCTTAGTGCTTCTTATTATCTCCCTGACATCAAAGCCAAAAATCCGTTGCTATTTATACTAGCAGTGGTTTTCTTTTGGCATATAAATATTTTTCTATATTCATAGTTTTTGTTTGACTTGTTTCACTTTGTTTCGTTTTTAACAGAAGAGCTTTACTCTGTTGCCTAAGCTATAGTACAGTGGTACAATTATAGCTTACTGTAGTCCTGAACTCCTGGGCTCCAGTAATCCTCCTGCCTCAGCCTCTGGAGTAGCTGGGATTACAGGAGTTTGAGACTAGCCTGGCCCAGACCCAGGAGTTTGAAACCAGCCTTGCCAACATGGCAAAACCTTGTGTCTACTAAAAAAAAAAAAAAAAATTAGCCAGGTGTGGTGGTACACGCCTGTAATCCCAGCTACTCCAGAGGCTGAGACATGAGAATCATTTGAGCCTGGAGGCAGAGGTTTCAGTGAGCTGAGATCGTGCCACTACCCTCCAGTCTGGGCAACAGAGCGAGACCCTGTATAAAAATAAAATAAAATAAAATAAAATAAAATAAAATAAAATAAAATAAAATAAATAGTCTTATCTGATGATAAAAGTCAGCCACATTTTCCAAGACTGAGAAGCAAGTAAGAGAATAAATACCATGTCAATACTACTCAATGCTGGTTAAACAGTGACTATTGTAACTTCCAGATAATTTCTCCTGTCAGATGACATGGCGATTTTCTTCTTCTTCTTCTTCTTTTTTTTTTTTTTTTTTTTTTTTTTTTGAGACAGGGTCTTGCTCTGTCATTGAGGCTGCAGTGCAGTGGCACAATCATGGCTCACTGCTGTCTCGATTTCCTGGGCCCAGGTGATCTTCTCACCTCAGCCTCCTGAATAGCTGGAACTGCAAGGTGCACGCCACGACAGCCAGCTAATTTTTGTAATTTTTGTTTTGCCATGTTGCCCAGACTGGTCTTGAACTCCTGGGCTCAAGTGATCTGCACGCCTTGGCCTCCCCAAGTGCTGGGATTACAGGTGTGAGCCACTGCACCAAGCTGACATGGTTATTTTCTAAGAAAATAAAATATTTCATTGTTCGGCAAACAAGCCTTTTATGCTTCCCCATTTTCACTCCTAAAAGGAAATATTAATGTGATACAGGACAGGTGAGCCCCAAAATTGGGGCTTAGCCCAAGAGAGTTCTTGGCATACCCAGGAAAGGATTCCAGGATGAGGCAGTGGTGTTAGACAGTAATCTTTTATTGAATGATTCTGCTCCTTGTGACCTAACTCATAGGCAGTGTGCCCAGAGTTGGCAATGTATGGGCTGCTGGCAACTGTGCTTATATCCACTTATGTCCACTTTTAATTACATGCAAATTAAGGGGCAGGTTAGTGCAATTTGAGAGGTGGGTTATTTAGAACTTTCTAGGAAAGGGCAGTAACTTCCAGGTTGTTGCCATGGCATTTGTAAACTGTCATGGTGCTGGTCTTATGCTAATGAGCTATAAGGGCCACTAGGGATCATTTTCATTACCATCTACTGGTTTCTGTTAGTTTCTTTACTTTATCCTGTCTGGACCAGATCATGTTTTGGTCAGCAGGATTGTGACCACGATACAAGTCCTCCTGCTCTCCTACCTCTAATGCATTTATCGTTATCATAGCATGAAACTGAATAGGATACAGAATTACCTCGTGTTTCTTCAACTTTCAATATATGTTTTAAGTGTTTGCAATGACAGTTAAAGCAAATATTGAAAAATATGCATGCTGACCTTTTTAGGAGTTTTAAAGTTACTACTTAGCAATGCAGTGTCACCTTCTCCAAGAAGTCCTGGTGGACATCGGCTCTCTTAACTAGGTGATTTACTGCTGCGCTTTCATAATACCTCAGACGTATCTGTCAGATACGTCACACTCTGTTAGTACTGAATATACAAATCACTAAGATAGGAATAATAACATAGTGTGGGAGATAGGCATATGAACATGAGAAAATGGGGAAGCATAAAAAGCTTGTTTGCCGAACAATGAAATATTTTATTTTCTTAGAAATGAGCAATATGTTCATATGCCTATCTCCCACCTCAGTTGTAAGGGAAGGGTTTTTACTGATAACTGTGCCAGTGAGGTACTATCAGTACTGAATATACAAATCATTAAGATAGGATTCTATACTCTGGGACATCCCAGCCTTATGATCTGGCTTCTAGGTGCTCCCCACTATCCACAGAGATTGCAAATCAACAAGCTTAGGATAGAAGAGGCTGGTACATATGTTGTCTTTGACTCACGTAATATTTTAGAAAAATTTCAGTCAATATTTAAAATGTGAGTGATTTCAACAAATCTCAGGATTTCAGCTGTTCTTCAGAAATCTGAAGATCTGGCAGTACTTGACCTGGTTTCTTATGTGGCATTAGTCAACTATCAATAAGAAATAGTTATTCCTTTGCACAGGGCATGTGCTTCCCATGTTATCTCAGTCCCTAGTGCTCCTCATTATCCCCTTGACATCAAAACCAATAATCCATTGCTATTTATATTAGTAGTGCTTTTCTTTTGGTATATAAATATTTTTCTGTATTCATTGGTTTTGTTTGGTTTGTTTCACTTTGTTTTGTTTGTAAGAGACAGGATTTTACTCTGTTGCCCAAGCTGCAGTACAGTAGTACAATGACAGCTCACCTCGAACTCCTGGGCTTAAGTAATCCTCTTGCCTCGGCCTCCCAAGTAGCTGGGATTATAGGCACCACCACCCAGTTAATTAATTTATTTATTTTTTTGTGGAGACAGATTCTTACTTTGTTCCCCAGGCTGGTCCCAAACTCCTGGGTTCAAGTGATCCTCCCTCCTTGGCCTCCCAAAGTGCTAGGATTACAGGCATGAGACACCATGCCAAGCCTATTCATGTTTTTTAATTAAAAAAAAAGATCAAGAGAGCCATGGGATTTTTAAAAATATACCAACCTGCTTTATTTATCTGCTTACCTGAACTTATTTCAATAGCCTTCTGATTAATTCATTCAATACACTCATAGGTGTGTGCTCCAGGATTTAACTGGTCTCCCCACCTCGATTTCTCCCCTATTCTAACCCATCCTATATACCCTTATGGTATCATCACTATTTTCTAACACCTATAATAGTAACAGTGGTGGTAATAGTAGTAGTAGTAGTAGTAGTAGTAGTAGTAGTAGTAGTAGTAGTAGCAGTAGCAGCAACAGCAATAGCAATAGCAGCAGTAACAAAAGCAGCAATCGTTAATATCTAGTGAATGCTAATGATAACTAGCTGTTTGGCAGTGTCATGTGTACATTACTTGCAGTAACATTTAATTCTTATGTCACCAGGTCAAATAGGTAAGATTAATTATTACAGACTCTGCATGAACTCTGACCGATTCCATGCAGACACAACTCAACAGCACCTTACTTCATGCCTGCATCACACATCCACTTCTGCTCAGTGCTTCTCTGTTGTTACTGGTCACGTGGACCCCAACCAATTGTGTGGTGCAACTCAGAAGAGCAGAGAATTCATGCCCCACCAGACAAGGCTTTGACCATTAGGTGATGGGAGTCAGTGAATAAATTCCTCCCCTCAGAAGTGAGAAAAATCCTTTATAATTAACATCAAGTGGCAACCAAGTAAGTAACACATCCTCATATTGCATGTCCTCTCTTCCTGTCCCACTCCCCTCACTCTTGCTTCCAAGGACTGCACTCTCTGTGAAGTGCCAGTGCATGCACATTTGCCTCAGGCTCTGCTTCCTGGAAACCCACACTGACCTTCTTCCCCCACCATTTTTGCTTACATTATTTATATTGCTTTCAAAGACCACCTCTTCATATTACTCATTTTTTAGTTGCAAGAGATTAAAAAAATGAACTCTGCCAAGACCAGCTCGGCCATGGAGACCCTGACCCAGCAGTGCTAGAGGAATTAAAGACACACACACAGAAATATAGGATGTGCAGTGGGAAACCAGGGGTCTCACAGCCTTCAGAGCTGAGAGCCCTGAACCGAGATTTACCCACATATTTATTGACAGCAAGCCAGTGATAAGCATTGTTTCTATAGATTATAGATTTACTAAAAGTATCCCTTATGGGAAACAAAGGGATGGGCGGAAATAAAGGGATGGGTTCTTTCTGGCCAGTTATCTGCAGCAAGAACATGTCCTTAAGGTACAGATCACTCATGCTATTGTTTGGGGTTTAAGAAAGCCTTTAAGCGGTTTTCTGCCCTGGGTGGGCCAGGTGTTCCTTGCCCTCATTTTGGTAAGCCCA
Source organism: Macaca thibetana thibetana (assembly GCF_024542745.1). Lineage (NCBI taxonomy): Eukaryota > Metazoa > Chordata > Mammalia > Primates > Cercopithecidae > Macaca > Macaca thibetana. Next base: position 56,741,098 of record NC_065579.1, read on the forward strand.
CAACCTTCAGCATGGGTGTCATAGCCATCAGTAACTTATCATAGTGCTGCAGAGATTTTGTTTATGGCCAGTTTTGGGGCCAGTTTATGGCTAGATTTGGGGGCCTATTCCCAGCAGAACTCAAGCTAAGGTTAGTCAAAGAAATTACAAGGGTTCTTGAATATTTCCCTTGGCAGGGGGAGGGAGGGCTACAGTTGGTCCTAGGAAAAGTGAAAACAGTGCTCTCTTGCACTCTGTCTCTCATTTTCATTTCCATTCTCATCTCTGCTCTTACAGATATATCAGCTTCATTTTCACTGCAATAGTCCAGCGTCTTCCCTGTGTTGTAGGACACGGTAGACGAGAGTTCCCAGCATGTATTTCCCATGGCTCCCATACATTGAGAGTTGACTGCTTCTATTCCATAAAATTCAGATTGAGAATTCCGAAGAGCAGGTTTTAACTGATCTGGTTTAGGATGGGTCGGCAAGGAGTCAGGGAAGGAAAGTCACAGAGGACTGATATGGCCTCGAGGGCTCACTCCCAGCAGAATCTTTATGGGACAGGACTCTACCAGAACATGGCCTGTCAATGCCCAACCTGTGGTACTTCCTGCATAGACCTCCTCTGATCCTGAAAGTCATCATGTGGTAATTAAAAAAGATTGGGCCACCATGTATTCAGCACAAAATGCCAACTCTGAATTCCTCCCAAACATACCATTCTGAGCCTCGGTTTTATCATCTGTGAAGCAGGTAAAATAATGTCTACCATGTGACAGAAGAAATGATTTTTAATGTGCCTAACGTGTAACAGGTATTCAATAAATTCCATCAACCAAAATTAATATCTATCTCTCCAGGTGCAATGGCTCATGCCTGTAGTCCCAGCAACTCAGGAGGATCGTTTGACCCAGGAGTTGGAGGCTGCAGTGAGCTATGATCATACCACTGCACTCTAGCTTGGGCAACAAAGTGAGATCCTGTCTCTTTTTTTTTTTTTTTTAACTTTTTTTTTTTTTTTTTTAATTATACTTTGAGTTCTAGGGTACATGTGCATAATGTGCAGGTTTGTTACATATGTATACTTGTGCCATGTTGGTGTGCTGCACCCATCAACTCGTCAGCACCCATCAACTCGTCATTTACATCAGGTATAACTCCCAATGCAATCTCTCCCACCTCCCCCCTCCCCATGATAGGCCCCAGTGTGTGATGTTCCCCTTCCTGAGTCCAAGTGATCTCATTGTTCAGTTCCCACCTATGAGTGAGAACATGCGGTGTTTGGTTTTCTGTTCTTGTGATAGTTTGCTAAGAATGATGGTTTCCAGCTGCATCCATGTCCCTACAAAGGACACAAACTCATCCATTTTTATGGCTGCATAGTATTCCATGGTGTATATGTGCCACATTTTCTTAATCCAGTCTGTCACTGATGGACATTTGGGTTGATTCCAAGTCTTTGCTATTGTGAATAGTGCCGCAATAAACATACGTGTGCATGTGTCTTTATAGCAGCATGATTTATAATCCTTTGGGTATATACCCAGTAATGGGATGGCTGGGTCATATGGTACATCTAGTTCTAGATCCTTGAGGAATCGCCATACTTTTTTCCATAATGGTTGAACTAGTTTACAATCCCACCAACAGTGTAAAAGTGTTCCCATTTCTCCACATCCTCTCCAGCACCTGTTGTTTCCTGACTTTTTAATGATCGCCATTCTAACTGGTGTGAGATGGTATCTCATTGTGGTTTTGATTTGCATTTCTCTGATGGCCAGTGATGATGAGCATTTTTTCATGTGTCTGTTGGCTGTATGAATGTCTTTTTTTGAGAAATGTTTGTTCATATCCTTTGCCCACTTTTTGATGGGGTTGTTTGTTTTTTTCTTGTAAATTTGTTTGACTTCTTTGTAGGTTCTGGATATTAGCCCTTTGTCAGATGAGTAGATTGCAAAAATTTTCTCCCATTCTGTAGGTTGCCTGTTCACTCTGATGGTAGTTTCTTTTGCTGTGCAGAAGCTCTTTAGTTTAATTAGATCCCATTTGTCAATTTTGGCTTTTGCTGCCGTTGCTTTTGGTGTTTTAGACATTAAGACTTTGCCCATGCCCATGTCCTGAATGGTACTACCTAGGTTTTCCTCTAGGATTTTTATGGTATTAGGTCTAACATTTAAGTCTCTAATCCATCTTGAATGAATTTTCGTATAAAGAGTAAGGAAAGGATCCAGTTTCAGCTTTCTACGTATGGCTAGCCAATTTTCCCAGCACCATTTATTAAATAGGGAATCCTTTCCCCATTTCTTGTTTCTCTCAGGTTTGTCAAAGATCAGATGGCTGTAGATGTGTGGTATTATTTCTGAGGACTCGCTTCTGTTGCATTGGTCTATATCTCTGTTTTGGTACCAGTACCATGCTGTTTTGGTTCCTGTAGCCTTGTAGTATAGTTTGAAGTCAGGTAGCGTGATGCCTCCAGCTTTGTTCTTTTGACTTAGGATTGTCTTGGAGATGCGGGCTCTTTTTTGGTTCCACATGAAGTTTAAAGCAGTTTTTTCCAATTCTGTGAAGAAACTCATTGGTAGCTTGATGGGGATGGCATTGAATCTATAAATAACCTTGGGCAGTATGGCCATTTTCACGATATTGATTCTTCCTATCCATGAGCATGGTATGTTCTTCCATTTGTTTGTGTCCTCTTTGATTTCACTGAGCAGTGGTTTGTAGTTCTCCTTGAAGAGGTCCTTTACATCCCTTGTAAGTTGGATTCCTAGGTATTTGATTCTCTTTGAAGCAATTGTGAATAGAACTTCATTCCTGATTTGGCTTTCTGTTTGTCTGTTACTGGTGTATAAGAATGCTTGTGATTTTTGCACATTAATTTTGTATCCTGAGACTTTGCTGAAGTTGCTTATCAGCTTAAGGAGATTTTGGGCTGAGACAATGGGGTTTTCTAAATATACAATCATGTCATCTGCAAAGAGGGACAATTTGACTTCTTCTTTTCCTAACTGAATACCCTTGATTTCTTTCTCTTGCCTGATTTCCCTAGCCAGAACTTCCAACACTATGTTGAATAGGAGTGGTGAGAGAGGGCATCCCTGTCTTGTGCCAGTTTTCAAAGGGAATTTTTCCAGTTTTTGCCCATTCAGTATGATATTGGCTGTGGGTTTGTCATAAATAGCTCTTATGATTTTGAGGTACGTTCCATCAATACCGAATTTATTGAGCGTTTTTAGCATGAAGCGCTGTTGAATTTTGTCAAAAGCCTTTTCTGCATCTACTGAGATAATCATGTGGTTCTTGTCTTTGGTTCTGTTTATATGCTGGATTACGTTTATAGATTTGCGAATGTTGAACCAGCCTTGCATCCCAGGGATGAAGCCCACTTGATCATGGTGGATAAGCTTTTTGATGTGCTGCTGAATCCGGTTTGCCAGTATTTTATTGAGGATTTTTGCATTGATATTGATAAGGATATTGGTCTAAAATTCTCTTTTTTTGTTGTGTCTCTGCCAGGCTTTGGTATCAGGATGATGTTGGCCTCATAAAATGAGTTAGGGAGGATTCCCTCTTTTTCTATTGATTGGAATAGTTTCACAAGGAATGGTACCAGCTCCTCCTTGTACCTCTGGTAGAATTCGTCTGTGAATCCATCTGGTCCTGGACCTTTTTTGGTTGGTAGGCTATTAATTATTGCCTCAATTTCAAAGCCCACTATTGGTCTATTCAGGGATTCAACTTCTTCCTGGTTTAGTCTTGGAAGAGTGTAAGTGTCCAGGAAATTATCCATTTCTTCTAGATTTTCCAGTTTATTTGCGTAGAGGTGTTTATAGTATTCTCTGATGGTAGTTTGTATTTCTGTGGGGTCGGTGGTGATATCCCCTTTATCATTTTTTATTGTGTCTATTTGATTCTTCTCTCTTTTCTTCTTTATTAGTCTTGCTAGCAGTCTGTCAATTTTGTTGATCTTTTCAAAAAACCAACTCCTGGATTCATTGATTTTTTGGAGGGTTTTTTGTGTCTCTGTCTCCTTCAGTTCTGCTCTGATCTTAGTTATTTCTTGCCTTCTGCTAGCTTTCGAATGTGTTTGCTCTTGCTTCTCTAGTTCTTTTAATTGTGATGTTAGAGTGTCAATTTTAGATCTTTCCTGCTTTCTCTTGTGGGCATTTAGTGCTATAAATTTCCCTCTACACACTGCTTTAAATGTGTCCCAGAGATTCTGATATGTTGTATCTTTGTTCTCATTGGTTTCAAAGAACATCTTTATTTCTGCCTTCATTTCGTTATGTACCCAGTAGTCATTCAGGAGCAGGTTGTTCAGTTTCCATGTAGTTGAGCGGTTTTTATTGAGTTTCTTAGTCCTGAGTTCTAGTTTGATTGCACTGTGGTCTGAGAGAGAGTTTATTATAATTTCTGTTCTTTTACATTTGCTGAGGAGTGCTTTACTTCCAATTATGTGGTCAATTTTGGAATAAGTGCGATGTGGTGCTGAGAAGAATGTATATTCTGCTGATTTGGGGTGGAGAGTTCTATAGATGTCTGTTAGGTCTGCTTGCTGCAGAGATGAGTTCAATTCCTGGATATCCTTGTTAACTTTCTGTCTCGTTGATCTGTCTAATGTTGACAGTGGAGTGTTGAAGTCTCCCATTATTATTGTACGGGAGTCTAAGTCTCTTTGTAAGTCTCTAAGGACTTGCTTTATGAATCTGGGTGCTCCTGTATTGGGTGCATATATATTTAAGATAGTTATCTCTTCCTGTTGAATTGATCCCTTTACCATTATGTAATGGCCTTCTTTGTCTCTTTTGATCTTTGATGGTTTAAAGTGTATTTTATCAGAGACTAGTATTGCAACCCCTGCTTTTTTTTGTTCTCCATTTGCTTGGTAAATCTTCCTCCATCCCTTTATTTTGAGCCTATGTATGTCTCTGCATGTGAGATGGGTCTCCTGAATACAGCAGACTGATGGGTCTTGACTCTTTATCTAGTTTGCCAGTCTGTGTCTTTTACTTGCAGCATTTAGTCCATTTACATTTAAGGTTGATATTGTTATGTGTGAACCTGATCCTGCCATTATGATATTAACTGGTTATTTTGCTCATTAGTTGATGCAGTTTCTTCCTAGCCTCGATGGTCTTTACAGTTTGGCATGTTTTTGCAATGGCTGGTACCGGTTGTTCCTTTCCATGTTTAGTGCTTCCCTCAGGGTCTCTTGTAAGGCAGGCCTAGTGGTGACAAAATCTCTAAGCATTTGCTTATCTGTAAAGGATTTTATTTCTCCTTCACTTATGAAACTTAGTTTGGCTGGATATGAAATTCTGGGTTTAAAGTTCTTTTCTTTAAGAATGTTGAATATTGGCCCCCACTCTCTTCTGGCTTGTAGAGTTTCTGCCAAGAGATCTGCTGTTAGTCTGATGGACTTCCCTTGGTGGGTAACCCGACCTTTCTCTCTGGTTGCCCTTAAGATTTTTTCCTTCATTTCAACTTTGGTGAATCTGGCAATTATGTGTCTTGGAGTTGCTCTTCTCGAGGAGTATCTTTGTGGCATTCTCTGTATTTCCTGGATTTGAATGTTGGCCTGCCCTACTAGGTTGGGGAAGTTCTCCTGGATGATATCCTGAAGAGTGTTTTCCAACTTGGTTCCATTTTCCCCCTCACTTTCAGGCACCCCAATCAGACGTAAATTTGGTCTTTTTACATAATCCCATACTTCTTGCAGGCTTTGTTCATTTCTTTTTCTTCTTTGTTCTTTTGGTTTCTCTTCTCTCTTCATTTCGTTCATTTGATCCTCAATCACTGATACTCTTTCTTCCAGTTGATCGAGTCGGTTACTGAAGCTTGTGCATTTGTCACGTATTTCTCGTGTCATGGTTTTCATCTATTTCATTTCGTTTATGACCTTCTCTGCATTAATTACTATAGCCATCAATTCTTCCACTTTTTTTCAAGATTTTTAGTTTCTTTGCGCTGGGTACGTAATTCCTCCTTTAGCTCTGAGAAGTTTGATGGACTGAAGCCTTCTTCTCTCATCTCGTCAAAGTCATTCTCCGTCCAGCTTTCATCCGTTGCTGGCGATGAGCTGCGCTCCTTTGCCGGGGGAGATGTGCTCTTATTTTTTGAATTTCCAGCTTTTCTGCCCTGCTTTTTCCCCATCTTTGTGGTTTTATCTGCCTCTGGTCTTTGATGATGGTGACGTACTGATGGGGTTCTGGTGTAGGTTTCCTTCCTGTTTGATACTTTTCTTCCTAAAAATCAGGACCCTCAGCTGTAGGTCTGTTGGAGATTGCTTGAGGTCCACTCCAGACCGTTTGCCTGGGTATCAGCAGCAGAGGCTGCGGAAGATAGAATATTGCTGAACAGCAAGTGTACCTGTCTGATTCTTGCTTTGGAAGCTTCCTCTCAGGGGGGTACTCTACCCTGTGAGGTGTGGGGTGTCAGACTGCCCCTAGTGGGAGATGTCTCCCAGTTAGGCTACTCAGGGGTCAGGGACCCACTTGAGCAGGCAGTCTGTCCCTTCTCAGATCTCAACCTCCGTGTTGGGAGATCCACTGCTCTCTTCAAAGCTGTCAGACAGAGTCATTTGTGTCTGCAGAGGTTTCTGCTGCGTTTGTTATTGTTTACTGTGCCCTGTCCCCAGTGGTGGAGTCTACAGAGACAGGCAGGTTTCCTTGAGCTGCTGTGAGCTCCACCCAGTTCGAGCTTCCCAGAGGCTTTGTTTACCTACTTAAGCCTCAGCAATGGTGGGTGCCCCTCCCCCAGCCTCGCTGCTGCCTTGCAGTTAGATCACAGACTGCTGTGCTAGCAATGAGGGAGGCTCCGTGGGCATGGGACCCTCCCGGCCAGATGTGGGATATAGTCTCCTGGTGTGCCCGTTTCCTTTAAGCGCAGTATTGGGGTGGGAGTTACCCGATTTTCCAGGTGTTGTGTGTCTCAGTTCCCCTGGCTAGGAGAAGGGATTCCCTTCCCCCTTGTGCTTCCCAGGTGAGGCGTTGCCTCGCCCTGCTTCAGCTCTCACTGGTCGGGCTGCAGCAGCTGACCAGCACCGATTGTCTGGCACTCCCTAGTGAGATGAACCCAGTACCTCAGTTGAAAATGCAGAAATCACCGGTCTTCTGTGTCGCTCGCGCTGGGAGTTGGAGACTGGAGCTGTTCCTATTCGGCCATCTTGCTCCGCCCTCCGAGATCCTGTCTCTTAAAAAAAAAAAAAAAAAGTAACATCTGCCTTGAACATTTATGTAACATAACAAATATTTGTATCACTTTATCTCTTTGTCATTTTTTTGTGTATATTTTATCTCCCCTATTTGATCATATATTCCCTAAGGGCAAGGAATATCTTATTTCTCTTCTTTGTTCTCTTAACCTTGGTATATTTTCCAGCACACTGGAGGTGAAATATAAATATTTATTAAAAGAGTAATTCAACTGTACTCTATAAAGTGATCTGGTTTTTATTTGCAGATTATTACAACTTTTTGAAAATGATTAGTTCTTCCTCAGATTCAAGTAAAAGTAAATCTTTTAACTTTAAATGAGAAAAAATGTTTTCTTCCTCTCTCAAAATTTACTAAACGCCCTCTGTGCAGCAAGTACTGTTAGAAATACTAATAATTGAAAAATGGAATAAACTCCCTCCGTCCTTAAAGAGTTGAATATTAACTTGTTGATGTAGTTATTTAATTTTCACATGTATTTTTCTTCATATGTTCTTCATATGCTGAAAAAATAAACATCTTTAAAACTGGCTTTCTTTCTATTCCATGTTGCCTTCAGTTCCACACCCATGATGCAAGTAGAAACTGTTCATGTGCATTCGATTACATCAAAATGGCTTGTATATTTTCTTCTGTTAATTACAGTGATTTAAAAATTTATAAACTATTTCCTTCTCCACTCCATTTGCCATATGCACACCATATTAGTTACACATCTTTGGCTTAACACAGCTAGGGCACAGAAATACTTAATATATGTAAATAAAAGCCTTTAACCACATACATTCTCTGGGTTTTACATATAAAACTTATTATTTCTCAACATTTAAAAAGGCTTGCCTATACAAACAATTTAAAGAACTCATTTTAAGTAAAGAATGACAGTTAAGTCTTTCGTCAAACTAAAAAAAAAAAAAAAAAAGTCATTCTGTTACAGCCTGTTTCACCCTTTAAGGCTTAAACCATGTTTTCTCTGACGATTGTAATGGGTTCCCCACAATTTTACCAGTCCTATGTAACTGCAGGTTCTAGATGAAATAAAGAACCCCACCCACTCTGGACACCGTAAGCCAAATGAGCCTCACTTTGCCCACCCCAATGTGTGCTCAAAGCTAGGAACTCCAAGCTGGTCTCCCTTTTCTCTCCTTTCTTTTATCAGGAAATGCCTTTATCATTTGTGATGAGCATAACAAATCCAAACATCTGGTTACAGACATCATTGGCATCCCTGGAGCTCACTCAATTGCAAAGCATTCCACATAGAAATACGTACTTGTAGAGCCTCAAGAAGCCTTGGAGATCAAGAAGTACTGGACCTTCATTTTGCAGATGAAGAAAAAGCTCTATCAAAATGAACACTGAATTGAATTTGGCTGACTTGCCGAAGTGAACATACGAGTTGGTAAAGGAGCCTGCATGAATGATTACATAGCCTGTTTTAGGAGAAGGACCTGCTGACCTCTAAATGCTAGCTATACAGTCGTCCCTTGGTATCCTGAGGGACTGGTTCCAAGACTCCTCCTTGAATACCAAAGTCCACAGATGCTCACATCCCTTATAAAAAAATGGTGTAGTATTTGTATATAACCTGTGCAAGTGGAATCTTGGTCAAAACATATCTTGGGGTCTTGGTCCCACTCCACTGCCAAGTGTTCCCATGGAGGTTCACACCCCAGCAGGCCTACTTTTCCAGACAGTATGCAAAGATTCATATTCTTTCTTTTCCACCATCAGAACACCTGTATTTCCTAGTCTTCCCAGCCAAATTGGTTAAACCAATCCATCCTTCACTGTACATCATGGATTTAATCCTTGCAGGATGGTTTGCTTGTTAAAAGAGGCATTTTTGTTAGCCCTGAAAAATGATTAATGATAGCACCAGGAAAGGATTGGGGTGGGGCTTAGCAGCAGCTTTAAAACGTCTGTAAAATGAATTTCAGCTGGTAGATGCTTCAGAATTTTTATGTAAGAAAGCTCAGCTGACTCATCCTGTTTAGAAGGTGGTACTGTGGGGCTTTTGGTGAAACTGCATTTGCCTAGCAAACCCATTGCTTTTTCACAGATTTTCTAGGAAATTACTTGGAGTGGCTTTGGAGACAATGAGAGAAATCAAGCCAAGTTGTCCCTTGACACATCAACAGATTATGCTACTTCTCAAAACGGATAGTATTTGGTCTAAGGAGTATTCGGTCTAAGGAGCTGATCCAAAATCTTTTTTCACAAATTTCTGCCTTCCCAATCCTGGTTACAGTTGTCTTAATGTTTTCACGAAGTAAAAAACAATCAACATAAGCCATGAGTATTGCCCTAAAAACACTCTATATACTTCTAAAAGCAGTTTTAGCAGAAGTAGAAAACAGCCAGTTTATACAGAGATGACTCAACCTTTTTCCATTTTAAGAATGATGTGAAAACCAGAAATTTAATATTATAACATACATGTATTTTGCACACTTTGGAAGGAAGGAGTGTGAAAAGCACTGCTGAATGTATCAAACTGATAGCAGTCCGAGATTCTGCCTGATTGCATCCTGACATACAGTCTATAGCATCAGGTAGTAGGAAAAGAAATTTTGGGGGAGTGACTAAATCCACACGTTAGCATAGGTAGTCATCCACCTCAAAATAGCCAAACGGTCAGTCACGAGGCCTCAGATAACTGGAGGAAGTTATAAATTTCTTGAAGCTTATGCTGAATCTTATTCGTATTGCTTTTTCCCTCCACCTCTCATTGAGATCCAAGCACAAAACAGATGCTTAATAAATGTTTCCTAAATGGAAAAATAAAGTACAGTTCTCCACTTAGTTTATTATCGACTCTTCCAAGAACATATCATAGCAGGCAAGCTATTTCTCTAATCCGTATTTTCTCAATTGGCCCAATTATTATGAAACATGATCCTTTCCATATATATATGTTATTTTTGTCCTTTATTAAATATATAATTTTCATAATTTCCCATAATTATTTTTCACTAACACAAAAAGGAATAAAAAACAAAAGAATAAAAGAAGTGAAAATTATGATAATCAAAGAAGGAAAATGCTTACATATGCATTTTAGAAAAAATATGCCACTTATAGTTTCATATTTAAGCTTTTTCATGTCATAAGTTTCTGAAGACTTATGTACTTTTTTTATATTTTATTATAACATATGATATATGCTAGATTTCCACGTTTAATAAACCAGCAACTTAAAATAGTTATTAAGCCCTCTCTGTAGCTCCACTGCCCAGAGACACTATGGATAATCTTGTAAAAACAGCTTGTGCACCATAGATTGTAAGCCTGATCTGATGAATATGGCACCTGCCTGGCCTTGGGTCCAGATTTCAAGTTTGCACTCAAAGCTTCCTGGCAGGAGAAAAAAGCTAACACATGTCTGGTTTTACTACAACATGCTCTCCCCACTTTGGGCTGCCACTCTGACTTCTGTTTCTCCCTTAATTCCTAAGTCCTTTTCAAAGCCTTTTTTAGCTCATCTCTCTTTCTTTTTTTTTTTTTTTCTTGAGACGGAGTCTCGCTCTGTCACCAGGCTGAAGTGCAGTGGCACGATCTCGGCTTGCTGCAACCTCTGCCTCCTGGGTTCAAGCGATTCTCCTGCCTCAGCCTCCTGAGTATCTGGGACTACAGGTGCACGCCATTACACCCAGCTAATTTTTGTATTTTTAGTAGAGATGGGATTTCACCATGTTGGCCAGGATGGTCTCGATCTCTTGACCTCGTGATCCACCCACCTCGGCCTCTCAAAGTATTGGGATTACAGACGTGAGCCACTGTGCCTGGCCTTTCACCCCATCTCTTAATGTTTCATTACTGTAGGACTAGATTGGGTATATTCTTCCCATGGTCTAGCTGTTGGCATAGAGAATCATAGCAGTTGAGGATTCTCACTCCTCTACCTAACTAAGGTAGCAATTATCTTGATCATCTTCATCCCCTTTGTGGCCACAATAATACCCTGATCATCATCCTTCCATACACCTAGAAAAACTAGCTTTCTCAAAAATTCACTGACCTTTCTATAACTGCAAAGCTTAGGAGTTAGAAGCATTAACTCTGGAGTTAGACTGTCAGGTTCAAATCCTGACTCTACCTCTTACCTGCTGTATGACCTTGGACAAATTAGCCTTCTAAGCCTTTGTTCCTCACTTGTATCGTGGAGATGATGATAAAAAAAAATAATATTGATGTTAAAGGTTGTTATGAGGATTAAATGAGATAATATATGTAAAGCACCTGGACAATAGTGTACAAAATAAGTTCTTAATAAGCTATGACTGTTACCATTACCTTTTTGCCTCACATTTTTTAGGGTATGTATTGAGAGTTGCAGATTCAAAAATGCAAGAAACTTGAAAATCAACTGGTCCAGGGTTAAAAATACTCAAATGCCTACAAGGCCAAGATAGGCAATACGATTGATATGATTGAAACAAACTCACAAGATGAAGGACAGTAGGAAGAACTGTGGTCACCTGGCTAGACAGCACTCTAGCTGCCACTCAAGGTGAAGCACATTGCTGTCATATGAGATCAGGAGCCTGGTATTACCAGATTTTCCAGTTTTTCAAGAGAAGCTAGAAATCCAGATTTGTATGTAATTCCAGTGTATAAATGTCGACAGTCAATTCAAATTCTTATAAAAGGCTTTATTGGTTTAAAAAAAAAGAAGCATGGCAGCTTTTACTTTACAGCCTCTAATCTAATTGCATCTCATTTGAAAACTGAGAAAATAACATTATCAAAAAAAGTGCTATATGCCCAAGGGTGCACACAACTAGCTAAAGGCAAAACTGATAAAACTCACATCTCCCCCTGACTCCAGGGACCTCTTATGTCCTTTCCTATGGTGCTTTTTTCTCCTTTACATCTGTTTCTAATCTGCAACTAAATGCTGTTATTCTGTACTCTCCACTCCATTCTCATGGTCATCACGTTCACTGGGTTGCAGTTGTATCATAAACTTCTCACTGGAATTTCTGTCACTCCGATTCACCTTGGTTGGTTTGCTAAGATCAGACTAACCTTCTTGACATTAACCCTCACACCCCTGCCCTAAATTCTTCAAGAATTCCTTATCACTACTGCATCAGTGCGAAGTACCCTGGCCTGTTATTCAATCATCTGGCCTCAAGTTGGTTTCCTTCTGCTTTCCTCAGGCCTCTGCAGCTGGCCTGCATCCTGCCTGCTCCTGGAACAAGCTGGGTCACATTAACTCAGTGTTTCCTAAAGTAAGATAAAAATAATGGGAGCGTATAATAAAACAAGAACAAAGAAACATACATTGGTTTTGCTCCATACCAATGCATTCTTCTTAAAGTATATAAAAGATAAAGAGAAAAACTTCAAGAAAAACCCACAGAGAAAAGACAGATGACTTACCTGCAAAATGATAATTTGACTCATTACCCACAACAGAAGCTAAATAATAATGCAGTCATATTTCAAATGTTTATGGAAAATCTAGAATGTTATACAAAAACTGAAGTATTTCTTCCAAGCCTAGAAGAAATACTTTTTATTTATTTATTTATATATATGTATTTTTTTTTCTGAGACGGAGTCTCACTGTGTCACCCAGGCTGGAGTGCAGTGGCTTGATCTCGCCTCACTGCAACTTCCACCTCGGGGGTTCAAGTGCTCCTCCTGCCTCAGCCTCTTGAGTAGCTGGGACTACAGGCACGCACTACCACGCCCAGTTAATTTTTGTAGTTTTAGTAGAGATGGGTTTTCACCATGTTGGCCAGGCTGGTCACGAAATCCTGACTTCAAGTGATCTACCTGCCTCGCAAAGTGCTGGGATTACAGGTGTGAGCCACTGCATCCGGCCACGAAAATACTTTTTAGCCTCACAAAAATTCAGTGTGCCACTCATAGATCTTCCCTAAAACAATTTTAAAATTATTTCTGTTGCAGCAGGACAAATTACCACAAATTTAACAGCTTAAAACAACACGTATTTATTATCTCACAGTTTCTTTTGGTCAGGAGTTCAGATGTGTCTTGGCTGAGGTTTCTGCTTCAGGGTTTCTCACAGGCTATAATCAAGGTAATGGGCAAGGTGCATATCATCCAAAGGCTTAACAGGGAAGTGAGGTCACACAGGTGTTGGCAGGATTTGGTTTTTCTGTTTTGAACTGAGAATCTTAGTTCCTTGTTGGCTGCCAGCCATAAACTACCCTCAGTCCCTTATCACATGGACTTCTCCGTAGGGTTGCTCACAACATAGCAGCATCGTTCATAAAAGCCAGCAAGAGAGTCTACTAGCTAACCAGAAGTTACCGTCTCGTGCAACCTAGTCATGAAAATGACAATCCATAACCTTTGGTATGTTCTATTGGTTAGAACTAGGCCAGCCCACACTCAACACAAGAGAATTATGGAAGGGCACAAGGACTGGAGGTCAGCTTAAAGTCAGTCCACTAAACCAGAGCAAGAGAAAAAACCCAGAAAAAAAGACATGGATTATAAGGAAAATGGTTTTTATGTTATCTGCTTGATATTTGGTGCCATAGGTGGTTATACTTACTTTTATAAGTTTCTCTGCACCTCCTAAGCTACTTTTTACTTATTTTTGCCGTTATTATGTGAAAAATCACATTATTAGTGCACTACAACTTGGATGAGCAAAGCGTTAAGGACTTAGGTGTTGTGATGGCTGTGCTCCTTTCACAATTCTTACATACTTAGACAGTACGTCAGTGTGTTTAAATGAGAAAGAAAGGAAATTTATGGCTCAGGGTTACAAAAAGGTACTGAATTGAAATAAGCTTGATGCTCCTTAAGTAAAAGTGCACAAGGCATATGCACGAGAATCAGCACAGACAACTGCTTCTTCTGTGGGAGGGGGATGGGGAAGAAGGAATCGAAGATTTACTTCCTGTCTGGTCCCACTGAAACCGCAGGAAGGGAGGCAGTTTTTCCATTGGTGTTTGGCTGGAGTAGGGCAGATATTGCCAAAAGGCTTTTCTGCTGTTAGGTTATTCTTTTCCCAATCCTCCTGCAATGGGAATAGGCTTTCTTGGAGCTTTTTGTCTCATGCCTACTGGCAGCTCCAGTTTGGAGACAACAACGTCTCAAGACGATGTGAAAGGCAATAAAGAAACCTAAGAAGCTCACCATCATGTCATCTTTCAACTCTCAAGGTCCCTAGACCATCTGCCTTATTCTTTCTACATTTTTGAATCTTCCTGTGCCTGTTTGTTGTATTGTCTCTAGGGTTTTTTGGTTCTAGGATGGAGAACCTGGAAAGAATGGGGCTACCCCATGTTGGCTGGAACATGATCCATATTTTTAAATAAGTGTAACAAAGTAATTTTAAAAGAACACATTTGAGATAATTAAAGGAATTTGAGTATCAACTGAGGATAAGATGATAGAGGAATTGTTTTTAACTTGATTTGGTTTGGTGTGATAATTGTATTGTGATTATATAATGCCTTCAAATACAGATTTTTAAAAATCATTTTTCTTTATTCTTTGGAGATGTTTCCTGAAGTATTTTAGGTGAAATTATTTGACATCAGGAATTCCTATAAACTATATCTGCAAATTTTTTTCTAAAAATTAGAACAGGAGAAAGAGGAAAAAAGAAAAAAAAGAGGCCATGCGCAGCGGCTCATGCCTGTAATCCCAGCACTTTGGCAGGCTGTGGTGGTAGGATCATGTAAGCCCAAAAGTTTGAGACAAGCCTGGGCAGGATGGAGCTACAAAAATAAAAACTTAAAAATTAGCTGGGAATGGTGGCACATGCCTGTAGTCCCAGTTACTTGGGAGGCTGAAGTGGGAGAATCCTACTGCCAGGAGTTCCAGGCAGCAGTGAGCTATAAGGGCACCAGTGCACTCCAGTGTAGGTCAAAGCAAGACTCTGTCTCAAAAATAAAAAGGAAAGATAGAAGAATGAAAAAAGGGAGAGAAGACAGATATAACAAGCAAGAAGCAAGCAAGTGTGCCAAGATGCTGGTAACTGTTGAATCTGGCTGATGGCTAAATGGAAGTCATTATACTATTTTCTCTACTTTTGGGTATGGCTAAAAATTGTTATAATAAAAAGTTTTGTTAATTTAAAAATCATTCTCGTGATATTATGAAGAAAAGATTGGAAGGGGCAATCTAGCCAGAGGCAACTTCAGTAAACCCACAAGATATAATGGTCGTTTTGACTAGGATGGTGGCAGCTAGAGGAAAAGAAGACAAAAAAGTGAGCAAAAGATCTGGGAATTCATGACAATGGTTTGGGAAAAATATCTGAAGGAGGATTAAGTATCAAGTATGACTGCCAGGTATCTGGTTTGTGTTACCTGTGACAGGAAAGATGGGAGAAGGTACAATTTTGGTACAGAAAAGTGAGTAGGGAGGATTTGGTTTTGAATATGAGAAGCAACCAAGTGGAGTGATTTAGGCAGCATGCAATATAAAATCTTAAGCTTAAGAGCAAGGTCTAGATTGGAAGTGGTACAGCATTGGAAGTTGTTACATAAATGTTAGATGAACCATAACAATGGGTAAGAGAGTCATAAAGAGAAAAAAAGGGCAGGGCTTAGGACAGAGCCCTAAAAGACTTGAGAATCTACAAATCAGGAAAAGGTAATTTTTCTTAAAAATGGCCAAGCTGCAGGAGAACCTAGCATCCAGATCTTAGTTTCTAAATGCCATTTGTTCATTAATTTATTAGATATGATTAGTTAATAAGTAGGGTGGGCCCTTAATCCAATCTGACATACTCTTATAAGAAGAAAAAGGGCCAGGTGCAGTGGCTCACACCTGTTTGCTAGCACTTTGAAAGGTTGAGGCAGGCCGATCACTTGAGGTCAGGAGTTCGAGACCAGTCTGACCAATACAGTAAAACCCTGACTCTACTAAAATACAAAAATCAGCTGGGTGTGGCAGCGCCAACCTGTAATCCCAGCTACTCAGGAGGCTGAGGCAGGAGAATCATTCTAACCCTAGCAGGCAGAGGTTACAGTGAGCCGAGATCATGCCACTGCACTCCAAACTGGGCGACAGAGCAAGACTCTGTCTCAAAAAAGAGAAAGGACACTGCCACTTGAGGTGGCAGCTTCAGTGGGAAGTCAGAGCGCCAACTGAGTGAAAAGAATATCCATTCATAGGAGAAATCCTGCATAGGCTCTCAGAGTTGGAGCAAGAGAGTGAACAGGCATACAAGCCACCAGACACAGAGTGTCGATGCCCGTTTGGAGTGGCAGGAAAAATGTTCATTGGCAACATTTAGGCAAGTTGATTAAGTGAATATATTAAGGAATATAAGAGCCAAGTTTCTCACTCGCAGAAAGGGGAATTAAAACAAAGGAAAAAAGACAACTAGAGGCCGGGCGCGGTGGCTCAAGCCTGTAATCCCAGCATTTGGGAGGCCGAGACGGGCGGATCACGAGCTCAGGAGATCGAGACCATCCTGGCCTACACGGTGAAACCCCGTCTCTACTAAAAAATACAAAAAAAAAAACTAGCCGGGCGAGGAGGCGGGCGCCTGTAGTCCCAGCTACTCGCGAGGCTGAGGCAGGAGAATGGCGTCAACTCGGGAGGCGGAGCTTGCAGTGAGCTGAGATCCGGCCACTGCGCTCCAGCCTGGGTGACGGAGCGAGACTCCGTCTCAAAAAAAAAAAAAAAAAGACAACTAGAATTAACTCTGTGATGAACAGAAATTGGAGCTATTGACAATAAACTTACGCATTTCAGTAAATATAGATAGATATAGAAATAAACACAGTTGTGTGTGTGTGTGTGTGTGTACATATGCATACATCTATTCCTTAGCTTAGTTTTCTGAGAAACAGCAGGAGTACCTAGTACCGAGATCTGATTTCTAAATATTATTCGCTACTAAAAGGAAGCAGAAACTTCTTGGAAAAAATGGCAGATTCCAGGGCTGGAGGAGGAAAAGTACAAAATGATTGATTTTTGTGCTGAAAAAGTAATAGAACGTGTCAAAAGCACAAGACATCAACTTGCAGGGGTTCTCATTGGCCAAACTGGGGGAACTTCGAACATTAAAATCAATAATGATATTAAGAAATTATGGTTTATTGAATAAAATAGAAACTATGAACCCTAAGAGATATAAGTAAATGAATAAACTGAAAGTTTAATGAAAAGCAGGATATTTACATAGTCTTAAAGGACTCCCAACAAAATACTTCTAAAATTATACAGTGAAAAAGAGTAACTTTACAGTGAAGAAACCTGGCAGACACCACCCTGATCAAGTAATAAAAGTGAAAAATATTAGCAATGGGGGTCGTTAAAATCATGTGCACCTGACAGGATGTATTGAGAACACAGCATCACTTCTGTGATATTCCTGCCAATGATGTGTCACCTCAATATAATCATGAGAAGACTTCAGACACATCCATGCTGAAGATTGTTCTTCAAAATAACTGGCTGGTATCTTTGAAAGTATCAAGGTCATGAAAGTGGGGAAAAAAACTGAAAAATGTTTCTAGAGTGGAAGAACCTTGAGAGAAATAACAATAAAAGCAACACATGATCCTGAAATTAATCCTTTGGTAAAAAAGAACATTAGTGGGACAATTGATAAAACTGAAATAAAGTCTGAGGTTTAGGTGAGAGTAACATATTAATGTTATAAAACACATGTTAAAATATCCAGGGAACACAGGGCATTATATTGATAACCTTCTCTTAAATGGCCCAGAAAAAAAAAACTTCTTTGCACTTGCAACTTAAAGACCGTTGATTCTTTTATGTTTTATTTTTTATTTTTTTTTTTGCATTTGAAGAACACTTCAAAACATAGTACAGTGCAAAATGCCAGGCTCTAGAAGATACAAGACCTATACACAAGGAATTTACAACCCAGCAAAGGATTGAGACATGCACACCTGTATACCTGGTAAATCAAATTGAGCCAAGGATCAAATTTGACTGAAAAATTTTAACAGAGTTCTTGCCATACCACATTTCACAACATGTATTAAGGAAGGTTAATATTCCTTAACAAAATTGCCCCTGACTTGATCCAACTGATTTGCAATACTGAATATATGTATTCTTTATACTTCAATCCAACCCCTGGTAACTGACTAGGGTGAAATTGAAGGCATGGCCCAATTTTGTAAAGTAAATTTATAAAGGAATTTGTAAGTGAAGAAAATGGAGCTCCAGGGAACAAAAATAAAGAACCCTTTGTTTTACACCCACTATACCCAGTGCCAAAGTAGCATTTATTTTCCAAAGTATCAATCATCCCCCACAGAAAACTAATTTCTAAAATAGAAGAGGAACCCGGAGTAAATTTGTTACAATGATTTTCAAGACTCCTCATAAAACAACAGAAGAAAACGATCACTAGAGGGCACAGCTGTGTTGCTCTGAGGCATGTATATATAAGGAAATTTCTTCAATTTTATATCTAAATGAATTTATACCATCATTACACCTTTGAAATACAGTAGGTAAGTGAGTTCATTTCCAACAATGTGGGTGCAAGCCCTTGCCTGATACAGGTGATTTAGTGGCGGAGGGGAATTAAAAACGCTGTCGGAAAATTAAGACACTCTCATTTCTGGACTGCAATGTCATTTATATTTTTTTCTGGTTCTCAGGTCATATCTATTATTTTGTAGCATTTAAAATAGGACAATGTGTCTCCCCATGTTTAAGTTGAATCTCATTAAGAAGAAGACTTTTTGCTTTGTGTAACTGTTAGCCAGCACTGCAGACACCATTCCCTTACTGGCAGCTTTCCATTTATTTAAACCTTTGGCTTTCTACTAAGAATTAAATTTGAAATTTTCGTCTTTTAAATAACATCATCAGTAACTCAGAGTGATCACTTCTATGCCACTCTTACTGTTGGATAGTGAAGTTGTGAAATCTTAGTGCCTAATATTCTGTAGAATTTTTTCTCTTCAGTTAGGTCTCCTCTTCAATGAAGCAATGATGAACAAGAATTTTCTAGGATATTTAGCAGCCTGTGGTGTGTGATGTGTGGAAAGTGGGCTGAAAGCCGTTCCGCTGTCATTGCTACGTACCCCACGTCCACCCACCTGACACCTCTCTACTCACACTTGCCCACTTTCTCACATACACCTTTCCCTGGTCTTTCTCAAAAATAACTCACCCCAAAACACTGGTTAAGCATCTGAGCAATGCAAGGTGGAATAGAAAATGGTAAAAATTTATGCACACATTAAGAGCCTTATAATCTAGTTAGAAAGGCAAAGCCTAAAACTACAAAAATGTTTCAAACACATGATTACTTAAGGAACAACTGAAATTATGTGTTTAAGGGATGCAGTGGTTCAACCCTGTAATCCCAGCACTTTGGGAGGCCAAGTTGGGAGAATGGTAAGCCCAGAAGTTGGAGACCAGCCTGGGCAACATGGCAAAAACATATCTCTACAAAAAAATACAAAAATTAGCCGGGTGTACTCGTGTGCACCTGTGGTCCCAGCTACTCGGAAGGCTGAGACCGGCAGATCCATTGAGCCAGGGAGGACGAGTGTCTGCAGTGAGTCGTGACAGTGCCACTGCAATCCAGCCTGGGAGAAAGAGCGAAACCCTGTCTGAAAAGAAAAATGTTTTAACAGTCTATATTCTACATTTCCAGAACAATATCAATATTCTGACTCATTGTCACTTCATGTGTTAAAAAAATTTAGCATAGTATTTAACTTCAGTATCTTTAGGGGCTCTGAATAACTGGATTAGAATACAAGTGTTGTCAACTATTATGTAAATTCATATTTCTCATCTGTAAAATGTGAAAAGTAGTGCCTATCACTTAGAGTTAATAGGAAGATTATATTTTTCTGGGATAACGTACAGCAAGTAGTTAGCGATAATGGACAATTACATCATTGTGATATGTCAAAGTATATGTTCAAAACCTTTTATTGGAAAATCGTATTATTGTGGCTACATATCAGGTACCATGCAAAACTCTAGATAAAGATGAATCATACAGTTATTGCCTTCAATGAGCTTACCATCTAATACTAGCATTAGTATTATAAATATGGAAGAGTATATTTATGTCATAAATGTATATAAACATAAAAATACATACCCAGGAGGCTATTCTCAGATTTTTTTTTTTTTTTTTTTTTTACCATTGGGGTGCATGAGCAACAAATTTAGACCATTGACAGGTATATTAACAACTGATTATTGTACTGTGTTAAAATATTCTGCTGTCATGGTATGAATTAAGTGTTATGGGAGCCCAGACGCAAGATACATCTGGACACTCTAAAGTGTAGCTCAGAATTCATCATTCAGGAAAATACAAGAACAAAATTTCCAGCAGATGTAGTAAGCATGGGCTTTGGGTAAGAAAAAGCTGTGCTGAAATACTGACTCTAACACTTTCTAGCTGTGTGACCTCAGTGTGTGTGTGTGTGTGTGTGTGTGTGGAAACACTACTACTACCCACCCCAGGGCTGCCTGAGGATCTTTTTAAAAAAGACATTACGATAATATTCATTAGTTCAGTGCAGTTCTCTTGCTGTAGGTCTCTTTTCCCCTTGTTGTCTAAGGAGGATGCTCCTAACTAGATGTCTCTGCACATGCCAGGCCAGCAAAGCACTGAAGGGTAACTGGAGTTTTGAATTCTTCTGTTATTGCTGCTCCAAAGTTGTTTGTGGTTAATACCTGGATTTTAGCCCCTCATAACCATTCACTTTACCTGGGTTTCTGAAACCTGCTGCTTACCTACATGGACTTCTGATCTTCTGTCGAGCCCTGAACTGTTGCTACTGACTATAAACGTTTCTTGGTTTTTGTACTCCCATGTTTTCCTAATCTTGCTTCTCCCTGCTTCTGGTAGCAGCACTCTCATTTCCTTTGGCAACCCATCTATTTTTCATTCAGTCTGTAAGGCTCTGGGACTCTAGCCAATCACAAAAATGTATCTTCCCCGCTAGAGAAATTGGGTCCAGGATGGAGTACAATGCAAGTCAAAGAGAGCCAGGCCCAAGACACTTATTGGCACTTAGCAGGGCACACTTTCTCCTTCTTCTAGATTTGGAGCTGAAGTTGCCAGAGGAAATCATTAAGACAGCACCTGACTGAGAGTGAAGCCAGTGGAGTAAAGTATAATCAAAAGACAGTAATTTTTTTTAAAAAAATTAGCTTCCTGAGGACTTTTTTAAGGGCCTGGATCCACCAATACCTGAAGCCAGTAGATGTGCTAGATTTTTCAGCATATAAACCCGTAATTCTTTTTCCATTAAGCCTGGTTTTGGGCTTCTATGACCTGCAACTGAAAGAGTCCTAATACCTCTGAAGTGTGTTGGCCAATGCAGTCTTCTAACTGACTTCATTTAATATTGGCTGCCTCTGCCTCTCTAAACTAAAGTTCCAGCTTACTGCCATCATCGACAACTGAATTTATTACAAAGTACAGAACAAACCCACCTGCTTTCTCAGATCTGTTACATCTATACTAATTGTGTCAATCTACACTGCTTATGGATTACTTCTACACTCTGAAGCTTATGGTAAAATCAAAATAAGTTCAATCCGTCAATTCTCTATTTTTGAAGGGCACAGACTCTACCGCCTCATACAATCTTAATGCTACTACTACTACTAATAATAACTGTAAGAATAATAGCTGAAATTTATCCAACGTCTGCTGAGTAACCAGCACTACACAATTAATGGGTTATGTTTTGTGGGCTGCAATTATTATTTTTTAAAAATGGAGCAGGATGGAATAGAATCAAGTAGATTATAATGAAATGGAATGAAAAAGAAAATATCAGATTGCATCCAATAGGCTGGGCATGGAGGCTCACGCCTGCAATCTCAGCACCTTGGAATGCTGAGGCAGGCAGATAGCTTGAGCTCAGGAGTTCTAGGCCAGCTTGGGCAACATGGCAAAACCCAGTCTCTGCAAAAATGCAAAAATTTCCCAGGTGTGGTGGCACATGTCTTTAGTCCGAAGTATTCGGGAGGCTGAGTTGGGAGAATGACCTGAGCCTGGGAGGTCAAGGTTGCAGTAAACCGAGATCATACCACTGCAATCCAGTCTGGGCAACAGAGCCACCCAACTCTGTCAAAAAAAAAAAAAAAAAAAAAAAAAAAAGGCAAGAATTTAAGTATTGGTTTGCAAATTTTTATTTTCATTTATATCGTGTGTCTATGTGTGCATATATTTAACGATTTGCAACATGAACATATTTTCTAAATGTAGGTTGTGGTGAAGGTCATTTGTCCAAAGTCACAAAAATAGGAAGTAAGAGAGCCAGCTCTGACTCCAGGCGTAGACTGCCAGCTGACTTTCAAAACCATATGCCACTTATGGATAAGGAAATTACGCTTGGAGAAATCAAGTCATAGGGGGAAAGTGATAATACCTACCATATAGAATTGTAAGGATTAAGTCAGATAATATAATTGTCTGATATATAACTGAGCATAATGAAAGTTAATATTATACCATTTCAGAAGTTTTTTCATGTAACAATATATTAACAAATTTCCATTTCTTTAGTCTTTTACAACAGCATTTTAAATGCCTGCAATGTATTCCTTTGTATTTGCAGTTCTTTGCTTATTCGATCTGATACCATGAGACATTTAGGTTGTTTTCATCTTTTAACTACTTGCAATAAAAACTAACAGCGGCCGGGCATGGTGGCTCACACCTGTAATCCCAGTAATTTGGGAGGCCAAGGCAGATGGATCATGAGGTCAGGAGATCGAGACCATCCTGGCTAACGTGGTGAAACCCCGTTTCTACTGAAAAACACAAAAAAATTAGCCAGGCGTGACGGTGGGCGCCTGTAGTCCCAGCTACTCTGGAGACTGAGGCAGGAGAATGGTGTGAACCATGGAGGCGGAGCTTGCAGTGAGCCGAGATCATGCCATTGCACTCCAGCCTGGGTGACAGAGTGAGACTCCGTCTAAAATAAAAATAAAAATAAAATAATAATTTAAAAAAAACTAACAGCTTATGGCAACATCTTCTGTATAAATATTTCATAGGATAAATTCTGAGAAGGGGAATAGCTAAGTCCAAGGGCATACATGTTGTAAACTTTAGAAAGTTTAAACCAATTTACACTTTGCCCCAGCAATTGCTCTAAGTCTGGCATCTATAAATATGGGGTGTTATTTGTCAAGAGTTTTGAAACAACTTAAGAATCTATTTGTAGGATAAGTTACTGCTGTCACAGTAAGACCAACAAACAACAAAGCTGGCTTTGTGCAAATCTCATTAAAGCATCCCCGTGCTTGATCTTCAACTTCCTTACCCTCATCTCCTCCCCACCCTTGACTCACTCAGCTTTACATCTCTCTTAGAGCACTCTTAGTTTCCTCACGTAAGTAACTATTGCTGCCATCATTGGATACACTCTCTGGAACCCGACAACATCTATCTCCTGACTCTATAGGAATTGAGCAGGATCTTACTCTGTTTCCTAAACACAATCATACTGAGTGCAACAACACTGTCTGCTTGACTGCTTTAGCAGACTCTGACAGGTATTATTTGTAAACACCCAATACTCTTTTCCATATCCCTTCTTTTAGCAGCACCCCTGTCGTTTTCCAGACCTTTGTTTTAAGGAACAGCCCCCTACCCTCCAGTTCCATGTGATACTAGCGAGGGCCCTTCATCATAGTAACTCATTCTCTCTCCTAATGAGTGAAATAAAGATCCAATCTGAACCTATAACAGTAGCATATTCTTCTGAACAGAGAAATTGGTATAAGGGACAGACGCAGGACACATGAAGGGCCAATCAGAGTCTCTCTCTGAGCTCAAGGTACAAATTTTGAGTGAAGAAACTTCTCTCCACGTGGCTACTAAACTGATTATGACCTGTGGTACTGCTGGCACCTATCTTCCCCAGATGTCTAGAGAAAGTTGTCTGCTCCAGAAGTAGTCCAATACACCCAGAGGACAGAGATGAGCAGATCAAGAAATCTGATGACATCATTGGCCCTGCATTTAGCAGTGCTTGAAGTCAACACCAACAGACGTCTGAGTGGAAAAAAAAAAAAAAAACGAAAACTTGTTGGCCAAGGACAGTTTCATTGGTTTTCTGCTTCTAGTGATTAGAAGAGTCCTGACTGGCATAGTCATAAAATGAGCAAAATTAACAATATATATCTTGAGTTTGGATTAGGGAGGCATACAATCCGGAAATATTATATGGTAAACAGGGCAGGAATGGAGTTGGGTTGTAAAATAATATAAATAATAGTAGTTGTAAGAGAATGATGAATGCAAAATAACTCTAAGAAAGATATTCATTTTTAAAGGCAACATAATGAATTTAAATAAAAGAGGCAGAGCGTGGAGACTCAGCTATGGTTTCAATCTACCTCTAGACAGCTACATGTCCTTGGCCAATTCACATCACCTCTTAGGGACTTCATTTCCTCATCTAAAAATAAGTACACTGAATAGTTTAATTCTAGAATCTCGTATACCTCGAAAATCTAAGTTAACAGCCCAGTAAAGTTATTGTGCTATAACCTGTATTTCTAGGAAATGTTATTTTCTGATTGGCTTAGGCCTAGGTTACTGTCTGTTGAAGGCAGCAAGGGTGATATTACACTGCACGTGGAGGTGTAATGAAGCATATTACATTTGCTTTATTTTACTAATGATATTTTTCTACTCACACTTAACAAGTCCAGGATTCAAATCTGCCAATTAAAACTATCATCTTATTAGATCTTTTAGTCCTTAATGAAGACAAAAGAATAATTTTCCATTTTCTGTAGTTTTATGTGCATATGGACTCTGCAGAGGAATTTCTGAAAAGTAGCTCTTGAACAAGCAGCTATTTCTTAGCCACAATTTACAGCATATTTGCCATATGGAGTCCAGGGGCAGTACTGGGTAAGCTCAATTGTTACCATATTGAGTGCATGTGCACAGTGGGTGGGCAAGTTCATAAGCAGGGCCTTAGACAATGATTGCAGACTAACTAGTCTAGAGGCCAAAGGGTACCTATGCATGCAAAATGGTCCAAAGAGGTCTGTAGAAACCTGGAAAATGCATGCCTTGTCTGAAGTAGGCAGCTGCTACTCAGCTCCAGTTTATTGTTGCCACGAGGGAGTGTGTGCTCAGCACTGCCAGAGAGAATGTCTGATTCAAGGGAAGCCAGAAATCTGTACTTTTTAATGCAAAATCTCCTGATTTTTAAAATATTGGCAACTTATTCAAAATTTTAAAATTATTATGCAGACCAACAATGTGTGGTCCTAACAAAACCCATCTGTGGTCTACCAGATTGTGACCTCTGCTCTAATAATTGTTCTAGAAGGGGTCAAACATTCAGAAGGAATGGTGGTAAGTCAAGGTCATTCATAACCTATATTAATTTTATGAAATGCTCAATGACTTCATCATCCATTAAAGTGGGTATTTTGGGACAAACACAGATGCCTTCTAAAATCACTGTGTGGTATTGTAATTGTGTCCTCACTAACCCCTCCTCTAATGTGTAATAACCATGTGGCTTGGGTGGAACTGATTCCAATCCCACCGCACAATAAGAAATGTATTTTATTTCATTTCTTGGTGGTGCATTTCTTAATGTAGTTTGCATTTGAAAACACTCAAGAAGAAGAGAGTTACAGAATCTATCACACACACACCATTTCTGAGAAAATACTCAAGTGAATATTACAGTTGACTCAGTAATATAAAAAATATGGAGCTGAAATGTCACTAAGCAAACTATAGTGACTATTTATAATCAGTCAAGGTTCTAGTTTGCAGAAATTAATTTAAGTTAATTTAACTAAGGTAAATTTGAACAGAAAAATAATCTATTGGGAGTATACTGGGTACTATATTATTTATCTATTGCTGTACAACACATTCCTGGTGATTTAAAACATCGTTTATTGTCTCACAGTTTATATGGAAGCACAGCCTCGCAGGTCCTGTGTCTTTGGATCTCTTGTACGTCTGCCATCAAGATGTCAGCTGGGGCTGCAATCACCTTAAGGTTCAATTAGGTATGAATCTATTTCCAAGCTCATTCAGGTGGTTGTTGGCAGGATTCAGTTCATTGTGGGTCACGGGACCTCAGGCCTCAATTTCTCATGAGCCATTAGTAGCCTCCCATAGTCCTCTGCCACATGGACTCACAGGGTGGAAACCACTGCAGCAGTCGCTGAATACTGCACATCTCCTCCCGCGCGGCCAACTCAGCCAGTTCTGAACTCTAGATACCCTCTACAACATTATTTAGAATTAATGTCTAATTAGCTATTGAAATAATCTGCAAATATTGTAAAAATTATGAAAGTATTTTTTAAAGAGATGTAAAATTAAAATAATTTATTGTAATCACAAATAATAATAACCTGAAACTATTAGAAGAATTAACTTTTTTATCCTACAAGGGGAGAATTAATAAATGATGGTATATACATAATTTTTAATCTTTTATTGTGAAAAAGTTCAAGCATAAACAATAAAAGAGAATATTGTTATTAACCCTCGTGTATCCCCATCCAGCACTGGTGATTATCAACATTTTTTTTTTTTTTTGGTCAATCTTCTGTCATCTCTTCCATATACTTTTTTCTGGCTAACATATTTTAAAGCACATTCCAACCAATATAAATGATATGATATTGATGCTAATAAATAAGTGGCATTCAAAATTATTTTTAAAAAATTTAAGGCCATAATTAAATTTCTGTTTGTTAAATGTCTACTGTATGCCAGACATCTAGGCAAACATACAATGATAAGAATTTAATATAACTTTTCAAGCTAAATCAGTGAGTGTTTATGTGCTAAATAACACAGTTTAAAAATATACATAATAAAATTTGTGAGAAATTATACTAATAGATTGAAAAAAAATCAGACAATCTATGTCTCTCAGTCTTCTACAGAACAAGCTAACAAATATAATATACATTATATAATTTAGCATTATATATATTGAGCTTTTTACACGTGGACAATGCATATTCTTTTCAAAATTCATGATGCATTTTATAAAAGGGTTTCTTAATATATTCCAAATAATACAAGTAATAAAGGCACGTTCTTTGACTACAATATAATAAAAGTAAATATTTGTATGGCAACAAAACACAAATAATAAATAAAAGTCCACTTATTAACTAGAAATAAAATGTACACTACTGAGTCACAGAAAGTCACAGCATCAATAGCAGACTAATTAGAAAGCACCAGTGACCTGTAAGCATGACAACACAACCTTTAAATTTATGAGAAGTACTTACACTTTATTCAGAATAAAATGCATACTTTTAAATACTTTCATTATCCAATAAGAATTAATAAAAATAAGGCCGGGTACAGTGGCTCACATCTGTAATCCCAGCATTTTGAGAGGCCAAGGCAGGCGGATCACCTG
The DNA here is from genome assembly GCF_024542745.1 of Macaca thibetana thibetana. Lineage (NCBI taxonomy): Eukaryota > Metazoa > Chordata > Mammalia > Primates > Cercopithecidae > Macaca > Macaca thibetana. The sequence continues at coordinate 56,768,653 of NC_065579.1, forward strand.
AGGTCAGCAGTTCGAGACCAGCCTGACCAACATGGAGAAACCCTGTCTCTACTAAAAATACAAAATTAGCCAGGTGTGGTGGTGCATGCCTGTAATCCCAGCTACTCGGGAGTCTGGGGCATCAGAATCGCTTGAACCCGGGATGGGGAGGTCGCGGTGAGCTGAGATCGCGCCATTGCACTCCAGTCTGGGCAACGAGAGTGACACTCCATCTGAAAAAAAAAAAAAAAAAAAAGAATTAATAAAAAATATGTGTCAATTATCTATTCATTGCCTCTCGGCTCCAAATTTACCCTTTGTGATTGCTCTGTAAAATGAATCTGGGTTGGTCTTTCAAATATTTTTTGCTTGCTGGCTGGCACTGAAGATTTATCAGTAAAGAGGGTTGGAGAGACACTGCAATAGGAAAAGGATCTTGCTTCCTGGTTCTGGTGTGCTTACAAGGCAGGTTCCTAAGAGAGTGAGTGGGTGGCTTTCTCCAGCACCACGCTCCTGAAGCACTCATAGCTTCTTGAGGGCTCAACTGTTGCAGTGCATGGCAGCCACAGCACCTAGAGGTTAGCAGCCTGCCAACTGCAGTGCTTGCAGTTTCTCCAACGCCAAGCTCTTACACTGCAGTGGACAGCAGCACTCAGGGGCCAGAAATTCTCCCACTCCATGCCCCAACATCCCCTTTGGGTGCTTTTGTAGCAGAGTGAGACATCTTCCTGTGAACCATTTTTCCTAGCATCCTCAAGGGCAGATTTTTGGCAAGTTTCAGAGAGCAGATTTCCAGCAAGTTCCACTGATGTAGTATCACAGAGACTTCTTTACCATCCAGTGAGCCAAGAGGGCATTCTCTCCAACAAGGTCAGGTGTCAGTCGCAGGGATGGGGCGGGGCAGAGAGTGGAAGCTTCTTGCTTGGGTGCTCTATCTCAACCCAGAGAGTAGTGGCTGTTCCTTATATGTGCTCTTCCTGTGTTTAGTGTTCTTTTTACTTCTTACCAGTCAATCCCTAATTACTTCAATGCCTTAATGTGGTTAATAATTCTTTATACTAAACCTTCCCTGTTCAAATTATGTGACTTATCTCCCTCTTCTAATTGGATCCAGACTGATACAAACTATTCAATTCAAGAAATTAGAAAAAGAATAAAACAAAAGAAAAACAGAAGACATTACTAGTGATAAAAAAGAAATAAGTAACGTAGAAAAAAGAGTCAGCAGAATTGATAAATACATACAAGAAACCTTTAAAAAAGTTGCCAAATTTAAATAGGCAAGCTTGTATGGCAATATTAATCAAATAAATAAAAGTGGCGGCCGGGCGCGGTGGCTCAAGCCTGTAATCCCAGCACTTTGGGAGGCCGAGACGGGCGGATCACGAGGTCAGGAGATCGAGACCATCCTGGCTAACCCAGTGAAACCCCGTCTCTACTTAAAAAAAAAAATACAAAAAAAAAAAAACTAGCTGGGCGAGGTGGCAGGCGCCTGTAGTCCCAGCTACTCGGGAGGCTGAGGCAGGAGAATGGCGTAAACCCGGGAGGCGGAGCTTGCAGTGAGCTGAGATCTGGCCACTGCACTCCAGCCTGGGCGACAGAGCGAGACTCCGTCTCAAAAAAAAAAAAAAAAAAAAAAAAAAAAAGGGGGGCTGGGTGCGGTGGCTCAGGCCTGTAATCTCAGCACTTTGGGAGGGTGAAGCAGTCGGATCACTTGAGATCAGGTGTTCAAGACTAGCCTGGCCAACATGGCGAAATTCTGTCTCTACTAAAAATACACCTGTAATCCCAGCTACTCAGGAGGCCGAGGCAGCAGAATCACTTGAACCCGAGAGGCAGAGGTTGCAGTGAGTCGAGATTGAACTACTGCACTCCATCCTGGGTGACAGAGTGATATGCCATGTCAAAATAATAATAATAATAGTAATAAGAGTACACAAATGCAGAATATTAAAAATAGGACAGAAAATATAACAAATCTTAGAAACAGAGGTGATTAAGGCAGTTAAGAGAAGAATTCAATACATCTGAGAAAATGCAAAAACAAAAATTGATTCAAGAAAAGCTATAAAATCCAAATACATAAATAACCCTGAGAGAAATATTAAAGAGCCATCGCACCAAAAAAAGCCTGGTTCAGGCAGTTTCACTGTGAAGTTTTCCAGTTTTCAAAAAGCAAGTGAGTCAGTCTTAGGCTCTTTAAACTGTTTCAGAGGGTGTGGAATGAAGAAAAGAGTATCCTCATTGTAACACTTCTGTAGATCTCATAGTAAAGTACAGACAGTAATATCTGTGAGGCACTAAGATTAAGAATAAACATGAATAAAGCAACTGATTCAGTGATGTGTACACTAAGAGAAAAGGAGGGAAAGAAACACTGTTGTTGAGGTGCCTATTACTAGTGCCAAAATACTACTGTAAGACATGCCGTCTGGGCAAAAGTGCCCCCAAAGAAAGTTTGGTTACTTTTTTTTTTGAGATGGAGCCTTGCTCTGTCACCAGTCTGGAGTGCGGTGGCGCGATCTTGGCTCACTGCAATTTCTGCTTCCCAGGTTCAGGTGATTCTCCTAGTTTGGTTACTTTTTTAAAAATAATCACAGAGTGAAATAGGCCTCTCTATAATATCTATATTAGGGGACAGTAATAGGAGTTAAAGAAAAGCTATGAGAAGATGATATGGCCAATCCACAAAGGAAGGGAGGAACAGGCTAAAACACTCACTCTGAGTTGAGCACAAGTTCTGGTGTGGTTCAAGAAAATACTTACTGAAACATTTGCTGTAAATCTGTATAGCAAGGAGCGCATTAACATAGTCAAAAGACAACAAGCTAGGAAAACATTTGCAAGCCATATAGCCAGCAAAAGCCTATTTTCCTACGTACTCAAGGTGTTCACATTGAATAAGGAAAGGATCAACTGCCCAACATAAAAATGCACAAAGGGTATGAACAAGTGGTATGAACATTGATGCATGAAAAAATATATGTAAGTAGTATATACACACATACACACATCAAAGCTTTGGCTTGGAAAATTTCCTTTTGCTTATCAGAATTCTACTTATCATACCCTCAAGAAAGGTTCTAGAGAGCTCCTTTAGCATCCCTAATTTGAATGCTCAGTGTTAATATCCCCTCTATTCAAAGGGAAATATTAAGGGTTTCTTTAAACAAATAACATCTGCATGTGAAAAAGTTAATATTACCCAAAGTGAAACCAAAATTTTCTAAAAGTGAGATCTAAAAGTCATCTATATCAACATCACCTGGATGATTTATAAAATGCAGATTCACGGGCTCTGCTGTAGCCCACAGAATAAAAATCATCTCAAGACCACAAGACCAGTGTAGTTTAAGCAGGAGTCGACCTTGAGTGCTTTGAAAATGCTTCTCAACCGGGCACGGTGGCTCACGCCTGTAATCCCAGCATTTGGGAGGCCGAAGTGGGCGGATCATGAGGTCAGGAGATCGAGACCATCCTGGCTAATACGGTGAAACCCCATCTCTACTAAAAATACAAAAAAATTAGCTGGGCATGGTGGCGGGCGCCTGTAGTCCCAGCTACTCGGGAGGCTGAGGCAAGAGAATGGCGTGAACCCGGGAGGCGGAGCTTGCAGTGAGAAAAGATGGCATCACTGCACTCCAGCCTGTGCAACAGAGCGAGACTCTCTCAAAAAAAAAAAAAGAAAATGCTTCTCAGGCAATTCATATGTTCATTTGACTGTGAGAATTCAGCACCTGCGAATCAATAATAAATGTCTACCTTTGTTTTTATAGATTTTATAAGGTGTTTTTCACAAGCATTTTAAAATTTCATGCTCACATCCAGTCTGGGTGGCTGTCTGGGCTAGGAGTATTAGCTCCACTTTCAAAATAAGGAAATTAAAGTCAGAGAGATTTAGGGACTTATTCAAAGATTCACCTAGAAAATGGTAGAGCTCAGATTTCATTATATTTTCATGACCACAAGTTCTGTCTTTATCCATATGTAGAGCTCATACAAACCCCCTAAAACTCACATTTCTTCACATTTGCAGAACCAACTCACAGTGGTTCTTCAGAACAAAGTGACAACAACAGGTAGAAACAGCAGTAGTAAAGGATTGCAAGTACTTTGGGAACTCATGGCTCCATGAGGCAGAAGTTGATCTCACAGATGTGGAAACTGATGGCCAGATGGTTGAATGGTTACATGGCTGTCCCTTCAAGAAGGAAGGGTCAGGAACATATCTATAATAGGAGACAGTGATAGGAATTAAAGAAAAACTATGAGAAGATGAGATGGTCAACCCACAAAGAAAAAATGGAGGCACGGGCTAAAACACTCACCCTGAGCTGAGCACAAGTTCTGGTGTGGTTCAAGAATAACTGAGCCAAAGACACTCAGCAGCAGAAGCAGCAAGAGCAGTATCAGTGACAATGACCCCAGGCCAGAGACAAGAAGCCAAGCATGTCACCCAGAGCCTCTGCCTCCATGGATTCTGTAGTTGGAGGACTCACATATTTCTGTAGCCCTTTCTTCCCAGATGCTCGAGAATCCCACTGCAGCAGAATTTGCTCTTGATCCACGGCCAGGCCTGTGAATCCCAGCATAAAGACCTCAGGAGAGATTCTGGTAGCCCCAGCTACAGACTTGCTCTCTGCTCCTTATGCTGGGGACTTTATGCCAGTGTCTGAGTGTTTCCCTGGCCCCACAGTCCACCTTGCATCTACATACCCCTTTAGTGACCTCTATATGTATCTCTTCCCCTAGAACCCTATAACACCTTGTCCCTAGATGGAGCTGGCTTTCCGGATAGAAACTATCTCAGCACTGGGACATTTCTGAATTGCTAAAAGAGTCTGTCCACTGAAACAATTTGCTGATCCCCTAGGGAAGCCATTATAGAACCTTATGACAACTATATGTTAATGAGTTTATCCATGTTTTTGCCTGAAGTTGCTGTTTGTTCATTTTAATTGCTTTGCAGAATTCCAAAGTGGATCTATACTATACTTTTAAATCCCTTCTTCTGATGGTAGATAATTGAGTAGTTTCCAATTTTGGCATGTAATAAATATTGCTTTTATGCTAATAATGAATTTTTATTTCATATACATGAAATTGTTGTATAATCAGGTTTAGAAGATAATGCCAAAGAGTTATGTAAAGTAGACTACCAAGTTACTCTCCTACAGGAGAGTTCCTGTTGCTCAGGATCCTCACCAACAATTAGTATTGTGAGACTTGACTTTTTTTTTTGTATTTTTAGTGGATATGGGGTTTCACCATGTTAGCCAGGATAGTCTCAATCTTTTTCTCATGATCCACCTGCCTCGACCTCCCAAAGTGCTGGGATTACAGGTGTGAGCCACTGCACCCGGCCAGAGACTTTACATTTTTGTTAAACTGCTGATTGTGTGTGTGTGTGTTTTTTTTTCATTTCTCTCATGACTAATGAGATGAAGCACTTTTCATATGCTTTTGGACCATTAGGATTTACTCTTACCTGAAGAGTGTACTCAAGTGTTTTGTCCATTTTCTAATTGATTGTAATGAGTTCTTCATGTATTTTAAATACTAGTCTTTCGCAAACATTTTCTCCCATTCTGTTGCTTGTCGTTTTATTCTTTATGGTGGCATTGAATTATTATTATTATTATTTTTTGAGACAGAGTCTCACGCTGTTGCCCAGGCTGGAGTGAAGTGGCGTGATCTTGGCTCACTGCAACCTCTGCCTGCCGGGTTCAAGCGATTCTCCTGCCTGAGCCTCCCGAGTAGCTAGGACTACAGGCGCATGCCACCATGCCTAGCTAATTTTTGTATTTTTTAGTAGAGACGGGGTTTCACCATATTGGCCAGGCTGGTCTCAAATTGCTGATAATTATTTTTCAAAAATATATTTATAATGAAATTTTACACCTCAGAAAATGATTTGTTCTTTCATTTTAAGAGACTAGGGTAATGATTATTTGGAGGAAAGGCATTAGAAAAGATTACATATTCCATGGCATATTCTTCTGTAATGCTTGGAGTTTTATCATGATTATGTATTCCTTCATTCAACAAATATTTACTGAGCACCTAATGTATGCCAAGAAAGGCTCTAGGTCTTAGAGATCCATTACTGAACAAAAGAGACAAAGACTCCTGGCCTAATGGAATTTACAAAAGAGGACTCTATATTGCTTTTATTTAGAAAAAAAAGCTACAAAAGACTCTGGTTTCTATCACACTTTCATTTTGCACTTTCAAATATCTATATATAAAAACAACATGGCACAGAACTCAGAGTAAATACTTGAAAAGATAAGCAAAAGCTTTTGGTCAAGAGTTGCTATTGATTTTTCCCTTATTTCAGCAGCAAATTTTCCAGAAAGCACACTAAAATGTCAGACCCCAGGCCTCTCAAACATATAATACAAAACCATATAAAATGTTTATTTTAAAACACCTTAGTGTAATGAGCCATCTTAAATCAATGATGCAGGTAGTTTAAATGTGAGTCAGATTCTGGGCTGGCTTTGTCTATAGTAATGATATTTAAATTTCATTTTGAGTCAGTGATACATACACAAGGAAAAATAAATAGATGAGCATGTACGATATATGGAATAAATATATCTCGCTTTCATTCAGGATCCACCTCCTCCAACCCACTCGCCCTCCACCACCACAGCCAGAGTTAGCAGCTTCTTGTGTGTTCTTCAGAAGGTGTTGAATTATGTACAGACACATAGGGATTATGTATGTAGTTCTATGTTTTAACTGTTCTGTACTGCCAGGTTAATTCTGTGAGCGGAGGCTACAGATTTGGGGGATAGGAGCTTGTGATATCAAAATCACAAGTTCAGAACTGGGCCAGGTGAAGCTGAAAGGGGGTCCCTGAAAAAGCCTCTGCACTCCCAGGCTGGCACCCTTGCTGGTGCAAGCAGCCTGAGAATTGCTGGGATGCCGCATGAAGGTGGCAACGCCCTCCAGTGGATCCCAGGCTACACCCCTCCCACCTCAGCCCAGGCTTCGGAGTGAATATTGATGTCGATGGCTTCACTTCACCCCTTCTGTCCTCAAAAATAAAATGACTGCTGATGTCATGCCATATCCACTTCCTTCTTGATTTCTGGGCACTTCCCTCTCCTCGCCACCCACCATTTTGCCTGTGGGATGTCACTGCCCTTCTGTGCTCAACCCCTTCCTTTGCCTGTCCTACATTCAGCATAGCTTTCCTGAGTGCAAACTTGAAGCAATTTCTTGTCTTCTGTTAGTTCCTGCCCTACCCACACCTTTGGTCTCCTATGCTTCAGGCTTCTTCACAGGCCCAACAGCCAGTGCTCTGAGAAAGGTGTCTAGGTCTATAACGTCATCAGCCTTGGGGGATCAAGTTAATATATACAGTGCATATTTTACAAATATCCCTCTCCCCTGTACTAAAAAAGTCTCTCCAAAATAGGATTGCCAGTTTTAACTTTAAAAAAATGGGATGCTTAGTTCAATTTCAATTTCAGATAAACAAGTGATTTTTTAAGCATATATCTGATGCAATTATCTTTCATCTGTATTTAATCTGCCAGTTCTATTTCCAAACCAGTTGAGCAGTTAAATTAAACAGTCCTTCTAATCTGCATGTCTTTGGCCTGAAAAACAAAGTTCTAATCCTCCTTTCAATGACTGTGGCCCATACACAGCAAAATGTCCCACCAATTTCAAAACTGGGCATTTTGAGTAGCCTTGGGTCAGTGCAGGAGGTATTTCAAAGCGGTTGCTAGGTGGCAGACCTCAACCCTGGAAAGCATTTTTCACATTCTATTAGTACTGCTGGGTGAGACTAGCTTGGTAGTCAGCCCAAATGTGTATGATTTAGAGAGCTTTACTTTGTTACCATTTTTTCTTCCAATTTAAAATCAATAGCAAAACCAGGTTCAAATAGCACATCTAAAAAGCTTTGTCTTTTGAGCCAAATGCCAGAATGTCTAGGTAAACACAGAACCAAGTAATCACAGGCTTCATTTATTTCAGCTATTTTTCTCTGCTGGACTTTTGAGGCAGATAAGACTAGATTTCTTCCAAACAGATCTGGGCAGGAGAAAACTTGAAAGTACCGGCCGGTCTTAAGTATCCTCACATGATTCTTGATATAAATTTACCTGGAAAACAGAGTGGACACAACAGATTTGTTCTTTTAAATCTTGAGTTTTTTGCAAACATTAAACTGGTTGTACAAAAGGAACAGTGTGACATACCTTTGTTCAAATTACTTAATAAACTTCATGAAACAAGAATTGTGATTCTACATGCTGTCTTGTTAACCAGCGAAAGAGCAGGATCCAGGAAAGGACAAAAAAGAAGAGAAATAATCAAAATAATAGTAATAGTGATTATAGCACCTCAACCCAATTTCCTCAAAAAGTACCAGAACCCTTAGAGCATGTTGATGCATCATGATTTCACCATTAAGATAGCATTAAGAGCAGACTCTAAATTAAACATAACAAAATTAAATAATACCTGAATCTTTGTTCAATAAAGCATTCTCTTTAACTGTCTTACATCTTCCAGGCATTCAGGGATGGGAACAAAGCAAAGAATTACAGAAATTAAGAGCTGGAAGGAATTTTACAGTTTTTTCACTGGTGCTCAGATTTTGCAAAGAAATAATTTAAATGTCTATTAATAGGAAATTTGCTAATGAATCATGTACTATTAGGTGAAACCATATGAAATTCCTGATATTTGACTGTTTTTGACTTACAAAAATGGCAATTTTATTTGATCTACCTAACGCTCTGCAGTTATTAAAAATATATGGTAGTTCTATAAGTATTGGCATTAAATGAATTGTATTTAAGGTAAATTGTAAGGAACAGAGGAGTGTTACAGGGTGCCAGTGTGTAGCATGTGTAGGGATATATATGCTTACTAATGTCTACCATACATCTGAATTTATAAAGTACAAGAAACTGTTAACAGTGGACGCCTCTAGCGGGCCAACTTGGAAACTAGAGACAAGAGTGACAGAGATATTTTTACTTTTACGCAGTCCTAATTTTTACTACATGCATGTATTAAATATTTTACAGCAAACACAAAACAAAAACAAAGCAACAAGGAAATCACTGTTTAGAGAGGTAAAGCGTCTGTACAAACCATACTGTGAGCTCATACTAGAACACGTTGAACAAAGTGGCTGCTCAATTGCTTACCTCATTCCTACAATTCAAAGAACAAAAGCGAACAGCTCTTGGTGGCTGCCAGTTGTGGGAGCCACTCTATACTCTGACCTCACGGTTTACCTGGGATCTTAATTACTCTAGTTAAATGGGGACCTTCCCCCTCAAAACATGGTGTCACTGGAGGTTCAATGCATCACCTTTCAATCATTCTCACTGCGGTTGTGGGTGAACAGATTGCATGCTGCAGGCAAGCGCTGGGAGCAAGAAAGAAGCCCTTCTCCACCTGGTGAAGTCTTCTAGCCATTTGCCTTCCATCTGGCCATGGAGAGTCCTCGGAGTCATTTTCAACAAGTCCTAACCCTTTTCTCATTATGATCTTTACTCTTTATCATGGAGTTAAAAATAATAGAATTTTATTCTAATTATTTGCTGTTCAAGAGGGGGAAAATAAATTAGAATTCAGTTTTTTGTGCACTTATCTGGTTAGGTCTCCCCTACTCTTTGCCCCCATCCCCATTTCCTACTTTCCTACAACCATTAGACCGGCCACATCCAAATTATTCTAATCTATACCAGTGCTTCCCAAACTGTGCTTGAGAGGAGGAAATACTTCATGTTGCAGTTCAAGAAACTGTGGTCTTAGAGATTAAATGACTTGTCTTCATTCCAACAGTTCAAAAGTGGTAAACACAAACTCAAACCCAGCTTCCTGATGTCTAATCAAGTGTCCTCAGTCTTGAAACTAAAACTGTTTATTTCTCCCTTATCGTCCATCTACTGCCCTATTTTTCTCCTTTCTTTTACTGTCACAATTCCCACCGTTGCAGTTAAGTTCCTAGACTGTTTTCTACTTGTCTTCTCCATAAGTTCTGCCAGTTGGGTTCAGTGCCCACCAAGACTGAAGGTGCCAGTTGCAAGGGCACTAAGTGAGCAGCATCTTTAGCATTCAATGCTATCTAAGGTTGGTCTTTCCTGATACACCATGGCAAGAATCATCTGCCTATTTACTTCATCACTGCACCTATGGCTAGCTGAGGGCGAGGTACCAACCACGAGTTGAATAAATATTAGGTGACTGACAGGGCTGCTGATATGACTTTCCTTTCGGAAACTTCCTTTCTCAGGCTTTTGTGGCTTTCTTCCTACTTGGATGACATCCCTTCCTCCACCTCCTTTTCCTTATAACTTCAGGCATTTTCACCAATTGATCAATCTGTCCATTACTGAAGCAATACTGGAGATAAAGAACCAGTCTGACGTTGGGGTGTTTATATTATTTGTAAAAAACATAAATACATAATGGAATCACAAACAATATAACAATATAGCATAATAATTATGAGCCAGGCTGCATGGCTTTTTAACTCTCTGTGCTATACTTAATTTTCTTGTGTATAAATGGATTATGGTAGTAGTTCCTACTTCATAAGGTTGTTGTGAGGATTAAATTATATAATATAGTTGAAGCACTTCAAAGAGGGTCTGTATACTGTAAGTGCTCACAAAATATGTAAGATAATATATAAATCATTAGTAAGTGTTGTAGAAAGTCTCCTTTTAAGAACTTTTTTCCCAAAGAGATCTAGTCAATTTTCAAAACCTGTTTTTCAAGTACCCTCTCCAGATTTTTCTTTATCATTTTGACTTACCACTCCATTGTCTCAGGAATCACGGGGATATTACCCTGTTTAGGACATTGAAGATTTGAGAAACGGAGAACAGGAGCCTCAAATAACAGCCAGCATCAACCAGCTGTGAGGCATGAGAGGGGGGCTTTGTCCTCCTGACCCAGACAACCCCACAGCTGGCTCCCTGTTGCCACATGAGAAAACCTAGGTGAGACCTACTGAAGAATTGCCAAGCCAGCCCACAAAATGGTGAAAAATAACAAATAATAGAAGTTGCTATTTTATGTCACTAAGTGTTGGAGTGGCTTGTTTCACAGCAAAACATAATCTAAATATCACTATTAATCCAGCCATGCAGAGTAAACATAACATTTTGGTGAATATTCAAAATCTAGACATTATACATATACACAAATATGTTTTATATATTTAGAAGTAGTTTTACATACAGCTATTTGCACTTTGTAAAACTCAAAGTAGGATAGTTTGCATAGTGTGTATTAAAACAGCTTTCTAAAAAAATTTAATCATATATTTTGAATTTTTGTATAATTATAATTGCGTATAATTATTTTTGGTGGTTGCATTGCACATCATGGTTTATTAGCCAGTCCCTTGCTGATAGATATTTAGCCTGTTGCTAACTTTTGGCCACCATAACAAAAGGTTTATTTAAGTTAATCAGTATTTTGGTTAAGTATCATCTAATTGCTCTTCAGAAAGATGTACCAATTCACATTCTTACCATGAATGATTCAGAATTCTCTTTTGTCTGTGCTTTTACCAACAGTGAGTATTGCCTTTTTAAAAGACAATCTTGTATGGGCGCTGTGGCTCACGCCTGTAATCCCAGCACTTTGGGAGGCCGAGGCTGGTGGATCATGAGGTCAGGAGTTCAAGACCAGTCTGGCCAAGATGGTGAAACCCCATCTCTACTAAAAACACAAAAATTAGCTGAGTATGGTGGTGGACACCTGTAATCCCAGCTACCTGGGAGGCTGAGGCAGAGAACTGCTTGTACCCGGGAGGTGGAGGTTGCAGTGAGCCAGGATCGTGCCACTGCACTCCAGCCTGGGCAACAGAGTGAGACCCCATCTCAAAAAAAAAAAAAAAAAAAGACAATCTTTGCTAATCTAATAAATGAAAAATTATCTCATTACTTCTTAAATTTTGTTTTTATTATTGGGATTGAGTATATTTTGATGTACAGTGGACACCCTTCTCCAAAATGCTTATTCTTACTCTGTTCATTTTACAACTTTTGTTATCTTATTCTTATTAATTGTATGATATAGCCATTTAACACTTTGTCATATATATTTATTTATATATTTTAATATATAATATGTATTTTTAATATATAATATATAAATATTTAAATATATGACTATTTATATTTATATTTTATATTTATATTTATATTTTATACGTATTTAAACATTTTTCTCTAATTTCCTTCTAACAGAAGATTTCCCTCAAAATTTATGGGTTTATGTGGCATTTCTCAATGCACAAAGGCTAAAATGTTTAAATTGTCAAGTCTGTCAATGTTTTGTTTTTTATTTCTGACACTGGTGTCATCATATTCATTTTTTAGAAGATGACAAAGTTTAAGTATCTTCAAGGAGTATGTATTAGTCCATTTTCATACTGCTAAAAAGATACTACCTGAGACTAGGTAATTTGTAAAGGAAAGAGGCTCAATGGACTCACAGTTCCATATGGCCAGGGAAGCGTCAGGAAACTTACGCTCATGGCAGAAGGTGAAGAGAAAGCAAGAACCTTCTTCACAGGGTGGCAAAAGAGAGAAGTGCAAGCAGGGGAAGTGTTAGATGCTTATAAAACCAAAAGATCTCTTGAGAACTCACTCACTATCATGAGAACAGCATGGAGGAAACTGCCCCATGATCCAATCACCTCCCTCCATAAACACATGGGGATTACAATTTGAGATGAGATTTGGATGGGGACACAGAGCCAAACTGCCAAATCGTATCAGAGTAGTTAGTTGTCATTCAGGTAAAATCTCAATCCCTCAGTCTCTGTTGCATACCACATTCTATTCTCACCAAATTCAGCCAAATTAATATCCCACAACTTCTAAATGCAAACTGTGTTTTGGTGAGCTTAGTTTCTTGCATGTTTTGATGCCTGGGCTCTGGAGTATTGTAAAGAAAAAGTTTAGGATTCTGATTCAACCACTTATCAACAGTATGAGAAGAGCTTTTTGGGCTTCAGCTTCACATTTAAGTAGGCTTAAGACTAATGTGTGATTAACTTACGTGTAACAAACAACACAGCTTAACATACAGTTGGCACCTAATGAATATCAGTTCTCCAGCCATCTCTCCATGTTTTTGCTTATCCTGGGACATCTTTCTGTGACATCATTCTCCTCTTCTCCACCTTGTGATACTTTACCTACCCATCTGGGCCAGTTTTATCCAGACTCCTTCACAAAGGTTTCCATAGAACAGAGAGCTTACTATGCATCTTACACAGTGTGGGTGTCTTACATTACTATTTTAATGTTTCAGTCATGTTTCCATGAGCCAAACTGTAAGGTTCAGGAATGTCTGTCCTAATAATGCTTGGCACTTGAATGCACCCAATAAATATTTGTTCAATGTATAAACAAAAGGTGCATGGGATGGGATATATTGGAAAACTGGACATATATTGTAATAAGACAAGCTAACAATTTGTGTTTAAAAATTAGCCTAATTATTGTGTTTGGGACACAAAATTTGTGACCAATGTGAATTCATTTAGTAAATGTAGCCATATATATCTTGCATTATACCATTGAATATTCTAATAGTTCTATATACCATTGGAATATACCAGCGGAAAATATCATTACAAATATTTGACATACTGTATTTCTTCAATTTTAAGAACAATTTGGTACCACATGCTAATTTCTCTGAAAATGGGATGTATCTTACTATCAAATAAACAGCCAGTGGTCAGGTGACAGTGATGATATAGTTGGCATTGCCTATATTTGAACATGGGCATAAATGAATTGTCATCATTTCTACTAAATTCTATGAAATTTAGTCCTACTGTGTCAAAGCCACATGCCAAGAAACACAGTTGAAGGCAGGAGAAATTACCAGATATGACAGATTAGGTGAAAGAAATTTCAAAGCAAAGAGAGGTTGATATAACCAATTCATGTTTCATGCAGGACTATGGTTGAGGCATGAAACTACAATTTGTGAGAAACTTTCTCCTGGACATTAATAGAGAAGCTGCATAGCTTGTATTGATATACAATTCAGTTGAACAAGAAAACTATGTGTTTAGTCAAATGGGATAGTGCCAGTATCACATTTGCAGAATGAGTGTCATTGTCTAGGAAGCAAATCCCAGAAACAAGACTGGAACATCCTTTTAAGAAACGGTGCACTATCAACGGCACTGTGTGGAAAAACTCACATAGGAATGCTTTTCATGAAAAGGTATTCAGAAGAATCAGGCTCAATGTTCGGGACTTCAGTAAATTTATTTTGCTTATATTTTCTTTCCCACACATACACAGTACTAAACAAATCTATGTATAAGTGTCTAAAAGTACCCAGTAAGTATAAAGTAAGAATTCGATATGACATAACATTTTGTCTTAGTTTAATTAGCAGCTCTTTTCCTTTCTTGGTGGAACATATAATTGAAGATATCTTAGATTTGAATAGATACCAATACATTGAATAGGCACCAGGCCTGTGAGTTTGTAAACTTCCCTCAGTGAAGGACCACAGCTTGGTGTTTTGTTGTTGTTTTGGTAGGTATTTTGTTGTTTGTTGGAAATGAGGTAAGAAGATCGTATGAAGTCTTCACAAATATCGGTTACACTTGTTTGTAGAGGCAACATAATTTCAAGAAAAGCCACCTTCTCATATCACCTTTTATAGCTTCTTAATATAGGTCACAGGTTGTGTTTTGAATTAGGTGAATACTCCATTTCTCATTAGGGAACCACTTTTGAAATTAGTTTATTATATTTTTCCAACATAACAGCAGTACATGTTGGTATAGAAAACACCTTATATTAAAAAAAAAAGTCTATGTATCTACGCCTGAGTATGTAATCAGCCATATGTCTTCCGCCCAATTTGGAAAATTTCTTTTTTAAAAATTTTCTTAGGCCAGGAGCGGTGGCTCACACCTGTAATTCCCAGAACTTTGGGAGGCCAAGGTGGGCGGATCACCTGAGGTCGGGAGTTCCAGCCCAGCCTGACCAACATGGAGAACCCTTTCACTACTAAAAATACAAAATTAGCCGGACGTGGTGGCACATGCCTGTAATCCCAGCTACTCGGGAGGCTGAGGCAGGAGAACCGCTTGAACCTGGGAGGTCTGGAGGTTGTGGTGCGCCAAGCTCGCGTCATTGCACTCCAGCCTGGGCAACAAGAGCTAAACTCCGTCTCAAAAAAAAAAAAAAAAGGTTTCTTATACATTTTTCGATGCCATTTATTCTTTTCTTTGTTTATGAAAATGTCTCAGATCAAAGTAATATATCTTCATTGCACAGTATATTTTGTAAGTACAGAAAAATATAAAGAAGCATGAAACATATTATCCTTCATCTCACCACCCAGAGATCACATCTTAATATTTTTGGCCATTGCATTCAATTTAGGACAAAAACAGGCAGCGTAACTTGCACACAGTGGATGCTCACTGCATCCCTGCTGAATGCATGAATGCTGAAAGAGAACTTGGAGAAGGGCCCATATGTCTTGCTAATAGAATCAATTACACAGCTCTTATGGTCTAAAATTATTTGTCTTCTCAAGTTTGCCTGATTATTGGTCACACAGCAGGAGACTGGCCAAGACACAGCCATCTTTCTACTATTTGGCAACCAAGCACTTTGGAAGAAATGGTCACTGTTTTCACTTCATTCCTGTCATTCATTCACTCATTCATTAAATAAATATTAAGTGCCTACCATGTGCCTGAAATACGGAGGAAAAAAAACCAAAAACATGACCCCTGCCCTCATGGAAATTACCTTGTAAAGACAAAACAGACAATAAACATAAACACATAAATACATATATATAATATACAAAATTTGACAAGTGCAGAAATAGAAGAGAACAAGTGACTGGGAAAATAAACGGGGCAATGGTATAATTAAGGAGTGGACACTGCCTTTCTCATGCAGTGTCAAGTCAGGTCAAGAAGGAACGAAAGGGAAGGTTCTGAGGCTAGCAAACTTTGAGTGTGGCCAAAAAAATAATGAAGGAGAAAGTGATGATGGAAAGACTAGGCTGAAGAGTTACGGCAGTAGTGTAGTGTCTTCTTGTAAGCCATGGTAAGGATTTTGAGTTGTAGTCTATGTACTGTTAGAAACCAATACTATTTTTGTAGTGTAAATTGAGCTTATTTTTCATAGATAGATTTCAAGATTCAAAGCATACAAGGACCAAAAATAATTATATGAAAACTCTCCCTCCCTCCGGTTTCCTAGTCACCCAGTTTCCCACTTCAGAGCTGCCAGTCTTTCCTACAGAAAGACTCTAGGCACAAACAAGCACATCTATCTGTTTATAATATAATGCATGCTCAGCAGTGAAACAAGCCCATCTGATTAAGACCACCTGAATGCTGAGTGGGCCTGACTCTGCGTTAGAATGCTGCGCTACTACCCACGCGTCTCACAAAGTCTACTCCGCCGCGCGTTCTGTTTCAACACACCTCCGGGATTCAGGGCTTCCTAAGCTGCAATTCAGCAGGACTCCCTTGCTTGTTCTCACGCTATGCCCCTGGCAACAACCCCGCGCGCCTACACTCCAGTGCCGCCGCAGCTACTAGTCCGCAACTTCCAGCCCAAACGCTGGAGCTCAGAACCCACCTCAGGTGCGCTCCTCTGTTTCCCAGGCAGACTGGGGCTGATTGCAGGCGCGCGGGGGCGGGAACACAGCTTCTTGCTTCTGGCTGCAACGGAGGCGGATCTGGGCGGGGGCCGAAACGGGGGCGGGGCCAAGTGTGTGGGCGTAGTCAGGCGTGGGGGCGGGGCCGGTGCCGCGGTCGGCGGCAGCGTTCTCTTAAGCTCTCGCGGCGGCGCTTCGGTCCCGGACCCGGGCCACCCACGGGGCAGTGGGTGCTCCTTGGCCCCGGACATTGCAAGTCCCAGAAGGTAAATTTGCCTGGGAGCCGCGCATCTGGAGCACGAGGGTACCCACGATGAGGGCGGGCGGCTGGATGGCGACAGAAGGGAGCGTCCCGCGGCGAGTTTCCCAAGAAAGCTGAACTCGTCCCAAGTTTCTTGTGCCTCGGCTTGCACTCAGTGAATTGGTGGCGGGCTCGTTTGGTGCGGGTGGTCTTTTGGCGTGGGAGGGACGCGGAGTTGATTGGATTAATCCATTTGGGCGGCACCCCAGATTTCTGCCTGGGACCGCGCACCGCAGTGGTGCAGTTTTTGCCCGAGAAAGGGCGGGTAAGTGCGGTGCAGTCGTGTCCTGCGCAGCAGCAGGGGGACCGCCGGACTCGGAGCACGCGAGTCGGCCAGGCGTCCCCGCCTATCCGCAGGCACAGTTTCCTAACTTCTTTCCTCTTTAGGCAAGACTGACCCGGTGTTGCTCCTACCGGGGCTGACTTCGAGGCCCGGCTATGGACGGCGAGAGCGAAGTGGATTTTTCTAGCAACAGCATAACCCCTTTGTGGCGGAGGCGGTCGATTCCTCAGCCCCAGCTGCTGGGCCGGAGCAAGCCGAGGCCCCAGTCCTACCAGAGCCCCAACGGGTTGCTAATTACAGATTTTCCGGTGGAGGACCGAGGGACGCTCCCTGCAGCGCAGACTGTCGCCCAGGTGCCCACCGACTCGGACAGCAGGACGGTACATAGGAGCCCCCTGCTTCTGGGAGCCCAGCGGAGAGCGGTGGCCAATGGTGGGACGGCATCCCCGGAGTACAGGGCTGCCTCTCCTCGACTTCGACGGCCCAAGTCACCCAAGCTCCCCAAAGCGGTGCCGGGAGGCTCCCCGAAATCCCCAGCAAATGGCCCGGTGACCTTGCCTGCGCCGCCGCCGGTTCTGCGCTCTCCGCGGACTCCTAACGCGCCCGCCCCCTGCACCCCCGAAGAGGACCCGACTGGGTTGAATGCCAGCCCGGTGCCTTCGCCCACTGCAAATGGCCTTGCCGCTAATAACGATTCTCCTGGGTCGGGTTCACAGTCCAGCCAGAAGGCTAAGGAGCCCGAACGGGGGCTCTCTCCTGCGCCCCAGAAAAGTTCTTCAGATCAAAAACTTCCCCTCCAAAGGCTCCCCTCCCAGGAGAACGAGCTCCTTGAGAATCCTTCCGTGGTTTTGAGTACAAACAGCCCCGCCGCCCTCAAAGTGGGGAAGCAGCAGATCATTCCGAAGAGTCTGGCCTCGGAAATTAAAATAAGTAAATCCAACAATCAGAATGTGGAGCCCCACAAGAGACTCCTCAAGGTGCGCAGCATGGTGGAGGGCCTAGGAGGACCTCTGGGTCACGCAGGGGAGGAGAGTGAGTTCGATAACGACGTGGATAGCCCAGGGTCTCTGCGGAGAGGCTTGCGGTCCACGTCTTATCGCAGGGCAGTGGTCAGTGGCTTTGATTTTGACAGTCCTACCAGTTCGAAGAAGAAGAACAGAATGTCCCAGCCTGTTCTGAAAGCAGTGATGGAAGACAAGGAGAAGTTTTCCAGTCTGGGAAGGATAAAGGTAAAAGTGGGCAGGAGTGTGACACGCCATTCACTAAGCCAAAAGTAAATGTGTTGGGGGTGGGGAGGAGGAGCATAGAGAAAACCCGAAGAAGTCATTCCCTTTTAATTCTGTGTTTTGCTGTTGATTACTAGTGTACATCCAGCTCTTGGCCACTTTGATGCTGGCCGGCACAGCCGAGTTTAGTGCAGCTTTGTTGGAAGAAGTGAAATTCATCACCTTTAAATTTCTAAGCTCAGGCAGAATTGGGGGGACAAGAGTGAAATATGGCAGATTATTGGCTGAATGAGTCTTGACCACTTTTAAAAGAGATAGCTGAAAGGGGGAGGAGCATGCTCAGACCCGCACTCTGCAGTCAAGTTGTCTGGAGTTTGCTCAGAGGTTTCCGTCAATGGTAGCTGTTATCACAGCTGATTCAGAAAAATGCTGATTCCTGTTTGAGCCTGTTGATTATTTTTTTGCTTTTACTTACTGAATTGTTTTTTGAGTGGTTACTACACGCTTGATGTCATTCAGGTAGAATGTGAATTTGAAAATCAACTGCCAGGATCACAAAAGACACAAATCTTTTGTCATCTTTTTTGTTGCTTGTTTTTGTCACCATGGCCTATGATTGTGTTTTATTCCCGTTGTATGCCCATTCATCCTTGAGTGCATTTAACAAATTGGCAGCTGAAAACTTCAGGTTAGGGTGACACTGTTGTGGTATTGCTCCCCTGTATTGTCCCATTAGCTGCACTTATTAAAATATTGCCAAATATGACATAAAGAAACAGGGAAAACTGAAGAGGGATATTTTGGAGTGTATGCTGCCTTCCGCAGAAACAAGACAGATCTCAGCAATAGGGCAGAGATTCTTTTTGGCAGCCACATTTTTTCTTGGTTAATCAGAGCACTGGAACCAGTCTATATAAATGTCACATATGCAAAACACAAGCAAGCCTGTTTTATTTTAGAGCCCATGGTCTTAAAGAAATTACATAACATTTTATGTGTTTTTTCCAACTCTGCAAGTATAGCAAAGTTCAATTTAACAGTGATGGTGAATCACGAGTAGTAAAATGAGCTGACCTGCTAGTTATTTGAGGATTCTCAGTCTGTTTTGACAGGGTATGGGAGATCTTGTACATTTTATTTCATTGTTTCAGTGAATTGTAGTTATCAAATGGGTGAACTCCTCCGGGGCTCAGCTTGTCTGTGCTTTTGGAAATCTAATTAATGTAATGACAAAAAAAAAAAGTACTTAAAATAGCCATATTTTGTATTTGGCTCATTCATACATAGTTTGCTTCTCCTTTTTTTTTTTTTTTTACTTTTTTTCTGTCTCTTAGAAAAAAATGCTGAAAGGACAAGGAACATTTGATGGGGAAGGTAAGCATTTAATTTTCAAAACTTTTATTGCTGTTTCAATGTGGAATGCCAATTATAAGTTGAAATCCAACTACAGTAACAAAAATGCTTAAGATGAGAAATATGTTCAACTTCTTCCCAAATTATACAGTCCAAAGCTTCTCATTAAGCTAAATTTTTACCTAGTAATGCTAATGGTGAATATAGTTAATGGCATTTTTTATAGGCTGATAACTTTTTCAGTCAATGTCCTGGGATTTTTAATTCTTCTCTACCTTGGCTCCATCCCCATGTCCCTCAGGAAACAGAGAAAGAGTAAGACCAAGCTCTAGCTTTTTAGTTAAAAATTCTGATTTTGGCATTTAGATTTGAAGTCATATTTCTTTAGGTCACATTTCCTTTGACTTAGTATTCTGCCCATATTTCCACATTTTATTATCATTTCTGATTTCCTGTTTCCTTATTAAGTTTCAACTTTGGGGAAAATCTAACTCTCCTGACTGACAAAAACATACTCTCAAGACTTTGCAACCCATGTAGTATTTTTATTAAAGATCTCAAAAACAAAAGCAGCTTCAACCAGGTGTTCAAACCCTAATCAGATTAATGGACTTTCTGTAAATAGATGGGTCAAGTGTCAGCCAACTGGAAGAGCATGAAGGGAGCAGTCCCAGCTGTAGCACTTGTTGGGCTGGAGGGTCATGGTGGTAGTGAGGTAGTTACTTTTTGTCATGTTTTGAAGTGTGAAGATTTTCCAACCTTGGAAGAATAATGAAGAAGGGGATGCCCCTCTATAAGTCAAGCAAATGTGCAACCACCCAGAGTTATAAAATACGTAGCCTTAGGTGATTATCAAATAATTCCCTGTATAATTTTTATAAAGATGAGTTTCCCATTGGAACATTTAAAAATGACTCATCTATAAAAATTCATTCACTGCACCAATCTTAGGAAATCCCGATATAGTATTTAGCTGGTTGGAATAAGTTCATCTCCCTAATTTTATAATTGAAGAAACCAGAAGATCTGAGAGGTTTGGCACCTTGTCTACTGTCACACCTAGTTACACAGCCAATAGTAGGACACAGATCTAGTTCTTAGTCCCATTTGCTGCTTCTTATAGCACTCTATGAAGTGAACAGCATCTACCTAATATTTACCTAAGGAGATGCTTTACATTCCCTGGAATTTGGTATTTATTTTGTGACCTTTGCCTAAGAGAGTTTAAAATTTTAAGATTTTTTTTAAAGTCAGAGACTAGACTTCATTGTAACTAGTTTTACGTTATTTCCTTTTATAAGAAGTTGTTTCTGTGTATCCTCTCATTTCTTCTCAAATATAATGACCTAGAAATTTTTTTCACACATATATATGTACACGAGGAATGCAGGATTCTTACAGTTAATGATTAACAAGAATGTAACTAGGGAAGCAGTGTGGCCAAATGGTGAGAATCTGTGATATTAGATAGAGCCAGGCAGACCTGCTCCTATTCATCAGTTGAGTGATACTGAGAAAAACCCTTTATATAACTGGGCCCTCACTGAGCCACCTCATGTGTGAAATGAGATTAATAATAATGTTGCCTATGTTGTCGTGAAAATGAGAAATCTATCAGCAATGTTATGCATATACTTTGTGCCAACTACTTAGTGCTTTAAAGACTAGGGGAGACTCAGTCTTTACCCTCGTAATCTACTTTACATAGCATGACAATCAGAGACCAGTAAAATCTTGCATAGTGTTACTTTAGTCATAGTGCATACAGAATAATCTATAGTTGATGAGAAAAGGGGCAGATGCTTGCTTGTTTTGGTAGATGGGAAAGGCAGTTCAAACTCAAAATGCCCCAAACCAAACTCATAATCTTCCCCACTAAACCTGAATCTCTTCTGGTGTTCCCATCTCCTACTTTCTGGTTGTGAGGCCTGCAGACCTAGGAAACATCCTTAACACCTCCTTCTCTCTGCCCCCATATCTAGTCTTTCACCAGTCTGTTCTATGTTATATAGCTCAAACCTCCATCCTCTTTCATTGACTACCCCAATAGCTTCTTAGTCTCCTAGGTAGTCAATGTTTTGTTCTCTACTCTAAGCAAGTCTTCCCTTTTCATGGAGTCCCATTGTGTTCAGGAAAGAGATGCTATCGTGACAGTATGAAAGAAACTCAATCCTTTTGTACTCAGGGTAAAATCCAGTTTTTAGCATTGCCTACAAGTATTTTGTTGATTTGGACTGTCTGGCTTATTTCTCTAAACTCACCTTGTACAATGTGGCCACTAGACATACCCAAGCTTTAACCACATTGACTCTCCCTAGTTCTTTTAAGATATAGCGGTGTATCACTTAATGATGAGGATACGTTCTGAGAAATACATCCTTGGGCAATTTTGTTGTTGTGCAGACATCACAGAGCGTACTTACACAAACCAGATGGTATAGCCTAGGACATATGGTACAGCCAAACCTGTACAGCATGTTACTGTACTGAATACTGTAGGTAGTTGTAACACAATGATATGTGTGTATCTAAACAGAAAAAGTACAGTAAAAATACGATGTAAAAAATTAAAAATGGTACTCTTCTATAGGACTCTTACCGTGAATGGAGCTAGCAGTACTGAAAGTGGCTCTGGGTGAGTCAGTGAATGAGTAGTGAGTGAATGGGAAGGCCTAGAACATTACCGTACACTATTGTAGACTTCATAAATAGTGTATACTTAAGCTACATCAAATTTATTAAAAAACTTTTTTCTTCAATAATAAATTAACTTTAGCTTACTGTAACTTATTTTGTAAAATTTAAAATTTTTTGAAACTTTTAAACTCTAGTTTTAACACAGCTTAAAACACAAACGCACTGTACAGCTGTACAGAAATATTTTTATTTCTTTACATACCTATTTTGTAAGCATTTTCTTATTGTAAAAAATTTTCATTTTTATTTTTGAAATTCTTTTGTTGAAACTAAACACATGGATTAGCCTAGGCCTGCAGAGGGTCAGAATCATCAATATCACTGTCCTCCATCTCAATATCGTGTCCCACAGGAAGGTCTTCAGGGGCAATAACATGCATGGGGCTTTCATCTTCCATGATAACAGTGTCTTCTTCTGGAATACCTCCTGAAGGACCTGCCTGACGCTGGTTCACAGTTAACTTTTTTTTTTTTTTTTGGTGAGTAGGAGTACACTCTAAAATAATGATAAAAACTATGGTATAGTAAATACATAAACCAGTAACATAGTTTATTATCATTATCAAGTATCATGAACTGTACATAATTGTATGTGCTGTACTTTTATATTTTTGGCAGTGCAGTCAGTTTGTTTACACCAGCATTACCATAGACGTGTGAGTAATGTGGTACACTACAACATTAAGATGACTAGGTGATAGGAATTTTTTAGCTCCTTTATAACATATGGGACCACCGTTGTAAATGTGGTTTGTCATTGATCAAAACAATGTTATGCAATGCATGACTGTATTATGTTTCCTCTTATGTTCCCATTATAGCTTTTGTGTGTGCTTTTCCTTTAGCTTTGTGGCTTCTCAGCTTTCAGACCTTAGACTTTCCTCATTGACCAAATACCTGACTGCCAGACTACATCACACCCTACTGACAGTCTGTTCGTACCTGTATATAAATCCTTCAGTTCGTAAGCATGTATTTGTGTAAGATCATTATGTCCTCAAACTTATAGTGACTTCCCATCACATTTTGAGTAAAAATCAAAGTCCTTTAATGGCTGAGGCAAGGCCCTACTTCATTATAACTAGTTTTATGTTTTTTCCTTTTATAAGGAGCTGTTTCTGTGTATCCTCTCATTTCTTCTCAAATATAATGACCTAGAAATTTTTTTAAAAAAATTTCTAAAAGCCCTCTGGTCACCCTCCCCCATCTTCTTCTTCTTCTTCTTTTTTTTTTTTTTTTGAAATGGGGTCCAGTCTGGAGTGCAGTGGCATGATCTCGGTTCATTGCAACCTCTGCTTCCCAGGTTCAGGCTATTCTCCTGCCTCAACCTCCCGAGTACCTGGGACAACAGGGGCACACCACCATACTCAGCTAATTTGTTGTATTTTTGATAGAGGCAGGGTCTCTTTATGTTGCCCAGGCTGGTCTCGAACTCCTGACCTCAAGTGATCTGCCCACCTCAGCCTCCCAAAGTGCTGAGATTCCAGGTGTGAGCCACGATGCCCGGCTTCAACTCCCATCTTCTGTACTTTCCGCCCATTTTCTTCGTACTCCAGCCACGCTGTCGTCCTTGCTGCTCTTGGTAAATACAGACATACCAAGTAGACTCATGCCCCAGGGCTTTATACTTGCTGTGCCCCAGTGAGATGCTGTTTGGTCACCAGTTCTTCATCAGAGTCAACATCAAGGGCCTTTTCGTTGTAGTTTTGATACAGGTGGCTCACTTTCTCACCTCTTCTATGTCTCTACTTAATTGTCACCCCAGTGAGGCCTTCCTAAACTACCCTACTTAAAATCTACATGCCCTCCTCCCAGCACTTTCTACCCCCCTTCCCTGTTTCATGTTTCTTCATGACACTTATCAGCATCAAAATACTATCAAAGTTACTTGCTTATTTATTGCAGTTCTCTCATGCTTTAGTATCAGCTCCTGAAGATTGAGATTTTTATTTTGTTTCTATTACTGTAGAATAACAGGTGCTAAGCTGTTGCTTCTTGTGGGACAACCTACTAGGTTCTTAGTAGGTGTAGGTGTTTTCTAAGTAACAGTTGAATGAATAAATGCATGAGTGAATTTGACAGCTTTTCTTATTAAACTTATGAATAAACTTATTCATAAGGCATGAGGGGTGTCTTTCTTTTGTTTTCCATTTTACTTTCAGCCCTTGGCACATCATAGATATACAATAAGTGTTTATTAAATAGATAAATGAATGGTGACGGACCTGAAATAAAAGGTAGGATGTAATTTAACCTAAATTACAGTGATTTAATAGGCCTGACTGTCTTTCATGAGTAGTGGACAGAAACATGGAAACTTTGCTTCCGTTGACATTCTCTATATGGACTCCTCCTCCTCCCCTGCACTTGAGTTTGAGATAGAGCTATGTGAATGAGAAAATCACTTTTCTGTAATTATTCTACAGGGACTAAATCTGTTTGTCTCTCTGTTGTTTATAAAATTGGAGGCCAAACATTGGGTACATATGATGTTTATTTAGAACAAGTAACATAATGATTGAGAACAATTAGTGACACATAGGCCTTGTTTTCTTGCAGAAAATGCTGTCCTGTATCAAAACTACAAGGAAAAGGCCCTTGACATTGATTCTGATGAAGAGTCGGAGCCCAAAGAACAGAAGTCAGATGAAAAAATTGTGATTCACCATAAGCCATTGAGATCCACATGGAGCCAGCTCTCTGCAGTGAGTGTTTACCTTCTTTTCTATCTGTGGTAGGAAAAAAACAAGTTGTGGAAATTATGTGTGGATTTGGCTTTTGTTCTTTTCTGCCAGTGATACTGTAACTCTAAAGAGAAAGACTCCTTTTAGATTGTGAAATGTTTCTCGGAACTCTGCCGGCACTAATGAGAACGTGAACTTTGACACTTCTGATCAGGAAAATTAGGTTTGATAAAATAAAGTGCTATGAGATTGATGTACTGTGAACTCTGGAAACTCTTTCTACGAGGTCTCTCTTTTTGTTAAATATAGTGTAGTGTAAGCATAGTACTAACATAACCTGCACTTTGTCATTATTATGGCTGTGTACATATATATGCGTGTGTGTTTATTTGTGTATGTATGCATTGATATGTACATGTATGTATGTACCTGTATATGTATCTCTGCACAATAGAGAGCTAGTTGCAGTTCTTCCTTGGAATTTTTTTTTTTTTTTTTTTGAAACGGGATCTTGCTCTGTCGCCCAGGCTAGAGTACAGTGGCACGATCTCGGCTCACTGCAGTCTCCTAGGTTCATGTGATTCTCCTGCCTCAGCCTCCTCCTGAGTAGCTGGGACTACAGGCGTGTTCCACCACACCCAGCTACTTTTTGTATTTTTAGTAGAGATGGGGTTTCACCGTGTTGGCCAGGCTGGTCTTGAACTCCTGCCCTCAAGTGATCCGCCAGCCTCAGCCTCCCAAAGTGCTGGGATTGCAGGCATGAGCCACTGCATCTAGCCCTTCCTTGGAAATTTAATTTGATATAGAAATATTTATATATTCTTAAAGCTGATTAATGAATGGTATTCTGTTCCATCTCCCTCTGTGCCTTTTTTGTGTGCTTGTCTCTGACACTTAATTTTGTGTTGCTGAGTGATTTCTCCTCTCTGCATCAGACACCTTTTGCTTTTTAAGTGTATATTTTTTTCTTCGTGGCTTACAAAATGTCACAGTTTGATGCTTAGTTTACTTGATAAGAGTTTGGGCACAGCATTTGTGAATATCTGGTGAATTAGCAAGTAGAAAGGAATTCCCGTGACTGGCTTGGTTCGGGGGAGCTTTGCATCAAAAACAAGCCAGTACACCTCCATGAGTCCTTAGGCAATATCAGAGCAGAGGTGACAGAAGTGTTCAGAATCAGGAATCTTGTGCATTTAGGGAAAACACCAGTGTAAGAAAAGGAGTTGTTAATGTTGGTGCTGTATAGCCAGGGCCGTGGGAATGTGCATAGGTAAATGGTGGGAGACAACTTCTGCTTCAAGCTTTACCTTCCCTCTTCTCACCTGTATTGGAATTCAAAATTCAGTACACCAAGCGCTTTCTCCCTGTCTTGTTCCCACCTCCTGATTTTGTTCTCAGGAGAATCTGTTCATTTCCAGGGCCTCTGAGGTATAGCACCCTTATGATTATGCCCCAAATTAAAATACCCACAGTGGCAGAGCAAGTAGAATGAATACATGATGTTGGTTTATGTAGGTGATAGGGAGTGGTGGGAGCTGTGGTGAACAGGCCTTATATAAATTGAGCAGCTACTACTTAGCTCAAACCAGGTGAGTGCAGGGGCTCACTGTGACCAGATGTTCTGATAATTAGAAAAGAGAATATACAAATCCAGACTTTTATGAGTATTTTCCCAACTCAAATTTTAAAGAAATGTTGTGTGTCCAATAAAGTATTCAGATTTGACGTCTATGCTAACAGTTTGTAAATTCTGTGATATTTTTTAAAATTTTGCATGTGGTTAGGTGGTCAAAGCGAACCACAGAATTGGTGTATTAATTAGCAGCCTTATACCCTAATCTAATGATCTCATGATATGTGTATCCCAAAACAGATATGTGGAAAAACTGGTGACAAGGTCCATTGAGGCCTTGTCGGCTCTAAATGGCTGTCATTCAGTTCATTCAGTTGTTGGTATGGACCATTTGGTAGAGGATTCAGGAGAAGAAAGAAGGCTGTGGATTTTTTGTTTCCTCTTTGTGGCAGCAGCTGTGTTTGTTAGCATAGGCCTAAATCCTGCTGTTGGTCTCCGAAAGAATGCTAAAAAGAAATGTGGATTTTTATGTCAGTTACACCCTGATCCCACTTAGCTTTAGCCCAAGAAACAGGCTGCCATATTTGTGCCTCCTGGAGTTTGGCTTTCATATAGATGAGCACATGTACATACAATTAAATAATAGTGCATATCCTTCAGTTCAACTTTGTTTATGGACTTGCATTTTGTTTGGCAAAAAAATGAATGTTGTGTCTTTTGTAAATGATATGTAAACGATACGGATATCATAGAACTATCTTGTAATAAAATGTAAAACTATAAAGTGAGTTCTGACCTTAGTGTATGTTATCTTGGAGTTTAGTGTTCCCGGGAGGCTTGTGTGTATTTATTGTGTTGCTTGGCAATTACATTTAATGAAAGCAGCATGATTGAACTTTGCCACTTAGCATTTCTTAGGCACCAGTCTGCATTTCTTTGTGCCTTTTGTGTCTTCTTTTCACTTAAATTTTACTTTAATTTTTTTTTGTTATAAAGTGCTTTAAACCTGTAGAAAAATTAAAAGATAAATAAAGGTAATCAATTTCTGTGTACCTATCACTCAGATTGAATAAATGTTAATATTTTAACATATTTGCTTCATTTTCTATTTTTTTAGACTATTACAGCGAACCCCTCCTTCCTTTCCAGTTCTTTTCTCCTTCCTACCTCCTCAGAGATAACTTTATCACTATCCCTGACGTTCTCTTTTGCCCTTCTCATGAGGGTTTTCTGTCCACCAAAAGGATATAACCAGTTCTGGCTTTTAGGAAGGTAGATATTTTAACACCAGAAAGCAGTCATTACCTTTTTAGAAGCTCATCCACTACTAAATTTTCAAGTGGTATTTAGGACCCTAAAGAGAGGAGGCTTCGTGAATCATTAACAATGTCAGAATGTTTCTCATAAGTGATCGGCACCTCCATTTCTCTATCTGACCCCTCCTGATAGTGAAGCTGCAGTGTTTAGGGCAGGTCTCAGAAGACTTTCAACTTTAATATATATATTCAGCTTTGATATATAAATATATATGTGGGTGTATATATATAAAGTTGGAGGTCTATATAAATACCTATATATGTATAATATATGTATTAAACCTAGTATTATCTGTATATTAAATACTAGGTTTTATATATACATATGTATAAAGTACTAGGTTTAAACCTAGTGTGTTTATGTATACACCTAGTGTTTTATATGTATATACCTAGCGTTTATATATATATAGTGTTTTATATGTATATAAAAATACTAGGTTTAATACTTAGTATTAATACTTAGTACTTAGTACTTAATACTAAGTATTAGTATTAGTAATATTACTATAGGTTTAATACTTAGTATATAAAATATAAAATATATTTATATATATATAAAATTTATATATAAATATATAAAATAAAATAAAATATAAAATATATAAAATAAAATAAAGATATTTATAAAAAATATAAAATATATATAAAATACTAATAGTATTAAATACATAATACTTAGTATTAAACCTAGTATTTTATATACATATTAAACCTAGCATCATTCATACATATATATATATAAAATTATTCTTCCATCCTTAACTTTTAATAATCAAAATCATAAGGTAGCCCTGGTCTAATTTTGCGTGTAACATTTTAACGCAAAACACTTCTTAAAGTCAAGTCTTAATCCTAGAAAGAATAGGACAAGGGGTTTTCTGGCAGTGGGTTAGGTCTCAGTTTGGCATATACCTTCACTTCCTGCTAAGGAGGGTAGGGAGTGAGTGCACATGTGCAGTAGCTAGTGTTGATTGTTTTATTTTCTAAAAAATCTCTATTGCAAACACCTGCCTGCCTCCTGGGATGGTGAAACTGTCCTTATCAGTTGACTGTAAGAAGCATCCATGATGCCAAATACTTTAGAAGTGCAGCAATTTGCAGTAATTTATGGTTGTTACATAAGATCTTTAAGCCTTCAGTCTGTGGTGTAATTTGTCTGAGCGTGTTTGTTTATGTTTCCTTTGGTTTCATTGGACCATGCCGGGTAAGACAGTGTTCAACTCTACAGGTGATGGGCGGTTCCCCATTTATGGTGTTGGGAGAGGTTTAACTGTAGTGTTGTCATTTAGGAATAAAGGAGAATTATAACTGTAAGAGGCATTTATTTAGTTGGGCCTCAGTAGAATAATAAATGATAGTCATTTGTTTAACTGAGCCTCAATGGAATAATGAGCCACAGACTCATCAGAGTATTAGGACTAAAGAAATAAGGCTGCACACCTACAACTATGATCTGTCAGGTTTGTAGAAGATCAGATAGTTTTAGGTGTGCAGCCTTATTTCTGGGCCCTTTTTTCTGTTCCATTGGTCTGTGTGTCTGTTTTTGTACCAGTATCATGCTGTTTTGTTACTGTAGCCCTGCAGTACAGTTTGAAGTTGGGTAGTGTGATGCCTCCGGCTTTATTCTTTCGCTTAGGATTATTTTGGTTATTTGGGCTCTTTTTTGGTTCCATATGGATTTTAGAATGGGTTTTTTCCAGTTTGTGAAGAATCTCAGTGGTAGTTTAGAATAGCATTGAATCTGTAAATTGCTTTGGGCAGTATGGCCATTTTAATGATATTAATTCTTCCTATCCATGAACATGTAATATTTGTGTATTTGTTTATGTCATCTCTGATTTCTTTGAGCAGTATTTTGTACTTCTTCTTGTAGAAATCTTTCACCTCCCTAATTAGCTGTATTCCTAGGTATCTTATTTTTTTGTGGCAATTGTGAATGGCAGTTTGTTCCTGATTTGGCTCTTGGCTTGACTGTTGTTGGTGTGTAGGAATGCTAGTGATATTTGCACATCAATTTTGTATCCTGAGATTTTGCTAAAGTTTTTTTTATCAGCTTAAGAAGTTTTTGGGCTGAGACTATGGGGTTTTCCATATATAGGATCATGTCATCTGCAGACAGGGATAGTTTGACTTTCTCTCTTACTATTTGAACCCTCCCTCCCTTCCTCCCTGCCTCCCTCCCTCCCTCCCTCCCTCCCTTCCTTCCTTCCTGCCTTCCTCTCTTCCTCCCTTCCTCCTTTCATTCCTTCCTTTCTTCCCTTTTTCTTTCTTTTTCTTTCTCTTCCTAGATTGCCCTGGCTAGGACTTCCAGTAATATTGTATTAGTCCGTTGTCATGCTGCTGATAAAGACATTCCTGAGACTGGGTAATTTATACAGGAAAAAGGGTTCAATGGACTTACAGTCCCATGTGTCTGGAGAGGCTTCACAATCATGGTGGAAGACAAAGAGGAGCAAGTCACGTCTTATGTGGATGGCAGTAGGCAAAGAGAGAGCTTGTACAGGGAAGCTCCCATTTTTAAAACCATCAGATCTGGTGAGACTTATTCACTATCATGAGAACAGCACAGGAAAGACCAGCCCCCTTAGTTCACTTACCTCCCACCTGGTCCCCCTGACAACATGTGGGAATTCAATATGAGATTTGGGTGGGGACACAGACACACCATATCAACTGTGTTGAATAGGAGTGGTGAGAGATGGCATCCTTGTCTTGTGCTGGTTTTCAAGGGGAATGCTTCCAGCTTTTGTACATTTAGTATGATGATGTCGTGATGGGTTTGTAATATATCGCTTTTATTATTTTGAGGTATTTTCCTTTAATACCTAGTTTATTGAGGGCTTTTTTTTTTTAAACATGAATCAATGTTGAATTTTATCAAATGCCTTCTCTGTATCTGTTGAGATAATCATGTGGTTTTTGTCTTTAGTTCTGTTTATGTGTGCAAATCACTTATGTTGAACCAACCTTGCATCCCATGGATAAAGCCTACTTGATCATGGTGGATAAGCTTTTTGATGTGCTGCTGGATTTGGTTTACCGTATTTTGTTGAGGATTTTTGCATGATGTTCATTACGGATATTGGCTTGAAGTTTTTTTTCTTTTGTTGTTGTATCTCTGCCAGGTTTGGGTATCAGGATGATGCTGGCCTCATAGAATGAGTTAGAGAGGAGTTCCTCTTCTCCATTTTTTTTTTTTTTTTTGGAACAGTTTCAGTAGGAATGATACCAGCTCTTCTTTTTACATCTGGTAAAATTTAGCTATGAATCTGCCTGGTCCTGGGCTTTTTTTGGCTGGTACGCTGTTTATTCCTGCCTCAATTTCAGAAATCCTGATTGATCTCTTCAGGGATATGATTTCTTCTTAGTTCAGTCTTGGGAGGGTGTATGTGTTCAGGAATTTATCCATTTCTTCTAGATTTTCTAGTTTATGTGCATAGAAGTATTTACAATGTTTTCTGATGGTTGTTTGAATTTCTGTGGGGTCAGTGGTAATATCCCCCTTGTCCTGAAATAATGTTAATGGTTGTAGTTCCCAGTTTGGGTTGATCATATGTGAAAGGGATTTGAGGTTTTGAAACCTCAATGACTTTGAAAAGTAAGTTTTGACCTCTGGAGATTATCTGGAACTCTGCTCAGAGACAAAAACCCTGCTGCATGCAGGTAAATCGCCCAGTGCCTCACTCAAAACAGCAGCACAAACATTAAGCCAGCAGTTCTTGGATCTCTGGGAAAAGCATGTGGGTTTGAAGAAAAATATTGATTGTATTAGTCAGGGATGGAACATTGTGAACTTGTTACAGTTAATGCCAGGTGTGTAGTCAGCTGAACTGCAGGTTTTCCCAAGGGTTCATTCATTAGTAGGACCCCGGAAGTATTTATTGTCTTTCCTTTTAGATATATTTTGACTGGAGTTTTTGCTTTTCCATACCCCCTCCACATCTCCAAGATCATGTACTGTGCATGTACTGAGAAATGACTATTGCAACACCAGTGTTTGTTATGTTAGGTTCAGTGATGGAACCAAAGCCATACTTGCCAGCTGTGCCCTGACCCCATTTATTTGCCATGGGGTGTGTTTGTGTAATTTCCATCACCTTGAAATGCCAGATACCTTTGGAAAGGGTGTTCTCTGTTCAGCACCTAATAGAGTCATCCTCTACTGCGCTCGTCTTTTGTATTTGCTGACATGTGGCTTTATCAGTAATCTTGTCATTGGAATGTTTCTTCAGTTTGCTTAAAAATTTTGAACTCTGTAGTCAGAAATGGTTTGACTTCTTAAAGTATTCTAATTTTAATTGAAGTATTTTAACTAAAGTATTTTAATTTTAATGAAAGTGTTTTAACTAAAGTATTTTAATTAAAGTATTTTTCAGCTCTGTGCTTAGTGTGGCTAACAGTGCAATGGGAGATCTAGAATTCAGACCTCAGTCTTTGGTTCTGGGCTCAGCTCTTAAGGCATGCATAGTGTACCTGTGGGAGACTTTCTGGAATTGCAGGATGAGAAAGGAAGATTTGAAAAGCAGGAATGTTATTATAAATATCATTTTATTCCATTGAAAATAGAGCAGACACTTTGGCATCTTAGTAGTTTGATGTGATGGGACTTCTTATTTTAGAATTTACACTGTGCTTATTGTGAAAGACATACTATTTTCTAGTACAAATCAGAGCTCAACAAATGTAATATACCTGAAAGTCATTCTGTTTGCAGAAATGCTGAATGGATTTAAACTTATTCTTTTCCCTAAATTTTTACATTTGTCTGAATTTTCAGTTGTTTGTGACTTGTTGCTTAAAATAGTAATTTTTGCAGTTTTATGATTTTTCATTTACAGTTTGGCAATGCAGCAGTCTCAAAATACTATTTTTTTTTACTTTAGATGGTGACTAAAACCTTTTACCATTTTTTGTGTGTGTAAGATATGGAAAATTATTTTCACTTTTTATGGCTGGCTCCCATTTAGCTCACATTATAGTTTAAACAGTTAGAACTGCAGGCACATACTAGTCCACACTTTTAAGTTGGCCCGTGGGTCTTCTGAAATCCTTGTGTCCTTGTAAACAGAAATAGAGGCCCATGTGCCTAGACCTGAGACCCATGGTTTGGATATTTGTCGCCTCTAAAACTCACATGGAAATTTAATTCCTAATGTAGCAGTATTGAGAGGTGGAGCCTTTAAGAAGTGATTGGATCATGAGGCCTCTGCCTGCATGAATAGATTAACAGCCACAGATTACTGGGCTAATGGATTAATGAGTTATCATGGGAGGGGAACAGGTGGCTTTACAGGAAGAGGAAGAGAGACCTGAGCTATCTCGTTAGCGTGCTTAGCTTCCTTGCCATATGATACCCTGCACCACTTCGAGGCTCTTCAGTGTCCCCACCGGCAGGAAGGCTCTCACCAAATGTAGCCCCTCAGCCCTGAACTTCTTAGCCTCTATAACTGTAGGAAATAAATTCCTTTGCTTCATAAATTACTCAAGTTCAGGTATTCTGTTTTAAGCACCCCAAAATGGACTAAGACACACCCTAATTAGAATTACTACTCTAGCTAAGAGAGATAAAGGTGGGGGACTACTTAGCTTGAGCCAGGGACTGGGCTCTGTGTGTAGTCTTACTTTTTATGCATAATTAGATTATGGTATCCTCTTAAAGTTTCTGAAAATTAACTTGACTTACGTAAGACATATATAATATGTCCTTCATGTAGAGAATAATTCAGACATTTTGGACCAGGTGCAGTGGGTCCCGTCTGTAATCCCAGAACTTTGGAAGGCTGAGGCAGGAGGATCTCTTGAGCCCAGGAGTTTGAGATCAGCCTGGGCAACATAGTGAGACCCCCATCTCAAAAAAAAAAAAAAAAAAAAAAAAAAGAACAGGAAGAAGAATTGGACCATTTCAGATAAGACTAAAGGCTGTTTTGGTCATTTGTGCAATCCCAGTCTCTATCCCCTTCTCCATAGATATGCTGCTCTCAATTTGGTAATACTCTTCTGAAAACCCACATATATACATTTAAGGAAACAATATAGATTACCCATATTTATGTAAATACACAGATTATTTATACTACACAGCTTGCTTCTCTTCTGAACTATGTGTCTTATAAATCGTTTCATATCGACACATGATTTACAGTGTTATAACTCTGCATTAATACATAGGATGGATATGCATTTAGTCATCTTTACTGGGGGAGTATCATACATGCTTTAAGAATCTAATAAAAATTGTGAGTCAGGCTTTCTCTGTAGAAAAATACATACATGTATACATGTAAATTTTTTTTATAATTTTTGTTTTGTTTTTTCAGTTTTAGTTGGAGACTATCTTTTTCTTGACTTTATTTCCAAGTACTAGGAGCACCTTAGTGTAGCTTTATATGTATTGAGTATAGTTTCCATGTTGTTAATATCACTTTAAAAAGTTTTTCTGTATCTGAATTGTTGCAGTGTTGGAACTTCATATAACTCCTAATAATATAGGCAGAGATTGAGGAAAAAACTACTCTGGTTGGAGCTGAGTAATTAAAGGACAACTGAGTGATAGATCTGCCAATATTTATGAAATTGATTCTTCTGAGAGAACAATGAAGTGTTGGAATATGTCGGTGTATGCGCCAGTTGCCCTAGGGTAGGCAGAGATCAGAAATGACAGGTGCTCCAAGAAAGTAGGAGGAGATGAAAACACGGTTAGTTAATTCTTAAGGGCATAACTACAAAAGCAGATGTTTCAACTGCAAACCTACAACAGGGTCCAAATAGAGAGAGTCTTCTTATTTCATTGAGTAGAAAATCAATGAGAGAGGTTGATGAATTCATTGTCTTCATCAAGGTCCTGCCCCACATGAAGTTCTCTCTATGGCAGGCCTTGGAGATAGAGCAAGAACAGACTCCACCTTGCATTCATGTCCTTATAAACACCCTGAATGGCAAGACAGACGTCAGCAATCAAACCATCCCATAGATAAATGCATAATTACTATTGTGGTAACGCTGTGAAGGACTTACTGGTGCTGCTGCAAGAGAAGAGCACCTGTCTGGGTAAGGTGCAGCCAGTGGAGAGCAGGTGTCAGAGGAGGTGACGTGAGCTGTCGTCTGGAGGGTCCAGGATGATAGCTGGTGGGGCACAGTTGGGGAGTGGCAGGATAGAAGAGTCCCAGGTAGATAAAATGTCATGTGCACAGACCCTTTGGGGTGATGGTGGGTAAGAGGAGTTGGGATAAGGCCAGTGCAGCTGGAACGTCTTGATCACCTTTGTGGATTTTTCCTCATTCCTCTGTTCTCTAAATGTTGAAGGGTCCCTGAGCTCATCCTTGGGCCTCTTCTCTTACCTGCACTCATGTGATGGTTTTATCAATCTTGTACTTTTAAGTATATCATGTACTCTGATGACTTCCAAGTTATTGCTTACTGTGAAATCAAATTAAATTGTGGACTTATTCTCAACTAGCTGTTTCTTTTGGGGAGGTGGAAGGGATACATTCAAGAATAATAGCAGTCTGTAGCAATACAGCATAATTAGATAGAAGAGAAGACTCAGGGATGTTGAGGAGTTCTGAATAACTGCGTAGAAAGGCTTTCTCATACTGACTTTGGATTGCAGACTTATCTGTGGGATTCTTGTATTTGCCCTGTTGTGCTTAATGTATCCTCTTGTGGGGTCTCCTTCCTCAGTCCAAAGACGGGGCTATTTCTCAGGGCCACATCCACACAGTGGCTGGTCTCCATGATGACTGGAGAATATTGTCACCTTCAAAATTACTAGTGAATCTTTAAATATGGAATAAATCCTTAAAAATTTGTTACTCAAATTTTGTGGATTTATCTGGAGCACATATAGCCTGTTGATTCTCTAGATTATTAGCCTGTACTCTAATATCTTAATATTAGGATGTTTATTATCTATATTTCTATTATTTTGAGGAGATGAGAACTATACAGTCAGTGGACAACTTCTGCAGCAGGAAGTATTATTGACACTAAAATAAAATCGCAGATTATTTCCCTCTTTGTAGAGAATAAGCCTATCCAAATGTAATAATACAAAAATGGAGCAATTTGTACTTTGCATGGTTAGAAACCCTGCTTCTGGTAGTGGAGTGCAAAGGAGTCTGATTGTTGTGTGCCCACCTGGGCCACGGGGAGCCCTTATATCCACACGGGTCCAAAGTCTCTGAATGAGCAGACTGAGTTGCATAATAGCTGTTAGCTCTGGGATCATCACAGTATTGATTTATTTACATGCAGTTAAATTACTGACCAAATATTTGCAGGAGACTTATTGTGTACCAGGATTGTGTTAGGTAATTTCAGATACAGTTTATGTAGTCCCCAGGACAATGCCACGAGGGTAAGTACAAATTCTTTACATTGTAACAAGTCAGCTGAGAGGCTAGGATGTTAAATGCTGCTGCTGGTTAAGGTCTTGAGATTACTTGGAACAGCCTCTGCAGTGACCTCAAAAAATGGATACATGTACCTAGGGCTCTGCAAGAGCAGGAACTATATTTCTCCCAGGTGCTCAGCCAATAATGTGACTGCAGCTCTGCCTGTGGACTCTTTTCTCGTCTCATGAATTGGCTTATTTTCCTTTTTTACTATGCTTGTCTTTTTCCTGAAAGCTCCAGCATACTCAGTTTCTGAGTTCTTTTTTTTTTTTTTTTTTTGAGACAGTTGCCCAGGCTTGAGTGCAGTGGCACAATGTCAGTTCACTACAACCTCCACCTCCTGTAAGTGATTCTCCTGCCTCAGCCTCCTGAGGAGCTAGGATTACAGGTGCCCGCCACCATCCCGGGCTAATTTTTGTATTTTTAATAGAGACAGGGTTTTGTCATGTTGGTCAGGCTGGTCTCGAACTCCTAAGCCCAGGTTATCTGCTCGCCTTGACCTCCCAAAGTGCTGGGATTAGAGGCGTGAGTCACAATGCCAGGCCTCTGAGTTCTTGTAACTTACACTTGAGGCTGTGTTAACAGCCCCGTCCTGCCCTCAAGTCACTCTTTCAGCTTCCAATGTATTTTTGAAAGGATGTAGGCCAGAATGCCAAAGTGAGTGACACAGTTTAGTTGCCCAGTTTAGTTCCTTGAGAGAGAGGGGATTATATTGGCTCAGCTACTTTGTCCCCACTTAATAGGTCACTAGAACATGTATTGTCATTTAGCCAGGTGCTTAACGAACTCTGCTCCAGTCAGCTTTGGTTGGCTTCCATGATGTACTGCGGCACAAAATGTGGTCCCTTGGGGCCGCTTCTTTTGCAGAGGCTGCAAGTAGAATGGTTTTTCTTGTAGAGGTCCATGGGAGTGTTAAACAACATGACTGACTGACTTTTGTCTAGTGTGAGTTTATACATCATAGAGTGGACATTGTAACCATGGTCTTTATCAGCCACTTAACATGATAAGAAATATGTTCTGCCTTGTAAACCAGTATGTGTGTCTGAACGTATATGTTTGTACATGTGTATGTGTGTATATATCTCAAAGAAATTTTACAAGGCAGGAGTTACTTTATACTTCTGCTTGCAGTGTACTATAGTATTTTAATTTTTTTTCTGTTTGTTACATTTAAATAGATAACGATCACTTTACCGTAAGACTTTATTTTGCATTCACT
Organism: Macaca thibetana thibetana; assembly: GCF_024542745.1. NCBI lineage: Eukaryota > Metazoa > Chordata > Mammalia > Primates > Cercopithecidae > Macaca > Macaca thibetana. The sequence goes on from NC_065579.1 coordinate 56,806,345, forward strand.
GACAGTTTATAACTTATAATTTGAACAGTGCTAATATCTGACTCCAAAATTAATTGTTTTCCACTGCATTGTAGTGAATGAGGCAAACAAAACAAGGCTAAAACCCAGCCTACCCTCTAGATGCTTAGAACCTAGAGCAGAAGACAATACAAATGAAATGTCTAAATGATATTTTGAAAGGATGTAGGACAGAATGCCAAAGTGAAAGACACAGTTGGAATCACAGAAAGCAGTGAAGTGAAGGTGAGAAAAGTTTTGTCTATAGGATGTGACTTAAACTAGTAGGGCTAATTTGGCAGAAGAGTAGAAAATAAAAGTAATGAAGGTATAAATCACTTGAACAAAGCTTTTTCTTTTTTCTTTTTTTTTTTCTTTTTGGTAGACACAGAAAACAGGATTTCACCATGTTAGCCGGGCTGGTCTCGAACTCCTGGCCTCCCGTGATCCACTTGCCTCGGCCTCCCAAAGTGCTGGGATTACAGGCGTGAGTCATTGTGCCTGGCCAATAAAGCTTGATAGTAGCAAAGGGAAGAAGAGAGATAGGAATTCTGTGTCTGTTTCTCAGAACTCCGTACAATAAGATAATTCCTGTCCAAAGAAACCACTCTGCTTTGTACATCTAATGCAAAGCATCAGTTTACTCTATTATCCATTTTTCAGAAACAGATTTTGCTCAGGTTAGATTTTTATTGCAAAACCTCAGAAATTCACTGTCGCTGTTGTTCTAAGTAGCTTATTATTTTGGAGTTTGTCATTCCTATCCACTTGTCATTTTACAAAATTAGCAAACAAAAGTAAAATAGCAACTAATATGTTGGCATCATCTTTAGACACAGGTATTCTTTTCTTCTGCAAGAGAGGAACCTCAGACCTGTTCTACTTTCCTTAACCCCTTGACTCATACCTTCACTATGTGTAAGTGGCGTCATTCTCAGTTACACAGACTCTTAACAGGCCTTTCCTCCTTTATCTCTCATGCTTGCAGATCGGCCTGTCATCACTCATTTTCAGCACTGTCTCATAAGCCATTGCTCAGTTTGGACTTGATTAAAATCTTTCTTTCTTGCTGCCTCCCTTTACCTTAGCTTCTCATTTCTTTTATCTACAGGTGGTCATCTCTCCTTTCTCTAGTTTCTCTTTGGGGCAGCAACAAAGAAATAGAGGTATTTATTGGCACCCTTGAACAGTTCTACTTGTCTGCCCTACTCTAGTTTTCTTTCTTTTTTGGGAGAGGATGTTGAAGTAGTATTTTAGTTTTTGTTATTCAAAGTGTTGCTTTAATTGCAAAGCCAAGACGTATTTGTACAGAAAAATCAGAAAGTACCAATAAATAAAAATAAAAAAAATCGAACTATCTCTTTCTATTCAATCGCTATTAACATTTTTGTGTATAACTTTTCAGTTTTAAAAATATATATAGAGAGGGGTTGTCTTTTATGCAAAAATCAATAATGTAGTAATAGTTTTGTCACTTTTTTCTCTTAATGTTGTAAATATCTTTTCATGTTATTAAGCCTCCTGTTTTATCACCTTTTTTTTTAACAGTGTTATGAATGACCTTCCATGTCATTAAATATTCTTCTACAACAACCTTTTTAAAGCCCGCATACTAGTTCCTCAAATAAGTGGATGTTTAGCTCTTTTAACCAATTTCCTGTTGTTAATCTATATGTGTTTGTTTCTAATTTTTCAATTTAAAATTCAAAATTTAAAGCTGATTAAGTTTTTAAGAATAATTATTTTTGAACTACTGAAGTAAAAGAATTACATTCTCCTTATTAAAAAAAATAAACTTAAGAGTTAAGATTGAAAGCTGCTTGACTTTACCACCATTCCCAACTCCTCAGCTGTTAACCACTGCTATAAGTCTGGTCTATTCCCCAGTATTTTATTAAATAGTGCACGTTTAAAAATTGATAAGCTTTGGTTAAATTATAGAATTGACCTTTACCCTGAATTTATTCCCTTTCGTCCTTGCTAATTCTGTGTCATTAGCTTTTCATGTGTTTGTTAACCTCATTTTCTCTTCTTAATTTAGCTGATAGATACATGAGAACTGGATCTCTTGTTCATTTGGGGGATAGAGAATACATTTTGGTCCAGGCTCAGTAACCCACAGCAGGGAATGCAAGTTAGAGAGAGCCACAAGTAAAAGAGAGGAATTTGTTTGGTGGTAGAAATGTCAGGATTAATCAACAAGTTAAATGACCAGGGAGCCCTGCTGACAGCTTAGCTTTCACTGCAGCAGAAGCCAGGAAGCCAATGAGAGATGTTGTTTCTGGGGCATTCAGGGGGAGGAACTTAATTTAGGAGAAGAGTAGCTTGGACAGCTCTTAACTCTGAAGTTTTAGAAGGCAGTGTGCTACAACGATGAAGAGCTCAGGCTTTGGGGGTGGACAAGCAGACCCAAGTTTGAATCTCAGCTTTCCACTTATTAGGGTGAATGACTTAACTTTTCTATGTCTCCGTTCTTTATTTGTAAACTAGGGATAGTAATGCCTTCCTCACAGAATTGTTATAGGGTTTAGATGCATGGAAGGAACAGTACCTGGTTCATGGTAAACATTTGATATAATGGTAGTTTGAGAAATAAATTAAGAACCAACCAGAACTCTGAATCAGGAATTGACACGGGTAGCAAGCTAGTGAGTGCTGCAAATGAAGTAATGCGTGTTTATCTCCTAAATGTACGAAGCACAACAGTTCATTCTTGTGCATTTAATTACTTATCTGTAGTTTGTATTCTCAGCTTCATGTCTGTATTGAAATAATTTGGGTTCATTCAGGAATCCTGGCTCTGTCTGTAGATGGTGATGCAGGCCATAGAGGAGCAAATGTCCTGGCCTGCTTTATCTGAGTTTTCCATTATTTTATCAAACTCGATGTTGTCTGCTTGAGGCTGAGTACTTGCTATTTCTTGAGATCCAAACACTTTTTTGAGGATTGCAGAATTAAGCTTAACAACAGGACATCAGAGAGATCAGCTTTCTGAACAAATAAATTTGGAGGTCATTGGCATATTACCTGATGCATTTTTAAATTAAGCATATGATTTTATGATATGTGCTATTATCCTTCTACTTTTTCTTTTCTTAAAAAAAGCATTCTCCCTTTCTGATAACCCACCACTTCCCAAAAAGATGACCCATCTTGACCTCATATGTAGTGTTTGGTTATGCAAATCTCTGGCCCTTTGAAATTTGTGTTCTGTGGCAGCACCTAGTTAGGTAGAGTGATGTCTTAGAACCTTTCCTTGTGGATGTCGTGGGGTTAAAGAGAGCCTGTTGGGTCTGGTTACAGAGGACACTCTTTCTGGACTCTGGCAGATTTTTCATTTTAGGGATTTCAAGCATACTCTCAAACTGCTGCTGTTCCCATGTTATTTACAGTGAAAGAACTCTAGCTCATTTGTAATTCAGGGACTACTCAGGTTGCATTAAGTCTGTAGAAAGGACCTGAAAGTGATTGTGTCCTGTGGTATAATTTCACTTTGAAATCCCTTCCCATTTGAGCTCTTGAGAAAGGAAGTCTGTAAATAGAGAATCACCAATGGACATGAAAAACAAACTTATTTTCAGCAAATGAGTAAAGTCCATTGAGTCTTAGCTCAAATGGGTGTTCAGTATAAATTAGTGCTTTATGGAGACAGAGTGATCTTGGATTGTAAATCTAATGTCATTTTTAACTGGCTACATTTTTGAGTCTTTTTGGTTGGTGAGGCTTTTGGAGTCTTCCCATCTGTTTTCCCTAGCTGGTGGTCAAAAATAGAAGGAATGCACATTCATCTAGAAACAGTGTCAAGTCATGGAGGGTCTGAGAACAAAGAGGGTGTCAGAATGTAAATATCCCTCTTTACTTCACAGAAAATGATTATCTGATCAGTTAAGGGACTGGTGCTAATCTTGGTTCTCTCCACAGCTGTAGGACTGGCTAGATCCATAGATAAGTTCTGTGTAAATGACAATTTGAGGATCTATTTGGGGCTTAGAGAACTTGGCTCATAACCTATTCCAGTTAGTGGAGTCAAAGACCAATAAATATTACACAGAGTTTACAGTTCTTTTACACATTTCGCTGCAAGGTGGAGATGCTTAGCGTAACTGGAACGAGTGTAATAATGGACTCACAGTCTAAAGCTTGTCTGTTCCTTCTTAGGGTATTTATCTGAGAAGCTCAGACCTGCAAGGTACTTTAGTTTGGGCTGCCATAACAAAATAGCATAAATTGGGTAGCTTATAAACAACAGAAATTTATTTCTCACAGTATTGGAGGCTGGAAAGCCCCAAATCAGGGCAGATTTGGTGTTTGGCAAGGGGCTGCTTTCTGGCACTTAGTGCCTTCTTGCTACCTCTTCACATGGTAGAAGGGTTAGGGGTTTCTCTGGGGCCTATTTTAAAGGGTATTAATCCCATTCATGGGGCAAAGCTTAATCACTTCCTGAAAGGCTCCACCTCCTAATACCATCACCTTAGGGGTTAGGATTCCAATATATGAATTTGGGAGACCACAAACATTCAGACCATAGCACAAGGTATCAAAAGGGAAACCGGCATGATTTTAGATGGAGTGTCTAATAATTACCTTTTGGATCTATACTTTGGGAGCTTACCCGTTTACAAATTTCATAACCTATGTTTTGGGTCTAACTAGACAGTATCATATCCATAGAAGAAATATCTTTTAGTGTTCTTTATTAGGTTTAGTGAATTATTAATTTCTATCTCATTTTGACATGTAAAATTTTTCAGTTATAAAGATCACAGGTCAAGAATTTCAGCATCCATTATACAGTAAATTTGTAATTATGAATTTAAAACTATTATAACATTAGCGAGTTCTGTGCATTCACTGTCTTAATAAGGCACAGATATATGCTCATATTTTTAACATGTCAAAACTGTAGTATTGTTCACTGTCATTTTATTTGAATTATTTTCTATCTACTTAAAATGTTGAAGGTATTGACATATGTTCATATATTCTCTTTAAAATTCAGAATCCACAGATTTGAACAGTTTTATGAATTGGCTGGATTATACAAAATCAAGAACCTCACATTAAATCCGGTTCTTACTGCTTTGTTAAAAACTACTTTTGCAGTTCTACTTGTCGATGATATATTTAAATAAGAAATTTAAACCAGTGAGGAATAAGAAAGTTCAAATGAGGTTGCTTTGGCTGTCTGTGTGTTTAAAGGAGTATTGCTTTGGCTGTCTACGTCTTCCCATTTGTACCTAGCTGAAGCTGGTATGAAATGTATATTTTAAAAATGAAGCCAGACGCGGTGGCTCACGTCTCTAATCCCAGCACTTTGGAAGGCCGAGGTGAGCGGATCACCTGAGGTCAGGAGTTCCAGACCAGCCTGGTCAATATGGTGAAACCCCCTCTCCACTAAAAATACAAATATTAGCCAGGCACCGTGGTGCACACCTGTAATCTCAGCTCCTCATCCTCAGGAGGCTGAGGCAGGAGAATTGCTTGAACCTGGAAGGTGGAGGTTGCAGTGAGCTGACATAGCGCCACTGCACTCCAGCCTGAGCAACAGAGTGAGATTCTGTCTCGATAAATAAATAAATAAGAAAAAGGAGCCTGTACAATTTTAATTTCCTTCACCTTATATATCAAGTAAGACTCGTAGGTTTTAAAAGCTGGTATATTATATTTTCTTGCCCACAAATGGAGACAATAGAAACACTTGAAGAAATGTGATAAATTTGACAATACTTTAGATTCTCTTAGCAAAAATTGGTAAACTTCAAAAAGGATGTATATGTTAAGACTGTAGGTATAAACGTATGTTTTTCATGCTAAAAAAGCCTGGAACATCAAGTGATTTTTACTTAAGTTTACAGATAAGGTCACTGTTTCTGAATTTGAGAATTTTCAGAGGTATTTCCTATTAAAAACTTTGTACACATTCTTTCCCCTTCTTTTCTTCCTTTTCCATTCTTCCTCCCTCCTTTCCTCTCTGCTTTTCTTTCTTCCTTACTTCCATTTGATGTTATTCACCTACATTCTCATTCTCCCCTGATTGTCTCTTCTCTGCTCTCTCTCAGTCTTCTTGGGGTCCCCTTTTCAAATCATTCTTCCTCTTTTCAGATCATTCTCTCCCCTCCTGGGCTTCATCTCTCCACCTTGATCAGTCTCTGAAATCTTCTTGCCTGTTCATGACCTTCTACTCCAGACACCTGCTGTATGGTGCTACTTAATTTGGAGTTGACTGTGGAATGATGCCTCAGGTGGACAAAATGACTCTTCTGGGCCTTGGAGGAAGAATCTGGAGAGCCTGTTCTGTTACAGGGCATAGAAGGATGGAGACGGGAGCACAGGCCCGGGAGCAGCAGCCTGGCAGCCAGCAATGAGGAGCTGCTTTGTCATAACTTAGAGGGAACTTTCAGGCTCCCCAAATGTGCGACCCTTCAGTTTTCTTAATGAGAATACAAGAATGCTGCCCGGAATGTCTTTTTCTAGCACCATAGTTTTGCTAGTTCCTTACTGATGGCTTTTTTATTAAAGGAATATTTTACTATCTGTCATGTTAGTATTAGTGAAAGATTATAATTCTGTATATTAATGCTTTATCTTTGTCAAAACTACCTTCTCTTTCCCTTCAAAGGAGCAAGTACTTTAGTTGTGGGTTTACCCTCTCTGTTGATCGGACAAAGTACTCTTAATTCCACAGTAAACTAGCTGTCATCTGTGTAGGTCTTTAAGCCCAGGTTTTTCATTCTCTTCTCAAGATTTTTTGGGTCTGAACCCCATTTGGGCGGAGATGCCACTGGCATGGAAAGTCTTGCTGGTGACCTCACCTGCAGAGATTGTGGGCATGACACCTGTATATCTATCTGCCGGGCTTTAGGTCATGCAGGAAATCTTGTGAAATTCCTCGTCAGGGTTAACCAAAGGGAGCAGCTCTGAAGGGTTACATTCTTCTGGCCAGTCTCCTCCCTTATTAAAATGTGTAAAGAATCCTTTTTAACCATGAATTCTTGCTGACAGGCTGACCCAGGGTCAGGATGGTGGGTAAAGCTAAGAACATTCCAAGACATATGTGGACAAAAAAAACACATGAAAACTGGTACAGACTTGGTATTAGAAGGGGTCTTAGTGATGCTAGCCCAACCCTTAAAATGGGGTGCCTTTCATATAAAGTAGGGGGTCCCTAACCAATAATGTTGACTAAAAGCATTAGCCCTGGAATTGGACCGGCATCGATGCAGATCCTGGCCTTGTTACCTATTAGCTACATGCTCTTGGATCCTAAGCCTCAGTTGTTACCCCCATCTGTGAAATGGGGAAAAGAACAGTATCGGCTTTCTAGAGTTTGTATGAGGATTCAATGGGAAAAAGGGTGTAAAATGCTTAGTATATTTTTTGGCACACTATAAATATTTAGTAAATAATTGCTGATTAATTAATAATAATTTGATGAATTCAACATTTTGTATAGTTTATCTTAATTCATTTTTGAAGGGCGTAGAGTTATGCCTTGAATAATAAGGAAACTTTTAAAGTATTGATAAATGAGTCAACTCTACTTTGCTTTTTCTCCTAGGTGAAAAGAAATGGATTATCTCAGACAGTAAGCCAAGAGGAAAGAAAGAGACAAGAGGTATGTTTCTATCGAGCAGCTGCTTTAGAGCTCTGGAGTGTGCGTGTCAGTCTCTGCTCTTTTGTGTTTTCACTTTTTGTGTGCACTTGTTCAGTGTTGTCCTTTGAAAATTGTATTTGTTTAACACAAGCAGTAAGTGATCATTTTAAAGTAAAGCTACACATAAGCCCCCAGAAAAGAAAAAAATTTTAAATATCTCAATATCACTCAACATCATTTGATTTTAAACAACAAAGTCCCTAGTTCAGGTATTTAAACTGAGAGAAATATGATAAAGAATGAAACCAACGTTGGATCCTAGAACTGAAAAAGGATGTTTATGGAAAAACTGATGGTCACATTAGTCTGTAGATAAATGGAGCCTATTTATGTAAGATACCCTAGGTTAGGGAAAGCTGGATGAAGCATACAGGGGCCTCTGAACACTCTTTGCAAGTTTTCTATAAATTTAAAATTTTACCAAAATAAAAAGTTTATTTAGTAAAAACAAGTTAATAATGGAGTTTTACAACTTGAAGTTTAAATCAATGCAATTTGAGAAAACTGCATATTGTAATAATATTGTGAAGCTCTCAAAGTGTTTTCCTCTTGCTTCATGCATATTAGTGTGTGCGCATGTGTGTATGTCAGTGCATATGCATGCATATAAATTGATTCCACAAAGGACACAAGGATGTCCCTTTTTTTTTTTTTTGGTTGACATTAAGAATAAAGCAAAATTTAAGGGTGCAGTATAGTGCCATTTTTCCAAGTTTTAAAAAAGTAATAACATAGAACTTTGATGTACCTATCCACTGAGAATTAACAAATGTATAACAATTGTAATTTTTCTCCTTTTTTAAAAAGAACATAAAACTGATAGTGTAGAAGGCCTGCATTCTCTTCCTTAGTCCCATTTCTTTCCTTTCCTCCCCAGAGACAACAACTGGTATGTATACTTCCAGCCTGTGTTTTAAAATTATGTATAACCTACACACACATATTTTTTTGTGCATGTGTGTGAAAATATATAGGTATGATACTATTCTGTGCATATTTTTTGATTATTTGTTTTTTACACTCAACATTATTTTTGAGATTATTCATGTTAATGCATATGAATCTAGATCATTCATTTCAATCATCATATAGTATTCTCTTCTATGAACACCACCTTTAAAGATTTTTTATCTATTTTTCCAATGCTGGACAGTAGATGGGACTTTTTCCTTCACTGTTAACATTGTGACGTAAAAACGTTTCCCTCTCCTTGTGGCTAAATTTAAAAGCTCCTCCAAGGTATTAATCCCATTTGAACTCTTCTGTTCTTTTAAACCTTATATATTTAAACCTTGCCTATTTCTATCATATTCTGAAAATATTTATTCAGACTTTCTATTCCTATATAGCTGTTTCTACCTGCTATATATAACAGGTCTAACCTAATTTGCTTTTAAAGAGTTGATAGTATTATTGCAGTATATTTTAGCAATTATTTTATTAAATGTATTATAATAAACTACCAATTATTTACCGTTTCCTGTGATCTGTTATAAATAGTTCATTATGTCTTTTTGCCCAGTTTGGATATTTGGATTAGATTACACACTCTCTCCTTGATGTAATCAGAAGTAAAGACTGAGCAGAGTGGGGGAAAAGAAGGAATGAAATGACTTCAGATAGCTGTCTCCTGTCTCAATTCATTATACACTGAACATCTGTCTGTCCACCAAACTTGAAACATACCTCAAAATTTATTTCAAGGAATCAAGACAAAAGCCAAATGAATGAGACTTTATAACCCTAAATGTTTTCCTTTGGAGATAACAAAGGTTTTATTAATTAGTTTATGCCCTTCAAAAACAAATTAAAATAAATTATATAAAATGTTGAATTCAGCAGTATTAATTTTTGGTTTTCAAAACCCTCAACACTTAATCACATTAATAAATTAGCATAGTTCAGCATTGAAGAAGTGAAAAATGTCTTTGCTGTTGCAAATATTTTAAGTCATTCCAAGGCATCATATACATCAACACCTGAAATCCATTATTTATGGTCCAGAAGGTAATTTTTTCTTTAATTTGCTTTGTGTATAGTTTTTGGGGGTTATTGTATTGATTGAAAAAATTACACAACATACTGGTTAAATGAGACTCTTAACATTTTTTAACTCTTTACTCTTCAGATAGTTAAATCACTTAATTTCATGAAACACAGCTGAGGCTAGATTAGCACATTTAAGTAAGACCCAAGTCCCTAAACCTTACAGAAGTTAAAAGTGGAGGTGAACCCTGAGATTAGCACTTCTAACCTGATTTCTAAAATATAGAGCACCCATCAGCACCTGCTTGTGCCTTTCCTGCTCCCACCCAGCACAGTACCCTCTGCTCTTTGGGGCAAGGACTTGAAGGGGTGGAGCCCTGGAGATCAGGGTGATGAAGGCGGCATTACCAGGGAGCTTTCCAGGAAGTCTGTGAATCTTAGGCCTGCATTTTCCCTATGTCCCTTTTTAGAGGATCTGAATTTGATTTTGTTAAGGATCTAGATGAATTCCTTACACAGGGCGTTGGAGTCTTATCCACATATGTGGGTTGGTATTTCATCGTTAGTACTTATCAGGAAAACCACTGTGTGCCTGCCTCTGAGAGTCTCTGCAGAGAGTCCTTTGCTCCTTCTTGAGACACTGATGAGAGTGGAGAGTGTGACTTGTTGAACAGATGGAATTACTTTCAATTGTATGAGTTTATATAAAAGAATTCCTGTGGCTGATAAGAACCTTTTGAGGGTAGACACAGTCCTACCAGAATATTTGCTGTTATTGACTGAAATTAGATTAAGCGTAGAGAGAGGAAGAGCATGACACACAAGAGGGAAGGGAAGGAAGGTGTGAGAAATTTTCTCCGAGTCTCAAGAGAGGACCATAAATCCTTACTTTCCCTAAAGCAGCATGCTTTGAAAGCAGGACTGGAGGAGATGACCCCAAAGGTTAATGAATGTCACACTGAGATTTTATGACATGCTCTAGCTTCCTTCTGTAGATTCTACCCCTTGGCAAAGGCATGACCTCAGGATGTGATGTCAAGTCATCCACATGCTTTCATTTTTTTCATATTTACAGATAGTGATTATTTTTTAAGATTTGGGTAAATGTGTATTATGTAAAGAGAGTAGTTTGGTGATGTTGTTTCTTTAATGCTTCTCTTTTTGTACTTTCCAAGATATTATGCTTGAAAAGTGGAATATCTTGTTATTCTTATAGCAAAATTATGACAGCTATATTTAGTTCTTTAATTAAAATAATTAATAATACAATTATTTGTCCTTCTTACCAGGCTATCTTTGAAGTCATATCCTCTGAACATTCATATCTACTCAGCTTGGAGATCTTGATACGAATGTTTAAAAATTCTAAAGAACTGAGTGATACAATGACTAAAACCGAGAGGCACCATCTTTTCTCCAATATTACAGACGTCTGTGAGGCAAGCAAAAAGTAAGTGCGCTGCACTCTGCCTTTGGTCGTGCCAAGAAGTTGCATACTAATAGACACTTTGTTATCTCTAAAGGAAGGCATTTCAGGTCATAAAGTCTCATTTAATTGGCTTTTGCCTTGATTCCTTGAAATAAATTTTAGATATGTTTCAAGTTTGGTGGATAGACAGATGCTCAGTGTGTAATGAATTGTGACAGCAGACAGCTGTCCGAAGTCACTTTATTCCTTCTCTTTCCCCACTTCACTTGCTCTTTATTTCTGATTGCATCAAGGAGAGGGCCTTGGTTTGGTACTAGTCTGTGATATTCATCCATTTCAGTAAAGAAAGAGTAAGCCTCAGGCTTAAGTCTTCTATAGGCAGTATCCGGCTACAATTTAATAATATATATTTTCATTATATTAAGATTTTTTTGCTTTACTTTTCGTCATGAAAAGTAGATAAAATCATATAATAAACTTTTATTCATTCAAAACTTATGTTTAGCAGTTGTTAAAATTTTCCATATTTACTTATCAATGATTTTTGCTTAAATTTTTCCAACTATACACATAGGATGTTTTACTTATAAATGCTTCACTATTCAGCTCTTATGAATAAGTTTATTTTCTTACATAACTACACCATTGTGGTCATACTTATGATGATGCTTTTATGATTTTATTCTATTTAATTTTTGTGTGTGCAAGTAATAGATTCACATGTTTTAAAATTCCAAAAATACAAAAGATCCTATAGTAAAATGTCATTCATATACTGTTCCCTGGCCACCTGAAACACAACCACAGTCAACATTTGCTTTCTTGTATATCTTTTTAGTAATACTTTATGATTATGTAAGAAAAAATATGTGTATATATATATTCTTTTCTTGTTTTTACTTAAATCTTACCATACTATAAACACTGCTCTGCTCCTTACTTTTTTTTTTTTTTTACCTCTATCCTAGAGATTATAGCATGTCTGCACATTAAAAAACTTTCCTCATTCATTTTTATGTTTTTTTTCCTTGGAATTATTTGTTGAAGAAATCAGGTCATTTGTTCTGTAGAATTTCCCACGAAGCACATAATGTATGGGTGGTAATCAGTACCAGATCCATTAATTCATTAAGGATTGCAAAACAGTGTTACTCTAATTTATCGTTCTTTATTCATTTATTAGCCAAAATATTTCTATAAAGGGAAAGGTACATCCATCTGTTCATATACTCAAGTGGTAAAGTTCACCTTATTCTATTTATTAATGCTCAAATTGTTTCATCTTTGATCTTAATATTTTTTGGTTATATTCTTGCTACATGACATTTTAAGATGTTAAAGGATTATGTTTTACAATTCCTGCTCCAGGCCTGGAATCAGCCATTTCCCCAAAGAGCTCTGGTGTCTTTTGAGATGAAGTGGTATTTTAAAACTTCAGTGAGTACCAGGGGTGCTCATTGCTAAGTGGTTTTAGGCTGTTTCAGTAGATAGCCAGAAAAAAAAAATCCAAGCTTTTCTCTGTAAAACTAGATATATTCAAAGCCCATAGACAGTCCAAATTTATCAAAGTGTACATATTAATAGGTACTTTTACATATATCAATTATACCTCAATTAAGCTTAAAACATGAAAAAGGAAGTCTAATTTCTATTTCCGTCCCCTCTATCCTATTCCCTTCCCGTATAGATACTCTTAAATAAGTTGTTTTTCTTTGTTTTTTATAATAAGCATATGCATATGTTTATGTATATGTATTCCCCTCCCTTTGTTAGATAAATGAAAGCATATTCTACTTATTTTTCTCAACCTCTTTATTCACGTAACAACATACATTAGAGGTTACTCCATAGTAGTTTATAGAGATGTTTTACTCCTTTCTCCAGCAAGTGACTGTGCAGTAATTTATTCATCCAGCCCCCTATCTATATGAGCATTAGGATTATTTTCAGTCTTACTGTTACAGAGAGTCTTTCTTTGTGCTTACACCCTGCTATATTTTAGCCATTCCATCTTTGAGATTTTCTAGAAATAAGATTGCTAGATCAAAGGGTAAATGCGTATACTATTTTGTAAGATACTGCCAAATTCTTCTTCAAAGAAATTGTACCGTTTTGCAATACCACCAAGAATAGATGAATGCTTGCTTCCCCAAAGTCTTTCTAGCAGAATATATCAACAAACCTTTAGATTTTTGTCAATCTGATAGGTAAGAAGGATTATCTGAGCATAGTTTTAGTTAGCATTTCTCTTACAAGCTTTTCCATATGAATAAGAGCCATCTGGAACATAGTATGTGTCAGGAAAATACTATTAAACTAGTAATATTCCTCTATGATATTGAAACGATTTAAAATTTGAGATAAGCACTAACATTACATCAACAAAAGTGAAGGAAGGAAAGAGGTTTTCTAATGCTCACTGAAACAGAAGAATATTTTCTTTGACTAGATCAGCAGTGTTAACATGTAAGTTTGGCTTAGCTAATCAAAGAGAATTATCTGCTTGATAAGGAGAGGGAAAAAGTATTAGCATTTTTTTTTTTCCTGCTCTGAGAAAGATAGAAGCTGTTAGAGGCATCTTATCTGAAAAAGTTAATACAAGTAGAAATGATAAACATAACTGAGTTTATCAAATACCAAAATATTAGAATCCAGGGTATTCCCTGAAGCTTGAAGGACGTGTATGTTCATTTATTTAGTTATTATTTTAGTTATCTTTTATGGAATACTTATCATTCATACCAAGCATTATGTTATAGCCTTTTCAGTAGAGTATGTATGTACCGCTAAGTAGACTGCCCTCAATGAACAAAGTCTTAGGATAAATAACAAAAGTATTAATATAGTTCATGGTTAGTAGGCATGTAAAGATCATCACTCTAAGAGGTCAGGAAAACTGAAAGAAAATTCTAAAAGAACTGTAATAGTAATATGGGTTTAGTTTAGTAAACTATGTAGAAAATTCTAAAAAAGAATATTTAATGTTTTTTTCTAATTTAGTAATATGGGTTTAGTTTAGTAAATTATTTGAAAGGTAATTTATCTATGTATACCTATTTTCTGTAGTGTACAATTGTATTAAAAAGGAAACCAATAAAATCTTTGCTTGAAAGGAATATTTAATAATATGGACTTTTTTTCTAACACATTTAGATTTTTAAAGCAGATCTAAAGAGTGGGATTTCATATTGTTTTAGATTTTAATTATTTGAAAGGTAATTTATCAAAACATAAAGGATAATTATCTTTAATGAATTATGAGCTATTTTAATTTCTGTCTTTGTACTTTTCTGTAGTTTCAGCTTCTACAATAAACATAATGTAGTTAGAAAAGGAAACACAAGGAAAGGAGAAACAAGCAGTAAGAAATGTGAGCCCGAAATAATACAGGGGAAGTCACTGGATATGGCTGACAAATTCATAATTGGCTAACCTTGAAATAAGTCATTTTATTTAAAGTATAGACTAAAATTTTACTTTAATTTCAATCATTCACAAAATTTAAATCATTTAAGATTTTATTAAAAATTTTTATTTCTGTCATAGTTTGTAGTAAGGGGCTATTTTGAACATTTTTGTCTTTTTTATTTAAAAAAGAAAACTGAAATACTTTTCAGCCTCCATTAAAAGAAAAACAAAGAAATATCTGTATTCTTTACATTTTTATTTTGTTTTCACTTCTAATGTAATACTTTAATATGGATATCTGCCTTTGTGATAATTTGATCTCTGTTATATTTCAACTAGGAATGTTCAGCTTTTACATGATAACCTTATGTCTATATCATAATAACTAACATTACAAAAGTGTTTTTGATTTCGTTTGAAACACTCATTTCAGATACAGCCCTTTTGAAATTCAAAGTACTCAGAAGATTTGCAAAGGCCATTTCTTGATGTAAGGCTTGCTTGTTGAACTTCAAGAGTGACACCCAAGTGTTGACAACTACTTATGTATTACTCGTGAAAGAGTTTACAGTCCCAAGAAAATGTGAAATAAAATCTTGAATAAAATAAATGATCAGTGTCTGAATTACATATTACAGAGTAAGAATGGTATTGTTAAGTATGTCATAACCAGGGCTCTCTTCATTGTTTTACTTTCACCTAATGAAAAATTATAGCTATAGGTGATGACATATTCAATATAGGTTGTGGTCAGAACATCCTTGACATCCAAATTAACAGTGTGGTGTCTAGTCCCCTTCATTGTGACTTAGGTTGTTGACTGCCAATAAATAACACTAAGATTTATGTAAGTTGACACTGTTTGAAAACAGCAGGGACAACAATCATTTTGACTGTGTGTGTATGTGTGTATGTATCAGTAGTATGTCTCTGCAAAATTCTTTTCTTCTTTTAAAAAATTTTCATTTCAGTTAACACTTAGGGCCTCCTATTCTACAAGGCTCCTAAATTCCAAAGCATTTCAACTGGCAGCATCTGCCCAGGGGCTATTGGTTCTTGGGACCCATGGCGGTTGGTGAACACCCTCCAATGTATTTGTAGAGGCGTTTTAGGGCACTTTCCTTGAAATGGAAAGGTTTGGGTGGTATTTACCCCCTAAAGATACTTGGGAATGCATTTTTGGTTGCCCCAGTAGACATGGAGGGCTGTTGACATTAGTAGGTGCGGGCCAGGGTGCCAGGCATCCTACACTTAGTAGGGCAGTCCCAGATAAGCATGAATTGTTCCACCCAAATGCCACTAAAGCCTTTTTTGAAATGCATGGATGGAGTAAAAAGAAGACAAATGTCAGAACTTTGACAAAGAAACATTTAAGGAGCCTGTGGGTTGGGACAGAAATGAAGTAAATAGGATAAGAGGAACTGCACAGTGTGCATGGATCTTTCTGATGTTCTTTGGCTATAAAGGGTTTGCCTCTCTTATTAACACCTTCCTGTTACTCTCTGTCAGTGCCATGGCCTAACAATTGTTTGTTGTCTAACCCTCCTTAAAAGGAGTGTGTGGGAAGTTAGAATACTACTGATTGTTTTTACCCTGCCTAAGAAGGGTGATACACTTTCCTTTTGCATGGAATGATTAGAGCTAAATTCTTTAAATTTAGGTAGTGCCTAGATGGCTTTGGGTCAATGTCAGGGAAAAAGCCTTTGACTTCCAACTCTACTTCTTTCTGCTTTAACTGTACCAACTTCTTCCCTCTGACTCAAATTCATGAGCTCTTCCTGGTTTCATGGTCTCCCTGTCTTTTAAGGACCTCAGCTATCTTAAAAGCCTGGTCATCTCATGAAAAATGGAGTATTAGATATCATCTTTCAATTAGAAATGAATAGGCTTAATTCGTAACTAAACGTAACACATAGTATATACTTTGCTTATTTTCATATTTCCTTTGATTTTTTTTTGGGGTTCTTCCCCCACAAATCTATGGTTACTTAGGATAATTTATAGATAATTGCTGTGTTAATAGAAAAAGACCTATAAATATGATTAACTTACATTAATTTGCAACAGAATATGATCTAATACCAATTGTTTTTAAATTTAAGATACATCCCTATTAAAAGACTGATACTATTAGGAAAGAAAGTTATCTTTTGTAGAAGACTGAATGTTAATCCTTTTCCCCTATTTAGAAACTCTTAAGGTCTAAGTAAGGTCTTTTGTGTTAAAAAGTTTTCTGCAAAATGAAAATTAGATGAGTCTTTGCTTTGATGTCTCATAAAAAGATGTGTTTTTACTCTCAATTCTGAGTTTTTATTCTAAATATCTAGGTTATGTTAACAGTCTTTCATTTAATTTTTTTCAATAACAGAATGTGCTGTTATTAATACCCTATAAAAATATGCTACTGAAGACCTTTGCAAGGTACTTGTTTCTCTTTTTCCAATTACAAAGTTAAAACATTGGTATTCTTTGGAAAACCATTTAAAGCTAAAACTATGCTTGTCTTCGGTTTCTGCAGAGTAAAGTAAAAATATCCATCAATATGCTTTTGTGTCCTGAGGAACTGAATTTGTTCCCAACATATAATGAGCAGTGAATGCCAAATTCTCTGCTTTCTGCTTTGTGTAGCAGAGTAAATTACAATAGTAGTAAACATACAAAATAGTACTTACCCCGCACTTGCTTCTCCAAAAGTTTTTTCCCTAATTTTAATCAAACTGTATTAAAATTGAAATGCCATATGACATTAAAAACTACTTTACATGCACATGCTTTAATATTATTTTATGAAATGAGTTCATATTACCAGAAAATGACAATTTATGTAAATAATAGTATAGCATATTTACCTTATGAAATCTGTTTCTATTTGGTAATTAAAATTCTAAACTTTAATGCATAAGCAAATAACAGTAAACCTTCAAAAGTCTTTTATAGTATGAATATTAAAATTTCAACCTCCCTAATTCTTAAAGCTAAATTTTGAAGGAAAAACACATGAAATTTAACTAGGCCAGAGAATATGGAACATATTAAGTTGTAGAACCTGTTTAATTTTTGCCCTGAAGTAATGGCTGTTGCTGTTTGTTTTAGCAAATGTTATTTTCTTATTCCATATATACGCAATATAAACTTACCACAGAGTCTTTGGTAAATAAAGCCATTACCTTATTTTCCTGACTATAACAGAGAAACTTTATTCTTTCTAAAATCAATTTCTTCAACTGACAGTTGAAAGGCAGTGACATTCAGAAGCTACTCTTTATGACACTTTTTGACTTTTTCTCTGAGATGAATGACAAAGAAGTTCATTTGAAATTCACCCAAAGTATTTTCACAGTACTTCAAAGTAAGTCTATGTGAGTATTCTAGTCCATGTTGTTCAGCTCTTATCAACAACCAGTGTCTACAGTAATAGTAAAAGAAATAGGTAGTTGTTTAAGTATTATTTCAATAAAGAAAGAAATACTAGTGATGTTTTAATAGATGCAGTCCTTTTGGGTAAGGCTGCAGAAAAGCAGTGTGGGATCTGAAGTCTTTGTACAATTGAACAGGAGGCCAGTTAAAGATGACTGATTAGAGACATGCGCCGTATTCGTGCTCTTCTAAAATCCCGGTACTCCAGCCTGGGCAACAGAGCGAGACTCCGTCTCAAAAAAAAAAAAAAAAAAAAAAAAAGATGGAAAGGTCAACATGCGAGGAAAAAGAAAACAAGAATAGAGACAATAGCTACTGTATTTTGGAGTCTGAAACATTTTGGAGCCAGAAAAACCTGAGATGGTTGCCCAGTAATTCAGGAAAGTTTAAATCTAGACTGGTAGTGTGGAAAACCAAGAATCAACCAGACTTAAATCCCAGAACCTCTGAAAGGTGGTGCATTGTTTGATTGATTAGTTCTTCCTTCACAAATCTATGGTTACTTGGAATAATTTATAGATAATTGCTGTATTAATGGAAAAAGACCTATGAATGTGATGAACTTACATTAATTTGGTCTAGGACTAAGTTAAAGGTAATTCCTAGGTGCAGGAATAGATGATGAAGTTGGGTAAAGGTGTGACTAAAACTGCAAGTTTCATGCAAATCTGTTTGAGAAGTAGTCAGACCCTAGATCCTCTCTTTGGCTGTACGCAGCAAGATGATGACCCTCTTTACCCCAGCAGCAGGGCAGCATTGGTGAACACTGGGCCAGGAGACCCAGGACCACATAAGAAGGGGACTGTTGTACAGGAAACAAAGGTATAGTGGCAGTTGGCTCCCACAGCCTTCTGCCCTACTTTCCTTTTGGAATGCTGGTAGCCAGGTGTGTGTGTGTGTGTGTGTGTGTGTGTGTGTACACTTTGCTCCCTTTTTGTCAAATAGTGATTGGCATAGTATAGTTTAAGTAACATTTTACCATTTTTGTCAGTGAATTTATGTTCAAATACATTATTATTAATAGCATTATTAAGTTTTGCAGGAAACAATAAGTTGAGGATTACAGCAGAAATATAAAAAGCCTCAAGCCTTAAGAAATATCCATTTTAGTATCATGTTAGGCAAGTCCTTGTTGACTTTAAATCTTAGTTTCTCTATTTAATAAGGATGATAGTATACTTAACCTATAAGGTTGTTTTGAGGATTAAATGATACACATAAAATGCTTAGCGTAACACTAGGCAAGTTCTTTAGCAGCAATTATTTAGTTGATGTTATTACAATCATTTTTATCATCTGTGTCTGGTATTCTGAAATGTCTCTGGATTTTGTATTTGTTGACTTTTGAATGTATATGCCTCTGCCAGCATTGGTCTAGGATTAAGTTAAAGAACAGGTCTTGTTTTATGCGCATCTAGTGCAACGGTTTGCGTGAGTTTATTTTTAAAGATAGTTGTTGCACAATATTACATTTTAGCAATCATCTTTATTTTGACATTGAGTGAATCAAAGTAAATAGATTCTTCCATAATTATACAGAATTAATTGTGACCTAGATTAGGACTAAAACCTGAGCTATTTCTTCCAACCAGCCTGGTGTTTTCTTTGTGAGTGGTAGATTCCTTGGATCAGTGCTTCAGAGCAGGCCCTGGCATGCTTCAGCTGCCAATTAGACCATTCTCCTGGTCACTTTTTGCAGGCATTTGAACCCATTATGTTCTTTTTGCATTGCCTTTACAAGTTCTAAGTCTGTGGATTCTGAGTTGTCACATGGAGATTTAAACTTGGATAATGAGCCTGGTTGGGGCAGACTAAAGTGTTACCAACTTAGTCATTAGCTGTTATCAATCTTAAACTAGGGTAGAAATTTATGGAAAAAGAAACAATGACTAGGGTTTGGTTGCGGTGTTTCATCTGCATTGCATTTATAGCTGTGGATTTTGAACCATTACATGGATTTTGACTCTGCCAGTTGTGAGTAAAATAAGCAGGACCACACAGTTTTTCTGGCTGATGGAAAAGATTTTAATTTAAACTTTGTGTTCCAGCCAAGTTAAAGCTAGCACTTGATTTAAGTAGAAGGGAGATGGTTGATGAATTAAGTTTCAAAAGCAGACTTTTTAAAGCCTTCTAATTGCTTATCATAGGATATTGCCTCTGATTGCTATGCATTAATTATTAGCATCTGGGCATCAATTCTGTGTTTCTCCAAACACTTTTCTTATTTCATCTGATTTAATCCTTAATAGCATGCTGTGAAGTATGCCAAATCCTTGAGTAATGTTGTTTTGCTATAACGTTGATGGGGGGGGGAAAATGGATTCCCAGCCAGGGCCATTGCATGTGTGGAGTTTGCATGTTCTCCTGGTGTCTGCGTGGGTTTTCTCCAGGTACTCAGGTTTCCTTCCACCTCCCGAAGATGTGCACATTAGGTGAATTGGCGTGTCTGTGGTCCCAGTCTCAATGAATGTGGGTGTGTGAGAGTGCACTGTGATGGAAGGGGTGTCCTGTCCAGGCTTGGCTCTTACCTCGCCCCCTGAGCTGCCGAGATAGGCTCTGGCCAGGTGTGACCCTGAACTGGAATAAGATGCTTGGGAAAGGAATGAATGAATGAGTGCAAATGATTATGAAATACAAATTTGTATAATATATGATAATCATACAAATGCACTACAATAAACGATGCTTTTCGAAAGCGCTCATTGAGCCATCGTATTTGTGATTGTTTTCGAACTGCATGGTAGTAGGGGGTGCTCCTTCCAATTTTCACTTTGCAAACATTTATACCTTGATTTAACCCACTGCTGTCACTCACTGATTCACCAGAAATTGGATAAATAATTATCTTACTTGTTTTTACTTCTCTTTCTTAAATGTATGGATAGCTTACACTTATTTCAATGTTTAATATTAGAAGTGTTTTGAGTGTTTATTTAGAAGTTTAGGGATTTTTTTTTTTTTGACCAGAAATATCCTGTAAGAACTTAACTTTTGTTTATATCCATTAGCCTGTGGCAAAATTAGTTTAGTTTTATATCATTTTGCTTACAGTTGCAGCCTCTAAAACCTGTCAACAACATCATGATGACTTACTGTACTATCATTTCCCTTTTGTGGGTAAGGAGACTGAGGCCTAAATTAGTTATGTGGATTTGTTTGAAGTCATTCACCTAACTGGAATTGTACCTAGTGAGTTTTTTTATTCTTCACAATGTGTTGGCATAGACTGTTTGTTCAAAAATACATATATATTGTTAAGTGCAGTTAAGAGTTCAGTCTACAGAACTAAATTTTAATTTAAATTTTAATCTGCCAGGGATTACACATCTGGAAAATTATTTGAACTTGCTCCTGTTGGTGTACATCGCCCATGGAGCTAGTTCAGAGGGAGCGATTCAATTTTTATCTCATGTTTGAATGTCTTTGACCTCTTAGAATATGGAGACTTAAGAGCAAAGAGCATCTTGTTTTCTGTGGCGCAGCTCTGTGGCACATCATAAAGGTCACTGTCTTATCGTTTTCTCATGGACATTGTTCCCGTAGTGAGGAATATTGTCCATATCTTTAGCATAAGCAGTCTGTGAATGTGTCCCAATGGTTGTGGCGTTGCAGTATTCTCTAGAAATAACCTAATTGATTATAAAAGTATCTCATAATCTGAAGTCTCTGGAGTTTGTACTTACTAACTTTTGCATATGTACTGTCTTTATATATTTTCCTCAGATTAAAAAAATACCCAAATAACTTACACTAAACTCCTTAAACTACTTTACAGTGATTTTAGGAAGAAAAGAAAATGTATGTTTGGAAAGTGCTAACTTAATTCAGGTTATAATTTTCTGCTTTTTGGTCTAAAAAAATCTGTTTTCAGAATAAATGTTTGTAGAAAATGATTTTGCAAGTCTTTTTAGGACTTAAAGAATTTCTTATCTCTTAGGTGCTGATATAAATACTGAGCAACCTCACAGCAAAATGTTTTAATTTTTTAGAGTGTCAGCTTTATGTAAAAAGCTGTGAAAATATGATTTTTTAAAAAAATTGTGAAATCACCTTTTATATGCTAAGAAGAAGGTGAATACTGTTTTAATATTAATTCAATATATTATTACCATTCTCTAATTGTTTTAAGGATGTGGATTAAATAATGTAAGCCTTGTTTTATAATTTTAAAAATATATTTATAAAAAAATATCCTGAGGAACATATGATGAATGGTATTTGTTAAAGAACTTAATAGATACTTTATCTATACAGTGTTTTTTTTGGATTTCAAAAAGGTTTCGGGAAATGACTTGGACTTTGAAAAAAATTTGGTGGAAAGGTTCCATAGAAATGTCAAGATTGGCTAAGATTGACCTTGTCACTTGTGGGGGATTCAAACAAAGTTCCCTTTGTAACAAGGAAAACTGTCTCTGTATCGGGAGTTCATTGGAATTTCTTTTCTAGCAGAGAAGAGTAATATGAATAACCAGAACAGGACACAATAGGAATGTTTGTGTTCGTCTGCTGAGGTTGTCCTGTGATGTGGCTCCTACTTCTTATTCTCTTGCGTCTTGTATATATTTGATACACACTACTTAGTTATAAATATTTAGGTGTACATTTGTGAATGTTTTTAGATAGCTTTGAAGAAATCTGCTGTGAATAAGATGCTTTCCAAGAAATCCTCAGCAAGCATTCTCACAAGTTGAGATTTTACTTGAGGCATTCAGTTGAAAACAGAGCTGGAGTGATTAAGTTATGAAATTATTCTCTTGGATTTATCTAAGTAGCATTAAGGATTTTTAGGAAGACTGGTTTAAAAAATGTATACCGCAGGTATAGATTTAATTATTTTATCTTTGATTTTTGGAGGATCTAATATACCTGTTTGAGAATCTGTGTTTTTCAGGTTTTAAAAATACTAAATATGGGAGGAGTTTGGTTTACCTCACTTATGCTTATGCCATTCCTAGGGATCATGTATACCTCCTGTTTTGAACCTTGACTTATTTTTTAACCCTTTTTCTTTTTTCAGTCTTCCTGGCCAATACCCAGTTTACTTTCACAAAGCTGCTTTTGTGATTGTAATATAATTTTATTTGTTCAGAATGTTATTTTACCATTATTTTAATAAATTTAGAGATCAGGATATCATTTTATTAATATTTCAGAGAGAGACACACTAAGCGATATTTCTGTTACTCATGAAGTACCTTATCCAACTTCGAATGGGGAAAAGAGTATAATTATTTAGAATTAAGACACGTTTTCTCTGCATACTGTTGGATAAAGCATATTTTTCTGGACTCTTTGAAGACCTCTATATTTGGAAACTCAGATATTCAAACTGGAGAAACTTGCTTACCTTTATCTATTTTATTTCAGACTATCCTGGCATGAACTAATTCCCAACTTTGAATACTGGTTTTTATTGATCACATTTCTTTTTCCTGAGACCTGCATAAGGAATGTTAATCTCATCCTTAGGCAGATCGCTTTGTCCCTCCGCATGTCAGCTGCTAAGCGAGCTTTCCATCAGCATGGAACCAATGTTTATCGGAATAACTAACCTAAAACCAGGGCCCTAAGGTTTCACTTGCTGTGAGTCTGTTATCACCAGCTCACACTGGAGAATTCTTTTTCCTGCTATTGCTTTTTCTAAACAATAAATGCTATCCATGGTATGTGGATTTGGAAGTCAGTCTTTTAGAGAGTTAGCTTTGCAAACATTACCTTAAGCTCAGAAGTCTGACTTACATCAGGGCCTGGATGTAGTGAAAGCCTACTGAGGATGGTTTGAAAAAATCTAGCTGTACATGTTGCTACAGTATTCATCTATTTTTATTATTATTATTATTATTATTATTATTTTTGAGACAGAGGTTCGCTCTGTTGCCCAGGCTGGAGTACAGTGGCGCGATCTCGGCTGACTGCAGCCTCCACCTTCCATGTTCAAGCAATTCTCCTGCCTCAGCCTCCCGAGTGGCTGGGACTACAGGCGCCCGCCACCATGCCTGGCTAATTTTTTGTATTTTCAGTAGAGACGGGGTTTCACCATGTTAGCCAGGATGGTCTCGATCTCCTGACCTCGTGATCCACCCACCTCAGCCTCCCAAAATGTTGGGATTACAGGCATGAGCCTCCGTGCCTGGCCAGTATTTATTTTTAATGTGGGAAAGGGTTACTAGAGATAGCAAACATATACATAACCTGAGGATAGGAAGATAATGTATGAACATAGTTTTCTGAGAGTGAATGTCCACGCTCTGAAAAACATGGAGCCGAGGGCTTTATAAAGGAGCTGCTTTTTCCTTTCCTCTGGAATTGTTGTACAACATCTTTGAGGAAAACATGACATAATATTTTGATAATTTTAGTGAGTGTATGTATTTGAGCAAGGCTGGGATTGAATTGTAGGCTGTTTGGCATGGTAAAAGTTTGAATTCTCCAGCGCTGCTTTTGATCCGTTTGCAATGCCTGTGTTTTTTCTTGTGAGCAGTGTGTATCCTCATCAAGGGCTGCCTCAATGCTTATCCATCTGGAGGAGGCTACTCAGCTTTAATTAAGGAAACAGTGGTTGAGAGGGTCCGCCTACAACCACTCTAAGTAATAAATGTACATGGTGTAAAACTCAAATACTGCCAAAAAGTATGCAGTGAGAAACAAGTCCCCCTGTATGGCTGGTTTGGGCCGTAGCTTCCAGAGATATTCTCTGCACATTCAAGTACAATTTTTTAATACAGTGATTGCCTGCGATACGCACTGTATGCACCAGTACCAATTTACTTTTAGTCCATCAAATAGCCAGAGTCTTAAATGAAGAATAACACTGAGTGTCATTTTTTAAAATCTTTATGTGCTCCCCAAATAAGCCCAAGCTCTCTTTATGTAGTTTCTTCTATTTAGGAACTTTAAATGAATAGGTCCACATGAGTTATGGACTTTATTTTATTGTGAAAATAGTCATTGCTGTGAATATGGGATTCTTCTTGAGCATTACATCTTATTCCTTGATAAAATGTTTTAGAGTGAAAGCCCCTGCTGTATACCAGGCACTGTGCTAGCCATTGGAAATATAACAGTAAGCTTGACAAGCAAAATCCTTGTCCTTGAGACCTGGTGGGATAAACACAAACAGAACAGGTGCTTGAGAAACAGAGTATTCCTCACAGTAGGACCTTGGCCTGGATGGGGGAACTGAGGAAGTGACCTTTCCTTACCTCTCAATCTTCTTTCCTTTCCTCCCTCATCAAATTAATCTCATGAAATTAATAGTCTTTATCAGATGCTTTAATTCAAATATAATTCAATCTAGTCTCTATATGTAGAAATGCCATACTAGTCACATGTTAATCATTTTATATTTGCAAGTAACTTCATTAAATGGGCACCTGGGATGTATGGAACAGTTTAATAAACCAACATTTTTGCACTGTAGTTAAATTGATCCTTTAGCTACAATATGAAAATTTTTATTTAAAGAAAAACAGAGCCTGGATTATGTCACAGTTCAAAATATGAAACATACTTCTAGTTTGAATGCATAATTCTTGGATTTCCTTGCCTCTGAATGATTTCTAAATCTGGAAGATTTGGTTCCTGTGGATTTATTTAGCTTACGGAAAAGTCATCCGATCTATACTTCGGGTTCACTAGAAACTCCTTTTACATCACGTCCTTAGGTAACACTTAGTTTTATGAAAATTTCTGTAACTCATAATTGCAGTTTTGCTTTTACAATCTCCAGGTAATTTATTTAAAAATAAGAAATAGAAATTGTAAAACCTATCAACTGTGAGATCATTAGCTGACTAAGATATAGCTCACCTGCTGTTAATTTATTTATCTTAGTAAGCCATGTGCTTGAGCTCATTTTACTTGTTTACTTTGTTTTGTGATTAATAAACTACTTTCCTGGAATTTTGGATTGAGTTTAGAGGCCATATATCCCATTCTGTAATTTACAGATAGTACCCCAGATCTCACAGCTAATTAGAATTAGAGCTAAGGCTAGAACCCAGGACTTCTGGCCCATTTTATAGGAAAGGGTGGTTCACTGTGTTTTTAATATGTTATATATTTACGTGGCTTAAAAGTCCAAAGAGGCTGTGTGCGTTGGCTTACGTCTATAATCCCAGCATTTTGGAAGGTGGGGGTGGGTGAATTGCTTGAGCTCTGGAGTTTGAGACCAGCCTGGGCAACATGGAAAAACCCTGTCTCTACAAAATATACAAAAATTAGCCAGGCGTGGTGGCACATGCCTGTAGTCCCAGCTACTTGGGAAACTGAGGTAGGAGGATCACTTGAGCCCAGGAGGCAGAAGTTGCAGTGAACCGAGATAACTCCCCTGCACTCCATCCTAGGTGACAGAGACTCTGTCTCAAAAAACAAACAAAAAAACACAAGCAAAAAACCCAAAAATGTCCAAAGATTATCAAATAGCATCTATTTATATACTGAGAAGCCCAGCCACATTGACTCTGTTACCCTTCACCTTTTGTTAATGTATTATGTTAGGTGTCTTGTTTATCCTTCTAGCATTTCCTTATGCAGATGCAGGCAAATAAAAATGGTTTCTTATTGTCCCACTTTTCTTTAAAAACAGCATGCTGACTGTATATGCTATTCTGCCTCTTTTTTTGCCTCTCAACTTAAGTTTACATTTAAGCTCCTGAAAAAAGTCAGTGTGCCTGCAGATGCTGCTTCATTTTGTCCACTTAGATCAGAGCTAGGTTGCTATATTTAGCTTATGAGAAATGTGAGATAGTTCTATGAAGACTGTAGTGAAAAAAAAAAAAGATTAGAAATGGAAAGTAAAAGGTGGGAAATTAATGAAATTGCTATTATTTAACCCAAAGAAGAAAAGGTTTGGGCATTATTACTTTATAGATGAGAAAAGGGGAGACTCAGATGGAGGTAAAATGCCTTACCCACAGTCACCCAAGCACTCGGAGTCTCAATGGGGGCCTTCACTTGAATTAGCCTGCCAGTATTGAAGTCTCAATTCTCCATCTGCTACAGGAGCCTGATAAATTTGTGAGTGACAAGTACAGTTGATACTCATTATTTGCGGATTCCATATTTGCAAATTTACCTATTTGCTAAAATTTATTTGTAACCCAAAGTCAATACTTGTGGTTTTATGGTCATTCACAGTCATGCAAGCAAAGCAGCAAAAAAAAAAAAAAAAAATGTGTTTCCTGACACACGTGTTTCCAGCTGAGGTTGAACAAGGCAGTGCTCTGCTTTTTCTTATACTGTAAACAAGTGTCCTTCTGATGATCCATTAAGTACCACAGGTTTTTGTATTTTTGTGGTTTTTGTTGATCATTTTGCTGTTTAAAATGATGCCAAAGCATAGTGCTAAACTGTTTAGTGCTTACAAGAAGGCTGTGGTGTCTTACAGAGAAAACGTGTGTTTAAGGTAAGCTCACAGTGCTATTGTAAGTTAGAGGTCTAGTGCTGTACTGCTGTTGGCGTGAGTTCAATATTAACAAATCAACAATATGTCATAGTTATGTGTCTGCAGTGATAGTGCCATTGGCGTGAGTTCATTGTTAGTGAATCAACACCATATACATTAAATAAGGTGTCTTTAAACAGAAACACAGAAAACCAAGTTATGTATTGATCAGTTGATGAAAATACTGTGACCAGAGGCTTGTGGGAACCCACGCTGTGTTTCTACTAGTTCAGTATTCAGTAATTCAATGTCCACAGCAACTTCATGGAATGTAACTTCTGGGAATAATGAGAATAGATAGTAAATGCAATGCCAGAAGTAGTCAGCTTCCTGCTAGTTCTAGGCGTATTTTATTTCTTCTCATTCTACCCTAAGGTACAGGAGGAATAATTTAGTTTAGATATAAGGGAAAAAAAAAACCACAACTGGCTAGGTGTGGTGGCTCATGCCTGTAATCTCAGCACTTTATGAGGCCAAGGTGGGAGAATTACTTGAGCCCGGGAGTTCAAGACCAGCCTGGGCAACGGCGAAACCCCATCTCTACAAAAAATACAAAAATTAACCTGGTGTGGTGGTGCGTTCCTGTAGTCCCCGCTACTCAGGAGCTGAGGTGGGAGGACTGCCTGAGCCCGGGAGAGGTCTAGGCTGCAGTGAGCTATGATTGTACCACTGCACTCCAGCCTGGGTGACAGAGTGAGACCGTGTCTCCAAAAAAAAAAGAAGAATGACTTCCTATTAATGAGATAACTCAGGACTGTGAAATACGATGTTTTAATTGCTTATTATAAAACATTGTAAACATTGAGACTTTTTGAAAGTTGCTTTCAGTGGTGCTACTGATAGTATATAGCATGGTGACTAAGAGTGTCATCAGTCCACCTGGGTTCCATTCCCTTCTCTACCATTTGTCCTGTGTGACCTTGAGCAAAATACCTAACATCTTTGTGCTTTAGTAGTCATGGGCGTAAAATGGAGACGATACAACTAACTACTTCTTTCGGTTGTTATGGAAGTTAAATGAGTCAGTCAGTCAGTCTATGGAAAGCCACTAGACTAGCTCCTGGTGTACAGTTAGTGCTTTTTAAATGATTAGAGTCATTGCATCTCCTCATTTGCCCAGGATAATTTTAGTTGTTTCGGTATAATTATTAGTTGCCTCTTTCATTCTCAAAAGATATCCCAATTTGGAGGATAAATTGTATGGTCACCCTCTAATGTAAGGATGAGTCATAATTATCAGCTAATACTGAATTATGGGCTATTTCTGTAAATACCTGTTGGGATGATTGATTTCTTTTTCTTCTTCAAGAAGTAAGTTGAAAAACTCCCTCTTCCTGGTTTTGGAGGGCTGCTTGGAGAAGAGAAATGGAAGAGGA
This sequence comes from Macaca thibetana thibetana, assembly GCF_024542745.1. Lineage (NCBI taxonomy): Eukaryota > Metazoa > Chordata > Mammalia > Primates > Cercopithecidae > Macaca > Macaca thibetana. Next base: position 56,835,057 of record NC_065579.1, read on the forward strand.
ACAGGTTGAGTATTCACATATGGCATAATTGTGTATTGTTTCCTTATTTTGTGTTTTTGCTCAGTGAAAGAAAGTGGTCTAGAATCTGGTTCTGGCATAGAGAGATTATATCTTTCCCACTAGTCAGTTCTTTCGCTAGTAGCCAGGAAAGACTTGTGGGAAATATACTTTATATTTTAGAACAGTTTTAGGTTGTAGGAAAATTGAGCAGAAAGTACAGAGTTCTCATGTACCCCCTGATACTGCTCTTCCACCCGACACAGCTTCTACCCTACTATCAACAGCCTACACCAGAATGGTACATTTGTTGTAATTGATGAAGCTACATTGACACATCACTATTACCTAAAGTGCATAGTTTACATTATGGTTTGCTCTTGATGTTCTACACTCTATGGGATGGGTAAATGTATACTAGCATGTATTCTCCATTATAGTATCATACAGAATAGTTTCACTGCTCTAAATATCCTCTGTGTTCTACCTATTCATCCCTCTTTCCCTCCCTTTAAGCCCCTGGCAACCAGTGATCTTTTTAATTATGTCTATGGCTTCACCTTTTCTAATACTATTGAGTTTTGCAGTGTTATTTGTCCCTTGTCCCACATAGCCTTTTGAGATGGCTATGAGACATAAAAGGCCCTATTGAATAGGCAGATAAATAGGTTTGGATTTGGGCCATTTGAAGACTGGAGACATATTTGGGAGTGGTTAGCACATAGATGGAATTTCAAGCAATGGTGCTGAATGAGATTGCTGGAGACAGACTAGAGATAGAGAAGAAAAAGCTGATCACCAAGCCCTGGGGCCTTCCAACACTAAGATATTGAGAAGATCGGGATGGGGGAGGACTGGCCAAGAATGCCGAGAAGGAGAAGCCAGTGGGAGTAGAAGGAAACCCGGGAGTATGGTGTGCTCTAGAAGGCAAGCAAGATGTAAGTTTTTTTCTTCTTCTTCCACATTTATAAAGGAAGAAATCCACATGCCTTAAGAACGGTTTCAATCTCTTGTCGCGCTCTTTTGAAGATCAATATTTTGCGCCATGTGAGTGAGATACAGAGTTGTAGACAGGAAAGGCTCTGCACAAGAAGCAGGTGCAACGGACTCATTTGAGATGTCATCAATGTAAAAAGAATACCCTTTTGGAATCCTGGAGTCGTAGCATGCCTCTGTGCCTTCCAGAAGATTATCAGAGTAATCAGCATCACTTCCAAAGAAGTGAAAAGTGAAGAGGAGGTCGAGCACTTCACTCTAAATGGCAGTAGATGCTGTTGAAGTTTCACAGTAACTGTGGAAAGTGGATGAGTCTTCTGCTCTGGTTTGTTTTCAGAATGTAGAAAGCACAGGTTGTGTGTGGAAAGCACAGGCTTTGTGTCTCTTCGTAGGCCAGTCTAGGAAGAGCCAGCCATGGCCAGGCACCGTGATGCACACCTGTAATCCTAGCACTTTGGGAGGACAAGGTGGGTGGATAGCTTGAGTCCAGTGGTTCAAGACCAGCCTGGCCAACATGGCAAACCCCATCTCTACTAAAAATACAAAAATTAGCTGGGCGTGGTGGTGTGCGCCTGTAGTCCCAGCTACTCTGTAGATCGAGACATGAGAATCGGTTGAACCCAGGAGGTAGAGGTTGCAGTGAGCTGAGATCACACGACCGCACTCTAGCCTGGGCAACAGAGCAAGACTCTGTCTAAAAAAAAAAAAAAAAAAGAAGAGCCAGCCATATAGAACAGATACATTCATTCTAAGGGGAACGTGTTCATCCCCAGTATGTTTCTTCTTACAAAATAAATATCCAAGGGGTTTTTTTGGATCATTTATAGTGATTTGGTTTATAAAAATAATTAGCTTTATAAACATAAATTGCATAAATAATGCCTCCATTTTGTAACTTAAAGTTGTCATTATATAAGGGACAGGCTGTGCTGTACAATTGTTGACTTTGAAGTAAAATGCTTATTAAGGATCATAAGTACCAATTTTCACATGTGTCGTAGCCAAAATCAACATTTGAGAAATGGTTAAGGTTTTACAGCAACGTTTGCTTTATTGTCAGAGTATAGTATATTCAGTCAAGTACTATTAATACCTTCTCATACTCTTAATTATGCCATTTCAAGGAAATTTATTAGCAAGGTTTCCATGGATTCTTCTTTGCATTACCCTCCACTCCTGCCACCACCCCCCCACCCCATCTGCAGCCATCCACCTAAAAATTCATTATGTTACTGCCTTGGACTTTTGCCAATATAGTATAAGTAATTGGATTTAGCTTCTGTTATAGTTTCATCTGTCTCAGATTATGAATATAAGTTGGTAAGATTTTCTGCCAATTTTAATTTACCAAGATTGCATTAAAATTATGAAGAGATGATTGAATGTAATTTTTCTTCCCTTTACTCCTTCTGTATTTGAACTGTAAAAGTTCTCAATTAATTACAGTTCTTACAGAGATATCAATTATTGCAATTTGCAAACTCCGAAGCCTTTATAATGAAAGATAAACATTTTACAACCATACATTTGTCAACGTTTGCTGCTAATTGCAGCAATTAATTCGTTCTTTAATGCTTAATGTTTTATAGGTTAATGAAAGCTGGCATTCTCTTCCCGCTTTATGTTAATATGAGAAACTTTTCAGGGGTAGGGAACAGATTGATACATGCATAAAACTATTTTTGCAATCTATTGCTTGTCTTAGCAACTAAATGAAAACCAGACTTTGCAGAGTTTTGCTTATTCTTTTCTCTGCATATGTAGAGTGGAGGCCTGCAGGTTCCTGACAAACAAGAGCAGAAGTTTGATGAGTCCCTAAAAGCTCAATTTGTTTCTAAATAAAACATAAATTTGGAGGGTTGAAATGAGTGATTTCAGAAACCTTTTTGGCTTGGATGAAAATTAGCATCTTCTCAAGTATTTCTTAAATGCCTTGTCATTTGAAGATGATAATAGTATCTACCACCATTTATTCAGCCCAGTGTGCTGAGTACTGTGGTAAGTTCTTTTAGTACTTTATGTTATTTAATCCTTGCCGCAACCTATGAAGGATATAGTATTATCTTTTTTAGCAGATGAGAAACAGAGATTAAATAAGTTGTATCCAAGTAAGTAAGTACTCAGATAACTAAGTAGAGGCCAGAATTCAGACAAGATCTGACTTCAGAGCTCTCTCTACAGGGAGACAAGTTCAAATACCTGCCCTGGCAGCCAGGCCATGTAGCTGAATAAAGTAGGATGGGTGTGAGATGGGTCTGAGTAGTGGGATCACCATAAACTGGGCTATGAGTACAGCGCCAGTCGTTCCAGCCATGGTGGAATGAGTTCAGTGTTGCCAGATCTACTGATGTTTCAGAAAAAGTGGGAAATCTAGATGTGTGGTTGCAGTTCCTTAATGTTTAAATGTGTGGAGCTAATTTAGGTTTTTAAAATACACGTGTAGGGCAGTTTCAATCCACCAGCCATCCATTTGAGAGCTCTGAAGCACTCTGTGTTGGCTTGATACAATGACTGGGGCTTGTGCCTGTGTATCAGGTGGCAGTCTTGAAGTTCCTCAGAGAGCCTCTCTACAGATTCAGCAGGGGTTGGAGGGAAGAAGGGAAAATATATCTTAATTATATTAACAAATACTAATATTATGTAATTTGAGGCATTGAGGAAATACAATTATATAACTTTCAGTGATAAAGCATGCTGATCTTTCCTTCATTTTCATTCCTGTTAAAAGTAATTGGGCAATCAGTTAAATAATATGCCTTTGTCAGATTTTTTATATTAGAGCACTTAAAGGATCAGGTAGATTTCTTTTTTATTGTATTAATAGAGAAATAAAAACAAAGTAGCCTTTCTTTAAAAGAATGAGGAAATATTTACATATATATACACACTCTTTTTTTCTGAATTAAAAAATAGTTAAGAAATTTGAGTTGGCTTGGCAAAGAGAATGAGAAAATGCTTAAAATTAGACAATATATAGATAAATATACTTTTTATAAGCATTGCAAAGAAAAATGATGAAGGAGACTATTTTTATGTTCAATCTCTAACTGTCCTTGACATAGTGTAAGTGCCCTCAGCATGCAAGTCATGATTTACTATGAGTGGGTCTCCTATATATAATGCTTTTAGCCTCTATGTTTTTTTTAAAAAAATTGAATTTACCATTCTGTGTCATAAGACTAGAGGGTAAAGTTCAGATTTTGAAAGTCTAAGAAAATGTGATGGCATCCCATTCATCTTGTATTAAAGGTTCTATAAACCATAATGGTTAGATCTTTGACCTCTGTTCCTACACCTGTACCTAGTCCTAAATCAAAATGTTGAAGCCTGACTCGGGCTGCACATGGAACTCAGCGTGGAAGCTGCATATTGTAGGCTGTTTCTACTGTTGGAGAGGGAGGGCAGGCATCCTGGCAACTCTTTTTACCTTTTCATATGTTCATTAACTTTCCAAGGAAATGAAATACTTTCCTCTTCTTTTTCTACTGTTAAACTTCAAGCTAGTGTTAAAAAAGTGCAAGGAATTAATGTACCAAACCCTGGAGATTTGTAAAAGAAAAACCTTTAAAATTGTCTTTTCAAAAATCTTGAGTCCTTTTAACATTCCTATAGATAATTTAGTAAAGATAAATCACACTTACTTTTTCAGGAAGCTAATTGCCTCTGGTATGTATCTCCTGAGAAATACTCATTTACAAATTAGAGCCTACAAATGATTTTTGTTTCAAAGACCACTTCCCAGGGAACAATTCTCAATAACTGAAGGAGGGTGTTTTAGTACCCCCTTCAAAGGAAAGTATTGGCACTGTATGTTTTGTTTTGTTTTACAAAGAAGCCAGATGGTATTTATTTTGCATAGCTGTAATAAGTTCTAAGGAAAGCACTTGGAAATGGTACTAATGTTTAATGGAAAGATGTATAAACCCACTTGGGAACTGTAAAGCATGATGCAGGGTATAGTTTAGCTATTGCATATAATAACAGGTAATCATTCTGTGCTGGCTTTGTTATTAGCCCAGGTGCCAACTCATTTTGGGGCTCTGACATTTTATAGAAACCAGAGTAGCTGCTGACAACTCAAACAGTCATGTTACCCTGGCAGGGCCTGGATCCCACAGTCTAGCTATCCAGTGGTGCCTACCTTCTGTTCTGCCGGTGTATCTTTCTCCATCTCTTTTAAACTGGAGACTATCACCCTGTGAAAGAATCACAGTGCAGCCTTCCCCTGAGTAAATGACAAATAGGCAGTTTCTTTAGTATTTTTCACATTCCTGCATCTGGCTGGGAGCCAGCTCTGCTTTTGTGGCAGAAAGTGAGGATGGAGAGAATGTTTGGGAGCCAGTCTTGGGTAGGGAAGTGACAAAATGCAAGGGTATATGTATATGGACCAAAGTTAAGATGAACTTTTTTTGGTAGTTTTCACTGTAACTATGAAGAGGCAATTAAAAAAAAGATGTAACGTTAGAAAATGACAAACTCCCAGAAGGCGTAACGATTACTTACCAGTCAACTGCTCTGGGTCCTGGTGAGTGACATAGTCCTGGTTATCAGTGTCAACATCCTTCACAAGCAATGAAAGAAGATTTCGCAGTGACGCTACCTCACAGGATGTAGGTGGGTCCAGGCCTTTAGGCTGGCTGAAAGGCATAGGGTGGCTGAGAGGTGGTTGGAAAGAACTAAGAAGAGGTGGCTCTGTGTGCTTTACATAGAGGGTGCTGTATGGTTAGAAGCCAGTAGTTAGAAATTCGGTTTGAAAAGCCGGGTCTGATGTTTCAGAGAAAAAGGGTAATGAGACCAGAGACATTTTTAGAAGCAGATTTTGGTAGATTCCTTTTACCTTTTTAAATATATATATATATCTTTTTATGAGATGAGGTTTTCCTGTATTGCCCAGGCTAGTCTCGAACTCCTGGGCTCAAACAATCCTCTCGCTTCAGCCTCCTGAGTAGCTAAAATTATAGCCATACACCTCTGTGTCTGGCTTGGTCGTTTCTCTAAAAGGGGACTGATGCAAGAATAAAAGGGAGAAGAGTAAATACCATAAAAAGTCCATTGCAGAATATGTGTGTTTCAGAGCCCAGGTAGAGAAATAAGACAAGTAAGGGGTGCATGTATGAAACAGAACATTGGTGAAATGTGAGTGTTTATGGTTTACAAATTATGACTGGCAGCAGGAAGCATAGATTTAAGAATACACATGCTATAGAAATTTCCCTAAAGAAATAACATATTTTATAATTCTAAATTTACTGTTATTAAAGTTAGAGGCTGCCAGCACCTTGGTTATGGTCAAATGCCAGGTAAGATTTTGGGATATGAAACATTTGACCCTTGTGGACTAAATTGACATGCATTGGACCTCTCCAAAAGCCTTAGAAGAGGGTATAGAAGCAAACTTTCCTTAGCTTCCTATAAGTGAAACCATTATTTCCTCTTACCAGGGTACCTTGCATGGTGATTAAGCAGAAGGATAACAGTTGGGATGTGTTAAAGACTGTGCAGGACTGGCTTTAGTGTGGACATAACTGTCTCTAATTCCCTGGTGTGACTGGGGTGGGGGGCATTCTGGCTAAATTCCCTCTCACTGACCTTACAAAGATGCTTAACATTCCACAGCTCTCAGCCATTTGGATCTATAGAGTGGTTTCGATTGCATTCCATCAGGCCTGGAATTCCCTGAAGGCACTTTAGGGTCTGCCAATTTGGGTGTCAGGGAAGCCAAATAACTGGGCCCTGGGCCTCCTGACCCTACTACAAGCAGAACAGCTCTCTGTTATTGTGGAAGTCTTGGGACTTTTTGTAAGATTCACTTGAAAAGGGATGAAACACATACAAAATCCGCTATCTGGGGAAGCAGGAAAAGAGAGCACTCTGTATGTGAACAGAACTAGCTGATACAAGCCCCGGCCTTCCATCCATTTCTCTAGCTGCTGCACTTCCTATTAAAAGGACTTTATTGGCCAGGCGTGGTGGTGGCTCACACCTGTAATAATCCCAGCACTTCGGGAGGCCAAGGCAGGCAGATCACGAAGTGAGGAGTTCGAGACCAGCCTGGCCAACATGGTGAAACCCCATCTCTACTGAAAATACAAAAATTAGCCTAGCATGGTGGCAGGCACCTGTAATCGTAATCCCAGCTACTCAGGAGGCTGAGGCAAGAGAAATACTTGAACCCGGGAGGTGGAGGTTGCGGTGAGCCAAGACCATGCCATTGCACTCTAGCCTGGTCGACAGAGCGAGACACCATCTCAAAATAAACAAACAAACAAACAAGCTTTATTGAGATCACAATTCATATGCCATACAAATAACCCATTTAAATTGTATAATTTAGTGATTTTTAGTATAGTCACAGATCATGCAACCATCACCACAGTTTCACGATTTCATCACCTTCAAAAGAAATGCCCTACCCATTAGCACTCGCCATTTCCCACCACACTTCCCCTGCTCTAGGCTGCCACAATCTACTTTCTGTTTCTATGGATTTGACTGTTCTGGATATTTCATATTAATAGAATATATAAATGTGGTCTTTTATGACTGCTTTCTTTTATCTAGCATAAGGTTTTTCAAGGTTTATCCATATTGTAATGTGTAAGTAAGTACTTTTCATTGCTGAATAATACGTTATTGTATGGATGTGTCACATTTTATTTATCTACTCAGTAATTAGTGGATATTGGGTTCTATTTTTTATTTTAAATTATGCTGCCAAGAACATTTGTGTTCACGTTTTTGTGCTTTAGATTTTTATTTCCGCCCCCCCGGTATATACTTAGGAGTGGAATTGAAGGGTCATATGGAAACTATGTTTAACATTTTGAGGAACTGCCAGCCTCTTCTTAAGTGGATGATATGTGTAGACTTGCAGCTGGCCTCTTTACCACCTTTGCACCTCAGTTCAGTCTTTTCCAGCCCTGCATCCTGCCCTTCACCCTGCTCCCTCCAGGGTTACTTTCCTAAAATACCAGAAACCCTAGTGGTTCTCTTGTTACTTCGAAACGAATTGAAACTCCCTAACAGGGCATTTCAAGTTCTGCACAGTCTAGGCCCAGACTATGTTTATAATTTCATTTAATAGTAATTTCCAAGTTCTTTTGTAGATGTTTCATTATACAAGTCAGTGATTATTAAACTTCTTTTTGTTATGGACCCCTTTGAAAATCTTCCAATAGCCATATGTTTCTTGCTTCCTCAAAAAAAAAAATATATGTATATATATATGCATGTATAATTGTACTGACACAACAAACTTGGCATGTAACTTCGGAGAGCTTGTGATTGCTCTGACACCATTAGCAAACCGTGAAGTTCACCAACACATTGCCTGGGCATAATCTGAGTATTCTTTGTTCAAACTACTCTCTCACCTCTCTCCTCCCTTTTCTCCTGCCTTCCTCCTTCCTGCCGATTGCCTGATGAGAAGCTTTCTTGCTTTTTAGAGTATCTTTCAGAGAATCTACTGGAAAGGAAAGTGGTTTGGCTCCTTTTTCCACCATTGCTGCTCCGCAATTGTTTATGCAGTCCTGCAGCAGGGCCCTGAGGGAATTGAACAGAGAAGGCTAGCCTCTCTGAGAACTAGATGGTGAGTGCCGTGAAGACAGAGACTTTTGTTGGAATTGTCTTGGGCTGTGTATTTTATAAGGCTAGAATAGAGCCTGGCATATAATAGGCGTTCACTAAGTAGTCACTGAAAGAATGGGTAGGGAAGGGAATTGGGTCTGGAACCATCAGCTTTCTGGGATGGATGAAGCTATATAGTAGGGCCTAGGAGTAACAAGGGATCCATATGCAGATACTGGATGTTGGTTACTGGGAATGGAACAAGAGGTTAGAAGAGAGTTTTTAAAACAGATTAAGAGGATGTATTAGTTTTCTATTGCTGCTGTAACAAATTACCACAAACTTAGTGGTTTAAAACAACACAAATTTATTCTTTTGCAATTCTGAAGGTGGGAAGTCTGAAATCAATTTCACTGGGCTAAAGTCACGGTGTCACTAGGCTGTTTCCTCTGGAGGCTCTAAGGGGAGAATCCGTTTTCTTGCCTTTTCCAGCTTCTAGAAGTCACTTTTGTATCTTGGCTTATGAATTTTTCTGTCTTCGAAACCTACTGCTTACCATCTTCTCTCTGATTTCTACTTCTCTTCTGACTCTTATCCTCCTGCCCCTCTCTTATAAGGACCTCTATGATTACTTTAAGCCCACCTGGATAATCCAGGATGATTTTCCCATCTCAGTCTCATTTAATCACGTCTGTAAAATCACTTTTACCATGTTAGATAACATACTCACAGGACATGGACATTTTTGAGATGATGGACATAAGTAATAGACGTGTACATGGCCATAACTTAGCCTGCCACAGGGGGCTCTAAAAATAAACATGACGCCCTTTGTGTTTTTGCCAAGTGTGTCTGTGCCTTGCTCAGGGCTTCTTAATTGTGACATGACTTCTCCTCACAATGATTACACTAAGGCCAAGGACAGTATTTGCATGTAAAGAAATGTTCCACCACTTATCAGTTGCTGAGAACTGTTAGTTTTCCTTGGTTCATTTCTCTCCCACATGTAACTCACTGGGGAGGTACCAACACAAAGGATTTAAAAAGTTCTGTGCTGCATCCTCCTCTAATTTTGTCATTGGTAAGTACCTACTAAATTTTTAAAAAGTTGATAAGAAAGTGTTTACCTGTGATTCTGAGCAGATCTGGTATATGACAGGATTATGTTACACCTGCCCACCCAGACTTAATGGAAATACAGGATAGGAATGAGGCTTGCTGTCCTTGAACTGCATGAACTAGAAAATGAAGAAGCCTGCTGGTTTTATTTAAAAGACATGTGAATTCTATGAATTCATATAGGAGGGAAAGGCATTTTATTGCACTTTAAATGACGATTAATGTTAATGAGCATGTACCATGTGCCAGATCATGTTCTAGGCACTTAACATGTTTTAGCTCAGTCAGCGTGAGAACCTAATGAGATCATACCATTATATTCCCATTTTGCAAATAAGGAAATAAAGGCATGATGTGGGGATGTAAAATTGCCTACGGGTATATGGCTAATAAAAGAGGGAGCTGGGATTTGAACCCACGTGGTTTGGCTCCAGAGTTTTCACTTGTAACCAGTACCCTGCTGACATTTCCCAAAGAGGTGATGTGCATGGTACACAATTAGCCTAGCTAGTGCTACAGTATGTACAGTGTGGCAATCTGTGAAATGGACTTTGTCTGGAAGTGTATTCACTTATAGATATTATTATAGAGTTTACTCATGAGGTAACAGATCCCATCTCACCAATATCGAAGGAAAAGGAAAGCATAAAGTTTGGGAAAAAGAGAAAGTGGAAAGTCTGGTCTTTGGTTTTGAGGAGGTGATTTGGAAACCTAATAAGCATACTTTCCCTCTTTTCATTCTTTTATTCTCACTACCTTTGATTTACAAGACCTTTTCTTCCTGGCATGCTTCCTTTTTCTCTTGGTTGCCAGTGGTCTTTCTTGGGCTGATCACTGTCTATAGCAGGACTGTTGGCCCTGTCTTCTCCACTGAGTTGTTTGTTTTGTTTTCATAAATGAATAATGGAAATTTATCATTTCCAAATCTACTTAAAATCAGGGCAAGGACTTGTTTACCCCATACATCTTATTCTTCTGATGCTTTGCTAATCCATGCTAATAATATTTAAAAAGAAAGTATTTTAAAGCCTTTGATTAAAGTTGAAGGGGAGGGTTGTGTGAAAGGGGTAAGCTGGAATCAGCTGCTTCATATGAGCTGGAGCAGGATTGGAAAATATCAGAAAGGAAGTGAAATTCTATTTCCCTCATGTAGACAAGCATCATTTTCCTTAGGATACTGTGGCTTAAGAAACTGACCTCTAGAGTTTTTCAAAATCCTGTACTCTGGTTCCATTTTTTGGTTTGTTTGTTTGTTTTGTTTTGTTTTAATGAAACTGATGGAAGCTATAGAAAGCATTTCTTTTTTTTAGGAAGACAGCTTTCGGGGGGCATATTTAATAAAGAAAACCTGAGATTCAAGGATTTGGGGCCCACTTTAAATGTTATTTTTACCATTGGCTGAATTTGGATGCGAAGTATCATGGGCGCTCCCTGAAAAGGAACTGGAAATAGTGCCCAAAGAGAAATGTGTTCTTTCCTGTACTGATTTTTATCCCAGAATGACCAGTCCACAATAGGAAAGGGGGCTTTGGCATGCAAAAGCTTTTTCATTTTACTTGACTTCATTCCAATATTCTGTAAATTCATTCTTCGTGCAGTTTCCAAGCAGCAACTAAGAATCCACATTCTCCCAGTTTGTTTATAATTTATTATTTATACCCCAACTGCATCCATAAAAGGCTCAAGGAAACTTACAATAAAATACGTGTACTCAATGAGGCTGTTTAAGTGGGAAACAAAACAAGGCAAACAAGGCAGAGTTGAAGAGAGCAAGCATGCCTAGCCACTTCTGTTCGAGTTTCTGTGAGTGAGAATTAAACAGCAATACCCTTCTGGGCAGCTAAAATGGAAAGGTCACATAATTGGTTTTATAGCAATCGTATCCTGAAAGCAAATGTTCCTTAGAAGTCAAACCTTTCCTAGGATTTGAATTTTCAAGAATTTTTGCCAGGCAATGGATTAGCAAAACTGTTCTTGCAGATGCAAACCCTGCATGGAGGATGCTGTGTACGGAGTGTAAACTTCCACACGTGATATTTGCCAACCTGATTCTGACAGCTGGGAAAGCTGGCCTCCCCGCGGAGCTCACCCCCATCAGAAGTGATAGTTTAATGTGGTTACTAAATCATCCTGGTAGATACTTGCTTTGTATTTTTTTCTCATTGTTCTCCTTGGAAGAATGCACTTTAATAGTGGGGAAAGGAAGAATAATAGGGACCTAGTATTGATTCATTCAGTGTATCTATTGAGTGTTTACTCTTTGTTAGGCACTGGAGATCCTGGGGTGAACAGGCATACTTGTCTGTGTCTCCATGGTCATATATAAAATTAGGGGGCAGTTTTCATTAGATGGAAATTAATGGTTATATCCACATGAAAAATGTAATTATAAATTGAAAAGCTCTCCATAATAACCCAGAGCATCTCAGGCCCAAGCATTCACAGACTCTTTTCTCTTCTAAGGATGTTGTGGTAAGAGTGCTGGCATATGTTTTCTGTCATTCATTATCCCTATATCTGAGGAGTGTTATCCTCCTTTCTGGGAGAAATTAAAATATGGGTGAATACATTTGAGTAGCACAGAAACAAAAGAATCAAGTCTGCAGGTTACCATGGGAACAAGTTCCTTTTTCTCCACTTTATTTCTGTGAAGCAAGTTCAAATGATAAATACTTTAAATGGTCATTTTTAGGCAAAAACTCAGTCTTAATAGTATTAGAATTGCAAGGTCTTTTTTTATACTGTTTTCCTATATTTTTATGGTCTTGTATATATTCCTTCTAGCAAATACATTATCAGTAAGAGGAAGGACTAAGTACGTCGGAGCCTTAACTGATACGGAAGAGTTGAGGGACACTTGGTTTTGTAGTCTCTCTGCCTCTCCCTCCCCGGGCTCCCACTCCACTCTCCTTCTCCTTCTTTGGGATTTGCCAGGTGCCTTGAACTAAAGGTGTCTGTGCAGAGCTGGATTTAAACCTAAGCAGGCTCTGTGTTGTGTGGTATTAAGGCTAAGAAAACCCTTTGATTCAAAGTCCTGAAAATACCCTTAGCTTGTGTCTTTTACCTCAGTCTCTTCTGCCATTTATCCAGGCTGATCTTTAAGGTTTAACAGGATGACAAGAATTGTTTAACAAAAATTATCCTAGAGATTTTAAGGATCAAACAGTAGCTATAAGAATGGGAACGAGAACTACCAGAGCATTTTTGTTTAGAGCTTTTTTTTTCCCCTCATGTCCCAAACCACTTTTAATTTCTTATCCTCTTATTATCAATCCAGAGATAAAATTTCAGAAGAAAAGGCTAAAATAGAATGTGAGAAGACATATAGTCTGCTGAAAAGGAAATCTCTTGAGACCTTTACCAGATCAGGATGTAGGTAGGATATTTTCTGATTGAGAAGCAACTGTCCTATACTTTTGTCAAATCAACACATTTCCTATCACTGTTAGTCTCTGGTGAAGGATTCGTTGATGAGCTTCGTCTTCTTCAGCATTGATTTTGATGTGTTGTTAATGGCTGCCTGGAGTGTAAACTCTGCATGTAGGCAGAGTGCCAGACAGTTACTGATGCCTGCCATGGGTTAATGGCGGTGCGCTTGCCATGCTTTTACTCTCTCTGATCCAGTATGTCAAAAGAAACTGACGTCGACCTTCAGTGTCAATGTGACCACCAAAAAAATTCCAAATAAAGAAGCCCCAAATCTCACTTACTGGCAGCAGATATAAATTCATTTTGGTAGAGTACAGAACGTTCTGTATTAGGAAAGTATTTCCAGCAGCACATACTTTGCTGCCACTTATCTGGAATATTTCTTTGTTTAGTGAAGATATTTTATTATATAACAGCAACTTAGACATGTGAAACCTGCCTGGTATGTTGCAAGTCTCCAGCCTAAGTGAATATGACCTTCTCTGGTAGGATAATGCAGCCATTTGGATTGACAGCTCATTTAAGGGAGGGAGTCGTCCAGGAATGATTTCAGTTTGCTTTAGGCAGATGGATATTAATGAAGAAAAAGTACCTTGTAAGGATGCCATTCTGAGGAGGGCACGGGACAGCGGCATTGATTATAACCAGAGCTCCTTTTTTCCTGTGTTTCCAGAGCTAGAACGCTGAGTGTTGAGCTGCTTAGCCTCCCTGGCATCCTCCTGAATTGGATAGGGGAGGGGCTGGTCTGGCAGGTTTTTCAGAAAATGCAGCTGGCGTTGAAGAAACTCAGATTGGACTTGGTCTCACGTTAGTAATCCTAATTGAAGAAGTGTAAAGACTTGTGCTGGGAGTTTGTGTCTTCATAGGTGGCCCTTCCTGTACCTACTGCAGTTCTGGGAAACCAACTTGTGGTCAATTAAATATATGTTGACTTATCAGTGATAAAAGCAAGGTAGAGACTGACCACTTTAAAAGCAAGACAGAGACTGACCCAATTTGTGGGTATTACTCTCTTCGTAAAATAATAGAACAAAATTCTTTTACATGTTTCACCTTTATCATTTTCTATTTAAAACAATAAATTTCATTTGTTTATATATTCACTTATCAAATATTTGACTGTCTCCTATATTCCAGGTACTGTGGCCAGGTCTGGGTGTGTGTGTGTGTGTGTGTTTGTGTATACACATACTATATATACATACACACACACTATATGTATGTACACACACTATATATATATACACACACTATATATATGTGTGTGTATATATGTATAGTAGTGAACACAACAGACATGGCCCCATCTTCTAGACCTTGCCAAGAGAGACAAAAGTAAACAAAAATTATAAAAGAATTAATTGCCATCATACAGGTACACTGAAGAAAAAGTATGGGGGTTTATGAAGTCATAGAACCAGAGAGCTTAGCCTATCCCAGTAGGGTCAGGGAAGGCTTCCTGGAAGAGATGAAATTTAATCTGATACATGAAGGATGAGTGGGATTCATGAGGCAAAAAGGGGAGCGAGAATCGGAGGGCCAAAATGAATAACCCCCAGAGGGCTTCACAGGGCACCCGTAAACCAGTATTTGAACACACTGTGTCAGCCAGGACCAGAGCACATTGCTGGCTGTGGTTCTCCTGATTATCTTTCTTGGAGGCTGAACCTAATATGGTTGCAGACCTGTCTGTTGTCTTCACATCTTGTCGTGGCGTGGATCTTACTGTGAACGTCTGCACTCTGTTGATTTCTGTAATTTATTTGCTGAGACCATTCAACATTAATCTTCTTGGAGAATGAGCTCTTTCCTTTCAGTTCCAGCTGCTACTCTTCTTGCTGGATGTCTTCGTTGAGGGCTGGCCAGTAGTAACAGGTGGGCAAGATCAGCCCCCTACTGAGAGCTGAGACAGCAGGTGTTTTGGTTCAAGCACAGGGTCTGGCTCTGGTTTCAAACTTAAGTTGGGACTTAAGCACTCTTTGCCTTGGTTTTCTTATCTGTAAAATGGGTATAATGACCATATCATAAAGCAGGCTCGCTGTTGGTTTTGTTTTTTCCTCAAAAATGTAGTGCCACATTTAAGATCATCACATAATAAAGCAAGCACAAAAGGCCTAAAAAAAATCCCTGCAGTTTTAAAAAATGTTAGAAGAAAGCTTACTAGACCATAAGCAAGCTCCACATCAGGCTCTTTTTTCAAACATGGGTTTTAGCTGAATCTTGAACCTCCTGGGAGGTTGGCCTTGTATGTTTGATAGGACCATTGTCTGCACAGCTGAGGAGCTCACCTGGGCAGACTGCAATCATTTAAAGCACTTATTTGAAGTATGGGTGTGAGTTTCCTTGTGATGGTGAGTTGACAGTCAAACAGGGCTAACTTGTGTTTCTGGTTAGGAGAGAATGTTTCTAGGCAGCTTTTCCTGGTCCACAGAAGGTTTCTCTTTAGGGGTGAGACTGGAAATGCTTTAGGGGGGAAAAAAAGATAAAGGTTGTATAACATGATTGGTTATAAAACATGAACATCTTGGTAATACTACAAAGAGGAAATAATGAAAGTATTACCCCAGAAAAAAATTCATAGAACTTAAATACGTATTTCCATTAAAAAGTTGTCCTCCCAGTAGGCCCAAATTATTTCATTCAAGTTTCATCCGGGGAACCAGAATACTTTTACTTTTGCTTCAGATTTGATTTGATTCACCAGCAGTCTTGGTTCCCGAAATCATACCTCATGTTTTAGAAATACTTTCTTGGTCTTTTTGTAGCTAGGTCACTTAGTAAAGTATGCAAATTTCCCAGAATAACCAGTAGATCATTTAACATAGAAAGCTTTAAAATATGTCTTAATTATGTCATTGTAAAAATACAAGATGGGTGGTTTGGTTTATATTGAAGTAAGTAGCATAAACAGATATTTAATTAGTACCTTATTTTTAATATTGTGCTTTGGCAAAACTTTTACAGTGATAAATGAAATTTTCCTTTTAATTGAGAAAAGCCAAGTTACTGTTGTTTTTGGTTATATAGTTGCATTCCTTCAGGCTGGTAACAGTGTAAGCTCAAGACAAATTGTAAGAGATACTTGCCTCAAGATATTTATATCCTAGAATTACATGATAATGGCTTTATGGTTTCTTCTTTTTTCAATTTTCTTTGAACAATTTTCTATACATTTGCATTACAAAACAATTGTACAAATATTTCATATTTATGTGAAAACCAGCTAGAAATCAAGTAGTCTCAACTATACAGTACCTAGAATTCACGTTGCTCTGAATTCTCACAGATGTGTATTTTTAGCTGTCCATTAGACATCTCCAAGGCAAAATTAAATGGAGCTCTTCCTGCTTCTTCCCCCTCTTCCTGAATCTCTGTCTTCATTAATAGTTTAAGAACCCACTTTATTGCCCAGGTGGAAGCCTTGACCAGAAATCTCAGCATCTTCCTTGACTTCCCATCTAACGAATTTCTTGAGTCTATTAATTTTATCTCCAGATTGTTACCCCACGCTGTGTCCTCTCTTGATTTTCCACTACTAGGCTTTATTGTCGACTTGCCCAGATTAGCCACCTAACCAGCCTGCTTGCCATCTGTCCCTCCCTGCTAGTAATCCATCCTTGCTCTGCTCCAGTTTTCTCGGATTGAGTGATTTATTGGCTTCCCCTGGTTTCTTATAGTCTGCAGATTAATCCCAAACTTTCCAGCACGCAGTCTAACCTTTGCAATTGAGCTCAAGCCTGCTCTGCAGTCTTCTTTCTATGCCCTTGTTCCTCCTAGAGTCTATACCTCAGCTCCACTGAACTTCCCAGTTTCCCCAACCAGACCCACGTTGCTTCCTCTGCCCATTGTGCTTCTTTCCCCTGCTCCCGTCATGTCATCCTTGGCAGTGATGATCCAGCTTACAGGTGTCCTCACCTGTGCTTACCTCGAGGGTGGTTACTCTGCCCTCTGGAGTTTTCTTTGTAGGCCTCTTTATTTTTACTCACCATACTTCTGACACCAAATGTGTGATTTTTTTTCTTATATCAACCAATTCTCTAACCCTCGAGACACCAATTGTGTGTCCTACATTTCCAGTCCTACAGTTTTAGTTCCGACATTAACCACCCTGAGTTTGCATCAGACTCCACAGGTTTAAGGTTTCAGCCCACAAAACTGCCCTCATTTAAGATGGCAGATGCAAACATTGGGTCCCCAGGTTACCCACACTTCTCTCCTACTTGGCTACGGAGTTGCAGGGGGATTTCCACAATCCACCACTCTTTCAGGCCCCGATGCTTTGCTAAAATGATTCACAGAACTCAGGAAGGTACTCTACAATTTCTGGTTTATTATATAGGGTACAACTCAAGAACAGCCAAATACAAAGATTGTTACAGGGCAAGGCTGGAGGGGGTGTAGGTACTGCAGACCACCTAGTCCCTCTCAGGGCCTGCTATCCTCCCAGCACCTCAAGGTGTTCATCGTCCCTCCCTAACCCCATCAGTTAAGGGTTATGATGGAGGCTCTATTACGTAGCCATAATTGATTAAATCATCGTTCCTTGACAATTGAACTCAAACTCTTATGACTGGAGGTAGGCAGGCATGGCTAAAAGTTCCAACCCTGCAATCCTTGCTTGGTCTTTCTGGCATGCAGAGAGCCATGCCGAAGCTATCTAAGGGCCCCCAGCTACCAGTCATCTCGCTGGCATACGAAAGACACTGCTATCACTCTGGAGATTCCAGGTATTTTGGGAGCTGTGTTCCAAGAACCAGGGATGAAGACCAAATACTTATTATTTTATTATGCCACACCTGTGTTATAGATCTTCTATTGTAATTGGCTGCATGCCTCCCATCAACCACTCCACTGCGAGTGTTGGGAGGGAAAGGATCATTTCTTACTCAATTTTGTTTAGTGAACTAACCTCTCCTTGGTATATAATTCAGCTTCTTCTGTTTTGGTTCAGGTATTATGCTATCATTTCTCTACACACTCTCAAACACACACACACACAGATACCCACACCCCCACACCCATACACATACTACTGCACAGTGTGGTTAAAATTCCACCGATAGATATATACCCCAGAGACTTGAAAACAGACACACAAATAGATATTCGTATGCAAATGTTCATAGCAGCATTATTCCAGGTAGCCAAAAACTAGAAACTACCCAAGTCTCCATCAGCAGATGAATGGAAAAACAATGGCTATCTATATGACATATATAATGATATATATCATATATATGTATATTATAGATACATACATTTGTTTGTATGTATATATTTAGGTGACCCTAAATTGCTATCTATTTATACACTAAATCTGGTAACACTGGCCGGGTGTAGTGGCTCACACCTGTAATCCCAACACTTTGGGAGGCCAAGGTGGGTAGATCAGTTGAGGTCAGGAGTTTGAGACCAGCCCGGTCAATATGGTGAAACCCCATCTCTACTAAAAAATACAAAAATTAGCCAGGCATGGTGGCACATGCCTGTAATCCCAACTACTCAGGAGGCTGAGGCAGGAGAATCACTTGATCCTGGAAAGCAAATATTGCAGTGAGGTGAGAGATAATGCCAGTGCACTCCAGCCTCGGTGACAGAGTGACGCCCTTTCTCAGAAGAAAGAGAGAAAGAAAAGAAAGAAAGGAAAGCAAGAAAGAGAGAGAGAGAGGGAGGGAGGGAGAGAGGAAGGAAGGAAGGAAGGAAGGAAGGAAGGAAGGAAGGAAGGAAGGAAGGAAAGAGAGATGAAGGGAGGAAGGGAGAAAGGAAGGGATTGGAGGGAGGAAGGGAGGGATTTAAATACCATGTATATTATCAGGTTTAAAATAATATGATTATTTTTATTTTGACTAACATATAGTGTTAGATTTATTTCAGACTGTTGTTTTGTTTTTTGTTTTTTAATTTTTATTGAGACGGAGTCTGTCGCCAGGCTGGAGTGCAGTGGCGCGATCTTGGCTCACTGCAACCTCCACCTCCTGGGTTCAAGCGATTCTCTTGCCTCAGCCTCCCGAGTAGCTGGGACTACAGCCACGTGCCACCACACCTGGCTAATTTTTGTATTTTTAGTGGAGACGGCATTTCACCATGTTGGCCAGGATGGTCTCGATCCCTCCAACTCGTGATCTACCCGCCTCGGCCTCCGAAAGTGCTGGGATTACAGGTGTGGGCCACCATGCCTGGCCTCAGACTTATTTTTTAAGCATTTATTTAGGTGTTTTGTTCATGTACTTTTTAATAAATAAAATATATAAGCATTCATTCCCCTTCCCATAAAGAATTCTTGAAAAATAGTGAAATACGTTTAGCCTAAAGTACCTGAAGGCAGAGCAATGCCTCGGATTATCGGTGTTTGAAGCCAAACACTTGAAGCAATAAGAAGGTTTTTTTTTTGGTTTTGTCTTGTCTTGAACTCCTGGCCTCAAGTGATCTTCCTGCCTCAGCCTCCAAAAGTGCTGAGATTATAGGCATGAGCCACAATGCCCATCCTCAAGGAGGTGTTGATATGATAGATTTAAACTTAGATAAAATTTTTGTAGTTTTTAAAAATATTTTTTAGTTGGTACTGTGTACTGTTGAATTTTCAAACCCCACGTAATAACATTACACGAGGATAACCTGTTATCTGTTAGAGTGTATGAAAGATGTGTAAACTTTTTTCCCTTTGGTTTTTCAGGTTCTTTATAGAGTTGGAAGCAAGACATCAGAATAATATCTTCATAGATGATATAAGTGACATCGTGGAAAAACACACAGCATCCACATTTGACCCATATGTGAAATACTGCACAAATGAAGTCTACCAACAACGAACACTACAAAAATTGTTGTAAGCAATGTTGAATGCTACAGTTTTAATAGTCTAACCTAGTTTTAATTAGTCTACATTGACTGAAATTAATTGATCTTTTGAATTGTATTTAGGAATGCCTTCTGATAGTCTATTTCCCTGAGGAGAAATGTTTAAGAGCATTACTTTTAGGGCGAGGGTGTTTAAGTAGAAAAATCTAGTGGGTAGAGAATTTTCTGTCTTATGAAATTTTAGTTTGTTCTTGATGTTGTCCTTGTTGGTTGTTTCTTTGTTTTTAATTGCTGCAAGACACAGAGGTGGTCCTCACTCCAAACCGGCAGTTTTCTGAGCTTTTAACTGGCAATTAAGTGGTTTCCCTGAGGCCTAGAGGGGATTCTTGAGTAGATTGAGCTAGAAGCTAAAATTCGGGGTTTTCTCTACTATTCTAATCTCCCTCCGTTCAATTGACAATGATAATGAATTGTTTACAAAAATTGCTGATTATTCCTCCCCTTGGGTAGTTAGGATTGAGGAGAGGAGAGAAGTTCTGAAGGAAGGCAATAGAAAAAAATAATGTTCTTGAAGATTTCAGTTATGCAGCAGAAGTCTCAAGTATTAGATTTCCCGACACTTCTTTTTGTCCTTTTTAGGTTACTGAGAGTTTTGATGTGATACATAATGCCATCTGCATCCTTAAAAGAGTCACCAATTGTTCAGTAATGCCTATGTGTATTTTAAAGAGTCCTGTTTATCACAAGTAGCTGTTTTCCAGCACAGTTGTGCACTGCTGTAGACCCAGTTTGGGAGCTTAATGGCTGTTATCCTTCTCACCCCCTCCTGTGAGCTGTGGCATTTATGACCATAGCATGGAGCTTTGGTCAACTTCTGTGCAATTTGTGAGACCCCTATGGAGGAGTAGGGGTTGAGGATGACTAACTTATGGCTGCTTGGAGAAATAGTCAAAGCCTCCAAGCTGGTGAGAAGGGCTGATGATGGCTCCCTTGCTTCACATCTTCATGACATTTTCATATAGCCAGAGTGGAAAACACACTCTGCCAACCCCAAATGAGGTTTTTAATATAAAGCAGCGTTTGTTCGCACAATTGACATTTTGGACTGGATAAGTCTTTGTGGTGGGCTGTCCTATGCATGGTAAGATGCTTAAGGGCATCCCTGGCTTCCATCTGCTAGATGCCAAAAATCTCCCCAGACATTGCAGAAGGTCCCCTGAGGGTAAAACCACACCCATCACTTCCTCACTCCACCACCCCCCGGTGGGAACGGCTGCTATAGGGACAGAGGTTGCTCTGTAACTGTTAGAGAATGCAAGTTCATGTCTGAAAACAAGGCCTTGAATTATAGATAAATTTGGGTTTCATTTTGTTTTGCAGAATTTAAAAAATGTCACTAGGTACTGCTATGCATCGCGTGACTCTTAAAGGTTTTATCTAAATTAGCTTAATGATAACATCATCTGCACTTTCACATGGCAATTAGTAGTTGTGTTTTCAGGGGCTTTGTTGTAGTTGATGAGTTGATGTGATTCCAACCCCCTGCCCCCCCCCCCCCCCACCCAGATGGAGTCTCTCTCTGTCGCCCAGGCTGGAGTGCAGTGGCACAATCTCGGGTCACTGCAACTTCCACATCCTAGGTTCAAGCAATTCTCTTGTCTCAGCCTCCCGAGTAGCTGGGACTACAAGTGCGTGCCACCACACCTGGCTAATTTTTTGTATTTTTAGTAGAGGCCGGGTTTCATCGTGTTAGCCAGGATGATCTCGATCTCCTGACCTCATGATCCACCTGTCTCTGCCTCCCAAAGTTCTGGGATTACAGGCATCAGCCACCGTGCCTGGCCCACAGTTGATGTGAATTTAAGGTTAGAACAGTGGCTTTCAATTCTAGCTGTATGTTAGAAATACTTTGGGACCTGGAAATGAGCAAATATACAGTGTCCAGAGTCCATCCCAGACCATTTAATCAGAACCTTTGGAAGGTGAGGGAGGGGACTGGGACCTGAGTTATTTAAATATACAACTAATTTAGAGTTTTTTTAATATATTTTTTTAACTTTCTAAAAATCTTGTCAAAGCTGTCAGTAAAAGGAAACTTAAAACTTCTCAATTAGAGAAAATGGAAATGAAATGTTATGTATCATTTCTTTTGCTATTCTGGCATTCTCCCCCTCCCTGCTTTTAGTAGCAGCCTTGAACAAAATTATTTCATTTTCAAAATAACATTTTTAAAAAAATGACTCTATTGCCACTATGCTGCTTCCTTCTCCCCTCATGGGAGTACAGTATCCATCTACCTCCTACCCTCCCTGCCTTGGAAAGTGGCAGTGGCGCTCTACAGAGCTCCTCATGGGATGAAGTGAGGTAAGAGAGTGAGAGATGGGGGGGACAAGAGTGTCAGATTTAACATTAGAAAACTTAGGTTTGAGGCCGGGCACAGTGGCTCATGCCTGTAATGTCACCACTTTGAGAGGCCGATGCAGGTGGATTACTTGAAACCAGGAGTTCGAGACTACCCTGGCCAACATGACGAAACCCTGTCTCTACTAAAGATACAAAAATTAGCTGGGCGTCATGGCGCACACCTGTAATCCCAGCTACTCGTGAGGCTGAGGCATAGAATCGCTTGAACCTGGGAGGCTGCAGTGAGCCGAGATCGTGCCACTGCACTCCAGCCTGGGTGACGGAGCAAGACTCCATCTCAAAAAAAACCAAACAAACCTGCGTTTGACTTCTGTCTTTGCCAGTTACTAAGTCATATTTACTTGGTGAGGTAGGGACCTTTCTGCATTCCATTTTCTTACTGGAATCCCTATCTGGCCTTCCTTAAAAGTTATGTAGGTGGTTCCACATGAAAGAATGTATGTCACAGTATCTTGCTAAGTTTCATTAAAATGTTATAGCAGCATGAATACTTTTCTTACATTAACAGAAGAAAAAGAGGAATATTTTGACTGATGTGATCAAAAGATTTTCTGTCTCAGAAACAGGATCTTTGTGGCCTAAAGCCTCTGAAGTCCAGTCTAACTGTTAATTTCTTATATCATTGTCTAGGGCTGGAGAAGTGGCTTAAAACATATTATTTATGATCTTATTAATTTTATGTGTTTATATATGATCAGATATAAGACCTAGTCTGTATACTGATTTATGACCCATATATTCACCATTATGTTACCATGGGTTCTTCATTTGCTTATCTTCCACTTGTATAAATTTCTAGCTCATACATGTTTTGCCTTGTTGTTAATACTGTTACGTAAAATCCACATCTTATTATATTCAGCCTCGAATATAAAAGGCAGACAAGCCATTCCTATTTGCCTGTGTAATTATGTGCTTTTGATGTTTTCATATAGTTTAAAATAGTTGGTGCTATATGGATTTATCACAGTATCGTGTAATACATTTTTACTTACTGCTTAATTTGAGGAGGACATATTTTGAAGTTTCTCTTTTCTTTGTTTTCCCTCAGAGCTACCAATCCATCCTTTAAGGAAGTATTGTCAAGGATTGAGTCCCATGAAGACTGTAGGAACTTACCCATGATCTCTTTTCTCATTCTCCCCATGCAGAGGGTGACCCGCCTTCCCCTGCTGATGGATGTAAGACATGATGGTGGCTTTTTCCTCTGTGGAGAGCTGTGCTTCTCTAAATCAGATTAAGAAAATTATTCTTATTCCACTTAAATTGATGCATATTTAAAGGTCTAAAAATCCCCCAATTAAGCGAGAAGGTGTTGTTTGTTCGGAAAGTCTCACCTGTGTCTGGTATCTCTGGAAATTATCTTTCATGTAGGCGTCTGTGGTCATTCTGAAGAAACTGGATCTCATCACCCACTTACTCAGCAGTTTTTGAAATAGGAAGAGTTGTGGCTTCTTTATGTCAGGAGGCCTGGATTCCAATTCTAGCTAAGCCATTAGGCATGTGACCTTGAGCAACTCAGTCTCTTTGGGCCTAAGATTCCTCAGACTGATCACTGAGATCGCTTCATCTATAATGTTCCAAGGTGCCCTGGGGCTTCCATTTCATACAGGAATGAGTGTCTCTTCAGCATGACAAGGCTTAGTATTGCCTGTATTATCATTGTGCAAAGTGAATGAGGAAAGCCCAGCATCCTTCTTGTGTTAGGCAGCATTCATGAAGAAAGCAAGTGTTTGACTTTGAATAATGGCAAGACATGACTGGGAAGAGTGAGTGGAATCTGCCTAGTAGTACGTGCAGCTGGAAAGACAGGTAGGCTATGGGCAGGAGAGTCTGCCACTGGCTGCACTGGAGCTGCTAGAGCAGCAGAAGAGAAAACAGGGTGGCTCGACATAGGGGCCACCCCAGCAGTGGACCACAGAGTGTCTTTTTGATCTAATTAGAAAATATTTTGTTACAATCCTACTTTAAAATTGGATCATAATGTTGATATAAGGTCAACTTTTTACATACCTGATTTTTACTAATTAAAGTAAAATATATATTAAAAATTATGATGAAGGTTACAAAGTAAATTTCACCTTCTGTTTCCCATTGTAAATTCTAAAATATATTCTTTAAAAATGCTGAAATTTTGAAATGTGTAAAAGCTTGGGATCATGAGCATTTAGCTGACTGCTGCAGTTTTGGAGAGGTTTTGTCAGATATTTCAGGATTCACAGCACCTTGTGCTCCTCAAGTTCACCTCGTTCTACTGCCTTTACACCTTCTCCACCCATCTCCTATAATTCGGGAACTTCCCTCCTGTGTGCATTTTGGGAAGCTTGCAGTTTTGAACATTTCACTTTCTGATTTTTTTTTTTGAAATCAGTATTTATCATGTTTAAAGATAGAATGCTGCTAAGTTATCAAAATCAAATTTTGGCTTAAGAAGGAAACTTTGGTCCATATAAGGAAATATTATTTCAAATGTGACTATTTTTTTTAAACAAGAAGTGAGTGCTTTGTAAATATAACATTTCTTGTAATGTTAGACTTTGGAATTTTCAGATTATTTTTCTTCTTCTGAAAATGCATTTTATTCCTCTTTGAGAATTGAAATAAAAGAATAAAAATAAATGAAATGCATTTTAAACATGTTTTCCAGATTTTATATATGCTATGATCGCCAAGCCTTTTATAGCCTTTTTAAATTTGAGAAATTTACTTGTATAGAATGGGACTCCAAAATCTAACACATTATGTTATACAGTGTTGGAGATTCATGCTGATTGCTCAGTAGGCTTTAAACTTTTTTTAAGCCACAGACCCCATTGAGATTCTGAGTAAAGCTATAGCTTTTCTTCCCAGAGAGTTTGTGTATGCACAGAATTTTACATAAAATATCAATATATGGAGTCCAGCTTCGAATGCCTGCTCTCAGAGACATAAACCAGTATTTTTCATGCTGCTTTCATACCCATTAGTGGGTCATAAAACTGATTTTTGAATTATGAGCGTATGTACATTGCTCATAAAGTGGTTAAATACTGTTTCATAAAATCCTGGTTCATTTATGTGTGCATGTGTGCTGGTTGCAGTGTAAAAGTATTTCTTACAGTAGGTCGTAGTCAAAAACTATAAGAACCTCCACAGATGGTGCGTTCTGTGTTTCTCACATAGCACATAGTTAAAAATCTCGATGCCTGACTTTCAGATGGCTTGGCTTGGTGCTTCTGTATATTTAAGGGACCAGTGACTTGCTAGTCCCCAGCTACTTTCTACCTCTGCCTGATGCCTGTTGCTCTAAACTGTTTCTCATGTGTGGAAATCTGGCCATTTAGACAGAATATAAATGTACTTAAAGTAGTGTCTCTTCAATTTTACCTCATTTGAAAATTCAGTTAAGCTTGTTAATTGAAATAAACAGTTTCAATAATTAAATTGGTTCCTTGGACTTTGAATGTGTGTGTATAGCTTTAAAGTTATAAGTAATTAAATTTACCGGGAATTGACCCTGTTTGACCTTGATTTTACTATCACAAATGAAATTCACAAATGAAATTTCTCAGTATAAATATATCACAGAAAATCTAGCAGGCTCTTTTTCCCTTGCTCCTTTTTTTTTTTTTTTTTTTTTTTTGGTTGGTTGGTTGTTATTTCTTTGAGACTCTGTCACCCAGGAGTGCAATGGTGCGATCTCGGCTCACTCCGACCTTCACCTCCTGGGCTCAAGTGACCCTCCCACCTTAGCCGCCTGAGTAGCTGGGACCACAGGTGCATACCACCATGCCTGGATAATCTTTTTTTTGGTATTTTTGTAGAGATGGGGTTTCTCCATATTGCCCTGGCTGGTCTTGAACTCCTGGACTCAAGCATTCTGCCCGTCTTGGCCTCCCAAAGTGCTGCCACTGTGCCCGGCTGTTCTTTTTATTCAAAATGTATCATCTACAAATATAATTGCCTCTAATAACAATGATTACAATGGTGATAATTAAAGTAACTCTTATTTATTGAGGGCATACCGTATGCCAGGCACTCATAAAGAACTTTACATAAATTATCATTAACACTTGTAACAACCTTGTGATGTATTTGGCATCACCCCAGTTTTACAGATGAGGAAAGAGAGGCTTATAAAGACAGAGTCCGTGACTTGCCCAAGGTTGCATAACTAGTAAGGGGCAGAGCTGGGATTTGAAACCAGGGTGCCCACCTATCTTCTTACTTAACCATTCCCTGGATGGACTTGGATCCTGTGTTTAAAGATTATTTCCTGGTTTTTAAATTGGGTTTTAATATTATCCTCATACTCATCCATAATACCATGTTTGGCATTGTTTGCTATGAGTAAGAGGATATGGCTGGACATTGGTTTTATTTTACTGAATAAAATAAATCAATAAATTTTGTTCACCTTTATTTCATTACAGACTATCTGTCAAAAAACACCTAAGGACTCTCCGAAGTATGAAGTCTGCAAAAGAGCCTTGAAGGAAGTAAGCAAGGTAACTGTTGGGTGACAGTTTATTTGTGAGACAGGAAACCATTCAGTTATCTCAGAACAAAGTGTGTCTTGGCTTGATGCTGAAAACTGGTAGAGTCTCATGGCCATTTGCACAGCATTCTTTAGGTAGTTGCAAAACAAAATAATGTTTACTATACTCAGTGAAATTGGTATTTTTGCTGTTTCAGACAGTTTAGCTTTAAGGACCTACAGATACCTCATTTTCTTTTGGTGGCTGAATAGCTGTATTTCTCGTTCAGTAAGTGGTTGTTGAGTATCAACCACTGTGCCAAGAATGATGCCACTTCTTGGAAATGCAGTGATGAGTGAGACACGTGTGCTCACTGCGCTCGTGCAATGTGCAGTGGAAAGAGGAAGGCAGACATTAAAATAGAGTTACAATGAAGGGTGGTGGGTGACGTGATAGGGAAGTCCACAGTGGTGTCTAAGCTGAGACCTAACCCAGGAGTGGCTGTGAGCCCAGGACTGTGGGAAGAGAGTGTCTCAGGTATGTGTAGAGATCCAAAGGCAAGAAGATATTGGAGATTTTGAAGAGCTGGAATGTTCTCCATGTAGCTAGAACGCAATCTGAGAGACAGCACTGGGGAACCAGCTGTGTGGGGCCTTGTTATACATGCTAGGCTGTTGGGGGCCTGATCCTAAGATGATGTAGAGGCTAAATTCATGTATTATGAAGATGATAGTGAGGATGGGACCAGTTCCGAGGCCAGTAGTAGTTGATGAGGCAAGGGATGGCAGTGGCCTCTGTTGACATGATGGTAAGGTGGTGAGAGGTCTGCCTGTATACTGGGGACGCAGGCTTGGGGACTGATTGGATGAGCACATTTCAGGACAGAAGTCAAGGACTATGGTCTCTGGCTTGGGTGGCAAGGTGAATGCTCTTCTTCATCTACAGTAGAAACATAGGGAGAGTGGATAAGTTCCATTTGGGTCGCATTGTCATTGAGATTCCTATAGAACATCCAAGTTGGCCAAATAAACAAGTCAGAAGCTCAGAGTGGAGACCTGAACTGGAGACATGGATTTGGGAATCATCAGCATATGGACAATAGTTGAAGCTGGGAGAGTGGATGAGGTTACTTAGGGAGCCTATATGGAATGAGAAGGGTAGTGAGCCTGAGGAATGACCATGAGAAATGCTAGCGTTCACAGTCTTAAAGGGAAAAGAAGCCAGCGGAGGAAACTAAAAAAAGAAAAAGACCAAAACAAAGTAAAACATACCAGAGAAGAAGGGAAACCGTAATAGCTTGGCAAATGGCAGATGATTTGGTGGTTAACTCTGTTGAATGCTGCTGAAAGATAAAGTGAGATAATGATTGAAGTTATCCTTGGGTTTATCGTCAGGTCGGTTATATACTGGGGCTGGGGGACGGGGGCAAGGAACCTGAGCTGAGTGTGTGGAGAAATGAGAGGGAGGTGTGAATGTGCAGTCAGCCAGCAGTGGTAGCTGACTGTCTAAGATTTGGGGAGTGGGAAGAGAAAGAGCTGTGGCTGAAAGGGAAGTGAGAGAGGGTCTTTGTTAGTGTATTTGTTTAAAGATTAGAAAAATGTAGGTAGGGTTAGCTACTCATAGAAATATCTAGCTGAGAGGAAGCAATAGAAGGTATAAGTATCACTGAGGATGCTGTCTGAGGTTGGCACAGAGGAGCAAAGATACTGGTAGCATCAGAAGCTTCCTAAATGTTTCCAGTTACATAGCCCTATATGAATTGGGTATGGCTTTGTACCACTTAACTATGAAGTACTGTTTCAACTTTACATCGAGTCACCATTTTACTTATCCTTATCCTTGCCAATAATAATTACAAAATCATTGGTTTTATTAGCTAGTTGTTTATTTTTCTAACATATACTTTTGTATTAAAAGTAAGTGTATCTGTGAGCTTAAATTAAGCTCTTCATCCCATCAGTGGTCTGCACACCTATTTTGGGAACACTAAGTAAAGAAAGCCTGACAAGTGAGAAGTTACATAAGGTATTACTGCCAGTGGCGCTTCCTGCAAGACCTCAAGCCCTATGCTGTCTTCCTAGGGGAGGAGTGAGGGAGGGAAACGGGGGAAGGTTTTTAGGAGAAACTACTAGAGAAGTTCTAGTCTTGGACATAAATGATATTTTGACAAATTTTGCCTGATTGTTACTAAGAAACCGAAAAAAAAGAATTTGCACAGAGAAAAAAATAGGAAGGTACTTGTAATTGGTTATTGAATTAAACCTGAAATGTTACTTACTTTTTTTCAAGAATTTTACATCTTAGTTTCAGTAGATGACTACATTCCTTCAGGCATCTCTTGTTCACTTGATTTCATACTGATACTTTCAGGAAAGGCTGGCAAAAATGTAAGAGACCAGTGAATTGCTTTACCTTGATACTATAAGTATACAAAAGGCTATCATGTGACGAGATGTCACTCCAGTGACTTGCTTTCTCTGAAGGGCATCATACCTTTCTCTCTATTGAGCATGAGTCATGAATATTACAATTATTCCTTCAGTCTCCCAGTGTTATAGGGAAGCTCAAATCATACCTTTCTCTCTATTGAACATGAGTCATGAAGATTAGAATTATTCCTTCAGTCTCCCAGTGTTATAGGGAGGCTGAAATCAATATAGTCAGCTGAAGAATTAATCTTCTTTTTTATTTGTAAAGGTTACTGATGAGGTTTTATAGATTCTGGGAAAACAATTGAATACTTTCAGCAGAAAGAGTATGCATAGAGAGCATTTATGGTTCAGAATGAAAATGTAGAACTACATTTGTTTGCTTTATCTAAAATCAGAGAAATTGGGAGTTCCCAATATTTTATTTTAAAGAGTTAAATTTGGTATGTTGAGGCCCAAGTTTTTAGAACTAGATGCTGCCTTAATCTCTTGGGTAAGTATCTCTAAGTAGTTACTCATTCTTGGAAAAAAAGAGTCATACCTTTTTGGTAATTAAAATAATGCAGTTTATTCACAAGATGCAAATAATACTTCGCTGAAATTGCTCATGCATGTTGCTGGAAAAACTGTGACAATTTCTTTAATTTAGGGCCTTGGAAAGAGTTACTGACCTAATCAAACAACTTAAAAACAAGAACAACATTTCTGTAAAATGAAAAATGTGCTTACCTCCTGATTGTTGGTTAACATGCGGGGGGTGGGGAGAAATTTTAGGGAATCTGATAATTTCCATAGGAATCTGATAATTCATGTCATCCAGAGTGATATGTACTGTGTAAGGAATAGTGATCAAGAGATGGTCTTATGCCAAATGAATCATCCCTGTTATTTCCTTCTGTTTACTCTCCCATGGAAAGAGAATGTCTGCTTTAACTCTGACCTCATCAAAATTCTATTTGGAGTTGGTGATAGTGTTACATTATGAGCTTTTGTCCCAGAGGCAAAATAGTCAAGCTCTATTTAATTTTTTACTGTAACATATTGCTTCATACATTTACAAAGAAGTACATGTGTATGACAAATGGCCAACAAACATGTGAAAAAATGTTCAATGTCACTAACTATAAATGCAAATTAAAACCACAATGAGGTACCACCTTACTCCTGCAAAGATGGCCATAATTTAAAAATAAAAAAAATAATAGATGTTGGCATGGATGTGGTGAAAAGGAAATACCTTTACCCTGATGGTGGGAATGTAAACTAGTACAACCAATATGGAAAACAGTATGGAGATTCCTTAAAGAACTAAAAGTAGAACTACCATTCAATCCAGCAGTCCCACTACTGGGTATCTACCCAAAGGAAAAGAAGTCATTACATGAAAAAGACACTTGCACACTCATGTTTATAGTAGCAAAATTTGCAGTTGCAAAAATATGGAACTAATCCAAATGTCCATCAACCAATGAGTGGGTAAAGGAAATGTGGTATATATACACCATGGAATACTACTCAGCTGTGAAAAGAAACAAAATAATGACATTTACAGCAACTTGGATGGAGTTGAAGACCATTATTCTAAGTGAAGTAACTCAGGAATGGAAAACCAAATATCTTGTGTTCTCACTTATAAGTGGGAGGTAAACTATGAAGATGCAAAGCCATAAGAATGATATAATGGACTTTGGGGATTTGGGGGAAAGGAGGGAGAGGGGGATGGGATAAAAGAGTACACATTGGGCATAGTGTACACTGCTTAGGTGAAGGGTACACCAAAATCTCATAAATCACCACTAAAGAAATTCTCATGTAATCAAAAACCACCTGTCCCCTGAAAAGTAATGAAATAGTTTTTTATAGATAAGTAGATGTGAAAGTATTTTTATTATTTTATTATTTAATTTTGTGGGTACATAGTAGGTACATGTATTTATGAGGTACATGAGATATTTTGATATAGGCATACAGTGTGAAATAAGTACATCATGGGAAGACAGTGTGGCAATTCCTCAAGGATCTGGAACTAGAAATACCATTTGACCCCACCATCCCATTACTGGGTATATACCCAAAGGATTATAAATCATGCTGCTATAAAGACACATGCACGCATATGTTTACTCCGGCACAATTCACAATAGCAAAGACTTGGAACCAACCCAAATGTCCATCAATGATAGACTGGATTAAGAAAATGTGGCACATATACACCATGGAATACTATGCAGCCATAAAAAAGCATGAGTTCATGTCCTTTGTAGGGACATGGATGAAGCTGGAAACCATCATTCTGAGTAAACTTTCGCAAGGACAGAAAACCAAACACCACGTGTTCTCACTCATAGGTGGGAATTGAACAACGAGAACACTTAGACACAGGGTGGGGAACATCACACACCAGGGCCTGTTGTGGGGTTGGGGGGAAGGGGGAGGGATAACATCAGGAGATATACCTAATGTAAATGACGAGTTAATGGGTGCAGCACACCAACATGGCACATGTATACATATGTAACAAATCTGCACGTTGTGCACATGCACCCTAGAACTTAAAGTATTTGAAAAATAAAAAATAAACACATTATGGAGAATGGGGTATCCATCCCCTCAAGCATTTATTTTTTGAATTAAAAATAATTCAATTAAACTCTTTATTTTAAAATGTAGGGAGTTATTAGTGACTATTGTCACCCTGTTGTGCTATCTTATAGATCATATAGTAGGTCTTATTCATTCTATTTTTTTTTGTACCCATTAACCATCCCCACCTCCTCCCCAGCCCCCGACTACCCTTCCTAGCCTCCAGTAAGCATCATTCTACTCTCTGTGTCCATGAGTTCATTTAAAAAGTTTTTTTAATCCCACAAATGAGAACATGTAATGTTTGCCTTTCTGTGTCTGGCTTACTTCATTTAACATAATGATCTCCTGTTATAGCCATGTTGTTGCAAATGACTGGATATCATTCTTTTTCATGGTTGCATGATACTCCGTTGTGTATATGTACTACATTTTCTTTATTCATTCATCTATTGATGGACACTTAGTTTGCTTCAAGATCTTAGCTATTGTAAACAGTGCTGCAGCAAACATAGAAGTCCAGATATCTCTTTGATATACTGATTTCCTTTCTTTTGGGTATATACCCAGCAGTAGGATTTCTGAATCATATAGTAATCAATTTTTAGTTTTTAAAGGAACCTCCAAACTGTACTCCATTGTGTTTGTACTAATTTACATGCTCACGCTCAGTGTATGAGGGTTGCCTTTTCTCCACATCCTTGCCAGCATTTGTTATTGCCTGTCTTTTGGATATAAGCCATTTTAACTGGAATAAGATGACATCTCATTGTAGTTTTGATTTGCATTTCGCTAATGATCAGTGATGTTGAGGACCTTTTCATATGCCTGTTTGCCATTTGTGTGTCTTCTTTTGAAAAATGTCTATTCAAATCTTTGCACATTTTTGATTGGATTATTAGATTTTTTCCTATAGAGTTGTTTGAACTCCTTATATGTTCTGGTTATTAATCCCTTGTCAGATGGGTAGCTTGCACATATTTCCCTTCTATTCTGGGGGTTGTCTCTTCACTTTGTTGACTCTATACTTTGCAGAAGACTTTTAACTTGATGTGATCCCTTTTGTCCATTTTTACTTTGGTTGCCTGTGGTTGTAGGGTATTTTTCAAGGAATTTTTGCCCAGACCAATGTCCTATAGATTCTCCCCAACATTTTCTTGTAGTAGTTTCATAGTTTGAGGTCTTAGATTTAAGTATTTACTCCATTTTGATTTGATTTTTGTATACGGTAAGAGATAGGGGTATAGTTTTATTCTTCTACGTATGGATTTTCAGTTTTCCCAGCACCGTTTATTAGACTGTCTTTTCCTCAGTGTATGTTCTTGGCATTCATGTCATAAATGAGTTCACTGTAGGTATGTGGATTTGTTTTTAAGTTATTTTCTTCTGCTTTTCTGGCGTATGTGTCTGTTTTTATGCCAGTGCCATGCTGTCTTGGTTATTATAACTCTGTAGTATAATTTGAAGTCAGGTAACGTGATTCTTCCAATGTTGTTCTTTTTGCTTAGGATGGCTGTGGCCGTTGTGGATCTTTTGTGGTTTCATATAAATTTTAGGATTTTTTATATTTTTGTAAAGAATGTCATTGGTACTTTGATAGGGTTTACATTTAATCTGTAGATTTCTTTGTGTAGTGTGGACATTTTAATAATACTGATTTTTCCAATCCATGAACATGGAATATTTTTCAATTTTTTGGTGTCTTCTTCCATTTCTTTAATCAGTGTTTTATAGTTTTTATTATGGAGATCTTTCACTTCTTTGGTTAATTCCTAAGTATTTGATTTTATGTGTGGCTATTGTAAATGAGATTACTTTTTAATTTCTTTTACACATTGTTCACTGTTGGCATATAGAAATGCTACTGATTTTTGTATGTTGATTTTGTATCCTGCAACTTTACTGAATTTGTTTATCAGTTCTGATAGTTTTTATTTTGTGGAGCCTTTAGGTTTTTCCAAATATAAGATCTTATAATCTGCAAACAGGATAATTTGATTTCTTCCTTCCAAATTTGGATGGTCTTTATATCATTCTCTTGTTTGATTGCACTAGCTAGGACTTCCAGTATGTTAAATAACGGTGGTGAAAATGGATATCCTTGTTATGTTCCAGATATTAGAAGAAAGGCTCTCCATTTTTCCCCATTCAGTATGATACTAGCTATGGGTCTGTCATACATGATTTTTTATCATGTTGGGGTATATTCCTTCTATACCTAGTTTTTGAGGGTTTTTATCATGAAGGGATGTTGAATTTTATCAAATGCTTTTTCTGCACAATTGAAATGATCATATGATTTTTGTCCTTCATTTGGTTGATATAATGTATTACGCTGATTGATTTGCCTATGTTGAACCATCCTTGCATCCCAGGGATAAATCCCGTTTGGTCATGATAAATAATCTTTCTAATGCGTTGTTGAATTCAGTTTGCTAGTATTTTGTTGAGGATTTTTGCATTAATATTAATCAGAGATATTGTCCTGTAGTTTTATTTTTGATGTGTCTTTGTCTGGTTTTGGTATCACGGAAATACTAGCCTTGTAGAATTAGTTAAGAAGTATTCCCTCCTCCTCTATTTCCTGGAATAGGTTGGGTAGGGTTGGCATTACTTCTTCTTTAACTGATTGGTAGAATTCAGCAGTAAAACCATTGAGTCTCAGGTTTTCCTTTACTGGAGACTTTTTATTACAGCTTCTATCTCATTACTTGTTATTGGTCTATTCAGCTTTTGGATTTCTTCTTGGTTCAATCTTGGTAGGTGATATGTGTCTAAGTATTTGTCCATTTCCTCTAGATTTTTAAAATTATTTATTTTCTACCAATTTTGGGTTTGGTTTGCACTTACTTTTCTAGTTCTTTGAGTTTTATTGTTAGTTTATTTGAAATTTTTCCTTTTTCCTTTTTTTTTTTTTTTTGAGACAGAGTTTTGCTGTTTCTCCCAGGCTGGCATGCAGTGGCGTGATCTTGGTTCACTACCAGCCTCCACCTTCTGAGTTCAAGCAATTCTCATGCTTCAGCCTCCCAAGTAACTGGGACTACAGGCACATGCCTGGCTAATTTTTATATTATTATTATTATTATTATGCTTTTTTATTATTATACTTTAAGTTCTATGGTACATGTACACAATGTGCAGGTTTGTTACATATGTATACATGTGCCATATTGGTGTGCTGTACCCGTTAACTCATTATTTACCTTAGGTATATCTCCTGATGCTATCCCCCTTTCCCCACACGCCACGACAGGCCCCGGTGTGTGATGTTCCCCACCCTGTGTCCAAGTGTTCTCATTGTTCAATTCCCACCTATGAGTGAGAACATGCAGTGTTTGGTTTTCTGTCCTTGCGAGAGTTTGTTCAGAATGATGGTTTCCAGCTTCATCCATGTCCCTACAAAGGGCATGAACTCATCCTTTTTTATGGCTGCATAGTATTCCATGGTGTATAGTGTATATGTGCCACATTTTCTTAATCCAGTCTATCATTGATGGACACTGGGTTGGTTCCAAGTCTTTGCTATTGTGAATTGTGCTGCAGTAAACATACGCGTGCATGTGTCTTTATAGCAGCATGATTTATAGTCCTTTGGGTATATGCCCATGTATTATTTTTTAG
The DNA here is from genome assembly GCF_024542745.1 of Macaca thibetana thibetana. Taxonomy (NCBI): domain Eukaryota; kingdom Metazoa; phylum Chordata; class Mammalia; order Primates; family Cercopithecidae; genus Macaca; species Macaca thibetana. The sequence continues at coordinate 56,870,476 of NC_065579.1, forward strand.
TAGAGATGGGGTTTCTTTCACCATGTTGGCAAGCTGATCTTGAACTCCTGGTCTCAAGTGATCCACCCACCTCGGCCTCCCAAAGTGCTGGGATTACAGACGTGAGCCACTGCACCCGGCCTTTTCCTCTTCTTTGATGTAGGCACTTCCAGCTGTAAAATTCCCTCTTAGTACTGCTTTTAGTGTATCACATAGGTTTTGATATGTTGTGTTTCCATTATCATTTGTTTCAAGAAATTTTTCAATTTCCTTCTTAATTTCTTCTTTAACCTACTGGTCATTCAGGAGCATATTATTTAATTTCTATGTATTTGTACAGATTCCAAAATTCCTCTTATTAATTTTTAGTTTTACTTCATTATGGTCAAAGAATATACTTGATATTACTTCAGAACTTTTGCATGTTTTATGACTTGTTTTGTGACCTAAATATGGACTATTCTTGAGAATGATCCATGTGCTGAGGAAAAGAATGTGTATTCTGTAGCTCCTGGATGAAATGTTCTGTAAATATCTATTAGATCCATTTGGTCTATAGTGCAGATTACGTCTGATGTTTCTTTGTTGATTTTCTGTCTGAAAGAACTGTCGAGTCCTGAATGTGGGGTGTTGAAGTCTCTAGCTCTTATTGTACTGTGGTCTATCTCCTTATCCATAATAATATTTGCTTTATATATCTACGCGCTCCAGTGTTGAGTTCATATATATTTAAAATTATTATATTCTCTTGCTGAATTGACCCTATTATCATTATATACTGACTTTCTTTGTGTCTTCTTATAGTTTTTTTTTGAAATCCATTGTGTTTGATACAAATATAGTATCTCTTGTTTTTTTTTGGAGGGGGGGAGGTGGGTTTCCATTGACATGTAGTATCTTTCTCCATCCCTTTGTTTTTAGCCTATGTGTGTCTTTATAGGTAAAGTGTTTCTTGTAGGCAACAGATCAATCAGTCTTTTTTTTTTTTTTTTTAATCCATTCAGCCAGTCTTTGTCTTTTGATTGGAGAGTTTAGTCCATTTACATTCAGTGGTAATACTTCTGCCCTTTTATTATTTGTTTTCTAGTTGTTTTGTGGTCTTCTATTCCTTCTTTCTTTCTTTTTCATTTTCCTCTAGCAAAGGTTATTTTCTCTGATGATATGGTTTAGTTTTTTGCATTTTATTTTGCATGTGTCCATTGTATATTTTTTGGTTTAAGGTTATCATGAGGCTTGCAAATATTATAATCCATTATTTTAACACAATAACAGCACTATTTGCATAAGCAAGGAAACAAGCAAATAGAAAACTAATAAGAACTCTATGTCTTAACTTCATACTCCCACTTTTAATCATTTTGTTGTTTCTGTTTTTATCTTATTGTACTGACTATGTCTTGAAAAGTTGTTGTAGTTACTATTTTTGATTGGTTAATCATTTACTCTTCTACTTAGGGTAGGGGTAGTTTACACACCATAGTTACAGTGTTATAATATTCTGTGTTTTTCTATGTACTTACTATTACCAGGGAGTTTTGTACCCTCAGGTGATTACTTATTGTTGATTAACATCGTTTTCTTTCTGATTACAGTACTTTAGCATTTCTTGCAGGAAAGGTCTAGTGTTGATGAAATGCCTCAGCTTTTGTTTGTCTGGGAATGTCTTTATTTCTCCTTCATGTTTGAAGGATATTTTCCCTGGATATACTATTTTAGGGTAAAAGTTTTTTGCCTTCAGCACTTGAAATATGTCATGCCTCTCTCTCATGGCCTGTAAGGTTTCCACTGAAAAGTCTGTTGCCAGATATATTGCAGCTCCATTTTATGTTATTTGTTTCTTTTCTCTTGCTGCTTTTGTTTATTTATTTTTTGTAGAGATGGGGTCTCACTATGTTATCCAGCTTGTTCTCAAACTCCTGGGCTCCAAAAGCTTCTTAAACTGATTAACAACTTCAGCAGAGTCTCAGTATACAAAATTAATTTGCAGAAATCGCCAGCATTCCTATACACCAACAATGGATGATCCAAGAGCTAAATCATGAGTGAACTTCCATTCACAATTAACACAAAAAGAATAAAATACCTAAGAATACAGCTAATAAGGGAAGTAAGGACCTTTTCAAGGAGAACTACAAACCACTGCCCAGAGAAATCAGAGATGATGTAAACAGATGGAGAAACATTCCGTGCTCATGGATAGGAAGAATTAGTATCATTAAAATGGCAATACTGCCCAAAGGAATTTATAGACTCAATGCTATTATTATTAAACTACCATTGACATTCTTCACAGAATTATAAAAAAAGTATTTTAAAATTCATATGGAACACACGAGCCTAAATAGCCAAGGTAATCCTAAGCAAAAAGAACAAAGCTGGAGGCGTCACACTGCGTGACTTCAAACTATACTACAGGGCTATAGTATCCAAAACAGCATGGTACTGGTACAAAAACAGACACATAGACCAATGGAATAGAATAGAGAACCCAGAAATAAGACCGTACACCTACAATCATCTGATCTTCAACAAATCTGACCAAAACAGACTGTGGAGAAAGGATTTCCCATTTAATAAATGGTACTGGAAGAACTGGCTAACTGTATGCAGAAAATTGAAACTGGATTCCTTTCTTATACCATATACAAAAATCAAGATAGATTAAAGACTTAAACGTAAACCCTAAAACTGTAAAACCCTGAAAGGAAACCTGGTCAGTACCATTCAGTACATAGGCATGGGCAAAGATTTCATGATGAAGATGCCAAAAACAGTCGTGACAAAAGCAAAAATTGACAAGTGAGATCTAATTAAACTAAAGAGCTTCTGCACAGCCAAGGGAACTATCAACAGAGTAAACAGACATCATACAGAATGGGAGAAAATTTCTGTAATCTATGCATCTGACAAAGTTCTAATATCCAGCATCTATAAGAAACTTAAACAAATTTACAAGGAAAAAAAAAAACTCTTAAAAAGTGGGCAAAGGACATGAACAGACACTTCTCAAAAGAAGGCATACATGCAGCCAACAAACATATTTTTAAAAAACTCAACATCACTGATTAGAGAAATGCAAATCAAAACCACTAGGAGATACCATCGCACACCAGTCAGAATTGCTATTATTAAAAATTCAAAAAATAACAGATGCTGGTGAGGTTGTGGAGAAAAAAGAATGCTTTTACAGTATTGGTGGGAGTGTATATTAGTTCAACCATTATTGAAGAGAATGTGGTGATTCCTCAAAGACCTAGAAACAGAAATGCCATTTGATGCAGCAATCCCATTACTGGGTATGTACCCAAAGGAATAGAAATTGTTCTGTTATAAAGACACATGCACATGTATGTTCATTGCAGCACTATTTACAATAACAAAGACATGGAATCCAGTTAGATACCTATCAGTGATAGACTGGATAAACAAAATGTGGTACATATACATCATGGTATAACTATGTATCCATAAAAGAGAATAAGATCATGTCCTTGCAGGGACATGGATGGAACTGGAGGCCATTATCCTTAGCAAAGTAATGCAGGAACAGAAAAACAAATACCACGTGTTCTCACTTATAAGTGAGAGCTAAATGATAAGAATACATGGACACAAGGGGGGAACATCATACACTGGGGCCTAGTGGAGGATAGTGGGTGGGAGGAGGGAGAGAATTAGGGAGAATAGTTAGTGGATTCTGGGCAATACTTGGGTGATGGGATGAACTGTGCAGCAAACCACCACGTCACATGTTTACCTATGTAACAAACCTGCATATTGGGCATATGTAGCCCTGAAGCTAAAATAAAAGTTGGAAACAAACAAAAACTCCTGGGCTCAAGTGATGCTCTTGCCTTGGTCCCTCAAAGTGCTGGGATTACAGGTGCGAACCACCATCCTCAGCCTCTTGCTGCTTTTAGGAGCCTTTCTTTATCTGTGACCTTTGGGTATTTAATTATTAAATGCCTTGAGGTAGTCCTTTTTGGGTTAAATTTGCTTGGTGTTCTGTAACCTTCTTGTACTTGGATATTGATATCTTTCTCTAGGTTTGGGAAGTTCCCTGTTATATCCTTTTGAATAAAATTTCTACCCTGTCTTTCTCTACATCTTCTTTAAGCCCAATAACTCTTAGATTTGTCCTTTTGAGGCTGTTTTCTAGATCCTGTAGCCATGCTTAATCATTTTATATTCTTTTTTCTGTTATCTCCTCTGACTGTGTATTTTCAAATAGCCTGTCTTCAAGCTTCAAGCTCACTGTTTTTTTCTTCTGCTTGATCATTTCTGCTATTAAAGGACTCTGGTGCAGTATTCAGTATGCCAATTGCCTTTTTTTGTTTTTTGTTTTTTGTTTTTCGAGATGGAGTCTCACTCCATCACCCAGACTGGAGTGCATTGGTGCAATCTTGGCTCACTGGAACTTCCACCTACTGGGTTCAAGCGATTCTCATGCCTCAGTCTCCCAAGTAGCTGGGATTACAGGCACGCACCACCATGCCCGGCTAATTTTTTGTATTTTTAGTAGAGACAGGGTTTCACCATGCTGGCCAGGCTGGTCTCAAACTCCTGGCCTCAAGTGATCCGCCCACCTCGGCCTCCCAAAATGCTGGGATTACAGACATGAGCCACTATGCCTGGCCGCCAATTGCATTTTTTGGCTCCAGAATTTCTGCTTGATTTCTTTTAATTATTTCAGTCTCTTTATTAAATTTAGCTGATATAATTCTGAATTCCTTCTCTGTATTATCTTGAATTTCTTGAGTTTCATCAACACAGCTATTTTGAACTCTTTGCCTGAAAAGTCACATATGTGTGTTTCTCCAGGATTGGTCCCTGGTGCCTTATTTAGTTCATTTGGTGAAATCATGTTTTCCTGGATGGTGTTGATGCTAGTGAGATGTCCTTTGTTATCTGGGCATGGAAGAGTTAGATATTTATTGTTGTCTTCACTGTCTGGGCTTATTTTTACCCATCCTTCTTGGGAAGGCTTTCCAGACATGTGAAAGAACTTGGGTGTTGTGATCTAAGCTGTATCTGCATTAGGGGCACCCCAAGCAGATTCATATAGGTACCACCTTGATGGTCTAAGATCTAGAAGAATTCTCTGGATTACCAGGTAGAGACTCTTGTTCTCTTCCCTTACTTTCTCCCAGATACATAGCCTCTGTCTTTGTTCAGAGTCACCTAAAGATGGGGGTGGAGTGACACAAGCACCCCTGTGGCCAACCTCACTCTGATTGTGCCGGGTCAGACCTGAAGCCAGCACAGTGCTGGATCTTGCTCAAGGTCTGCTCTAACCACTCCCTAGCTACCGTCTGTTTATTCAAGGCCCTTAGGCTCTACAGTCAGGTGATGGCAACGCCAGCCAGGCCTGTGTCCTTCCCTTCAGGCCAGGGAGGTCCCCCAGGTCCCAGGTGGGTCTAGGGGTACTGTTTGTGAGTCAGGGACTAGAGTCAAAAACCTTAGAAGTCTAGCTGGTGTTCTGTCTGAGGCTGAGCTGCCACTCAAACCACAAGATGCATTTCTTCCTTTTCCAAAGACAGGGGAACCTCACTTTTTAGCCGCCACCACCCCAGGCCACAGGGAGTACTGCCAGACTACTGTTGATGTTCCCTTAAGGTCCGAGGGTTCTTAAGTCAGCTTGTGGTGAATGCTGCCTGGCCTGGGACTCACCCTTCAGGGCAGTGGGCTCCCCTCTGACCCAGGGCAGGTCCAGAAATGGCATCCAAAAGTCAAGTCCTGGAGTAGGGGACCCCAGAAGCCTGCTTGGTGCTCTGCCTTCCTGTGGCCGTGCTGGTACCTGAATCCAGGAAGTCTCAGAGGCTGACTCAAGGCCCTCAGCATAGTACCTGGGTATCCATGCTGTTTATTCAGGGCCCAAGGGCTCTTCAGTTAGCCGGTGATGAATACTGCCAGGACTGGATTCTTTTCTTCAAGGCAGCAGGTTCCCTTCTGGCCCAGGGTGTGTGTAGAAATGTTGTCTGGGGCCAGGCACAGTGGCTCACGCCTTTAATCCCAGCACTTTGGGAGGCCGAGGTAAGTGGATCACCTGAGGGCAGGAGTTTGAGACCAGCCTGGCCAATATGGCGAAACCCTGTCTCTACTGAAAATACAAAAAATTAGCTGGGCGTGGTGGCGGGCAACTGTAATCTCAGCTACTTGGGAGACTGAGGCAGGAGAATTACTTGAACCCGAGAGGTGGAGGTTGCAGTGAGCCAAGATTGCACCATTGCACTCTAGCCTGGGCGACAGAGCAAGACTCTGTCCCTGCCCCCTGCCCCCTGCCCCCCGCCCACAAATAAAAACAACAAAACAAAACAAAAAAAAAAACAAAGAAATGTTGTCTGGGAGGTAGGGCCTGGAACGGGGGCCTAACAACTCTGAACATTACCCTGTCCTGTTGTGGCTGAGCTGGTATCTAAGATGTAAGACAAAGCCCTGCCCATTTTTCCCTCTCCTCTTCTTAAGCAGAAGGAAGGGGTTTCTTTTGGAGCTCCAGCTGTGTAGCCTGGGGTTAGGGGAGGGGTGATTTCAGCACTCACTTGGCTGCCACAACTGGTGTCTCAGTATGTCATGTGAGCCCCATTCCATTGTCTCTGGGCCTAGTTCAGCACTAAGACTTGTCTTAAGTGTCAGTCCTTATGGCCTAAACTGCCTTTCAAGTTCTCTGAGAGAGACAGAGTGCTGTAGGCCTTGGTGGCGAGGTCCAAGCTCAAGTTCAAACTGCTGGGATAGGTGATTCCCTTCTGCGTAGGGCTGATATAAATACTCCATCTGTGTAGATGGGCATCAGCTGAGTTTGGTCGGATTTTTCTTTCTGCTCTAACAGGGCAGCACTGAGTTTAGTGCGTCACAGCTGCTGTGTTCTCTCTCCTGCAATGCCCAGAGATGCTCTCTGCAACATGCTGCTGCTGTAGGAGGTGGGGGCGGTGGGGGGTGGCATCGGGGGTTCAAAACTGTTTTTTCTATCTCTTCAGTGCCTCTTTCAGCAATATGAAGATAAAACCAGGTATTGAGAGCTCACCTAATTTTTGGTTCTCATGAAAGTGTTTTTTCTGTGTAGATAGTTGTTAAATTGGTGTCCTTGAAGAGGGTAGCAGGGAGGATGATCGGTGGAGCCTTCTATTCCATTATCTTAGTTGGCTTTGGGCCAATATATAAATATATATTTATATAAAAACATACAAACGTGTCTAAACTGTGTTGTTCAGTGCAGAAAATTAAGTTGCAGAACAATATAAATAGTTTAATGACACCTAGATAATAAAGTGTGTTTTTTTATATATGTATATATTTTATTGATATGCAGAAGTAGTCCCAGAATCATCCACATCACACTTTCAACCATTGTTAGCTGTGGTAAAGGGAGAAGAGTTTGGAGGGGAGGAAGTACTAAGGCTAAGTACAGCTCCGTAAGAATGTATTTAAGTTGACATTGGTATATTTTAACAGTGGATAAAGTGGCCAAGTGCAGTGGCTCACACCTATAATCCCAGCATTTTGGAAGACTGAGGTAGGTGTATTGCTTGAGCCCAGGAGTTCGAGACCAGCCTGGGCAACATAGTGAGACCTCTTTTCTACAGTAAATCAAAAAATTAGCCTGGCACACAGCTATCGTTCCAGCTACTCGGGAGGCTGAGGTGGGAGGATTGCTTGAGCCCAGGATGTTGATCATGCCATGATAGACCATGTGACCGTGATCACACCACTGCACTGCAAGCTGGGTGACAGAGCAATACCCTGTCTCCGAAAAAAAAAAAAAAAAAAGAAAATTGAGTACAATAATAAATGTATATTGCAGAGTATTTGGAAAACTTAGGAGACAGAAAGGAAAATGTAGCAGTAATTTTATCGCTTAAAGATGACTGTTGTCATTCTATTTTGTATCCTTCTGGTTGGCTTTCAATTTTTTCCAATATTAGTGTATGGCTATAAAGGAACACTTAAAAGAGGTCCCCCAACCTTTTTGGCACCCCAGACTGGTTTCATGGAAGACGATTTTTCCACAGACATGGGTGGGGTGTTGGGGGTAGGTGGTAGGTGGTTTCGGGATGAAACCATTTCACCTCAGATCATCAGGCATTAGATTCTCATAAGGAGCACACAACCTAGATCCTTCACATGCGCAGTTTACAATAAGGTTCACATTCCTATGAGAATCTAATGCTTTGACTAATCTGACAAGAGGAGGAGGCAGAGCTCAGGCAGTAATGCTCACTTGCCCACTGCTCACCTCCTGCTGTGCGCTGGGTTCTTGTAACCAATCCATGGCCCTGGGGTGGGGGATCCATGGTATATATGGTACCTGTTTCATTTGGCATTCTAAGTTGTGCTCCGTTGAACATTGTCTTACGTAAATGATTGTGCACATCTAACCATTTCTAAAGATAAATTTTCAGAAGTGGGTTTATGGGAAGAAAAATACAAGAATATTTTAAAGAATATTTAAAGGTATATAATGCCAAAGTGCCTTCCAGAAAAGTTCCTGTCCACATCTGCCAGTAGTATTTCAAAGTGTCTCTCTCACTGCATACTGCCAGGATCAGATATTCTATTAATCTTTGTGAATTTGACAGATCAAAAAGACTTTATTTGTATTTAATTTATGTTTCTTTACTAGTAACATTGAGAGAGGTGTGTGTGTGTATATATGTGTGTGTGTATATGTATATACATATACATATATATATGCTTCTGTTCCAAGCCTAATATATATTTATTAGGCCTGGGACAAAAATTGTAGTGAACCAAACTTAATAAAGCTTGGGCATAAATTGAAGGAAGGTCCAGTAATATACTGAGGCTGCTTTCAATAAAAACAGCAGAACACATATATCCAAATTAATGCTTGTCCCTTCAAAATACTGATTAAAATAAACTCCATTGATGACACCTTTGCTGAAGACATTTTAGGATCTTGGTTTTGGTCTGACTTCTGAAGCACTTTTGGTTTCTTTAGGATTTCCCTAGTGGTGGCATGACTCCAACTTTTGCCAATGGGCTCAGAATTTGGAAGTTTAAGAAATAAGGTAACCCAAACTTAATAATGCCACTTTTTCCTTTCATTTTATGAAGGGATAACTATTGGCCTGGTGTGCTGGCCCATGTATGTAATCCCAGCAGTTTGGGATGCTAAGGTGGGGTGATCACTTGATGTCAGGAGTTCAAGACCAGCCTGGGCAATGTAATGAGACCCCATCTCCACATAAAAGGGAGGGTAACTATAAATAAATTATTTCTTTTTTAAAAAATGACTTATAAACTGGCTCTGAAGGTGGTTTGTTTATGCAGAAACATTTGCAGAATATCCCATTGGGTGTTAGATGCTATGTTGGGCTCTGGGCTTACAATTACGGAAATTTTATACTCTCCGCTCTCCGGTCTTTTTGGAGAGGTAATGCCCACGTTGAGCACTGAAAGACAAGTAGGGGGATATAAATCCAGATAAGAAGGAGTCAGTCGGATGGAGTGTGGTGAAGGATGTTCAGACAGGGAAACACACATGCAAAAGAGGGAAGGCAGGACACAGCATATGCATCCAACATTTGGTAGGGTGAGGCCCCACATGGGAGCAGTGAGAGGTTAGGGATCAAGGAAGTAGGCACCGGATCATGAAGGGTCTTGCTAAGACTTTATTCTGAAAGCTTCAGGAAGCCTTTTAAGGATTTCTAGTGGAGTTGTTTCATGATCCGATCTGAACTTAGAAAAACTGACATCTTATTTTTGGAGGATGCATAAGGGTAGGGCAGAAGTGAGGAAAATAATTGAGAGACCAGTAATCCAGGCAGCAAGAGGTCTGAGCCTGAGTTCAGTGGCCAGGGCAGGTAGAGAGAAGTGGACAGCAGGACAGCATCATTAAGGAGACTTGGATTATATGTGGAGGGCAAAGCAGAGGGAGAGGTCTGAGTAGTCGTGGCCAAATTTTGGGGGAAAGTGGATGATGCTGAGGTGAGTCACGAAGATAGACAATGTGGAGCCAGGGGCAAGAGTGTGATGAAGGATATGCTTAGGTTTGGTCGTGCTGAATTTGAAATGGCTCTGGGACTTTTAAGAAGAGATGTCATGTAAATAGTTGGATCCAGAGCCTAGGATGTAGACAAAGTCTGGGAACATAGATTTGGGAGCTATGAACACATTCCCCAGGAGAAGTCACAAAAATGTGCCAAGCAGCAGGAGCCTGATACGGTGCTTGCGTTTCACTCTGATATGCCCTGTTCCTTTCAGGGTATTGCATTTTCAGGTTGCCCCTGTCTCACACCTAGATATTTTGGCTCTCAGCTTTGATCTGATATGGCTATCAATTCCTGCATCAGTGAACTCACAGGCCATAGCTAAAGATATGCTGTCATTGAAGACAGGTTTGTCCTCCAAAACTAAATACCAAGTGAGCAATTAGAAATTGTTTAAGTGCCCATCAATAGGAAATAGAATAAATATATTGTGGAAAGTCCATATAATTATTATAACATAAATTGGATCATATCATTTCCCCCACTGAAAGCCTGCTAGTGACTTTTTTTTGCACCTAGAATACAATCCAGACAGTTTAAGACCTTGCGTGATCTGACCTTGGCCTGTTTTGGCTTCATCCCATGCCACCTTCCTTCATGCCAGGATCTTCTTTGACTCACTCAAACAGTCACACACTTTCTCATCTCATCCTTTGCTCATGGTGTCCCCTCTCCGTGAACCATCTTATCATTTAGTAGTAACTACTTGTCCTTCAGCTTGCAGCTTAAATTACCTCTCAGGAGAGGGTCCCTTGGATCCCTCCCCACTTGCCACTCCCCTACTCCTCTGTGTTTTTACATTGTGGTCTCAGTCTATGATTTTTTTTTCTTTTTTTTTTTTTTGCCTTTTGTCTGCCCTTCCGTAAGGTTAGAGATTATGAATATTATAACACTAGTACCTGAAACATAGTAGGTACTAAATAAACTTTTTTTTTTTTCAATGAATGATATTTTAGCAGGGGAAATATTTTTGTCTTAATTCAAGCTGCTGTAACAGAGTACCATAAACTGGGTGGTTTAAGGAACAAGTATTTATTGCTCACAGTTCTGGAGGCTGGGCAGTCCAAGATCAAGGTATAGGCAGATCCAGTGCTTGCCAAAGGCTGGTTTCCTGGTTTGCAGATGGCTACTTTCTCCCTGTATCCTCACATGGTGGGGAGAGAGTGGAGAGAAGAAGAAAGCTATTCTGTCTCTTCTTATAAGGGCACTAATGCCATTCATGAGGACTCCACTCTCGTGACCTAATTACCTCCAAAGGCTCTGCCTCCTAATATTATCACATTGAAGGTTAGGATTTCAACATGAATTTGGGGGAGGCACAAACATTTAGTTTGTAATAATTGATAAGTGAAAAAAAAAGACACACAGCATAGAATAATCATTTCCAAAAATGAAAGAAAAATTTCTATACATATATGTGTGTGTTTATATCTTCATATAAACATAGGAAAAAAAGAGAAAGTATGTGGCCCAGTCTGTTTCCAACTACATCTGTTCGGTGGGAGTCGGTCAGGACCTTTTATGGCCTATTTTATTTACTTCTATATTATAATAATCATTTATTTATTTCTATAGTGGGCATGTTTATATTTTTGTAACTATATTTTTATAGTGGGCATTACCTAACAAAGCAGAAATATTAAAAATAAATCCAATTAAAATTTCCACTCCTTTTAACAATCACCTTTGTTTTTATGGCCAATGACTCTTACATGGGCATTTTTTTTTTTCAGGTTTTCCAGTTAATGAGAAATTTGAGATGCAAAATTCTTTTTGATTTAGACCAGTGAATGAAGATTAGGTACTCATTAAACAACTGTGAAAGTTCTTTGTAGATAATTTTGCTTTATAGATAATTTAGTGCTTCCAGTGAAACTGAAATGTAACTGATGGCCTTAGCTTGGCTATTTTTGAAGAATCCTTGACTGTCAGGCTCCCCTGTAAGACTTCCCTCTTCAGCACTCCGTTTACTGGCCACATGCTTTACATAGCACTCTGCTTAGATTTTGCCTTTGAGGATGGCCATCTCCCTTCAGCTGCTCTGATTTGGAAGAGGGGCAAGGAGTGCAGCTTTCCCTGAGATAGGGCGACCTTTTTTTCCCTTCTATCTTCACATCCTAATCACACTACTTCTAACTGGATGTGAATATCTTAACTGTGAAAAACTGCGAGTTCTCTGCCAGAAATAAGTCTCTAGGGCTTCCCAAGTGTTAATTATTTCCTGTTAGAGTTCTGATTTGAAAGTGAGGTTTCTCTCCTTGACCTTTAACCCTCATTACTCTTCTGTGTTCCCAGTTGGTTCGACTGTGCAATGAGGGCGCCCGGAAGATGGAAAGGACTGAGATGATGTACACAATTAACTCCCAGCTGGAATTTAAAATTAAGGTATTCTCGTACCTTGTTCATTACTGTTCTTGCCTAAGTTTTCTCTAAATAGAGAGAGACAGTTGAGGGCAACAAAGTAGATGGGAATTTGCTTTTCAAAGAAGGGTCATAAATTGATAAGAAGGAGTAGCAGATGCTTCAGGCAATTTGGTTTTGCTTGTACCAGAGCGACCTTTCTCCAGGCCCTGAAGCCAGGCATTATCTAAGAAGACTTTTTTGTTTTTTTCCAGGAAGACACCAAGCTTAGGGGAATAAACAAAATAATAGAATAGTGTAGTTAAAATAATAGAATTTTAGAATTGAAAGGAGATTCCTTCATTATTCTCAAAATGTTCTGAAAAACAGTAATATTCCATGCCCTGGACCAGTGTTCTCCTAAATTAAGTAAGGACACTCCTTTTCTTGTTTGCAAAACAGATCGTTAATAGGTAATTTTTTTCAAGATTGTTTTTCTCCCATAATTTTTTTGAATATGTGCTGCTTGTTATTCCTTGTCTGATACTGCTCTGGAGCAGATGACAAGATGAACAAAGAGGAAGAAAATGACAGTTAATGGCAAATCGAGGTCATGGCCATTCTTTTGTTAGCTCACCGGCTGAGTTTTTAATGGGAAGTGAGTGCTCACAATTGTGACTCTATTTAGTTTTATAACTTGTAAATGTCATTAAACCATTTTAAATGACTGGTCATGTTTTTCCCTAGTAAAAGTGTTTCTATTTCGTGCAGTCAAATTATAGTGATCAGCATTTCATGGTATTCTGTGAAGAGCAGATTCTCTGCCATGTCATGTAGTTTGAGGATTATTGCATGCTTGCTTTGGCAGCATATATACTAAAATTGAGGATCACTGATACAGTACAGCTACACCCTTTTGTTTTAAGAATAAGGAAAAGAGGCCGGGCGCGGTGGCTCAAGCCTGTAATCCCAGCACTTTGGGAGGCCGAGACGGGCGGATCACGAGGTCAGGAGATCGAGACCATCCTGGCGAACATGGTGAAACCCCGTCTCTACTAAAAAAAAAAAAAAAATACAAAAAACTAGCCGGGCGAGGTGGCGGGTGCCTGTAGTCCCAGCTACTCGGGAGGCTGAGGCAGGAGAATGGCGTGAACCCGGGAGGCGGAGCTTGCAGTGAGCTGAGATCTGGCCACTGCACTCCAGCTCGGGAGAGAGAGCAAGACTCCGTCTCAAAAAAAAAAAAAAAAAAAAAAAAAAAAAGAATAAGGAAAAGAAACCCAGAGAATAATTGTCTGCACAGTCACTTGGCTAGTGGTGATAAAATCAGGACTAAGGTCCAGACGTCCTGACTTGCAGGTCAGTGTAAACTCTTCTACTGTAACATTCTGACGGTAAGGGTTTAGATGCAGAAACACAAACTGTAAAAGGGAAGAAGATGGGTATTTGCCAAAAACCAGACACACACGCACACACATGCATGCATGCACACTTTAAATAGTTTTAATATTCTTGTACAGACGTTTACAGCAATTAAAAAACCCATCTTTCTCCTAGTTCTCAATATCTCGTTCTCTCTAATTTGTTTCTAAATATTTTGGAAAATATATCTGACAAGTTTGTTTTTTGTTTTTTAATTTCCTCCTTTTGAAAGATGAAAAAAATCCCTAACCATTTTTCTTTTCCCTTCTTCACTGAAACTCAGTTGGTATAAGATTACATTAAGAAACTCTGTCCAGGCCGGGCAAGGTGGCTCATGCCTGTAATCCCAGCACTTTGGGAGGCCGAGGTAGGGATCACCTGGGGTCAGGAGTTTGAGACCAGCCTGACCAACATGATGAAACCCTGTCTCTACTAAAAATACAAAAATTAGCCGGATGTAGTGGCGGGCACCTGTAATCCCAGCTATTTGGGAAGCTGAGGCAGGAGAATCGCTTGAACTCTGGAGGCAGAGGTTGCAATGTGTCGATATCTCACCACTGCACTCCAGCCTGGGCAACAGAGCAAGACTCAAAAAAAACTCGGTCCAGAACCCAAAATTAATTTGTAACTGAAAAATACTAACCCCAAGGATCATTAAAATAAGTGATTAACATCAATTGAGTTCATGAATTTCGGTTGGTTGTTTTCTTTTTCATTCAATGATTAAAATATTTGCAAGCCTAAAGTATAGATTTACAGTGGAGCACTTAATTTAGAACACTTAGAATTACTAATTAGTATTAATTGGAAATACTCGTAAAATCTTAGGACCTTATAACACTATATGAATAACAGTGGACGTTCCTATTTAATTTATTTTAATGATGATAAAATGGAGGTTCAGTGAGGTTAAATGATTTATCCAAGTGTACAATGGCAAGTATTGTAAGAATACAACAGATTTACTGAGCATCTTCCATGTGGAAGGCAGTAGATAAACAAAAACATGGTCATCCCTCCCCTCATAGTCTAGTAGAAGACTGCTGAAAATCAAAGGAGTCAGCAAAGTCTACAGCTATCACAGTAGCTAGAAGACTATGGAAAGTACTGGAAATGGAAAGGAGATGGACAGCTCTAAGAGCAAGAGACAGGCTGTGGGGCTTGGAGCAGTCTGGCAAGGCTTCATGCCAGAGGTGTGTTTGACCTGAATCTTGAAAGGTGAGTTAGGAAGGGTCTCAGAGCAGAAACAAACGCACAGTTTCCACTGCTGTGGCCCAGGAATTGTAAGCAATTCAGGAACTGTGGGTAGACTTGGGGTGCAAGAGGAGCAGGGCGGAGCTGCGGTAGCAGGCAAACGCTCATATGGACATCCCTGTGCACCAAGAGGAGGAGCTGAGTGAGGTCATTTGGGAGCCACTAAAAAGTTCTCATTAGGGAAGTGACACAATCAGATGTGTGTTTAGTAAAGACAACTTCAGCAGTGGGGAAAGGCTTTTCCAACTTACTCCAAAGCCAGAAGTCATTAAAAGAAAAAAGTCCAATTTATCTATATAACTTTTTAAAAATTTTCTCTATAGGGGGAAAAAGACCATGAAAAAAGTGCAAAGGCAAATAGCAAACTGGAGACAAAAATAGTTACAACTCACATATAGACAAAGGGTAAATATCCCCAATGTATAAAATCAAAGTGATAAGAGAAGACCCACTAGTCTACAAGCCAAGGAGCACCAAAGATTGCCGGCAAACTACCAGAAGCTGGGGGAGAGACCTGGAACAGATTATTCTCTAGCACCTTCTGAGAGCCTGGCCTTGCTGACACTTTCATCTTAGGCTGTCTTCCAAAACTGTGAGACATAAATTCCTGTTGTGTAAAACAAAGAAAAAAAAATACCACTAGAAAGTTGCAAATTAGAAAACTGCTACCAGAAAAGGAAACCCAAATGATGATTAAAGTTTTGAAGATGCTTTATTTCACTCAGAAGAAAATTGCTATTTGAAGACTAGCAAATAAAGATAATGAACCTCATCTTTTGGATTTATAAATAATTCAAAAGTTTGATAACACATTTTATTGATGGAATTGGAGAGAAAGACATTTTTATATGTTGCCGGTGGGAAAGATTGTTCCACTCCAATGGTGTGCAATTTGGCAATAACTATCAAAACTACAAATGCAAGTGACTACAACTCAGCAATTTTACTTCTAAGAATTTATTCTACAGATGTACTCATCAATGTATAAAATTATACACACACTGAGCGTTGTTTGTAATAGTGAAAGATGAGGAAAAACATCTAAATATCTATCAAAGAGGACTGATTAAATAAATTATAGTATACCCAAATAATGTGATACCACTCAAAAGAATAAAGGAGAATTTTAGATACCTATATGGAAATCTTTCTTATACATTATTAAATGAAAAAAGTAAGGTTTAGATATAAAAAAATACAATTTGCTTTTGCAGATGAAATCTTTGGACAGATGCAGACGAAACTAGTTATTGGTCATTACCTGTGAGGGGCAGTGGTCAGGGAGTGGGTCTTGTCGGGTTGACTGGGTGGAGAGCCACCCACTCACTCAGATAGGAAATTCAGGAGGAGGAACAAGTTTCAGGGGAAGGTAATGAGTTCTATTTTGGCCATATTTGTTTTATGGTATGGCTATAGGTGCTACTACTATGAGAATATTGGTTGCAAATTTACTAAGTAGTGCCATTTTCATATTTATCTGATTTAATTCTCACATGAACCCTGTAAAGTACCCTATTATTAACTTCATTTTATAGATGAAGAACCTGAAGCTAGAGAGATTAAATACTTTGCTCAAGGTTATACACGAAGACGTTATAAAGTCTAGATTCAAATCTTTGACTCTGGAGTCCACATTCTTAACAATGACTGTATAATAATATGGTTATTTTTCTAATTTGGAGGAAAGTAAATTTTGTAGGGCGTGTGTGTGTGTGTGTGTGTGTGTTTCATTTTCATTTCACACGTTTTTCATTTTTAATTTTGCTTGTGATTTCCTGGAAGACTGTCAAGTGCTAAACTGCAGTAATATGAGAGGAGGTAGAAAGCATCGCTGGATTGGCACTTTGGAAGCTAGTATAAAGTTAGAGCACAGGCTCCAGAGCTGGCCTGCCTGAGTTGCTGTAGTATACTAGCTGTATAACCTTGGGCATCACTTACCTTTTCATGTCTTGGTTTTCTGAACCCTAAAATAAAGCTGATGACAGTACTTTTCCTCATGGAATGATTTTGAAAATTAAATTCTTTAAGAGATATAAAGGATTGAAACAGACCTGATTTGTAGTAAACAAGCAGAAAACATTATTGAGATGTTTTATCAGAATATTTAAATAGATGTGGATGCATTGAAGAGTGAATGGGATGTGAAGCATTTGAAGCAGGTTAGACTTTTCATTCCAGAAGCTTGACTATCAAGAGGATAGGGTAGTGATGATAACTAGAGGATACACAAAGTCAAGGGACCATTTTAGTGATAGTCTTCAGGATAGTTTGCAGAAAGGGAGCCAGGAGGGAGAGAATACTAATGAGAGGGGAATAAATCAAGGGAATAAGGCCTTAGAGCTGAAAGCAGGGTGTTGAAGACAGTAGAGCTTATCCTCCGAGATGGGAGGAAAGAAAATGATGGTTGTAGAGAAAAAGCTGGTCGCTCAACCAAGATCAAAAACCAGAGATTAGTTTGTGTCTCAAATCCAGTGTTTTTTCTCCACTAGAGAACAGCTTTCTTTAAAAGTTGCTTCTACAGAGTTGGGAAGAATTTTTTTTTTTTTTTTTTTTTTTTTGTCCTGCGATGGGTTTGACCTTATGAATAAGCACATGGAGAAGTTGAGGGTTCTCAGGCTGCATTAGGAGACATACATTCAGTGTGGTTGAGTGGAGTGGTGGGATGTTAATTGACAGAAGGCTTTGCTAGTTGCCATTTGGGGGCCTGGCTGATGGCCCCCCAGTGGAAATATAAGAAAAATCTTTGTGTAATAACGGACAGTTTGGTGATTTCCCAAAAATCTAAACATAAGAGTTACTACTATATGACCCAGCAGTTCCACTCCTAGGTATATATACCCAAGAGAACTGAAAAGAGATGTTCAAAAGCATATACACGAATCTTCATGGCAGCATTATTCATAATAGCCAATAAAGTGGAAATAGCTCAAATCAGTGGAAGAATTGATAAACAAAATGTGATATAGGTATATAGTAAAATATTTAGGCACAGAAAGGAATAAAGTTCTGATATTTACTATGTGGATGAACCTTGGAAATATTATGCTAGGTGAGAGAAACCAAATTCAAAGATCACATGTTGTATAATTCCATTTATATGACACATCAAGTATAGACAAATCCATAGAGTTAGAAAGTAGATTAGTGGTTGCCAGATGCTTGCGGGAGGAAGAGTGGGGGATGACTGCTCAGTGAATATGGGGTTTCCTTTTGAGGTAATAAAAATGTTCTGGAATAATGGTGATTATTGAACAACACTGTGAACATACTAGAAACCACTGTATTCTATACCCTCTGAAGTGGTGAAATGGTCAATATGTCAATTTCATGTTATGTAAATTTTATCTCAACATAAAAAAAAAAATTTGCTGTTCAGCAGCTCTTTCTTTTCTTGCTGCCCCATAAAATTAATTACATTTTATGCCAAGGCTCGTTTTCTAGGATTCTAGGTAATAGAAAAAAAGAATGAAAAGTCTGTGCTCTGTAGGCATTGCATCAGTACTGTTTAGGATATATCTTTGTTCATGAATTTCTTTTCTAGTTTCTGGTTCACACCTTGATTCTAGTCTCAGCACTTCTGTACTAGGGGAATTCACTCATGCTCACTTTGGGCTGTTCTGATTTCCTTTATTTTGATCATTTTAATGTCTCTTCTTTAATTAAACCTATCTGAATGAGTTCAGTCTTCTAACAATAAATTTGAAACATAAACTATATATAATATTGGATTTTTGGTTTCAAAAGAAATATAGATGTATTGAAAACTATTGTCAATTTTAGGTGTTTATAGATAGAAATTCAGTTTTGCCCCTAGTGGAGTATGAGGACTCCATAAAAACTAATCTGTTTTAAAAACAATAAAACAATTGAAAAATCTCTGTTTCTCCACCCCCTAAATCAGAACAGTCACAGGGCAGCATGTACACTGAAACTTAACCATAATACTGTCCTTGGTTCATCTTGTAGGGTTACACGCAATAGCAAGATAGTCCTGTGTTTCCTGTAATTACGGCCCTTCAGCCGGACCTACCCTGACACAAGGTGACCTCTTGTATGTGCTGCCTAGTCTGCCGGAGTTATCTAAGCAATCTGTTGACCTTTAAGGTCTCAGCTGTCTCTGTAGGGTAATTGTCTGTTTTCGAGATTTTGGGGGTTGGGAACTTCATGAATTCCCTTAGCAGCCAGTTTTGAAAAGTTTGGGGTTCGCCATGATCTTTTATCTTCATTTTTTGGACCTTCAGGAAAATAGTATATAAATGATAAGCAATCTTCTTTTAAAAGCTCTTTATAAAGTTTAAAATAAATATGAAATCCTTTCTTAGACTTCTCATTTCCTCTCTAATATCCTCAATTTCCTTTAGCTATTTATAATTATTATTTCCTGAAAAGGGTGATGTTTGATTGCACCACATTTCTGCATTATATTTTGTGTCCAAGAACTTTTGCTTATTTTATGGATGTAGTCTTTTAAATCAGATTTTTGGCAGTAAACATTTCTGGTAACTTAAAAAAAAAAAAAAAAGAAGCTTTCAAAGGTAAGGATTGTTCTGTAGTTTTGAGAGTTTTCCAGTTGGCTTGTACAAGACAATAAAGAAAATAAAAAAGCAGTATGCTAATTGTTTGGATACAGCCTTTTCTATGATATAATGATTATGATGGATTATTTTGGAAGAACCTCATTTTCACAGCCAGAAAGTAGTATGATGCTTTCAGGGACAGACTTCCATGAAGAAAGCTACCATGATCTTAAGAATAGGTGTTCTCAAGAATATGGCTAAATAGATAATTTGTAGACAAAAAAGCATGTAGGTTTTTCTCTTGAAAGAAACCTTTTTAGTTCATAAAGTAAATGTAGACTTTTATATTTGTCTCATTAACCTACAGTTGTGTTTTTCTGTATGTTTAGATTCTGATTTGAGATATTTAAAATAACCAGTTGATTCTGATAGATTTTATTACTAGGCTTTTCAATTTTAAGTAACTCCTTACTTTCTTTTTCAGTTGAGAGTTAATAGAAGGGTCATGGTTTTTTATTGATCCAGTAACATTTTCTCATTGAGTTTTAGTTTCATATTGGGAAGTCAGTAGTTTTTTATAGTAGAAGATATATTGTTCTTTTTCATTTTTTCTTGAATTTTCTGTACTTCTATATTTATAGTTCAGTTTTATATGCCTATGAAACAATGATGCATACTATGATAAGTATCATTTGTTTGAATGCACGTTTTAGATTTTCCTTTCAGTAATCTTAAAAGGATTTCAATTTGGCTTTGGTCACTGAGTTTTTCTCCTTTTGTAGCCTTTTCCTTTAGTCTCCTCTTCCCGGTGGTTGGTAAAAAGAGGTGAATTGACAGCCTATGTAGAAGACACTGTGCTTTTCTCAAGAAGGACATCCAAACAGCAAGTCTACTTCTTTCTTTTTAATGACGTGCTCATTATCACCAAGAAGAAGAGGTAAGTCTTTATCTGGTGTTGCTGACTAGACACTCCAGTTTTAAAGTTCTGTAATTCAGATGCCTGTTAGGGTGATCATTCTTTAAAAGCTAGAGATGTTGAAAGTATAGTTTCTACATACTGAATCATAATTGCATCTGTGCTTCATTTTCTTTGAATTGCTTATATAGTTCAGACTTGAATCATTATCTGCATCATAATTCTTGCCAACCTCTACTGAGCCACTGTTCTAAGCATTTTACACATTTACATCACATAATTCTTATGATATCTCTGAGAAGGTAGCACTGTTTTTATTCTCAGTCAGTGTTTTTCAGATTCCTTCTACCATAAAATTTTTGTGTAAAACAGAAAAGTTGGTCCAGTTGAGAACAGGCTGGGGAGCAACTCTAGTGCTCCTTTTAACTTAATTTAAAATGCACTGCTTTTCATGATTCTTATTCTAAAATATTCCCCTGTGGCTGGGAAGGTGTTAGCCATACTCCCTTCTGAAGGGAATAAAGTAAATCATTTGATTGGCAGAGTGTTTGTTCTTCTTACTCCAGGCTTCTAGTTGTGTGTTTGTGTCCAGCTCTAGTGAGATGTCCATGAAGAATATTGTAGAAACCTTTTCTTTCCAGTATTTCTTCTGTCAAACTGTTCCTGTTCTACACACATACCCCCCGTCAGCTCTGCCTTTCTCTAGGGAACATACTTTATTAAATGCACTGAATACATGTAAAGTCCTACGTAAATATTCCGTCTTTTCTAGAATATGAACTTAGAGTGAAAACATAAATCTGTGGGCTGTGATTTCCACATATGAGGGAAACGATGGTGGGCTGAATTGATGTCACGTGGTGGGAGCAGGGGTGGTCCTGGAGTGCAATTTAGGCAAGGTGAAGAGAATTATAGAAACACATTCCTATGAAAATACAAAATAAATGTCCAGATGTATCAGAAATAATTAAATGCTAGTTCTGAGCTGCTGACTTTGTAGCTTGAAAATTCAAACTAAATTAAAACAGATTGAGTTTTTCTTTTTGCTCCAGACCATATTATGAATTATTTCAGTTGAGTGGCTGTCCAGCTGAAATGAGATGTTAGTATGTTCTTCCCTGAAAAACCATAATATGACAATGATACATACATTAAAATTCTGATAATTATTTTTCATACTTAGGAAAATACTGTTTCCATATCTCCAAGGAGAAATTATTTCTCTTACCTGGAGTAGTCTAAATACTTCTAGTAGCTAAGTAATTGTTTTTTTCTTTTTTTTGAGACGGAGTCTTGCTCTGTCACCTGGGCTGGAGTGCAGTGGCATGATCTCCGCTCACTGCAAGCTCCGCCTCCCAAGTTCAAGCCATTCTCCTGCCTCAGCCTCCTGGAGTAGCTGGGACTACAGGCACCCGCCACCACGCCCAGCTAATTTTTTGTATTTTTAGTGCAGATGGGGTTTCACCATGTCAGCCAGGATGGTCTCGATGTCCTGACCTCGTGATCTGCCTGCCTCAGCCTCCCAAAGTGTTTTGATTACAGGCATGAGCCACCGCGCCCAGCTGTAAATTTTATAAAGATGGGAGAAGAATTACAATTTTTATGTTTCTGTGTTTTGTTGGTTTCCTATGAGATAGCATTTTTCCTTGGCTTTCTCCAGGATGTTTTGTTTGTAGAGGAGAGTAATTATATATGTCTCTTCAAATGCCAGAACTCTTGACTTTTAACATCTTCCAGCTGTTGAAATATTTGTTCTGTCTCAGTGGACCTAGAGCTTTAACTAAACTTTTGATTTAAATGATAAAATGTACACTGACAGTACCAAGCCAAGTTTAAATATAAATGTAATTTCGATTATGATGACTTTGGCGACTTAATGAAAATATTAAAGGTATTTAAACCAGTACAGTGCAACTTTTGTTCTTGAATTTGCACAGAACTACTCGGTAAATATAGACTATTGAAAGTCAGAATTATGGTAGATGCTCTTCTACTTAGCAGTATACTTTGCCCTTCACAGATGGTTTTGCCATTGTATTTAACATTGCTCTCCTAGCTATTCCACATTTATTTTCTCAGGTAAATTTGAACTTGCATTATTAGTAAAACATAGAGCAATGCCACTGGGAGTCTTTGAGAATTTTTTTTTTTTTTTTGGAGACAGAGTTTCGCTGTTGTTGCCCAGGCTGGGGTGCAATGGCGTGATCTCTGGCTCACTGTAACCTCCGTCTCCCAGGTTCAAGTGATTCTCCTGTCTCAGCCTCCTGAGTAGCTGGGTTTACAGGCATGTGACTACGCCTGGCTAATTTTGTATTTTTAGTAGAGACGGGGTTTCTTCATGTTGGTCAGGCTGGTCTAGAACTCCTGACCTCAGGTGATCCGCCCGCTTTGGCCTCCCAAAATGCTGGGATTAGAGACGTGAGCCACCTCACCTGGCCTTTTTCTTTTCTTTTTTTTTTTTTTTTTTTTAAGAGCAAGATATACAGCTCCAGTGGAGAGGACAACCTGAGTACCTAACTTGACCTTTACCAAAACTAGAATTTTCTTGCCTTACCAACTAGTTCATTGTATTTCTAGGGTGTTCTTAGGTAATAATATTGGAGACCTAATTGTTTATGACCTGAATATATGGTGAGGTGACATGCAGACCACAGAAGCTTGATTAACAGACTTGGATAAAAATGTACAGTATGCCTGACCGTATTTACATTATAGCGTCAAGGAGGTGACTGCAAATGCTCTGCATGCCAGAGGCAACAGTAAAGGAGATACAACAACCCTGAACCAGGCAACAATTTAGGCTCGGCCACAAGTTACAGATAAGGAAAATCACCTGTGCCAGTGCTTGAGGACTGATCTATCCACCCACTGCCTAATTCTAATTCCAGGTTTCAGTCAAGGAACTTAGCCGCTGGGGTTCCAGTGGTTTTCCTCTTCAGGGAGGTTTTTCAGCTACTGGGAAAGGCTGCTCGGGAGGACAGTTACTCGTCCTCCTCCGATCCAGACTGGCAGAAGTTTTATGCTGAGCGCATTCCATAGATTGCTGAGGTGTGTGGCCCCCTCAGCTTCACAGTGCATGTATCACTGCTAGTGCTTGTAAAGCTGGCTTGATGAGTGGCCATGACGTTGTCTTCGTTAACAGGAATTTTCACTTTTTTAGAAAAGATAGTTTATTTTTATTTTTATTATTTTTTTTAGAGACAGGACGTTGGTATGTTGTCCAGGCTACAGTTCAGTGGCTATTCACAGGCAAGATCATAGTGCACTGCAGCCTCACACTCCTGGACTCAAGCAGTCCTTCCACCTCAGCCTCCTGAGTAGCTGGGGCTGTGGACACATGCCTTGGTCTTTAAAAGTAAGTTTAAAGTTTTCATTAGCACTGGCTGCTAGTGAGTCACTCTACTAATAGCCTGGTTCTACCAAATTTCAAAAGGATACATGATCGACTACTCTGGATGAGGGATGAGAACATGAACACTTTGGTATTTGAAGCTTTGACTGGAAGTTATCTGGGTACAGCAAAAGCAGACTTCTCAACCTCGGCACGATTGACATTTTGGGGCCTGATGTTTCTTTGTTGTAGAGGGCTGTCCTGTGCAATGTAGGATGTTTTAGCAGCATTCCTCGTCTCTATCCACTGTTTGCTAGTAGCAGCCCCCTTGCACCCTAGTTGCGACAATCAAAAATGTCTCTGGACGTTTTTGCCTAATGTCCCCATGGGGCAAATCCCTGCTAGTTGACAACCACTATACTAGCATCGTAGTAAACTAAACTAGCTTTGCCTTTGGAGTAGTGAAGCTGTGTAAATCTATCAGACTGGCACAGCAAGAATAGTAATATTGTATTATAAAAGTAATTTATTGTCAAGTTATACTTCTAGATTAACAAATAACATTATGATATCCAATATGTGCCTAATAAAAACTTATTATAATAAAGACTAATTACAGACTATACCTTCATGTATAACCTTATGGTCTAAGTACTGTTGTCCCTAGTTTTGAAATACAAAACTGAATCCAAGACCTAACTAGGTTCAAACTCCTAAAAGGTTTATTTTGTAAGATATAGTCCCTTCTATATGGCTTAGGTCTTCTCTACCAATTTCACCTGAAGCTAAAAGCAAAATTTTCCTTCCTTTATTAATTTCCTTGCTGTGTTAGTTTCCTACAGCTGCTGCATCAAAGTGCCACAAGCAAAGCGAGTGGCTTAAAACAGTCAGAATTTATTGTCTCACAGTTCTGGAGGCCAGGATTATTTCCATTTCACAGATGAAGATGCTGAGGAAAAGAGAGATGAAATGTCTTTTCAAGGTCTTTCAGCAGAGCCAGGATTCTAATCTGAGTCTTTGTTTCCATAGGCTCAATTTCTTTATGTTCATTACTGCTTCATTTTATTTTTCTAGAATATTTCACTTTTTCCCTCATCCTATAAAGTTATTGGGGGAAAAAAAAAAGCATAGAAACTTACATCTTTTTTTGGTTTTTGGAGAAACATCTTTTCCAAAGTAAGCTTTTGAGTATTTTTATAGTTCTATTGGTTGTAGGAGAAAACTAGAACCAGTACCAAATCATATTTGTGAGTCTTCCTCTACCATTATTAGCTAATCTAGCATCAGAATCCGGGGAAGAGTTTCCCTTTGATAACATTTCCTTCCTGCAGACATTTAAGACAGGAGATTTCTACTTCCTGATTTCTGGTTCCATAAATACTGTGTATATTGACATAGTGTGAGCCCCATGTTACAACTTTCTAAGTTTTATAAAAAGGTTTTCAAAATTTTTAATTTTTTTTCAGGTTTTATAAAATTTTCTGTAATAGCAAACTACTAGGTCATTATCATAAGGGCAAGGACTTAAGTTCAAACTTGGATTTTCCCAAATAGTTTGAACACCCAGTGGCTTAAAACTGTGCAGGCTCCCTTGAAAGGTTCATGGCCTGGTTTGGTTCCTTTTTTTTTTTTTGCTTTTTCCATGAGAATGCTCTTTCCTATTATAGAAAGCTGGAAACCACCTGATACCTGTCTTCTTCTGGGGAAGTTAAGAGTATCTTGGCTAAAGGAAGGGCAGTAAGAATGATTGAAAGCTCCTTTGTTCCTGGAACACATGAAGCTTGGTTATTTCTGACCATTTTGGAATTGAGTTCTAAATTCAAGATAGCAAGATGGGGTGGAAAAGAAATGAGGGCCCTGTTTCCTTTTTGCTTTTCTTTTTTCTTCCACTGTCCTATGCACCCTTGATTCCTCTGATGTTACAAGGTGTTGTTTCCTCTGCGTCTATAAGGAGAGTTGGCATTGCTGTTAAGTGTTGAAATCTGCCACTACTGAGAAGCACAATATCGATGTCTGGGGTCAGAAAGAACTGAGCTCAAATCCTGGGTAAATTACTTCTCATCTGTCAGAGCCTCAGTGTTCCATCTGTAATATGGGGATAATAACATCTTCATCATGGAGTTTCTGTGAGAATTAATGAGATAATGCACATAAAGCTCTTACTAGAGTGGATATGAATAGTCCTGCTAAGTAACTGATACATACTATCATTAAGATTATTTTTGGTATTATGTTTCTCTCTCTAAAGATTTTGCCATAAATCAAATTATTGCTCTTCTACTTCTAGAATATTTTATTGTTTTAAAAAATGATTTTCAACCTTTATGTAATTGCTACATAGCTGAAGTTATGGCTCACTCTAGGACCAGACCTGAATGTATGGCCTCCAGAGCACGAGCAGTTTAGGGATAAATGACTTTAACTCTGTGCCTTTCCCTCCTCAGGAAAGCCATGTCAGGCGGCAAGTGAGTGAGGAAAAACTATTGGTCTATTTTTATTCTTTTATAAATTGGTGTAAAGCATGTATACACGTTGTAGTAGCAGTTTTGTTTTTATTTTTTGCACTGTTCCTCAGTGATTAGGAGACACTGTAACATTGCTGCTGAAAAATGTGCAATAAATAGTATATTTTTCCTTTTTATTGATATAAGTCAGTGGTATGGTACTCCTGACTTGGAGTGTGTGGTGGCTTTATAATTTGGATAACCTTGTTACCCACTTAAGAAGCTGCCTGCCTGCCCTTCAGGGCTTGCTTATTTCAGCTTATCCCAGGGAGATAGCTTCAGAAAGGTACTGACAGCCTCTCAGAACTGTGCATCTCCTCTTTTTCAAGGACTATGGGTTCAGAGCATCCCATGGGCAACCGCAAAAGTGCTGGGCTGTGGCATCTGGTAGTCCTTGGTGACAGGGATGGGGCTTCCCGGCCCTTTTCTGGGTCACTGGCCATCTTTTTTGTGGCAGTGAATCATAGCAGATGCTTATCATACTAATGAACGGGGATCCTCATCTCTACTATTGGCTATGTTATTAACAATGAAATAGGATGTATGTGGCATGTTTGTTAGACTTCAGAATTATCTTGAGGAACTGAGCAAGTAAGGCTATTTGAAATCAGTTTCTGGATAAATATTGTGCCTTGTTTTGCTGGTCTGAGCACTTGCCAAATTGTGGATTTCTTGACATGGGCATTTAGCTCTAATTATGCTTGGTCCACTTGCACTTTTGCAAAACATATAATTATCAGACTTTTAACAAAACGTCAGGCAGTTTAATGGATGGCGTTCTGTTAGGAGAGTAAAAAAAATAATAGCTGACATTTACTGTAAGTTAGGCATGATTGTAAGAGCCTTACACACAATGAGGTAATACATGTGTTACCTCATTTAATCCTCTCAACAATCCAGTGAAGTTGGTACTGTTACTCCCACTTTACAGATGAGAAAACTGAAGCACAGAGAGGATCAGTAACTTGCTTGGGTTCACAAAGCCAGTGAGTAATTGGGTTTCTTTTTGTTTTTGTTTTTGTTTTTTTTGAGACGGAGTCGCCCAGGCTGGAGTGCAGTGGCACAATCTCGGCTCACTGCAACCTTCACCTCCTGGGTTCAAGCAATTCTCCTGCCTCAGCCTCCCGACTAGTTGGGACTACAGGTGCTTGCCACCACGGCTAATTTTTATTTTTTCTACTGTTAGTAAAGACCGGGTTTTACCGAGTTAGCCAGGATGGTCTGGATCTCCTAACCTTGTGATCCACCTGCCTTGGCCTCTCGAAGTGCTAGGATTACGGGTGTAAGCCACTGTGCCCGGCCTAAAATTGGGTTTCTTACCAGACATTCCAAATCGTGGCTTAACTCTTACCTGCTGTGCCGTACTTCATTCCTTTAAAATTGTATATTGTTCCACTAACAACATGTTAGTAGTATAATTCTAAAACCAAGCTTTGAAATGGAAATCAACCTCAATCAAGTGAAAAAAATTTTTAACTCCTTGACTGAAAATAAATTTTAGCATAAATTCAATGTCCTTCATCCCAGCAAAGTTTGACTAGAGTGTTTCTATTCCATTTAAGCACACGATTAAGTGTGAGGGTTTAGGAATCATGTTTTTTAGAAGGAGAAGGGAAACAAGTTGAAATCTACAGAACACTTTTTCTCATACATATATTGGAGGACAGTAGGAAGAATTTCCTTTGATCTCATAAACCCCATTAACTCCTGTGTATCAGTGCTACTGGGCGGAATGTTAGAACCATTAAATTCCTCAGAGGGATTTAATGCATGACAGTCTAGAAGAGGATCTTGGAGAGTGTCCCCAAAGAAGGATGACTTAGAAATGTCACAAAAGGCATTAGAAGACAGGGAGTTTCAGGATTCACAGTTGCTCAGTGTCACTAGATTCTGTATACATGCAAAGAGAAATAATGGCAAAATCCAGGTGTTTAATTTTGTGGGGTGATGGGCTATGGTGGCCTTCGGAAGCCATTTCACTGGCCTGTAAGCACAAAGGTCTGAAAAACCGCAGGCAGCTGCTAACTCAGGAAACATATTGTCGTGGCACCAGCATATTCTAGTAAATATTTTTTTCAGGACAGAGAAGCTGTGTGAATGTTTTAAAGCCTATGGAAAGGGAACTACTGAATAAGTAAAAAATAAATGTCTCTATCTTGAGAATACATGCCAAAAATCATATGACTATCAATGCTGTGATAAGTCTCAATAGCATCTTTTCTTTTAATTAAACCTTTTTACAAAAGGAAGAACTGGAAATGCTGCTTGGGTTTCCTTCTGTTGGATTTGGGCTATAAAAGAGAGTTCTAAAACAATGTAAGCGGGTATGTGAGAGTTATACCCACAGCTGGGGCTGAGAGATGTGGATTGTGGGAAAGCTGGCTTGTGCAGTCTAACCCTTTCCCTTGCCTCCCCATCACCATCCTTCCTTTCACTCTCCTGGGTGCATCTTGGTAAACTAGCCTATTTTCCATTCCTGTTCATCCGTATTAAGTACCTAAAATGCTTGCTAATAAGGGTTAAGATAAGAACTCGCCCTAAGGTATGTACATGTTTAACAGCACCTCTCTGACCACAAGGCAAGCCCTTATAGGTCTGTATCCTGCAGAAAGACCTGCCTTGTCACTTGCTTTTTCTTCACAACTCTTATGTACCCAGAGCTTGGGTCCAAGGAAGTATCCTGGTTTAAGGAGTGAGATTGGGATCCACATTTTAAAAAATATTTGATGTTTCCCCAAATGTCCCAGTATTATTTATTGATTAACTCATTAATTTTTTAGAGATTTGAAATGTCACCTCTGTATCCCCAGACATGTCTGTGTCAACTCATGAACCCACTATTCTGCTTCACAATCCATCAGTCAACTCATGCCCTTGTCCCAGTCTTTGAATTTCTGCAGCTTTACAGTATGTTTTGATACATCATAAGGCTAGTTTATTCTTTTTTTTTTTTCAGTCTTTCTGGATATTTCTGCATGTTTATTTTTTCTGTGTTTTACAGTCAGCTCAACTATTTCCACTCCCCGCCATCTCTCAAAAAACTCTTGCTTGTGTTTTCACTGGGTTGTGTTTAAATTATATATTAACTGAGGAAGAATTGATATCTTGATAATATCAAGCTTTTCTATTTATTACTTTGAGCCTTCTTCTAAAATTGTTTAAGGTTATCCACATATAGAAGAAACCTGTTAAGTTTAATCCTAAATATATTATGTGTTTTGTGGCAATCATAAATAAAATGACATCTTCATTTTGTATTCTAACTGGGTGTTACTCATATATAGAAAAGCCATTTTTTTTTAACACCTAATTGCTTTACTGAATTCACTGTCACTTGGTAGTATATTTTCAGTCAATGGTGTCGTCTGCAAAGAGTTAGTTGTTAGAGGGCAGAAAAGACATTCCATTATCAGGTAGTCACTTCAGTTGCATCCTTAAGCAGCCACAGACACCTAGAGTGATGATAGCCATCACTCTATGTATTTTTGATTAAATTCTTGATTTTTACTTTTACTTGTAAAATGGTTCAACCTTGCAGAAAATTATCAAACATGAATATACCTATCATCCATATTTAACAGATACTTTTTGCCATATTAGTGTCAGATCCCTCCTTTTAAACAAAAAAACTATATAAAACACTTGAGATTACCCAAAGTCCTTCCACCCTCAGCCTTTCTTCCTCCTCTTCCCCAGGGCACCTACTCAGCTGAAGTTGGCGTCTCTTATTCCTGTGCTAACTACTGCATATACATATATGTAGCTTTGGTATTTTAAAAATGTATGCAAGTTGTACGCAAAGTTTTAAATGTTTTCCTGATTTCAAAGTAATAAATATATGCTCAGTCTGAAAATTCTAACCTTTATATAAATTATGGGACAGAAACTTAAAGGGCTTCATAATAATCTCCTTAAGAAAGCCAGTGTTTACAATAAGGTGTATCATTTTTCTGCCTTTGATGTTGCGTTGCGTATAGTAGAACCAAACACTGTCTGACTTGCTTAACAAAGAATGCCCTCCAGAGAAAAAAATAATTAGAATATGTGTTTACCATCATATCCTGTTATCTGCTAGTAGTTCTTTATGTTGTTAAAAACAAGAAAAGAAAGAAATCTCAACAAAGGTTACTAGGACCTTAAGTGGATTTCAACAGAGAAACCCATCACTGTTTACACTCCAAGCAACAGACTTCTATAGATTTGATTCAGTTGAAGCACCTGATAGGAGCTGCTGCTTGCACAAAGCAGACGCCTTGATGAGCAGCTGGCAAACTTGGAGCACATATAAGACAATCAAAGGAAGTCTCCGTATAAACTTCTCCATGCAAGGAAAGATGGTTTTTCCATTTGCCCTTTTCTGAGCACTTTAACTTCCTCATTATATGTTCCAAATTGTTTCAGAGACTATGTAAACCATATGTTTGTGAAGTGATAGAGACAAACATGGGGAAGTCTGATTAGCATCAGCTTCCTTCAGGAAGGGGGTTACTTTCCCAACCCTGTTTAGCCTGCTCCATACTTATTGGACATGGGATAAGTAAGCAGGCATGGGAAATGGGCTTTAAACAGCTGCACCTGGCTGTAGAGTTGCCACTCCTCTTTCTACTGAAGCACATGTTTTAATAGTTACTCTCTATTAAGAAGAGAGATAGTAGGTGCTGGCTGACAGTAAGAGAATGAATTTCATTCAGTGTTTCAGTATTCATTCAAACCTTCATGAGATCAAGTGTGTGAATGCGTATGTGCGTGTGTGAGAACACTCGAGCTAACAAGCAAGAGTGAGCTGCTTTTCAGTTTTTGTTCTTTTTTTTTTCAGTCCTTTTTTTCTTTCAGTTTTTGTCTCACTGGGTTTGAATTAGGTAGCCAACAAGGATAAATAATCTGTTTACTTCACTACTATTAAATGGAATCATTTCTTTTTATATTAGATTCCCTAGGAGAGCAGTAAAGAAGGTATAAACACCTACATTATTTATTACATAATGCAGAAGTTTACTAGCCTAGACGAAATAATGATGTTGGATATTGAATGATAGTAAATCACTTTAAAAACAAACAAACAAAAAGGCCAACATGTTTCCTGCATTTTATTTTGGACCCGGAAGTCCAGTGGGCCAAGTTCCTTGTTCAGGCATATTCAATGGCACACCTGTGCAGATGTGTGGAAATAAATAATTGAGGTGAAATCATATAGCTATGATTAGGGCAGCCACAGTTTATCATTCAAACTGGACATTTGAGAGGACTACAGGCATAGTCTGAGCCCAGCAGCCATCCTGGGTCTTAATCAGTGGCATTGTAGTTGTCATTGCTTGAGAGAACAATTAATAAACATTTTTAAAAAGTATCTACTTGTGTCTTTATCTCCCAAAGACGAAAAAATAAAGCATTGATGACTCTGAAAATTGAAAGAGAAAAAAGCTGGCTGGGTGTGGTGAATCGGGCCTGTAATCCCAGTACTTTGGGAGGCCGATTACTTGAGATCAGGAGTTCCAGACCAGCATGGCCAACATGGTGAAACCCTGTCTCTACTAAAAATACAAAAATAGCCAGGCATGGTGGTGCGTGCCTGTAATCCCAGCTACACAGGAGGCTGAGGCAGGAGAACCACTTAAACCCGGGAGGCGGAGGTTGCAGTGAGCTGAGAGTGCACCACTGCATTCCAGCCTGGGCAACAGAGCGAGACTCCGTCATTCTCTCTCTCTATCTCTCTCTCTCTCACTCACTCACTCACACACACACACACACACACACACTCTCTTAACTGGTTTATTCATATTAACATATTCATTTTCTATGAATGCTTGGTCTTGAATTCTATTGGGATGACTTGATAGGTGAAACCACTTTATGTTGACAACTTTTTAGAATTTGAGTCATCTCAAATGATGACTTTATAGCATATCCATTTCTTTGGCTTTCATTTCTTGGGAAATACCTACGATACCTACGCACATGTCATTGTTTAGGGCCTTACCCCACATTCACAATATTAGGTTGCTTCCATTTATCTTTCTGAAGCAGAACTTTTTAAGCAGAAACAGGTGCCTTTGACTAACAGGTTGTGTTTTTTAACTTGTAAATTGGACCAAAAGAGTAATCAAAAGGGTCAGAGAGAAAATAGTAACAAGAAAGCCTCAGTTCATCCTCTTTTTCTCTTTGTTTTGATGCTGTTGTTGTTGAGGTTTTGTTATGTTTTATCCTGGTTTTTGGTTTTTATCTTGAGTCCTATGCTGTTAAATGCATGTCTGATATAGTATCTATACAACATGATAAACTTGTTCTATGCTGCTAAAAATTGACTGCTTTGTTTCTAGTAAACATAGTCTTTTAAAAAATAACCATATTTGTTTGTAAAGCGTGTTATTCACCTTTCTCTTTTTATAAACATCATGTCTACTTTGATAAGTCTCATTTTGGATGTGAGAAATATTTGACATATCCAGGTGTGGGTGTGCTGGTCTGTAGGCAGTCTCAGGAGAGCGTTGGAGATAATCGTGCTACACAATCTTTTAATTAATACAGATTACTCTCTTGGGAACAATTAGGCTTGATCAGAAGGCAATATTTTGCTTTTATAGATAACTGCACTTGCTGTTTTTTGAGGGGAGAATCTATCAAACTAAATTTTAGAAAAAAAAAAATGAAGTTTTTCAAGGAGCATTACAAGGGAGTGGTTGACAGGTAGATGTCCATTCTGAGGAAAATAAATTCCAAGAAATCTTGAGCAAAGTGACCTGTTCTGAAATTCCTAGTGTACTTGACTTTGCACAAGGATTTTTCTTTTCTCTAAGCTCCCCGGACATCATTCATTTGCATTTATTATTAAATAAGGCAATTATTCGATATTCCTAGCGTATATTAGAATTTATTGCATATTCATCCACTTTTGTGACAATTATTTATTGAGCACTCTCATGTTCACCCGCAAGGGTGCGGGTGCAGAATAGAGGAAAAGCTGTGTGTAACCAAGTTCGGGATTTGCCAGGCAAGTACAGTCAAGGAGATGAACATGTATGCAAGACGTGATTTAACTAGGTACCAAGAAATCCAAGCTAGGTAATTTAATATGCATGAACAAGAGGACACGAGGGAATTAAGGACAGGGGGAAAAGTTGTAGAGTCAATGGGTTGTAAGAACTGGTGGGTTAAATAATGGTTGGTGTTGAGGATTAGAGGAGGAGAGTTGGAAAGAAAGGCTGTGCTGGTTAGAGAGAGGTACGTTTGACACTGCGATT
Source organism: Macaca thibetana thibetana (assembly GCF_024542745.1). NCBI lineage: Eukaryota > Metazoa > Chordata > Mammalia > Primates > Cercopithecidae > Macaca > Macaca thibetana. The sequence continues at coordinate 56,903,981 of NC_065579.1, forward strand.
ACAGAGAGATTGTAGTTGATGGTAATGACAAGGACTAAGGTGTAACCATGGATTTGTGGCTGAAGTAGGGCAGAAAACAAGATCATTGAAGGAGAGTAAAGTCAGGGAATTGAGGGTACGGGGTAGTGGAAAGATCCTTTACAGGAGAGTTCAAGAAAGAAGTAGTGTTGGGGACTTGATGTAAATGACCGAGAGAGAGAGAAGGAGAGAGAGAGAGAGAGAGAGAGTGAGTGTGTGTGTGTGTGTGTGTGAAGTATAATTGGAGAAAGACAGAGAGCCAGCAGTGAAACTCAAGGGAGAGGATCGGGAATGATCCAGGGGTCTATAATGACTGTGGTTATGAGTTAGAGACTGATGGCATGAGCTTCAAAGCTGATGATGTTTCAGGAGGAGGAAGCCATCATTGTCTAGAAGCAAGAATAAAAAGCAAGCAGGCAGAGAGCTCTCAGGAGATGCCTTGTTCTCTAGGGAGAGACATGTTTCTTTTAAAGCAAGAACGTGAAGGGAGGGTTCAGAGATGAGGCCAAGTATTTAGAAGACTTTACTAGATTCCCTAAATGAAGGAATTGCATTCCCAGAGGGTACAGTGGAAAGGGTTCAGGAACCAGCTGAGGAGTGGAAAAAGTTGGGGCCAGACTGGGCATGTTCACAGTGCGATGGGAATGGGAGTGCAGGAGAAAGAAGGATATTGGGGGTCCTGAGCCTAATCAGGAGTAGAGGGCATAATGAGATTAGTCCTAGTGGTTTCTGAAACAGGTGGTGAGGCTCTGAGTGTGGGACAGAAGGATGGGTTGGGTGTCTTGCCAGAAACAAGCAGACCTCTGGGACTCTTCTCTCCAATGCATGGTCATTTGGAGATGGGGATTTTGGGGGGTGAGGTCTTGTTTCCCAGAGCATGAGTAGATTTGGGGCTCCTCCTTCATTCTACAAATAGAGATGTGGAAGCTGGGGAGGTATACCTGCTGGAGCATTACCAAGATGCATGCAAGGATGCAAGGACCACTTATTATAACAGTTCCAGGATGAGGTCAAATGAAACCTAGAGGGTTTCATTTTTTTTTTTTTTTGTATTACTTTTGTACTTGAGATGCAATTTAGTATGTTACATACATAAAAATAGTAATTAGGTTTAATTGGAGGGGGTTACATTGATTCATAATCAGTAGATAGAATTTGAATTCCAATTCATAGTTTAAAATAAGTCATTCTCTCCCTCTCCTTCCTGCCTACTCCTTGCTGTTTCCACCAAAATGTGCCTTGAAAACTGACAATGTCACAGTCTTATCTGGCTGAATAATTGACATGTTCTTTTCCCTTTCCTTTATAGTGAAGAAAGTTATAACGTCAATGATTATTCCTTAAGAGATCAGCTCTTGGTGGAATCTTGTGACAATGAAGAGCTTAATTCTTCTCCAGGGAAGAACAGTTCCACAATGCTCTATTCAAGACAGAGCTCTGCCAGTCACCTCTTTACTCTGACAGTCCTTAGTAACCATGCGAATGAGAAAGTGGAAATGCTGCTAGGAGCTGAGACGCAGTAAGTATATGTGGGGAAAGGATCGGAATATCTGATGGTATCTCCCTGACCTGATTTCCTATGGTTTACAGACTCCCTAAAAACAGCAGCTACTATTCATGTTTTTGTTGAGCACCTACTGTTCGCTAAGCGCTACGACTGGGTGCTTTTTACAGATGTTCTTCTTTTTATTGTAATCGTCTTATAGGAGATGGATGTTGTTATTTTTGTCCCTATAAGTCCTGATAGATGCACTGTGCTTTAGGTGTTTTTATAGAGTGGTTTAAAAATCATTTTACTTTTTTTATTGACAAAGAATATGATACACTATCCTTAGGGAATATGACTCAACTGGTAGTTTGAGTCTAGGCCATAAGCCCTCTTAGGTAATGGAATTGAGGTCGTTTCTCAGTCACCTACCTTCAACCAGAGAGCAGAAAGCCCAATGATTTCTGTCAAAAGAGCTACCCAGTTTATGGAAATATACTGATAAATCCTCTTTCTAATCCAGAGCTTATGCAAGACCAAAACAGGCATCCTGTTTGTGCCTGCAGTTTCGCCAGCAGTTAGTGTGCAGTTAGTTCTCACATTGGATGAGTGGCAGTGAGGGTTAACTTTCAAGTTCACCTTCGTGATTTTTTGGTGGTGATTTTAAAGCTAACTGACCAATTTATTTGTTTAGAAACTGGAAACTTACTCTTGCAATAATCATCATGGGCAGATGTTATATTGGGTCAGAGAGTGGAGCAGTGGAGGGAAAGGAGAAGTTCCCTAATTCTTTGTCCTGTCAGATTCCTGCCTCCCACTCCATGTCTGCCTAAGTTCCTAAATGATGTGGTTCAAATGGATCGGCACCTAATGAGTAACAACCCTAAAACTGTAGGAAGATCTTAGAGAAAGTGATCCCAAAGAGGTATCTTCGCCTTAAGACAGATTTTATCAGTGTTCCTAGATGATTAAAGAAAATATTAAAGAAAAATTATTCAAGGACACTTGCTAAAGCACAGTAAGGCTGGCTTTATTCAAGATCATCTTAATAGGTGGAAGGACCATTGCAGCAAGGTCTTCAGTGGGGGAGACAGATTGGGCTCAACTTCGAATCCAGCATGGGCCAGTGGGAATTTACAGCCATGGAGCAAGATGGAGGTCAGTGGATGGAAACTCACTAAGAGGAAATATCAGGGATAAGGGCGATTCTGGCTAAACTAACCAAACAGGATTCTTGCTGAAGACAGGCCAGAGTAATTAGACATCATAACCTCTGGGATGATGGAGAATAATGAATCTGATTATCAGATATTGAGGATGGAGTAGGGGATATTCTTGCCAAGCTGACTTAGTAGGGTTCTTTGCTGAAACTGGATTTTATGAAGAAGTGTACAGATGAGCCTAGGAGAAGGTACAGAAATCTAACTAAAGTTTGGCCAAGCAAAGAATCTTTGTCAAGAGACATAAGAAAAATGTGAAAATTACAAGGCATCCGCATAAAATGTCAAGTTATTGCATATCTTTTGGCACTAGAAGTAACATTTCACAGGCTGGAGAAAAACAAAGACAGGTTGGTGAAAGCTATAGAATATTCCAAATGAACTGGAGAGTTCACCGAGGTAATGAAGAAAGCAATGTATTTCATAAGGCTACGGCTAACCGTAGAGAGTGATTCCTCTGATGGATCTGGGCAAAGTCTTCTGGAAAAGATTCACCGTCGTAAATGTCATTAAAAACATTCATAATTCATGGGAGGAGATCAGCATGTCAACATGAACAGGAGTTGGGAAAAGTTGATTGCAACTCTCATGGATGACTTATGAGGGGTTCAAGACTTCAGTGGAGGAAGCAACTGCAGATGCAATGGAAACAGTGAGAGAACTAGATTTAGAAATGGAGACTGAAGATGCAACTGAATTGCTGCAATCTTATAATACAACTTGAACAAATGAGGAGTTGCTTCTTCAGGATGAGCAAAGAAAGTGAAGTTGCTGCGAGCATTGTTGAAATGACAACAGAGGATTTAGAATATTGTGTAAACTGAATTGATAAAGCAGTAGCAAAGTTTGAGAGGATTGACTCCAATTTTGCAAGAAGTTCTACAGAGGATAAAATACTATCAAACAGCATTGCATGCTATACAGAAATCTTTCATGAGTGAAAGAGTCAATTGATGCAACAAATTTCATTGTGGTCTTAATTTAAGAAATGGCCACAGCCACACAAACCTTCAGCAACAATCACCCTAGGTAGCAACCATAAAAAAAAAAAAGAAAAGGAACTTCATCTTCATGTGTTTGTTTACAAAACAAACAAATGCCTTTCTCTGAGGTCTCAGAGTTCTTCCGCTAAAGGTGCTGGAAAGCGCTGATGGCATTCCAAGCTTGCAGCTCTGGGGAGGTGAGCTTGGGTGGGCGTGTGCTTGCTTGTCTGTGAGGTAACCAGCAAGTGACATACCCAAGACCAGGGCCAAGGGGAGGCATTACTTGAATTCCAAAAGTGGTTTAAACCCCTTCGCCAGTGAGGACAAACCTGGACTTCCTTTGTCTGGGGAAACTTTTCCTCAAAACAGAATTTTTAGTATGCCTGTGCTTTCAATTTTATATGACTTTAAGGATGAGAACGACTTAAACACTTTGGAAATTAGTACTTTTCCAGTGTTCTAGAGAATTCTCAGAAACTAGTGACTTCCCTTTCCCCATATAGTTAGTAATGGTGAAAGTGTTGCTGGTTTTGCCTTGTGTTTTCCTTTTCTTTCAGTTTACAAGGCTTGTTTGTTCTTTATTCAGACTTTGCCAACATCTCAACAGAGATTTTCCTGACTGTCTCATTCATAATTTATGTAATCTCCACCACTCGTTTCTGAGATGATTCCAAGAGAGTAGGAGGTGAACTGACACGTCCAGCTTATTTTCACGCCAAGGCTAAATCCTTTCCTGGGACATTCTGTAGCATTTGTTCCATCCTTTTGCCTTTTAATCTTGCCAAAGACTGAATGGTTGTTCGTTTCCTCAATCAGACATGTTCTCAGAATATTTAGTCATGTCACTTGGAAACCCATGGGTCTGACTCATATTTGTAGTTCTTTAATTAATAGCAAGAGGACATTCCAGAAGGGGCATGGGACAGAGGTCTCCTTGGGTACAGAAGGAGTGACTCTCTCATTCTCTTTGCTCTCCCTGCCCCCACCCTCAATTACAGTTGAGAAGTAAATAAATGGACATGCTTTTAAGACATAGAATAGTATTGGTGTTGAAAAATATATTTAACAACTAAAGACTCACTTTCTTTAAAAAAAAAAAAAAAGACTATTAAAAAACCTGGCAAATTGTTACATGCCATGTTTGCAAATATGCAGGTTAGCTCTGGATACCTAGTTTTGAGCAATTAGAGCTTTGACGTGCATAGAATGTGTTCCAAAATTTGTGAAATGCATCAGTAAGTATATATTGTTTAGGTTTTCTTTCTTTTATGTCTGTGTGGTTAATATGGTTCATTGGCAATCTAGCTGAAGAAACAAGGTTTTCACCACCGCTCTAGCCTTAAGTAATTGAAGAACTTCAGACCAGTCAGGTATATCTTTTCACTACTTACTCTTTGACCTGAAAAATAATGAATTTTACACCTAAATATTTATCTTCTTTGAAAACCTGTTGTCACTAAAGGCCACCAAAGGATATACCACATGTAAAATCAGCAGTAGGAGGGGTGCAGCTGTTTGGCACAAGGACAGTTTGACTTCAGAAGACAATGAAATTGTGGAAGAAAAATCAATGGCTTTGATTACATAAAGAATGCAGAAATGCTCACCGAAAGGAGATGAGGCAAATAGTGAGCATCTGGGATGTGCCAGGCACTGAGCCAGCTGTAGAGCATGATGAAGGGACCCATGGGTGTTTCTAGAGGAGGATAGAATTTTGAGCTGAAGAAAGCATATAGGTAAGGTGATCAGACATCTTGGTTTTCCCAGAATCAGTGATTCAAGTTTAGGTCTGTTGTCCTGGTGAAATTATGAATGATTCTCTTTTTGACTCTCAAAAGGTCCTTGTTTACACAATGAAATATATGATGACCCTAATTATGTATAATTATAATAGTATATAAAATAAAATATTATCAATAACAAATTATAAATATATACACATATTTATAATTATATACATGGTCCAGCTCCCTCATTTTCTTCCCCCATGTGAAGTGAGACTCACAAAGGCCATACAGGAAGTGAGTTATTGCCAAAGCTGGAACTAGAATCTGGCCTTCCTGACAGTCTAGCACACTCTCTAGTAACAAATTTTAATCTTTTTATGGAGAAGCTGCCAACCAGTAGGCTGTTCCACCCCCACTTCACTGCTCAGTTTGGCTTGTTCTGGATTTGGAAGGAAAACTCCAGGAAGTCAGTTGCCATTAACTGTGAGAAACTACTAAAATACATAATATTTTAAGCCCAAAGACTTTATTATTTTTTATTTTATTAAGATACAGGTTCACTGTGTCACCGGGGCTGGAGTGCAGTGGCATGATCTCAGCTCACTGCAACCTCCCCCTCACGAGTTCAAGTGATTCTCCTGCCTCAGCATCCCAAAGAGCTGAGATTATAGGTGCTTATCACCACGCTTGGCTAATTTTTTTATTGTTAGTAGAGACGGGGTTCACCGTGTTGGCTAGGCTGGTCTCAAACTCCTGACCTCAATTGATCAGCCCGCCTCAGCTTCCAAAGGTGCTGGGATTACAGGCATGAGCCACTGTGCCTGGCCAAAATACATAGGCTTTAAAAAGGAAAAAGGTTGTGGAAACCTAGATGTTAAATTTAGGGTATCATATGGGTTGGAATATTTTATAATAAAATGCAAAATAGATATTGCATCCCCAAAATTATTTTCCATGTTAAACTTCCTTTTTTGTTCCTTTGCCTGTGTTTTTCATACTTCCTGGAGTGCCCTCTTCAGGCCTCCTCAGGTGGCCAGGTAGGTCCTCTTAGGGCCCATGTCAAGCCTTTCCTCTGCTGAGGAACCTCTCAGTACCGCACACTGCAGTCTCATCCTGAGAATGCCCAGTGCTCGCTGTGTGTGACACTCTTGTCAGTTCACTTTCCCCTCATGTTTTCTGTCTCACCCACCCTCCAGTGTATGACTCCAAACCCCCAGCCTACTCCTACATCCTTCCTTCCCTTTACAGAACTTCTCAAGAGAGTGGCCTTCGTTTCTCCGGATTAATTAATTCAGTGGATTTTTGTCAGGCACCTACTTCCCGTCAAGTGCTATTCTCAGTGCTGGGATGTAGCAGTGAAGCATACAGAGATCAGATCTCTGCTCTTAGGCTTATATCCAAGTGAAGAACCGATCCCCTTGGGCTTCCTGCTTTTAGGAAGATGACTGGATGGATGGAAGCTTTTGCCAGTCTGCGTGGGCAAATGGCCTGCAATGAACTGGGATGTTGGGAAAGCATTTCTTCTTGATCCAGTTAAAAATATAGGATCATTTCAGGTAGTGGTAAGTACCTAAAGCTGGTGATATGATCTGGAGTGAGTGCTAATTGGGGGGTGGTAGGGATATGTACTCTAACTTAGGTGGTGCAGAAAAACTTCTCTTAAGAGGTGATATTTGAGCCTTGAGTGAAAAGGGGGAGTCAACCCTTAGGAAAATGCAGAGTCAGAATGTTTCACCCAAAGAGAACAGCAAGTGCAAAACCTCTAAGGAAATGAGTTTAGTGTTCTCAAACTTGGCCTGAACCTGGAGAATGTGGCTGGAGCAGAATAAACCAGGGAGAGGGTGGTGGTCAGTGGGCAGCAAAGGCCAGTTTGTGTAAGAGCAGAGCTACTCCAGTGCTGTCTGTGGGCCATCAGTCCTCAGGTAGTTACCAGCCTGGTATGTAGGAAGCAGTTTGACATTTCTGAGGCATCAAAACTTGTGATGATTTTAACAATTGATTTTTATTGTATTTCTAAAAACACTTGGTCCGCAATGGATTCAAGGAGAGGAGACTGGTTCTCTACCAGAGGTATTTTGAGAAGTACTGATTTAGAGCCACGTAAGTCATAGCAGGAAGTTTCAGGAACAGCAGGGGCCCTGGGGTGAGGGACAGAAGTTTCAGTGGGGCAAACAATGAGAACCCTAACCCTAATCCTGTTGGAGTAGTCGAGGGAGTCCCAGTGTTGGCTTGGACCATGATATATAAGAGGAGATAGAAAAGTTGTATTTTGGAGACAAAAACAACAGGACCAACCGATGGATTGGATGAGTTGAGGTGGCAGTAAGTGGAAGAGAGGAATCGATGATACTAAGATTTTTGGCGTGAGCTGCTAGCACCATATGTTGAATTGTTTCTTAATCAACCTTGCCGTGGCTTCTTCCTCTGGCACCCTGTTGAGGCCTCTCCATCAGATTAACAGGCTTCCTGGTTTCACACTCAGCAGTTCAATCTTCCTCTTTCTTTACCTCTCGTATTTAGTTTTATTGACCATCCAGCTCTTTCACGCTAACCCTTTTTTTGAGATTATGTTTTTCTCAGCCTCTTATCTGTGCTCTTAGTTTGCCTCTCACACCTATGGCCATTCCTCTTCTCTGTCTCTTCAAAAATGCAGCCTGTCCAGAACCAAACATCAACACTGCCCGTGGCTTTCCCCGACACACACATTTCTGTAAATGGTACCATTGACACTGTTTTGTGTTATCCAGTCTGGAGACTTGGTGCTGTTTTTGATGCTTCTGTGTCAGAACAGATCCATCATCTGCCAGTTCTTCCTGTGTAAAAGTCTATTTCATCTTTCCACATCTTTCCATTCCACTGCCTCCTTCCTAGGTCAACCAGATCACTTTTGAACTACCCCGATGACCTCCTAGCCATTCTCCTCTCCCATCAATACACTACTGTTTTATCACCAATCCCTCAGGTCAGCTCTAATCTTGTCCTTTCCTTGCTTTGTACATAGCGAGTGGGTTCCCAGTAAATATTTTTGGGATTCGTAAATATTATAACTAGCTTTTCTCTATCCAAGACAAGGTAGAAGAGTAACCGGGTGTGGAGAAAAACTGCTTCCTATCTGTCTCTATTTACTGCCCTTGTTGTTACTGCTGGAGCAAGTTTTTCCCAAATTTTACTTGTTTTTCAATGTTTGCTATTAAGGATTCAGTCAGTGTTTTTTGGGGTGTACATCTAAGTCATGTATACTGTGTTATATCTGTTTGTCCATGACAGGCCCTAAGTCATGGTATTGTTAATGAGACAATAGTCTGCGAAAAATACAAAAGCCTACCCTTTATAAAAGGACAAAAGAAGAATGTTTTACCACTGTCATTCCTTTTTCCCTCTGGGTCTTTCAAGAGGAATGTGGGAGCCAGAGAGCCCCTTTGTCTGCCTTCATTAAAATGAAGCACAGACAGCTGCAGCTGGCACACACAACAGGCTGTGGCAAGTGGAATCCTTGGCTTCCTGCATTTGCAGTAAAATTTAGATGTCATTTGGGTGTAGTGTATACCGTCATGAAACATCTAGGACATGTTCAGTGATGAACATAAACTTTCTTCACTCATTATATGACAGTTATAGGATATGATGACCTTAGCCCATAATCAAATATCCTTCTCAAAATTTCTCCCTCACAGAGCTAGAAGCATAATGAATGTGGTCGGTGCTGTCAACCATCCAGACACCAATTCCTGGGCCTCCTGATAAAGGGGCATTGTTTGCAGGGAGTCTTTGAGCTTTTCCTGCTTCTGTTAATGATTTAATTAACAACAGGAAGTACATGGAATGGAATAAAATTGTAAATAGTATCTCTGACATGTTATATACTTCATCCTTTTAGAAAAATCACAACATAAAGACAGTACACATGGAAACATTGTGTTTGTTGCAGGGTACAGCATTTTTTCCTTGTCAAATCTAAATTCTAAGTCCAATCGTAATCTTACATTTGTCTAGTGCCTGTCAAAGGATCTGATCTTATGTAATCCTCATCACCAACCCCAACAGGACAGGAGGTCTTTTATCAACAAGGAAACATTATTGACCCGCTTCAGGTTAACTGAAGGATTCTGGACCAGATTTTTTAGGTCTGAACTAACGTAATATGATAAACAAGAAATAATTGATTTAACTATATAGCATGTGACAAAAATCAGAATTTTAGAACTCTTAATTAGTGGGCTAGGGATATTATTTTGCTTCAGTTGGATTTTTTAAAATTTGGCAAATTGAGCTGATAATCTAGTTGTTTAAGGCATTTTTAATGACTTTTTTTCACGCTGTGGGCTTTCTTTCATGGATCAGTTTTCTGAACTAATCTGGTTGAATTGAATGTGCAAGGGAATGAACAAAAACAGCTATCTTCACAATCCTATTCTTTACAAAGGTTCGAAGGACTTTTTTCAAAGGCCATGGATATAGAAAATTCAAAAGGAACCAAAGGTAAATGTGTAGGCTGTGAGAAGAAACACAAAAGGTAACTGGTCAAATGCCATTTTGGGAGGGATAAGAGGAAGGTTAAAGAGCAACTGAGGGTTCTTTTTTTCTATTGAGAAATCAGGAAAACCCTGTTAAGTGATGGAGTCCTCAGCCTGTGTTCTGTTCTGTGCAGCCTCACCTGCAGCCCTGCCTCTGTGATTTCAAAGCCTGCTTCCTACTTTCTCAGTATGTATCTGTCTTTTGTAGCTGATGCCTGGTATTCCATAAGAATTGAGACTTTGCTGTATCTTTGACCTTCATGCAATTAACTTTAAACCTGCTGTGCATAATTAATTATATGAGAGAGAGAGAACAAGGTGCTACCACAGCTGATAGAAAACTGTAGAAACATCATTTCATGCCATGCATGGAGATTGAGGTTATGAAAGGACTGCATTTATAGATATTTAAGTTCAAAGAGTCTCCTCTCCATTTAGTCTTCTCTCTCTGCCTAGGGCAAACGTTTTGGCAGAGTGTTCCATTTCAGCACACTGCACGCTGTGTTGGGTTTTGTTGCGTGTTTTCTGCTCTGTGTGTTCCTTCATATTGCGGGCGGTGAAAAGCCAGGGAGTCCAGCGTATTCACTCTGCACCCCTGCCCAGCTCAGGGCCTGTGCAAAGTGAATGTGGGTGGAGGAAGGAGCGGTCGGGTGAGTCTTGAAAGTTGATATGCTGCAGATGGGCTTCAGTGCAGCATTGCTTACTCTGTCCCTTTGGGCAAAGGGAAAAGTCTGTGAACTGGCTGTGTGGTAGATTGTGAATTCATCTCGATTGTTTTGTATCAATATGTCCCTGGAGAAAATAGATGTCTGTGAGTGAGCCCTAGACTTCAGAGCTAAATTTAATAGTAGGTAAGTCGGCCGGGCGCGGTGGCTCAAGCCTGTAATCCCAGCACTTTGGGAGGCCGAGATGGGCGGATCACGAGGTCAGGAGATCGAGACCATCCTGGCTAACACGGTGAAACCCCGTCTCTACTAAGAAATACAAAAAAATAGCCGGGCGAGGTGGCGGGCGCCTGTAGTCCCAGCTACTCGGGAGGCTGAGGCCGGAGAATGGCGTGAACCCGGGAGGCGGAGCTTGCAGTGAGCTGAGATCCGGCCACTGCACTCCAGCCTGGGCGGCAGAGCGAGACTCCGTCTCAAAAAAAAAAAAAAAATAGTAGGTAAGTCTATGCCCTGGTTTTTCCTGTCCCTAAAATCCATCTTACAACAGCTTAGTTCCTGCTTTAGAGATGTAGTGCTCTCTGCTTCATAGCTGGGGAGCTTTTTTTTTTTTTTTTTTTTTTTCCTGAGACAGAGTTTCGCTCTTGTCACCCAGGCTGGAGTATAATGGCGCACTCTCGGCTCACCGCAACTTCCGCCTCCCAGTTCAAGCAATTCTCTTGCCTCAGCCTCCTGAGTAGCTGGGATTACAGGCATGCACCACCACGCCCAGCTAATTTTGTATTTTTAGCAGAGATGGGGTTTCTCCATGTTGGTCAGGCTGGTCTTGAACTCCCGACCTCAGGTGATCCGCCCACTTCGGCCTCCCAGAGTGCTGGGATTACAAGCGTGAGCCGCAGTGCCTGGTCTCTTGGCAGGCTTTTGGAAGCCCCAGGGAAAGTCCTGTGGATTTGACAGCATCTGAGACGGGGGTGAGACTGACTCAATTGAAGCAGTTTCAAGAAGCTGCTGCTTTCAGTGATAGCAACAATGAGTGTCTTGTTGTATCCTCTGGAGTCCCTGCGAGGGGCGGCCATGTCTCAGAGATGCTATTAGCATCCAGGCAGCATGCCACAGAAGTGAAAGATTTCATCTGGACTTCTGGAAACTGGCAGCAGGGCAAAGCCACTGCTGATCCTGGCCACTCAGTGCCAGAGACGGTGTCTGTGTACAGGAAGATCTGCCTCACTGGCTCTAAGTTGCTCTAAATTGCTCCGGAAGACAGCAGTATAGGCTGTGTATAACTTGTTTGGGTATGGCATAGAGAGACACAAATGGATCATTTTCGATTTCTCTTGGTGAGCAGCTCTTCCTTTCATAAGGTATTTTGTTTTCGATTGGCTTTGTACTTTGGAAATTCCACTGAAGCCTGCGTAAAAAATGATCTTATTCCCAATAAAGACATGATAGCAAAGATAGAAATGTTTGCCTGGGAATTATTTTACATGAAGTTGTGCTTTGCTTATTTCTTATAGAACTATGGTACAGCCCTTTGTCTTGTATTAGAGAGAGAGGTTTTAAAAGCAAGACAGGAGCCTTGGCTTCTATATAAATTGTGCATATTACTACTTGACACACTATCTTGACCAAGGCCTAGCCTCATCTTAATCTTTGAAAATGCCTGTCTTTCAAGATCCCACAGTTTCCGCCCTTCCTGCCTTCCATCATTATTTTGTAAACACTTGCTAGGTAACACCACATCTTCGATTTCCGACTGCCTGGGTTAGGTGTTTAACATACCAGACTTGCTTTGTCCTCTGAAAAAATAGAAATAATTTTGGTACTGTTTTCTTTTCAAGATTGTTATAAAAATTAGGTTAGATGATACTTGGAATTGTTTAGTACCATACCTGAAACATACGTGCTTCAGAATATTATTTAGAACAAGGCCCAGTTCCTGCCATTTTGGAGTTTATAGCCTGGTAAGAGAAGCACATGAGTCAGTAAATGATTGGGCTCAATATGTGATGAGTTATATAATTCATTCATTAGCAGACGTATACTGAGCCCCTGGTATGTGGCGGGCAGTGTTGTAGAGATAATGCAGTGAACCAAATGGATAAGCTGCCTGCTTTTATGAGGCTTACTGTTGACCAGCAGTATAATAGAATTGTGCAGAGACGTGCCCTGGAAACAGGATTATCAGACTGGGATGGGGATGGAAGGATTGATTTATGTATCAGAGGAGCCCCCGCTGGAGGAAGTAAGCCTTGTGTTTTCAACACTGAGTGGATATATGTTGAGCCAAAGGAGCCCAATACAAAAGCATGTATACTAAAGGATTTCATTTGCAAAAAGTACAAAAGAAGCATGGTAATAGAAATTCCATGGTAATGAAAAACAGAAGAGCAGTTACCTTTGGACAGAGGTTGTTGATTGGAAAGAGTCAGAATGGAAATGCCTGGTGCATCTATGTCTTGGTAAGTAAACACAGAGCTGTACTCGCTTATGATTAACTCAGTTTATGTTACGTATGTTAAGAAATTTTAATGGCAATAATGAATGGGCTTATCTAGGTAAAAACAGAGGGAAGGAATAGGAAAGGCTGGGGCAAGGGTGCTGTGTTCCTGTGTGGTAAGTCGTCCTCTCTGCTGGGTTGGAAGGATGCACATGGGGATGAAGGTGGGGTGACAGCGACAAGCGTCTGTAGATTCAGGCTGCTGTGAGAGAAGAGACTTTTTTCCCCCAGGTGTTGGTCATGAAGCATTTTTTCTTAAGAATGTAGAGTGGCACAGTAGAAACTGACTTTGGTTTGAATTGCTTGCCTCTGAACTTCTGTCTGATCTTAGCATCCTTCAGATGGGCTTTTGGGAGGATTACGTGGAATAGTGGATGTCGAGTGCAGTGTCTGACCTGTACGTGTGTTTAATAAATACATAACAGAGTTAAAAGTATGTGTGTGGTGGGGGCAGTATTTAATTAATTGTAATTTTAATACTTGCTCAAAATAAAAAACTAGGGTGACTTCAATATGTAGAAAAGTGCTTGCTTATCTGAAACTTTTGATCCTTCAGTTGAATAATGATTTTTATGTAATTATAGCTTAATATTATATTAAAAGTATTGATCATTTTTCCTGTACTCATTAAACCATTGTAAGCATTTGGGAACAGTGTAAAAATAGCCAAAGAATTTCTCTTTTAGTCAGGCTCATATTTGGCAAAAGTTGTATGAGGGATGAGACAACTAAGTATGTCAAGTTTCTCATCTTTTCTGAAAGGTTTGAGTGTGTGGGAAGGGAAGTGAGAAGCAAGCAGAGGAATTAGTAGGATTTTTAAAAAATGAAATTAATGCTTTTGAAACATTAAACATCAAATTATAGGTATGATAAATACCTTTTGGGGTTATAATGTGTTAGTGTAATCAGCTCCTTATTAACTTTGAAACTGTCACAGGAGAAGTTCCTTTTAATCAATAATGAGCCAAGTTCATTCAGACTCTTTTGACAATGATTACTAGTCTCCGACTTATTTTAGACTTTCCAGATTATCTCTTTTAAGCTCTCACCCTGTTTTACCGTACCTCTCTGAAGAATCTCTCGTTTTCTGGGAATGGCTTTGCATTGACTGCCTAGAACACACTCCATTCTGTGTTTTTACACCTTGAATCTCAGTTGGATCTGTGCTCTGTTTTAGGAGCGAGCGAGCCCGCTGGATAACTGCCCTGGGACACAGCAGCGGGAAGCCGCCTGCAGACCGAACCTGTAAGTTCTCTCAAGGGGAAGCCCACTTGGGAACATGGACAGGCTCTGCCCCCTGCTGGACGCTGGGTTGCTAATGAGTTACACTCAATACTCAGGCCTAAGTTTCTTCCAAGGCTTCCTTCCTTCTGCTTTACACCGGAAGTGTGTGGTCCTTGTTTTGGAAGTCAGGGGGTCTGAAGTCAAATCCGAGGTGCATTTCTTTGTTGTGTTAACATGGCAAATCATTGCTTAGCATTACAGAGCCTATTTAACACCATCTGCAAGTCAGTTACACCATTATATAAAACATGGGGTTATTGTGAAGATTAAGTTAAATAATCTATGTTAAAAGCCCTACTTGAACTATAAAGCTCTTAAATCTTTAGCTGTTATGAAATGGGCAATAGTTGATAATGTTTAAGCCTTCTCCATACTGACAGTCTGGATTTAAGCTGGAAAGTATTTTTAATCTAAAAGAAAATTACTTAACAATTATTTTCGACCTTCTAAGAAAGTGTGTTTCATTATTTAGAGAATTAGAAACTGGTGCAGTAAAGGGTGGTGGTGTGTGCCTATTAGCTTCCTAACTGATGCTGTGGTTCCTTAGATTGTTACAGTTGCAAGGTCAAATCCACAGAATTAGGGCAAAACGTCACTATCTTGGAACACTCAAAAATTATAGCTTTAAGCTTAGATTAAAAGCCAAAATGACTGGTTTGAAAGTTCCCTAAAATCAAGCTTCGTATGAAAAAGCAAATTAAGAAGTCACATGTCAGCATTTCTGAGGAGCTCTAACATGTCTTCTCAGCTTTTGGTTGGAACTCATTTTATTTCTAAACTTTTTTGTGGAAGCTTTCATGTGCTGCTGTTGAGATGGGGAGACACTCTGATGACAGCCAGGAGAACTGTGTCTGTTGCAGATTTTGCATGGCCTTGGCACATCAGCAGCTCTTTCATGCCTCAGTTTCCCTAATACAAAATGGCTGTTTTCTTCTCCATTGTGTGACATGACTAATGACTCCTGATCAACCTGTTATTGAGGGGATTCATGCATCATAAAAGGCCTCGCAAATCTGAGCTTCTAAAATTCTAAAGCATATAGCCAAGCAAGGGAGCTGCTAGAAAAGACGTTCTGCTTTTTGTTAGAAGCCCAACTTGTTTCTCTCAATGCTGGGCCTGAATTGCAGAGAAAAATGAGTAAGTGTACGCCATTAGATTGCACGTTTTTTCTCTGCTACTGAAACTATGTCCTCTTTGTGCCGCAGCACTGACGCAGGTGGAAATCATTAGGTCATTTACTGCCAAGCAGCCAGATGAACTCTCCCTGCAGGTGGCTGACGTCGTCCTCATCTACCAACGTGTCAGCGATGGTGAGTGGGAGCATTCTTACTGGGCACTCGTGGTCCAGGATGCAGAGTGCTATAGACCCGAGGAGTGTCATTTTGTCATCATTGCCCATATTCCAAATCTTGACATGTTAATGTTTGAGATCGCATACATGTACTGTCTTCTCATCTCTAAGGCTAATTTTGCTGCTTCTCTGTTCTTACTCCTTTCCTCTTCCCCAAGACTTTATTTCCTAAATCAGAGGCATAAAGATGACTTGGAGAAGTGTTTTGGGGACTTTGAAACATTTGTCTCTTCCCTTATGTGCTTTCCCTTCAGCTTTCTCATGTGCATCTGCCTCAGCTATCTACACTCCACGATTGATCTAATTTGGTTTTGAATGTAGATGCAGTCATATGGTTTGTTATTCAAAAGGAAACCATGAGGTTTTTTTTTTTTTCCCCAGTCCCCCAGTGACCTAGTTCTCATATCCAAATATTCATCCTTTCAAAAATATTGTTCTTCCTGCTATCCTTACCCAAAGCTTCTCCTTTCCTAGCTCAGCCCAGGTTCAAATACTCCCAGCCTTCTCACTTAATAAGGGCCTCTGCTCATGTCCTTTCCCTGCCATGTCATTCATTCCGCCTTGAAACCTGTCCCTGTCCCACTTTCTCTTCTCACCATAGCATCTAGCCTGGGGAGGGATGCTGCCTCTCAGCTTTTTCATATCCTCCTTGGAGCCTGGCACACTCCAAATACTTGTTGTTTGATGTGAACTCTGTTCTTTCTGACAGGCTGGTATGAGGGGGAACGACTGCGAGATGGAGAAAGAGGCTGGTTTCCTATGGAATGTGCCAAGGAGATAACGTGTCAAGCTACAATTGATAAGAATGTGGAGAGAATGGGACGCTTGCTAGGACTGGAGACCAACGTGTAGTCTCTCAGATCGTCTTTTGTTACTGCAAGATTTGCACGACACTTACCGGGCTGATTGATTCTGGGCTAGTTTTATTGTTAATTTTATCACAGCCTATTTAATTAAAAGAATGAAAACACTTGCCTTTAAGCTGGCCAGGTTGTTCCGCTCTCTCATGAGAAGAACTTGGATACAGTGAGTTTGCACAGCTCAGTTTTTACCTAACCACACACCTGCAGACCTCCTGAGGTACACAGACTAGCTGAGCAGTTCACTTCAGGGATCAGGTCATCTCTGCTCCTCCTGGTTTCACCATGTTCTGGCAATAAAAAGCACATATTATATCCTGGTTTTCTCCGTCCTTGCTTTACTAAGGTTACTGTCTCTTTAAACATCCTTGTATGGTTCTCCCCGTATTAGCAAGATTTTATATCTGTAAAGAATGTCCAGTTTTGTAAATATTTCCCTGCTTTTTTTTTTTTTTTCTTTTTTTACATCTGATTCTAATGCTTTGTTAACTTCAAAAGGAACTGGTAGAGTTCAGAAGATGAGCTGTTCTGTTTTTCTAAACCTCTTCCCAGGAAAGGGACATCGACACTTGAATTTTTGTCACCTTTTTCCTCACTAGAAGGAAAGTAGAAAGCCTCACTTTAGGATTTTTTTTTTTAAAAATCCATCTCACCCCATGTTAGTCTTAAATAAGTATAGACTAATTAACCTAAGCTACCTTTAACAATGTAGAATTTAGATGGTTTCACATATGTGAGAAAATCCTGAATATAGGACAGGGGTCCTGCTTTTTTTCCCCCACCTCTGCCACCCTGGCTAGAGTGTAGTGATGTGATCTTGGCCCACTGCAACCTCTGCTTCCTGGGTTCAAGTGATTCTCCTGCCTCAGCCTCCCAAGTAGCTGGGATTGTAAGAGTATGCCACCACGCCCAGCTAATTTTTGTATTTTTAGTAGAGACAGGGTTTCACCATGTGGGCCAGGATGGTCTCTAACTCCTGCCCTGAAGTGATCCACCTGCCTCTGCCTCCCAAAGTGCTGGGATTACAGGCGTGAGCCACTGTGCCCAACCCACTTTCTAAAAAAAAAAAATTCTTCCCGAATGAGCTGATAAAAAACTGACGTGAGGCTGCTTTGCCTTCAATAATACCTGGTTTTCAGCTTTTCCAACTCGTTTCCAAATAGAAATTAGCTGGAACACACTATAGTACAAGGAAGGGAAAATTAGGCCTTAAAAGATACCAAGAAGTCAGCATGGTACCCAATTGAAACCTTTTGACCTTAGTGAGAATTCATTCTATTTGCACTAAAAGCCTTAACTTGCAGTATCCAGAGTCGCTCTTAACTGTTGAGTTTCTATAGAACTTTGTCCACTAGTGCAGAGAGAGAGGTTATTTTAATAGTCGGTTTCATGGAGATGATGAAGAATGGGAGACTAAGATTGGGGAAATGATTTTTACTGGCAGCTATATATTCCCTATTTTCTTTAACAAAGGGATAAAACTTGGCAAAGTATACATTATTGGAGGACTCAAATCTGTATGTGACATGTCCCAGCTACTGTCTGCTAACTAGTTATCCAAATTGTAAAGCTACAGAAACCCAGTTGAGGGATAAGTGTGCCTGACTCACACAGCCTGCACCCTGCCACCTCGGCAATGAGCCAGTGTGGGGCACTGGGGACTTCTAACCCTTGAATTGCTCTTTTTGACCTGTGCATACATTCTAATTGTAAAATTTTAGACCGTGAGTACCTTGAGATCTGAGCAACTGTGTTAGTGAAGTAACAGCAATGGGCCACAGTGAAAGATGTGTTGGGGTTTTCAAAACAAGAATTCCGTCTCCTCTTTCATAATGTCACAGACATTTTAAAGGAGAGGCTAACAAGTTGTAATATAATCTCATGTTTTATTTAGGAAGGAAGGTAAATTTGTGCTTGCATGGGGATCATTTTGTATTATTTTTGCTAATACCCAGTTGAAGCTAAAAAGCAATTATATGAATCCTGTGAGTTAATTTATAAGAATGTTAAACAGCTTTGGAAATACATGCATCTTATGAATCATAGCCTTATTTAGCAAGATCAATGCTGTGTATTAAAGTGTTGTTTTATGGCAAGTATTTAACACATTCAGTGTTTGATTTCAGCTGTGAATTGTCTTAACACAGTTTTTACAAACCTAGTTGTTTCTATGAACACCTGCTCTGAATTGTACATTGACTTCATTACTAAAGAACAAAAATGTTCATTTTTGTCCCAGTAAATTGAGACTGCTTGTATACTTTCAGAAAAAATGTGAATTTATAAAGATTTTGTAGATACTTGTCCTTTTGTGCTGGTGTGATTTATTTTACTCTAGGTTGTTTTCAGTTAAGTATACAGTTTCCTGGATTTTTGGCCAAGTCAGAGCTCTATTTAAAAGGTATCTGTAGCTAACATTTCAGGGGACTAAGGTTTTCTCTTTGGGTGCGTGCTGGCATCAGCTGCCCTAGAAGACCAGAACATTTTTAAGAGATGGGTCATGCTGTTTCTTCTCGTAGTTGGCATAAACCTGCAGGACTAAATCGCTTATCTTACATAGTGCACAGTTCCCTGATCCCCTGGAGCATATCCTACCATTTTGGTCACCTCGTATCTGAACCTTTGTGTTTGTGAAATTCTGCCACCTTGTGAGCCTTGGTAGAAGTGAAAAAATGACCTCTTTGACATTAGTTTTTTATTGCTGCATAACAACAAATTACCACACACTTAGTGGCCTAAAACAATACCCATTTAATATCTCACAGTTCTGTGGTCAGAAGTCTAGAATAGCATGGGTGGGTTCTCTGCCTAAGAATTTCACAAGGCTGTAAGTGTTGGCTGGCTGCTTTCTCATCTGGAGCTTGGTGTCTTCTTTCAAGCTCATTTCTGTTACTGGCAGGATTTACGTCCTTGCTGTTGCTGAGCTGAGGTCCTTGTTTGCTTGCTGGCTGACAGCTAGGGGCTGCTCACAGCTTCTAGAGGACCTTCATATCCTCACCACAGGCTCCTTCCATCTTCAAGGCAGCAGTGGCATGTTAACTCCTTTTCTCACTTGGAATCTGTTTGACTCCCTCTTAGGCTACCAGTGGGAGAAAACTACTCTGCTTTTAAATAACTTACATAATTAGGTTAGACTCATAAGTGCCTTATGACTAACTCAAAATCAAATGATTTGGGGCCTTAATCACATCTGCTAAATTCCTTTGCCATGCAATATGAAAGAATCACGGATGTAGTATTAGGGAGGGAGATTGGGGGACATCTTAGATTTCTGCCTGTAACACCTATAAAACCTTAAGATGCTTGAGGTTTAGAGTTTCCAGCATCTCTTGCAGCTAAGATACAGCTAGCTATGTGATAGGAAACAGCAATCAACTACCTCTATCTTAGAATACACCAATCAAAGGCTTCTTTCGTAGATTTTCACTCGAGCTAGTGATGGAAGAGGAAAGAGATAGTACAACCCTGGAAGTAGCAGGATGCATCCTCCTCTTCGCTCCATCCCCTATCCCAAATTACTGCTGCATTTTTCCTAGGCTTTGGCAAGCACCAGAGAGACAGAGCTACTTGGTGGTCTTGCAGTGCTAAAAAATAATCCAGGTCAGTGTTCAGTACCATTAATAACACTTCTCATGGATTCGGTCCCTAAAGGGCTTATTCTGATGTGGGAGTATGAATCTGAAAGATCTAAAACTTTGCTTTCTGGGTTTCTAGTATATTAAAGTCCTGGTAGAAGAAAACACATCCTGTCTCTGAAAGAAACCAGCATTGTCAGAACTAAGACTTCTGTTATTTCTAAAAGCAAATCGTCAAAGTTTCAGTAAACACTGAGACATGGCATTGTGATCCAGAAAAAAACACAGGGACTCTATATCATCAGATATATGATGTCTATAGAATCATCAGATATAGACATTAAAGTACTTAGCATTGCTGTTTACAGAGATAAAGCCAGAACTGAACTATATAAAGTTGCATAACAGAAGGAAAAAACCTAGAAATTATGGAACTGGGTTTAATGCCAGATTAGGTAAGAGTTAAAAGAGATATTGCGGAATGGGAAGAGAGGCTAGAAGATTCTATCCCTAAGGAAGCATGGAGAGAGGAGACCTGGAGAATGTAGGGATTTAATCAGAATCCCAGAGGAGAGCGGAGAGAGAAAGCAGCATTGGCAAGGGGACTGGACCTTTATAACCCTGTTCTGAACAGATAGAGGAGGCAGACTGTCCCCAGGAAAAGAGAGTGGTCTCGGGTAAGGTGGCTCCCTTCAGCTGAGGACAATTCCCATAGAGGGCTGATGGGTGAAGGCTGTCATCTGGTTGTACTCCCAGCACCTAAGTCAAAAAGTCCTTCAGTCCTGATGGGGGATCAGGGCAGAACATCACAACATTCACTACATGGAGCTATATCAATGTTACATAAAATGGTCTTTAGGGTAAAAGGTATCACTAGGGATAAAGTGAGTGCCTACATAGTGATGAATGTTTCATCTAATCAGGAAGATGGAGTAATTTAAATATATATTCTAGCAATAACCTGGCCTTAAATTATATGGCCTCAAACTAAAGTTGGCAGAAATATAAGAAAAAATAATTTAAAAATCATAGCATGAGACTTCAACACATCTCTCAGAATTTGATAGGAAGAACAGATACAAATCAGGAAAAGTATAGAAAATTTTAATGAAATAGTTAAACATAACAGGCATATATAGGACACTCTGCAAACAATTTCAGCATATGCATACTTTTCAAGCACATAAAATATTTACAACATTTGGCTATTCCCTGGGGCATAAGACAAATTCCAACAAATTTTAAAGAACTGAAGTTATGTGGAGTGAGTTCTTTGACTGCAACATAAGTAGGTTAGAAAACAATAAAAATGAAGAATTATCAATTTATTTGGAAAGTTAGGCCTAAATATAAAATGCAAAAGTATAAAATTCCTTGAAGATGACATAGGAGACAATCTAGGCGACCTTGAGTTTGGTACTGACTTTTTATCTACAACATGAAGAGCACAGTCCATGAAGAAAAAAAATTGGTAGTTAAGCTTTTACAGTAAAACCTCAGTTCTGTGAAAGGCATTGTTAGAATAAAAAGCCACAGACAGGAAATATTTGCAAAACATAAATGATAAAGGATTGGCAATCAAAAACATACAGAAAACTTAAAACTCAACAGAAAACAACCCAGTGTTCAAATTCGGGGGTTGGGGGGTGGGGGCACTAGGCAACTCACCAAAGATACACAATTAGTATATAAATATATGAAAAGATATCTGAGATCATACATTAGGGAATTATAAATCTAAAGGAGATACTACTATACTCATTAGAATAGCTGAAGTCTAAAACCCTGAAAATACTAGATACTGATGAGAATGTGGAGCCGCAGAACTCTTATTCACTGCTGATGGAAATGCAAAAACAACTTAGGAAGACAGTTGGGCAGTTTCTTACAGAAATACACACCTACCATATGATCCAGCAATTAGACTCCTTGGTATTTATCCAAATGAGTTGAAAATATGCCTACAGGAAAACCTGTTCATAGCAGCTTTACTCATCATTGTCAAAACTTGAAAGCAACTAAGATATCCTTCAATAGATGAATGGATAAACTGTTACATCTATACAATGGGATATTAATGAGCAATAAAATCAATGTTATCAAGCCATAAAAAGACATGAAGTAACCTTAAATGCACCTGCCAGGTGAAAGAAGCCAATCTGAAAAGCCTACACACTTTATGACTCCAAATATATGACATTCTGGAAAGACAAACCACGTAGAGTGGTTGCCTGGGAGTCGGGGGTAGGGAGGGAAAAATAGGTAGAGCACAGAGGATTTTTTAGGGCAGTGAAAGTGTTCTCTGATATGGTGATAGTGGATACATATTATACATGTGTCAAAATGTACAACACCAAGAGTGAACCCTATGTAAACTACGGACTTTGATAATGAAGTATCAAAATTGGCTCATTAATTATAACAAATATAATCCATAATACAAGATGTTAATTTAAAAAACTGGTGGGAGGGGGTAAAGGTGTTTATGGGACCTCTGTACCTTTTGCTCAATTTTTCTGTAAACCTAAAACTGCTCTAAAAAGTAAAGTATTAATTTTTTAAAAAGAATTGCTGAAGAAAGTATTTCAAAGAAAGGAAATAACAGAATGAAACTTGGAAGACGAGGAATGAAGAACAGAATGGGTAAACATTTGGGTAAATATAATAGGCTATCCTGGAGTTTTAAAAATGTGAGATGGCTGAAAGCAAAATTGTATTATCTGACATGGTTGTCAATGTATGTAAAGGAAATCTTTAAGAAAACAAATTATAAAGCAGTAAGCTAAATACCTAAGTGGTTGCAAAGTTCTTATATTTCACTAGAAGTGTCAAACTGTTGATACTAGGCAACTGATAAGTTATATATGTATACTGTAATCCATTGAGCAACAAAAAGTATATACAAAGTGATATATTTAAAAACACAATAGACAAGGCAAACAGAAGTTAAAAAAAATCAGGTACCCACAAGAAGGCAGGAAAAGGGAAACAGGAATGAAAAAACTACATAAAGGAAGCAAAAACAGAACAGCAGACTTCACTCCTAACATATGAATGAATATATAAAATTTAAGTGTCTCAATTGTAATTAGAAGACAGATATTCACAGAAACTTTAAAAATTACCTGACCATATGCTATCCACTCAAAACACATTTCAAATACAATTAATATAGGTAGGTTTAGAATAAATGAATGGAAAAACATGTCAAGCAAATACCAATTCAAAAAAAAAAAAAAGCTGGAATGGCTATACTAATATCAGACAAAGACTTCAGAGCAAAGAGAATTATCAGGCACAAAGGGGGACACTATATAATGATACAAGGGTCAGTATGCCAAGAAGACATAAAAATCTTAAATGTGTATGCAGCAAGTAATAGAGCTTTAAAATACATGAAGTACAAACTAGGACAGAATACATGAACTAAAATATATGAAGTACAAAACAGAACTAAAAGGAAAACATAGACAAATGATAATATAGCATTAAGAGTATAGAACACGATTTCAAAGATGGCCAAATAGGAACAGCTCCAGTCTACAGCTCCCAGTGTGAACAATGCAGAAGATGGGTGATTTCTGCACGTCCAACTGAGGTACCAGGTTCATCTCATTGGGATTTGTTGGACAGTGGGTACAGCCCAAGGAGTGTGAGCCAAAGCAGGGTGGGGCATTGGTGTACTGGGGAAGCACAAGGGGTCGGGGAATCCCATTTCCTAGCCAAGAGAAGCTGTGACTGGACAGTACCTGGACAATCGGGACACTCCCACCCAAATACTGCACTTTTCCAACAGTCTTAGCAAATGGCACACCAGGAGATTATATCCCATGCCTGGCTCAGAAGGTCCCATGCCCATGGAGCCTTGCTCACTGCTAGCACAGCAGTCTGAAATCAAACTGCGAGGTGGCAGCAAGGCTGGGGGAGGGGCATCCACCATTCCTGAGGCTTGACTAGGTAAACAAAGTGGCCAGGAAGCTTGAACTGGGTGGAGCCCACCACAGCTCAACAAGGCCTGCCTGCCTCTGTAGACTCCACCTCTGGGGGCAGGGCATAGCTGAACAAAAGGCAGTAGAAACTTCTGCAGACTTAAAGGTCCTTGTCTGATAGCTTTCAAGAGAGTAGTGGTTCTACCAGCACAGAGTTTGATATCTGAGAATGGACAGACTGCCTCCTCAAGTGGGTCCCTGACCCCTGAGTAGCCTAACTGGGTGACACCTCCCACTAGGGGCCTACTGACACCATATACAGCCAGGTGCCCCTCTGAGACAAAGCTTCCAGAGGAAGGATCAGCCAGCAACATTTGCTGTTCTGCAATATTTGCTGTTCTGCAGCCTCTGCTGTTGACACCCAGGCAAACAGGGTCTGGAGTGGACCTTCAGCAAATTCCCACAGACCTGCAGCTGAGAGTTCTAACTGTTAGAAGGAAAACTAACAAAGAGAAAGGAATAGCATCAACATCAACAAAAAGGACATCCATGCCAAAACCCCACCTGTAGGTCACCATCCTCAAAGACCAAAGGTAGATAAAACCACAAGGATGGGGAGAAACCAGAGCAGAAAAGCTGAAAATTCTAAAAATCAGAGCGCCTCTTCACCTCCAAAGGATCACAGCTCCTCACCAGCAATGTATCAAACCTGGATGGAAAATGACTTTGATGAGTTGACAGAAGTAGGCTTCAGAAGATCAGTAATAACAAACACCTCCGAGCTAAAGGAGGATGTTTGAACACATCGTAAAGAAGCTAAAAACCTTAAAAAAGATTAGACGAATGGCTAACTACAATAAACAGCATAGAGAAGACCTTAAATGGCCTGATAGAGCCGAAAACCATGGCACGAGAACTACATGATGCATACACAAGCTTCAGTAGCTGATTTGATCAAGTGGAAGAAACAGTATCAGTGATTGAAGATCAAATGAATAAAATGAAGCAAGAAGAGAAGTTTAGAGAAAAAAAAGAGTAAAAAGAAATGAACAAAGCCTCCGAGAAATATGGGACTATGTGAAAAGACCAAATCTACATTTGATTGGTGTACCTGAAAGTGACAGGGAGAATGGAACCAAGTTGGAAAACACTCTGAAGGATATTATCCAGGAGAACTTCCCCAACCTAGCAGGGAAGGCCAACATTCAAATTCAGGAAATACAGAGAAAGCCACAAAGAATTCCTCGATAAGAGCAACCCCGAGACACATAATTGTCAGATTCACCAAGTTGAAATGAAGGAAAAAATGTTAAGAGCAGCCAGAGAGAAAGGTCGGGTTACCCACAAAGGGAAGCCCAACAGACTAACAGCAGATCTCTGAGCAGAAACTCTAGAAGCCAGAAGAGAGTGGGGGTCAATATTCAACATTCTTAAGGAAAAGAAGTTTCAACCCAGAATTTCATATCCAGCCAAACTAAGCTTCATAAGTGAAGGAGAAATAAAATTCTTTAGAGACAAACAAATGCTGAGAGATTTTGTTGCCACCAGGCCTGCCTTAAAAGAGCTCCTAAAGGAAGCACTAAACATGGATAGAAACAGCTGGTACCAGTCACTGCAAAAACATGCCAAATTGTAAAGATCATTGATGTTAGGATGAAACTGCATCAACTAATGAGCAAAATAACTAGCTAACATCATAATGATAGGATCAAATTCACAATAACAATATTAGCCTTAAATGTAAATGGGCTAAATGCCCCAATTAAAAGACAAAGACTGGCAAATTGGAGAAAGAGTCAAGAGCCATCAGTGTGCTGTATTCAGGAGACCCATCTCACATGCAGAGACACACATAGGCTCGAAATAAAGGGATGGAGGAAGATCTACCAAGCAAATGGTAGACAGGTCTTGCTCTATTGCCCAGACTGGAGTGCAGTGGCTCACTGCAGCCCTGACCTCTCAGGCTCAAGCAATCCTTCTATCTCAGCTTCCTGGGTAGCTGGGACTATAGGCACATGCCAGCATGCCTGGCTCATTTTTGTAACTTTTGTAAAGACAGGGTTTCACCATGTTGCTCAGGCTGGTCTTGAATTCCTGGGCTCAAATGATCCACCCACCATGACCTTTCAAAGGACTGGGATTACAGGCATGAGCTACCACACCTGGCCAAGAGGACGTTTTATTTAAGTTTGTTAAACTAATTTAAAATTTTAAAATATTTAGAGATCTACTATGTTGGCTTCCATTTGTATTCTTACTTCAGACACCACAAAAATGTTAGAGAGAGGTCTGTTTTGCCTTTGCTTGAAAAAAAAAAGAAAAAAAATTTGGCTTCCAGAACAAGTAAAAATAATCAACTCTCTCATTTAACAAGAGAAACAGCCATTAAGAGAAAGTGAGGTGAATGAAAACTATTAAGTATTGAAATATTTAAAATATACAGCTAGAAGGGCCTAAAAGATAAGTCACCAAGGAATCCCTTTTTCATTAAATTAAAGCTTTGCTAAAATTAATTTTATTCCCAACCATGATGTTCACTGTATAAAGGTAACATAATATACTATATAAGGACTCAGAAATAGAAAAATACAACTCAAAAATTTATACCAGGCCATTAAGATATGAATCAAATTTAAGAACTAGAAAAAAAAGTAGTCACAATTTAAAAGTTCTCTGTCATTCTTGCCTCTATAGTGCTTCCACATCAGCTGTTTTCCTTATTTCCCATGACTTTCCTAATACCAATAAATATTTTTTCTTTTTTTTATTTATTTTTTATTACTATTATACTTTAAGTTCTAGGGTACATGTGCATAACGTGCAGGTTTGTTACATATGTATACTTGTGCCATGTTGCTGTGCTGCACCCATCAACTCGTCAGCACTCATCAACTCGTCATTTACATCAGGTATAACTCCCAATGCAATCCCTCCCCCCTACCCCCTCCCCATGATAGGCCCCAGTGTGTGATGTCCCCCTTCCCGAGTCCAAGTGATCTCATTGTTCAGTTCCCACCTATGAGTGAGAACATGTGGTGTTTGGTTTTCTGTTCTTGTGATAGTTTGCTAAGAATGATGGTTTCCAGCTGCATCCATGTCCCTACAAAGGACACAAACTCATCCTTTTTTACGGCTGCATAGTATTCCACGGTGTATATGTGCCACATTTTCTTAATCCAGTCTGTCACTGATGGACATTTGGGTTGATTCCAAGCCTTTGCTATTGTAAATAGTGCCGCAATAAACATACGTGTGCATGTGTCTTTATAGCAGCATGATTTATAATCCTTTGGGTATATACCCAGTAATGGGATGGCTGGGTCTTATGGTACATCTAGTTATAGATCCTTGAGGAATCGCCATACTTTTTTCCATAATGGTTGAACTAGTTTACAATCCCACCAACAGTGTAAAAGTGTTTCTATTTCTCCACATTCTCTCCAGCACCTGTTGTTTCCTGACTTTTTAATGATCGCCATTCTAACTGGTGTGAGATGGTATCTCATTGTGGTTTTGATTTGCATTTCTCTGATGGCCAGTGATGATGAGCATTTTTTCATGTGTCTGTTGGCTATATGAATGTCTTCTTTTGAGAAATGTCTGTTCATATCCTTTGCCCACTTTTTGATGGGGTTGTTTTTTTCTTGTAAATTTGTTTGAGTTCTTTGTAGGTTCTGGATATTAGCCCTTTGTCAGATGAGTAGATTGCAAAAATTTTCTCCCATTCTGTAGGTTGCCTGTTCACTCTGATGGTAGTTTCTTTTGCTGTGCAGAAGCTTTTTAGTTTAATGAGATCCCATTTGTCAATTTTGGCTTTTGCTGCCGTTGCTTTTGGTGTTTTAGACATGAAGTCTTTGCCCATGCCTATGTCCTGAATGGTACTACCTAGGTTTTCCTCTAGGGTTTTTATGATATTAGGCCTAACATTTAAGTCTCTAATCCATCTTGAATTAATTTTCATATAAGGAGTAAGGAAAGGATCCAGTTTCAGCTTTCTACTTATGGCTAGCCAATTTTCCCAGCACCATTTATTAAATAGGGAATCCTTTCCCCATTTCTTGTTTCTCTCAGGTTTGTCAAAGATCAGATGGCTGTAGATGTGTGGTATTATTTCTGAGGACTCTGTTCTGTTCCATTGGTCTATATCTCTGTTTTGGTACCAGTACCATGCTGTTTTGGTTACTGTAGCCTTGTAGTGTAGTTTGAAGTCAGGTAGCGTGATGCCTCCAGCTTCGTTCTTTTGACTTAGGATTGTCTTGGAGATGCAGGCTCTTTTTTGGTTCCATGTGAACTTCAAAGCAGTTTTTTCCAATTCTGTGAAGAAACTCATTGGTAGCTTGATGGGGATGGCATTGAATCTATAAATTACCTTGGGCAGTATGGCCATTTTCACGATATTGATTCTTCCTATCCATGAGCATGGTATGTTCTTCCATTTGTTGTGTCCTCTTTTATTTCACTGAGCAGTGGTTTGTAGTTCTCCTTGAAGAGGTCCTTTACATCCCTTGTAAGTTGGATTCCTAGATATTTTATTCTCTTTGAAGCGATTGTGAATGGAAGTTCATTCATGATTTGGCTCTCTGTTTGTCTGTTACTGGTGTATAAGAATGCTTGTGATTTTTGCACATTAATTTTTTATCCTGAGACTTTGCTGAAGTTGCTTATCAGCTTAAGGAGATTTTGGGCTGAGACAATGGGGTTTTCTAAATATACAATCATGTCATCTGCAAACAGGGACCATTTGACTTCTTCTTTTCCTAACTGAATACCCTTGATTTCTTTCTCTTGCCTGATTGCCCTAGCCAGAACTTCCAACACTATGTTGAATAGGAGTGGTGAGAGAGGGCATCCCTGTCTTGTGCCAGTTTTCAAAGGGAATTTTTCCAGTTTTTGCCCATTCAGTATGATATTGGCTGTGGGTTTGTCATAAATAGCTCTTTTTGAGGTATGTTCCATCAATACCAAATTTATTGAGCGTTTTTAGCATGAAGGGCTGTTGAATTTTGTCAAAAGCCTTTTCTGCATCTATTGAGATAATCATGTCGTTCTTGTCTTTGGTTCTGTTTATATGCTGGATTATGTTTATTGATTTGCGAATGTTGAACCAGACTTGCATCCCAGGGATGAAGCCCACTTGATCATGTTGGATAAGCTTTTTGATGTGCTGCTGAATCCGGTTTGCCAGTATTTTATTGAGGATTTTTGCATTGATGTTCATCAGGGATATTGGTCTGAAATTCTCTTTTTTTGTTGTGTCTCTGCCAGGCTTTGGTATCAGGATGATGTTGGCCTCATAAAATGAGTTAGGGAGGATTCCCTCTTTTTCTATTGATTGGAATAGTTTCAGAAGGAATGGTACCACTCCTCCTTGTACCTCTGGTAGAATTCAGCTGTGAATCCATCTGGTCCTGGACTTTTTTTGGTTGGTAGGCTATTAATTATTGCCTCAATTTCAGAGCCTGTTATTGGTGTATTCAGGGATTCAACTTCTTCCTGGTTTAGTCTTGGAAGAGTGTAAGTGTACAGGAAATTATCCATTTCTTCTAGATTTTCTAGTTTATTTGTGTAGAGGTGTTTATAGTATTCTCTGATGGTAGTTTGTATTTCTGTGGGGTTGGTGGTGATAACCCCTTTATCATTTTTTATTGCATCTATTTGATTCTTCTCTCTTTTCTTCTTTATTAGTCTTGCTAGCGGTCTGTCAATTTTGTTGATCTTTTCAAAAAACCAACTCCTGGATTCATTGATTTTTTGGAGGGTTTTTTGTGTCTCTATCTCCTTCAGTTCTGCTTTGATCTTAGTTATTTCTTGCCTTCTGCTAGCTTTTGAATGTGTTTGCTCTTGCTTCTCTCGTTCTTTTAATTGTGATGTTAGAGTGTCAATTTTAGATCTTTCCTGCTTTTTCTTGTGGGCATTTAGTGCTATAAATTTCCCTTTACACATTGCTTTAAATGTGTCCCAGAGATTCTGGTATGTTGTATCTTTGTTCTCATTGGTTTCAAAGAACATCTTTATTTCTGCCTTCATTTCGTTATGTACCCAGTAGTCATTCAGGAGCAGGTTGTTCAGTTTCCATGTAGTTGAGCGGTTTTGATTGAGTTTCTTAGTCCTGAGTTCTAGTTTGATTGCACTGTGGTCTGAGAGACAGTTTGTTATAATTTCTGTTCTTGTACATTTGCTGAGGAATGCTTTACTTCCAACTATGTGGTCAATTTTGGAATAAGTGTGATGTGGTGCTGAGAAGAATGTATATTCTGTTGATTTGGGGTGGAGAGTTCTATAGATGTCTATTAGGTCTGCTTGCTGCAGAGATGAGTTCAATTCCTGGATATCCTTGTTAACTTTCTGTCTCGTTGATCTGTCTAATGTTGACAGTGGAGTGTTGAAGTCTCCCATTATTATTGTATGGGAGTCTAAGTCTCTTTGTAAGTCTCTAAGGACTTGCTTTATGAATCTGGGTGCTCCTGTATTGGGTGCATATATATTTAGGATAGTTAGCTCTTCCTGTTGAATTGATCCCTTTACCATTATGTAATGGCCTTCTTTGTCTCTTTTGATCTTGGATGGTTTAAACTCTGTTTTATCAGAGACTAGTATTGCAACCCCTGCTTTTTTTTGTCCTCCATTTGCTTGGTAAATCTTCCTCCATCCCTTTATTTTGAGCCTATGTATGTCTCTGCATGTGAGATGGGTCTCCTGAATACAGCAGACTGATGGGTCTTGACTCTTTATCCAGTTTGCCAGTCTGTGTCTTTTAATTGGAGCATTTAGTCCATTTACATTTAAGGTTAATATTGTTATGTGTGAACTTGATCCTGCCATTTTGATATTAACTGGTTATTTTGCTCGTTAGTTGATGCAGTTTCTTCCTAGCCTAAATGGTCTTTACATTTTGGCATGTTTTTGCAATGGCTGGTACCAGTTGTTCCTTTCCATGTTTAGTGCTTCCTTCAGGGTCTCAAGAGTTGTAAGGCAGGCCTAGTGGTGACAAAATCTCTAAGCATTTGCTTATCTGTAAAGGATTTTATTTCTCCTTCACTTATGAAACTTAGTTTGGCTGGATATGAAATTCTGGGTTTAAAATTCTTTTCTTTAAGAATGTTGAATATTGGCCCCCACTCTCTTCTGGCTTGGAGAGTTTCTGCCGAGAGATCTGCTGTTAGTCTGATGGGCTTCCCTTTGTGGGTAACCCGACCTTTCTCTCTGGCTGCCCTTAAGATTTTTTCCTTCAACTTTGGTGAATCTGGCAATTATGTGTCTTGGAGTTGCTCTTCTCGAGGAGTATCTTTGTGGCTTTCTCTGTATTTCCTGGATTTGAATGTTGGCCTGCCCTACTAGGTTAGGGAAGTTCTCCTGGATGATATCCTGAAGAGTGTTTTCCAACTTGGTTCCATTTTCCCCCTCACTTTCAGGCACCCCAATCAGACGTAGATTTGGTCTTTTTACATAATCCCATACTTCTTGCAGGCTTTGTTCATTTTTTTTTCTTCTTTGTTCTTTTCGTTTCTCTTCTCGCTTCATTTCGTTCATTTGATCCTCAATCGCTGATACTCTTTCTTCCAGTTGATCGAGTTGGTTACTGAAGCTTGTGCATTTGTCACGTATTTCTTGTGTCATGGTTTTCATCTCTTTCATTTCATTTATGACCTTCTCTGCATTAATTACTCTAGCCACCAATTCTTCCACTTTTTTTTCAAGATTTTTAGTTTCTTTGCGCTGGGTACGTAATTCCTCCTTCAGCTCTGAGAAGTTTGATGGACTGAAGCCTTCTTCTCTCATCTTTTCAAAGTCATTCTCCGTCCAGCTTTGATCCATTGCTGGCGATGAGCTGCGCTCCTTTGCCGGGGGAGATGCGCTCTTATTTTTGGAATTTCCAGCTTTTCTCCCCTGCTTTTTCCCCATCTTTGTGGTTTTATCTGCCTCTGGTCTTTGATGATGATGGTGACGTACTGATGGGGTTTTGGTGTAGGTGTCCTTCCTGTTTGATACTTTTCCTTTTAACTGTCAGGACCCTCACCTGTAGGTCTGTTGGAGATTACTTGAGGTCCACTCCAGACCCTGTTTGCCTGGGTGTCAGCAGCAGAGGCTGCAGAAGATAGAATATAGCTGAACAGCGAGTGTACCTGTCTGATTCTTGCTTTGGAGGCTTCCTCTCAGGGGTGTACTCCACCCTGTTAGGTGTGGGGTGTCAGACTGCCCCTAGTGGGGGATGTCTCCCAGTTAGGCTACTCAGGGGTCAGGGACCCACTTGAACAGGCAGTCTGTCCCTTCTCAGATCTCAACCTCCCTGTTGGGAGATCCACTGCTCTCTTCAAAGCTGTCAGAGAGAGTCGTTTGCGTCTGCAGAGGTTTCTGCTGCTTTTGTTGTTTACTGTGCCCTGTCCCCAGAGGTGGAGTCTACAGAGACAGGCAGGTTTCCTTGAGCTGCTGTGAGCTCTACCCAGTTCGAGCTTCCCAGCGGCTTTGTTTACCTACTTAAGCCTCAGCAATGGTGGGCGCCCCTCCCCCAGCCTCGCTGCTGCCTTGCTGCGATCACAGACTGCTGTGCTAGCAATGAGGGAGGCTCCGTGGGGTGGGACCCTCCTGGCTAGGTGTGGCACAATCTCCTGGTGTGCCTGTTTGCTTAAAGCACAGTATTGGGGTGGGAGTTACCCGATTTTCCAGGTGTTGTGTGTCTCAGTTCCCCTGGCTAGGAAAAAGGATTCCCTTTCCCCTTGTGCTTCCCAGGTGAGGGGATGCCTCGCCCTGCTTCAGCTCTCGCTGGTCGGGCTGCAGCAGCTGACCAGCACCGATTGTCCGGCACTCCTTAGTGAGATGAACCCAGTACCTCAGTTGAAAATGCAGAAATCACAGGTCTTCTGTGTCGCTCGCGCTGGGAGTTGGAGACTGGAGCTGTTCCTATTTGGCCATCTTGCTCCGCCCCTCAGGAATTCAAATATTTTTCTTATGTCCCATTCTTCACCTCATGATGAATACACCGCTTGCCTTCATAACTATATAAAACTGGTGCTAGTCTCTCCTGGCACTTAGTAACACCAGCTTAACTCTTTACACTTTACCAACTAAGTCAAGAGTAGCACATCTGGCCATTATAAATGTCAAGGAATGTAAATAATAACTTTCTGTATCTCTAAAACTAATTAGTAATCCTCCTTCTCCCTGGTCAGATATATCCTTAAAACCCCAATCATTTGACATAAGATGAAATATCAAAACCCAAACAGAAATACATAAGATTACTAAGGAAAACAGCAAACACCACGTGAAAAGGTGCTCATCATTAATCATTTTAGAAACACAAATTAAACCCACTATGAGACAGGACTCCTCATTCACTAAAGGCTAAAATTAAAACGACAGCTAAAAATACCAAGTACTGGCAAGGACGTGGAATAAATACTCTGAACCTCCCAACATATATTGCTGTTGGGAATGTAAAATTTCAGCAAATGCTGAAAAGTTTAGCAGTTTCTTATACAAACACACTTACTATAATACAACAACCTTAATCTTGGGTATTTACCCAACAGAAATGAAAATATGTAACCACACACAGACTTATATACTTATGTTCATAGCAGCTTTATTCATAACAGCAAAAAAAACCTGAAAATAACTCAAATGTCCATTAACTGGTAAATGAATTAACAAACTAGTATGACTATACAATGCAAATACTACTGAATGATAGAAGATAAAACAGGAACTAACTACTAATACATATAACAGTGTCAGTATCTCAAAAGTATTATGTTCAGTGAAAGAAGCTGGACACAAAAGACTGTATCTGATTCTGGTTATTTGAAATTCTAGAAAAGGCAAAACGAAAGTGACAAACAGCAGATCAATGGGTTGCCAGGGGGTAGAAGTGGGGGCAAGGGATTGACTACAAAAAATAAAAGGGAAACTTTTAGGTGACAGAAATGTTCTATATCAGCCAGGCACAGTGGTTCATGCCTGTATTCCTAGCACTTTGGGAGGCCGAGGCAGGCGGATCAGGAGGTCAGGAGTTCGAACCCAGCCTGGTCAACATGGTGAAATCCCATCTCTACTAAAAATACAATAGTTAGCCGGGTGTGGTGGCACGTGCCTGTAATCCCAGCTACTCAGGAGGCTGAGGCCGGAGAATCGCTTGAACCCAGGCAGGCGAAGGTTGCAGTGAGCTGGGATCGTGCCATTGCATTCCAGCCTGGGTGACAGAGAGAAACTCCGTCTCGGGGGGGGGAAAAAGAAATGTTCTATATCAAGACTGTGGTGGTGGTAATTACATGACTACGTATTTGACAAAATTCACTGAATTATATACTTAAATTGGTTAATTTTATTATATATCATACCTTAAAATTTATTATATATAAAATAATACCTAAAGTTTATATGTATCAAAATGGAACAATGGTAACATGATTTACTTTGCTACATTTCCAAATTTTTCCAGTGAGGATGTATTATTTTAAAATAAGAACAAAAATCCCATTTAAGAACAATTAGCATATTACAAATATATGAGTATACATGATCGCAACGACTTATAAATAAATAAAAACTCAGAGCTAAGAACAGAAGGAAATTTACCACTATTTACTTTGGGTAAAGGAGTACTAAAATTCCTCCTAAAGCTTTTGTATAATTCATAACTTTTAGGGGACAACTTTGTTTTAAAAATGCAGTAATAGAGAATGCCCTGCAATAATTGGTATAAGTTTATCCAGAGTTTTGCCCAAATTAATTAATTGGGAAGGCATCACATGTGCTCACTTTTCAAAGATGCTTTTGAAAGATTATTCAGTAGTTTAATTTCTTTTTGTTTTTTCCGGTAAGTCTCTGTTTCAGGTATTTTTTTTTTCAAGAGTTATTCTCTGCATTACTCAAAATGATGAATCAAACAGACTTTGCTTCTTAATTTAATGTCTTATTCTTTAAAAACCCCTAAAGAACAAACAGTTCTTAGACCTGGAATGTATTTTCTACTCAGTAATGCCCTATTTTGTAAAGAAAAGAAACAGAACATAAGTAGCACCTTGGATCAAATCGTCCATTCTGATCAGCTGTACAGAAGACATAAATTGGAGGTAACAATAACTGCTTTAATCTCTGCGAATACCTCATCAATTAAATAATTCCTCAGGAACACTTTTCCCATTCATATGGGAATTAAATATTGGTTTGCAAACACAGAACCAACTAACAATCTTTTTTACAGAATCTCTAAATCCTTTCTTCCAAGACCATTCTGGCCAACTGACTGGATTTAAACTGGATAATAAAAGCAAGGAAAAAAAAAAAAAAAGCACAGACATAAACTCTTACAGAGCAAGAAAGACCAGATGGTCACCTCGACTTTAGAGGCAAAACCAGTATGCTCTAATATTGTGACACGACTCTAATGCCAGAATTCAATGAGAGACGGATCACTTTTAGAAGAACAGCCAAGATAATGGACTCAAGACATAACAGGTAACACACATTCCCAGGATTGCGAGCAGTACCCGAACAAGAGCTGTTAATGGATCATTGTAGCATTATCAATACATCCCAGTCATTGTATGATACCTTACTCTCTTGGTTTCCTTGTATTTGTTGGAAGGCACATTAAAATTTCCATTTTTTAGAGTGCAGAAAGATACTTTTCCTGTTTCTCTCTGCAGCATGTCCAGCACTTTTACACCTTCTGTCAGACAAACACGTTGAAATTCTTATATTGCAAAATCAATAATAATACTCAGTGATGGATAGTGTATGTTTCCGATTAACATCCTTTTTGCCAAGTTAAAAATACCCTACTAGGGACCAGGTGGAGTGGCTGATACCTGTAATGCCAGCACTTTTGGAAGCCAAGGCGGGCAAATTACTTGAGCACAGGAGTTTGAGACCAGCCTGGGCAACATGGTGAAACAATGTCTCTACAAAAAATACATAAATTAGCTAGGTGTGGTGGTGTAAGCCTGTAGTCCCAGCTACTTGGGAGGCTGAGGCAGGAGGATCACTTGAACCCAGGAAGTCGAGGCTGCAGTGAACTGAGATCATACCACTGCACTCCAGCCTGGGTGACAGGGCAAGACACTGTCTCCAAAAAACAAACAAAAAACTAACAATATCCTATGAAAAGTGGCTTAAACAATTGAAGGGTTTTTATCATATCAAAATAAGTTCACATGTAGAACAGTTCTAGAATGGATTAATTCTGTAGCTTACCAGCATTATCAAAGGCTCTGCTGAGTTCTATCTTTCCACTAAGCCAGCCTCAGTCTATGAGTCTGTGTCCCCTTGTGATCATTAGTTGGCTGCAGCAGTTCCAACTATCAGAGTCAGACAAGACAACATCCAGAGAGCGCAGGATTTCCTCCTCTATTAGTGAGTAAAACATTTTTCAGACACCCTCTTGAAGATCACTTCTCAGTTGCCATTCACTGGGACATGTTTATGTACTCACACCTTATCAATTATTTCTAAGGGGGATAAGACCACATGTGATTCATTTAGAACAGCAAGATTCACTCTTGGGGAAAGGGTCCAACATACCTGGGCACAAAGCTGCACAGAGGGGAACCCAAATAAGCAAAAAGAAGGGAGGGACAAAATAGTTGCTGGCCAGCAACCAACAGTATTTATCACTATCTGATAGGGCTGAAAATGTACAGCATGTGTTGTTACACTATTCCTTGGCTAAGAAGGTAAGTAGCAATAAAATAAAAAGTGTAATAAAATAGATCGTTAGACATTTACGAAAATACTTCAGGGACAACTAACAACTAAGATTCAGAGAGTACAGGCACTAGGCTATGTGCCAGGCACTAGCCTATGTGCTTTACATGTATTAATGTATTTCATCCTCACAACTGTTACCTTTACAGTCATCCCTCAGTATCTGTGGGGGACTGGTTTCCAACCTCAACCCCTCAAATACCAAAATCCATGGATGCTCAAGTCTTTTATATAAAATGGCATACTATGTATTTGCATGTTACCTAGGCACAACCTCCCATATACTTTAAGTCATCACTAGATTATTTACAATACCTAATACAATGTAAATACTATATAAATAGCTATTAAACTGTATTGTTTAGGGAATGACAAGGAAAAAAAGTCTGCACATGTTCAGTACAGACACAACCATCCTTTTCTTTTTTCAAATATCTTCTATCCACAGTTGTTTGAATCCACAGATGTGGAACACATGGATATGGAGGGCCAACTGTATCTTACAGACAAGGTAAAAGAGAGAGAAGCCAAGACTAAGTGACAGAGCTGAGACTGGAACCAAGGTAATCAGGCTTCAGACCATGCTCTCAATTGCTATATTATGCTGCTACAGGGTGATGTAAAAAAGGCACATGTTTTAAAAATAGTAAACACAGCAAATGAACCAAGCCATAGGTGGAAATGTAGAAACCAATCCAAGAAGTTGGCTGAGATTTAACATTGTACATTTTATTAAATACTGGACTTTATTACAACAAATTAATTTACTTCCGATAGAAGTTTCATTTTCAAAAATGTGGTTGTGTTCAAATTCTTAATTGACACTGTTTTTTTGGGTAAACATCCTATTTTTACTGGTGGTATCATCAATCATTATAAGAAAGATTAATTTTGTATAACAGGACAAAGGAATTTCTCAAGTGGACAATACTCAATATAAATAAAGGGAATATACTCCCAAAGAGTGGGCATGACCACAGCAGAGTATATGATCAGAGAACATATTGTTTTTACGGGGTGTGTGTGTGTGTGTGTGTGTGTGTGTGTGTGTGTGTATATATGTATGTATGAAATAGTTCCATATAACATCATGTCATGCACATTAAGTCTTTACTACCTACTGAAAGTTTCTACCTTACACATGAAAATTGGTCACGTCCCAGGATTTGGCATCCAGCCAAAATTTAAACAATGATGAAGAATGGCTGTCAAACAGACTTTTCAGACCACCCCTGCAAAGCTGTCAGCTGTAATATCCATCCTGGAATCGTGGCGGAAAGTTCCTGGGAGTTGCCTTTTCCTGTGTTTTGATCAAGTCTATAATAGCTGACAGCACTGCACAGTCTCTGGATTTAGTGTCATTCCAGTCTACAGGATGAGGACTTTCAATCTTCTCTTGCAGAAGAATATCTAGCTCCTTTCTTAATTCCTAAGGTTGAAAAAATTATACATATTCAACAAAGGCAGATATATTGCCAAATAACATAATAAATGAAACTGATTTACCTGATACAAGGAGTTACAAAAGCGATGGCTCAAAAGCTAAAATATTTAGTGAGCAATCAACTAAAGTGTGGTTATGAGCGAATAACTAAAGTTAAAATTCACATGCAATCACATTGAGCCATTTAGAATGGCTGGTCTGCTACCATCTCAAAAAACAATTCAGAAAAACCAGGAACCATTTTTTCAAAATTACTTGCTCTGCTGAAATACAGCAAGAAATGTTAATATATGTAACATTTTGAACAAAACCACTTGACCACATGCTGACTTACATGTAGATTAAAGATAATCACATAAAGTCAGTTACCTTAACAAGATGGGCAATTCTTGCTGGAGACTGAAATACAATCCACTCATCTACAGCAATAGTTTCCTGATCGTTATCCTTCTGGATGGAAATATCACCTCCAAAAAACAAGAGACAGTATGGGGAAACCTCTGTGCAGTCATACAAATATATCTGTAATGAAAATTAAAGTGAATTAATACATTCAGGAGTCTGAAAAGATTACTACATAAATTCAACAATATTACCAGTATTAATTAATGAGTACCTTCCTTCTAAAATATTAACCTGCTATTGTAATTACAGAGATTAATTTGTAAGATACCATTTTAAATAAGCCATCTTCATTATTCAGAGAACACAGGAATATTTTTTAGTTTAAACTAAGCACTACTGTTTGAACAAAATATTTTGAGTGACGAAACCAAAACACGAATATAGCTGAAGTTATTTTTATCCAGTTTTTTAATAAATCATCTCAAATTACTGTTCTAAAGAGAAAATATAAACAGAATCTCATTTAATATGCTGAATGATACTTATAAGATATATTGACATGCTAACAAAATTCTCTATACAATGTAAGCTCCTGTATACCATAAAATATGCCAATATTTCTTGAAAGCAAGTTCTGAAAGAAAATTATGCAATCCAGTAACTGTCCTAACTAAACTACAAAGATCTATCATTACAGACCTGAAAATTAAAAGAATAGGTTGTTTGAGGGACAAAGTTACTCATGTCACAGGAGTAAGAAACAACAAAAAAGTTTGTATATAATTATTAAAACTGTCATAAAAATATAATGAGACAGATAATCAGATCCTTAATTATTGTAAGTGTTCACTTACACTGCTTGTTCTCATCTTCAGGTGATAGATAAGCCAGTTGTAGTGAAAGTCTGTTTGCTCCACATTAACAGATTTAGGATGAATAGCAACCAGGCCATCAGTTTTTGTGTAAACTTTCACCCTTTAAAAAAAGTTAAAATGCAGTTTGTTAAAAAGAAGTCTTCTAGAGGATTTATGTTTGTTTGCTTTAACACTACTTGAAAAACTGATAGAAGAGCTTGGTAAAAACCAAACAAATTCCGGAATCTAAAAAAACTCCAGAGAATGGCCGGGTGCGGTAGCTCACGCCTGTAATCCCAGCACTTTGGGAGGCCGAGGCAGGTGGATCACGAGGTCAAGGTGATCAAGACCATCCTGGCTAACATGGTAAAACCCCGTCTCTACTAAAAATACAAAAAAATTAGCCAGGCATGGTGACGGGAACCTGTAGTTGCAGCTTCTCCAGAGACTGAAGCAGGAGAAAGACCTGAACCCAGGAGGCGGAGCTTGCAGTGAGCTGAGATCGCACCATTGCAATCCAGCCTGGGTGACAGAGCGAGACTCCGCCTCAAAAAAAAAAAAAAACCACTCCAGAAAATAATTCAGTTTATTTTTGCAAAAAATATATTTATATTTGAGGACAGAGCACAATTTCCTTAACAATATATGAAAAAATGCTATCAGTATGAATAATTTAAATCATGTAACTAATCTTCTTGCAGGTATAATTACTCAATATTTTAGAAAAATGACAGAATATTCTTTTCCTTAATGTTAATGCACACTATCCCACTGAAGAATAAAGAACAAAATAAATATCTAAAATAATTAAGTGATTCGTATCAAGAGAAGAGTCTATACATTTTACTATGACAATTGTATTGATAAATAGCCCTTGACTTACAAAATAACTGTAAAATTAATTTAAAAATTTTAGAGTATGACCCAGATGAACAAAAAATGAAAAGTTAAGAATTCTATTTAAATTCCTGTTGACAATTCTAATTCAATCTTTTTTTTTGATAGTCATATACACAGTCATATACATTTGATAGTCATATACTTTTTTTATAGTCATATACATTTTATCTCAATTTGTAAACATCTTTAATGTTATTCAACAGGGAGATGTTTAATAATTTTTAAATAGTTAATGTTAATTACCTGTATTAAATTAACAGCATAAAAGCTAATAATCCACTAATCTTTCCTATTTGTTTTTACGAGTGTCTCTTCTGAAGTTTTTTTTTTTTTTTGAGATGGAGCCTTGCTCTGTCACCCAGACTGGAGTGGAGGGGCCCAATCTCAGCTCACTGCAGCCTCCGCCTCCCGGGTTTCGGTGATTCTCCTGCCTCAGCCTCCCCGGTAGCGGGGATTACAGGCATGTACCACCACCACGCCCAGCTAGTTTTTGCATTCTTAGTAGAGATGGGGTTTCACCACGTTGGCCAGGCCAGTCTCAAACTCTTGACCTCAGGTGGTCCACCCACCTCGGCCTCCCAAAGTGCTAGGATTACAGGTATGAGCCACCGCACCCAGCCACTTCTGAAGTTCTAAGAATTCATAATACTTGTAGTTAAAATCATGAATCATAGTCATGAATTCATAGCTCTAAATACTGAGAATAAAACCAAAAAGTATTTTTTCTCACTTAAGTCAATTTACCAATGCCACCCTGCAACCCTGCATAACTAGAGCAGTAGAAGTTGGAAAATTTCTTTTTTTTTTTTTTTGAGACAGGGTCTTGTTCTGTCACCCAGGCTGGACTGCAGTAGCATGATCTCCTTTCACTGTGCAATGGTGTAATCTTGACTCACTGCAACCTCCACCTCCTGGGCTCAAGCAATCTGCCTGCCTCAGCCAACCAAAGTGCTAGGATTATAGGTGTGAGCCACTGTGCCTGGTCCAGCAAATTTCTATACAGGACCAGATAGTAAATATTTTAGGATCTATATTTGGGGGTCTATAATTTCTGTCACAACCACTTAACTCTGCTAGTGTAGAATAGATAACATGAAAACAAATGGGCCTGGCTGTGTTCCAACAAAAAATGTACAAAACCAAATTTTTGGCTTATAGGTCAAAATTTGCTGACCCCTAGTCTGGACAAAACTAATGCACCAGTCCAAGGAAAAAACTATGTTTGTTCATAAAGCCCTCCCAGGATGGCAGAGAGGAAAATAAAATGAATTTCAAAGTAACTCTCTGTTAAGCTACCTGTAAAGTTAGGTACACATTTAAAAAAAAAAAAAAAAAAAAATTGTCCAAGTATTGATTTTGAAAAAGTACTTAGATCACGTAAAATGTAAATAATCCAACCATAATGATTAAAATTCATCAGTTACCCATTCCTTCATACCTTGGAATAAGGTTTCTTGACTTTAGTACTACTGACACAATGTTACAACAACCAGAAGTATCTCTAGACACTGTCCAATGTTCCCTTTGGGGGCAAAATCACCCCGGTTGAGAACCATTGCCCAAGAACAATGCCTGCACTTTGGCCTATCTATAAAGTCTATATTTTTTCATGTTTGTAATTCTAGAATATCCAACTTTCATTTAACATCAGTTTAAATATTTTACATGTTACTACACAATGACTGTTTTAATGCCCACCTATGGAGATGCATTATATAGTATTATAAAACCACAATTTTCCATTTGCTACTAGAAATCTGTATTATTTACAATACAGCCATTAGAAAACATTTGAAATTACTTCCTTAAGACATGTCTATCAAATTAAAAACTCACTCATCCATGCACTGGGTCAGTGACTATTTTAATGACTCAATACATAATTCTAACCCAGAGTACCTTCCAAAATAGTAGCAACCACACTACTGGCCATCTGTGACTCTTAGTTTCTCTGTATCCTTTAGCTAGAATGAGCTCATTCTAGCTCATGCTTCACTGCTATCTCCAATTACTACTGAGGCTATCTACACATATGTTATTATACTTTATTTCTCAAAATAGTGATATAACAATTTTATTCAAAGAGCTAAGTTATCCATTTTATAAGACAAGAGGAAAAAAATTTTCTGAAATAAAATCTACTCTAAGCAATTTCAATCCAGGCACTGGTATTTACTGGCAGGCTGGCTTTTCTAATATTTACACTGGCATCACGTGGTAGCATTCTTTGTGAATAATGGGTTATCAGAGAGGTGATTCCAGGATATGTTGTGAGGGAAAGTGATACCAATGCTAAACAGTTCACCTTCTCTGAAATGATTAAAAGAACAAGAACATAACCCACATATGAGTAAGAACAAATTTATAATATAAGCCTTGTTACATGAGATTTCAAAAGTTTAAGAAGAGAATTACAAGTAATTCATAATAATCTTCAATGCTTACATTTTTCTTTTTTTACCCAAATTTAGTCGAATTTTAGCAACTTTGGGATATAAACCAGCACAGATGACAGCTTTAATTATCTTCTCATTATCTATGGTGGGGGGGGTGAGAAGGTAGAGGGAAAAACAAGTAAAATACTGATACAATAGAAAAAAGATACTTATTTACACTGTGTTTTCTGCTGTACCTGAATTTATATTAGATTCTGGATCTTTAGGATTTCTACTGCTTACAAATCCGGCTCCAAGAAGATGCTCAGCAAACTGTCCTTTCATGTTATGCAGCATCTAGGGAGCAATGGTAACAAATAGAACTAGAATACCTTTCACACATTGAGACTATAAAATATACACTAATAGATAAATTGAGTTGTAAGCTCTCTCTGCTTTATGAAAACTTTTGCAAACATGTTTTAAAGCAAAGGCTGGCAAACTACAAAAGCTGTTTTTGTCAATAAAATTTTATTGGAACACAGCCACACCCATTCATCTACATTTGGT
Organism: Macaca thibetana thibetana; assembly: GCF_024542745.1. Lineage (NCBI taxonomy): Eukaryota > Metazoa > Chordata > Mammalia > Primates > Cercopithecidae > Macaca > Macaca thibetana. The sequence goes on from NC_065579.1 coordinate 56,947,280, forward strand.
TGCTTTTGCACTACAATAGTAGAGGTCAATGCTTATAACTGAGCTTATGACCTGTAAACCTAAAATATTACCTGACTTTTCATTGAAAAAGTTTGCATGTTGTAAGGAACAGCCACCGATGTTTAAGGATTACTCCATTTTGTGAAAGACTAATAGAATTTTTAAAATTACTTTCCATCCCCATTTTAAAAACAATATAGAAAAGCATAAAGAAAATAATCAACATCCACATTTCTATGACTGAGAATTAAATATGATTAACAATGGCACGTAAACTTAAGGTTTTTTTTTTTTTTTTTTTTTTTTTTTTTGGAAAAAAACGATACATGGCTTATTATAAAGCATTCAAGTAATTATAAAGCATTCAAGTAATATAGAAAAGTACTTCCCATGCCTCAATACTCAGTCTTTCTAAATAAACAAGATTGCAGACACCTATTAAGCATATATATTGATAGAAGAAATGTATCCTAATGACAGAATCATAGTATAGAAATTCTTTATACAACAATTAACTTTAGTTCAATTTAAAGAAAAGTTAAATAGAAATGAAAGTGAATGACCAGTGAATCTTAAATTTTCATAAGCACAGAAATATTTCCTAAGGAATTCCTTTTAGAGATTATGAAATATAAAGTTGGTTATATTTAAGTATATATCCCTTTTATGAAAGGTGTGACTTCCCCACCTAATTTCCTTACACCTGACTTTCTTAGACACCTGCTGGTTTTTACTGCCATTATTTTATACTATTCAGGATAATAACCTTTACATTCTATTTTTCATGTATAATTCCTAACACCATTTTATTATTAGCTCTATATTTAAATACTTCTAATGTATACTACCAGCTGATAAAGCATGCACTCTCCAATCCTGAAATCTCCACTGTGATTCCCCTTTTAATTGACAGCACTTCACTGTCAATGGGCTTTTCAAGAAGAGATCAGGGTTATAGTATTTCTTGAGTATTTTCTTGAATACCTGTTGTTTTTCTTTACACCTGAATTCGTATCCTGACGACATGACATTCTCAAACACTTGGATTCAGTTATGTTTTCATACTTCTGTTCATTTTTTCCATTTCAAAAAAAATGTTCTTATATGTGGCTCAAAATAAATATTCAATTACACAGGATTTCTATGCAGATACTAATATCTACTGTTCTCATGATGGATCAGTTCTGTCTTCCTGTCTTTAAGATTTTACTTATTGCTTTAATTTTTGTCTTTTTCAGGTACCTCCATAAACTGTGATTAGTTCAAGCTTTTTTCCTATGGCAATAACTTGTTTTTAAGGGGTGTCCATTCTATTCCTTGTGATTTCTTTTGTTCTTCAATTTGTTTTCTCAGCTCAAGAGTCTTTTCATTCACTCTATTGTTTATTTTCTAACCTTTGTTTTGCTGGATTCATATTCTTATTAGCTATTCCATATCATGAAACAGCTGTAAGGTGTTTTCTATTGAAACATGGCATTCCATTCTTTTTTTTTGTCTTTTCTTTTCCTTTCTTTTCGATTTGTGGTGAACCTTTTTTTCCATTTTGCTAATGACTGGGCACTTCTGATTCGGTACGTTAGATTTTTTTGTTTACTACTTTGTACATCTGTTAAACGTCCAGTATAAGGCCTCACGTCACATAGCTGGAGTGTATGTGTACTGAGAGATGAGGATATTTCTATTCCCACTGGCTTCGAATCCCCAGTTCAGTGTAGTCTGAAATATAATGGTATATGCACTCTTTACTGTTTTCTTCTGTTTTACAAATGCTTGTCTGCGGTGTTTCACTGTATTAAACCAGAAAACATACAGGTATCTATCCTATTTGATACTTTTCAACAGATTTTATAAGTGTTAGCAAAAATTCTCAGTCTGAATCATCAAAACGGCAACTAGAGTGTGGGGACAGGAACAGAAATTGAACCTTACTGTGCTTTGCTCTTATCCTCTGGAACTGTGTTTCTTTTCCTTGTTTTGTTGCAGTTGATTTAAGAAAGATCCCCCATTATTTTGGGTATATATACAAATATACTCAATTTCCATATATTTGACGTTTTTGCTATAGATCTAATTGTACAAAATGGATACACATATTCTGTAATCTAGCATACACGATAATTATTCCAAAACATTCACCATTACCTGCAGTGTGTTTGAAGACAGAAAATATTCCCAGCAATAGTCCTTTTCGTATCTGAAACCACGTCGTCTAGCCTCTTCCCAACCCTGTGGGGCAAAGAAATGAAGAAATATATATTCTTCCTGCAAACGAAGATTACTACTCATTTCCCTCTTTATTTCAGTAAAACTTTAATATTCTACTAATATTTAATTTTCTTTGTAAAAAATTCGAAGAACTTTATAACTGACAAACTAAAAACACATACGCTCCCCATGATCCTAGTCCTTGAGATAACCAACACTGAAGTTCCAGACCTTTATACAATTAAGTATACAGTAATATATTATGTATTTTACACAAAATGACATCCAAACTGTACATAATACACTAATCAAACAGAGCACACTATTAAACCGACCTAAATGCTATTACATATTTTCAAATTCACAACTTTTCTTTATGGCTTGCTTTTTTTTAGAGGAGGGAAATGGGGGAAAAAGGAAAGACAAGTTGAATAAGCTCAAAGACAAAAAAACTTGAATTTCCCCATAATATGCCATACGAAACAGAATGTAGAGCTACAGAAAAAAGATACTGCCTCTAAAAACCAAATTACATTTAAATTTTACCAAGATAGGTGATAAATGTTTACCCTCAGATACACCTGGCTTTTGGGAGGTGTCTCCCAATCTGAATTATGCACATGATTATGATTCTCTATTACATGTTAAATCTGAATACAGGGTAGTTTATTAATGAATAGAAAGAGATTGTCATGAATGTTAATAAGCCAAAGATACAAAGAAATTATTAAATACAAAATTTTAAAATAAACGATTCACTTGTTCATTCTTACCAAAAACTACTATGAATTATAACTTTTTTCAAATGTTCAGCTAAATTTCAACATTCTCAGCAATTTATTCCTGATATTTATGATTATATAATATAGATTTTGGTTTTTTGTTTTCATTGAGATGGAGTGTCACTCTGTCGCCCAGGTTGAAGTACAGTGGCACGATTTCGGCCCACTGCAACCTCTGCGCCCCCGGGTTCAAGCAATTCTCCTGCCTCAACCTCCTGAGTAGCTGGGATTACAGGCGCCCACCACCACACCCAGCTAATTTTTGTATTTGTAGTAGAGACAGGGTTTTGCCATGTTGGCCAGCCTGGTTTCAAACTCCTGACCTCAGGTGATCCGCCTGCCTCAGCCTTCCAAAGTGCTATAAATACAAGCATGAGCTACCATGCCCGGCCTTATGATAACACAGATTTCAAAAGGTTAAATATGATCCTTATTCTATTATCAGCATTTCATTTGAATAAACTGTCATAATCCAGAACAAGATTTTTTTTTTTACCTCAAATGCATTCACAACTGTTAAGTGATCACTTCTAGTATCTTTTGCCAATTCCTTTCTTCTTGCATCTGCAATCTTTTCTTTTCCCTTAAAAAGAGCAGATATAGGCAATTTAAATTGCTCTGATGCTATAACAGAGAACAGCATTCTAATAAAATGCTAATGAAAAATACATCTAAGCAACTCCTGTTCATATCTAAAATAAATTGATTTTGTTTCAATTTTTCTTACCAATGGAATGACAAATGGATCTTTGAAACTGAGACTAGCAGCAATAGTGAGTACTGGGTCTAAGCAGCAGAACAGAGCTCCAAAAAGAATCATTTTTCCAATATGTGGCTCAACGGGTAATCGTGCCAAGTGGACTCCAAGAGGTGTCAATTCTTCTTGTTTATCCAAAGCGTTCTGTAAAGGAAGAGTGTGTGTTTAAAATCAATCCTGTAAAGCATTACATTTAAAATGATTTTAGGTTGCTTTAAAAAGAGTAACAAGCCACTACTCTCTCTTCTAGTCCAAATGCCCGAAAATTGTTCAGCTTTAGTTTTCCCTACCAAAACATAAGTTTCGTGAGGTCAGCAAAGGTTACAAACTTATTTAAACGAAACCAAAATTAACGCGCATCTTGGCTTTTCTGTGTTAAGAAGAAATACCAGAAATGACAAACTTTTTGTTAAATAAAGAAAATCACCTAATAAAGTATAAAAGTTGTAGAAACAAATAACAAAAACAAAAGATACACTATCATACATTTGGAATGCATAATGCATACTCTCTAGTTTCTAGTAGTTTAGGTGACATGAGACAGAAAAGCAAAAGAAAAAGGAACTATCTAAAACCTTAGAAAAATAGGAGTGACTTCTGCTCTGATTCCCTAGGTCATCTGGTCCAACCACCCCACTGTGGACAGCTAGAAAAGTAGCCTGAAGATACCAAGGAGTTAACAAAGAATTACAAGTCAAGAGGTTAGGGAATGACAGACATCTAAGGGAGGTGAGTGTAGAGGTTGGGGCCTCTTTTCCTGGCAGAAAAGGAACATATCCTTGCTGAAAAAAAGCTACCCTCATCCCAAGCTTCAAATTTTTACCTATTTTTTGTAAACAGAATTTCCAGTGCACAATTAAAATAACTAGGCATACAGATGTAAACAAGAAATAATAATAAAAGAACTCATAAGCATCCCATCAGACACAGATTTTTACTCAACAGTTTTGGAGAAAATACCCTTAATTTTTTTTTTTAAGACCTCTTTCAAATGAAAGAAAAAAAAAAAAGAAAAACCCTCAACCTGTTTTCTGAATCTAGAATAGCTTGATATCTAAATTTTACAAGGACATCTGAAGAAAAGTGAATAAACTCACATACAAAAATCACAAAACAAAATAATGGCAAATGGAATGCTGGCAAGTTAGGTTTACTCTAAGAATAAAAATTTGTTTAATATTTGAAATATCAGTGTATCTGAATACATGAACCAACTAAAGAAGTCATACCATAATCTCATCAGAAGCAGAAGATACTTGATAAAACTGATTATTCATACAGGATAAAAATGTCTTAGTAAACTTAACGTAGTAAGAGCTTCCACACACCAAACAAAACAAAACAAAACAAAAAAATCAACAAACATTATACTCTCAATGACTTGCTGATGGCTGTTCCTTTACACTACCACATCACTTCTGCTCAACACTGTATTAAGGGTCCCAGAAACTTGAACAAGAATAAACAAAATTGTAATTATGTAGAGATGTGATTATATATGCAGCAAAAATCTACGTAAAGTGATTTGAATTAGGGGACTTTACAGCATTAATGAATACAAAGTCAATCATTCAAGCAACTTTATTTCTGTAAACTATCACACTCAAAAGATGATGAAATACCACTTATCTTCTAGGTTAGTGGTATTTTGGATTCTGCTTTTAAATATTTAAAATCTAAATTTTTAAAAATCTAAATAAAGACATATAAAACCCCAAAGATAACTCTAAAACACTGAGACTGAATACCCAAATAAACAGAGTAGTAGATGATGATCTTTTTGCTAAAACTCAATACTGTAAAGATACCAGTTCTCCCCAAAATGATTTATAGACAGAATTCAATCAAAATCAAACTCCCAAGATTCTCAAATGTATCTGGAAAAACAAAGCACCAAGAAGGGCCAAGACACTCGCCTGTTTTAAAACAATTCACTATTATTATTATTATTATTATTTTTTAGAGATAGGTCTTTTTCTGTCATCTGGTTTGGAGTGCAGTGGCACAAGCACAGCTCACTGCAACCCTCAAACTCCTGGGCTCAAGCAATCCTCCCACCTCAGTCTCTGGAGTCAAGACATTCTTGAAGAAGAATGAAAGGGAGTGATCTGTTCTACTAGAAAGCAAGACTTATCATAAAGCTAGAGTAATTAAGGCAATGTGATACCAGCTCAGGAGAGAAATACAGGCCAACAGACGAGAAATAAGCCTAGAAACTGACAAACAAATCCACAGACCTTGACCTATCAAAGACCACAGAACAAGGACAAAAAGAGATGAACTTTTCTATAAATGGTGCTCAGTCAATGCTCTACATATGTAAAAACTTTTATTTCTACCTCAATCCCAACACATATCAACTGCAGATGCATTATAAACAAAAACAACAAAAATTTTTTAAATGTATCTTTATGACCTCAGGAAAAGACTTATTAAAGGCTAAAAAGCAATAACCTTTGAGAATTATATATTTGACAGCATTAAAATTAGGAATTTAGGCTGGGAGTGGCGGCTCATGCCTGTAATCCCAGCACTTTGGGAGGCCAAGGTGTGCGGATCATACAGGAGTTCCACACCAGCCTGGCCAACATGGTGAAACCCCATCTCTACTAAAAATACAAAAATTAGCCAGGCGTGGTGGCACGTGCCGGTAATACCAGCAGGAGGCTAAGGAGAATTGCTTGAACCTTGGAGGCAGAGGTTGCAGGTTGCAGTGAGCCAAGATCACGCCACTGCACTCCAGCCTGCGTGACAGAGTGAGACTCTCTCAAAAAAAAAAAAAAAAAAAAAAAAAAGGGAATTTGTTTATCAAGGTATTAAAAACAGGTAAGTTGAAAACAGATATGCAATAATGCAATATACAACCAATAAAAGGTGCAGATGAAGAGTACACAAGAACTGTTATGATGATCTACAATCTAACAGAAAAACAGACACTAGCAATTTATCAAAGAGACTACACAAATGGATAATAAACATAAAAGCTGCTGAAAAATTCAATGATAGTCATAGAAATGCAAATTAAAACCACTACATACCTTTAGAATAAAAGGCCGATTAATACCAAGGAAGCTACAAAGCAACAGGAACCCTCACCCATCACTGGTAGGAGTTTAAGTGGTTTGCAGCTATGGAAAACTGTTGGGCGTTATCTACCGAACTTGATAATACATGTACCTTATAACCCAGGAGGTGGAGGTTGCAGTGATCTGAGATCACACCAGTGCACTCCAGCTTGGGTGACAAAGTGAGAGTCTGTCTCAAAAAAAAAAAAAAAGGAAAAAGACAAAAAAAAAAAAAAAAAAACACAAGAAAACCACAGCTAAAAGCAACAATACATTTGGATCTCATAATATTAAGTGAAATAATCCAGAGCTCTGCTCCCTCAAAGAACAAAAAAACCCACACACATTCTGTATGGGTAAAGTTCACGAAATAGGCAAAACTGAACTCTTCATGAAGATGCATACCTGTATGGTAAAACCATCAAAAAAAAAAAAAAAAAAAAAAAAAAAAAAAAAAGGAAGCCATTATAGTTAAAGTCATGATAGATGGTATCTATCATGATTGGGACAAAGGGACAGTGGAGTGATTGGGAGAGGGAAGGAAGGGGGCTTTCAGCATACTGAGAATGTTCTTCTTGACGTAAGTAATTACTACATAGTCCTTCCTTTGTGACGAATCATTTAGCTGCACATTTGTTTTACTCGCCAGTAATTAAAGACCAGTAACTTTAAAATTTCAAATTTTATGTAATCTTAAATCAGGCCTCCAATGAGAAAAAAAAGTGCAGAAAGATCCTAGTCTTTTAAGAATTATTACGAAGATATCACTTTATAACTTTCTAATGCCTATCTCATAACCTGATAGTTCTAAATTGATAGTCAAATAGCAAATCAAATTTGGCATTGGACATCACTGGTCTTCCTTGCAGTAATGAGAGTAAACATTATAATTAATTGGCTTACATGCTCTAGTATGGTAAGTTAGAATTAAAAAAACAAGTAAACAAATTTACCAGCTCCATCAGGTGTCTTATGGAGAGCAACACTGCCTCATTTGATGGTGGATCCATTAACCTACTCAGAAAATAAGCAATTCCACCTAGCCTTAAAATCTGGGGGTGGGGAAGACAAATATAATTAAACACATACAATATTAATATACTAGCATTACAACTTAGCCCTACCTGGGCTGATGACTCAAAGCATCAAATTTATACATGATTTTCAAGCTATTTTACCAAAATGAATTAAAATTATATTTGTATTTCTATAAAAACATGTTTAAAGGCCCATATATATATTACTACTTTCTACCATCAACTCTATTAATAGGAAAAGTAGTTGGCTAAAATCTTAATGAACAAGTTGATTATCCACTATCTTCAAAATAAGGCTAACTATATCAAAAGATACAAGACACTGAAAAAATAAGTAGTTTATAATGAAGGATAACATGTTAACATGTAATAACAGTAGAATGTTCACTGAGCACTTACTATTTGCCAGGCACTGTTCTAAGAATTTTAGGAGGTTAATTTAAACAACCTGCCCAATATAACAGAACTAGCTTTTCCGGGGTGGAAGCAGGATTCAAACACAGGCAGTCTGCCTCCTCTAGAGCAGTATGTAATTTAAAATTGCTTAATATACATTTGAAGGAAGTTTAAATACACAATTCACTAACACACACACAAAATAAATTGTGAGTTAATAATTCTTTCCTGGAGATTAATACAGTAATTTGTTCTATAAAAGATGTTGAAAATGAGATCACTTCCATTTAGTTTCTTCATTCTCCCAACTAATTTACCTTTATTTGTAAACAAAGTTCTTCCAAAGGAGTTCTCAAAATTTCTGGCAGTTGATAGTCATCTAGAAGACTTGCTCTAAGACCATTATACAGATGATAGCAATGACCAGGTTGAACTCTTAAAAACAAAACAAAACAAAACAAAACAAAGAGGGACAGTCATCAATGACTTTTTAGAACTCCAGAGAAAACAGTAGGCAGGGAAGTAGCCAATATCTATTTCTTATAAGCCACATAATAGCTAATGTACATAGTTATTTTTCCCTTTTTATGAATCATGTATTTGTTCTGTTTAGAAAAACCCTACACCCTCTACTCTTGTCACAGTTTTAAGAAAGATACACAATAATTCCTCCCCACGCCAATAATTTGCTTCCCTATTTCTGACAGATTCCAGATTACTGTGCTCAGTAACAGCAGTCTACTCAGGTTAAGGCTAAGAATAGTAACCTCAAGTATGCCTTGTGATCAATTATATTATGTAATGAATCCTGGCATTATGCTAACCTGTCTATATTACTGAAAAATATTTTAAGTACTGTATATTTTATTTAGTGAGTTCTCAGAGGGATATTAAAAGTTTTTGTTTTATATTTATAACTAGAGCCTTAAATGATACCATTTTTTGGACAATGATAAGACTAGATGTAGACTGGGCATGATGGCTCATACCTGTAATCCCAGCACTCTGGGAGGCCAAGGTGGGTGTATCACATAAGGTCAGGAGTTCAAGATCAGCCTGACCAACATGGTGAAACCTCATCTCTACTAAAAAAAAATACAAAAAATTAGCTGGCTGTGGTGGTATGCTCCTGTAGTCTCAGCTACTTGGGAGGCTGAGGCAGGAGGATCACTTGAACCCAGGAGGCGGAGGTTGCAGTGAGCCGAGATCATGCCACTGTACTCCAGCCTGGCGACAGAACGAGACTCTGTCTCAAAAAAAAAAAAAAAAAAAAAAAAAAAAGACTAGATGTGAAGTGGTGACCATATTCAAGTATTCTCAAGCAGAATAAATATTTCTATAGGCTCTTGCTGCTATAGGAACAAAAATGAATTCTAAAAATCTTAGCTATTTCTGCCATGAGTCTACATAGATCCATTGTCTATTATATAATATACCTGAATATCTCTCCAGTAGAAACTAAAATAAGAGTACCTCCATTGAGAGCCACATAGTATATAGCTTTTTCTGATCTCCAAAATAAGGCTTTGCTAAAAGAATTTTAATCTATAGACTCTACAAACGACTATTTTCCTTTTAAATTAAAACACCAATTTCAGGATTAGTTAAAATGCAATACTCTATTAAGTTTAGTTCTATTATTGTTTCATGGAACAAATCTAAGGCTTAGTGTGTTTACTATTCATATATAAAGGTGTGCCAAAACCTGTTCACTATGGTGAATACTTTTTGAATCAATATTTAGTGGTGATGGGTCTACGTGGGAAAACCTCAGTCTTTCTGGGTCCCTTATCAAGTTATTCCCTGATAACTGATTATCAGGAGGGTATACTTCTTTGACTAACCCACGATTTTGGTTCAACAGCATCAACTCTCTAATAAACTGTCTCGAAATCAAGTTATACTGGGATAATGTGCAAAGATTACAGCAAGTAAGTCAGAGCTTTATAGATATTCTACAAACTTAAAACAAGGGGTTGACAGATGGTCTGTAAAGTTTTCTTTCAACTCTCCTTTTCTTAAGTCTGTATCGAAAGATTAATGGAAATCTCTTATTCTATCTATAAAAGGTAAAAGAAAAACCCTCTTCTGAAAGTCCAGATATAATTCTATCACTCATATAAGTGTAGAAATACTGTGACATATGCATTAAAGTCCAATTTTTTGTAAAAGTTCAAGACAAATCATTTTTCCTACCATTAAGACAGAGATATTTTTACTTCTTAAGTTATTGTACCATTATGAGGAAAAGTACTTTCCTTGTGCTTTCATTGAAAAGTACTGGTGAAAAATCAGTACTGCTATAAAATCCAGTGATTACGAGTCTAGACTGTAGAGTCAGAATGTCTGGATTCAAATCCTGCGTCTGTAATTTCGAAAGTTATGGCACTTTGGACAAGTCATTTAACTTCCTTGTACCTTAATTTCCTTATCCATAAAATGGATATAATAACCTACCTCATAGTACTGTAGTGAGGATTAAGAAAGTTAATATGAATCAAGTGTTTAGGAGATGATCTGACACTCAAAAAGTATTAGTTGCTATTATTATTACACATATTATATGCTTTAAAAAAAGAAATGAAAACCAACTATTATAAATAACATAACTTATTAATCAAACTCAGAAGTTTAAGGCAAAGGATTCATAAAATAGAAAACTTGGCAGATACTTTTCCAAACTATGATTAAAATAACTTTCTATTTAAAAATGTTTTGCAGTAAGCTCAAAATAATAAGAAAGGTAACTCTTCTAATAAATATATTTAAATGCCAGCATCACATTTTGTTACACAAAATTTTTGTGTGTTCTAAAAGCTTTGGACAGAGTTCCCATCTTACCTTCCAGCTCGACCTTTTCTCTGTTTGGCATTAGCTTTACTAACCCACTCAGCGGACATTGTACTGATATTGTTCTGAGTATCAAAATGTGTCTCTTTGATTTTTCCTCCATCTATCACATAAACGACATCGTCTATGGTAATGCTGTTTGGAAAACAGATATATAAAATGTTAAAAAAAAAAAACACACATACACACACACATCAAAAGCACTATTAACCTATAAAAGACCAATAGACAGGGATTTCAGAGCATTTTTTTATTGGATCAAATGATTTTAGCCATTCAGGATGTTCACTACTCTTCACACCCACATTTACCAATATTATAGGGATCGAGTACCTAATAGTAGGTAGTGTCAGGCACTGTAAGTGACAGCACAGTATTAGTTCTTCAGATCATATACTAAATTCTTACTTGCCTACAGCCAAATATCACAGGTTGCCTCATACCTAGCTCCATGGGAACCCCAACAGCATGGTTTAATATCAGCTTCCATAAAAGAATCTGTTTCAGTGACTTAACTATGTCTTAGTACCCCAAGAGAATACAAGAAAATTTAAAGGCTGGATGTAACTAATTACCAAATACTACCCCCAACCAGAAACAGGCGAAAGGACAAAATTTACCTCAGCTCCCATGCTTCTTTAGGTAAACAAAACAAAATCTAACACCTTAAATGCTATTTCTGCGCTAAAGCATTATTATAGGTTAAAAAACCCCACAAAATTGGCCATGCATGGTGGCTCAGGCCTGTTATCCCAGCACTTTGGGAGGCTGAGGCAATAGGATCGTTTTGAGCCCAGGAGTTAGAAATCAGCCTGGGCAACACAGTGAGACTCTCTCTCTACAAAAAATGTTAAAAATCAGACAGGTGTGGTGGCACATGCCTGTGGTACAAGCTACTTGAGAGGCTGAGGTGGAAAGATCACTTGAGCTGAGGAGGTCAAGGCTGCAGTGAGTCATGATCGTACCACTGCACTCCAGCATGGGTGACAAAATGAGACCTTGTCTCGAAAAAGCCCACAAAAAATAAAACTATGCTCACTGCCATAAAAAAGGTTTTATTTTTAATAAATTACAAGGCATGTGGTAGAGAAAAAAGATTAACGTATGTAAATACTTTATGGTGTTTAATCAGTATTTGATATTTAAAACAACTTTTACCTAGTCTCCGCAATGTTGGTAGCAATTACTATTTTCCGAACACCAGGAGGGGTTCTTTTAAACACCTGTAAAAATAAATACATCAGAATCACAAAAGAACACTAATTTCTAATACATTATTTTTGTAATTAGAGGAATTTCTTCAGATACTGTTCATTTTTAGCATTCTATGTTCAGTCACTGACATATACATCTAATATTTATTGACGTATTTATAAAGTATAGATCATTTTCAATATTACAAAATTATCTTTTGGTAAACCAAACTAAATCTCCCACAGACGTCACAATCTTATCACAAACAAGATTTCCAATGAAGTATCATTATTTAAATATACAGCAGTTTTTTAACAAAAGCTGGAGGTTATAAAGTAGAGGGAGGGATATTTATGTTAAGGACAAGAATAATGAAGTCAAATCTCCATGGGTAAGAACAATAAACAATCAGGCAGATGCCCAACCCAGCAGAATAAATGTCAACTGTGCAGCTGTACCAACCACCGTCTACTAGCTTGAGATCAGACTGGAGTGAAAAAAAAATCCTCTTCAAATGGGGAATTCTACAAATACTGCCCACAACCCCGACAAAGTCACTAAAGTAGAAAGAAGATAGGTAATTAAGTACCACTGGCGATAATGCAAACAAACAAAAAAAAGCATAAACTTATCCTTTCATTTATAAAAGTGGCAATCAATAGAGAAAATGCTTCCCAGGCTACACACATACTCTCCAGCAAAGGAATACATAATTCACTAGGTTATGATGTGGAAGATGAATACTTTCACGCTGGTAACTCTTGCAGTCTTTGACATGAAGAGTTTTCTTTCTTGCCCCTTCTCTTCTCTCAGGTATGTACGCTAATTCGGGACTGAGGTACAGCAACAAAAATATTAAAAGGGTCTCAGAGAAAAATATGGTGATATTTTCTTACAAAAAGAGAAAAGGAGAAACTAGAAACGGGGAAAGGAGCAGGTTTTCTAATCAATTTCATTTTGCAAGAGCCTGCGAATACTATAGATCATAACATTATCCTGCCTCTGAGAATGCAGTGTTCACTCTAATTAGGAAAGTGCCTGTATCTGATGGAGTCAAAACATTCATAATACATTATTAAAACAAGAAATTTTATACCTGTGAATATACTAATTTTGTGAAATTAAATCTCAAATCATCATCAAACTGTAGTACGTCATAGATCACGAATTTCCACGTTTGGTTACTGTTGGTAGTACTGACATACCTCTTTCTCTTATTCAGGAAACCCAACCAAGTTACTGGTGAAACCGATTCTTTAAACTTTTCCCTAATGTAGACACAACTAATCTAATTTGTGGGTTATCCTCTAATATTCAAGTTTCTGAGCAATCATTCCCTGAAGACTCATTTGCAAAGGTTCTCAAATAAGTGTTTTTTACATGAATTACTATTTGAAAATGCCCCTTAAAAAAAATAAACGAAAACATGTAACAAGCAGTCCTTAAAGCTTGCCTCAGTTTGAAATACATTTAACAAATGTATCCATTTAACATACCTGTGTCTGGTTAACTGTAGGCATCAATGAATGTAAAGGTATAATTAAAAATTTATCTGAAAATTAAAGAGAATTAAATTTTAAGATAAAGAGCTGCAGAAAAGCTCCATCAAACACATGAGACAATGAATTCAGATGCTGAGCCACATAATTCTTTTTTTTGATAAGACATTGAACATTGTTTAATGAAAAGAGCTAAACCATCTAAGTTATTGACAAATTGCCCATGTGTTTAAGAGAACCACACAATTCTTAATTTATATTTCTACATACAAACAGACCAACTTAATTTCTTTATAGTCTTGTTTTCTGAGTGCTCCAAGTTCAAGCTAACACTTTGTTCTGTTATTTCATATCGATAAGTATTTTCCCCAAATTCTTAAAGAATGCTCAAAAGTTGGGAGTAACTTTTTCAAATTACACCAATAAAAGTTGAATAGCCGAAAATTCTGTTTAACATGAATATGTTTGTACACTTTGAGTGCTCCTATTTTTTTGTTGTTGAGACAGGGTCTCATTCTGTTGCCCAGGAGAGTGCAGTGGTATGATCTCTGCTCACTGCAACCTCTGCCTCCTGGGCTCGAGTGATCCTCCCACCTCAGCCTCCCAAGTAGCTGAGACCACAGGCATGCACCACCACGTCCAGCTAATTTTTGTATTTTTTGTAGAGATGGGGATTTGCCATGTTGCCTAGGCTGGTCTTGAACTCCTGAGCTCAGGCAATCCACCCGCCTCAGCCTTCCAAAGTACTGGGATTACAGATTACAGGCATGAGCCCGGCGCCTGCCAATCCTCACTATTCTAATCATAACAATAATATCTAAATTTTTAGAGCAAATTACTTATTAAATACCCATGTCCTACTTAGAAAATAATGAAATAGTCCTTGTTAAAAATAATACATTCCAAGAGTGACCCACATTTTAAACCTATTTTGGTGCTCACTTCGGCAGCACATATACTAAAATTGGAACAATACAGAGATTAGTATGGCCCCTGGGCAAGGATGACACGCAAATCTGTGAAGCGTTCCATATTTTTAAAAAAAGAAAAAAATAAAAAATAAACACATTTTGTTAAAAATATAAGAAATTCCTACTTTTTAAGTTTCCAAATAAAATAGCTCAAGCCCATTCACGATTATTAGCGAACACAGAAAGCCTGATATAATACAGTGATGGGTGAAAGGGAGAGTATTAAGAAAACAAGGGTTAATTTCACATTTAAGTATGCTTACAAAAATACAATCTGACTTAAATGCCCAAATGATTCAAGTCAGCTATATTTCCCCGGAAAAGAACTGTTGTTATCTAAAGGAGATATGATGATCCCCATGGATTCTGTGAAAAGATTTTACGAATCCTAAAAAATAAAAAGTAGTAAACAGCTGTCGAGCAACTGACGTCGCTAAAAAGAATGCTCTGAATTACTTGTCTCCGTGACAGTATGAAGTATTTCAACTATAATGTTCGAGCCAAAAATACTTGAATTGAATCAAGCCTTCAGATATAACTTCCAAGTTACAGGAAATACAGGTAAGAGAGAATCAAATGAAATGATAGCATAAAGAGTCAGAAAAATTCAGACAGTTGGACTTATTAGAGAACAACTGGCCTGGTCTTTTCCATGACTTTATTACCATGAGGAAAAAAGCAGGGAGTGGAGGGGAGCAATGTTCTAGAGCCAGATCAAAAGATGTATTTAGTTTGACATTTTCTATAGTTTGAACAGACTAGCTGTGAAAGACACTTCAAAAAAATGGGAAAATCTGATTACAGACTGGATTATTAGATGGTATTAAGGATTAGGTATGATAAAGACATGATGGTTATATAGAAAATTGCCTTTAGAGATTCTTGCTTATACATTTAGAAATAAAATGTGACAGCTGCAATTGACTTTAGGAAAAAACTAGGACTGAAAAAATAATTGTTGGCACGAAGTCGTGGATATATATATGGTATTCATTAAAATTCTCTAGTTTTGGCTGGGTGCAGTAGCTCACACATGTAATCCCAGCACTTTCAGAGGCCAAGGCAGATGGATCACAAGGTCAGGAGTTCAAGACCAGCCTAGCTAAGATGGTGAAACCCTGTCTCTACTAAAAATACAAAAATTCCCCAGGCATGGTGGTGGGCACCTATAATCCCAGCTACTCAGAAGGCTGAAACAGGGAACTGCTTGAACCTGGGAGGCAGAGATTGCAGTGAGCTGAGATCGCACCACTGAGCTCCAGTCTGACAGAGACAGAGACTCCATCTCAAAAAAAAAAAAAAAAAAAAAAAAAAAAAATTCTCTAGTTTTTTGTATGTTTAAAATGTTTCTTTACAAAAAGTTCAAAGCCAGGCATAATAAAAGTAAAAACAATTTTGTTGAAGACTACATAATCGGGGAAAAAAAATTTATATTGCTGATACCATACAACTAACAGAGTTAATGAGAACAAAATCTACACTCTTATGAAAAGAAAGGAACAAGAAATTGATAAGCATTTAATAAACTGAGTTTCAAAACTTAACTTCTCGGCACAGAGTTAGGCCAATTTTTTCCCCATGACAGTGACTGACTATACAACTGATTATCAAGGCTAAGCTTTTTTCAACATAATTTGAGAAAAAACACTCAAGTTCTGGAAAGATTTCCTTTAAAAGGAATTGAGCTGGTAGTGGAAGTATATACATCAGTAACTCTTTCCTTTAGAATAATTAATTCAAACTAGAAAGTTAATGAAGTCAATTATAATAATCTGTAATATCACACCCTTTTCCCACTCCCCACCACATACACTAAATGATAATATTTTGGTATATATCTTATCTTTATTGGTAAATATATGCATATATTTTTAAAAATTATAAGTACACTATGCAATAATGTTTATAATGGGGGAAGGAAAGGACAGAGTTAGAAGATTTAGCCAATAAAAAATTTTAGTTGTTTGAAAAAAAAAAATTCAGCTGTCTAATTATGACAAACTTTTCTACAGAGAAAAGTTGTCACACAAAAAGAAAACAGAAAACAGTGTTTCTTTATAGAGAAGTCAATTAGATCAAAATACTTCACCAGCTAGATAGTAAATAATTTTAATTACAGAGAATGCTTTCAGAGCATGACAACGGGATTTAACAAATAATAAAAATACGCATTTATTATTTTAGTCAATACAATTAGATCAAAATATTTTCTGGTGCCTGTAAATTTTGTCTGGCTGGGCGCGGTGGCTCATGCCTGTAATCCCAGCACTTTGGGAGGCTGAGGCAAACAGATCACGAGGTCAGGAGTTCGAGACCATCGTGGCTAACACGGTGAAACCCCGTCTACTAAAAATACAAAAAAATTAGCCGGGCGTGGTGGTGGATGCCTGTAGTCCCAGCTACTCAGGAGGCTGAGGCAGGAGAATCTCATGAACCTGGACGGCAGAGATTGCAGTGAGTCGAGATTGCACCACTGCGCTCCAGCCTGGGCAACAGAGTTAGACTGCCTCAAAAATAAATAAATAAATAAATTTTGTCAAAAGCACTTCAACAGAGTGAGGTTAGAAATTATATTTGGAGGCCACGCGTGGTGGCTCAAGCCTGTAATCCCAGCACTCTGGAAGGCTGAGGTGGGAGGATCACTTCAGGTCTGGAGTTCGAGACCAGCCTGGCCAACATAGTGAAACCCCATCTCTACTAAAAATGCAAAAAGTCGGCTGGCATGGTGGCACATGCCTGTAATCCCAGCTACCCCGGAGGCTGAGGCAGGAGAACTGCTTGAACCCAGGAGGCAGAGGTTGCAGTGAGCCGAGATGGCACCAACACACTCCAGACTGCCAACAGAGTGAGACTTCATCTCAAAATAAAAAAATTATATTCAGAACCGTAAAAACTAAATAGAATTTGTTTTGTTGTTTTTATATTTGAAGTTAATGATTGCTAAAAATACTCTAAATTTTATAGAAAAAAATGTTCTCATTCATTCCTCTGACGTTTATATGTTTCAAAATATGCTGCTCATACAGGATCAAAATCACTTGAGGAATTTTAAAAACTTCAGATGTTCAGGTCACATTCTTAGATTTGGGGTGATGATGGGGTCTACGTATCTGAACCTTAAAGAAGCTCCATGGGTGACTCTGTTGCATAGTCAGAATTCAGAAATACTGGGCTAAGGGATTTCTTTTTTGCAGCAGTGAGTGAAAAAATGAAAAACCCCACATACCTATGCTTTAAGAGCCAATTTTATTAGGCAAATTGTGAAAAAGAAAGAAAATATTCTCTTCAAAATACTAAATAAAAAGCTTTCCCTTCATTTGTGACCTAGTAGAAGCAACACTTCTTCAAATAAAAGAAAAATATACACATCCCACATATAATTCAAATACCACTCTTTGAATTATAGTAAAATATATTTACATAATACCTGATTTAAACATTACTTGTGACATCAAGAGATCATGTAAAGTGCTGATATTGTCCCAGCCTGGTAGAAAGACCAGTATCGCACCATCCTATATGAAGGGGAAATAACCATTACAAAGGATCGTATCAACAAAATGCAGTAACAGTAAAATTGTGTGCACACTTAAGTCTCCATTAAAATTACACTAGCTCAGGATAATTTTCGTTAATAATTAAAAGTATATAAGCCCACTTTTTTTTTTTTTTTAATTATTGGTTTTGAGCCAGAGTCTTGCTCTGTCACCCAGGCTGGAGTACAACGGCATGATCTCGGATCACTGCAACATCTGCCTCCTGGGTTCAAGCGATTCTCATGCTCAGCCTCCCAAGTAGCTGGGATTACAGGCCTGCGCCATCACGCTCAGCTAATTTTTGTATTTTTAGTAGAGACAGGGTTTTGCCATGTTGGCCAGGCTGGTCTCAAACTCCTGGCCTCTACTGATCCACCTGCTTTGGCCTCCCAGAGTGCTGGGATTACAGGCGTGAGCCACTGCACCCGGCTAAGCTCACTATTAAAAAATGAGATTTATAATCCAGATATTTGTTTAGTTTTTTCTTCAAACAGGTCAAATGCCTAAATCTTCTGCTACTATGAGATGATTTCTAGTATCAAAAGTAATTTTTTCCAAGCTATTTTATAAACATTTAAGAAAATTGTATTTTTCAAGGCCTTGATACATTAATAAAATTAAAATTATGTTAACTGAAGAAAGAAAAATAAACAAAACTAACCTCTTCTTCCAAAACAATGTATCGGATAAGGGCAACAATCAAATTGAGATCAACTTTATCATCATCCATCATTTCTATAACATCTACAGTACTTGCAGAATACCTATCAAAGTTAAACACAAAGTTACGAAATACTTAATCAAGTTTTCTAGTAACTTGCTATAAAAGTTTAAAATTAACTCAATCTGCAAATGGAGGAACATAATCTACACATCGCAGAGAATTACTGGGCTAATAATGCTTAAAAGTCAAATCAGCACAATATTTAGCTGGAGTAAGAGATTCACAGTCCTCTCCTTTAAGTATGTACAGATTCAAGAAGATGCTCCCAGCCCCTGGCTTTCTGTTTGTTATTGAGCCACTGATTTCTCACCTTCAAACAAAATAAACTCACCTTCTTCGCAGTTCCCTTACATAATCTGGCCAACGTTCTTTATATATTGCTTCTTTTTCTTCTTTTTCTTGTCTGTTTACATGCCCTTGCATGAAACCCCTCTTAAACTGGGATCTGTGTTCTTTTTGTTCTGGAACATACCTAAAATAAAAACATTCTTGAATATCTTCACTTTTTCGAAACTCTAGTTTTAGCTAAAATCTGTGATATTTTATATTTAGGATTTTCAAAAAGAATTCTACAGAATATTTTCATTATGCTTTCGAGTGAATGCTAGCTAAAATATCAGTTTGTGTTCACTAACTTATAAAACCTGATATTTTAGATAAAAATCATTCTTCTCTATTGAAGTATAGAAACCTATAGACCATTTTTAGTACTTAAAATTTTTAAAAAACACTAGAGTAACTTTTACCTTAAATTTTAAGTTTGCTTTAGAACAATAGTTAACATTAATGTAAGTCCAAACCTGACTGCAAATAAGAATTGAATCCCTCAGAGAGTTTGTAAAATACAGACTCCTAAATCCCATCCCTGATGATTTGGATTTGGTAGGTATGCCTTGGGTCTATTAATCTAAGAATTTTAATTAGTGCCCGCAGGAGATTCAGATAGTATATCCAGATCTACAGACCCATGCTAGAGAACTATTTAATTCTGCTCAGTCACACAGTTGTAGCTAATGGCAGATCCAGAATCAGCATTCAAGTCTCTCATATGTCAATCGAGTGCTGTACTATGATTCCACTACCATCCTATAGTGACTGCTAAAACCACAGAGGGCACATCTGGACAATAATTCTACCTATCACTGTCAGTCCTGCGAGGCATGGGGTGGGAAAAGATAAAAATGAACCCACACTTTAACCCCAAGGCGTCTCTGAGTTCAACTAGAGGACAGCCTCTAGATGGAATGGGGGAGGGGTTGGAGCATGGACTCCCAAGTCAGAATTGATGTCCTTGCTCAGCTACTGACTAGCTGCGTGACCTTATATAAGGCATTAAATATCTGGTCTTTAGTTATATTATTTGAGAGATTAATATGTTTATAACAGTACTGGCATGAGATTTTTAAAAATGTGATAAAGTTAAAAAAAAAAGTGATAAAGCCTCATGTATAGCAGACACCCAGAAAATGTTAATCCCCTTCCCTATTCAGTACCTGTGACCCAGAATTCCCCTAAGTCTTCGATACATACAGAGGAACCAACTTGAGGTAGGGCAAACTGAGACACAGATTGGTTCTAGTCAGCAGGATGGACCCACAGTCGGCTCCCTTTCCAGAAATTGCAAAACAGAGGTAACCTTCAATCCTCCCACCTCCAATCACAACCCTCCATATCATCTTGCCCTGCTCTTGTTCTGGTCATTGTATTTTCTTTGCTACCTCCCTGCTGTGCAGCTCTTCTTCTGGGAAGGGGACAGCCAGGAGCTTCTGATGAAAATCTCTAATCAAGGAACACCCTCATTCAACTCTCCTCTTAGAGTTGATCAGCAGATGACAAAAGCACAGATACCATCTTTTCGTTTCAAGAGACTGCTTGGCTACAATTCCATATGCATTCCCTAACATCCAGGGAGCTTCAGAAAGCAAGTTTCCATCAGGTGCCTTCAGATTATTGATCCTCAAAACTTTGTTTTCATTGTTGCCAAGCAGTTGCCTATTATTTTCCTGGCAAGCAATTGCTAAATGTGCCATGATAGGATGTGGGACACATGGTAAAAAGTGGAAATGAAGAGGGAGGATACAGAAAATTTATGGCCGCTGATGATAAAATCAGGACATGGAAGACCATTACATGCTGTCTCTCTGAGGCTTTTAGTATGTTCTATCTTCTCTGACATATACATTTCCCTCTTTCCTACTTTGACTTCAACTGCTTTCCTAACTTGACCAGTCTCTACCTAACATATAAAATCTAATTTCTAATATACTCTTCACTTCCCTCAGACTTCATATATAACAGCTTATGTGTCTCCCTGTCTACAAATAAATTCTGAGAGAATATACCAAGTCTCCCCTTGCTTAATGTTCAGACCCTAGCACAGTGCAAAGCATTGAGTAAATACTTGTGAAATAAATGGTCAAAACTCAGCAGATTTTTCTTCATATAAAAACGGTTGTAGGAACTTTGCTCTCACCTTCCACTCTCACTTCCTGGTTTTCTTAAGATAACTTTAGAGTCTTGAAAAATCTCATCCCAAGTGTTTCTACATCTAGTCCCCAATCCCTTTTTGAAACACGGTCTCCCTTTGTCACCTGGGCTGCAGTGCAGTGGTGTGATCTCTATTCACTGCAATCTCCGCCTCCCAGGCTCAAGAAATCCTCCCACCTCAGCGTCCTGAGTAGCTGGGTCTATAAGCGCATGGCACCTCATGCAGCTTACTTTTGTATTTTTTGTAGAGACGGGGTTTCACCACGTTGCCCAGACTGGTCTTGAACTGCTGGGCTCAAGCGATCTGCCCCACCTCTGCCTACCAAAGCATTGGGATTACAGACATGAGCCACCATGACTGGCTGTCCTTTTTTTCATTCAGATTTACCATAGGTTAGGCACTGTGCTATGTACTAGTTACTAAAATAAACAAGACAAAATCCTGAACCCCAAAAAGTCTGAAATCTAGTGCAAGAGGCAAATACAAAGAGATACACTATACAACAAATAACATAAGTGTTATAAGAGATATGATACAAACGTTGCAGGAATACAGATGAGAAAGAATTAAAGGCCGCCCGGGTGTGGTGGCTCACACCTGTAATCTCAGCAGTTTGGGAGGCCGAGGGGGGCAGATCACAAGGTCAAGAGATCGAGACCATCCTGGCAAAGATGGTGAAACCCCATCTCTACTAAAAATGCAAAAATCAGCTGGGCATGGTGGCGTGCACCTATAGTCCCAGGTACTCAGGAGGCTGAGGCAGAATTGCTTGAACCTGAGAGGTGGAGGTTGCAGTGAGCGGAGATCACACCACTGCACTCCAGCCTGGCGATGGAGTGAAACTCTGTCTCCAAAAAAAAAAAAAAAGAAGAAGAATTCAAGTCTGTGAGAGGTATTACGGAAGGCTTAACAAGCAATGAAGCTGGGATTTTTCTTATATAATCAATAGCTTACAAATGAAAGGATGGAGAAGATGGCATATAAAGGTCTAAGAGGAAGGAAAACATAACAGCGCAAATTCATGAATGAGAGGGCATGGCATGCTAAATATACCATTATGGAATGGTATACTTAGCACAAGCAGGCCATAGGACACGTGACTGGGAAATGAGGCTAGAAAAGAGGATGGGGACACACTGTAAAGGGCCTTGGAATGACCAGCTAAGGAATTTGAACCTGATCCTATGGGGTTGTGCTTCTCAGTCTTTTTCCCATCAAAGAATACAAATACAATTCTACACAAGCTCCTGGAGAAGTCTGCTAGCAGCAAAAGGCCAGTGGTCAGAATGCTGAGGGAATCAGTAACTTAGGCATACCAGCTGATGTGCTCTATTATAGCCATGGCAAACCAAAAAAGGCTCTTAACAGTTTCTTAAAGAGATATCACATATGCAAGGAGCTTGCCCAGGAGAAGAAAGCTCACATGAACAAATTGTTTTTAGGAAAATACATGGCAGCAATCCTAAGAGTGAAGAATATAGTACCAAAAGAGTAACTATTATATAGCACAGGAGAGACAATAAGGACCTTGGCAAACAAATAAAAATGAAAAGGCATGTTCAAGAAGAAAGTTCCCACGGTTTGTGTCTGTTTGAAGGCAAATACAAAATGACTTGGATTAACTTGGTTACTCAGCGTGTAAAACAGTTGCCATACTCTGGTATATAACTGCCTGATACACACTAGCTTTTGATTTATAGGTTAGAAAACTGAGTGGAGGATAATCATTAACCATTATATAGTAAAGTATAAAGTATAAAACATTGTTTTATTTTTTTGGTGGCAGAATATAAGGATAACAATTTAGGCTTGAGAAATGTTAGGTTCAAGGCATCTGTGGTGCTAGACTACTACTGAGTAGAAAGCCAGTTCAAAGATCAGGAGAAGCTTCAGTTCTGAAGCTATACTACTGAAAGCTGTGAAAATATACAACTACAGTCAGGGATATAAACAGGTTTGCACAGTGAAAACATAAATGATTGAGAAGCCTGGGGGAAATTATATTTAAATGTTAGGCAATGGAAGCCAACAAAGGAAAGTAAAAATCAGGTAACAGAACCATCAAAACGGCTCAAACACTTAAGACAAAGGTTCCCAAACTTTGCTGCCCAGGGATCTTCAAAAAACACTGATGCCAGCCAGGCGTGGTAGCTCATGCCTGTAATCCCACTACTTTGGGATGCTGAAGCGGGCAGATCACGTGAGGTCAGGAGTTTGAGACCAGCCTGGCCAACATGGTGAAACTGTGTTTCTACTAAAAATACAAAAATTAGCTGTGCACAGTGGTGTGTGCCTGTAATCCCAGTTACTTGGGAGGCTGAGGTGGGAGAATCACTTCAACCTAGAAGGCGGAGGTCGCCGTGAGTGGAGATGGCTACACTGCACTATAGGCTTGGTGACAGAGAGAGACTCTGTCTCCAAACAAAAAAAAAAAAAAAAAAAAAAAAAAAAACCCCACTGATGCCTGGCTACTACCTCAGACATTGTAATGTAATTTAGGTAGGAGTATAAATTAGGCATCTGGAGTTTAAAAAGCTCCAGGTAATTTTAATGTGCAGCCAAGTATAGCTAATTCCCAGCAAATTTTTTACAAGGCGGTAGTCAATGGTGGGTTTCTGAGACTAAAGTTTGACATAAGAAAAGTGATATATTACTACTTTTTAATGTTTTTTATTTTCTAATGTTTACTTACCTTATTTTTTCAATTATATCTTCCAAAAGATATTCCACAACCGGAAAGGTAAAACCAGGTATATGTATCATTGGACAGTTACCTATCACGGCAGACAAAATATAAGCATAAATTTGTACTCAAATGTTAAAAAAATTAATATACTGTAAATAGGACAATGACTCTATTACTTACTATTAATTCCAGAAAATGGTCCTGTAGCTTTTACAGTTCTACCCTATTTTTCCATATCTACTTTAATAAAAAGCAGCAGTCTAGTCTTCACTCAATACCACTTTACTGCTACCAAACTGTACACACATCTCAGTTCTACAAAATAACACAGAATACCAAAGAATAGAGTTTTAAGTTGAACTCAAAATCCATTAGTTAGAAGTCTATTTTCTCTTCATCATTAACCCAGATGGTATCATAACAGAATATCCAGAATATCGAAGTTTTACTGAATTCCAGATAAGCATTACTACTTGTAGCACCCAGAATTAGTGGAGAAAAGTAATCAAAACAAGACCTAAACAAATAAATTGTTACAATTTCAAAATTACTAATAAAAAAATCACTTCAGCATTGTTATTTAAATGCTCTTTACATTTCATAACAAGGAAAACAAGCAGTACACACTGAAAAATCAAACATCACATGGGAGGTCAAAATATCTGAGCAGGTATCACTGCTCTACATATGACGTGCATACATTTGAGCAAGGTACTCAATGTTAGTTCTAGAAGCCTCATTTTAGAAAAACAACAATAACACCTACCCCAACTAACCTTACATGGTTTTCAGTTTAACTGGGATGTATTTTAAAGGACTTTTATAATGCTGATGACAAGAACATTTATTAAACATAACTATATTACATTGTAATTCCCTCCCTTTCCCCTTCTTTCCTTCACAAGTATAAGCAGGAAAGACAGTTAGGACTGATTTTAAAAGAATGTGCTTTGCAGCTGGTCCAATCTACGTTCAGCTTGGGAAAGCTACTTAACTGCTCTGAGGCTGCTTTCTCATCTGTAAAAATGTGAATAATAGTACGTACCTCATAAAGTATTATAAAGACTAAGGAAGACAAAGTGGTAAATATACTACCCGGAACACTGAAGGTGTTTCGTTAAGTGGTCACTAGCAGTATTAGCAGAAAACTGCCACCCTAACCTGTGATAGTAGATAAAAGCCACAGAAAAATTACAGAAAGAAGTTTATAAAATTACGCAAATCTGTGGTTTGATTTCAACGATGCCATCTTAATTGTGTGGCGGTAGCAACAAGAAGCTACCTGTCCTCACTATCAGAGATGATGCCATCATTTAAAAATAGACCCAACTGTCTAATCCATGAAACTGTAGGGTAGAATAATATTAAAATAAAATTAATAGCTAAACATTCATTTTGACTACTCTTTACCTAGTACCATATTAATTTTTTTTAATTAAGTGGTTTTCTAGTACCTTTTCTAATGTAGTAACTACACATTTTACTCACCAAAATATTCTGAAAACTTTTCTGCATTCAATGTTGCACTCATCAGTATTACTTTCAAGTCAGATCGAAAATTGAGAAGATCTTTAACAACAGTCATTAAAACATCTGACTGCAGGTTTCTTTCATGGATTTCATCAAGTACGATATGACTAACGCTGGACAAACACCTAAGGCAGAAGTGTGAAGTACAAAATTTTAAAACCATTTTTCTTTAATGACTAGTAAAATCCAATTTAATAATTACATCTTTTCATAATACTTATATTTCCTTAATTGAAACATACTCACGGGTCTGACTGGAGCCACTGAAGGATGATTCCTGTTGTACAGTATAAGATAGAACCCTGTTTCCTTGGCAACCGACTGTGAATGAAAGACATGAACTAATAATTCTTGGTTTTCTTTCCTAGTAATTAGCTAACTACCACAAAGGTTTATATCTTCAATTTTAGAAATGCTTTCAGTTTTAATGAAAATCTTCATATTTTTTTTTTAGTTATAAGAACACCCACCACAATAGGGTAATGGGAAATACTTCATTCAAATTCATTATACATTATCATTGTTGTCATTGATACAATGTTAATTTCTTTTAAAAGATAAGACCATTGACATTGAGATAACAACTGACTTACTTACAGGGCCTAAATATTTGGTTCATCATAATTGGAAAGTTCACTCATTTGAAAAGGCAAACGTGTCAGGCATGGTGGCTCATGCCTGTAATCCCAACACTTTGAGGCTGAGATGGGAGGGTTGCTTGAGCCTAGGAGTTCAAGATCAACCTGGACAACATAGGGAGATTCAGTCTTGAAAAGTAAAAAAAATTAGCCAGTCATAGTGGTGTGCACTGATAGCCCCACCTACTTGAGAGGTTGAGGTGGGAGGATTGCTTGAACACAGGAGTCTTAGGCTGCAGTGAGCTGACTGCACCACTGCACTTCGGCCAGAGCGACAGAATGAGAACCTATCTCTGGCCAGAGCGACAGAATGAGAACCTATCTCTAAAAAACGTTAAGTAAATTAAAACATAAAAAGGCAAATGGAGTCCGAAGCTCCAGAAAAGGACCAGATATGTACTGCACAGTGGAGTTGGATAGGGGGTTAAGATACCAAAATCAATTTAAAAAGTCAGTCAGAAGTGTGTGGAGGTGGTACTGAAAGGTATAGAACACAATCTTTTCAGAGAGAGTAATGGTCTACTACTCTATGTCCAGGAAAAATGTTTATTTTTCTAATCATTCCAAATATAAAAGCACCATTTTAAAAAGGCAATCAAAGTCCGATTGGGTTAAAAGATAAATTTGTGGCAGCAAGCCATCTATGCTGCAATTACTTTAAATGGTAATTGTAATAGTAATAACCATCATAAAAATGGGGAAAATATCCTTTCTTTTGAATCTCCAGCTTCAAAGTTTCATAAAATCTGCTTGCATATAAGAAGTGAACATTTCTTACCTCTGGAGACGAATTTGATATCCAGTACTATTACCATTGCCACAAGATTCTGCCCTTTCTGCAGCCACTCTTTCCGCAACCTTTAATTCAAATAAAATATAAAGAGAATATAATTTCCTTTAGAACAAATATCCTGAATACCCATGAAAATCTCGGACAGTTGAAAAATTGCTCTTCAGATTTCTAAATGAGTTAAAAAAAAAACAGATATTAAAATCTGAGGTATCTAAAACAGTGTGTGCCTCTCTCAAGAGCTGTTCATGCTTATTTTTCATTTCCTCTTATAAAATCTTGTAAGGCCAAGTTCTCTCATCACTAGTTTCAAAGCGCCTTTCTATAGCATCCTCTCATTAATTTATACATTTTTGGTCTTTTCTAAGAGTTGCAAATCAAGATCTAAACTTGTAGAAGTTATGCGTAATTCGAAAGTAATTACATATTGATACTCTTCCCTTGTGTTTTTGTTTGTGGTAGGGACTGGTGTTGAATTTCTAGTTCTTGGTCATGCTTTGAAAGTTACAACTGCCAAAAATAAGCTTTGGAAAGATGAAATGTTATAATCTAATACTGATTTGTACAACTAAAAGTAACTGACAGTTATTTCATGACAGAACAGTGATAATAAGGGATCAGAAATAGAAAATGGCATAATTTCTAAGAAATAATATTTTGGAAGTAAAACTTTCCAAAGTATACCTAGTACACACTGACAGACCACGTTAACCTGTCTACTCAAATTCCAACAGATGGTGAAAAAAGAAGAAAAAAATTACCTACTTAGCATTTATTCCTACTATCTGCATATACAATAACGGCTATATATTAGTGAAAATATTTAAGTCTAGCTACAAAACTGTGTTATAACAAAAGTGGTTTATTTTTCACCATTCCGTAATTTTATGCTATTTCCTGGAATATCATCCCCATAAAAGGGTGAAGACCACGTGAAACTAAAACTACTAGAAGAAAACCTAGGGAAAAACTCTTTCAGACATTGGTCTAGGCCAAGAATTTATGACTAAGACCTCAAAAGCACAGACGACAAAAATAAAAATAGACAAATGGGAATCAACTGAGAAATTTCTACACAACAAAAGAAATAATCAACAGAGTAAACAGATAATCTCCAGAATGGAAGAAAATATGTACAAACTATTCATTCAGCAGCGGACAAATATCCAGTATACACAAGAAACTCAAACAACAACAACAAAAGACAAATCATCCCATTAGAAGGAGGGCAAAAGACAGGAACAGACATTTTTCAAAAGAAGATATACAAATGGCCAACAGGTATATGAAAAATGCACAACATCATCATCAGAGAAATGCAAATTAAAACCACAATGAGAAATCATCTTACTCCAGTCAAAATGGCTACTATGAAAGAGTCAAAAAATAATAGATCTTGGCCAGGACATGGATAAAAGAGAACTCTTATATACTGTTAGTGGGAATGTAAATTAGTACAGCCTCTATAGATAACAATATGGATAGAACTAAGAATAGCGCTATCATTTGATCCAGCAATCCCACTACTGGGTTTGTACCCAAAGGAAAAGAAATCAATGTATCAAAAAAAACCAACCAACCAACCAAACAAACAAAAAAACACCTGCCTTGCATGTTTATCACAGTACCATTCACAATAGTCAAGATATGGAATCAATCTAAGTGCCTATCAATGGATGACTGGATAAGGAATGGAATAATACTATTCAGCTGTGAGAGTGAAATCATGTCGAAATAGACACAGAAAGACAAATATCATATCTCACATAAGTGGGTGCTAAAAACCAGGTATATGTTGACATAAAGTATGGAATGACAAACAATGGAGACTCAGAAGAGAAGGTAGGAGGGGGACAGATGATGAGAAATTACTTAATGGGTACAATGTATATGATGTGGGTGATGGACACCCTAGAAGCCCTCACTTAACCACTACAGAATCTATGCATGTAACAAAATTGCACTTGTATCCCATAAATTTACACAATTTTTTTTTAAAAGCAGTGAAGTCTACTGCTCTTTCTTTATAGTACTTCTTAGAAACCAAAGCTTAAAACATATACTGTATTTTCTGAGAAATACTGTCGTAATTGGTAATGTTTTTAACCACAGATTCTATATTAAATGACTTAGACATGTGATAAACAGCACTGTCATAAAACCAAAGACAAACACAAACCTTTATAATTTATACACAAAATTATACAGCATAAATAAATTCACTATGCATACTGAAATATGACAAGAAACCCCAAACACCTTTAAAAAATATATAAAACATATTTAACTAGGTCATCTAACTAAAAATAATAACAACAAAATCAATGTACAGGTTGAGTATTCCTTAGCCAAAATGATCAGGACCAGAAGTGTTTCCAGTTTTGGATTTTGGAATATTTTCATTATACTTGCCCTTGTTAAGCATCCCAAATCTGAAAATCCAAAATGTGAAATGCTCTAGTGAGCATTTCCATGTTGGTACTCAAACAGTTCTAGATTTGGGAGCATTCTGGATTTCGTATAGTCAACCTGAAATAAGTTACTTATAAGTGTTACTTATGTATGCCTTCCCAAAATTTTGGACTTGACAAACCAGAAACAATACCTTATTTTTCCTCATGATAAATTTCCTCTTACTGAGTAGCTGCATTCAAAATGACTATGACTGGGCACAGTGGCTTATGCCTGTAATCCCAGCACTTTGGGAGGCTTAAGTGGGCAGATCATTTGAGCCCAGTATTCAAGACCAGCATGGGCAACACGGCAAAACCCCATCTCTACAAAAAATACAAATATTAGCCAGGTATGGTGGCACATGCCTATAGTACCACCTACTTGGGGGGCTGAGGCAGGAGGATCACTTGAACTCTAGAGGTTGAGGCTGCACCGAGGCCGTGTTATCACCACTGCATTCCACCTTAAGTGACAAAGTAAGACCCTATCTCAAAAAATAATTAAATAAAACACTGATTATAGAAATACAGCTTAAAAGGTTTCCCACTTTCACCACCATTCATATACTGAAAAAATGACAGAAGTAAAAAAAAAAAAATTAAATAATCCAAGTAGTAAAATGTAAAGGAATCAAATGATGGAGATTATTTGAAGCTTGTAATCAATTCCGGAAACATTTTATCTATTTCATTCTTGTGAATACACACTGAAATTTGCCTGGATATAAAGTTTATCTTGAATTCATAAATATCTATTATCTGTTAAGACAGTGGTTACTCAATTTTTTGGCCTTTATTATTAAACATGTTAAGCAAATATTTGCTTTCACAGTCACAAATCCTAAGCCTAATTAAGAATCACTCCACACCTTCAGAATCAGTAGGTTCTAGCAAGATTACTTTAAAAAAGACATTTGTAATAAGTTAAGAGATTACTTACTGAAATGGCACTAATTCTTCTTGGCTGAGTACAAACGATCCTACAAGCAGATCCTTTTCCTCTTTCAATGTAGTTATCCAAAATGAACTGAGTAACTTGAGTGGTTTTGCCACAACCAGTTTCACCACTTATTACTGTTACCTGATGTTTATCAATTAAATTTACCAATTCCTATTTCAAAAGGGAAAATAAAGAAAATCACATGTTGTCTAAGTTTGAAAAAAGATATTAATCAAAATTCGACCAAACTGAAGATAATTATTTTTAAAAAATATATTAATGTTTTCTAAATTTTGTCATATCCAATACCGGCAGTTTGGATATCTGGATCTACCAATCTGCAAGAGATAAGTACACCAAACTATAAAGAACAAAGCCAAAGCACTGTTAAAGAAAAACATACTGACATAAACAAGAAGAGATAGCTTATAAGTTCCACGCAGAAGAATTAAAATAATGTTGACATGTGGGGCTACTGACTACAGAAGCAAACTCCCGGCCTAAACAACTACTGATGACATTACGAATTTATATCATAATTCATAAATATGGCTTTGTCTGCAGAACAAGTTTTGTATGCCATTTTAGGAACAAGGAAGAAAATACTGTAGTTTAAAATGACTTCCTTTCAAATAATTAAAATAAAGTCATTAAATATCTAAACCAAAGCTATCTAGAAAACCTCACACTTGGGGAAGATGTTCTTCTACAAAATTGTATGTATTCGTATTTTTAATAATAATATTCACTGTATAAACAAAGTCATCTTACTATCTCAAAGGGATGTTAGGGGTTATTTTCATGTACAAAACAATTTAATTTGAAAACCTACCTTTTAAAAATTCCCCACTTAGGCCAGGCATAGTGGCTCACGCCTATAATCCCAGCACTTTGGGAGGCAGTGGCAGGTGGATCTCGAGGTCAGGAGATCGAGACCATCCTGGCCAACATGGTGAAACCCCATCTCTACTAAAACTACAAAAATTAGCTGGGCATGGTGGTGGGCACCTGTAACCTCAGCTATTCAGGAAGCTGAGGTAGGAGAATCGCTAGAATCCAGGAGTCAGAGGTTGCAGTAAGCCGAGATCATGCCACTGCACTCCAACCTGGTGACAGAGCAAGACTCCCTTTCAAAAAAAAAAAAAAAATTCCCCACTTATTCTAACACATTATACATATATATAGATGTATATATATCAGAAAAAAGTTTTAAGTTTGAACACTGAAATTATAGCTGGTAAATACCGAGAAGTGAAATGTGATTCATCCATTCAATAGGTATTTGTTTATTGGATGTCTTTAGAATGCCAGGCACTGTTCTGAGTCAAGAGACACAGAGTGAACAAAACAAATCCTATCCTCAAGAACTTACACTGGCCTGGGAAGGGAAGACACACAAATGTCAGGTGGTAATAAGTGCTATGAAAAGCAAAAAATAAAGTAAAATAAAATAAGGTTGAGAAAACAGAGAAGGATGAGCGATCATATTATTCTATATAGGGTAATCATATTTTAAGATATAGCGTAATAAATTAAAGAACTGTATTTTTAGTAGTACATAAATTATTTCGCACCTTGATTTTAATTAATATATTAATTTGTACATTAATCTTAACTGAAGTGTCTGGTCTTGACTTAAGTGCAAGCTATTTATCCAAAGTAACTTATAAGAGGAAATTTTACTTTTTAAATTTCAAAGATTTCAATTATGAACAAAAACAGGAGAAAACATCAGGAAAATTGTTTATATCCTTTTATTTCTTTCTGTCCTTAATTCAAAAGAATAAAATTAACTTCCAATACTATCCTGTAGAAGAAAGTTCATTAATTTACATTTTTTTCTTGATACAGAGCTCTTTAAAAAAAAAAAAATTGTGTATTTAATTTGTAAATCAAATTAAATAGTGGAAAAAAACACTTTACCTTTTGCATTCCATATGAAGGCAGCTTTTCTCTGAAATGCTGAAATTTAAAAAAAGTTTTAAATTTTCACAAAAGATATGTAATTAAATTATAATCATGGTAATTAGGATATATCATAGGGTAAATTCGCTAGAATCCAAAAGTATTTTTATTATCTTATGGCTTGTGTAAAAAAATTATAAAGAATAATTTATCAATTCCTTTTATGTCTGAAACATTCAAAACCAGAACTCCATTCCCAGCAAAATGGAGACAATGCTTTAAACTCAGTGGCAGTAAAATGAAATCGGATCTGTCCTAACAGCATTCTAATGATTGCTAAATTACTTTCACTATTTTTCAATATGTTTTATATATTCATCTTAGATTTGATTTCTGTATTATCTTTTCCCACCCAACAGTATACTATTTACTAATACATTAGCCACACTGGAGCAGATTCAGAAATTATTTCAGGATACTTGTCTTTGAGTGTAAGAGAAAAGTAGTATCTGCACAGTCAGAAAATGTGGTACTGCCATTTTAGAGCTGTGATCTCAGTTAAGTCATAAAGTGTGAACGTCTAAAAGATTTTATCTCACAGGGTTGCCACAATGTCTAAATGAAAAACCTTTACATAAAAAGCAAATACCAGTTTCTGACACATATAAGCCATATAAGCTACTCAACAGATTTCCAATGTGTTAAATTACAATTAGAATACTACAAAAGGAATGACTATTCTTTCCTGTATTTATGTGACAATTTCTTCCTAATTCTGAAAACTTTTATGGAACTTTATACCCATATTACATAAATACTTAAGAAGCAGTACTGTAGTTTACATTCAACTAAGTACATATAATGTAAAAAAAGAATCTTCAGTGGCATAAAAATAAAGTCAGCTTTAACAAACGCCCTTTATTAAAATGGAAAAAACTGACCGGGTGTGGTGGCTGACACCTGTAATCCCAGCACTTTGGGAGGCCGAGGCAGGCAGATCATGAGGTCAGGAGTTTGAGACCAGCCTGGCCAGCATGGTGAAACCCTGTCTCTACTAAAACTACACAAAATTAGCCGGGCATGGTGGCGCACGCCTGTAGTCCCAGCTACTTGGGAGGGTGAGGCAGGAGAATTGCTTGAACCTGGCAGGTGGAGGTTGCAGTGAGCCGAGATCGCGCCATTGCACTGCAGCCTGGGTGACAGAGCAAGACTCCATCTCAAAATAAAAAAAAAAAAAAAAAGGAAATAATTAAAATATATATATATATAAAATTAATAAAATTAGAATTGTCTTTGTTAATCTAGTATTATATTATTGTCATGTTTGTCATGGTCAGGTAATTCTTATCAGCACCATAAAAATAACAATCACTGTGATGACTGAAATGAATTCTAGCGATTTTAAAATAACAAAAGCTACCACACTTACTTTACCTTATAATAACTTCTCTTGTAATAATTTTTAAATTATCTAAAAACTATTTTTTAATGACATAAGTATTAACACCCCAGGTAGTCAAATGTTACCATCTTAACACATACTTATACACAAGGTATCCCACTGCATTTCAAACTGGCATTAACCATATATGATTTACACATGTAAATGCCACTGGAAAGAGAAGTATAGTCCAATATTCTTTCCCAAGGCAGCCAAAGTTTCTATGTGCTTTTGACCATCACCAAGATGTGAGATAGTTCAACTGTAAGCTCTCTGAGGACAGGAAATATCTTATTACTCTTAAAAAAAGAGTAATAAGCACAATTGGCTGGCGTGGTGACTCACACCCATAATTCCAGAATTTGGGGAGGTTGAGGTGGGAGGATCGCTCAAGCCCATGAGTTCAAGACCAGCCTGGGCAACAAAGCAAAACCCTATCTCCACAAAAATTACAAAAATTAACCAGGCGTACTGGCACATTCCTGTAGTCCCAGCTACTCAGGAGGCTAAGGTGGGAGGATCACTTGAGCCCAGGAGGTCGAGGTTGCAGTGAGCCATGATGGCACCACTGCACTCTAGCCTGGGTCACAGACTGAGACCCTGTCTCAAATATATATACACATACACACACACACATATAGCACAATAACTGGTATTCAGGAAGCAGAAGATTAATGTTTATTAAAGAACATCAAGAAAAAATATTGCACATGGCTAAAAATGATTAAAAAGCTGAGTTCTTAAACACAGCTGAATTTTAGATCTGATTCTGTTATGAGCTATGCAACCTTAGGTAGGTCACTTAACCTAAATCTTTTTCCTCATCTACAACAGACATGTAGTCTCATATTCAAGGTTGTTGAGAAGCTTAAATCATGTAGTATATATGAAGCATTTATGACAACACATGAGAAATAGGAAGACCATCAACTTTTCAAATGTTTTACACATTTTTTTCTTTCTCTGAACTAGATCAATCACCCATCTTTAGTATATGAGTTCTATCTACCATATATAGCAAAGAGAAAGACACTAATTCTCCTTGTTCTTAAGACTGTTCAAGCAGCTCTTCTCAACCAGAAGATTCTGAATTAATTCACCCTGAAATTTCCTCCATTTTCAAATCAGTTTTACCCAACAGGCATCAAAGAGCTACACAATTTGGCCCTGGACAACCTCGGCTTATCTATTCTAATAAGGAAATCCAACTTTCATCAGTAACAGTCCGTGGATCATTCTTTCCTAATAAGGAAATTCAGCTTTCATCAGTTAGCTGAGGGATCCTTTCTTTCCTATAGGAGGTGCTATATCCTTTCTTTATCAAAAACAGCAATGTGTATTTACATATTAAGATATGGCCCTCAGAGTTCCCTCAGTAATTTCTTTTAAAAATATACACACATACATGCAACCACTTTATTACACCTCTAGAACACCCACAAATCATACAATTTTATGTTTTAACTGAAAGGGACCTTAAAATATCTTGCCTAGCGTAGAAAGAAAATATCAGAATTCAGGAGACTCTCAGGTCTTGTGATAGTCCTGTATTTACAATGTTAGTGAACATAGCACATCACATAACTTCTGAAATATTTAATTTTATCATCTACAAAAAAAGAGATGTATTAAGTAACCTGGAACAAGCTTTACAATTTTAACTGCCTTTACTGCACATGGCACCTCACTAAACTGGCCTAGAAAAGCTGAAGAGTAAGTTTTTTTTTTCCATTTGCACCAGCATTTCTCAAACATTTCTTCTCCTCACCACATAAGCTTCTGTGGATGAGATAGGATACTGTAGGTTATGTGTAACTTCCATTCCCACTGCTTTTCTCTACCATTCGAAAATAAAGTAATTCCCACCGAGGATGTCTTGTTGAGGATCTCACTGATCTATGCCATGCAGCTACCTCTAACCATATATACATTTTTAGAAAGTATAAGAAAAAAAATGACAAAATATTTTTTGACATCTTTCTACTACCTGCATTTCAATATACCGAAGGTCATTTTTTTTCTTTTGTAAATCTTCCAATAATTTTTGGTCTAAAGTTCCATCTGGCTCATTTTCTTGCAAGAGATACTCAGAATCTCGGTCAATATATGATTTGTTCCTGATTCTAAACATTTTTTTTTCTTGGTTTATCAACTTCTTTTCCTGGATGTCAAGTTTCTTCTCTGAGCATGGTGTGTTCTTAGTGGAAACTTCAGTACCATATCTGTTTCGACAAAATAAGAAAATAAGAAAGGTCAGATGAAGAGCCACTCGAACCCTGGAACAAAACAAAACAAAACAAAACATTGTTGAAATATTTCACAGTCATCCAAATCTAAAGCTTTTCTTAGTACAGTAATTATGAAAATATACTTAGATTCTTATAACAAATTCAAATTTTTCCTTCCTTTAAATAGATATTGCCAGATTAAGTTATTCCTTGTGGTAGTTAAAAATTCCACACAATAGTCATTCCTTCACTGCAGTTAGTTACAGTGTTTCTCTTTTTCTGGTTTTCTTGAACTTGTTTCATGTCACAACATCTTTTTATCTTGCCACCCTTTCTGAGCTAAAAATAGGATGCTACAATACACAGTCCATGAAATACTTGTACTAATTTTTCCTCTAAATGATACAGTTCTTGTAACCTTTCTAAAACAGTAGCAATTTCACTTCTTGCAGATCTCGCAGATAGAATAATTTCATAAATACAAAGAGGACAGGTAGAGAGAAGAATAAATAACAACTTAATACACCTCATATCCAGATACACTATTATTCATACCATTTAGCTTTCCTGTGGAAACATGCCATCTAAATTTTTAAAAGTCATTCTCTAAATCTGCTTAATCTACATAAGAAAAAAAAGTACATCAAGGTTAAACTTCACTTATTGAAGAAAATAAAGATGTTATTTTTTACTCTTTGCCTATTCTTTAAAAAAATACTTCTTGTTGTACCCATGATCTTCAGGAGCAAACCAGGATATCTGTGCTTCCGACTCTTTATCATTCTTCGCTTGAACAGAATTCAGTAGCTGCACAATTTGTTCTTCTCGTCGTTCATCCATGTGTACTACAGCTCTCTAGTTTGTGCCAAGAAAAAAGCATCTTGTCACCATAAGAAAGCATATGCAAAAATTATTTGATACTAAAGAAAATAAAGGCTAAGTAATATACGTTCAACAAATACATATAAAAGAAAGGTATTCACACTTGTCCTCTAGCCCAATTCCCCTTCCTAGACCTAATTAATTAATATTAAAATTTTGGTACATATCCTTCTAGACCTTTTCCAACAAGCATTTAAAAAATTAGCCCTATTATGACTGGCAAAGAAAGCTCATTTATGTCTCTTCCTACAACTCTGGTTCTCTTACTCCCAATCCTCACATACTAATTATTATGAATTTCACCTTATCTTAAAATTTCGAAGTTATTAAAACTCAAATGGTTTAAGAAAAAAGTTGAAAACTGGAAATAGTTTGGTCGCAATGAACATTTGAAAGTTCTTAACACTAAACAGAAGAATATATTGGTAAGTAAGGCTGAGCTCAGAAGGAGTAAATAAAATTGATCAGTGCTCATTAGGTGATCCAATGTGGCAAATGACGCAGTTGCTTCAAAGAATGAGAACACAACAAATTGGACAAAGATAAAGGTCCATGGTGAACCATGAAAATTTTCAGAAACTTTACGCATTTAAGAAATGTCCAAGGTAAAAAAAAAAAAAAAAAGAAAATTGCCAAAACCCAATTCTTTGGAGACTTTTATATTTAGACAAAGTTGAAAAACAGATTCTTCAAAATCTACGGGTCTACAAACGTTAGGTTCTAATGTGCATATAAATCCATAGGCAAAAGGAAACACATGAGGAGTGGTGAAAATTAGAGTGTGTTAGGTTAAAGAACCAAAGGAGGAGGAAGGTAAAAGTATAAACGAAAAGAAAACAGTCAAAAATCGAAAGAAAGAAACCATAGGACTTAATGACTATTTGGTGGAAGTTGGAGACAGACAAAAAGGAAGAATCAAAGACAATTGTTTTCAAATTCGAGGGTGGATCACGAGAGAACAGCAGTAAGATGAATCATTAGGAGGAGGCTGCTCTGTGTTACTGTACATTTTTGTGTACATGTAGTGGTGATGGAGGTCAAAACAGGATGCTAAGTTTGGATTTTAGGCAATTAAGAACAATGATGAAAGTTCCCAACTTGTAATAATGATTAGCCAGATGAATATATGGAAATGGATCTCTGAAAGGTTTTGTTTTTAGAGTTATGATAGAAATTTTGGAGTGTTCTGTAAAGTTGAAATCACACAGACACAGGATTCTTTTAATTTACAAGTAATACCACCTCCAAAGATGAGGACAGACGGTCGACCAAGTCTGGCATTCAGGGGGCCAAGGCAAGAAAATAAGTCAGAGGAATAATCAAGAGAACAAGCAAAAGACTAGGAGCACACAGTGACAAACCACCCCTATGAAGTGAAGAAAGGTGTTAAAAAAAGGAATCAGAAGTATAAAATTGACATAACTAAGGCAGAGAACTGAAAAAATTACCACTGTATCCAACAACTAGGCAGTTGGGAATGTTCTTCAAGGTGTTTTTAGTTTTTGAGGTTTGGTTATTTTTGGGGAGAAAAGAGGGAAGCAGGAGCTAAGGTAAGGAGACTGATGAAAGCAGATGGCAAATGTGTAAAATATTCTAAAATCTAGAGCAACAGATTTCAATTGTTTTTTATTTTTTTCATAGCAATCTGCAGTAAAACTAATGACTCAGTACACACAAATACAACTAGGTAATTTCACAAAATACTTTCCTTACTCTGTACAGTGCAACTCTTATCTTCTCTTCACTGTATTCTATCCCAATTAAACAAACATGAAAATAGCTGGTCATAACAAAGTTTAACATAAAGTTTGAAAACCCAGGGTGGGTGGGGGAGTATATGTCCCAGGAGAACAAGACATAAACATGTTTAAGACAAGAGACAGGGTTTTATGAGACATTCTAATTCTAATTCAGTATTACATGCTTTGTGAAAGCTCAAATAAGTTTACATGAGTAGGAGGATAACCTAATGTGATAAAAATAAGAAGTTAGTAATAAAACAAATCTGAGGAAGCAAAGCCAATGAACTATACGCTACCTCCTTTTTTGAAGTGAAAATAAGTGGCTAATTTCAGTTGTCAGGATATAAAATGTGTCTACTAAAAGTCCTCTTAAGGTTTCTTGATGTATCTGTTTAGTTAGAACATAACCTGTATGTTATGATTCCTGTTATGTTAAGATTCCTACAGTTCTCACTTTTCCATGTTAACTCATTACTCTGTATTTTGTTTAGTAAACAATTTCCTAGATTGACATTTCACAACACATTGCCCACCTCCTGCCCATAACAGCACAAAAGATTATTCTAATTTTATGAGATTTCACGTCCCTTGGGAAAGGTGAATTACTGGATAACGTAACAGTCTACAGAAAATAAACAGATCTACACAATCTTTCAGTCCAAACTATCACAACAAAATTAGTTTTAATTAAAAAGTCAACATTAGTTGGTAGTCTTTAAGATACCTTACACAATGCATATATACCAAGTAAGCATCTGCTAATCAATAAGGAATTAGTTGAATTGTAGTACACCCAATGGTTAAGAGTGGGTAGATCTTTCTGCAAGTATACAAACAGGAAAGATGACCAAAGTATTAAATCAAAAAAGTCAGTAGTGTAGTAGGATCTTGTTTTTATTACTATTAATTTAAAAAGAGGCTATTCACTCTCCATATCCTATACTTTTTGCAGTGCCTCTGCCAGATATAACTCTGGCCATGGTATATGCCCCAGGAATGAACAGTTGAATCTATCTTTTACAATGAACATGTATGATTAGACCTTGAAAACATAATTTACACTCTAAATAAAAAGATTCGTATTTTTAATGATGTTCTCCCCACAATGAGTTTCTGGACGCACCAGATAGCAGAGAAAATACCTTAATTCCAAACTTGGATCTTGCCTTATTGTAGGATGCCTCTCTCCCACTCAACAACCTTCTTCTAGTTCTACCACACTTCACTTTATTTCACTCCTTGCCTGGAGAATCTCAGAAACACATTTTGTTTCATGACTATTTTCTTTTGTCATAGAATTTTGATTATTTCCTGCTTTCTTGGATATTCTCAAATATCCTGCTTCTAGTTTTCAGTTCCTGGCAACAGACCCTAAATGATGTCCACCAAATTTATCGTATCAGCTTCCTAATCATGTGCAACTACTTCAAACTATCTCCCCATTCTCTGTAACAGGCCAGCACCACCTTTCTGTTTGCCCTCAGCATGCACACACAGTTTTTCACAAAACAAAAGCCCCAAGAAGAAAAGGTCCTCAGTTGGTTATCACCAAACCTAAACCCACCTGTATCAGAATTTATCCTTTTTTCTTTCCTGTTAAAAAATAAGTGTGTTTTAAAGGCTAACCCCTCAACCTGAGCTCCGCAGTTCAATTCCTTTCCTGTCCTCAGGGCCACCTCCTTCATTGAAATTTACCTTGCTTTCCTAAATTTCTAACCTCTCCAGTAGACATTAGGCAGTCAATCGATATTCTAGTTTGCCTCTTTTAGTAATGTGGTAGAAAATCAAACCTTGCTTGTTGTAAACCATAAAGATTTGGGGGTCAGTTATTACTGCAGTATAATTTGGCCCACTTTGATTTCCTCTTCACCGTGCGCTTCCCATCAGGGCATGAACATGGTCAAATCTCTTCACCTTAGAAACAACAAAAACAAAAAACCCTCTCTTGAATTCCCTTACCCCTATCAGCTACTGCCCTATTTTTCTTCCACCTCTTCACAGCAAAACTGCTGGAAAATGTTTCACTTCTTAATCTCTGTTTCACTTGCTACCCTACTGCAATCTGGCTTTTACTTCTACAATGCCACAGAAAGGGCTCCCATTAAGATCATCAACGACCTTGTTGATAAATCCAATAGACATTCTCAGCTCTTACGTCATTTGTGCATGCTTGCCACTATCAATTACTTCCTGTTGTTGATGATACACTCTTCTCTCCTTTAAACACTACTCTTAGATTTCAAAACAACACACATCTTATTTTTCTCTTCTCTAGCTGATCCTTCCTAGATTCTTTTGTAACCTTCTTTTCCTCAGCCTGTCCCTTAAATTTTCATTTTCTGTATTTGACAGCCTGAGTGATCTACAGACCAGCAACACTGGCATCACCTGGGAGCCTGTAACAAAAGTCGAATCTCTGATCCCACCAGTGTTCTACATTTTAACAAGATGTCAGGTGATTCCTATGCACATTCAAGTCTGAGAAGCAATGGTCTACAGAATTCAGGCTGGGCCCATTCCGTTTCTGACTATTCCACTCCCACACTCCAACTACTACCCATGAGCCCATTAACTGTCAAATACTTATCTCCAGTCTAGATTTTTCTAGGCATCAGATCTACACAGCCCTCTCCCTCCTGCAAATCCTCATTTGTATGCCCTATAACAATATCAAACTCATAGTCTCCATAGCCGAGCCAATCACCTTTCTCCAACAAGCCTGATCCTTACAGACAGGCATAAAAGAGTCATCATTAACACTGTACTTACCCCTTCAGATAAAATAGATCACAAAATCATTTTGAGACTACCTCCCAAATCACTTTAATCTGTCCACTTCCCTCCATCTCCACTGCCAACATGCTAATTCAAGCTGTCATTTCTCATCTTAGTTACTGCAAGGGCTATTTAACTGGTCTCCCTGAACCAGGATTGCCTCTCTTCAATCCATTCCTTATACTGCTACCAGAGTGAATTTAAACATTTAAAATCCAGTCATTTCATTCTTTTTTTTTTTTTTTTTTTTTTTTTTGAGACGGAGTCTGGCTCTGTCACCCAGGCTGGAGTGCAGTGGCGCGATCTCGGCTCACTGCAAGCTCCGCCTCCCGGGTTTCCGCCATTCTCCTGCCTCAGCCTCCCGAGTAGCTGGGACTACAGGCGCCCGCCACCTCGCCCGGCTAGTTTTTTGTATTTTTTAGTAGAGACGGGGTTTCACCGTGTTAGCCAGGATGGTCTCGATCTCCTGACCTCGTGATCCGCCCGTCTCGGCCTCCCAATGTTTCACCAGCTTGCTACAGTCCAAAAGCTATAATTATATCAGACTGGGGACATGGGCTCGGAGAAATGTGCAAAGTGGTAAACCTGTTATGTTGAAGCCACATTACCAAGATTTCCAGAAAACATGTCAAGATGCAACTGAAATGTATTAGACTGAGACAGAAGTGACCCGACTTCCAAATTCAAGTTGTGAATTAGGGAATGAAATGATCTAATTTTTCCTTTTAAAAGATCACCATAGGCGGCTCTGCAAAGCACAGACAATGCAGAGCAGGAATGGAAGCTAGATGACTAGTTAGAAGGTAAGAACAGTTAGATTGGGATATATTAAGAAGGCAGAGATTTGCTGAAATGAAGGGGAAGAAGCAAAGATAAATCTCATTTGGCCTTGGCAAGTGAATAAATGGTTAGGTCACCACTAAAAGGAGGATAGGAACGCAAGTAGAAATCAAAAGTTCCATTCATAACATCCACTGCACAACTGGCTATATCCTTCATGTGGAAACAATAATGAACATTTTTTCCTGACTTATTTAACTTTTCATCTGTTTAGGTATTATTTTCCCAGCTAGACTGTAAGCTCCTTGAATACCACATTTCTTCAAGTCCCTGGAGCAACATGCATAAAACCTTGTTTGAAACAGAGCCTTAATAAACAAAAGTTGTAAAGTTACTTAGACGTCCCTATCCTGATTTTCAAAAGCCAGTTTGCCCAACGAAAAAGTTAATTTGGGGCTGTAAAAGAAGTGGGTTTGTTTTTTAAAGAAGTTTAAGTTATGAAGATAAATGGATAAGGCCCCCGGAAACACCTGAATGAACATGACATGGTTAAAGAAATAAAAAGAAATAGAATGGTTTTAAAATAGTAGTCTAGGCCGGGCGCGGTGGCTCATGCCTGTAATCCCAGCACTTTGGGAGGCCGAGGCGGGTGGATCACCTGAGGTCAGGAGTTAGAGACCAACCTGGCCAACATGGTGAAACCCCTCTCTACTAAAAATACAAAAATTAGCCGGAGGGGTGGCGGACGCCTGTAATCCCAGCTACTCGGGAGGCTGACGCAGGAGAATCGCTTGAACTTGGGAGTCGAAGTTGCAGTGAGCTGAGATCGCCACTGCACTCCAGCCTGGGCGACAGAGTGAAATCCTGTCTTAAAAAAAAAAAAAAAAAAAAGTAGTCTAAATGATGATCTAATTACACTCTATAATACATTTTATAAGGTGGTTTTTAAAAGGAAGTCACCAAAGGCATATACTAAGTTCCTGCTTAATGATAAAAATTATTTCTATTAGAATTTTATTTATTAGTCACTCCGACAACTTTGTTTCCTTTACTGCAGATCTTTAAGATACAAATCAACCTGACAATCACCTGAAGAGAGGAGAGTAAGCCAAATCATCTCTGGAGATTCCTTTCATTTTCCTTTTCAAAGAGAATCTGCTAATCAATAGAAATTTCTCCACCCCAACACAAAAAACAAAACAAAACAAAACCTAGGTCTGCGGATAATTTTAACACTAATAATAAAAGATGGACTATTTTCCTGAACGATCCACAGCCAAAGTAGTGTCTGCCTGCTTTTGTTCCGCACAAACCTATCTCAAATGTAGAAAGATCGTTATTTGCTTCTCCACCAGGCAAAGACCTTAAAGTGACAATTATTATTCTAAGTGAAAGGATAGCCAGAGATACGACAACGACACTCCTAATAAAGTTAATTTCGGTTAGAACGTGAACTTAACATTTGCTTTGTCACAGTTCTCAAGTCCTCTAAGCAAAGTATATATTCAGCCTGCATAAATCCTGCCTGTTTTTCGTCAGATGCGCATGGCTAATGTTAAGCAGTACGCCCGCTACTGGGAGCGCCCACACGATACATTTGCGCCTCGTTTGCATTTCACAAAGCACGTGCATCACTTAAGACACAAAACCAGGAAAAAGGGGGCAGCGGGAGAGAGAAGAAAACCTGTGCTGCCTCATCCCCTCCACTATCGAATCCGAGATTACCTCTTGTCTCTCCGCTTCCTTGTTCTTCTGTCCCTGTTTTTTCGCGTACCACATGCCGATTTCGCGGCCTTTCAGGTGCC
Source organism: Macaca thibetana thibetana (assembly GCF_024542745.1). NCBI lineage: Eukaryota > Metazoa > Chordata > Mammalia > Primates > Cercopithecidae > Macaca > Macaca thibetana. The sequence goes on from NC_065579.1 coordinate 56,991,379, forward strand.
CAGGGTGCCGGCCCCTGCCGCCTCGACCACCCCCTCCGCCGCCGCCGCCTCCTCCGGAGCCTCGGTTCCCTCCATGACCCCCTGCCGGCCCCCCTCCATAGCCCCCACCGGAGCTGCGGGGCCCCCCATCACGGCCCCAGTTCTGATGGTAGTCATAACTCATTGTCCTGGCGGACTGCAACCCGTCAGAACCAGCAACCACTGGAAATGGCGTCCGGTCCCGGAAGGCAGTGTGCGCCCACTTCCGTTTTGCTTCCGTAGCGCAGCGCAAGAGGGCGGGCCATTTAGCATCACAAGCAGCGGTTTCTGGTGACGTCACCGCGTGACGACCCCGGTGATCTGGACGGTGGCGGGGGTCTGGTTTTGTCTGATACCCCTGAGTTGTTTACCTTTGTACCTCTGGAGCAACAGCCAGCCAAAGGCCCGTAGATTTTCTTTCGCTGGGCCCAGCAAGTGAGCCAATGGCTTTTGGTTTTTACTTTCTTACTCCTGGTAAAATCCGCAATTTTCTTGCACTTAGGTCCTAGGGTAGTAAACGTTGATTGAAACGAAAGAACTCGTGTATCAGTTCGCCGTCTTCTAAAACTCTCTAAAAAATGAGTTCTTCTTAAGTCTTGAAAACAGCCTGACAATCTTTCAAACATATAATTTAAAACACCCTTAACCTCCTTGAAAGTATTGTCACTATTTACTACATTTATCCAATAGTGTAAGATGAGCGTGTCTAGCCAAATTCAGTGCAGAGCTCTTAGGCAATGTAAATAAACTACTTTGAAGATTCATATGTTCATTTGAAACCATATACTGTTTATTAACCAGAACACTTGAGTGTTTTGTGCAAGCTGTTCTTGAATAATCAAGTAATTGGGTCACACAGGCTTGGATGTTCACCAGGAGATATATAGCTCATGTTATGGTTAACTGATGTAAAGGTGCTGGGAATACTCACTGAACAAAGCAAGTATGGCATTAACTTTCATTTGCCTACAGTCTTAAGGGAAAGACAAAGGCTATCTTTGTGCAGTGAATTAAGAAAGGGAAATGTATGCCAGGAAGGGGTCTACGATACACCACTGTGACTTAAAAATTATTTTGAGCAAAGACATTTGAGTTTCTGAAATCTACCTGTCTAAACGCAGAACCACGCAGAAAAATTCAAATCAATCTCCTCCCTGGGAGGGAAACCAGGGAAGACTGACTCTTATCACTGGATGCTAGAAGCTGGCAACACGCTTGAATAGACATTGTCGCAAAGCTATCATATCTGGCATCTGTTTTAAGGTGTCATTTATTTTTTCTAAAAGTCATTTGTTTTTTCCATAAGTGCTGTTTTCCCCTTCCCTTTCCCTTTTAAGATGGTAGATAAGCCGGAATTCTGCCTCCCTGAATCACCTTTTTCTGTGAACTCTATTATGTATGTGGTTAAGTCTGCCTTTTCTCTTGCTAATCTGTTTTGTCACTTTAACTCTGGGACCTGCAAACACTGAATCTAAGAGGATAGACAAAAAGTTTTCCTCCCTAAGAGGCATGAGATATTACAGCAAAAGAATTTAATTTTGGAGTTAGGTGAGTTATGCAACAACTTTTGACATAAGTAGATTTTTGCCAGACTAATGGGCAGAAGAAAAGTATGACAGGTGTAGAGAACAATATGCAAAGACAGATGATGATGTGAAACATCGGAGAGCTTAGACAACTACCCTGAATCTTAAAGACTGATAGGGAAGGCCAAAGAGGTAGATAGGGGTCTGATTATGGACAACCTTATGTGCCACTTCAGGAACAGTGGTATGTTATAAGCAGAGGAGTGGTTATTTTGACTGCTTCAATTAGAAATAAATAGCGGAGACAAGAGTGGATACAGGGAAACTAGTTAATGTGCTATGATGTAGGGGAGGCAAAATGGGATGACAGGGTATTACATATGGAAATAATTGGAATCAGGGGACATTAGAAGATAAAATTAATTTGATGATTCATTGAATGTGGAGAATTAGAAGAGTTAAATGACTCCAAGTTTAAGATTTGAATTATTAACACATGAGGAGACACATATCCTGAGACGAGAAATATAGGACAAGGAACATTTTGGGGGTGGGGGGCAGAGTGAGTTAATGTGTTTTATTTGTACATTTCAACTTTGAGGAACTTATGAAACATACAAACAGAGTATCTGGAAAGCAGTTGGCTATAAGAGTTAAAAGCACAGAGGCCGGGTGTGGTGGCTCATGCCTGTATCCCAATACTTTCGGAGGCCAAAGTGGGCAGATCACTTGAGGCCAGGAGTTTGAGACCAGCCTGGCCAACATGGTGAAGCCTTGTCTCTACCAAAAATACAAAAATTAGCTGTGCATGGTGGTGCAAGCCTGCAATCCCAGCTACTCGGGAGGCTGAGGCAGGAGAATCACTTGAACCCAGGAGGTGGAGGTTGCAGTGAGCCGAGATTGTGCCATTGCACTCCAGCCTGGGCAACAGAGCTAGACTCTGTCTCAAAAAAAAAAAAAAAAAAAAAAAAAGAAAGAAAAGAAAAGTTGAAAAGTGAAAAGCACAAAGAGAGTATACTGAAATTATATGTTTTGAGAGTCCTTGGCACATGTGATTAAGGTCATAGGAATAAATAATTTCTACAAAAGCATCCCAATTGGACACTCCTAATATGAAAAGTATGTCAATTGTCTAAGAGATGAGATTGAGTAGGCATATTGAAGATGATAGGGGCCAAGTGGGAAGAAAATGGTGAGAGTGCTATGGGCTAAATCTTTGTGTTCATGCAAAATTCACCATGAAGCCCTAACTCCCAGTGTGGCTGTAGAAGAGGCCTCTAAAAAAATGTAATTAAATCAAAATGAGGTCGTAAAGGTGAGATCCTGATAAAAGGTTTACTGCCCTTTAAAAAGAGGCATCAGAGAGCTAGTTCCTCCCTCTCAGAGGAAAGGACATGTGAGGACAAAACAGCCATCTATGCTCCAGGAATAGCTCCGTAAACCAAAACTAAAATTCTTCCTATTTTATTTTATTTTATTTTATTTTTTGAGATGGAGCCTCACTCTGTTGCAGTGGCACGATTATGGCTCACTGCAGCCCTGAAATCCCTGGTTCAAGCTATCCTCCCATCTTAGCCCCCTAGAGTAGCTGGGACAATAGACGTGTACTGCCACACCCACCTAATTAAAAACATTGGTAGAGATGAGGTCGTCCTATGTTGCCTGGTCTGGCCTTGAACTCCTGGGCTTAAGCAATCCTCGTGCCTTGGCCTCCCAAAGTGCTGGGATTACAGATGGGAGCCACCACACCTTGCCCCAAAATAAAATTGGAAGCCCTCCCAACCAACTGAATGGATCCATCCTCTCAGCCAAGAGCATTCTAAAGTAAACCTGAAATATTTGTTCAGGCCATGATGGGAATGGGAGGTTGGACATGCCTCGTTATACCTTCCTTCCTTTGGAATCAGGTATGGCTGACCTGTATTAATGTTGAAGTAGAGACCTTAAGATTGACAGAACGGACTCTTTGTAACAATATGATATCAACATAGCAGTAGGTCCTGAAAGAAAGCATTTTACCCCAAAATATATTTCTTTGACATATTTTGAAACAGCCCTTCAAAGCTGTCTCTCATGGGGAAAATTACATTCTGTAGAGAATCTCCTTCCCTTTCCAGATCTTCTCCATGATCCAGGAGAGGATTAACTAAGAGTCTGGAACCTTTTTAAGTTGAATAAGAAATAGTTACAATCTCTTCTTTCTGAAGTCTGCTACCTTGGAGGCCTTATCAGCATAATAAGAACCTTGGTCTCCACAACTCACAACTGGGTTAACTTATCTTAACCCAGACAGTCCCTTCTGTTGATTCCAGGTCTTTAGATAAACTCTTTCAATCAGTCAGAAAATCTTTGAATTCACCTATGACCTGGAAAACTCCCTCCTCCTTTGAGTTGTCCAACCTTTTCAGATGGAATCAATGTACATCTTACATGTATTGATTGATGTTTCGTGTCTCCCTAAATATATAGAACAAAGCTGTAGCCTGACCACCTTGGACACATGTTCTCAGTATCTCCTGGGACTGTGTCACGGGCCATGGTCATTGGCATCTGGCACAGAATAAATCTCTTCAAATGTTTGAGAGTTTCACTCTTCGTTGACAGCTCTCATTAGGAATTGGATTAGCTGGCACCTTGATCTTGGACTTCCTAGTTTCCAGACTTTAAGAAACACATTTCTGTTGTTTCAGCTGCCCAGGCTGTGGTATTTTGTTATGACAACACAAACAGACTAATACAGAGAGTAAGGTTGGAAGAGAATTAGTGTTTGTTTGTCACTTAGCATTTGCTAGGTATTAGACTAGGTGACAGGCATTTGTGGCAGAATAATGGCCCCAAAGATGTCCTTGTGTGTTTTTTTTTGGGGGGGGGCTCTCACTCTGTTGCCCAGGATGGAGGGCAGTGGCATGACCATGGCTCATTATAGCCTTGACCTCCCAGACTCAAGCAATCCTCTCACCTCAGCCTTCCAAGTAGCTAGGACTGCAGGTGTACACCACCATGCCTGGCTATTTTTTTTTTTTTTTTAAATCTGTAGAGATGAGGTATTGCTGTTGCCCAGGTTGGTCTTGAACTCCTGGGATCAAGTGATCCTCCCACCTCAACCTCCCAAAGTGCTGAGATTACAGATGTGAGCCACTGTGCCTGGCCGAGATGTTCATGGAAACTCCCTGGAAACTGAATATATTACACGGCCAGGGGAAAGTAAGGTTGCTAATCAGCTAATGTGATAATTAATTTCATGTGTCAACTTAATTGGGCGAAGGGATGCTCAGAGAGTCGGTAAAACATTATTTCTAGGTGGGTCTGTGAGGGTGTTTCTGGAAGGGATTAGCGTTTGAATTCATAGACTAAGTAAAGAAGATCACCCTCATCAATGTAAGTGTGCTTGATCCAATCCATTGAGGGCTCAAGTGGAACGAAAAGGTGGAAGGCTAATTCATTCTCTCTTCTTGAGCTATGACATCCATCTCCTGTTCTTGGACATCAGCACTCTGTTCTCAAGCCTTTAGGCTTGGATTAGAACTATACCACCAGCTTTCCCAGGTCTCCAGCTTATAGAAAGCATATTGTGGGACTTCTCAGTCGCCATAATCTTGTGATCCAATCTCATGATATAGCTCAGTTTCTGTGTATCTATAGCTATCCTATTAGTTTTGTTTCTCTGGGAAACCTGATGAATGCAGCTGACTTTAAAGTAGGAAGATATCCTGCATTATCTGGGTGAGCCCTATGTAATCATAAGGGTCCTTGAAAGTAAAAGAGGGTGGCAGAACAGAAGGTCATAGTGATGTGACATAAGGATTTTACTAACTGTTGCTGGCTTTGAAGATGGAGGAAGGGGTCACAAGCAAAAGAATTCGGGCAGCCTCTAGAAACTAGAAAAGAAAATAGATTCTCCCCCAGGGCTTCCAGAAAGAATAGAACCATACTGATCCTTTTGTAGTTCATGAGCATGATCATTGGGTATTCATATGCACGTGTGAGATGTGCCACCCTCTAACCTTGTTATGACATCGGCACATTGCTCATCTAACATGAAGAAAAATAAATAAATAAAAAGAAATACAACAATATTGACCCCTTGATTTTAGCCCAATGAAGACTGTTGTCAAAACATTATGCTACAGAACTTTAAGATAGTAAATTTGTGTTAGTTAAGACTCTGTAGTAATTTCTTATGGCTATACTAGAAAAGTAATACAATTCCTTATCTCATTTCACACAATCCTCATGACAGCCCCAGAGAAAGTTAGCATTATCTCTATTTTCTGATAGTCTTTTATTGCCCTTCACCTCATGTTTGCTGATCCTAAGTCGATTCTTAGTTATAAATGTGAAATTACTGTTTTCCATGCTTCTTCAGCATGAACTAGTACTTAAGGTATTACTTGAGGCTATTCCTTTAGGTGAACACTTTAGGACAAATGTCACTGTAGTAAAAATCTGCACAAAAGGAAGATTTTCAATGAAAGACCTGAGAGATATTGATGGGAAGGAAAATGTCAGTTGTTACCTGCTTTTTCTTTTTTCCCTGTCTTCATCAGAACCACAAAATTGTTTACACTACCTAATGCCAGAAAACAAACAGAATGGTTCATTATAATTGCCATTGTTTCTCTGACTGGTCCTCTGTTGTGTGCTGTTCTTTGGGCAGGCAACCAAGATGTCTCTTCCAAATGTCCCCTTCATTAATGATGGCCTGGGCCACAGAATGCACAGCCATCGCTTTCAAACCCACAGCATTTGGTGTCCAGCTCCTGCTCTCCCCATCATACCTGCTGTCCAGTCTGGAATGCAGCAAAGGTGAGCCACACAGAACCACACCACCACTGGAAACTGTCACAATTTTCTCAGGATCAGGGAATCTTTTATTCATTTTTTTAATCTGAACCCTGTGAAACAACTCTTATATAATTTATTCATAGCTGTAATATTCATAAAGGCATGGGGTGAAGGAGATTTTCTTCAGTGTTTTTGGAAAATGAAACCTTTAACTTCTACTTCCACTTGGAGGTGGGGATAGGGACATGCTGATAAAAGTGACCGTACCCTTCTATAGAATGTAAAATCTGGCTGTGGACTGGAACACCTACACATAGCCTCTCCATTTGATTTCTCTGTGTGGCCTAGTTTGAGCCTCCTCACAGCATTGCAGCTGGATTCAAGAGCAGGTGTCACCAAGCAAGGTAGAAGTACATAACATTTGACATCTTTATGGACTAGTCTCAAATGTCACATAGCATCACTTCCTCTATGTTTTACTAGTTGAGACAGTTACAGGTGTCCACTTAGGTTTAAGGGTGGCTAGGGCCTTAGCACACCATGGGAGTATAGAGCCAAAGTCACATTAGAAGAGCAGGATGCAGAAATTAGGGATCAGCCTGGGCAACACAGGGAGACCCTGTCTCTACAAAAAATCAAAAATTAGCCAGGCATTGTGTTGCAAAGCTTGTGGTCCCAGCTACTTGGGAGGCTGAGGTGGGAGGATAGCTTAAACCCAGGATATCAAGGCTGCAGTGAGTGCATTCATGCCACTGGACTCCAGCCTGGGCAACAGAGCAAGACTCTGTCTCAGGAAAAAAAAAATGGAAGAAGAGAAGAGCATGTGGAATGGAAGGAAAACAATTCTAGAAAAACACTATGCTAGGTGAACCAGATATTTGTATGAACAAATGCCATTTCTGTCTACTAATTCCATCTGTTTCCCACAAAAAAGAAAACAAAAATTGTGACTTTGTAAGGTCATAGGGTTTCAAGATCCACATTAAAAACCTTCTTGAGAGATTTTCATAATATATTTTCCTTTTAAAACTACACAATCTCATTAAATTGGTGGATTTTCCTCACCTAGTGTAAACATGCAATCTTAGATCTTAGGAAAAAGTATTGTGAGAGTACTAAGAAATTTTAATGAATAGAACTTTTTTTAATTTAAAAAGGATAATGAAAATATAAAGCCTTTTAAGGTTCAGTTAGCAAGTAGATAATGTAACTTTACCACGCTAAGTAGTTAACCATGGCTTTGTCTAAACTCCTAATATTTTTTGACCTGACATTAGAAAGTTTTTGGGGCTGGGCATGGTGGCTCACGCCTGTAATACCAGCACTTTAGGAGGCTGAGGCAGGCGGATCACTTGAGGTCAGGAGTTCAAGACCAGCCTGGACAACATGGTGAAACCCCATCTCTACCAAAAATTAGCTGGGTGTGGTGGCAGGTGCCTGTAATCCCAGCTACTCAGGAGGCTGAGGCGGGAGAATTGCTTGAACCTGGGAGGCGGAGGTTGCAGCGAGCCGAGATCACACCACTGCACTCTAGCCAGGGTGACAGAATGAGACTCTGTCTCAAAAAAAAAAAAAAAAAAGGAAGTTTTTAGAAGTTGTATTTTTACTAAGTGGTAGAGAATACAATTTACCTCTGAGGCATATTTTTTCCCTTATTCTTGAAAAATTACCCAGTGAGACTACATATATGTGAAGGTAGAGCAAAGGTCTTCCTCTATAACAAAGTGTTTCAAAAACAACATGCCTTCGATTATCTAAACTGCTCTATATAACATTGCAACGGATTGTGTTCAAAGTTGTTTTACATTTGGATCTTTGACTGCTCAATTCTGGAAAGTGATTGCCTATTTTTGAGAGGAATATATGTTTCTATGCCTGTGTATGAATGTTTGTGTATATGTATTCTCTATGTATTTGAAATTAAGACTTCAAGGCTGTAGGAAAGACTAGCAGATATGATCTTCTTTGTACTTTAAGCTATAAAAGAGATTGTATAAACAAACCACCTTACATTTGGAGCACTATAGTCTGAACTAGAGTGTTGAAGTCACAGATTCAGGGTTAAGACCGTACAATTCAAAGTTGGGAAAATGTATTGTTGTTCAATTACTGTGTGCAATGCCTCTGCCTCTGCAGCTTATAAAAATGGGCAGGGAGCGCTATTTACATTCTCTTATGGTACAGTATGTGATTGTCTAGTTGGTTATAGGGCATGCAACAGAGACAGACTTGCTAGTTCTTCGCCATAGTTTGGGTTCTTCTTCATGTACACAGCTAGATATATTTCCTAGTCTTCTTTGGAATCAGCTGTGGTTCTGTATTGAGTTCTATCCAATAACAGAGGCTGCAATGACTGAGGTGCAGTTCTTCCAAGCCAGTCTCACCAAGCACTCCAGTGCAGAATCCTTCATGTCTTTTTCCCAATCTGTCGGCTGATGCAGATGAGCAAAATGATCATAAGAACCATACATTAACATTGTAAAACTACATGAACCTAGACCCCTGAGCCATATCTTAAAGAAGAAAGGAATGATAAGGAACATTCATTTAACTGCTGCTGCTCTCTGCCTTCCAAATCTTGTACAAATGCCTTTCATTGTTAGATGCTAAACCTGAACTTTGCAGAAAAGAGGGTCTTGGAAACAAAGTTTTCTGTCTTCTAGCCTCTGTGATACATAGAGGAGTGGAGAAACATTGAGATATTGCAGAGTATTGACAGAAAATAAATGTGATAATTGTTTTTCCCTCAAGCTATAGGCTTCATAGGCTTTTAAGAAATGTGTGATTTATTTCATGTTACCAAGGAAATCCTCTCCACTTATTGCATCAGAATACAATTCTAATGCCATCTCTACTACTACCACCCTAAACCTAACCAACATCATCTCTAGCCTAGACTATTAGAATAGCCTAAGTGTTCTTTCTGTGGTGGTTTTTGTGTCTGTACAGTCTTTGGCCCTTGCAATAGACAATCATTTTTGAAATCAGATCATGTCACTTTCTTGCTCAGAGCCCTCCGATGGCTTTTCACTTCATTTAAAACAAGACTCAGTGTTCATACCTGGTCTGCAAGGCACTAATAGCCCGTCTCCTCCTGCTATTATCTGTTTGCCTTTATCTCCAACCACTTTCTCCCTTTCTCACTCAGCTGCATTCACATTGACCTCCTTAATGGTTTCAGATTCCAAAAGCCACACTCCTACTTCTGGATACTTGCTGTTCCCTTTGCTGGGACTGTGATTTCCCTAGATAATCACATAGCATGTTTCCTCACTTTATTTGAGGCTCTGATGAAATATTACTTTATCAGTGAAGGCTTTTCTGACTAAATTATTGAAAACAAACACTCTTCCCATATTTGTCCCTTTATTCTAATTTTACTCTTTGGCCATTGTTACCTCTGGTCCCTATTTTCTGTCAATACACTTAATACCAGCATACATATATATGTACCACACACTTATCACTACCATATGTATATATATAAATGTATAGAAAAGAACGTAACCTATCCAAAGAGAGGTTTGGCGTTTGTCCTCAGCTTCTGGGGAGGTAATTTCTAAGCCCTTGGAATGTCATGGCTGAAGAGTATCTTTGTTTGTCTGGGGGCCTTGGACCAGCAGATAGTAACAATGTGTTTTGGAGAGGGGACTTTTGGGCATTCTGTATCAACTTGGCCTCCTGGAGAGCCTGAAAGAGACATCAGTCATGTGAGTAGTCAGCCATGCTTACCCTTGCTCCCACCATGATGCAGCCCCAGTAAGGACTCTGGACACCAAGGTTCAGTTGAGCTTTTCTGCTTGGCAGTATTCTGTGCAAGTTGTCACACATCGACGCCAAAGAAAGTGATGCCATCCATGACTCCATGGGGAGAGTACCATAGAAATTCCACATTTACAACTTTTCCTAGACTTGGCTCTGTGACCTCTTCTCTAGGCTGATTTTATTCTGTGTCCTTTTGCTGTAATAAACCATAACCATGAGTACACAGTTTTCTATGAATTCTGTGAGCCCTTCTAGTGAGTTATTGAAACTAGCAGTGGTTTTGGGAACTCCTTGAATTTGCAATTTGTGTCACGAGTGAGAGCAATCTTGTGTGGACTGTGTTCTCTGACTTTGTGGTTGTCTCAAACTCAGTAAATATAAATACATATATTTGTTTTGTTTGAGTTTTGTTCAAAAGTTATAAAACCAAGTACCTAGAACAATTTTTAGTATGTCGTAGTCATTTATTAAATGTTAGAATGAAGAAATGAATTAGGGTAGCTGAAAAGTATAAGAAATTAAGAGAAAATTGATTTATAAAATCCAATATTACAGACACATGTCAAGAAAAGCTTCCAAAAATGCATAACTAAGACTTTTTATTATATTTTAAGTAATATGGTGGCATTTGCTATCTTCAAAGAGTTGCCTCTGTCAGTCACAACTCTCAGAAGTCTTAGGGATTATGGATTAGGTGTTTATACTATTAGGGAGTCTTGGGGATTACGTATTTGCAGTTTATAGGAGTCACCACCAGATGGTGATATTTTTATTAGGTAACAAGAAGTTTTTGCCTTTGGATACATCAATTTATAGAGAAAAGAGATAACTATACAAAATAGAATATTTATTAATAAGAAGAACAATATAACTATACAAGGGTAAGGTATTTGGCTATATCACAATATATCTATAAAGGTATTTATTTCCTCTACTAGAAACACTTTTATAATCAATCACTCTACAGAGTAAGTAGACTTAAGTGAACTTGTGTAGTTTAATCTTCTCCTCCCTTAACAAGGATTTGGAGCGCCATTCATGCTTAAGCACAGCTCTAGTAGATTTTTCTTGTATACTTAGCTATTGTTGGCTTGGAATTTGAAGTGTTACATGTTAGTAATATGATGCTAATTAGCCTTTCAAACTATGACTTTGGGCTAAATAATCCTGGTGTTGTTTCAATGCAGCAGAATTTTTATGTGCATCCATTATACAGTTAATTCAACAACCAAGTGCAATTAAATGGGAATATCTTAATTATTTTTCCAATTCCCCTAGTTTAAACTTTTGTTCAGTTAAAATAAAATGAGAGGGAAAATGGGCATTACTATCTTCTATCTATTTCTTAATGCTCTTTAAACCTTGATTTCGGTTATAATCTCTGTCCCATTCAAATTGCTGTGCAGTTATAAAGAATGTGTTTGCCTCCAAGTCTTTGCTGTTTTTCAGCTTTATTATGATCCTGTGTCTAATTTACTTTTTGCCTGAAATTGCATTTTAAAGCAGCAATATCACCTTTCTCTTTCAGAAAATTATACATCTAAGTTTAAGATATCAAAGCCTATCTTTTACAAAGCATTATTAGAATATTCAATTCAATTTTTCTTTTATAAAGACATTTAATGCTACTGATTTATAATATCTGATTGATCTGTTCATTTGTCACTGTGTGAAAATAGCTGTTAATATTGGTGATACAGTCTTTTAAAATAAAATATATTTGTAATGAGAATACATTTGACTTTGAATTCATATGTTACACATTATTTGAGGCTTGCTTTACAAACATTATTAGTGGTAATACATATGTTTCCCAGATTTAGACAACTAGATAATGAGAAGTTAAAGATTGAGAAAGTCCATTGAAATAATTATTTTGAAAATGACTTGTCCTTGTGGCAACAAAACACCCTTTGAAGATGAAACATTCTGAAAGCCCATGTCAAGCAATTTTGAATTCTCATTCAAGCTAAAAAAGTAGAAACAGAAATAAATCATTCTAAAATACAATTCATTCATCTGTAAATAAATAGAGTATATGAGTGAGGGGAGGGGCACAAAGTCTAAGACCACGTAAAGTGTCAACTTAGTAACTTTGGAAAATAAACTTTTAGGTAATATATTTCATATATGTTTACAGGAAGGTTAGAATAAAGCAATTTGAAGAGAAATCAATTTATAATTTTTGAAATACACATTGCTATTATTCTGCCAAGGTGATTCCTGCATTTTTGCAATGTAATGCCTTCTAGAATTGTCTTGAAATGTATGTCTTACAATCACTTAATAAAATAGGTTCAATTGTTTCTTTGAGACAACACGTCTTTAGAGAAGAAACAAAGAAGCACCTAAACTTGATATAATATTTGAAGTAAACTTTTCTGTTTCAAGAATAACTAAGAAAGTTTGCCCAATCCATAGCTTTAAAAACAGATACTTCTGTTTTAGACTTACAGGATTTTGGACTGCTGTATCCAGAAGCCTACCATGTTTGAAGGCACCTCTCAGAACCGAATCTGCCAGTATTTTCCCCCAATTTCCACTCAAGTTAAAAAAATTTCAGAAAAAGTATACAATTATATGATTACAACTTTTTTCCAATAATGTTTGAATTAAAGATACTTCTAATTCCACCTCTAACACACAACATACTTGTTTTATGAGACAGTCTTGACATACTGAAAAGATGAACACTGTTATAGGTAAGAAAGAAAGAAAAAACAGTAAACAATTTGTATTTGGTAGAAATGAAGGAAACAACTATTTATAGACTAGGAACATGCATGTTTCCCAGTTGGAAGCTAATTTTTCATTTTACAGAAGAATGTAAAGCTAAAGCAGTAAGTGTAATAAGCTTGTTTTGCTAGCCACATTTAGGCAAGTTCCTTCAAATACAATTTGGAGTTTTGTTACATTTCTTCCATTCCCAAACTTTCTCTTTTTACCCCTTTGCAGTAAAGGCCAACATTATATGTAGAAACATATGCATGGAACAGTATAGTAACTGAGTTTATACAATTTTCTGTTTACTAGGAGGTTGACAAACATAAGCAAAAACACTAGTAAAGTAGGCCAAGATTTGATTTAGAACAGATTTTAATTACCACAGTGTGTGATCTCTAGCTAACACATCAAATGCACTTAATTGTTTACACTAGTTCTAGTTGTTCCCACAAAAAATTAACTATTAAATCAGTAAAACTTATGTAAACCAACAAATAAAAGGAAATCAGTCTCATAACAAAGGTGTTAGTTTCACAGCTGACGTTGCAGATCCATTCTTGCTGCTGTTAGACCAAATACCCATTAACTACCCTTGCTTTCTTCCTCTCTTTTTCTGTAAGCTTTATTTAACAACTGGATTTCCTCCTGATAGCCATCCCTCTCTTGATGCTGCCTTTTACTATTCTGCCTGTGTGCTTCTACGGTGTCTGGAATGGAGATATTGATATCACCATCAGGATTACTGGTGGGCAAAAAGAGGGAGTATGAGGCCGTTTCCCCTAGATCACAGGAAACAAACCTGTTTTCTTTCCTGGAGTAACGTAGGGATGGAGATCTGACTTGTGTGGAGGACTGGCTGATGTTACTAATGATTGACACAGTGTCCAAGGCCTCTTCATTATCGCAAATTTCAAGAACCTCCAAGTGTATTTTCACACTGGTATCTGCAAACGTGGATGAAGAATCTTCTGAGTTTGGTTCATGGCCAACACTTTTGGATCGATAGACTTCTATTTTCTTAGAGGCTGGAGTTATTTTTTGCCCTTCTGCGCTTACCTCATAGGTAGAAAGAGATAGGGTTTTCCCTGTAGGTGCATGGAGAGACACAGTCCCCTGGAATGCACACAAGGGAATGGCAAGGGCACCACCGGAACGCTGGGGACAAAAACAGAATTGTTATTATTGAAAGCTAGTTTCTGAGGCTGAGACATTTAGAAATTCATTTTGTTCATCAGAATGATAAAAGTTTTCTATTTCAGATCAATTTCCCTAGAAACATTTTATAGATATGGGATTTAAATACTGCCACCGAAGCACCATGCGTCAGTTTCTCCTAGGTCAAATCAGACATTTAATGAGGGTAGTTAGGAACATTTATTTGAAGATAAGGGCCATATCTCCCCAGTTAAAGGCAAAGGTGTGTACTGATGGGAAGCAATAGATGTTTTCAAAGGCAGAATTTGAACATAAAATTGAATGCATATTTACAATCTGAAATTGCTTTTATATTTGTGATACACACTCAGTTACATTAAAATGTTTGCAAAAGTTGGAAGAAATGTAGACTGTGTTATCAACATGAACTTTTTTTTTTTTTCCTGTTTGGTATGCTACAGTAAATGATAATTGTGAAACTGTGACTTAAGGACAAAAGATATTTCAACTGTTAGGTTTGAGTATACATAAGAGGAACCAAATGTCACCAGAATTACGCTACGGTGTGCTTACTTTTCTACAGAGAAATCAGTCATTAAAGTAAATCCAATAATAAAGAATACTATTCTACCTCTTTCAAAAACTTGCCTAAAAGTGTAAACCTTTTCTATTATGCTTTGTGTATTAAGATTTTTTAAAAACTGTACTTACCACTGAAAGGTGCTTCAGAAATGTAGAAAATAAGATTGATTCTTAAAATAGTCTGTACTTTTTATTGCTGATTCATGTGTTCATACTTTCAACTGACATGTTTTGATTTTTGATTATGTGTTAGTCCCAGAAGATGATAATGTGCAAAACTTCTAGAGCAGTAATTCTCAAAACTGAGTCTCCAACTCAGCATCATCAGCAGCTTCTGGTAACTTGTCAGAAATACAGGTTTTTAGCACTATCCCAGACCTACTCAATTAGATCTCAACCCAGGTACAGGGTCAAGCAATCTGTATTTTAACAAGCCCTTTAGGTGATTCTGTTGCATAGTAAAGTTTGGGATCGCTTGCTCTAACTAAAGAAATGTTGTAGTCCAAAATAAATAAATAAATAAATAAATAAGGGGGGTGGTGGTGGTGGTAGAGGTACACAGACACTTTTTATTTAAGTGCCTACCACCTGTAAAGCCTACAGTTACTAATTGGATTGGCCTAAGTGTGTCTGTCCACCTGGGGAACTGGCATGGGAGATAATGGCATTTTTCCAAATTAGGATGACCAGCTTTCTCAATTTTCCTGGGACTGTCCCATATTTAGCACTGAAATTTCTGCATCCCAGGAAATCCCCCAGTCTTAGACAAATGGGCAGGGGTCGGGACAGTGGGAGATTGATCACCCTACTTGCTATGGGCATTTTCAATCTGGACCCAACAGTGGCTAGAGGAAGACTGGTTCTCACTATTGGAGAACAGTTTAGATTATTTTCTATTTAAAGAAGTTTTAAAGAGGATGAATTTCATTAGGGGTGCCTTCATGCTCTACTTCTTGAATTGAGAGACTACAGAAAAATACAGTGTGGGCTGTGAGACATATGATCATTCTTTCCTGGTTATTCTCTGTGAGGGGGTCTTGAATTCTCTTTACTCATAAGGAGACCTAGAAACCTAACTGTAGAGTCTTGCACTCTAAAGTTTTGGAAATTTTGAAAATTTACATTGTAATGTTCAGTCCAGCCGTCTGCCAAGGAAAAGAACGTCATTGACTCTACATGTGTAATGCTGGCTGAAGTAAGAGAGACAGAGGAACCACACAGGTTCATCACAGCATCAGACTATTAATATTTGAGTGGTGGCAACTTCTGGCAAAAGAAAAGTAGGTTTCATTCCTATTATTGTACATCCAGTTATTAAACATTTGCTAAGTAAGGATGTACATGATTCTGAGGTTGCATTGGATGTATGGAGATGCTACCTCTTAAGACCCCACAGATGATTGGATGAGAAAGTCAGGTAAAGAGACAAAATAAAAATTTTAGTTCTAAATGTAGTAATTGAGAGATAGGTACCAAATACTATAAGGTCCAAGGAATGACTATTGTGGGTAGGGAGATTTCATATTGTGGAGAGGGGACACGTGAAATTGATCTTAAAAATCAAAAAAAGATTTACAGGTTTTTTCGTTTGTTTGTTTTTGAGACAGAGTCTTGCTCTGTCTGTCTTGCTCAGGCTGGAGTGCAATGGCGCCGTCTCGGCTCACTGCAACCTCCGCCACCTGGGTTCAAGTGATTCTCCTGCCTCAGCCTCCTGAGTAGCTGAGACTACAGATGCATGCCACCATACCCAGCTAGTTTTTGTATTTTTAGTAGAGACAGGGTTTCACTATGTTGGCCAGGTTGCTCTCGAACTCCTGACCTCGTGATCTGCCTGCCTCGGCCTCCCAAAGTGATGGGATTACAGGTGTGAGCCATCATGCCCGGTCAAGATTTACAATTTTAAAACCTTGCTTTCTGAGTGATAAATCACCAGTTAAAGGGTTATACTGAAAACTTTCCATCCTGAGAAAACATTTTTGTTATCAAAGACTGAAACTTCTGTTTTTTTTTCTGAATAAAAATTGACTGAAACATTATTCAGTCAGAAAAGTTGACTGTCATTTAATAATATCTTTCAATAATGTGAATTAGAAATTTAAGAATATTATTATTTAATAATGTGAATTATAAATACAGCCTAAGAGACATAGTTAATTTGAAAGCTGAACCTTCTGACATTTTAATTTATTACAGAATTAAAAAAACACCCAAACTTGGTGCTTAAAAAATGTTTCTAAAACTTAATAATGTGATGAAAAAAATGAGTTATTAGACAGTACCCAGCAGTATAGGCATGGCTATCTTAAAGAAACTTTTGCTAGAGCTTTAACAGCATAATTATGTCATTATATGTGCCAACTTGCTTGACTGATAAGTAGTTGATACAAAAGCAAAAGTAACAAAGAATTTTTCTGCACCTGATTTTATGCATCCATACAATGCAGATTTCAATAACTTCCCCATGCTAACCGTACCTTAAAATGAACGAACAAGCTTTACTGAATTATCAAATGACAGCTCATTAAAATTGGCATTTGAGAAATGCATAGTGCCAGAGTTTGGCTATATATGAAGTCTGATTTTTCTGAAAGAGCACACAAAGTCTCAAGTTACTAAAATCATTTCGTGAAACATTCTTATTCAAACGAGTGGTGTTTATTTGAGAGTTATAGAGGTAAAACCACAGACAACAACAACAAAAATAAACAACGTAATTAAAAAATGGCCAAGAAACTTGAATAGACATTTCTCAAAAGAAAATATGCAAAAAGCTGAGAAGCACATAAAAAGATGCTCAGCATCACTAATCATTAGACAAATGTAAGTCAAAACTATAATGAGATACCACCTCACCCATAGGATGGCTACTATCAAAATAGAAAATAAATATTGTTAAGGATATAGAGAAATTGGAACATGTGAGCACTTTTGGTGGGAATGTGAAATGGTACAGTTGATATGGAAAATAGTATGGCATTTTCTCAAAAAATTAAAAAATAAAATTACCAAGTGATCCAGGAATTCCATTTCTGGGCAGATACTCAAAAGAATTGAAAATAGGGTCTCAAAGGTATATTTGTTCATAGCAGCATTATTTATAATAGGTAAAATATGAAAGCAACCCATATCCATTGATGAATAAATGGATAGCAAAATACGGTATATATATAGCATATATAATTATATGTTATATAATAATACCTTAATATTAATATATTATTAATTAATTATATGTTATCTATCATGCATATAATATTAATATATATTGTATATATAAAATGGAATATTATTCTCCTTAATAAGAAAGAAAATTTGGACATATGCTACAACACAGAAACTTGAAGGTATTATGCTAAGTGAAATAAGCTAGTCACCAAAAGACAAATACTGTATGATTACAGTTACATGAGGTACTTAGAGTAGTCAAAATATAAAGACAGAAAGTAGAATGATGGTTTCCAGGGGCTGGAGGGAAGAAGGAATGGAGAGTGATTGTTTAATGAGTAGAGTTTCTGTTTTGCAAGAGGAAAAGAGTTCTGGACATGAATGGTGGTGATAGTTGCACAGCAATATAAATGTACTTAATACCACCGCACTCTACCCTTAAAATCAGTTAAGATAAAGGCCGGGCGCGGTTGCTCACGCCTGTAATCCCAGCACTTTGGGAGGCTGAGGCGGGTGGATCACGAGGTTGGGAGTTCGAGACCAGCCTGACCAACATGGTGAAATCCTGTCTCTACTAAAAATACAAAAATTAGCTGGGCATGGTGGCATGCGCCTGTATCCCAGCTACTTCGGCGGCTGAGGCAGAAGAATCGCTTGAATCTGGGAGACAGAGGTTGCAGTGAGCCGAGATCATGCCATTGCACTCCAGCCTGGGCTACAGGGCGAGACTCTGTTTCAAAAAAACAAAAAAAATAGTTAAGATAGTAAGTAAATTTCATGTGTGTTTTACCACAACTAAAAAACGAGGAAAAAACACAGAGACAGATTATATAGAAACAGATCTAAGTGTACATCTTTATATTATTAATTCAAAATTGATAGGTTAGTTTTGGCAAAACAGTACTGACTGTAATTTGGTCATTTTAGTTATGCTAGTTTTGAAAGTAGTAAATGTAAAAATTTGGTTTGGTTTTAGATTTGTATAAGAACTGTAAGTGTAAGAAGTTTACACCAATTTTATTTGTATATCTTTAAGCAAAATCACAAAAACTTGATTTGACAGCGAGATTCATAAAGTTTTTTCCTTTGTAAGAGACTAGTATATTATTTAAGTTAGAGAAACATTTCTCTAGGTAAGAGAAAATAGGAGCTTGAACTGAAAGAGAAGTAAAACTGAAAAGTAGTATCTGTATGATACAAGGAGGAAGCTGACAGAATCTTCCATCTCTCTTAGGAATGTGGGGTGAAGACTAATATAGAGTTAAAAGCTAAGAGATTGGGAGGCCTAGGTGGGCGGATCACCTGAGGTCAGGAGTTGGAGACCAGTCTGGCTAATACGGTGAAACCCCATCTCTACTAAAATTGCAAAAATTAGCCGGGTATGGTGGCGGGCGCCTGTAGTCCCAGCTACTCGGGAGGCTGAGGCAGGAGAATGGCGTGAACCTGGGAGGCAGAGCTTGCAGTGAGCCGAGATCGCACCACTGCACTCCAGCCTGGGCGACACAGCAGGACTCCATCTCAAAAAAAAAAAAAAAAAAAAAAAAAAAGAGCTAAGAGAACAAACTAATTGAACCACTATTATGTAGTAAGAACTGGGTTAGCCAGTAACTCCATAGCAATGCAACAATGAGACTTTCATACCTTAAGAGCACATAGAATACAGAAATGCTCAAGCTCATGAACAATTGCATGTCCATGTGTTTGATGCTAAAATAGACCCAGGCTGGGGTATTATGAGACAATGGAATGGGGTGCCTAACGTAGGTGGGGTGAGAAAAAGAAGACTTGAGAATCCTTCCCAGAGCAGGGCTCAATTTTTATAGATAATATTCATATTATTGTCTAACATTGTTCTAGAGGTCCTAGCTGTGCAAAAAATCAAGAAAAAAATAAGACATATATATAATGAGTAAGAAGAGACAACATTATTGTAATTTACAGATGAAAATATTATCTTCCTAGAAAATTCTAAAGAAGTAATCTAAAAATATTAGGGAGTTTAACAAGGTGGCTGAATTTTAGGTAAAAAATATTAAGAAATCAATAGTTATTGCCAGTTGAAAAATAATTTTTAAAAGGTACCATCCAAAATAGCAACAATACTATAGAAGTATGTGAGACTTTATGAAGAAAAAACAGCAATAATAAACGAAATCTTGAATAAGAGCGAAAGAATAATGTTTCTGCATGAGAAAACTTTCTCGCGACTACGGCAGTTTTCTTTTAGTTTACTGATTTAATACAATATTAATAAAAGTTCCACTGAAATTTTGTTTTAGAAGTTTCTCTTAAGATATAGTTTCAGGGGTAAATGCTTGCAGATAACCAAGAACACTTGGAAACAAACAATAAGGTGGATTCCCAAGTATAATATGTAGCTACAGCAATTAATACAGGGTATTCATTGCAAGATTTGGTAAATCCATGAAGGAAAATATACAGCCAAGAAAGTAGATATAGTATACGCTGAAGATAGCATTTCAAAATAAGCAGGGTAATTATACTTTAAAAAGAAACAAACAAAAAACAGAATAAATTATTCAAATAAACTTTTTACATATTATTCATTATCCATTACAAAATTAAGTTAGATAGCTTTCTGATGTTACATGCAAACATTTAAAAAAATTCTTCTTAATAATTATTTTAAAGTGCTGAGTGAATACGACCTTTCCAAATCTGGAATGAAAACTGGAAACCACAAAGTAAAAGATGGACAGATTTCATTGCAAAAAACTTTCAAATGTCTACATAGAAATATATACTATAAACAAAAGTGAAAGACTAAAGGCAACCTAGAAGAATACATTTGTAGTCCATATAGAACAAAGTTGAATAGTGATGCTATGGAGAATTCTTCTAAATCAGTAAGATAAACAGTCTGGCAGAAAAATGGAAAAGGGAAGTGGGCAAAAAACAATTAAAGAAAAATGGAGAGTAAACACATAAAAATATGTGCAATTTTACCAATTATTTTATTTTATTTTATTTTATTTTATTTATTGAGACAAAGTCTCACTCTGTTACCCAGGCTGGAGTGCAGTGGTACATGTGATCTCAGATCACTGAAACCTCCACCTCCCGAGTTCAAGTGATTCTTATGCCTCAGCCTCTCAAGTAGCTGGGATTACAGGGGTGCCCCACCAGGACTGGCTAATTTTTGTACTTTTAGAAGAGATAGGATTTTGCCATGTTGGCCAGGCTGGTCTTGAACTCCTGACCTCAGGTGATTCATCCTCCTCAGTCTCCCAAAGTGCTAGGATTACAGCTGTGGCCACTGTGCCCGGCCTTACAAATAATTTTAAAAGTAACTAAAAACAATGGTCATTTTAGCTTTTCAGAATGCCCTCCATAAAAGGTAAACAGAAAAAAAAACCCAGCAGAAATAAAAAGATTGATGCCATCTTTAGAGTACATTTTGATTGTATTTGACTATAAAATAAAAATTACATATGCTTACCATTGACCCTATGTCTGTGAGTTGGTTCCTCCAAATACCAGAACATCATAATGTTAGTTTATTTCAGCACTTTTGTAAGCCCCAAATTAGAAACAGTCTAAAGATCTACATTTAGAAAATAGTTAAATAAATTGTGATACAGTCATGTCCTGAAAAGCTATCTTGAACAGCTGAGGGAAGGCTGTAAGTTCTGCCCGGGTAAAATAATTTCCATACATTTTAAGATATAAAAGCAAGCAAATTGCAAAACAATCTGTACAGTATGATCTAGTTTTCTTGTTAAAAATCTAGTTTTCTTGTTAAAAATAATCATGAGAAATCAGCCCAGAAAATTAAACATGTATATAGGAATGAAAATAGATTCACAGACATACAAGCATACCTATATACGACAGGCATAGAAAAAAGTTTGAAAGGCTACACACCAAGAATTGTTTCCTCTGGGAGTGAATAGTGGCTTGGCATTTCACTTT
Organism: Macaca thibetana thibetana; assembly: GCF_024542745.1. Taxonomy (NCBI): domain Eukaryota; kingdom Metazoa; phylum Chordata; class Mammalia; order Primates; family Cercopithecidae; genus Macaca; species Macaca thibetana. The sequence continues at coordinate 57,013,032 of NC_065579.1, forward strand.
CAGTATTTCTATATTTCTAAATTATCTTCTTATGATCATGATTACTCTTGATCAAGGAAGTTTATTAGGTGGCGAAGGAGGCAGAGATTACAAAATATTGCTAGAAAGGCATCCAGGATGTAGGGGCAGGGTACTGAGTGTGTTGCCGATGCTGGATGCTGGTAGTTAGCCGCAGGGTTCATCATCTGGAGTATGTGTTGGGGTTTGTTCTATTTTTAGGTTAAGAGACAAGAGACAAGCTGAGTAGAGGGCACTATTTCAAAAATTTGCCCTAATGGTTTGGTTGACTAGAATGAGAGTCTCAATTGGTGTATAGCTAATTTCCCATTCACATTTAAAAAAAAAAAGAAAAAGAAAAAATGTAGAGAATGGCACTTATGACAGGAAAGAAATATTTTAAAATTATCTAAAAGGAAAAGTGATTAAAATAATCCTATGGTTCTAGTAAGACAAATATATATAACACTCTCAAAGTGTCCAGTGTCTGTAATAAGTCAGATTATCCTCACTAATTTTACTGGAAAACTATTATAAACATTTGAGTCCAACAAGCCGCCAATGTAAAGTTCAAATAAAGAGTCTCATCTCAGGAAACAATAACAACAAACAGGGAAATACCATACAACTTGAATCACAAACCACAATGTAGCCAACAAATTTGAAAATCATTCAGAAAGTTTAAGGACAGTTTCAAAAAGAGACTTCAAAAGTAAAAGGCAATAGTATCTTAACAGAAAATGAACATTAATTGAAAGAAGTAGAATATGATACAAAAACTGTTAATATTGGTTTATGTTCATGTTTGTAATGGGTTGAATAGCATCCTCTTCCAAATTCGTGTCCCCCTGTAAACTGTGAATATGACCTTATTTGGAAATAGGGTTTTTGCAGGTGTAAGCAAGTTGTATGAGGTCATACTGAGTGAGGATGGGCCTTATGCAGTGACTCTTATCTTTATAAGAAGAGGGAAATTTGGACGCAGATGTACCTGGGGTAAGACAGTCATGTGAAGATGCAGATAACAATTGGAGTTATGCTGTCACCAGCCAAGGAACACCAAAGATTGCTGGAGCCACCAGAAGCTAGGGAGAGGCAAAAAAGGATCCTCCCCAAGAGCTTTCAGAGGGAGCATGGTCTTCATGACACCCTATTTCAGACTTCTGGTCTCTAGAAATGTGAGACAACACATTTTTGTTGTTTTCAAACATCTTGATTTGTGATAATTTGTTACGGCAGCCCTAGGAAACTAATTCAATCTTGTATGCAAACATGTACAAAAATACATTTGGAAAAAAACTTATTTTTAAAAGTCCTACAACAGACCATCTTTTTCTGGACACTGGGGCTATGTGGCCATTTCTGTCAAATCCACATATAATGTAATCTCTTCAAAGGAAGCGAACATTCCCTTGTTGATCTTTATCTTCTCTGCTACCTATAACAGTGTCTGGCATATGACAGGCCCTCAGAAATATCTGTAGAATGGATAAACAAAAGTGTGCATAAATTGGCAAAACTGACCTCATGTCCTTTCCAGATTCCATATTTTAACTTTTCGCGCAAAAATAGGATCATCTTTTAAAACATTGCTGTTTAACATTTATATTTAAACAGCCCTATATAATAAATGATGATAGTTACAAGTACATCAGAAGGTCATATTAGAACAGATTGTTTTTATCAAAATAAAATATTATGGCACTGAATTGTATGTGAAAGTTATTGCATGACAAAGAATGATAGATTCAGAGAGCATAGAACGATTCATTTTGTAGTCTCTGCTTTCTTTTTGTTTAAAAGTCTATGAATTAGCATATGCTGTCAGGAATAATGATAATCCATTATTGCTATATTCTTGAGTGTAGGTGGCAAGGAGCTTTTTTATTTGGTAATAAAGAGCAGTCTTTAAGCCACACAAATGCTCCAGGAGAAGAGAGCATGCCATGTAAACACATTAGCACCCATAATCTCCTGTGATAATTGATTCAGACTTACTGACCTTGGGCACATTGAATGTTTTGATTTCTTCACTATGAGCCTCCGGGTGAATTCAGGGTGAAATTTTAATATAAAAAGAGTTGCTGCAAATTTTTTTCCTAAGGTGGTGAAGTAGTCTGTTGATAATCTGAATCATTCCAGTTTTAGAAAGACATAATATAGCACCTAGGATCATGGCACTTAGCAGAAACTATGGCATTTAAATTTCTTATTTTATGAAACAAGAACTCACAGCCAGAGAGATCAAACACTTGCCCAGGGTCACATAGGTCGTATCAGGACTGGCATCAGGACTCAGTTTTCTTAACTCTCAGTTAAGTGCTCTTTCTATTTTTTGTATCATGTTGTTATTTTAAAAGAAATCTGCTCTAGCTAAGAGTCAGCTGTAGGTTTTCTGCCCTGCAAGGTAGAATTCTGTCACTAACTCATGAGTAACCCAAATGACTGACAATTTTAATCTCAATTAAACTCATATAGATGATCGTTAGGTGACTTGGGTGACTTTAGGCCTCTTAAAGTACAGACATTGAGGAATTAAAGTGGAACACGACCATTTAAGATGGTTAGTAGAGATAGGGACATTGAGAGTGGAAAAAAAAATAGCATGAAGAACAAGAACTTTGTGAGAAAAACAAAAATAGATTTTTAATAATTTACTTTTTGGACTTTATTTTTTATTCAATATGCAAAACTATGTGGTTACTGTTTTCACATATTCAACTCACAGAATATACCTTGTGTCATTCTGTCATTTTCATTTAAATGTTTAATGAACACAAATTAGAGAAAACACATGAATTCCTCAAGGAAAGAGAGAACAAGGGCAAGAAAATGAGGGCCTCCATCAAGGGTCTATAAGAGGCATGAAAAGTGCTAAGAATTTTAACACATTTCACATTTAATCCTCAAAAAGTTCAAGTTACAAATTAAGGTTTTTGTTTTCTTCTCTTTTTCTTTTTACTTTCCTTTTTTTGAGATAGAGTGTCACTTTGTCACCTAGGCTGGAGTGAGTGACATGATCTTGGCTCACTGCAATCTCCACCTCCTTCAAGTGATTCTCATGCCTCAGCCTCCCAAGTAGCTGGTATTACAGGTGTACCCCACCATGCCTGGCTAAATTTTTGTATTTTCAGTAGAGACAGGGTTTTGTCATGTTTGTCAGGCTGGTCTTGAACTCCTGACCTCAGGTAATCTGCCCACCTTGAAGCCACAGCGTCCGGCCAGCTTATTCTTTTTAAAGATGAAAACTCTAACAACTCAGTAACAGATTTTTAGGATTGATATCCATCCCCCAAAATATTTACTGATCCTGCTGAATAACAGCCATGTATCAACCTTCTTGCTAAGCAGTTTCTATGTACTTTCTTATTTAATATACACAACAACCTTATAAAATAGAAAGAGTAATTATCCTGAACTCGTAGATGATATAATTGAGTCATAGGGAGGTAATAAGGGAAGGTAATGAATATATATTAAGTGTCTAGTATGTGCTGGCACTGCACTTGGCATTTTACATATTGTATTAGTTGGTTCTCATGCTGCTAATAAAGACACACCTGAGGCTAGGTAATTTATAAAGGAAAGAGATTTGATTGACTCACAGTTCAGTGTGACTGGGGAGGCCTCAGGAAACTTGCAATCATGGCAGAAGAGGACGCAAGCACATCCCTCTTCACATGGTGGCAGCAAGGAGTGCTGAGCACAAAGGGGAGAAGCCCCTTATAAAAATCATCAGATCTCATGAGAATCCACTCACTATCACGAGAACAGCAGCATGGGGGTAACAGTCCCCACGATTCAATTACCTCCTACCGGGTTCCTGCCATGACATGTGGGGATTATGGGAACTACAGTTCAAGATGAGATTTGGGTGGGGACACTGCCAAATCATATTACATGTGAAATCTACTACAAGTGAAATATATAATATTATCACGTGGGTGGTAAAATTATTTGCATTTTGCAGACAAATAAATTTAAATATGAAGAGATTAACTAACTTGCCCAGGTAATACAGGAAGGTAAAGTTTTAACTATGATCTAAATTCAGCTCACATTCCAAATCCTTTCCATGATGCCACTGAGGGTCTAAGATGAATTGGAGAAAGGAGAGTGTGGTGGAAGAGAGCGCCAATAGAAGGTTTTTAAAATCATACATGGAGAGAAAAAACAAGATCTGAACTTCCATAGGTAGCAAAAATGGCAAACGTGGGATGGGCTATAGAAGTATTGCAAAGGCAAAACTATTGAGGCTGGGGAGGGTCGTGGGGAGATACTGCTGTGGAGTCGCATACACCTGAGTCACTATCTCTATAATCCTTACTTCTCTAAGCCTCAGTTGTCTCATTTGCAAAATATAACAATTAAATGAGTTAATGCACGTGAAATGATTAGGGGAGTGCCTCATACATAGTGAGTGCTCCATAAATGTTAGTTATTATTGGAAGGTGAGTAAGAGAGAGGAATCTAAGATGTTTTTAAGGTTTCTAATCCTAGTGTCTAGTGCCAATAGTTGAGACTAGAAAGAGGTAGATAATAAAACATGATTTCTACAATCTTTATCTCCGAATTAGACAGCAGATTCCTCTGCAGGAGTTTATTCTTATGGTCTACATAAACCAATTAAAAGCCAGACATTGGCAGAATGGATTAAAAACACAAATCAATTATATATTGTCTATAAGAAATTCATTTCATATATAATAATATAAGCAGGTTGAAAGTAAAAAAAGAAGATTTATCATGCAAACATCAATCAAAGGAAAAACAAGAGTGGTTATAATACTACCAGATAAAATAGGCTTCTGACCAAATAAAGTTATCAGAGACAGGGAAAATTACTATATAATAATAAAGTGATCAATCCACTTAGAAGACATAGCAATCCTAAATATGTATAGAGCAAGCAACAGAACTGTTAAATATGTAAAGCAAAACTGATAGAACTGAAAGGAGAAATAGTCAAATTTACAAATAAGTTGGAGACTTCAACACCTCTCTCTCAACAATTCATAGGATAACTAGAAAGAAATCAGCAAGAGTGTAGAAGAGCACCATTAATCAATAAAATCTAATCAACATTTGTAGAAAATGTTATGGATAGAAAATGTTTATTTATAGGACACTCCATCCAACAACAACAGAACACACATTATTTTCAAGTGCCCATGAACCATATACTGAGATAGACCATATCTAGGTCATAAAACAAACCCTAAGGAATTTAAAAGAAATACAATTAAACAGTGTGTTCTCTGACCACAACAGAAATAAGGTAGAAATAAATAGCAGAAGATAGCAAGACAATCTCCAAGCTCTTGGAAACTAAAGTAAACACTTCTAAATCATCTAAGAGTTAAAAAGGGAGTCTTGAGGGAAATAACAAAAAAAAGTGAAAGAAAATGAAAATGCAACCTATTGAAATTTGTGCTAGGGAAGATCTGAGAGAGAAATTTAAAGCACTAAATGCATGCATTACAAAAGAGGAATAGTCTTAAACCAATAGTCTAGCCTCCCACCTTGATAATCTAGAAGAGGAAGGGCAAACTAAACTGAAAGCAAATATAAAGGACGAAATAGATAAAAGCTGAAATCAATGACATTGAAAACAGAAAAACAAAGAGGAAATTTATGAAACAAAGTTTTTTTTTTTTTTTTTTTTTTTTTAACAGATCAATAAAATTGAAAAATCTCTAGCAGCAGTGACAAAGAGAAGACACAGATTACCGGTATTAGGAATGAAACAGGATATCACTGCAGGCTCTGCAGCCATGGAAAGTATCATAAGGGAGTACTACAAACACCTTTACACATTTAAATTTGACAACTTACATGAAGTAGATTGATTCCTTGAAAAACACAAACTACTACAATGTGCCTAATGCAAAATAGATAATTTGAATATCCCTGTAACCATTAAGATAATTAAACTCGCAGTTTTAAAACCTTCAAAAAGAAACCTCTCTGGGCTCATGTATTTTCTCTGGAGAAATCTAGTAAGTATTTAAGTAAGGATTAATATAAATTCTGCACAATCTCTTACAGAAAATGTAAGATGAATGAATACTTCTTGATTCATTTTATAAACCTAGTTTTACCCTAATAATAAAACTCTACAGACAGTACAAAAAATAAAACTATAGATTAGTATCACTCATGAATATAGATGCAAACATCCTTAACAAATATTAGCAAATAGTATTCAGCAATCTATAAAAAGAATTAAGTACAATAATCAAGCAGGGTTTCTTTCAGAAATTTAAGGCTGTGTCAATATTTATTTATTTACTTATTTGAGATAGGGTTTTGCACTGTCACCCAGGCTGAGTGCAGCGCTATGCTCCCAGCTCACTGTAGCCTCCACCTCTCTCTGTACAAAAAATAAAAACATTTAGCTAGGCATGGTGGTGTGTGACTATAATCCCAGCTACTGAGGAGGCTGAGGTGGGAGGATCATTTGAGCATGGGGGTTGGAGGCTGCAGTGAGCCATAATCATGCCACTGTACTCAGCCTCAGTGACAGAGTGAAACCCTGTCTCAAAAAGAAAAAGAAAAGAAAAGGAAACAAAAATTGTACAGACCAGAAAGGAAGAAATGAAACTGTTGCAACTTGTGGATGACATGATTGATTTATGTAGAAAATCCCAAGGAATGGACAAAAAATCCTTAAGCTAATGATTGAGCTAAGCAAGGTCACAGGATATAAGATACATGTACAAAATCATCTGTACTTCTATGTACTAGCAATGAACACATGGATATTAAAATAGAAAATGCAGTACCATTTATAATTGCTAAAAAGGTTAAATATTTAGGTGCAAATCTTATGAAACATGTATAGGACTAATATACTGGAAACTACTTGACACTTTAATTGACAATCTGAATAAATGAAGAGACATATTGTGTTCATGGACTGGAAGATTTGACAGTAAAGATATCTGTTCTGTAGAAACTGATCTATACATTTAATATAATTCCTGTCAAAATCCTAGCAATATATTTTTGCAGTTATAGACAACATCATTCTAAAATTAAAATGAAAAGGTACATGAACCAGAATAACCAAAATTATTTCAAAAAAATAAATACAGTTGATCTATAGTATCTGTGGGGGATTGGTTCCAGGACTTCCTGTGGATAGCAAAAATCTTCAGATGCTCAAGTCCGTTATATAAAATGGCATAGTATTTGTATATAATCTGTGCACCTCCTCCCATATACTTTGAAATCATCTCTAGATTACTTATAATACCTAATATCATGTAAATGCTATGTCAATAGCTGTTTACTGTATTGTTTAGGGAATACTGACAAGAAAAAATGTCTGGTCTGCATGTGTTTAGTATAGGCACAATTTTGTAGTTGAATATTTTTGATCCCAAGTTGGCTGAATTCGTATATAGGAACCCACAGATATGGAGAGTTGACTGTATAATGGGAGGAATCAGGATATCTATTTCAATATAGCTACAATAATCAAAATTGTGTTGTTGTTAGAGGGATAGAGACATAAAAAAATGGAACAGAATAGAGAATCCAAATGTAGACTCACTCAAATATACCCAACTGACTTTTTACAAAGGTACAAAAACAATTCAATGGAGGAAAGTTAGCCTTTTCAACTAACAGTGGTAGGGCAATTAGTCATCCACATGCAAAAAATAAAATAAAATAAAATAAGCTACAACTGTTTCATGGTTTATTAAAAAATTACCTCAAAATGAATCGTAAACTTAAATGTAAAATGTAAAACTAAAATTTTTATTTGAAAAATATAGGAGCAAATCTTTGAGATCTAAGGCTAGAAAGGAGTTATTAGACTTGACACAAAAAGTATGATCCATAAAAGGATATTTGATAAATTGGATTTCATTAAATTAAAAACTTGTTTTGTGCAAATGCAAATTTTGATTCAGGGGGTCTATGGTTGAACCTAAGATTCTGCACTTACTAAAAGTTTTCAAATGATGCTGAAGCTGCTGGTGTAGGAACCACCCTCTGAATAGCAAAAGACAGACACTCTGGCTTCTTACAGTCCTCAAATTATAGGGACAAATAATTTAATGGATAAATAAATTTTGTTATTTTATAGGGTTCACAATTTGGAGAAGTAGAGGAGATAATTTCAGTTGAAGGAATAATAGAAACACCTCAAAACCCAACTTTATAGCTGCATAAAATAAAAAACAAAATCTTATCTTTTCAAATGTCTTTAATTATCTAATATTCTAATTTTTTTTTTTCTAAAAAGAGACAATAAAAGGTTTCTTAATTCAAAGGTATAACTGGATAAGTAGATTTGTTTACAACTATTCTTGTGAAATACTTTTTTTAAAAAAATACGATCAACTTCTTTGAAAATAGCAGACACATACCTCAACTATCACGGGCTAATTTTTGGTGGATAATGTACATAACTAGGCAGAAATAGGCAAGCTGACATTGGTAGATTAACTATCAAATACTCTATCAAAACTCCATTTGTGGCCCTCACTTGTTGATCGATTTCTATTCCCACTTCGTCTTCTACCATCTTTTCAACCTCCTGAGTGACTCCCTTGTCGACTCTGTCTACCTGACCAGCCACCAGATCGACCACCTGACCCGCCTGACCTGCCCGACCAGCCACTTGACCAGTCACTCCTCTGTCTGGGATTAGAGTTGTTTCCATCATAATATTCTTCAGTTTCAGGTAATTTGCCTGGCACTGAGAGTATCCAGTTGGAATCATGCCACTCTGCCTGTAACCTTTCTGACTCAGTTGTAGAAACATCAAAGCAAACACCTATATTTCCTTTCAGGAGACACATGCTGGTAATCCGAGACACTGCATTCTTTCCAGGCACAGGTGACATCCTGTATTTCCTCTAGGCTTTCCAGAGTCATGGTCTTCAAGGGCGATCAAAGATCGTGGTTCAAAGCTTGATGCACCAGAAATGTGGGCTAAAGTTGTAGCCAATGCATCCACTGACCCTCGCTCTGTCGCCCAGGCTGGAGTGCAGTGGCCCGATCTCGGCTCAGTGCAAGCTCCGCCTCCCGGGTTCACGCCATTCTCCTGCCTCAGCCTCCCGAGTAGCTGGGACTACAGGCGCCCACCACCACGCCTGGCTAATTTTTTGTATTTTTGGTAGAGACGGGGTTTCACCGTGTTAGCCTGACCTCGTGATCTCCTGAACTCGTGATCCGCCCACCTTGGCCTCCCAAAGTGCTGGGATTACAGGCGTGAGCCACCGCACCCGGCGCCCCTTTCTCTTCTATCGGTCCCTGAGCTGATAGGTCAGAAAAAAATCAACAGCAGCATAAGAAACGAAAGTCAGAAACCTGATGATATCCATGCTTTTAGATTTAACCAAATCCATTGTAGAAGGAACACCTACACGTTTAAAAGTAATTGCTGCTTTTTGTTCCACTTATCTTAGTTGACCTCTTTCTCTTGGTTGATGAAAACATATACAAATCCCTGTCCAGCTCTACCTGTGCATCCAGAGCGATGGATATAGGACTCAACTTCCTGAGGAGGAGAATGTTGAATCACCAGGTCTACTTCAGGAATGTGCAAACTATGGGCAGCCACATTGGTTGCCACCAAAACTTTAAAACTATCTTCTCTGAAGTCTTTTAGTGTAATTTCTCTTTGTGACTGTGCAATGTCCCCATGTAAACACTGGGCATTCTGTTTTATATGTGGATTCATGGCCATTTCAGTTACATTCTTCTTGTTCTCACAGAAAATAATAGCCCTCCCTTCAGACCCACTGTAGACTTGAAGGACATCTCCAGTAACTGCTGGCCTCTGAGACCAATGACACTGAATGACCAAGTGTTCCACAGTAGTTGCAGCCTTTTGAGTCATTTTTCCAACAAGGTCAACCTGTTCATATCTGGATTTCATGAAATTTTTTTTGCAACTTTGTATACCCACTGTGGGCAAGTTGCAGAAAAAAGTAAAGTCTGAGGATTGTCTTCAGAATCAGTTTTGTAGGATTCGTGAATCATATATTCAACTTGCTCATCAAAACCTAAATCTAACATTTGATCCACTTCATCAAGCACAACATGGTGCAGTTTAGAAAGATCCAATCAGCCACTCTGCAGACGGTCATTATATGACCAGGGGTTCCAACCAAGATGTCAATACCATTTTGCATATGATTAATTGGGCTTTGATATGGTGTTCCACCATAAAAACATGCCATGCTGAATTTCCTAGTTTTATCTTTGAAGTCTTTGGCTACTTGGTTTGCCAGTTCCCTAGTTGGAGCCAAAACAAGTACCTTTGGTGTGCAGCTTTTTAAAAATTGTTTCTTAATTTCTTTGGAGTCTTTCAATCAAAGGAATGGCAAAAAAAAAAAAAAAAAGTCTTTCCTGTTCCTGTCCATGCTCGAGCTATTAAATCTTTTCCTTCATATACAGGACAAGGTCTTAACTTGAATAGGAAAGAGATATGTTACCCCTTGACCTTTCAGAAACTTTATAGTCTCTTCAGAAATACAGAAATAAGAGAAGGCTCCTTCTTCCTATTCACGTGTTAAGGTCTCCTCTAGTTTATTATCACTTGATTTATGAGTAGAACTATCTAAGGATGATATTCGCTTTGATTTTTTTTTCATATTCATCAATATTTCCATTTGGTAGATCTTTTCTTCTTATGAGATTTAGAGAATTCATCTGAAAGTCTATAAAATCCTTCTTCAGTGTCTCCATTTAGCTTTTCTTTCATTTTAGTTTTTTTTTTTTTTTTTTTTTTTGGCCTTGGGAACATCCAGGTCATCTGTAACATCATTTTCTCTTGTTTTTGATTTCTCATCCGAGTCATAATGGTGCCTTGACTTCCTTCTGTCACTCCAGCACTGTGTAATGTGTTTTCAGTTTATCTTGTTTAAATCTTCATAACAACCCTATAAGGGAAGTACGGGTCTATAATCCCTTATCCGAAATTGTGATATCCATAGAGCTCTTAGTGATAAGGTCAGAGGGGTAGATTCCGCTTCCTAAGGCTATACAAAATAAGCCTCATTCTTTTGTTGAATGTCAGCCTTCAAATACTGCTACCTTAGCCGCTTCAGCTGATTTCTTTTTTCCAGGTCAAATGTCTCCAGTAAAAATTTTATCTGTGCATTTTCCAGCATCTTGTGATCCTCTGAGTGTTTCAGGAATTTCTCCCTTTGCCCCCCGTTTTATTTTTGGAGGGCAGGGGGGTGGGAGGAGGAAAGATGCCACAACTCCTCTACAGGCTCCTTGAGGTCAGGGACCATTTCTTACTTAGTTTAAGCTCCTTGATGCTCAGCAAAGAGTATGGTACAAATTAAGGTCAATAAATGCCTTTTGCCTCTCCTTCTTCTGGCTCTCAGACTCCTCCAAGGGTATTTCCAGCTCCATAATGTCCCCCCAAGGAGTTTCCCAGGCATTACTGGCCACCACTGCCTCCCTCTGGGCACAGGGGCCACAACCACCTGCAGTCAGCAACAGCGTGGAAGGAAGTCGGGCCTAATGCTTTATTCAAATGGTACCGATATTGAAAATGATGAACTATTCTGATGAAAAATGATCAAGTTTCTGCATGAAACCTCATTTTACATTGATTTTATGGCCAAAACATAAGCTTCTGAAATGAATATATCATAATACTTAAGTTACTTTATTTATTTACTATTTATTTATTTATTTTGAGATGGAGTCTTACTCTGTCACCCAGGCTCGAGGGCAGTGGCGCGATCTTGGCTCACTGCAATCTCTGCCTCCTGGGTTCAGGCGGTTCTCCTGCCTCAGCCTCCTGTGTAGCTGGGATTATAGGTGTGTGCCACCAGGCCGAGCTAATTTTTGTGTTTTTAGTAGAGACGGGGTTTCAGCACACTGGTCAGGCTGATCTCACTACTGACCTTATGATCTGCCTGCCTTGGGCTCCCAAAGTGCTGGAATTACAGGTGTGAGACACCATGCCTCTCCACTTTATTTCTTATTATGGGAATTTGTATTCTCGTATTTTGAATTCATACTTTTTAGCCCTGTGTGAATCCGTGTGTACAATCATCACAGGCTACAAAAAGTCCTTAGGGAATTTTGGATTTAAGTGTGTTGTTGCTCTTTAAATTATTAGACAGGGTTCTCCATTCTCAGTTCTAATAGAAATGAAATCTCTAGTTTTATCTCCTAAAATGGCATTTCAAATCAGATATGATGTGTATCCAAATTTATTTCCATATTTTATCCATTATTTCTGTTTTTCTAACAAAAGAGGATAAACTAGCTTGAAAGTAAGCATACACTGATTCCAGTTTACAAGAAAATAAAATTTCATCAAGAATAAATGAATCCTAAGAAATGAAATAATTTTTTATATGTTAATGATAAGCACTCATTTGACTGGATGTTAGAAATACCACACAAAAATATTTGCAAGAAAAAAATTTCTCATACGTAATTAACCAGAATTAGGTCAGAAATGATATATTTTCCTTTGTAAGACCGTTTAAAAGGATAAATACAATGTTTTTGTAAGATTGCTATACTCCAGAAAAGGTGTTAAAGTTTACATTGATGATATTCATATAAGTGGGGAAGGCAAAAATACTTTTATCAAACATCATATTGTGGTACAAAGAGCATCAAACTAAAAAGCAAATTTACAGAGGCAAATACACTAGGCAGTGTCCTAGGGTAGAGGAAGCTAGTGACAGGGAATAAGAGCAAATGGGCACTTGGGACCTTACTGGTGTGATGAAAATGTTTTAAAACTGATTTATGGTGATGTTTGTACAAGTTGGTAAACTTACTAGAAATCATTGACTTATTCCCTTGAAGTGGATGACTTATGGGCTGTGTTAGTCCATTTTCAGACTGCTATGAAGACATACTTGAGACTGGGTAATTTATAAAGAAAAGAGATTTAATTGACTCACAGTTCTGCACGGCATAGGATGCCTCAGGAAACTTACAATCATGACAGAAGGTGAAACAGGCAACATCTTACATGGCAACAGGCAAGAGAAATGAGTGAGAGCAAGGGAAATGCCAGATGCTTATAAAATTATTAGATTTTGTGGGAACTCACTCATTATCATAAGAACAACATGGGGGAATCCACCCCCATGATTCAATTACCTCCACCTGGTCCCTCCCTTCACACATGGGGATTATAATTCAAGGTGAGATTTGGGTGGGGACACATAATCAAACTATATCAAAGGCTATGTAACATATTCCTCAATGAAGTATTCTTAAGAAAAGAGCATTTTGGCCAAACAAGGTACCTCATGTCTCCAATCCCAGCACTTTGGGAGGTTGAGGCAGGCAGATCACTTAAGGCCAGGAGTTCGAAACCAGCCTGGCCAATATGGAGAAACCTCATCTCTACAAAAATTACAAAAAAATTAGCTGGGTATGGTGGTATATGCTTCTAATCCCAGCAATTTGGGAGGCTGAGGCACGAGAATAGTTTGAACCCTGGAGGCTGAGGTTGCAGTGAGCACCACTGCACTCCAGCCTGGGTGACAGAGCAAGACTTTGTCTCAAAAAAAAAAAAAAAAAAAAAAAGCATTTTACTGACATTCAGGAGACCATGAAAGACAGCACTTGTTCTGCCACTAAATAGCTGTATGACCCTGTATGAACAAGGAGTGTATTCATTAAAGATCTTTGTTTCATTATCTATAAAGAATTGGGCTAAATAAACCCCAATGTATCTCTTATCTCTTCCTATTCCAAAATTCTGTGACTATTTTGGCAAAGTAACCTCAATGAAAGCACTTTTTTCCTTGAAAAATATCTAAGTATAAAATCTCTTCTGAAAAAAATTAAAATCACAAAACCTTCTTTAAAAACTTCCCCAAAGAAATTGTGGATCCAAGACACTTCAAAAGAAACTTTATTTATCAATAAAGCATTGTTGTTGAGGGAATATTTGTATCCTTCCAAAACATATGAAATCTAAGCCACTACACAGCCTATAATGAAAATGTCTGAGGTGGGAAGATATAACAAGAAAGAAAAGAAAGCAGATTTTAAACCAATGTTTATGTGTTTCATAGACCTTTGTGAACTAGAATGAAACCTATAAGGATGATTTAATGAAGCGCATATACTTCTAATTTATATCCTCTTTCAATAGGAAACAGTTATTAAGCTTGAATACAGGTAAGAGACCACGTAATATCCTGTAGATATGGGTATATACAGATACGTACATGTCTTATATATTTGCGTGTGCATGTTTGTATATATAATGCAGTGTTAACTCTTTTCTGGTGATAGAAAGAATACATTACTGCTTCATTTTGCTATTGAAATATATCTAAAGAACATGGACCAAGAAGTGCCTTAGGTTATAGAAAATTAAGGATGACTTCTACATGACGATAATGTTAGTAATTTTAACTCTTGTGAAAGAAATCATTTAACTCCATAGAGCCTACATGGATAGCATTATTCAAATCAATGGAATTTTCTTCTCAGTTTTTTTTTCATGCAAAATAAGGGACATTCTTCAGAAAATTCTGTGATACTTCTTATCTAGAAAATAATTTGATAAGTTTAATATTTATGCCTTAAAAACATAACATCTGGCATATTATACTCTGGTAGTTTGTATTCTTGTCAGTGAAGCTAAGCTGGGAATTAATTACATTTTCCCTAAGTCTCTTTCTTGTATCTCTCCAGATTGAAGTCGTCCAGGAAAGGAAGTTACATGCTATTTAGAAAGTGTAAAAAGCAATGGCCATAACCATTTGAAAATCTTCTCATAGGCAGAATCAGAGACAGACAGAAGAAGGGTACCAGACAGGGGCCAGCTTGTCATCACGCCTTTCTGCTCCACATCTAGCTTTTCTTGACTACTGTTATTGTTGACCAACAGAGCCTCTGATCCATCCCAGATGCTTGCCTATGGGCACACAGAGGTCGTGGTTATTCAGAGGCAACAGCTTTTCATAGACCTCTCCACAGATTTCCCCTTTGTGGTCCTACTTTGTTGGCTAGATATCCTCGGTTTCTCAAGGGGACTGAGTGGTAACTCTGTCTCTGATCCTCAAACTTCTCTTTAAGTCCTCTTCTTCTCCAGCTGTCTCCACAATTCTAAATGAAATATCTTATCCCACAACACCCATAGTGTTTTTGCTCCTTGGACTAAACCTTAATAGATACAAATTCCTAACCAACGGAAGAGAAAACCTAACTAAAATAGTGAAGAAAAATATGAAGATTTTAATTAATTCAAAAACCCAGAAATATTTATGGATGAAAGTGGTGGAAGGTAGTCCAATCACAGAATCTCTCTTATCCAGTAAAATGAAGAAAGAGAACAGTCATAGATTCACTAGCAACAACCAAATAAGGAAAGGGTCCAGTCTCATGCAAAAACTTCTAAGAGTGGTGGCCACCAAACAGAAACAAAACATTCATCCACTTCTGTAAGCAGTTGCCCAGAAAGAAGATGAGTTGAAAAAAACCTGACAATTCTGGCTATGAATGGATTCCATTTTGCCAAGAGATGGTTTAAAGTAATGAGTCTCAAAATGAGGTCTGCAAGCAGTTTCAGGAGATCTGTGGTCAAAACCCATCTTACAAACAGTTTCAGGGGGTCTGTATGGCCAAAACTATTTTAATGACTATATTAAGGTTTTATTTGTCATTTTCACCATGTTAACATTTTTTCTAAAGGTACTAAAGCAATGGTGGATAAAACTGCTGGCAGTTTAACAAGAATCAAGGCAGTGGCACCACATTTTCTTGGTAGCCACTGTATATCTAATCACCGCACATATAGAGTAAAAAATAAACCAACAATTTCACTTAAGAATGTCCTTGATGAAGGTGTGTATTATGGTTATCCCCATTTTACAGATGAGAAAATTGAGATGTACAGATGTTAAGTATCTTTTTCAAGGTCAAACAGCCAATAAGTGGTAGAACTGGAATTCCAATCTGGGCAGTATGGCACTAGAAAAAAAATAGACAGACAATTCGATTTATTCATTCACTGTATTTTTATTGAGTACTTAATATGAGGCAGATTCTACTCCAGGGACTGGAGATACAAAATAATTATCCATCTGTCCACCCAAACATCCATTCATTATTCTCTCTGCGTATGTGCATAGAGACCTATGGTAATTTCTGGGTAGTATAATTTTAGGTTAGAAGCCTCTCTCTTCTTGGTAGTTTTTTGCACTGCTTGAATTTTACAAATAATGAGCAAATGCTATTTTTATTAAAAACAATAAAGTAATTATTCTTAAGACAAAACTGAACACAACTGATTTCTCTTTTGAAGAAAATACAAAGTAAAATTTCAAGTCTTAAACTTAAAGGAGTATGAAAAGACTGCTCTGTTCTTTCTTCCACTTTTAAGTATTCTTTCTCCCCACTACTTACATAGCAACAGAATATAGTATGTGGAAAATTCTTTTCTAAAACTGATTTAGAAGACAAAGTCTCCAAAATCTTCCCATCCCACACAGAAGATACTAAAGCAATTCTTTTTAAAATACATTATTACAAAGATTCTTTAGAAAAAATTAACTGAAAATTCTAGTGGTATTATTGAATCTCAAATAAAAAGAAAGCTAATGATGAAGTTATACATAGAACATCACTCATATGCACACTTTTCAGAAATTAGACACTTGCCTTCAGAGGAAATGAGTTCTGTGAAAGTGAAAATGGCATATTCAACTAGTCTTCTTATTCCTGGGGAGAGAATAGCATACGCATTTTAACAACATCAGGAATACAGAAAAGTATGCCTCCTAATAAAATCTACATGTTTCTTTGTAACCTGATTGATAGTGCTTTTTCAATTGATGAAATTACTAAGATATTTGAATTTAAAATTTTTCTCAGTTTTGGTTTTAATTCACATTCACTGTGCATATAATGGATAGGACAATCATATGCACTAATGTATATTTTAATTTTATAGGGTGAAAATTTGTAATGCTCCAAAGCTTTTGTTTTCAAAACTTTTGGACCAGTACAGGGTGCTTTTTTTCTTTTCTCTACCAAAACTTTTTAGGGTTTCAGAATAAATTGGCCTTCCTAATGTGGAAGTCTAGGAATCTGGGTATCCAGCTTCTTAGAACCAATAATTCCCTTTATTATAAAAGTATTCGAGGAACATTAAACGCACTGATTGAGCCTATTTGTTCTTCCAGGATCCAGACCTCTAATCTTTATTCTTTAGACATGTTGTTTCCAAATGCCAGTCTTAGATTGGTGCTGAACTGACCACATACAAATACAAGCAGAGCTTATTAGAAAGATACATTTATAGTCTCTACTTTGAGAGATTTTGACTTAGTATTTTAGAATTGGAAGCCAAAGTTTATATTTGTGAAGAGTTCTCCAGATGATTTTCATATATAGCCAGATTTGAGAACCACTTGACTTAGAATATCCTAAAAAATGATGACAGAGCTGTGATGTCACATGGAAGCAAGCACTTCCTTGGTTAATTTACTGACACCCCAAAAAAGGACATGGAGAAATATCTTGCTAGATTTCCATATTCTCCTGTTTCCCAAGTTTTAGTCAGAATTACAACTAAAGAAGCCAATAAGCATTTGTGTTAGCTGAAACACTTAAAAACTATTAAAATATCAAAACTTCAGGGGAAAGAAACATTTATCATGAAGCTAAAGAAGTTTAAGTTCCACAACCAATCACATGCATGGGCAATTCTGAATGCTGATTATTGTTGAAAGTGGCAGTGCCCTGAGTGAAGACTGGAAGCCAGGTTGCAATCAGAATGCATTCTTTGTAACTGTATCTGGGAAATGGCCTAAAGAGATCTCAGACAAAATGTGTCTGAATCTCCAAGGCACCAATGCACTTATTATTGTTTTTATTGTAAATAAATATTCATTTTTTATCTAATTTTGTATTCATGATTTGCATACTTTTTCTTACAGTTGTCTTTCCCAAACAAACACTATTCAAGTCCTATATAACCTGGATCCACCCATGTATCAATGGTCAGTATTAAGGATTCAGTGCAGAAATATCAGGGCTATTTAGAGATATTCCACTGGGAAAAGATTACACGTGAGATCACTTGATAATACACATTAGCAGATATTCTTTGAAGAATCCTCTAAGAAGAATTTGGGTAGAGGGTGCAAAGGTCTTGTAGAAAGAAAGAGCATGACATATTCAAGGAAATAAAATTAATAGGTTAGAAACTGAAGCAAATAGTTCAAGGGGAGGTTGAGGAGAGATGAAACCACAGGAGTCAACCACTTAAGCCACATTAAGGAGTTTCAACCTTGTCCTTAAGGGGAAAGGAACTACCAAAGTGTTCTAAGCACAAAGTTGACAGGAGAAAAATTATATTTTTGCAAATTTATTCTGGGCTGTGATGTGTAGATCAGAGGGTTATCTTAGTCCACTTTTGCTGCTGTAACAAAATACTACAAACTGAATAATTTACAAATTATTCAGTCTTGAATAATTGGTCTCCTGGTTCTGGAGGCTAGGAAGTTCAAGATCAAGGTTCTAGCATTAGTGTCTGGTGAGGGGTGCTCTCTGCTTCCAAGATACTGTCCCATTGCTGCAGCCTCCCGAGGGACAAACACTGTGTCCTTTCATAGCAAAAGTGACAGGCAAGAGGGTGCTCTCTTCAACCTTGAGCCCATTTATAAGGGTGCTAATCCTGATAGTGACTGGAGACAGACAAATTCCTTAGGCAGACAGGGACAATCCCCATTGTAACCCAACCTTCAAGCCAAGGACAGTCTAAAACCTGAAAACCAAACTGCTAATTCTGGATAGAGTCCATGACAGGAGTGGGAACTTCCATCCCTGTCTTGCCCACTCTCTCGATTGGTTCCTTCTGAATGATGCCTTTTCAATCCAAAGGTACTTTTTCCAAGACCACTCATGGACAAATCAGCATGCATTCCCCTATTTTAAGCCCATAAAAACCCCAGACTCAGCCTCACAGACAGCAACCCACTTTTGGGTCTCCCTCCCACTGAGAGCTTTCTTTCTGTGGCTCAATAAAGGTCTACTCTGCCTTACTCACTCTCCAGTGTTCATGTACCTTATTCCTCTTGGTTGTGGGACAAGAATCTAGAATTCACTGAAATGCAGGAATGGAAACCATGCTGAGCGGTGGGCAGTGGGAATAAAAAATCTATAACTCTCTCTCCTTCTCATGAACAATGGGAGAGAAGAAGTGAAGCTGCTGGGCACAAAACTCCCTCCTACTCACCAAGGTATGGGAGTGAAGAGGCGAAGCCACTGGTGCCACTCCCTCCTGCTTGCTGAACTATGGGAGTAAAAAAGCTGCAACAGTCCCATTCATGAGGGCAGAATCCACAGGTCTAATCACCTTTCACAAATCATACTTCTTAATACTATTGCATTGGGCATTAAGTTACAACATGAGTTTTGGAGAAGACATCTGATTTAAACCATAGCATTCCACTCTTGGATCCTCAAAATTCATGTTTTTTTCACATACAAAATACATCATTCCATCTCAATAGCCCCCAAAAGTCTTAACTTGTTTCAGAATCAACTTTAAAGTCTAAGTCCAAAGTCTTATCTAAATATCATGTAAATCAGATATGAGTGAGCCTCAAGGTATGAGTCATCTCAGGCAAATTACTCTTTAGCTATGAGCCTGTGAAATCAAACAAATTATCTATTTCCCAAATACAATGGTGGGATAGGCCTGACACAGACATTTTCATCTCAAAAGGGAGAAATAGGCAAGAAGAAAGAAGTAATACGTTTCAAGTAAGTCCAACACCAAAAAGGGAAAACAACATTGAATATCAAGGCTTGAGAATAATCTTCTTCAGCTCTATCTCCTGTCTTATAGACATACTGAGACTGAAGTTGGGCTCCAAAGGCCCTGTTGGATCCCACCCCCATGACTTTGCTGGGTGCTGCTCATGTAGCAGTTCTTACAAGTTGGAGTCAGGTGCCTGCAAGCTGGGATTGCACTCTGGCAGTTCTAGAGTTCTGGAGTTTCAGGACAGCCTTACTCCCACAGCTTCATGAGACATTGCCTGAGTAGAGACTCTGTGGTGACTCCACCTTCACAGATCTGCTAGGCATTGCCCTGGTGGGGACTTTTTGCAGTGGCCCCACCCCATGACTCTGGTAGGCATTGCTCTACTGGAGACTTTCTGCAGCCACCCTGCTCCTGTGGCATTTCTTTGCCTGGCCTCCTGAGACTCTCTGAGTCATCCTTTGAAATCTAGGTGGAGGTAGCAATGCCTCCACAACTTGTGTACTTTGCATGCTTGCAATCTTAGCACCACTTCAATGATGAATGTTGATACCTTTTAACCCCACAGTTGGGAGCAGTTCACTAGAGTATGGGGGAAGAGAGACTTGAGGTGGCCCTGGGCAGCAAGCCCTAAGGTTCCACAGGTTCCCTGGGCCCCTCCTTTGAAACTTCTGCCTTCAAGGCTCTGTCATTCTTGGCCTATGATGGGAGTGGCAGTCTCAAAGATCTCCAAAATGCCTTCAGAATGATTCTTCCATTGTTTTGATCAACAGCACCTGGCTTCCCTCTATTCATACTAATCTTTTTATCAATGAGTAGCTTGGCCACACCCTCAGTTTTCCCTCTTTAACCATACTTTCGTTCTTTATATAACCAAGTTGAAAGTTTTCCAGATCTTTACCTTCTGCTCTAGTTTTGATTGTAAATTCCATCTTGAGCTATTTTTTCTCTTCTCACACTTTACTATAAGCGGTTAAGAAAAACCATGCACCACCCTGAACACTTTGCCTAGAGATTTCTTCCACCAAATGTCTTAGTTCATGGCCCTTAAATTTTGCCTTCCACAAAGGATTAGGACATGAACATAATTCAGCCAGTTTTTTGCCACTCTGTAACAAAGATGACCTTTCCTTCAGTTTCCAATAAGATATGCCTTATTTCCATCTAAGATGTCTTCAAAATGCTCTTTTCTCTCCACATTTCTACCCACAGTCTGTTCATGACCACTTAGATAATATCTAACACTGAAGCTCTTATACTGCTTTTCTCTTCTGAGCCCTCACCAGAATTGCCCTTAATGCTCCATTCACAGCAATCTAGGCTTTTTCTGGCATGCACTTAAAAGCTGGTCAAGCCTCTACCCATTATCTAGTTCCAAAGCTGTTTCCATATTTTCAGGTATTTGTTATAACAATACCTTACTTATGGTACCAACTTGTAAGCCAAAAATAAAATCCTAGCCCTCAACCAAATGACTGGACCCTCTTTGGGCCAAAGAGACCCCCAGAGAAATCTGAAAAACTAAATTCTCAGCCATGACAAAAAGGGAGGTCAGGCACTCCTTGTTATACTCTCTTCCTGTTGGAGTTTAGGAACAACTGACCAGCATTGACATTAAAATAGAGATCATAAGCCTGATCTCTTTGAGGCAATAAGATATTAAATTCCTGGTACAGCATTACATGACAGATAGCAGACCCTGAAGGAAATCAGAATACTTTACTCGAAAATACATTTCTGTGACATAATTTAAAATGGCCCTGCAAAGTTGCCTTTGGTGGGGGAAATTTGCACCAGCAGACAATCTCCATTAATGCAGCCAGGCCTTTCCCTGATTTAGGAAAGATTAACTAAGAGTCTGACACCTTTTAAGGTCCAAAAGAGACATTTACATCTGTTCTATCTGAGGTCTGTTACCTATAAGGCTTCATCTGTGTAACAAGAACTTTGGTCTCCACAACTCCCCTTACCTTAACTCGAGAATGTCTTTCTACTGACTTCAAGTCTTTAGACAAAGTTTTACTCCTTTCAACCAATTGCCAGTCAGAAAATCTTTGAATCTACCTATGACCTGTAAGCCCTGGCACTGAGATGTCCTGCCTTTCTGGGCCAAACCAAATCAATACCTTACATGTATTGATTTATATCTTTGTCTGTGACTTCTGTCTCTCTAAAATCTGTAAAACCAAACTGTAACTTCACCACCTTGGGCACACTTTCTCAGGATTTCTTGAAACTGTTCCCTAGGACATGGTCACTCATATTGGCTCAGAATAAACCTCTTTAAATATTTTACATAGCTTGGTTTTATTGTCAACAAATTTCCATCTTAGTTCATTTGTGTTGCTTTAATAAAATAAATACCTGAGACTGGATAAAGAACAGAAATGTATTGCTCACTGTTCTGGAGGCTGGAAAGTTCAAGATCAAGGCTCTGGCAGGATTGGTGTCTGCTGGAGGCTACACTAGGCTTCTGAGATAAGTTCCAGCTGGGCTTCCTGGGTGGAGTAGGGGCTCAGAAAGCTGTGAAACTCACTCCTTTCCTGCATCAGGACTTACTTTGGTCCTGGATGAATAATATTGAAGATATATGCTGAAAATATTCCTAACATCAGAATTTGTGCCTCTGTTTTCTTCCCCAAGAAAGCTATAAACAGTGAACATTTTGTTGTAAGCTTCCCTGTGTCCTCTCTCCCTCTCTCCCTTCCCCCTCCCCTGAAACTAAAAGAAATGTTAAAAGTCCTTTTTTCTGTGATCAGCAGACCTTATCTATGCTCCCAATTCCAATTCCTTGTAAACACAGTTTGTAAAGTCCTGTGAGATCCTGTCTCCTTTGCCATGCTGCTGCAAGGTTATAAAGTAAATAAAACTTAAGTTACAATTCCGGTTCTCCTCAAGATCTGAGATATGTTAATTGTCTTTGTTTCTCCTCTGGTAACATCTTCCTGCCACATGCAAGTATTTCCTGCCTTAAAGAGTTTAAAAGGTAATTGAAAAATCTAACACTGGCTACCGGCTTGGGACCCCTTCCACGCTGCGGAAGCTTTGTACTGTCACTCTGCTCAGTAAAATCTACAGCTTTTTTTCTCTTGGTCCGATCCATGTCTTTCTTTCACTGCAGGCTGCCGCTAAGGCAAGAACCTTTGGCGTTACACTTCCAAGATGGCACCTTGTTGCTACATCCTCCGGTGGGGTGAATAATATCTTCTTACGTGGCCGAAGGGAGGGAATGGCAAGAGGACACTCCTTTCAACTCTGAGTTCTTTTATAAAGTTGCATAAGGGCAGAGCCTTCATGATTTATTCACCTTCCAAAGGTTACTACTGTTGTTGTATTGGGGATTAAGTTTCAACATGAGTTTTGAAGGGGACACCATTATTTTCAAACCAGAGCAAGGGGTTCAAACCTAGAGGCCAGAGGACCACTATGGAGGTCATGGAGAGAGAATGGTGATGAGGATGGATGAGAAATAGTGGCTATAGTAAGATATTGGTATATCAAGACATATCTAGGTTGTAGGATTTGGTCACTGCTTTGATGTGAGTTGGGGCAGAGGAAGAGGAGTTAAGAAAGTAGACCAAGTATCTGGCTTGGGCAACTGAATGATGATGGGTATTATTTTCAGAGACAGGAAACACAGAAGAGAAGCAAGTTTGGGAGGATGGGATAATGGGTTCAGGAGAAGATAATACATTCAGTGTTGTAAAGCTAAAATTGTGGTGAAATTGAATGTCCAATTTTAGAAATTCAGTAGCAGGAGACTGGGCTTGGGACATGGGGCTCAGGAGATACTTTTTCTGGAATATATATTTCAGTAAATATTTGGGTATATATTTGAAATAAAATTGAATCAGGAGTTTGTGTGAAACGAGAAGAGGGTACTAAGGAACATGGACATTTAAAGAATGGGCAGAGATAAAGGAGACAATAAAGGAGGCTGAGAAAAAGTGAGCCAAAGAGGTAGGAGGATTGTTAGGAATGTGTTACGTCATAAAAGTCAAGGACAGAGTAGAACAGTGTCAAATGCTGCTTAGATATCAGGTAGGATAAGAACTGAAAAGCTCATTGATCCCTGAAAGAGCAGGGAATAAAAGATAAGCAAACAGGCTACTGCAATGGAATCGATGCAAAGATGAACATACAGATTCTTTACTACCAGGGGCCCATACTGGGACAGTGGCTGATGAAACCTACATTGAAAAGCACTTGGAAGGTTTTAAAAGGAAACCATGAGCTTTCATCACTGATTGCCAAGTACTTTAATCAAATAGCCTGTGTTTTATCTGACAGTTTCAATTTTATAAAATCCTCTCTTGTTACATTTGTTTGTATTTGTCAGAACTAATCATCAGATGTTTTTGTTCAAGGAAATATGGTGCTTGTATATTTTAGGAATAAACATGATTAGAACAAGAGATACAACTCATCCTGTTTTCTACCTTCTTGTACTTAAATGGCTTAGACAAGAACATACATGGGTTGCATCTAGAATTCTCTGTCTTCTACTTCTCTCAGGACTCCTTTGTTCAGGCCTCTATACCTCAAGTCTTCTGCACCAGTATGATGTGTGAGATTTTAGGGAAAGCTAATATACCATGAATAGAGTAGATGATTGTTCATTGCTGTATTCACAGTGCCTGACACAGGTCTGACATAGAGTAGGCACTTAATAAATGTTCATTCAATTAATGAATAAAGAAAAATGGGAAAATAAATTTTAATTTTTGTGTCTAACAAAAAAGGGCAAAAATAAACAAAACAACAAAAGCAGAAAATATCTTTTGGGTGCTTATTGTTTTCCTGACCAGTTTAAGAAATTTATGAGCTGTTTGAGAACTCAATCATATATCTAAAATGAACAACAAAAGTCTTTTTTTTCCTTCTATTTTCTTCCTTTTTTTTTTTTGAGACAGAGTCTCTTTCTGTTGCCCAGGCTGGAGTGCAGTGGCACAATCTTGGCTCACTGCAACTTCTGCCTCCCGGGTTCAAGCGATTCTTGTGCCTGAGCCTCCTGAGTAGCTGAGATGACAGGTGTGCTCCATGACGCCCAGATCATTTTTGTATTTTTGTAGAGACGGGGTTCGCCATGTTGGCCAGACTGGTATCGAACTCCTGGACTCAAATGATCCACCCACCTTGGCCTCCCAAAGTGCTGTGATTACAGGCATGAGTGATCACACCCAGTCCAAAAGTCTTTATATTCCCCAAGGGTCCCCAAATGGTAGGTAGGTGGAGGTGAGGGCTCTCTAGTCCCTCACAATATCCAGAAATAGAGGGATGTTTTAGACTCAAACTAGGGTTAGTCAAAATGCATAAAAATTAATATCCTGATTTTTAAAAAGCAAAGAAGAGGAACACTGGCATGCCAAATTTATATGGGTCATGATATAGGTCCAAAGGGCATATATATATATATATTAGAAGAAAGCATGACAAATCTTATGAACCAAGGGAAGATTGAAAAGCAGTTGACTGTTGGCTTGCCTTGTGCTTTTCTGATACCATCATTAGTGAGGCAGCCTTTGGTCCCCAGAGAAACATTTGAAATGGGCTAAGCAAACCTACTGGCATTTCCAATAACACACCCATCCTTTCTAACAGACTGCTATTACAGTTACTTAGCCTTGTTTCCTCTGACTAGCCTTCCAAGCTATATAAGATGGTATAGTTTGAGCAAAGATAAATATTTAGAATTAGTTATATGGCAGCTTTTGGCAGAGGTTTGTTCCTGAAAATTCACATTTCATATGCTCCTTAAGAAATATTCAATATGAAATTCTAATTAAAATGTTTACCCAAGAGCCACTTTTTAATATCACTTGCTTCCTTTTCTTTCATTTTCTTTTCCTTTACTCTCCTTTTCCTACTACAGGCACACTGTGTCAATATTCAATTTTATTTGGGTTAAATAGGAAACATTACCTTAAAAAATTTAACAAATGATTTGAGGACACTTTGTCTTCAATAGTTCCATGTCAAAACATTACATTATGTACATGTTGTATTAATTCAAATGACTGTAATCTTTTTAAGAGAGTTTTTCTCTCTATTTCCTCTATCGAACTCTATTCAGTACCATTATCATAGCCTACCACAGGGCATTTTTGTTGGTATTAACTCTCTATAAATTCCTGTCCAAAGTATCTGTAGGCTATTTTGTCAAATTGAAACTAAAACGTTATTTTTACCAGAGGACTATACATTCCAGAATGTAAACTTTTAACATGCTGAATAAATCCTAATACTGAAATTTATCACAAATAAAATTATGTTTTCTCATATCTCATATTCCTCAGTTGCAGTCAGTCTTATCAAACATTTTAACAGATGAATTACGTTGAAAATAGACAGATGTTCATGTCCCTGATTATGGAAAGTATATCATTTTATATGTCAACTTGACTGGACTAAGGGATCCTCAGATAGGTGATAACACATTATTTTCTGGGGGGTGAGGGTGGTCTGTGAGGGTGTTTCTAGAAGAGATGAGCATCTCAGTCAGTAGACCCAGCAAACAATATTGCTCTCACCAATGCTGGTGGGCATCATCCAATCCATGGAGGGCCTAAATAGAACAAAAAGCCATAGAAAACACAAATTTGCTGCCTGTTTTACCTGAAACATCCATCTTTCCCCGTTCTCTAACATCCATGCTCCTGCTTTTAGGGCCTTTGGCCTTGGACTGGAACTCACACCATCAGCTCCCCTGGTTCTCAGGCCTTCTGACTTGAACTGAATTATACACTGGCTTTCCAGCTTCTTCATATTCTGAATAGAAATTTGTGGGACTTCTCAGTCTCCATAATCATGTGAGCCAAATTCTATAATGAATCTATTAATCAGTCTATCTATCTATCTATCTATTTATCTATCATTTATCTACTGTTTCTCTAGGAAACCCTAGTTAATACAAAATGTATACAATGTATTACTGTTTTTATCATGTATTTGTTAATTATTTAATTCAATCTTTAGTTGCTGGAAGCAGCATCTCTCACGGTACTCATCTCATTGTAAAGAAGTCATATGGTCAGGACTTCAAGTTAGTTAAAGATACTTTAAGTTTCTCTGCTTTGTATCAATAATCAGTTTCTAAAAAGACATCTATAGTAGCTATGTGCTTATATAAGTCAATTTTCCCTGTTCAGGTTGTTCTTCCTTAAATGTATGTCAGGATGAAACACTGTATAAAGGGATTAGTTATTGGGATTAATGTCAAAGTTCTACAATGAAGTCAAATAAATTTGTAAGTGTGTACATGTATGTGTATTTATATAGTATGTGAATTTATAATTTTTTTCCAGTTGCCAGCACCAAACAAATATTTTGGAGGAATGGAAAACAAATTCATATAATGTGTTCACATATTTCATGTTTTGTCTGAGAGAAACTGAAGGAAGGGAACAGTATATTAATACAGTTCACAGGGTATTCCTGTTTTGGAGAGCTTTATCTAAAAATATACATGCCTATTATAATAGGGAAGATAAAACGCAAAACACTCCCTTTCTTGCACTGCTCCTGAGAGGCAGTGCAGCTCAGTGGTTAAGAGGTTGGGTAGAGGAGTCATATTTCGGCCTTACCACTCTGTGGTAAGGCAACTTCTTTGTGCCTCAGTTGCCTTTACGTAATAAAAAGATAACAATAATGACCACATCATAGAATTATTTTGAGAACTAAATAAAGTAAGGTGAAATAATGAAATAAAACAAACATGTAAAGTATTTAGAAGAGTGTAAACTTCAAAAATGTTAGCTTTTAGTGTTAGCACTGGTAGCCCTGAATTAAAAAAGAAAAAAACGAAAACAAAAACAGAGGATAACAAACAATAAAATACACGGGGTAGAGGGGAGTAGAAAATCATAGCAGGCATTTATAAAGTAAAAAGACGTGAATTGGCAGTGGAACATAATTTTAAAGTAAATGGAATAGAAATGTGTTATGACTTAGTGAATATTTGATAGTGTGGCCTTTTAACAAAAATATTAAATAAAAGGGATTTTAGGCAAAGGATATTTTGTCTTTAAATTTATAAAGCATGTCTTTGTAAGCTAATATTGGACAGTGAACTTTGCGCTAGAAGATCTTGATCTGTTCTGCAATTATTATTATTATTGTTATTATTATTGAGTCTCATTTTGTCACCCAGGCTGGAGTGCGGTGGTGTGATCTTGGCTCACAGCAACCTCCACCTCCGGGGTTCAAGCAAGTAGCTGGGACTCAGGTGGCGCACACCTGAGTAGCTGGGACTACAGGTGTGCGCCACCATGTCTGGCTAATTTTTGTATTTTTAGTAGAGATGGTGTTTCACTATCTAGCCAGGCTAGTCTTGAACTCCTGTCTTCACGTGATCCCTTTGCCTCGGCCTCCCAAAGTACTGGGATTACAGGTGTGAGCCACTATGCCCAGCCCACTCTGCAATTATTTTTACTAACAACTTCTTTGTAATATAATTTGAATTCCACTAAACTAACTCATTGTAAAGAGTACAATTCAATTATATTTAGTAAATTTATAGGTTGTGAAACCATCACCACAATCCAGTTTTAGAACAGTTCCATTATACCCCACAGAAATTGCTTCATGCCCATTTTTAGTTAATTCCTGATTCCAACTTCCCAGCCCTGATAATCACTGACATGCTTCCGGTTATATAGATTTAAGTTTTATGGACATTTATATAAAAGAAATCACACAATATGTAGTCTTTTGGGTCTGGCTTGTCTTACTTTGCATACTGTTTTTGAAGTTTTTCATGTGGTAAGATGTATCAGGAGTCCATTTCTTTATATTGCTGAATGGGATCCCATTCTATTGATATACCACCTCTTTTTTTTTTTTTTTTTTTTTTTTTTTTTTTTTGAGATGGAGTCCTCTCTGCTGCCCAGATTGAGTACAGTGGCATGATTTTGTCTCACTGCAACCTCTGCCTCCCAGATTCCAGTGATCCTTGAGCGTCAGCCACTGGAGCAGCTGGGATTACATGTGTGCACAACCACAACTGGCTTATTATTATTATTTTTTGCATTTTCAGTAGAGACGGGGTTTCACCATGTTGGCCAGGCTGGTACTGAACTCCTGGCCTCAAGTGATCTGCCCACCTCGGGCTCCCAAAGTGCTGGGATTACAGATGTGAGTCACCACGCCCGAACTATATACCACATTTTTAATCCATTCTCTACTTGAGGGACATTTGGATTATTTACAATCTTTGGCTGTTATGACCAATGCTGCTGTAACCATTCATGTAGCTGCCTTTGTAGGGACACATGTTTTTGATATTTTTTGGTAGAATGAGAGGAGTGAAATTGCTGGGTTGTGTTATAAGTTTATGTTTAATTTTAAAGGAAACTGCTCAACTATTGTCCAATTAGTTTGTACAACTTTGTTTTCCATACAAGTCGTGCAATAGTTTGTACAGTAATTTAGAATTTTACATTCCCACCAGCAATGCATGTTTCATTTTTTAACCTCACCAACACTTATTGCTGTATATCTTTTTGATTGTAGCCATTTTTGTGGGTGTGTAGTGGTATCCTATTGTGGTTTTAATTTCTGTTTATCTAATGATTTTGAGGATCTTTTTATGTGATTATTAGCCATTCTTATATCTTTGATCAAATATTTGTTCAAATCTTTTCTCCATTTTAAAAACTGGCTAAATTAGGTTGTCTTGTTTGTAAGAGTTCTTTATATATTCTGGATATCAAAGTCCTTTATCAGATAGATATATCACTTGCAAAGGTTTGTTTTTTTTTTTTTTTCCAGTTTATGGCTTATCTATACACTTTCTTAATGATGTCTTTTGGAGGACAAAGTTATTTGTTTACTTTCTTTTATAAATTAAATGTACTTATTTATTTACTTTGATGTTAAACTTTACCAATTTATTATTTTATGGATTGTGCTTTTGGTGTCATATCTAAGAACTCTTTTCCTAATGCAAGGTCACAGTAATATTTTCCTAAATTTTCTTCTATAAGTTTTGTTAGTTCTGGCAGTTAAATCTTCCACCCATTTTGAGTTAATTTTTGTGTATGGTATGAGGCAAGGGCCTAAGTTTTTGTTTTTGTTTTTTGCATGATATCCAAGTGTCCCAGCACTATTTGTTGAAAAGTCTAAACTTTGCCTATTCAATTGTTTGGCATCTTTGTGAAAAACCAATTGCCCATAAATGTAAGAATTTATTTTTGGATTCTAATTCTGTTTCATTTATAATATCTATATGTCTATCTTTATGCCAGTCCTGAACTGTCATAATTACTATGTCTTTATAGCAAGTTTTGAAGTCAGATAGTATAAGTTCTATGTATTTTTTTCTTAAAATATAAGATTTAAACACAGGATAAATTTGGGGATATATACATGTATGTGTGTTTTCTGTTCATTTTTTAGTAGAAACAAGCAAGCAAGCAAACAAAAATAAACAACTCCTCCAACAAAACCCAAAATAATCTTCTAATTGTCTAGAGAATCGAATAATTAGGCTCATATGATAAGTGAATATATATACATATATATTTTGTTTTGGTACACAGTTTACATTTGCTAGCTCTTATTCATTAACACCTCTGACAAAATTTGTGTGTGTGTGTGTGTGTGTGTGTGTGTGTGTGTGAGAGAGAGAGAGAGAGAGAGAAAGAGAGAGAGAGATTGAGAATCTCCCATTGGCTAAGCTTGCAAGTATCAATGGTGTGCAGTGGACTGGAACTAGCTTTGATGCTTTCACTGTGCTTCCAGGAAGTTCACTGCATGCATTATATTGCACTGCAGAAACCCTCAAAATCAAAAACTTATTGTTTGGTGTAAAGGTTTCTCTATTTGAATTGATGTCCATCTCTCCTAATCCCCACTGTTATCCCAGTCATTTAACAGAAATAAGGAAGATAACAAAATAAAGTTAACAAGAAAGGCACAAACCATATTTTGCAACAGAACTGCCTCTACACTATTCTTACATTTATATGATTCCACTAAATTATTTATGTGGATCTTTCTGCCTCAGCCTCCCAAAGTATTGGGATTAGAGGCATGAGTCATGGTACCCAGCCCCATAAATTATTTCAAGGTCAAATTTTTGTCCCTAAATCAATTAAATTCAAACTGCCAATATCCAACTCTATAAAAGCATTTGAGGATTAAATTATTCATATAGAGTTTTTTTTCTTAATGAAAACCTACTAGCTTAATCACTTGCTATTAGACCAGGTGTCCAAATAAGTCCCAAGCAAATTCAAGCTCAGTATCTTCTGAGCTAAGCCAATGTTAGATATGGGATTTTCAAAGGAGGAGCATTAAAACCAATGACCAGACTCTATTAGCAGAAACAGCTGAAGGAAAATTCCTATAGCTGTTTTACTTTTTGAATCCAGCAAATATTATGCTCAAAACTCTAGATTTTCAACTCTAGTGTTTTTCAACTCTAGATACTCATCAGAATCTCTTGGAGAAAATTTTAAAAATACAAAGATCGGGTTTCCACACACAGAATTTTTTAACTTAATTAGTCTATGTGAAACTGGACATCATTAGATAATTCTAATTTGTAGTCAGTTTGAGATAACCATTATTATAAATAAAGCCTCCAAAAGGCAGTTAAGCACGCCATCATGATAGTTGCAATTGAAATATTTTTTTCCAGGTTAAAATTCTTATACTGAATAAAACATGGATACCCTTGGAGAAGCTCACTGTAGACCATCATGGTGTATTCACTGGACCCCAACACCTGTTGCTATTCACATGAACTCGTCTGTTACATTCACGTTGTCGCAATCTAACAGAAAATAACCCAAAGAACTGATGTGTTTTTGTTGCTCCTTATATGTTTGCTTTTCTGATAACTATACCTTATACATGTGGCAGTTCAACAATTATTACAATACTTTTATCTGAGAAATCAAGCTTTTTAAACTAGCATTTTTCTTGTGTGCCAAGAAAAATAAAGTTTTACTATTTTAATGGCTGTATTTATAAATTAATACAGCTCTGTTAGTCTCCAAGTTGTTAGGGTTTAGTTTTTTTTTAAATATATAACTGATAATTATTTTGAAATGTTTCATACCTTACCAGAAATCTCTAATTGGTTTAAGATATTTAATATAAAGTCATTATATCCGTGGTGAGGATGAGTATCTGCAAGGTAAAACAGACTTTAGGATGTTTGGTGGAACTATTCTAACAACTTATCTAGGTCTATTTGAAGAAATAAAGGTAATTATTTGAAGTCTGTTTATGAAAGACCAGGAAAGCCTTGTTGATAAGTCATAATACCCAAAATTGAATTTGGTGATGTGCACTATTAAAAAAATATGTGATTACTTCCTAGCATAAATTGTTTAGGAATACATATTTGTCTTTATCAGGAAGTAAGGGAAAATATTATTCTTAACCCAGATGCATGAAATAGATGCTAAAAATGATCCACTTTCTTGCCTAACTACTTCTATCATACCCTAAATAATAAGGCTTTTTCTAATAGAGATAGTCTGCTAAAAGCCAAACAAGATTTTTTTCAACATAGTGAGTCAATCTTAATATATATCCCTGAGAGTTTTCAAGTTTTCTTATCCCGTTTGCATGATTATGAGAGACTAGAAGACATTTAAAATCTGGGTTTTGAACGTAGAAGAGCACAGGCTATGGGTTCTGTCATAGCTCAAGGTTCGCCAGTGATGCTGAGCAGGAGATTGGAAGAGAAGGAGTTGGGTCTTAGAGCTATGTGGCACCATTTGGGTAGGGCAAGTTATCTAGCAATGGTGTTTCAGTCACATAAGTAAGACCCAGCTACTTCAGGGAATGGCATTCTCCAGTCAACACCAGGGGCCAGATATAGCAGAGCTCAACCAAGGTGGATGGTGTGGAAAACACTCAGAAATCAAGGAAGGCTGCTGACAAGTATAGAAGTATGAACACAGCACCCAGATGGCTCAAGATGACACTGACAAGTCAATTTGCAGAAAGCTAATTCACTGAAGGGTCAAAAGTCAAATGACCACTTGATCAAATTTTTCAATTATCAAAATCTCATACTGAAAAATAGTCCTTTTGAATATCTTCAATTAATATATTTTACTCAGCTGTATTTTAAATAATGTTCAAATTTATTAAATGCTGAAGATCACGAGTCATTCAGTTTTCTTATGACTATGTTCCTGAAGAATAGGTTGATGAGAATATTCATATTTAATATACTCAAGAAGAATACATTCTTAATCATATCTAAACAAAGTGTGTCTTTAATATAGGCTCAACAAGAATATATCCAAATTAATTTAATATACTCAAAATAAATGTTTCAACAAAATTGTTGGCACATTAGAAAAGTCATTACATTCAGTGAATTAGTCATTCAAAAAATTGCTCCTTCAGGGAACTGATTTTTGATGACTTGGTCTGTTTTCAATGTGGACTGAAATTACTGGGGCAGGATTAGGGCTGAGATGAGGGTGGTGAGATCTGGAAACAATACAGAATGGCTCTCATTGAGAATGAAGCGAGGGCAGCCTAGGACATAGTGCCTGTGCCCATCGCTGGGGCCAGCCTGCAGGAAAAGGGGTGCTATAATAAGCCTAGATAAATGGAGACATTGGACTTGAGGCTACTTATTTATATCCTGCTAAAACCCAAATTGCTCTGAAAATAAATAGTGAGGCTGGATCTGTAGAAGATTAAATGAGTTGACCCAGCTGTGAGAGAACTGGGGAAGGCAGAAGCTGGGGAAACAGGAATGGGGGCGAGACATTCCACTGAGCAGGCCAAATTTAAGCTATCTCAGAGTTAACATATCATCTCTGCTTCTTTGAAATCATGGGCAGTTCCGTTATAGGAAATGATTCAAGGAAGGTTTGGCTGAGATTGGGGGCACCTGAATCTGTAGATTTCTTTCCTAGGAAGGAGGCAGTATTTTTATTTATTACTTTGTGTGAGTCTTTCACAGTGAATATGGGGCACACTGCTGGCTACATCGAAGTAGTTAAAAAAAAAAAAAAACGCCCATTAACTTGATACAGTCATATGTGGACACTTGCAGACTCTTTTCAAGTCATTTATGGACACTTCCATGACAGAGTTCTCATTTATACTTTGTGTGGCAAATTTTCCAGTGTTTAGAGTTCATGGGCATAGGCTTGGAAAACAGAGGTACTACAGTCATTCCTTGATATTTGAGGAGATGCTATGGTCTGGATGTTTGTGTCCCCCCAAAATTTGTATGTTGATCTTTAACTCCCCAAGTTATGGTACTGGGGGACATTTTAAGAGGTGATTAGGTCATGAGGGTAGAGCCCTCATGAGTAGGATTAGTGCCCTTGTAAAACAGCCCAAGAGAGCTTGTTTGTCCTTTTCCACCATGTGAAGACACAGTGAGAAGACGGCTGTCTCCAAACCAAAAAGCAGACCCTTACCAGACACCGACTTTGCCAGTGCCTTGATCTTGGACTTTCCAGCCTCCAGAACTGTGAGAAATACATTTTTGTTGTTTATAAGCTATTCGGAGGAAATAAGCTATTTATAAGCTTATTTATGGTATTTTGTTATAACAGCCCTTGCCAACTAAGACAAGATGAGAGAAATTTACATACAAGATACTGCGTTGAAACAATGTACTTTGCACTTAGAGTGCTGAAAGTCAAAGGAGATTTAGAAAACTGAAGATTAAAAAACCCCAGGCATTTACATAAAGCCTCAGGTAAGATCTTATTTTCAGTAAACTAAACTCAAAAAGCAAAGTTATAAATAGCTATTATTAATAAAGTGAAAGTACAGACACTTTCTCATAGCTTCTATATGTTCAGGCTCTTTAGCAATTAGGAACACCCCAAGCATAAAAAGAATTATTCCAGACCAAGGTTATTTGCCTCATCAATAACTGCGCCAATAATCAAGGTGCATACATCTACAGCTCTTCTAAACAACATCAGTGAGAAATACCAACTGAGACAATTATATAGTAACCATGGAAGCCTAAAAGTTGTGTTGATGTGACTGGGATGGGGAAAACCCTAATACTCTGGAGACAGAAGCTTTTCAAAGTGGAATTTGGGGACTGTGCAATGTATGAAAGAATTACAAACAATAGCGTTTTAGGGCTGAAAAAGACCCGAGGCTATTTAGTTTCAATCTTCCTGTTTTTCTCAAATACCTCATTTTTCAGATGAGAAAACACAGGCAAAGAGCCTGCTCACTGTTACACAATTAATCAGTTCCAGAACCAGAGCTAAGAGTCCAAAATCTACCCAGCAACAAGGAAGCCATCCAAAGTTCTGGGGTTTATGTGCCCTTAGTTATAATTACTCTGTGCCAGGTTAGAGCTAATTTAGGGTTTGTCATTGGAATTCTATCATCAGGATGACCACTGTTTTTGGCTATGGAACAACTATAGAATAGTTATCAATATTTCTCCTGGGCAGAAGAGGGCAAAATATGAATCACTGTTGCCTCTTCTTCATCTTCATTCCTGGCAAATTCTCCTATGGACTTTCTCCAAATGAATATATAAATAAACTAAAGCCTTTGATGAATATCTTTTGTGTGTGGTAGAGTACATGCCTGTGCTTCAGAAATACTGTTTCTCAAAGGATATGTGTGTGTTTCCTAAAGGATACAAGTATGAAGTGCAGAGCTGAGCTTATGTGTTGTACTTGGATCTGTTTGTGCCTGGGGACTTGGTGTTTAGATATTTTTAACTAGAGATGATTAGATTTTCAGCTAATTTGCTGAAAAGAAATTAATGCTATGTTTGCTGTAGGGCAGAATGATGGAATTGGAGTTTATTTCACCTGGCTTTCATCCCTAATCCCCACAAATTCTTTGGAGATGGAAAATTCAGAGCGGGCTTTCATACTTTTTGTAATGGTTGTGAACGCTAAGAAGCTTAAAAATCAGAAGAGGCACTCTTAATACAGGAACAACACCCTTAGGTACAAATGCTTTGTAAAATTCCAATAAACCAATAATTGTCCTCTTTGTGAATTACTGCCTTGTCTCCTGGGGTGTGAGTAGGGCAAAAACAGAGTTGAAAGTGAATACTGGAGTCTGACACTCTGGGTAGAATGTTGATTAGGCTTTTTACCAGCTGTGTGATTTTAAGGAAACTCTTTTTGGTTGGTTTGTTTTTATTATACAATCACATCTACACAAGAACTTCATTCTTAGGAGCCATGTAAGGGACAGTCACACATCCAAAGATCTCCAGTGCAATAACTTTCATGAATTTCTATAACTCTCTGTCTCTTCAGGTACAGGTAAGGGAAATGACTAAAGACTTGTGACAAATATTAGTTGAATGAATACATTATTAAATACATATTTAATGAACAACAAATATCTAATATTTGAAGGATATTTCATACTTTTATCTTGTTTTACCTTAGTATCTGGTGAAGTGAGTGTTTTCATCCTCCTTTTTAGTCAAGGGAATTGAGAGTCAAAAAGAGGTCAACAATAATTGTGAATCAGGACTAGACAATGCCAGTTTTGAAGTACCTGGGTCTGACTCTAAAGACCTGCAATTAAAACTTACACAATTGCAAAGAGCTACACATCATTTGTAAAGACCCAAGAATGTCTGTCTACCTTTGTTTGCAACAGTACAGACTCAGCCTGACGAGTTCCTACCAGAGATTCATACCTGATGTCAAGGGCATATACTCTGTTGAGGAATGTGGGTGGCACTGTCTCATAGTGTGACTCTGTAGTCATAAGAAAATGTTGTTTGTACAGACATTTAAAAAGAGAAGATCAGAGTTCCAAGGTTGAGCTTGTATTCATCTCTTTACTGCACAGGAAGCCCTTTGCAGTGCAAACCAGTTCCTTCAGGCAACATGTGTCATCCCCTCAGGAGACACCACCTCCCACTCTTTGATTTCACCTAGAACCTGCCTTAGAGAGACTGTGTGTTCTATGGACAAGCTATTCCTGTAAAAGACATTGCTGAAGAAAACATAAGATTAGGGACAAAAAAGAAGCAAAACCACTGCGGACTGAATTCTCATAGAGCTGATGTTAAGATTTGGATAGCTAAAAAATATTGTTATATTTTTTGTTACAAAACCATTCCCAAAAATAAGGTTAAATATGTCTGAATAGAAGAGCCAATATTTTAAAAATTTTATAATAACGTATGTATTTCCCTCCTATTCAACTGGGATAAATTCAGCCTTTCTTTTTTGGAAGAAGGAGCTAAAGTATATTTTTCTTTTTTTTTTTTTTCCCCTATAAAGGGAAATAGCCGAGAGAATCTGGGATTATGCTACAACATATGTTAACATTTAAAACCATTAACTGAATATATATAAAACAATACCTATCATGACGATTTTTGAATATGCATTTTATACTGAAAAGAAATGCGAAAAGTTCCTGGACATTTCATGCTTTTGGGTGTTGAACACACTCTCTTCCTCCCACCTTTTCTGCAGGGTGAACTATTACTCCTTTTAAGGCTTACAGTGAAAGCTGTAATGATTTCACTTTTCCTTTTGGCAAGATTATCTGTGCCTGTAACACTTTTGCACAAACTGTAGAACTCAATTTTCTTGAGGTACTGTCATTATCTGTGCCCTCCCGTTCCTTCTGATCTCTGAGTTACTTGAGAACAAGGGCTTGGTCTTATTTGGCTCTGAATGTTTCAGACCCAGCCTTGGGCTCAATGAATGTTTGTTGAGTGAATAATATAGGCCATGTCACAAGTATACTCATATTCTTCTCAGGTGTCTGAGGTTGAAATGCAGTGACCTGACATAAGCTCAAACCTGTCTGGAGCCAAGTATAGGTCAGATCCCATGTCTCCTTCAATTTTGGTAGAGTATGAGTCAGTGAGCCTAAATTATTTCCCTAGTTCAATCATCTACTATCTCTGGGTGTCTTATTAAACTTCAAAAATCTGTGCCTTCTTCCATCTCATGGGAATGGTGAAAAATAAATGAGATCACATCTAAAGAACCAGGATTTCTTATTAGAGAGTACATTATTATCATTATATCAAGCGAGCTCCGGGCATTCTCCAGAGTGCTAAAAAATCTGCCTTCAGGAAAAACAAAACAAATCAAAACTGGAAACATTTTTACTCTACCTGTGCTGTTTCTATTATTAAACAGTACACGCCTTATGAACCTCTATGGCATGACCTTAAAAAAACTGAAAAAAATAATAAGACAAACAGCAAGAAAAACAAGCCTAAGCATAGCTTTTTTTTTAATGTGTGGGGACATTGATTTTTATAACTTGCCTCAATGTGAAGATATATTTAAAATAAAGAAATAATCATATTTGCCTATTTTGAATTGCAGGAAAGCATTTTGATATGTGAACTATATAGTTTCTAATAAAATACTTTTAAAAACACTGGTTTTTCAGGTTACTTTGGAAAAGTATGCTTTAGTTAATGAGTTATTTAGAAAAATCCACTGATCTATGTTACCTTACATTTATAGTGCATTTACATTTACTGTTTTTTCATCTGTAAAATTAGTCTTGAAAAATACACTGTAAATTGATGAGTAAACAGCAGTATTCATATATATATATACACACACACACATACATATGTGTGTATATATACACACACCCCCTTGTGAACTGTTGTTTGTGGGAAAAGTGCCAATTTGGAATCCAATTTTCCTTTTGCTTTTCCTAAGTGTGTTAGGAGAATTCAAATAATTTCTCTACATCTTTTTTCCTCTGTCTCTGTCTATCTTTCTCCCCAGCTTTCCACTGTTATCTAAGCTGCTATTTCTGCATTTTTCTCCATTTCTGTATACTTGAGCTTCCAATTGTGCTTTTACCTGAGGGCTAATTTAGGAGTAATTTTCTGGCACCTTAGAAACAGCATTCAGAAAGCATAGTCCTTGCCTCCTTCCCAGCAAGGCCTGTGGAGCTGACAGGCAGGCTATGATCCATTACTCAACATTCCCTAACTCTATTCCACCTAACTCTATTGCCTTTAACTTGACTCCAGTCTATCCGTATGTCTTAGAGGTTGACTATCCTAACACATAACTTTATCATTCATGGCACAGACACTAGAAAACAGAATTCTTTCTGATAAATTGACTACTGTTAGAAGAACCAGGATTATGGTAAACATTTCACACATATAAAACACACACACACACACACACACACACACACAAAGAAACACTGTGTCTTGCATAAAAGCACTTCCCCCTGAATGGGAATGGGAGTTAATCCAGGTGAGGAGGAAGAACAAATGGATTTCCTCAAAATTCAATAGAAAGGTAAATCACTTGTAGGGAAATATGGGAGACAGTGGAGAACTCCAGAGCATTCATTCATTCATTCTTATGGAGTATTCATTTCACACTAGGCACCATACTAGGATCTTGGAGATAC
Organism: Macaca thibetana thibetana; assembly: GCF_024542745.1. NCBI lineage: Eukaryota > Metazoa > Chordata > Mammalia > Primates > Cercopithecidae > Macaca > Macaca thibetana. The sequence goes on from NC_065579.1 coordinate 57,052,120, forward strand.
AAAGATTTGAAAATTCATTCAGTAATGTCAGCAAGATGGTAGAACAGAAGCCCTGGATCCTTCTCTCCTCAATGGAAACAATGATTCTATAATAAAGCACAAACTAATTTATTTTGTGAGAAATCCAGAAACTAGTCACAAGTCTCCTGCATCCTGGAGCAAGTGTAAAACCAACTACATGAAAACCAGCAAGAGAGACAGGCATACCCTCTTGCCAAGGGCCCTACCCCTGGCATGGTCATGGTGCCATACAACTGGGGGAGGTCCTAGCTCCCAGCTTCTCTCTGAGGAGGGAAGAAAAGGACAAGACCATATATTCAGCATTTAAACTTTTTTTTTGGAGGCCACCTGAGATGCTGGTTCCTGTCCCACTTGCCTTGGATAGCTGATGAAACCCGGAACACTATGGCCATCTGGGGCTACTGAGAATAATGACCGTGTTTTGAAATGGCAAGCTAACACATGAAGCAGCCGAGCTCAGCACAAGGGAAGCAATCAGAAACAAACAAAAGAACTCCCAGTGTCTCTATGGGAAGGGTAAGAAATAATAGGACAATGAATCCAATGCTCCAATATTTTTGTAAGGTTCCGAAAGCACTGAATCCTGTCTTGCCTGCCTTAGAGGACTAATGAAATCTGGCATATTATAGCTACCTGGGACCTGCTGAGACCAGAGACTATGGTTTGAAATAGTAAGTTAACACATGCCATAGCCCCACTCCCTTGCTCAATGCAAAGTGTGTGGGTAGGAAAAAACCTTAGCTCCAGCTTTTCCCTTGTGAGGGAAGAAAATAAATGGACCATACTTCCAAAAGTCTGATTGTGCTGAGGGCTACCAGAGGCATTGACATCTGTCTTACCTGTCTCAGAACTCTGATGAGACCTAGCATATTCTAGATGCCTGATGATCAGTGAGAACAAAGGCCAAAATTTTATCTAGCATGAGGATTTGAGGGGCCCCTGGAATTTCTGGCTGGTCTGACTGGTGAGAGTCTTCTCCTGTACAAGATCAATCCATGAAGACTGGGAGAGGTGGCTATTTTGTCTAATGTGCGGACACAAACACAAAGAGTCGAGAATAAAGACACAGGAAAATACGTTCCAAACAAAGCAACATGATAATCTTCCAGGAACCAATTCTAATAAAACAGAGATATGATTTACCTGATAGAAAATTCAAATAGATGCTCATAAAGATACTCAGTGAGTTCAGAAGAATAATGCATATAAACAAAAGGAGAATTTCAACAGAGATAGAAAATATAAGAAAATGCCAAACAGATCATAGGGATGAAGAGTAAATAACTGAAATGAAAAATTAACTAGAGAAGTTCAACAGCAGACTAGATCAAACAGAAGACAGGATCAGTGAAATTCAAGACAGGTTACTGGAAATTATCAAGTTAGAAAAGCAAAGAGAAAAAATAACAAAGAAAGCTTAAGGGACTTATAGGATGCCGTTGAGTGGACTAATACACACATTATGAGAGTGTAAGAAGAAGACAAAATACAGATAAAGAGGTAGAAAGCTTATTCAAAGAAATAATGAATGAAAACTTCCCAAATCTGGGGAAGGAAATGAATACCCAGATCAAGGATGTTCCACAAATTCAAATACAGTAAATCCAAAGAAATTCACAGTAAGACACATTATTAAATTGACAAAATTTGAAGACAAAGAGACAATTTGAAAGCAGCAAGAGAAAAGTGACTCATTCCATACAAGGAAGTCTCCATGGGGTTATCAACAGATTTATCAGCAGAAACATTGCAGGTCAGAGGAGGCAGATGAGAATAAATTCAAGGTGCTGAAAGAAAAGACCCCTGCTAAGAATACTATACCTGCTAAGAATACTATACTAAGAATACTATACCTGATAAAAATGATCCTTCAAAAATAAAGGAGAGATAAAGACTTTCCTTCACAAATAAAATCTGTGGGAGTTCATCACTACTAGACCTAACAAGAAATGCTAAAGGAAATTCTTCAAGTTGAAACAAAAGGAAGCCAAACAGCAATTGTAAAATATATGGAAGTATAAAACTTGCTGGTAAGGGTAAATGTAAAGACAAATACTCTGATACTGTAATGGTAGTGGGCAAACTTTTAATCATAGTATAAAAAAGTCAAAAGTACTGAAATAATTATAACCATAAAATATGTTAATTGATAGACAATATAAAAAGATATAAATCATGATGTCAAGAACATAACGTGTGTGGGAGGGGTGGGGGGAGAAGCAACTGTAGCTTTTGTACGCAGCTGAAGTTGTCAAAATCTTAGAATAAACTGTTATGACTGTGAGTTGTTTTATGCAAGCTTCTTGGTAACCACAAAGAAAATACATACAGAAAAGCCATAAAAAAAAGAGAAGGAAATCAAAGTAAAGCAAAAAGTACAAAACAAAACAAAATACAAAAGAATACAGCAAGGAAAAAAAGATGAACGAAAGAACTACAAGGTAGTAAAAAAACATGGCTATAGTAAGTACTTGCCCATCAAAAGGAAGTGCATTAATTACTTTAAATATAAAGGGATTAAACTCAATCAAAAGACATAGTGTAACTGAATGGATGAAAAAGACCAAGATGCAACTTATGATGGATCAATTTATGTAAACTTCTTAAGTTTGACAACTTATTAAGTTTTCATAACATTTACTTTAGATTTAAGGACACATATAGCCGGAAAGTGAAGGGATGGAACAAATTTTGCTGCAAATTTTAACCAAAAGAAAGACTGGCTATACTTATATTGGACAAAATAGACTTTAAGTCAAAAACTGTCATGAGACAAAGAAGGATATTATACAAAGATAAAATGGTAAACTCACTAAAAAGATATAATAACTATAAATGTATACACATCCAACATCAGAGCACTTAAATATACAATGCAAAATTTAACATTACTGATAAAAGAAAGAAATAATATGATGATTGTGAGAGACTTCAGTATCTCACTTTCAATAATATAACATTTGAAAAAAATCAATAAGGAAACAGGATCTGAACAACACTACAGATCAAATAAATATAACAGATCTATACAAAACATTTCACCAAATAGCATCAGAATATACATTCTCCTCCTTTCCAATCACAATAGATAAAACTAGAAATCAGTAGCTGAAGAAAAACTGGAAAATTTACAAGATGTGGCAATTAAACACATTCTTGAACAACTAATGGATCAAAGAAGAAATCAAAAGGAAAATTAGAAAGTCTCTTAAGACAAATGAAAACAAACAAACAAACAAACAAACAAAAACAATATACCTGAACTTAGGGGATGCAGCAAAAGAGGTACTAAGAGAGAAGTTTATAGCAATCAATGCCTATATTTAAAAAGCAGGAAACTCTCAAATAATCAGCCTAACTTTATGTCTCAAGAAACTGAAAAAGAAGAACAAACTAAGGCCAAAGTAAGCAGAATGAAGGAAATAATAAAGATTAGAACAAAAGTAAATGAAATAAGAGAATAAAAAAAGTGACAGAAAAACGGACAAAAGTAAGAGTTTATTTTTTGAAAGAATAAACAAAATAGACAAACCACTAGTAGATTAAAAAAAAAAAAAAAGAGGGAAGGCCCAAATAAATAAAATTAGAAATAAAACAGGAGACATTACAACGGATGGAACCAAGCTATTAATAAAAAGATTGTAAGAAACTACTATGAGCAACTATATACCAATAAATTGGATTACCTGGAAGAGACAGACAAATTGTCAGAAACATACAACCTATCAAGATTGAGTTATGAAGAAACAGAAAATCTGAACAGACCTAGACCCAGTGGTGGGATTGAAACAGTAATCAAAACCTTCCTAGCAAAGAAAAGCCTAGAACCAAATAGCTTCAATAGTGAATTCTACCAAACATTCAAAAAAGAATTAATGCCAGTTTTTCTCAATCTCTTCTAAAGAATTGAGGAGGATGGAGCACTTTCAATCTGATTTTATGAGGCCAGTGTTACCTGATGCCAAAGCCAGACAAAAATATCAGAAGAAAAGAAAACTGCAGGCCAATATCCTTGATGAACATAGATGCGAAAATCATCAAGAAAATACTGACAAACCAAATTCAACAACTTACTAAGAGGATCAGACACCCATGACCAGCACAATTTATCCCTGGAAGGCAAGTATGGTTCAACATATGAAAATCAATTAAGGTAATACACCATATTGACACAATAAAAGATAAGAATCACATGATCTTAATAGATGCAAAAAAGCATTTGTTAAAATTCAACATCTTTTCATGTTAAAAACTCCCAACAGGCTAGAAATAGAGAGAAATTACCTTAACATGAAAAGGCCATACATGAGATTATCACAGCTAACATTATACTCAATAGTGAAGAGCTTTTTAGAGTGTTTTCTTTAAGACCAGGAACAAGGCAAGGATGCCCACTCTCACCACTTTTATTCAGCCTAGTAGAGAAATCCTGGCCAGAGTAATTAGGCAAGAAAAAAAAAGGCATGTAGGTGAGAAAGAAAAAATTAAAGTTATCCATGCCTGCAGATGGCATGATCTTATGTATAGAAAACCCTACAGACTCTACCAAAGAAGTATTATAATTAATAAGTAAGTCAGTAATACAGCAGGATACAAAATCACCATACAAAAATTAGCTGTGTTTCTATATACTAACAATGAGCTATCTGAACAGGAAATTAGGAAAACAATCCTGTTTACAATAGCATCAAAAATAATAAAATACTTAGGAATAGACTTAACTAAGGAGGTGAAAGACTAATATACTGAACCCTATAAACCACTGACAAAAAATTAAAGAATATAAACGAATGAGAAGATATCCCATGTTTATGTGTTGGAAGACTTAATATTGTTAAAATGTCTATGTTACCCAAAGCAATGTAGAGATTCAATGCAATCTCTACCAAAAAACCCAATCACATCTTTCACAGAAAGAGAAAAAATAGTTCTAAGATTCATATGGAATCACAAAAAACACCGAATAGCCAAAACAATTTTAAGAAGGAAGAGCAAAGCTGGAGGCAGCACATTTCCTGATTTTCAAAATATATTACAAGGCTATAGTAATTTAAACAGTATAGTACAGGCATAAAGACAGACCTACAGACCAATGGAACAAGTCTATAGTTCATGTAGGTAAAAAACTATATTGAGGAAGGATTTTTAAATATCAGAATATTTTAGAAAGAATAGTGAGCGCTGGGATACTAACTTGCTAGAAAACCAGAACAGATATGAAGATTGAGATACCGACCAAAAAAAGAGCAATACATCTAAGAAGAACTGACTTATTCTTAGGTGAGCAGCAAGTTAAGAAGGCAGATTTTGGGAAGTGTATTTAAAATCAAGTTTTATCATAATTTCTAGAGCAAGACTAAAACCATGAATACCTTAAAAAACATGTACACTCTGCTAGTTAAAGGTAATGTTTTCTAAACCTTGATATATATATATCTAAATGTAAACACAATATGATTCTAAAAACACAATATATATAATTACATATATATATATATAATTTAAAAAATAGTAGGAAAGCAGGAAATCATTTAAAAGTTACTTTTTGGGCTTTAGCCCATGCCTGTAACCCTAGCACTTTGGGAGGCCAGGGCAAGAGGATTGCTTGAGCCTAGGAGTTGGAGCCCAGCTTGGGCAACATAGTAAGAGCCTGTTTCTACAAAAAAAAAATAAAAAAATAAACATTAGCCAGGCATGGTGGTGTGTGCCTGTAGTCCCAGCTGCTCAGGAGTCTGAGGTAGGAGGATCCTCGAGCCCAAAAGTTGGAGGCCTCAGTGAGCTATGACTGTGCCACTGTACTCCTGTACTCCAGCCTGGGTGACAGAGGGAGATCCTGTCTCTCCTAAACAAACAAACAAACAAACAAACAAACCAAATGTGATTTCCTTATTAAAAAAACACACCCAGGGGCTTCAAAATATTTAATATTTGAAAGTGTATAATTTCTTGACTATTCAATATTTTTCCTGATTCCTTAGGCTCAGATAGAGGAAACAGCAATCAAGAATTATAAATATGCTAATGTGTGTCTAGTTTTGAACCTAAGTCTAAAAAGCACGGAGGTGGTCTGAATTCTGAGATTTTCATTGGAACATATTGTTCTATGCATTTTTTTTAACGTTGCCTAGCTGAATTTTAACTTACAAATCATATAAAATTATGTAAATTTTTCATTCGGATCAACTCCGATTTTTAAAATTAGGAAATGTTTGTTTAGTGTGGGATCAACATAACTATTCTCATTTTACAAGACAGGTAACAGACACTTAAGAAACAAATTCAAGTAACTAATGAATTGTTAAGGAATAGTAGAGTTCACATGTTTTTTATTTCCATTATTAAGAAATTTTCATTTTAGTTTTAGACATTACTAAAGCAACAGTATTCTTGATTACAAATATATCTGCTTAAAATACATGTTCTTTTGATCTATTACTTTTAACTTGTAGCAATGGGAGGCTTAAAATGTTTCCGTCTGTAGATGACTTTGTTACTCTTCTTTTGCTTCAAAGTCTCCACAAATCTAAATTTGTTGTAGCTTAGTATGAAAGCATTGGTAGGTTGTCATTTTTAGAGAGTTTAATCATTATATAATCTGGTAGGGTATCATTTTTAGGGAATTTAAATCTAAATTATAATATATCTAAATGTAAACAAAATATGATTCTAAAAAACACAATTACAAACAAAGCTGGATATAAACAAAATATTTTTAGGAATATAAATATTAAGATCAGGCTTTATTATGTATGTAAGAACTTGGTAGGTGTGAGTTCCTTTTGCTCTTCCCTTTGTCTTTTTAACACTTCAGCTCTTCATGAATCATTTCTATCAGACTGGAGTAGTGAGGGAGATAGAGGTTAAAAAAAAGTAGGTAGTCTTTTGTGTTAGTTATCTCCTTTTTTTTTTTTTTTTGTCATTGTTGTTGTTGTTGTTTTTTTAAGAGCACTAAACATTGAGTCAGAAGATATGGCCTTGAGTTTAAAACTTAAAATAATGCCGCCTTGAAACTTGGGTGTTTGTGTCTTTCCCACTGATTTTTCTGTCTTTTGGATATGCTGAGAGGAAGGAGAGAAGTGTTGCTGAATTAGAGCTTGAATTTGAAATGGAAGCAAATCCAACCCCTATTACTTGGGGAAAGTTGAGCGTCAAACTAAGAAGACCAGATACCTAAACCAATTCTCAGGTGAGGTGTCTGGTAAAGGACAGGCTCATAAATGAAAAAAACAGAGCAAGAATCAGATTTTAAGAAGGGTCAGAAAAGATCATTCTAAGAGATGGCAGAGAGGGAAAGAGCAGTTCAGGACAGCCAGCTTGGAGGGACTATGGCTTATATGATCAGACTTTGGCTGTTTTTGAATGCATTTTATGCTGTATTTTCTTAAAGAATGGATTGTGTCAGGAGTGAGCTAGAGTTGACTCAGACTGGCTCATGCAATTTTTAGAAATCATGCAAGCTGATTATTAAAAATAAATTATAAAAGATTAAACTGAATTCTATTAAAAACAAAGGCAATAAATACTCAAAACTCATCACTCCCAATTATTCTAATATATTTTGTTATTACTCACATTCTTGAGATTATTTCCATCTATTCTATCTGTATGTTGGAAATACTATATAATATTGTGTTGCTGCACATCACAAGTCCTAATTTGTTGCAATTTCTGACTTGCATGCTATAAATACTCCCACCATGGCTGAGTTATAGCTACCACTGTGACATCATTGAATGCAGACTTGGGAAGAGATGCATGGGAAATTGTGTATTTGAAAACTACTGTGTGATTCAATAAAGAAATCATTTATATCATTGGCAAGTGAGTTTAGCATATACCTTAGTTCTTTAATTTTTATCTAACTCATTAGTACATATAAATGTTAACCGACATTTATATTGTCAGTTGTAACTACAGGTTGGCACTGGTTATAAGATTTTTGTAAAAATCAACCAAAGCACTCTGTGAGAATCAGGTAGCTATATGGAAATTACAATACAAAGTAATATCTATGTTAATATTATTTGTAAATTATGTGCCACACATCCTTTGTTATCAGTAAAGCTCGTATAAGCTTACATATATATACACACTTATATACACACCCATTTTCCCCACAATGCCAGTTTCAGTTGTTAAATATTTATCAACACACCATTGGGATATTAATCTCAGTTCAACTATCTGTCAAAGCAGAAGAAAACATCTTCCCTGACTATCTAGAAAGAGGATGAAATTAGGCAATGCATGTGAAAGTTTGTTACACACTGCTAAGTACTACACAAATAACAATTAAGGTAATGATTAGGGAAACCACTTTTCCTCTTCTGGTCCAGGCTTTCTTCAAGGTTTCACAATGACAATATCTTGACTTTCTGAAACAAAAAATTTCACTGGAGAAGAAAGTTGCTTATAGTAACTTGTGTCAATTTTCTCTATCTCTGATATTTTTCTTGCTTATTTTAATGGTCTTTTATCCTAAACTATAAAATAGATCATTCAGAATGGTTATTTCTATTTGCATCTGAATTGAAACCATTGTGGTTTTTCAGTTTACACAGCTGAGAACAGGAAGCTTTGAGTACAATTTAAAAAGAAAGAAACAACAACAACCCTATAATATCATGGGGAAATGAGGTAAGCAGAATAATTACTAAAATTGAAATTTGGCTGAAATGACAAGTTCAAAAACCCAACTATTTCCATATGTGCTCTTGGATCTTAAATAATTAAAAATGGCCGTGACTCATTTCATCAATGTAGGAACTGACTCAGAGAAACCAATACCATTTGTTCATGGATGCTCATGATTATTACTGCTTGATGACTTGGCAAACAGCAGGAAGATTGGATCAAGTCAACTCTGCTTAATTTTCACCATTTGCTCAAATTAAAGTACAAAATAATGTCTCATCCTATTCATCGAGCTGAATGTGACTCCAATAAACATAAGAAAAGGACTCTAATTAAAATTGGAACACTTTTCCCCTCATTATGTTATAACTTAGATTTATAAAATGCAGACTAGTGTTATTCAATCTAAGATGTTCATTGGAATCATTAATTTAAGAAACACTAAATGCCAGTACCAACCTGCTGGGATCCTCATTTGGTTATTCAGAAGTTGGGCCTTGGTATTAGTATTTTTTTTAAGTTTTAACGTCTAGAGGAGGTTGAGCACCACTGGCTGGATTTATGATATTTTCCTATAGTAAGTACTTCTCCAGAGGTCAGGCTCATTAAAGACAAGTCAGAGCTTATACCTGTAATGTGAATATCTTGTCAAAGATTCAGATTACAATAATTTTTTCTTCATACTTTTGTAAAAAATACTGCAACTCTCCTATAAAACTTAAACTTATGTAATATTAGAAAACTAATAAATGCTATTATAAATTAATATTTTTCACATAAAGATGGCCAGTTATAACCTTTCTTTCCCCTAAAATGTTCAAAAATTGTCAGTCATCACTTAGTGTCGTAACTATCACCTTTATCCTTAGTCTAAGCGTGTAATCCTTCTTTCTAATCACTCTGTATTCTACTTTGACCCTAGAGTTCCAGATAGAACTTTAAGTTCAATGTGGAACTTAAGTCTTCACATTGGAATCAAAATTCCCTCAGCATTTTCAGAGCTGTTAGCAACTTTCCTCTGCTCTACAGATTGATGGTCCATTTAGTCATCTAAAACTGTAGAAATATTTGAAGGCATGGCCTGAGGTATCTTTGGTGCACTATTATTAGGAAGTCTTGGATATCCTTTGAGTTTCTTTACCAAAGAGCAAGGAAACATCTCTATTAAAAACACCTAAATCACCTCCACACTCCAGCTTGAAATACTCAATTGCTTTCACTGAAATTTATTCATTCAGTTCACAGCATATTATAGAGCCCCTACTCTATGAAATACATGCATATCTGAAGGTTCTGTCACTAGTACTTCTGTACTATTATCATGTACGTGTGTCAATAATTGTATTTGAAATTATGTACAAATTATCACAATATTGAATCCTCATAGTTTTATAAGCTTGCTAAGGATCAGAGATTATATTTTTTGCCTTAAGTAATATTTCATATAATATGTAGTGGTTGTGTCAATGGATAACCTTGAAGAGGGTCTTAGCATCCTTTTCAATATTCTTCACTGGTGGTTTCAAAGCCACTTCAATAAACATGTTCTCTAATGAAAATCAAGGAGCTTTATATGCAAAGCACTTTAAGATAATTTATCTAGACACTCCTTCCACAAGATTGTCATTCTGATGCTCTCTCTATGTAGAAATCCTGGAGCCCCCCCGATATCACTGTACTATGTTCTATTGAATTACATGACATCATCTCTGAGTAATTTCCGCTTCATTTTTATTGCAATGAATCAAAAGTTGTAAAACCACCCTTCTAAGGTTACAGAATTAAGTTATATGCAGTTGGTAAAAGTTATAGATAATCTTGAAATATTTGAAGGAGATTTAAAGTTCAGGCCTGCCTGTTTCCAAAGCCTGTGCTCTACCTGCAACATTTCATAAAAGACTAGCCATTACTAAAATGAAAACACATGATAATTAGTGATTAAAACAAAGGAGATTAAAGATCATTTTATCTAGAGTAATGTTTGTTCCAAAATGAATGGACACACACTAGACTTTTATACTAAAATATTATAGAATTTTTTGTTGTATCACAGGATGACAAATGTGTTTGAGTCCTGGTTTTACCACTTAATGTATGATTCATGAGAGAAGAAAGCTGGTTCAAGCTATGAAATGCAAAAAACTATGAGCTGATTTCTGAAATTTTTATCTTTTAATTCCTGTAACTGCTTAAAATTGGTGACTCTTATAAATTACTAATAATTGTAAGTAAGTGGTATTAATTTGCTTTTTGTGTTGACACTTTTCTGGCCTTGCAGATAGTGCCACTGAACTGAATAAAGATTTCTAAATCACAGCTTAAGGTATAGAAAAGGTGGCTCTTGAACAGAGATTATTTATGAAGGTAGAGGGAATAGGATCTGTGTTTGCCCAGTAGCAAGGCAATGTTTTCAAATGATTCGCTGAGATCTATTAAACTATAAAGCAAATCAGATGGCATATTTTTGCCTTGCCTTGCTGACAGTTTCATCTCACAGAGAGTACAGGAAGCAAGAAGGAACAATTTCTTAGAATATAATTTTTATCAATAAGAGAGAAATAATTAGTAAAAGTAGAAGAGTTGGACACCTAAGGAGAAAAACAACTATTAATTCCTAGAGTATGTGATATCCAGAAGAAAAATGCTGAACTTACTTGGCTAGATACATTTAAACTTTCAGAAGGCAAATTTGGGGGGAAAACAGGAAAGAAAATCCCACATATGAGTGTCAAGACTGCAGTTTTGGCTGTATAATCGTAAGTGATCCAGTTAAGGGATAAAGGAAAATTTCATCTTTAAAATTAATGCAGATCAGGTCAGGCCTGAAGGAGACTTATACAGTAAATTACTCATTGCAAAAGATGGGAAGGTTGATGTAAGGAAGTCTAAATAAACATAATAACCTGTGGCTTGCAAAAATACTAAAACAACAAAGTAGGTCTTTGGAAACCTATGTTTAAATCAAAAGGTCAAAAAAAGGAATAGTTCTCACTTCTTGCAGCTAATGCCATCAAGTTAAGGGATGGCAAAGAAGAAGCTGATATCCTCAGCTCCTAATTTGTTTCTGTATCCTTTGTAAATGAATCTTAAAGCACTAAGAAAGTATTTGTGAACATTAAGAAAGACAAATTTAAAATAAAAATGAGAGATCCTTCTACTGTAGAAGCATTTCTGTAGCATTATGTAGCTTCATACAGTATGAAGCATACTGTAGAATTATTTCTCTCTGAAAATAATTATACTCAAAGTTACCGTGAAAAGTTGCTATATGAATATGGTTGTTGCTGATGTCCTTAAAGCAAATGGGAACACTAAAACTGTGCAAATATTTTCAATTTTTAAAATGGGAAGCAGGCCAGGCACCATGGCTGACACCTGTAATCTCAATACCTAGGAGGCTAAGGCAGGGTATCTTTTGAACCCAGGAGTTGGAGGCTATGGCAAGTTATGATCATACCACTGCATTCCAGCCTAGATGGCAGAGTGAGACCCTGTCTCAAATAAATAAATAAATAAATAAATAAATAAATAAATAAGGAAGCAGTGAATTCAACAAAGTAGACAAGTGATATTTACATCAATTCCTAGAAAGTTTCTAAGATCCATGAAAGTTTCTAAGTTCCATCTTTCTAAGATGAAAGGACAGAGTTTGAAAGCCAAGAAAAAAAAGCTGTAAGACCAAACCACAGTATGAGTTCTCTACAACTAAGTCTTTGTGTATCAATTCCTTCCTTCCTCAATGTTGCTGGACTTACCACTCCACGTTCTGTGGTCTGTTAAGTGCATTGTCTATATTCTGTACACTTTTTTTTCTCAATGGAGTGCCGCTAATTGTTTGAAAATCTTCACATACATGCCTGTGAGGAGCTTGAAAGCAGGAGGCTTATAGCTTTATATCCACCGTGCTTCTATGAAAAATATTTACTGAATAAACTAATGGCAGATGAAAAAAATGCATTTGAAAATTTTATGTTAGTATTCCATTAAAGCATTTTGTAATTTCCTAGTGGTATCCTTGTGAACAAGAAGGAGGAAAAAATATATTGACTGCAAGGGCAACTAGGAAATTATGACTATTGGAACCCACAATATTAACAGTGATTTTTTTTTTTTTTGATGGAGTCTCGCTCTGTTGCCCAGGCTGGAGTGCAGTGGTACAATCTTGGCTCACTGCAAGCTCCACCTCCCGGGTTCATGCCATTCTCCTGCCTCAGCCTCCTGAGTAGCTGGGACTACAGGTGCCAGCCACCACACCTGGCTAATTTTTTAGTATTTTTTTTTTTTTTAGTAGAGACAGGGTTTCATCTTGTTAGCCAGGATGGTCTCGATCTCCTGACCTTGTGATCTGCCCGCCTAGGCCTCCCAAAGTGCTGGAATTACAGGCGTGAGCCACCACTCCCAGCCAATATTAACAGTGTTTTTAAATAAATCAAAATGAATGAGAGGACTTGTTTCTAGTAGAGTATAGCAGGGCTCTGTCTTTGGCCCTGTCTTGATCTGCAATCAACTGTTTGGATAGAAACATGAAGCATAACTTGGGTGACACAAATTTTGGAATCATAGTATAGAAGCCAGATCTTAGGATCAGCATCTGAAAGTATTTTTTACAGCATTGAAAAGGCTATTGAAATTAAGGAAGAGTAAACTAAAGGAAGCAGGATGAAATTTAACAGAGATAAGACATAATTGGGTCCAAACAACAGATGACAAATGTACAACACGGGACACTTTATGCTAGGCAGTAGCATGGGCAAAAAGGGCTTGAGGGTGTCAGCTCTTTTTATGCTACATTGCTGTCATCATGTTTGCAAAACTCATTCTTGTTTTGTTAGCTTATTTTGTTTTGTTCTTTTTTAGATAGAGGTAGAATCAGATTTCAAGGGACTTGAAAGCTTACCGAGCTTTGTTCTTTAAAAAAGGACAGAAATCTTCTTTTTTTAACCTTATAAAAACGTATTTCCCCATGAACACATTGACAGGGATCCTCCTAGCCTCGGAAGAAATCAGCACAAGCAAGTTGCCCAAAGTTTTAGCTTCACTGGCTTCATGAAAAATACAATTCTGCATGTGGTATTCTATTGTAAAAATAATTCAACAATATATTCTAATGTTGATGGACTTTTGGTCTATTCCTAAATGCTAACTCTATGAAAAAACAGGGCTGCCGGCATGTAAATATGATTTAGGTGGCACTATCCAATAGAACTGCAAGATGGTCACTTTCCATTTGGGTGCTGTTCAGTACAGTAGTCACCAGCCACATCTCATTACTGAGTACTTGAGCTTTGGTGAGTGCACCTGAGGAATTAAGTTTTAAATTTAAAAAATGTTTAATTTATTTAGATGTAAACAACCACATGTGACTAGCAGTTCGTGTATTGGACAGTGCAATTCTAGGATGTGTAACTAAGAGTGTCATTGCTGAAGTATAAGGCATGGATATATTTAACTTTTGGAAATATTGCTAACCTGTTTTACAAAGTGGTTTTAACAATTTGTCCTACCAACAGTTTATATACGTTTACGTTTTTCCATATTCTCATTAACTTTTGAAATTTTCAGACTACTTAATTGGAGTTATTTGTGTGGGTGTGCGGTGGTCACTCACTGTTACTTTAATTGAGATATCTTGATTATTAACGACGTGGTATACCTTTACACACGGCCATGATTATTTGAATTTCCTTTTACGTGAAGTATCAGTTTAAATCTTTTGCTTATACTATTGGGTTGCCTGGTGTTTTCTTGTTGTGCTATTGGTGTTCTTTATAAGTTATATACTCTAAATATAAGTTCTGTGTTGTCTATTTTTCAAATATCCACACACAGAGTTTTAAAGAATAATACCCAAATCTCACTCCAGACCAATTAAATCATAGCTTCTGTGGGTGACATTGTGACATATTTAAACATCCCCTAGGTGATATTAATTTGCCTCTGTGAGGGGAATAAATTTAAACTTAGTGTACGAAAGGATTGCTAACTATCAAAATTATCTCTCTGAAACAGTGTATGGTAGTGAACATATGGACTGTCTCTGGAATCAGATAACCTAAGTTTGTTCACAGGCTCTGATAGACCTTAGGTTTAACTTCTCTGTGCTTCAGTTTTTTCATCTGTAAAATTGAGTAACGGTACCAACCACATAGAGTTGCTGTCACTACTAAGTGAGTAATTTTTTTTTTTTTTTTTTTTTTGAGACGGAGTCTCGCTCTCTGTCGCCCAGGCTGGAGTGCAGTGGCGCGATCTCGGCTCACTGCAAGCTCCGCCTCCCGGGTTCACGCCATTCTCCTGCCTCAGCCTCCTGAGTAGCTGGGACTACAGGCGCCCGCCACCGCGCCCGGCTAATTTTTTGTATTTTTAGTAGAGACGGGGTTTCCCCGTGGTCTCGATCTCCTGACCTTGTGATCCGCCCGCCTCGGCCTCCCAAAGTGCTGGGATTACAGGCGTGAGCCACCGCGCCCGGCCTAAGTGAGTAATTTTTATGTAAAGTACTTAGAACCTCATGTGAAACATAGCAAGTGTTCAATAAATGCTAGCTATCATCATCATCATCAGCAGCAGCAGCAGCAGAAATTTAAATTAGCTGTCTCACAAAGTAGTGAGAGTTGTCATCTTTCTTAATAGGAAAACATCAGAAACCTTTCCACTAAGATCAGGAAGAAGGCAAGAATGCTTACCACCTCCTCTACTATTCAACGATGTTTTAGGAGTGTTAGCCAATATAATCAGACAAGGGAAGTTAAACAGAGGCATAAATTAATAAAGAAGTAGTAAAGCAATTTCTATTTGCAGATGATATCATATTATGCTAGAAATTTTTGATAATGATAAAATAAGTTTAAACAATAAAAGAATTCAGTAATGTGGCAGATATAAAATTTACAGGCATAAATCAATACCTTCAATACACACACAAGCAATAGCCAATGAGAGGGTACAATGACAGAGAAAACCTCATTTATACTGAAGACAAAAAAGATTGAATATGGCCAGGTACGGTGGCTCACACTGGTAATCCCTGCACTTTGGGAGGCCAAGGTGGGTGGATCATGAGGTGCGGAGATTGAGACCATCCTGGCTTACATGGTGAAACCCCGTCTCTCCTAAAAATACAAAAAATTAGCTGGGCATGGTGGCTTGCACCGTAGTCCCAGTTACTCAGGAAGCTGAAGCAGGAAAATCACTTGAACCCAGGAGGCAGAGGCTGCAGTAAACTGAGACTGCACCATTGCACTCCAGCTTGGGTGACAGAGCAAGACTCCATCTCAAAAAAAAAAAAAAAAAAAAAAGAGTAGAAAGTCCAGAAATAGATCCAAGTAGATATAGAAATGCATAAGATAAAGATGATAACTCATTGTGGGTAATGATTGACCTTTAAATAAATAATACTTTTAAATAATTATAAGCAACCATTTGGAAAAAACATACAATTATACCCGTATCTTCTATCTACCACAAAAATAAAATCCAAATGGACCTGGGATCAAAATAGAAATAATTAAGCCATACAAGGACTTAGAAACAAGCATGGGTGAATTCCATTTTAAACTGGAGTTCTAACTATTACTAAAAAAATTCAAATGCAATTAATAAAAATATTGATAATTTTTATGACAAACACAAAATTGTGCATGGTAAAAAATACCATAAACAAAAATCAAAAGGCATCTGATAAATGATGAAAAATATTTGTAACATAGTATATAATGGATGAAGAACTAATATTTCTAATATGTAAAGAACTCTTAAAAATTAGAAGAACAAAAAGAAATCTATATAAAAGTCAGAAAAAATAATAACAATTTATAATAGAGAAAAAGATAGAAGTCCCTTAAATATATAAAAACTATTCAAGCTTACTTACAATTAGATAATTATAATTAAAAAACTCTGAGATATCATTTCTCTCCTATCACACTGGAAAAAGTTTAAAAGTATGATAATATACACTGTCACTGAAGTGATGGGGAAAAAGATCCTCCTCCATACGTTGCTGATAGGAGTAGAAACTGGTATAATCCTTCTAGAGGGGTATTCGGCGATTCCTAACAAAACTACATTTATCATTTGACCAAGAAACTCTAATTCTAAGAATTTATCCTGAAGCTATACCTCCAACAAAGTACAAATACATACATACAAGGTTAGTTACTCATTGCAGTACTGATTTTACTGCAAAATATTGGAAACAAGCTAGAGTAGTTAAATTTACTATGGTATATTCACACTGGGTTATTACACAGCCATGAGGAAGATATCTATGAACTAATATGTAGTGATGTCTAGTATTTATTGTTAAGGAAAAAAGTAAAGCATGAAGCATACCTACATGTAAGAGAAGAGGGGATATAAGAAGATAAACATGTATCTACCCAGTTGTGCAAAAAGAAATACAGGAATGTTAGGAAACCATAAACTATATGATTGGTTACTTATAGAGGGTATGTAGGAACAAGGTGGAAAGAATGAGAAAAATAAAATCAGGGAAGAAAAATGAATGAAGCGTATATGTCTTTTGTATTAGTCCATTCTCACGTTGCTGATAAAGACATACCTGAGACTGGGTAATTTATAAAGAAAACAAGGTTTTATGGATTCACAGTTCCACATGACTGGGAAGGCCTCACAATCATGACAGACAGGGAAAAGAATGTCTTAGGTGGTGGCAGGCAAGAGAGAATGAAAACCAAGTGAAAGGATTTTCCCCTTATGAAACCATCAGATCTTGTGAGACTTATTCACTACCACAGGAAGAGTATGGAGGAAACTAACCCCCACGATTCAATGATCTCCCACTGGGTTCCTCCCATAGTGTGTGGGAATTATGGGAGCTACAATTCAAAATGAGATTTGGGTGGAGACACAGCCAAACCACATCATGTTTTATATCGTTCTGACATTTGAAAACCTGATCATGCTTCAATAGTCAAATATAAATCATGAAAAATGTAATATAAAATGAAGGGAATGGAAAAATGGAAAAGCAAAGAACTAATCTAAGTAACTTGGAAAGATAATGTTTTGACTGTAACCTATAAGCTAAAGGTAAGAACCATTTGTAATTATTATACTCTTAATATTTTTTTCCTACAGGGTGTGGGTTAGCAATTCTAAATTTCTTTATGTGTATATCAGAACTGGGCAAAAAAGTAAACATATTTGTGAATAAGAGCCTGTTTTTTCACTGTCAGGAAAGGAAGTATATAAGAAAAAAGAAAGACTTGAAAGAACTCTGTAGTAGTTGATTGGAATTGGAGGTATCAGTATAAACTCGTTTTAAAATTACTAATATGGAGTAATTAATATAGAAATATAGATAAACACATCAGCATGTGTATATATATGTTCATGTGTATTTATTTCACATGTACACACACACACACACACACACACACATTTCCTAGCTCTGTAGGATAGGTGCTAGCAGCAAGATACCTCAGTGGCAATAAGTATATCTAGCACCCAGATTTTGGCTTCTCAATACTATTTTCCAGTTAAAGGAATTAGGGCTCCTTGGAAAAACTGTTGATTCTGAGGCAAGGTTAAGGAAAATACACAATGATGCCAGAATATCTCGTGCTGTCAGAAAGTCAGAAAATGCTAAAAAATGATTACGGCATGTTGAATAGATAGATACAAACATGAAAGAGCTCCCAATGGCCAAATATAGGATAGTTGGGGGTAACAAAATAAATGATAGTATAGTTTATGATCTATAAGTTAAAATAAACATCTATGAGTCCATACTGACATTAATAAATAAATAAATAGGTAAATGAAGGAGAAGAGATAGCTTTTCTTTATAGTAGAATTCCCATACTGAATATAGAAAGAATGGTAGAAATAAGACCCTGTGAAGATGGCAGATAGGAGGCAGGACTAGCTTGCAGCTCCCACTCAGACGGACAGAGCAGCATGTGGAGACTCACATCATGACCTTTTGTTCCAAGAACTACTGCAGGAACATACCAAGAAAGCCAAAAGAATTCACACATCCTTTGAAGGAATTGGATCACCGCTGCAGGCTCCCTGGGACTCCAAAAACCTGAGTCAGCTTGCATTCTTAGCAGGGAGGCTGGTGGTCTGAGGCAAGTTCTCAGCCTGGTCACTGGCTGCCTGGAAATTAGATGCCAGGCTGTTAGGGGGACACAGTGGGAGTGAGACTGACCTCTAGGACTGTGGGCTGCATTTGGGAGAGGAGTGAGGCCTGTGGCTGGTGGCTTTCCTCCACTTCCCTGGTGACCTGCGTGACTCAGCGTTGGTAGCCATAATCCTCTCCTTGGGAATATAACTCCATTGAACAGGGAACCGCACCCCCATCCCCCACAGCAGCTGCAGCAAGCCCTGCCCAAGGAAAGGCTGAGCTCAGACATGCCTATCCCTGCTACCACCTAGTGGTCTTTCTCCACCTGCCTTGGTAGTCAAGGCAAAAACAATAATCTCTTGGGAGCTCTATAGCCATGCCCACCACCTGAGAGGCCTGAATACTTAACCAGGTGCCCCCAGGGCAAGTTTGCATCCTCCCTATAGGACTGCAGCTGATACACTCTTGAAAGTGTCACTTCCTGGCTGAAGGTCAACAAACACAAAACCAGCACACTAAACAAAAACACAACCAAAGACCCTCACAGAATCCACTTCACGCCCCTGCTACTTCCACCGGAGGAGGTGCTGGTATCCATGTCTGCAAGATCTGAAGATGATCACATCACAGGACTCTTTGCAGGTACTCCCCAATACCAGACTGGAGTCCAGTAGCTCTGCTGGGTGGCTAGACCCAGAAGAGCAAAAACAATCACTACAGTTTGGCTCTCTGGAAGCCCCATTCCTAGGGAAAGAAGGAGAACACCATATCAAGGAATCACCCCATAGGACAAAAGAACCTGAACAGCAGTGCTTGAATTCCAGATCTTCCCTCTGACATAGTCTGCCCAAATGAGAAGGAACCAGAAAAACAATTCTGGTAATATGACAGAACAAGTTTCTTTAACACCCTGAAAAGATCATATCAGACACCAGCAGTGGATCCAAACCAAGATGAAATCTCTGAATTTCCAGAAAAACAATCCAGAAGGTCGATTAATAAGCTAATCAAGGAGGCACCAGAGAAAGGTGAAGTCCAACTTTAAGAAATCAAAAACATGATACAGGATATGAAAGGAAAATTCT
The DNA here is from genome assembly GCF_024542745.1 of Macaca thibetana thibetana. Lineage (NCBI taxonomy): Eukaryota > Metazoa > Chordata > Mammalia > Primates > Cercopithecidae > Macaca > Macaca thibetana. The sequence continues at coordinate 57,071,947 of NC_065579.1, forward strand.
TCAGTGAAATAGAAAGTGTAAAGAAAAAACAATCACAGCTTCTGGAAATCAAGTACACACTCAGAGAAATGCAAAATGCACTGGAAAGTCTCAGCAATAGAATTGAACAAGCAGAAGAAAAAACTTCAGAGCTCAAAGACAGACTTTTGAATTAACCAAATCCACCAAAGACAAAGAAAAAAGAATTTTTAAAAATGTACAAAGCCTACAAGAAGTTTGGGACTATGTTAAACATCCAAATCTAAGAACAAATTGTATTCCTGAGGAAAAAGAGAAATCTGAAAGTTTGAAAAGCATATTTGAGGGAATAATCCAGCATAACCTCCCCGGTGTTGCTAGACATCTAGACATCCAAATACAAGAAACTCAAAGAACACCTGGGAAATTCACTGCGAAAAGATCATCTCCTAGTAACATAGTCATCAAGTTACCAAAAGTCAAGACAAAGGAAATAGTCTTAAGAACTGTGAAGCAAAAACATCAGGTAACCTACAAAGGAAAACCTATCAGATTAACAGCAGATTTCTCAGCAGAAATCCTACACCCTAGAAGGGATTGGGGCCCTACTTTTAGCCTCCTTAAACAAAACAATCATCCAGGAATTTTGTATCCAGTGAAATTAAGCTTCATAAATGAAGGAAAGACACAGTCTTTTTCAGACAAACAAATGCTGACAGAATTTGCCACTACCAAGCTAGCACTACAAGAACTGCTAAAATGAGCTCTAACTATTGAAACGTATCCTCAAAATACACCAAAACAGAACCCCCTAAAAGCATAAATCTCATAGGACCTGTATAACAATAACACAGTGAAAAAAAAACCAAGGTATTCAGGCAACAAATACCATGAAGGATAGAATAGTTTCTCACATCTCAATACTAACATTGAATGTAAATGGTCTAAATGCTCCACTTACAAGATACAGAATGGCAGAGTGGATAAGAGTTCACTAACCAAGTTTCTGCCACCTTCAGGAGACTCGCCTAACACATAAGGATTCACGTGGACACGAAAAGTGAGCAAGAGTAGCTATTCTTACATCAGACAAAGCAAACTGTAAAGCAACAGCAGTTTAAAAAGACAAAGAGGGACATTGTTCAATGAAAAAAGAACTAGCGCAACAGGAAAATATCAGAATTCTAAATATACATGCACCTAACACTGGAGTTCCCAAATTTATAAAACTATTACCACCAGACCTAAGAAATGAGACAGATGGCAGCACAATAATAGTGGAGGACTTTAATACTCCAAAGACAGCACTAGACAGGTCATCAAGACGCAAAGTCAACAAAGAAACAATGAACTTAAACTGTATCCGAGAACAAGTGGACTTAACAGATATTTACAGTAAATTCTACCCAATAGAAAATACATTCTATTCATCAACACATGGAACATTCTCCAAGATAGACCATATGATAGGCCACAAAACATGTCTCAGTAAATTTAAGAAAATTGAAATTATATTGAGTATTCTCTCAGACCACAGTGGAATAAAATTGGAAATCAACTCCAAAAGGAAGCCTGAAAACCAGGCAAATACATGGAAATTAAATAACCTGCTCCCGAATGACTATTGGGTCAAAAATGAAATCAAGATAGAAATTTAAAAATTCTTTGAACTGAATGATAATAGTGACAAAACTTACCAAAACCTCTGGGATACAGCAAAAGTGGTGCTGAGAGCAAAGTTCATAGTATTAAATACCTACATCAAAAATTCTGAAAGAACACAAATAGACAATATAAGGTCACTCCTCATGGAACTGGTGAAACAAGAACAATTCAAGCCCAACCCCAGCAGAAGGAAAGAAATAACAAATATCAGAGCAGAAGTAAATGAAATTGAAACAAACAAACAAACAAAAATACAAAAGATAAATTAAACAAAAAGGTGGTTCTTTGAAAAGATAAATAAAATCTCTAGACCATTAGCGAGATAATCAAGAAAAGAAGAGAGAAAATCCAAATAAGCTCAATTGCAAATGAAATGGGAAATATTACAGCTGATACAACACACATACAGAAGATTATTCAAGGCTAATATGAATGCCTTTATGCACATAAACTAGATAACCTAGAGGAGATGAATAAATTCCCAGAACTATACAACTCTTCTAGATTAAATCAGGAAGATATAGAATCTTTAAACAGACCAATAACAAGCAGCAAGATTAAAATGTAATTAAAAATTTGCCAACCAAAAAAAGTCCAGGACCAGACGAATTCACAGCTGAATTCTATCAGACTTCCAAAGAAAAATTGGTACCAATCCTAATGACACTATTCCAAAAGATAGAGAAAGAGAGAATTCTTCCAAAATCATTCTACAAAGCCAGTATCACTCTAATATCAATACCAGGGAAGGACATAATAACTAAAGAAAACTATGGGCCAGTATTCCTAATGAACATAGATGCAAAAATCCTCAACAAAACACTAGCTAACTGAATCCAACACCATGTCAAAAGGAGAATCCACCATGATCAAGTGGGTTTCATACCAGGGATGCAGGAATGGTTTTACCTATGTAAGTCCATAAATGTAATACACCACATAAACCAAATTACAAACAAAAATCACATAATCATCTCAATAGATGCAGAAAAAGCATTTGACAAAACCCAGTATCTCTTTATGATTAAAACCCTCAGCAAAATCAGCATAGAAGGGACATATCTTAAGGTAATAAAAGCCATCTATGACAAATCCACAGCCAACATTACACTGAACAGGGAAAAGTAGACAATATACTCCCTGAGACATGGAACAAGACAAGGATACCCTCTTTCATCACTTCTATTCAACATAGAAGTCTTAGCCAAGCAATCAGACAAGAGAAAGGAATAAAGGGCAAATTGGCACAGAGGAAGTCAAATTGTTGCTGTTTGCGATGATCCTGGAAAACCTAACGACTCATCCAAAAAGCTCCTAGAACTGGTAAATAAATGCGCAAAGTTTCAGGATACAAATTCATGTACACAAATTAGTAGATCTGCTATACATCAACAGCAATCAAATTGAGAATCAAACCAATAACTCAACCCCTTTCACAACAGCTGCAAAAACAATAAAATACTTGGAGGTGAAAGACAAGGAAAACTACCAAACACTGCTGAAAGAGATCATAGATGACACAAACAAATGGAAACACATCCCATGCTCAAGAATGGGTATAATCAATTTTGTGAAAATGACCTTATTGCCAAAGGAAATCTACAAATTCAATGCAATTCCCATCAAAATACCACCATCATTCCTTCACAGAACTAGAAAAAACAGTCCTAAAATTCACGTGGAACCAAAAAAGAGCCCACATAGCCAAAGCAAGACTAAGCAAAAAGAATAAATCTGGAGGCATTACATTTCCCAAATTCAAACTATAATACAAGGCCATGGTCACCAAAATATTATGGTACTGGCATAAAAACAGACACATAGACCAATGAAACAGAATAGAGGACCCAGAAATAAAGCCAAATACTTACAGTTAACTCATCTTTGACAAAGCAAACAAAAACATAAAGAGGGGGAAAGGACACCCTATTCAACAAATGGTGCTGGGCTAATTGGCAAGTCACATGTAAAAGAAAGAAACTGGATCCTCATCTTTCACCTTATGCAAAAATCAACTCAAGATGGATCACGACTTAAATCTAAGACCTGAAGTCATAAATATCCTATAGGATAAAATTGGCAAAACCCTTCCAGACATTGACTTAGTCAAAGTCTGAATGACCAAGAACACAAAAGCAAATGCAACAAAAATGAAGATAAATAGATGGGATTTAAGTAAACTAAAAAGCTTCTACACAGTGAAAGCAATAATCAGCAGAGTTAACAGACAAGCCATAGTATGGGAAAAAAATCTTCACAGTCTATACATCTGACAAAAGGGTGATATCTAGAATCTACAAAGAACTCAAATAGGTCATCAAGGAATAAACAATCCCACCAAAAAGTGGGCAAAGGATATGAATAGACAATTCTCAAAAGAAGATATACAAATGGCCAGAAGCACACAGAAAAATGCTCAACATCACTAATGATCAGGGAACTGCAAATCAAAATCACAATGTGATACCACCTCACATTTGCAAGAATGGCCATAATTATAAAATGAAAAAAAATAGATATTGGCAGGGATGTGGTAAAACGGGAACACTTTTACACTGTTGGTGGTAATGTAAACTAGTACAATCACTATAGAAAACAGCATGGAGATTCCTTGAAGAACTAAAAGTGATATACCATTTGATCCAGCAATCCCACTAGTAGGTATCTACCCAGAGGAAAAAAAGTCATTATACGAAAAAGATACCTGCACATGCATGTTTATCACAGCAGAATTTGTAATCACAAAAATATGGAATCAGCCCAAAACCCTATCAATCAACGAGTTGATAAAGAAATTGTGGTGTATATATACATGGAATACTACTCAGCCATAAAAAGGAACAAAATATTGGCATTCACAGCAACCTGCATACAATTAGAGACTATTATTCTAAGTGAAGCAACTCAGGAATCAAAAATCAAACATCATATATTCTCATTCATATGTGTGAGTTAAGCCATGAGGATGCAAAAGTGTAAGAATGACACATTGGACTTTGGAGACTCAGGGGAAAGGGTGGGGTTAGCTAGGGATGAAAGACTACACATAACCTCAAAATATCTCTCCACAAAGACACTTAAAAATCACAAGGGGGAAAAATAGAAGCTTTGCATGGAGAAATCTGGCAGACACCAATTTTATGAAGGGAACATCACCTTCATAAGGTGCATCAACATCATGTACCTTTTGATATGACGAACTAGAAAAGACAACCATCACTTTGGTGATATTCTTGTCTTTAATTCTATCAACTGAAAAATAAGACAATTACTAATGAGGGGTATTCCAAAAACAAAAACAAAATTGGCCAGTAGTCTTCAAAAGAGTAAACATCATGCAAGACAAAGAAAGAGTGAGAAGCTGTTACAAATTGGAGGTAAGGAGTCATAAAAACAAGTGCAATATATCATCAGGGATTAGATCCAGAACCAGAAAGAGGACAATTGGTAAAACTGAAATAAAATTTAGAGATTAGTTATTAATTTCTTGATAATTGCACTGTACAGTGTAACATGTTTACGTTAGTGGAAACTGAATTAAGATATGTTAAAACTCTGTACTATTTTTTGCAACTGTTTTGTAGGTCATGTATTAGTTCACAATAAAAAGTTTTAAAAATACAGTGAGTTCCTAGTTACTTGAGTTCAAGTAGAGAGTAACCAAGAAGAGATTTAAGCCACAGCTGGGTCATTTCAGTACACAATCTTTTAGGTTTCATAAGCCAGGAGACTTTTATGAGAATGTTAACAGAATTCTTAGCTAACAGGTAAATATATGATTCAATGCAAGCTTTGATCCAATGATAATTCCCTTGAATTTGTAGAATGTGAGCAGTTAGAGCTATTTTTACTCATTGCGGCAAAATGATGCATGCTGTGAGGATCACAAAATGTACTATGAAATATCTGAAGTAGTTTAGAATAAAATTCCCTTAGGTTCAACTTCCAAGATTTTATATACTTGAGAACAAATTTATATTCATGGATGAGTTTTCAGCCACACTTCAAATAGCCACTGTAAACTACACCAGATAATGACACAAAGGGATGAAACAATTAAATTGAGGTTAAAGTTACGCTGTTAAGTGGAGAAAAGCAGAGCGCATGCAGTACATACAGCAGGACTGTGTTTGTTTGTTTGTTTTTGTCAAAAGTAAAAATATATGCATAGAAAAGAGCGTGATATTTTATACAACAAAATGTAAACAGTGGTTAACTCTGAGTAGGTGGAAATGAGTTTTTTCCTTTGCTTATCGGCAATTTCTAGATTTTCTACAATATTTATAAGTTAGTTTAATAATTATAAAAACAATAAAGTTTATACTTTTATAAAAACTAGGCAGTGTAGCAAATTTTCAAGTTTATGAGCAGCGAGCAAGAAACTAAGCACTTCAAACAAATGAATGTAGTCAAAATTAAAGTATATTCCAAATGGTCATTTTTGTTAAGATGACCAGGTGGAGGCTATAAATAGGTTTTAAGTGAATTTTTTCTAGTATGGTCATTTCAGTTAAAATGTCAGAAATTACTCAGACAAGTTTAGGCATCTTCATTTTAAGCTAATAGTGTCACAGAAAACAGCAATATGCTGTCCTCATTTTTAAAATAGTTTGTTTTTTAAAGTGAAAAGAAAAGATGCACAGTTTTTAGGAAGAGGGAAGAGATATGTGTATTGAGTATTTTTTTCCAGCTTTATACTTAATGAGTCATATCTTAAACAGAAAGAATTAATTTTGCCCTGCACTTCAAACTCATGCCCATTCTCTAGCAATTAGAATCTAAAGCAGTGCTTTTAAATTTTTAATGTGTATATTAACCTACTGCGGGATTTTGATTCTGTAGGTCTGAGGTGGGATCTTGGTTTTGTACAGAAATCATCTGGAAGCTTATTAGGAATGGAGAATCTTGGATCCCATCTCATACCTAATCAATCAAAATCCACATTTTAATAAGATACCCATTTGACTAGTATGCACATTAAAGCCTGAGAGGCTCTGATCTAAAGAACTCAAAATAGTCTAGCTAGCTTTTGGATCCTGTAGTTTCCTATGAAAATTACTTAAATAAACAATAATATTTAAAAAATACTATAGAAACCAATACTGCTACCAAATTCTGTTAACAACTGATACAACGTAACTTTAGAAAACTATTTTTAGACAGCTAAAACATTTTCCTTAAAATGAAAATAAAATTTCCTTGATTCTCAGGCAACTTGAGAGGGAATGTTTCAGAATCTGTTTTTAAAACATCCTACTGGCAAAATGGAGGACCTTGTGCCTTACAAATCCTATAATGATAGGATTGTAAATAGATTAAAAGTTTCAGGATATCTATGTTTTTGATTCACAAAAATAAATGAGTGAGTTTCTGGAACTCTAAAACTGAACATTAAAGGAAAGAAAATGGAATCCAGGGTAACTTTATGAACTTAGTATTAAAAGAGAAAATAGAGTGATCACCCACAGGCCAGTCAATTATTTTATAAGTCTAATTTTCTTTATTCATAGATGACAAAATTTGGGGTTCTAGAAAATTATCATTTCATTTCAGAAAGAGTCATACCAGTGGCTATCGCATTAAGACTTTCTAACTAAAAATCTCTGACACTTCTGACTATTCCTTCTGAACTTTCAAAATGGTAAACTGCTTAGATTTCTACTTATTAGGTGTTAAAAAAGAAGCAATTACGTGACCAGGTTAAAATTGAATTTCAGTCTTATGAATACCTTCAATTCTTGTAAATTTTATTGGATCACATTTAAATCTACTGAAGCCATTCTATTACCATCATTTCTACACCTTAACCTTGATGTGATGATAGTCTAACTCCTACCAGGACTTCCAAGAAAATATACTGAGAATTGTTAACATAAACTTTAATAAAACATTAAACAAAGTCTATTGTGCAAATAAAGGAGAGCTCACTAAATATGTTTAAAATCAAATCTGCTTTTTAAAAAATCCCGAGAACACATACTATTAAATGTAGTACCATTAGACACAAATTGATAAATTGAGCCTAAATGTTTGAAAGTACAACCATAAAACAATCAAAAGAAGTGGAGTTTTTATAGAGTAACTGCAGTGTCTACCACACAGTTTAATGCATCACTATATAAGATACATATGTTAACATAGCTGAGAGCAACAAACGGCACTGGGAAGAAAAAGATAAAAATGAAAGTCCTTTCTAAGTCATCATTCACTTCCATGTAATATTTGCTGCTGAAGAAAAGGGTAAGAATTAAAAGCTGTTTTGGTCTTAGGAAAAGTTCTCATAAGATTTTCAGTCCTAAATGTGTTTTTTGCTAACACTTTAAATTACAATGTGAACATTTTTAACTTTGTGCTTTAAAATGTTTCATATAATTTTGTAACACTTTTTTAATTTAAAATTTTGTATTTGTATTTGAGGCTAACCTTAAAGACCACAGGTACTTTTACTAAGGGAAGGTTATACAAAAAATGTCAATCTGCGGTTTAGGATTTCTTCCTGTTGTTTTAAAATTTATGATAGCATTTTATTTAATTTTAATTAGTTCCTGGAAATAAAAAGTTTTACCTTTCCAGAATATTGTATTATCCATCTTACTTCTAATCATTTTTTTCATGGTGACCATTTCAGAGAAGTTTCCTGAAAGACTTGATCATTACAGTTGCTTAAATATCTATATTTAACAAGCCAATATTTATAGCTGAAAGATATCTGGATTGATCAAAGTTTTATACTTTACATAAATCATTTTAATTTTTGATTTAAAGAAGATTGTGGGTAAGTTGTTCTTCATCATTCTTATGTGCAAACAGTGTCTGATTTTTTCACATTCTAGTTACAGTTATTCATGTTCTAGTTATAGTTATTTGACTCCACTTTCCAAACTATAACCAAGGCTTTTAAATGAAGGCATTTAGTTGTGGTATTTTAGATAATAATTCCAACTGTTTTGATGAAATAAATAAGAAAATTGAGCTACTCAGCAATGTTAAGTGAACAAAAGCAGGCCCCAGAAGACTATATACAGCATGATACCATCTTTAGAAGGCTCAAACTTAGCAAAGCTAAACAATGTATTATGTTAGAAGTACATACATTTGTGATAAAAGAATGTAACAAAAATACGAGTAAGATTCAAGATAGCTGTAATCCGTAAGGGTTAATCACGCGGATGATATAGGTGACTAGCACCGAAGGTAGTTACAAGTTATTGGGATGGACACACACACACACACTCGCTTCATTATGAACATAACTTAAAACAATTTCTAAGTGCAAGACTAAGAGGTTTAGATTATTCAGGAGCAAATTGATGATGAAAGTGTCGGAATTCCCCTCTTAGTTGGGAAAAAACATTTTTTCTAAACATATGGTGCGTTGTGTTCTTTGGCCTCCACCTTTTACTGTATTATTTAATTTATGACAAATATTTAGTGATATTTTCCTTTGATTTCTAATCTCTAAACAATATGCACAATTATCTCTTCTTATAATATATTTCATACACCTTCTTTTACTATTCAACTCACTTTAAAAACAATGATATCAGGAGACTAGTAGTTTTACTTAATGAGAATAAAGAAAATCTCAAATTATTCTGCTCATATTTATAGTTTGTGTTATATGATCATACTTTTGATCAATGAATACATTATTCCTATCAGTGTATTTCTAAAATAATGCTTTTGATTCCAGAGATTAGGTGCATGTAGATTCTGATTTCCATTAACTCATGTAGAAAAAAGACTCCTTTTTCCTAGGAAATCAATAGTGTGGAAAGCAAGGGCAACTTAATTATCACATATGAAAGCTTGGAGAAAGAAAAAAATCTCATATCAATGTCACACTGCCATTTCAATAAATAAGAAGGATCCCTCACCATTTTAGGAAGGCTGAAATCTAGGAAAGGACGAGAAATTCAAATGCAAATTCTTTTAGCTTTATAAAATACTATAAAACCATTCTTCCATATTTAAGGAGATGGAACATTCATAAGGGCTTGCAAATGCTCACCTGAATGTACTCTGGATTAATTTTTTTTCTGCTGGGTACTGGAGGGATTAGTTCTAGTAAGACTGATAGGCAAGCTGCCTAATATACTTTCAACAGAACAGCACTTCTCACTGCAAGTTGTATAACTATTTGCTTTTACAAGGAAAAAAAAACTTCCCTTGGAGACTTAAGAGATACCTTTGGAATGGAGGAGGGAAAAATAAAATCTACAAACTAAATTAATTTGAACCGTGAGTTCTGAGAATCTAATCTGAATTTATGCAGGTTACTTGAGGTTAAAAAAGAATGCCCTAGAGCCTGTTTAACTCTTCCTGTTATAAAATGTATGGATTTTAAACCGATTAAAAGAATTAAAAAGTCCTTCAAAAGACACCTTGAAATAAAATTAAATATCATGGAAATTAATTGAGGCAAGTGAAGTTAATGTTGGACTAGATTGAATAAAATAAACAACTGTTAATGTTTTTCATGACTATCACATTTAGTATCACCTTTAATTTAACAGCAAGAACAATCTTTACTGTACCTGACGCGGGGTTCTTTCTGATTTACTCCTACACCACTCCCAGTCTGAAATATCTGGTTTCTGACTCTCTTCATGAGACAGTCTTCTTTCTGGCCCTTCAGAAAAGGTAGTTTCTTCATAGTGAATATCCCCTCCTGTTTTGTCAAAAAACGCACCCTTTTTGTTGTTGGAATCCTGTTTAGCTTCTGTAATATCAGTATTTGTGCATTTATTGATGCCGCCATGTGTGGAGCTGTCCAGAGAGGGCGTGGTGCTGATCTCTACTTTTATAGCATTGAAGACGTTACGATTGTCTCTCTGAGGGTCTTTTGTAGTTTCACACTCATAGTTCATCAGGTTGTGATAGAATATGGAATTTTCATCATCATCATAGTAATCTTCATGTGCTATTTTATAAATCCCATAACTTTTTTTGAATGATAGATTGAATTCAAAGCCTTTTCTCTTGACTGAGTAAAAATAAAAACAACAGTTTATGGCTAGTAAGGTAGATATAAACCACATTGGCTATATATAGCAAATAAAAATAGAAAGTGCATTCAACTTGATTATTATAAGTTTTAAAATTATCTTCATTTACTTTTTGTTAATTATGCAAAGAAATTATGCCTCACAAAATTATCTTATTACCCTGTGCCTAATTCTTCTCATTTACACAGTGAGGGTCTTGAAATACATACAATCTTAAAAACTCTTTTGGTCACTAAAGAAGCCTTATATAACAAAAACTTAGCTATACATTAGGAAATTCTCAAATACATTGTTTTAGCTTATCTTAGTCTAACCAATTATTTTGCACATTTCCTTATATTTTGGGATAAGATATATTATTTATAAATTTTATTTTGCTAGAAATTAATTAAGTAGTCTTAATATTACATGAGTTATTCAGCTAAGAATACCACCAATAAATATAACTTCTTTAAATATTTTGGTGTATAATTTTTGTCATTTGTATGTCTATAAATGCATACATTTAAAATTAGACCATGCTGCTAAATAGCTTTTAAATTTAAAAAAAAAAATGTACATTTCTGATACAAGTAAATGTGAAATGAACAGTAAAAAATTAGATGGATTAATATTTTTTGCAAATTGAAGCACTTTATAATGTCTATAAAGCTGATTATTATAAGAGTTTAGCAGGAATGCATAAAATTTTTATGATTTAAATCAGGTGAAATATGATGATATACTAATTATAGTACTATTAGTTGGTGGAGTGATGCAAAGTCTTAGAATTAAAAGCAAGAAAGTAACAGAAAGTGATACAATTTTTATTTTGAATGTCATTAAATGCTAGGTAAGTTTTATATATTAAGAATCAAGTTATATTAAGGTGGTAGACAAGATATAATTTAATGTTTTTGCTTTCATCTGTCAAAACATGGTTTGTGTCAAACAAATTTTCTACTTTGATAGCTCTGTGTTTTATAGTGAGACATTTAGCTGTCTTTGGTAGAAAAAAATGTATGAAAAGATTTAAACTTTCTACAAAAATAAGTAAAATTTGATTCATTTTGCAACATACCCTAGTGTCATTCATATGCTGATTCTATTACTGAGATGTTTCTCAGAATCTAAGATTTGTAAACCAATTCTGTTGACTGAAAAATAGAATTTATCCGTATCATTCATTGTTGTTTGAGCCAGAATACAAGCAAGAAAAATTTTGATTCAAAGAAAAAATAAAAGTAGAAATAGATGTTCATATTTTATATACTGTCTCATTTATATTTTAATTGACCTCTTCTAGTAATGTAGTCAAGTAAAATCAAGTTATGCTGTTTAACTTGCTTTAAGAATGTGAAAGGTGAAGGAACTAAAAGGATGTTTAAATTATTGATGGGTTTCTATTTTTCTCCAAAAAAGATATAAAATGACAAATTGTCAATTCAAGGCCATTAAGAAAACAAATGCTATCATAAAATCCCAATTTTGTGATATAAAATGATAAAATTGATGTCTATGACTATAATTTTATGAGTTGCACATTGTAATCTCAAATATATAAAGCAAAAATGAGTAATGTTTGTGAAGGAGTGTGCAGAATGTGTTAATGCGGACTTCACCTCCATATCACAAGGGACAAAGGGCTGTGTGAGGTAGGTTATGAAAAGAAAGGAGGATCATCAAGAGACCATGATGTGCTAGAACATTCTGAGGTCGTTTTGCACATCGAATATCTCATTTAATACACCAACAATCCTACTTAGTAAAAAACTTACTGATTCTATTTCACGCTGGAGAAAACTGGGGATGACAGACAAAAGCTACTGAAGATTACTTACAGGTAAAATGATCTGAATTTAAAGCTAGCTGTTTTCAGAATTGGAGTTATTTGCCTTTATTTGAAATTGCTTTATTGCTAATCAGACCCATGAAAGAATTATGTTAATGGAAGCAGAGTTACACAATGTGCTGTGTCAGAGGAAATACAGTAATTGTGCAGTATAATCAATGAAACATTTCTTGTTAGTGACTTATCACTTAAAAGGCAAATTCTGCCTGAAGTAACTAATGTACCTGAGATACTTAAGTTGAGATAATAGGTTATAACAATATCACAAAGTTGACAATGTAAGATGAGAGGCTGGTTGTAAGGGGGTGAATCCCTATAAAAATACATTAATATAGTTAATAATCAAAATTATGTTGAAGAAAATGTGAGAATCAGAGTCAAAACTAATCATTTCTAAGTTCTTTGAGGATAAAGACTGGGTATTTTTTTTTAAATGAACCAAAAGCAGAAAATAAAAAGTGTCTATGGGGCCAGTTAGCTAACATTAATTATTAACAAAGACAAATGGGAAAGCTCTTTCTCCACCTAAAGCAGGATTCTCAGCTCCAGCCATTTGTGGGGAGATTAGGGGTTGGGTTGTCAAGAATCCTAATTTTTCAGACAAACCAGGTTCATAGACTTGATATAAAATATCCTGATCTTAAAATTTCGGTCCATAATTAAAATTAGTTATAAGTAACTATAAACATTGGTTAAAAACCAGCTCTTTGAACCAAATTCAGCGAATGGGTCATGGGTTGGGAATTTCTGTTCCTTATTGAACATGCGGCACAGTGCTAGACACATAGTGATGTTTTCCCTAATAAATATGTATTTATTGAGTGAGTGAATGAATGAATGAAATGGAGCAACCTGTAGGAATCATGCTTGATGTGATAGGAAAGGTTTGTTAGGTTAGCCTTGACTCGATGATGCTAGCTGAATAAAATATGATTTCAAAAAAGTGATATCTTTATAATATTGATTTGTTTATAGGAGGAAGGCCTTGACAGTGCTACAGTTTTATATCACTAAAAAATTACATAGTTGAGATTTTTTAAAAACTTTTTTTGTATTTTGTGTATTTTGTATTTTGTATTTTTTTGGTATTTTTTGTATTTTGTATTTCTGTCTATGAAATACAGACAGAATACAGACAGAATCTGTCTGTCAGATATCTTTCATTGATTAATAATTTTCAAGAAACTTAAAAGCCATCAGAATATTGTCCAGAATCCTTTGAAATTTATACTAAACATCTTAAAAATAAATATAATTTTTTGTTCTTAAAAGCAAAATCTTTATTCTTCCAAAATCCTCGATAAAACATGAATTAGCTCTAGTCTTCTGCTTTTAATCACATCTTGCCAATTACAATTTTAGATGTGAGTAATTACATCAACTTGTAAAAAAAATCATTCTTCAGAGTAATATCACTTACCAGATACTATCATTTTGTCAAAAAAAAATAAAGATCAAAAATCTATTTTTTATATAATGTATTTGACATTTAACTGTTTAAAAAACATCATGTCAGGCAAACAAAATGGGTCTGATAGCTATATCCAACCAATATGTCTACTGCCTGAGACCTCTATGTTAAAATCATTTGAAAAAAAAAAAAACACTTTGAGACACTAGTAGTACAGATTCTTGTTGGAAACAGGAGAAGATTATTATTTCTGCAAATTATTTTTCCACTGCTCACATTCATTTTCTGGTTGCACATCTCTCAGTTCCCATTTAGTGAAGTTGAGATTTATAATTATATTTACATCTTCAAAATTAACCTATGATAAATATGTTAGGAAAAAAATATATTTTCTCTCCCTTGCTTCTGAAGTTCGCTGACTGATAAAGGATATAAAGAGAGGGAATCTTAGCTTGTTACGGACAAAAAGTTTAAACATAAAACTCGAACCATCGAAGAATTAAGATACTCTAGCTGATCAACCACCTGGTCCACCTAAGCATGTGCTATGTTTGGGGTTTTAAAATTTTGTTGTGTTATACTAGCAATAGCAAAATTGATGGTGGCTTCTCAGACCGTAGAAACATATCACTGTTATTATCAGAAAGTTCTGATATCACAGCCTGGATCATGGGGGGAATGGAGTCGTTTGAAGTATAAGTATCTTAAAGTTTATCACAATGTTTTATTTGTGAAGCCATGCTTCTTTTTTTATAAGCCTTCGTATAAGTCCTTCTTTGGAATTTTAAAATAAACACAAATAAAAGCAATGGTAAGTTTAGAAAAAAATATTATTTTGATCTCAAGAGACATATTTTTAATTTCAAACCTGTGATATGAGTGTGACTGTTGATTCTGCTAGCCTGCCATAAGACTCTTCTGTCTGTGCAGTACAGAAAGTAGAATATTTCATAGGTCATTTACAAGAATAAGTCTGTTGTCTGCTTTGTTTTCAGCTCTGAGATGGATGGTCCCCACTTCTTAAAAATGACTGCCTTCAACCAATTCACTAAGACTTTTCATTTTCACTGACACTAGACTCATCCCTCTCACAATTTTAGACGTCGCAAAACTGGGCTGGTTTACTAGTTTAGTGGCAAAATGCTAAGATTTATTAGAATGTTAGAGTTTTGAGGCTTGTGAATTGTTTCCTTTATGTTACATGTCTTTATAAGTGGCCCATAAGGGTTTATTATTAATTTTCCCTGTCACTGTTGCTCTGGATATTAATCTTTAGAGACACATCATTATTATAAGTTCTAAGGTTATTTTAAAGACAAATGCATCTGTCATCTACTACTAATAAAACTTAATGACATTCTTAACAATAAAAAATTTTCTGGTCATTTGAAAAATATCTAGACATTCTAAATTTTAAATGCCATCATTATGACATAAGAAAAATGGCCAGTTCATGGCTAATTACATCAAATAACTTTGTTGTTTAATGGATTGCAGAGTATACTTTGATATTCTCTAGATTTTGCAACCCTAAGCCTGAGATGGACTGTTTTTATTTATCCTTCATCTCTGTTAAATAATAATATACTTGCATGATCTGAGCAAAGGACAATTAATAGGACAGTTAATGCAGCATACACTAATGCATTCTCAGATTAATTAAGTGATAAAACATCCTATTCTCTAGATTTTGCAACCCTAAAATAGCCTGAGATGGACTGTTTTTATTTATCCTTCATCTCTGTTAAATAATAATATACTTGCATGATCTGAGCAAAGGACAATTAACAGGACAGTTAATGCAGCATACACTAATGCATTCTCAGATTTATTAAGTGATAAAACATCCTATATTCTGTCTGGAAAAAATACAATAATATCCTTTTTCTTCCTGGCAGAGTCAAAATATACAGCTCACTCCTCAACACTTTTCCTGTCTTAGAATATGGGAACAATTACACTGTACGGAGTTCTGGAATGGACCCTACTTTCCACTCTCATTCTAGGTGTACTCTTCAGAACACAGAATCTTCTTTAAGTAAATAACTTGGCTAGATTCATACATGAACACACAGTAACAAACTGTCACTTGTGTCTTTTTTTTTTAAACTGAGGGTTTTGTTTGTTTTTGTGTTTGGTCCAGGGCACCCGCGCGCGCGCGTGTGTGTGCCTATGTGAGACAGAGAGAGAGAGAGAGAGAGAGAGAGAGAGAAAGAGAGAGAGAGAGAAAGGCCTACACTTGCAATTTGTTTTGGAACTGTTTTCAAGCACACTGATTCCTTACTCTGAAAACTTTCCAAAACCCTGGAAGAATACAAGCAGTAAAACAACAAAAATGTCTTTCTTTACTGTTCGATTGCATAATAATGGGTTATAGTGTAATGAGTTTTCAACTCCTTTCAGAGGGTTAATTATCCTTTTTCAAATTCAAGCTTGTTACGGCAATGCTGCATCTCATTCTAGACTTGGGAGAGGAGTTTGTTTTCTATTCTGGACTAAGAACTATGGTGAATACATCATCTAAGTGCCTTTGTTGACATGATGTGTTAAATGAATTCTAGTCTTTCCTTTTTTTTTTTTTCCTACTTAAAATAATTATTCAGTGCCACAGCACTTCATGGGGTTTTTCAAAACCAGCCTCATTTAAAATCTACCCCCAAACTGTGGTAGTGATTGTTTCATAATTTCCTCTCACTATTTACCACTTACATTTATCCTTGGACTCTCCATTCCCTACTGAGGCAGCTGTGTTAGTAGACTACTTTTCTGAAAGTCACTGAACGAGTATTGCTGCCAATCACCGCGGTGTTGAGGACTTACTTTTTTTCCCATCGGATGCCACTGCGTATGCGTTCTGCCTGCAGTTGATGATGCAGCCACAGGGCAAGTGGGTCCAGCGTTTGGACAAGACAAACACTGGGGTTACAGTGGTGGCCAGCAGGGTAAGTAGAAAGCTGAATGTCTCCAAGGGAAGGCTCTGAAACCCCACGACGTTCTGGACCACCATGTGCAGCTGCAAGGGCAAGAGAACTTCAGATCTAACCTAAAATTATACTTTGTACTTCCCAAGCCTTTTCTCCACGCACGCTGCCTCAGTTCCCTTTCCAGTTCCTTCTCCTGATTGACAGCGAGAGGGGAGCTCTACTACGCAGCTGGCGCCCTGTCCTTGGTGGTGGGCTGTTGGGAACGGCGGGACGCACCCCGCTACGCCAGACAGCACAGGATTGGGAGGAGTTTCTGCTTTTGAGTGCCGTGTCTGCGCCCGCTGCCTATTCAAGACTCCACCAGTAAGGCACAGTCTACAACGTGGAGGACGCTAGCTGGGAAACAGGCGTTCGGGAAACCTGCATCTGGTTCTCCGAACGGTCTTTGTCGCCTCCCTAGACCCTCACCTCCGCCCATGCGCGCTCGTCACAGCGGGGCGCCACTCTGCCACCTTTTAATCGGCTTCCTCCTAGAAGGAGGAACAAAAGCCTGTTTTGTCCCCTGTCTTCTCCCTCCACAACTGATCTCTCCTCCCCTCTATCCCTCCCTGCTGAGGATGGGCGTCGTCCTTACTAGGCGGGAATGGAACGGCGAGAAAGGGATGACAGAAGGTTGAAGGGAAAAAACCTTTTAATTCCCTTTCTCCTTTTCTGAATACTCTCAGGTTTTGCTGTGTAAGACAATATCCTTGGCCACCACCAATATGGAAAACTAAGTCGCTCGCGACGGAAAGCGATCTCCACGCCCCTGACTTTTGAAAGGAGAAGCATTTAGTAGCAAAGGTTTTGCGGCCAACTAGCCCTATCCCGGACTGCCTTCCTCTATCTAAGTGCATCTCTAAAACCCAGAGAGAGACACTTGCAAGTGGACTTCACTGTGTGTCTCTTGGTGACTCCCCAAACCAGCGACACCGGTCCCGACACTCATTTACACTGTCTGGCACCCACACTCGCGCCTTGTGAGCAACTGCACTTTTACCATCATGGGCAGCCAAAGGACGACTTTTGTAAGTGCTAGGATCAAAGCGAAGCGCTTCTGCGCTACGCTCACGGTGAAGCTCCTGGTGCCGTAGAGAGTCCCCCGTTTCTCACGCCTGCAGGCTCCAGCCCCAGCGGCAGCGGGCGCACCCGGTCCAAACACGGTGTCTGAGCTCGGGGAGCATCCCCTAGAGCGCCGCAGACTCGGGCCGGGAGCATCCTCTGGGGACAGGGAAACCACTCTCCCCGCAGTAGGAGGGGTTCCAGGAGTTGAAGCTCCACGGGAAATTTCCTGGTAGTTGGCGTGGAGTCTCGGCGGCTCCTCAGAACACAGCAATCGGTATGTAAGTGGGACCGAGAGGCCCACAAGGAGTCCGAAGGCCAAAGCGTACACGGTGGAGAGGAGCAGCACGTAGGAACTGGAGCAGTCCACCAGGCATCCCCAGGGCGTGCGCACGAAGGCGCCCCAGCCGCACAGCGGGAGCGCCGAGAGCAGCAGACTGGCTGTCCACACGGTCAGCGCCACGCCAAGCACCTGGCCCGATCTTCTGGAGGCTATCTGGCTCCCCACAGCCCGGTGCATCGTGTAAAAGTTGTAAGAGACTAGGAGAGTCGCCTTCAAGTTGCTAGAGAGGCCCTGGCATAAATACAATAAGGCAGATGTGGTGCATAGAAATTGGAAGTAACCGGGGACCTCGTTTGGCCACTGCAAAAACATGAAGATGGTCACCGACAGGACGCTCATGAGATCATCCACAGACCAGGAAGCCACAAGCATGGACACAACAGTTCTGTTCTGCATCTTCAGCAGTGAAATTAGTGAATAAATGCTGCCCACCAAGGCTGCAAAAGTCAGGAGACATGTCAAGCAAAAAAGATAGATATTCAGAGTTCCTGGCGGATTTAAAAGGTCCGTAGAATTATGATTCTCTTTCCACAGGCTAGAGTCATTTGTTGATAAGTTACTGAGAAATAAAGACATTGTCCTTGGTCAATATTTAATTTCTCTTATCAATGAGTCTGATAGTTTTCTCAAAAGAAAGACTGGCTGCTGCAAATCAGATTTCATTTCTCCTACCAAGTTCCCCTCTAGATGTTCTCCCGGTCAGTCCTGCAGGAAATGGTCAGGCTTGTCTCCTTTAGATCTGACTCAAGCTATATTTAAAAATTAGGTTCCATTTCAAGCATAAAAAAAAAAAAAAAAAAAAAAAAAAAAACCCGAGCAAACAACTTTTCAACATTCCAACTAAAAACAAAGCGAAAACTCCTTCCCACCGTCAAGTTTCAGGGAATAAAGAAAAAAAAAAAAAAAAAAAAAAAAAAAAACCAACTCTTCAGGTACATTGAAAACCAATGATGTCTGGATCCTTTGGGGTTCTTCTTACGGAGCAAAGCAGCTTGTAGCTTGAGATAATCAAACTCTGTTCACTTTTAAGAGCAGTAAAATGATGCATTTGGTTGCAGAGCTGGATTCAAAGGCAGGAGATTGTCAGGTAGGTTTCAGCTTTGAAGGTAGAGAGAAAGAAAGAGAGAGAGAGAGAGGGCGAGCGTGAGCCAGTCAGAGGGAGCTTGTGCACAGAATTCCATCTGAACTGCTGTGTTCTTCAATCAGCCTGTGATCCTCAGAGCTGCAGGAAGGAGGAGTCAGCTCCAAGCAGGAGAGAAGCAGGAAAAAAAGGGAGGGGAGTTCAGTGTGTGAACAAAATGATACACATATATCTTAGCCTGCCTCTTTCAAAGCAAGAAACAATGTCCTTGCTAAGCTTCCCCTTTGGTTTCAACATGTAAAACTAGTCCAAATACTTGCTCAGGCTTGATGTGAACTACAAATATCACCTGTGAGAGGTCTAAGCTACTCCAGTAACTAAGGGACTGCTTTTATTCTTATCTAGACTTCCTGCTTCTTAATCCAGTGGAGGAAGAATATAATCAATGCCATGTATAAGAATAAGATGAAGGAGATTTCTTTTAAAAAATTAGTGTACTTAAGATTATCATTATAGTCCTCATTACTCTAAATGGGATTATGCAGAATCTTTGGATAGAGTCACACTAGCTTTAGACATTTATTTATAGCTATTTATTTTCTGTCAATGGCATCAAGTAAGCAGGCTGTCATTCGAATAAATGATATGTCTAACTTTCCATAAAGTCCGATGATATTATACAGGGCCTAAAAGGAAGAGCACCCTACATTTTTAACCAGAGTATTTGGGACATGCAATAGTTTGTATCTCTGAATGGTCAATTTTGCAAGATGAGTGATTTAGCAAAGAAGTAACTAACAGAAGTACTTCTGGTCCAGCATTTCCCAGTAGTGTAGCATTCTTCTCAGCTCAGCCTCATGACCAAATGGTTGCATTCTCCCACATAGTGCTGGAGGTCTAAATGGAAACAGGGGAAGGGAAAGGAAACAGTTGATATGACAATGATTTAATAACTGGAAGTAGTAATAGAACTGCAATCATTCTTTTCATTTTAGAAATAACTGAAGTATCATTTTGAACCTGAATCTGTTCAAGTAGAAAATGATTGCATTAGTCATTGCCAGTCACACCCTTCAATAAACACAGCAGGTATTTCACTTATCTTGATATGTTGATTGTTTGATTTTCCCCCTCACTCAGCAAATGGAAACAAAAACCACATGTAACAGCTAGGTCAGCACTCTAGCTCTCCCTACTGATAGTATAGACTGTGTAGGGCTGTGTGAGTAAGAAAGGTTGGGCATACATTCATTTAAAAATAACATTGATTCAGAAAGCATGATGAAAAACAAATCTTATTTTTGAAGACTTCAAAGTTTGACATGCCATTCTGCCTCTTCTCACAAACCTTATTCTTCCTTGCTATGGCAAAAATATTATTCTTCAATATGGTACTGAATCCTGCATTTTCAGTTAGTTTGGGCAGTAAGTCTCAGATTGTTAATATGCAATGAATAGAAATTAATAATAGCTACTGTAGTACCATTTCAGGTCTGAGAACATTTCCTCTATTATTACTATCATTTCTGGGTTTTCCATTAAATCGTTAAATATAAATTAGGAAAAGAGATACTTAATCACCATATTGTACTGTTCTTTAGGATATTACAGAAGAAACAAGAATGTTTAGCACACTTCCAAAGGTTGGTAGTAGAACTGCAGCCAGGAGAGAGCTAGTAGAGACATCTGAATTTAACTTTAGACTCTGCTATTGCAGGATAGGTAACCTAGGACAAAAATTCTAGTACTTTCTCTGGGTGTCTGTTTCTGCATCTGTAAAATAAAGAGGCGTCTTAGTCAGTTTTGGGTTGCCAAAACAGAACACCACAAACTGTGAAATTTATAAAGAAAAAAACTATTTCTCATAGTTCTGAAGGCTGGGAAATTCAATATCAAGGTGCTAGCATCTTGTAAGGGCCTTCTTGCTGCATCATCCCATGGTAGAAGGTAGAAGGGCAAGAGAGAATGAGAGAAAGAAAGAGAGAAAGAGGGGGCTGAACTCACTTCTTTTTTTTTTTTTAATAAAGATCCAGGGTCTTGCTCTGTCACCCAGGTTGGTGTGCAGTGGCACCATCATCCAACTCCTGGGCTCAAGTGATTCTCCTGCCTCAGCCTTCCAAGTAGTTGGAACTACAGGTTTAAGCAACCACGCACAGTTTTTTGGTTTTTGTTTTTGTTTTTGTTTTTGTATTTTTTAGAGGCAAGGTCCTCACTATGTTGCCCAGGCTGGTGTCAAACTCCTGGCCTCAAGTGATTCACCCACCTCAGCCTCCTAAGGTGTTGGGATTGTAAGCGTGAGCCTCTTCACATGGTCTCACTTTTATAACAAGCCCACCTTCTGTAACTAACCCACTTCTGAGGTAATGGCAGTAATTCACTCATGAGAGCAGAACCCTCGTGATCGAATCGTCTCTTTTTAGGCCCCACTTTCCAAGACTCTTGCACTTGTATTAACTTTTCAACACATGAGCTTTGGGGGACACATTCAAAGCACAGTGAGGGGTTTGACTGGATTATTTTTAGAGACCTTTCCTGTTCTAAAATTAAATGATATAATTTTTAAGTTCAGTTAACCTTATCTCTATTTTATTTCCTGCCTACTTTACAATAATCATCATTGTCATCTAATAAGAGGTGGAAGCCAGCAAGAACTAATGCTTGGGTCTGCCTGATTTCTCCTTCTCAGTGATAGCATGGAGGCAACTGTCTATATAAAGGTAGTATAAGATTCAAGCAGCCTGAAATCTCGAGCCAGCTGAGAGATTAAGGCTTGCTCTGGAGATCTGTATGAACCTAAAGCAAGTTTTGCATGAATGAGAGGTAAAATTTATCGTGTAAATCACTGAATTTGGGAAGTTGACTGATACTGGATAATATCCTAGTTCATCCCAATATTGTTAGATGTATTATTGCTCCCCTTTCATAGGTGAGAAAACAGAGGCATGAGAGATTAATTGATTTGTCCAAAGTCACACATTTATTAAGTGGTGGAGTCAGATTTTAAAATTGTAGTTTAGTTCTGTATTCTTAATCACAACAGATACATATTTGCTAGTAACTCCCTTTTAGTTCTCCATCCTTGGGAACACTTCCAATGGATGTTGATAATCATAAAGTTTTATTTCTGCTTTTCTTTCTTTCAAAGATGTTTGAAATGTCTCGTTTATAAAATTTTAATCTGCAATATTTTACCAGGTTTTATATTTTATAATGTATTATATATGTATCTACAACATATATAAATATATGTTTTATAATGCATTATATGTATTATAAATGTATATATGTATTTATAATGCATTATATATATTATAAAACATAAAGGTTGGTAAAAGATGGTTTGTAAATTGAGTTAATGAACATTATTATGGATCAGTGAAGAGTTTCTTGAAAATTGTAAACCCTCTCTTGAGCCATAATTTCATTTTCTTTAAGATATCCTCCTGAGGGAAAAAAAATCACTCTCAATGCATTTTAAATAACCAAAATAACTTTTAGGAGACCATGAAGAAAGATTTCTAAGAAGCTTCTTTGTGCCTTAAAAAATCTTACTCAGTTCCCGTGAGTGAGCTTTGTTCATCTCTCTCATCTGTAACAGAAATTTATATCTTCAATGATTGTAAATTCTGTCTTTAAATTTGTTAATGCAAATTTACATTAATTTAAATAAAAATTACGGTTCTGCCAGAACGGCTTAGGTGAAGACATTTATTTTTATCCCACTGCTGCTTTGGCTACTTTAAAACATGTACCATATGTAATATAGCATTATAAACTGTTAAACAACCTACAGAGTGCTAAATTACAGAAATTTTACAGGAATAAATTACAGACAATTTAAACAACCTGCAGAAAATTACATGGCAATAATTCCATTAAGCTCATAGTTTATGAAGCCCTGATGTAATTATATCTTTGCAAAGCACTACAGGCAATTTATTTCTCTAAAAGTCCACACTACATCTAAAAATTCTCAGAGCATCACATCTGAAAATCCTCAAAGACTAGGAAATAGTGTAAAAAGTTATAGTTGAATATTATAAAATAACATTCTTAGCAATGTGGGGCTTTAACAATAAAAAAGTTACCACAGGACCAAATGAAATGGTTTAGTTTGTTTTATAAAAATAAATAAAGCATCATAGATAAAGTTAATCATGAAGGTATTTTTTTTTCTGTTTTTAGAAATAGCGTGCTATGCACCCAAAACATTAAGAGTACTGGCTTAGCATAAGATGCTTACAAACTTATCAACAAATCTCAAGTGAAATATCCATAAATTATTCAATTTCATGCATAAAACATATAAATAAAAGTCATATCTTATCAATGCAAATAGATATGAGTATATAAATTTATAATTTATATAATTGTATATATATCTGTATTATATAAAATACATGCATATTCTGCTTCAGCTGATAGTTTTCCAAGAAAGTGACTAGCAGTTTGGCATCATAGGAGAACCCAAATGCTGTGATTTATTTTCTTCTTTATCAATGTGTCATTAAAAACCTACAGTATCTTAGTACTATCTAATAACTATGAGTTAAGGACACAATTTCACATGACTCCAAGTCAGAGAGACTTTTTTTGTGAATATAATCTTTAGAAACCTGATTAATATGCTGTCAGTTCAAAGACAGTACTTGACATTTGTGGGGATTGTTTTAAAGGTCTCTCAAATGGGAAATTATATATTTTTTAAACCGATTCCATGGATAAGACACAAAAATGTTAAAGAGATGTGTGTTTATGTATAAAAGTAGACCAGCTAGAGAGAAAAAGCTTTCTCATTAGTGGATGTTGTTTATTCAATTTTAATAATACTCATTCTGGACATGGATCTTAACCACAGTAGTTATGTAACTTCTACCTAGCCATACAATAAATATATCTGGAGGAGAGCTTTTATAAAGAGCTGTGTGAAGCCGTTAAATGGATTGGGAATGACTCAACCCATCCCACAGAATAAAAATATAAATAACGTATTGCCATCCTAAGCATAATAATATACTAGAAACATTCATTCATTCATTTATTCAACAACTATTTGAGTGTTTAGCAATCAGACAATGTACATTAGTGGTAGACAGAACATTGTAGTTCCTGTTCTTGTGAATCTTACAGTTTAATCATTTTTCATATTATCACTTTCCTTAAATTCCTCTTTTTGAAAATAACCTCTCATCCCAAGGGACTCAATATACTAAATAATTAATGCCTGGGATGAGAATGCTCTGATGCAAAAAAAAAAATTTGACTAAGCCTTAAGTTAGTAATGAGGTAATGCAAGGCGAACCCTTGTGCCTTATTATGAGGTCCACTTAAGTTACAAGATTTCAAAGAAATTCTTTTAACATCTCAGTATTTCAAAAATAGAATATTACCCTGAGTTAATTACTGTCACTATAAATGATATGCAAGGCAGTTCTGCCATTAATTTTTAGTTTCTTTTTCATTAGCTAGCTGGTGAAAACCGTTATGTAGTTATGAGAATAGTTTTTGGTTCTGATATGGTCCCTTTCTCTTCATCTTGCATGGTTTATGTTATGCTAATCCATGATGATTATGTGCCACCCCCTGCACCCTCATTATTTCTGTCCCATACCGGGATGTATTGGGGTATTGCTCCTTTTAAAATAATGTCTTTCTTAGCATTTTCAGAAATATCTCATTCTTTACACGTACAATTGCTCAACGTTTGCTTTAAGTACCAAAAGTTAATCAACCATGTTCTCAAAGATGGTTGCTCTTTCCAATCCTTTGCAAAATGAATGACATACATGGCCCTGGAAGTAATTTTGCTAAGTGCTATAGCTTTACTTTTTAACCTGAGCACTCTGTGCACCCTTTAAGCATCATTATCTTGTCTTGAGGTGATATCTGGAGCATGTAATGGGAAATATGTTTTATCTTATGTCTTTCAGCGAAAACCAACTGTGTTATTGAGTCTAAGCTTTCCTCACTAAGTTAAAATAAGGACTTTGAAAGATTTCTTGGTTTATTTTAGGGGTTGGCAAACTATGACCTGTTTTTGTACATAAAGTTTTATCAGAACACAGTCACACCCATTCATTTACTTTTTCTTAAATGGTTGCATTCAAGCTACAACAACAGAGTTGAACTCTGAGTAGCTCTGAAAGGTGCTATGTGAACAAGAAAGCCCTTTTCAAAAAACATTTTGTTGATTCTTGGTTTATATGAAGGAGGAACATTTCAATGTAAAATTATCTCTTATTGGTAGAGTGTTTGGGTCATTTGTGAGATTTAGACATGTCCATATACCCTGTCTATTCTAAAATACATAATAATATGCTATAGTATGTAATAAAATGTTATATTTATACATAAATTATGTATAATTATTAATAATAACATTAATGGGAACAATATCAATGGCTAATATTTTAGTTCTTATAATGTGCTAGACATTCTTCTAAGCTATTTACATATATTGACTAATTTAATTTCACAACCTCATGATATGGGTATTAGGTTTAGCCCCATTTTCCAGACAGAGGAACTGAAGCAGAGGTTAAATGACCAAACTATAGCCACACTGCTGGTAATCGAAGGGGTTAGGATTGAACCTGATTATTCAGAGACAGAACCCTGGCTTATAGGGACAGGATGGTAAGTGCTTTATTTTTCTGCCCTATTCTCTGGATTTCTTGCCTTTCCAAGCATACTGTGAGCCTCAATAAATCAGAGTGATTGCTAGCGAAGAGAACTTCTTGAGGCAATACACATTTTACAGTTCCTAAATCAGCAGATGGCCTCCTGTTATTTCTTTTCATTTAGTATCATTGAGCTCCAAGGTCTTACAAAAATTACCTCAGTAGCTTTTAGTTTCCTAAAAAAGTTAGATTTTGTCCAAACTCTGCACTTGAGATGTTAAAGCACGCAAACAAAATCATTTGTTCACTGCAATTCAGTAACAATTAGAAATTAAATTGATCTCCCTCATTTTCCTCATGCCTTGTCTACTCACAAAGGTGGAAGTGTCTTTAAGATCTGTAGTGAGAAATACCCCTAGTTTGGTGTATTCAGGAGTGCAGTGGTGCAATTACGGCTCAATGCGGCGTCGACCTCCCAAGCTCAAACCATACTCCCACCTTGTTTTTTGATTTTTGTGTAGAGACGCGGTCTCACTCTCTTGCCCAGGCTGGTCTTGAACTCCTGGGCTAAAGTGATCTGTCTGCCTTGGCCTCCAAAGTTCTGGGATTACGGGCACGAGCCACCATGCCCAAACTTTAGGTGCATTCGAAGTTAAGCATTTATGAAGGACTTTTAAAATTTTCGAATGAAAGAAAAACATGGCAAGGGCTTAAAAATAAGAATCCTGCAAAGGTGAAAATTGATATCATTTCTCTAGTTACTGTAGTGGAGAAGTTAGAATCTGATAACCCAAATGTCTCGTTGTGGATTTCCTTGAATCCTTCAACAAGTCACTTAATCTATGGCTGAATTCCACTATCTTCATAAACATAGTAATATCTATCTTGAAGAACTTTTAAAGCTTAGATGAAAAGCAGATCAGAATAACAAAAGTCACTGTATACACAATTAAATTCTCCATTTGATGCTCAGATTAATAAGCTTTGCAATGAAAAGAGAGGAGAGAAAGGGAAGTGGAAGCCAGAGAGAGAGAGAGAGAGAGAGAGAGAAGAGAAAAGGGAAGGAAGAAAGATAATACATAGTGGACTTGATTTGAGGTGTCCGAGCAGATGTATTCTGGTGCTTGTGTCAAGGCATTGGAATTTAAAGAAATATGGCCAGCCCAGAAAGGTTAGGGATATAGACAAGTTAATAGACAAAGATTACACATTTTAAAGTTTATTTGTTTCAAAAAAGATTTGAGATGAATGCCATTAAGTCAGACTTGAAAATGGGCTAAATGTAACTAAAGATATAGCAAACAACAGTCACAAAAGTACAAAAAAACACTACCTTCTCCTCGTGCAGCAGTTATGACTATTGGCAGTTTCACGTGTACACACAAATGAAATCTACACTTACATATATCTCAATATCTTGTTCTTTCATGAATCAAATTTCATTGGAGACCGCATCATATCATCACTTAATTATTTTTATATTACTATTTTGTATTTTATTTTATGGATAAACTATAATTTATTTAATTATTTTCTCATTGAAGTACGTATTAGTTTTTTTCCTATTATTTTGCTTTACAAAACAATCCCAAACGCTGTCTACAAGAGACTCACTTTAGAGCCAAAGACACAGTAGGTAAAAGTGAAAGGATAGAAAAAGATATTTCATGCAAATAGTAAGAAAAAAGAGAGCAGATTATTGTAATACCAGACATTAGAGACTAAACAAAAAAATGCTTACAAGAGACAAAAAAAGACATCGTATGTTAATAAAAGTATCAATATAACAAGAATACATAACAATAAAAAACGTTTATGTATCTAATATCAGATCATCAAAATATACAAAACTGGGCCGGGCACAGTGGCTCATACCTGTAATCCCAGCACTTTGGGAGGCCGAGGCGGGTGGATCACCTGAGGTCAGGAGTTCAGGACCAGCCTGGACAACATGGCGAAACCCCATCTCTACTGAAAATACAAAAAGTAGCCGGGCGTAGTGGCGCGTGACTGTAATCCTAGCTACTTAGGAGACTGAGGCAGGAGAATTGCTTGAACCTGGAGGCTGAGGTTGCAGTGAGCTGAGATCGTGCCACTGCACTCCAGCCTGGGCGACAGAGAGAGACTCAGCCTCATCAAAATAAAAAAAAGAAAATACTCAAGGCTGAATAATGTTCCATTGTATGTATGCATCACATTTTGTTTATCATTTTATCTGTTGATGGACATTTGGGTTGCTTCCATCTCTTGGATATTGTAAATAGCGATGCTATAAAAATTCATGTGCAGATATCTCTTTGAGATTCCGCTTTAAATTCTTTGTATATATACCCAGAAGTGAAATTGTTGGGTCAGGTGGTAGTTCTATTTTTAATTTTTAAAGGAATCATCATATTGTTATTCATAGTGTTTGCACCGTTTTATAGTCCTACTAACAATACATAAGGGTTTAAATTTCTCTGCATCCTTGTCAACACTTGCTATTTTCTTCTATTGATAGTAGTCTTTGCTATCACTTTTTCATTTAAATTTTTACCTGTTGAATTTATTTTGGCATAAGAACTTAGAGAAGAACATTATTTTATTTTTATTTCCCAAGAAGCTATTCAGTTGCACCAACATAATCTTATGTATTCTATCTTTTCCCGCTGGATTTGATATGACACCTTTAATATACAGGTATAATAATTTCCCATATGAATTAGGTCTATTTACGACTTTCTTTTCTGTTCTAGAGATTATTTTCTGTTGATTCATCCAAAGAAGTAATATTTTTCAATGAATTCCATTGAAGTATAGCATGAATACAGAAAAGTGTGCAAATGGTAAGTGTGCAAATCAATAAGTTTTCAGAGAGTGAACTAACCTTGAAGAAAAACACATTAGCAGAGTGTAAGAAGCTGTGTTGTTCTCCTTCTAGTTACTACCTTTCCTCCCACAACCACTACGCTGATTTTTAATCTGTATTATTGATTAGGTTTCCTTGGAATGATAATGTAATTTTGTATGTCTAGCTTCATTTGTTCAACATAATGTTTGTAAAATGTATTCATGTTTTGGAATATAGTGGTTTGTTCTTTCTCTTTGATGTATAGTATTTAAGTTTATGAACCTTCCACAATTTATTTATTAATTCCAACACAGATGAACATATGTGTTTTTGCCAGTTGGGGGATATTTCAAAGAAATGTTGGTACAGTTTACCTTTGCAAGCTAACTTGCCAAGCTTGCTACAGTTTCTTGGCAAAAGACATAGAATTCTTGGTTGAGAAATAAAAGACTGCAACAGCAGTACTCAAAATACTATCATTTTCTTTTGCCAGTTTCCCAACCCCAAATTCCTAGAGGAACAGGTGCAGAGGGTCAGGTAACATCCATGCATACCTTAAGAGTTGTTAGAGAAGAGGAACCCTGAGTTTAGAGAATGCAAATACAGTCATGCGCCACATAATGACATTTTGGTCATAATGAAGTTTCAGTCAATGACAGACTGTATATAGAAAGGTGGCCCCATATGAGTGGAACAATTCCTGTTGCCTAGTGACACTGTAGCTGTCATAACATTGTAGCACATTAGTCACATGTCTGTAGCATTAGTCACATGTTTGTGGTGATGCTAGAGTTTTTGTCTCTATTTTTAATTCTATTTTTGGAAGGAAGGATGGCTGATTTTGTAGAGAAGAGTTGGGTAAAATTATGTTTTCACCATCTTTGTTTGGAAGTCTCTTTAATAAATAGCTAGTGTAAACAAACCTATTGTGCTGCTAGTCCTATACAAGTCTAGTGCATACAATTACATGCAGGACGTAATACTTGATAATAATGATAAATGACTGTTACTAGTTTACATATATACTGTACTATGCTTTTAATTGTTATTTTACATTTTGCATCTTATACTTACAAAAAAGAAGTTAACTGTAAAATAGCCTCAGGCAGGTCCTTCAGGAGGTAATCCAGAAGAAGGCGTTGTCATCATAAGAGATCACAATTCCATGCATGTTGTTTCCCCTGAAGAACTTCCAGTGGGTCAAGACGTGGACATGGAAGGCTGTGATATTGATGATCCTGACCCTGTGACCCTGTGCAGGCCTAGGCTAATGTGAAGCGTCTTAGTTTAAAAAAAAATATTTAAGAAGTAAAAAAAATTTAAAATTAAAAATATAAAAAGTTTGTAGAATAACTATATAAAGAGAGAAGATTTTTTGTTTAACTGCATAATGTGTTTGCATTTTAAGCTAAGTGTTATCACAAAAAGTCAGAGTGAAAAACATTTTAAGTTTATAAACTTACAGAAAGCTAAGGTTAATTTATTATTGAATAAATAATTTTTAAAAATAAATCTAGTATAGCCTAGGTATACAGTGTATATGAAGTCTACAATGGTGTATCGTGAAGTTCCAGGCCTTCACATTCACTCATCATTCATTCACTAACTCGTCCAGAGCAACTTTTAGTCCTGCAAGCTTCTTTCATGGTAAATGCCCTGTAGAAGTACAGCATTTTATCTTTTATACCACTATTTTACTGTATCTTTTTAATGTTTAGATATGTTTGGATACACAAATATTTAGGCAAATATTGTGTTAACAATTGCCTACAGAATTCAATACAGTAACATGTATAGTCACATGCTGTACAGGTTGGCAGTCTAGGAGCAATAGGCTGAACCATCTAGCCTAGATGTGCAGTGGGCTATACTATCAAGGTTTGTGTAAACACACTCTATGATACTAGCATAATCCAGTGGCAAAATCGCCTGAGGACACATTTCTTAGAACATATCCCTATCATTAAGTGACACCTGATTGCAGTTTATAATGAGAATACCTGCCCCTTACGCTGGAGACACTATCCCTTTCTTCCAAGGCTGTAAACAAATTTGCCCTTTATTTTGGAAGGAGATAGTTTATTTTTCTTCCCAAGCTGTTTAGTATACAAACTGCACTGAAAAGAGAGTGTAGAGAAAAGGGCAGTTGGTTTTTTGCAAAACATGCAGAAACATGAGAGACCCATGGAGAATTGTCTCCCCACAGGAATAGGACAAGGCTATCCACTACTGGCATTACCATTTAATGTATCATTAATAATATTACCAGTGCTATGAGGAAAAATACGAACAGAGTTTGAAAAGGATATATGTAAATAAAAAATTACCATAATGTGCAGATGAAATTATCGTAAGCATAAAACTACCCAGAGAATTTACAGATACATTATAACTGCTACAAAGGGAATTCAATTGTCGGGTATAAGATCAATTTTAAAAAATCAGTAGCAGGAACAAACAACTTAAAAAATCTAATAAAATACTTATTTTCATAATTTCATTCCTTGAAACACTAAAAGTTATGAAGTATTTGAGGAATTAGTTTAACCAGTAACACTTAAATTCTACTTAGAGAAAACTTGAAAGCTTTAATCAAAAAGGCATAGAAGATGATCTAAATAGATAGAGAGATTCCATGATTCTGGTTAAAGTGACTTAGTATTAAAATGATATAATTATTTCTAAAAATATCTACATATTAAATATAATCCACATAAAAATTCAAGTTGAATTTCTTGAGAAGTTCAATAAGCTTAAATTACTTGGAACAAATAGAGGTCCATGAAAAGCTAAGTCAGTTTTATAAAAAAGCCACAATACATACAACAAAGCTATTGTTGTAAAGGTAGTATGGTATTAATACAAGAACATATGAAGTACCAATACAACAGAAGACAGTTCAGAGACAGGCTGAATGTATATGACAACTTATTGTATTTCAAGCATGAACGCATGAAGTACAGGCTGTAGGGTAGGTGATAATGGGAAAACTGACTTACTTTATGGAGAAAAATAAAAATGGCTCCTGATGTTGTAACACAAGGAAGTGTAATTTTAGATGGATTAAAGACCTAAATATAGAAATGAAAACTTAAAAAAAAGTTGTTTGCAATTTGGTACAGTGAAGATCTTTTTCATTAAACCTTAAAACACCAACTACAAAGCAATAATATTGATGAAGCTTTTTACATCAAAATTTAGAATTTTTGCTATAAAACAAATACCATGCCCAAGGTTTATGGAGAGGTGAAAAAAGGAAAGAATATTTTTGTAGTTGCTAGAACTGAAGAAAAACAAATGATTAGCATCTATTGAAAGGAATAGCTCCAAATCAATAGTAGGAGGACAACTGTCCTGATGGAAAAATGAGAAAAGTGTACCAACAGGCAA
The DNA here is from genome assembly GCF_024542745.1 of Macaca thibetana thibetana. Taxonomy (NCBI): domain Eukaryota; kingdom Metazoa; phylum Chordata; class Mammalia; order Primates; family Cercopithecidae; genus Macaca; species Macaca thibetana. The sequence goes on from NC_065579.1 coordinate 57,104,109, forward strand.
TTTATGAAAGAAGATATACTAAAAGCCAAGAAGTATGTGAAGAGGTGTTAAAAATAGAGAACTAAACATTAAAACAATTATGAGATATCATTTTACACTTATTAGACCAACGAGAATAGGAAAGGTGAATAATGCCAAGATTTGACAGGGTTATGAAGACATGGGAACATTTTTCATTGCTGGCGGAAGTATAGAGTGATGTATTCTAGGAAAGCACTCCTTAGGGAAATTAATTCCTTAATTGCATACCTATAACCTGGTAGGAACGTGAAATTTTTTATGAATTAATAAGTGGACACGTAACAGGATATTCATTATACCTTAGTTATGTGGGTGGTGAACTGGAGGTGACCTGGGTGTCCATAACTGGAAGAGAGGATACATAAAATGCGACAGATAACATACAGCAGTCAAAAGCACTGGTGTTAGCAAAATTAAAAAAAAAAAAAAGGAAAAACAAAATAAAAAAAAACTATATTGGTGATTTGTACACAGAGCAATATAGATGGATCTTAGAAAGCTGGTTGTTTAAAAGAAAAATTTAAGAAAGAAAAGGAAAATGTATGACATAGTATTATTTACAGATGTTAGAAATACACTAAAGCCTTAACTCATAGTTTGTAAGTACACATGCGAACAACAGTGTATATATTAAACAAAATAGATTAGATGCCTAAGGTGTAAGGGAAATAGCAATGAGGGATAGAAATAAAGGAGAAAGGGGGAAAATCATCCATTTCTTCTGGGTTTTCAAATATATGTGCATACAGTTGAGAAAAGCTTTTTGTAACAATTCTTACAATTTTTTTGTATCTTAGCTATTTTTCTCCTTCTAAATTCCTTTTTGAATATTTGTGTTTTGGCACTTTTCTTTCTGGATTAGATTGTGGTGGGTAGTCTATTTTATTGTTTTATTCAAAGTACCAGCTTCTGGATTATTTACTAATTCAGTTTTCATTTTTTAAAACTCTTTATATTGACAAGTCAAATTATTCTTTTTTTTTTTTTTTTAACTTGGATTGCATATTTCATTAGTTATTCTCATTTGTTCTTGTGAGGTAATGTGGATGCTTGAGGTTATTTATTTGTTTATTTTAGCTGAACTCCATTATAGCTGAATCCCCTGGGTTCTGATTTGAAGTGAGAACGGAAGTGTTAGTCTGTATGTGCTGAAACCAAATGGTAACTTTCCAATCGTGATTCTATTGTTGCCTATGGAAAAACAGTTATTGAGTAAACTAGCATCTTTTCTTTTGAGCTCAAATGATTATTGCTCTTTTATTTCTAACTGTGTGAATGTATTTATTTCATTGAATCACTGAACGTCGATCTGGAATTACATTCTGACCTCAACGACATAATTTTCCACTCACAATAAGATTTTTTTCTGCTTAAAAACTGGATAATTTTCTGTTGTTAGCTTTGATTGTTTCCTTCGCCTTTTCCCTGGGTATGGTGAACATCAACGTCTCTTTAAGGTGCCTCCTCATAAAACATGCATCAGATTTGCACAGACTGAGCAGCACAGGAGGAGGCAGATGAAGGAGAAAGTAGAGGTGTCATATTGCTTGCATAATCTCTATTTCAAAAGTTATGTGCAATTTCGACTGCTTTTCACTTGGCCCTAAAATTATCTGAGAGAGTTTTTATTCTGATTTCTAGGCGGGAGGATATGTTTTCATATTTTTTAAACATAATTACTGGTTTTATTATATTGGATGAGAGAAGGTGACCTATTATTTTAAGTTTTGGAATGAATTTAGGTTTTCTTGATAGTGTAATATTTGATTTGTTTTTATGAAATCTTCACAGGCGCTTGAAAAGAAGATATATCCTCTTGATAGAGCATTTGGCACTGAATTTTGAATAAGTCTGTTTCTGGACAACTACAGAGACATGCTTGCTCTTGTCATCTTCCCATCACATTCACCAAAAAATTCTCTGCACTAGTCATCAAAGATGGAGTTTTTTTGTCTCTATTTTTTTTTTTTTTTTTTTCTTGAGACGGAGTCTCGCTCTGTTGCCCAGGCTGGAGTGCAGTGGTGCAATCTTGACTCACTGCAAGCTCCGCCTCCTGGGTTCACGCCATTCTCCTGCCTCAGCCTCCCCAGTAGCTGGGACTACAGGTGCCCGCCACCGTGCCTGGCTAATTTTTTGTATTTTTAGTAGAGACGGGGTTTCACGGTGTTAGCCAGGGTGGTCTCGATCTCCTGACTTCATGATCCACCCGCCTTGGCCTCCCGAAGTGCTGGGATTACAGGTTGTCTCTATTTTTAATTCTATTTTTGGAAGGAAGGATGGCTGATTTTGTAGAGAAGAATTGAGTAAAATTATGTTTTCACAATCTTTGATTGGAAGTCCCTTTAATAACTATTTTAAAATACAATTTGATGATAATGGTTATAATGTCCAAGTTAACCATTTTGAACATAAGAATGTATTTACTTTAAGTCAAAACAAAGAGCCTAGGTTGTGACCTGACTAGGCAAGTTTTATAATAAAAATTGTTCATAATTCTTCATAGGATTCCTCCAATCTTCTCTTTGTATTGGATTTTATTGTTCTGAAGATCTTTAGGATCTTCCTAGAGGATTCTAAAATGAATCCTGAAATAATTTTTTTTATAGGCTTTGGATGTAATGGGATTTGTCCTATAAAAATAAGGAGCACTTATATGTTATAAATATTTACAATATAATATAATATACATATTATAGTGACATTAAAGATGATGAATCGTATCAATTGATGACAATATAAAGAATAAAAATGGATTTTAATGTATATTGATAATGGATCAAACTTCTGTAAATAATGATTGTAAAAGAGTAAAGGAAAATCTACATTATAATTTTCTCTTTTTACAGCCACGTAGGAAGAAGACTAGACTGTATAGTGTCACAAACAGAGTATAACTTTTTCAACAAATATTTGTTTTCTGAGTTGAGTTAAGCTGCCTTTGTAAAAAAAAAAAAAAAAAAAAGGAGGGGGGAGCAAAAAAAAAAAGATGAAAACGTAGCATCTTGTCACCTCATGTCAGGTTCTCAAACTCTCTGCGAATAATTTGAGTGTCCTGAACATGGTGTCAGGTTGAGGTAGAGAGAGAGAGGTCTTTAAGACATTCTAAATAAGGGGGTTTTGAATAAAGTAGTTATAGAGGCCAGAGAAATAAAAAAATTGGGATTTTCGTGATAAAAATAATAATAGCTTGCATTGATTGAGTGGTTACTTCATACTAGAGTCTCTTTCAAGGGTTCTACTTGTGATAGTTATCTCTGAATATTTATGGAGTTTTTATTAGAGAAATGATATTAGATTTATTTCTTTTTTATGTTTTTTTATTAATTAATTTTATTTTTTAAAAGTTTCAGGCAGGATGTGCATGTTTGTTACATCGGTAAGTGTGTGCCATGGTGGTTTGCTGCACCTAACAAGCCATCACCTAGGTATTAAGCCTAGCATGCATTAGTTCTTTTCCCAAATGTTCTTCCCCACTGCCCTCCCCTGACAGGCCCCAGTGAGTGTTGTTCCCCTCCCTATGTCCCTGTGTTCTCATTGTTCAGCTCCCACTTATAAGTGAGAACATGCAGTGTTTGGTTTTCTGTTCTTTCTTGCATTCGTTTGCTGAGGATAATGGCTTATGGCTTATGGAACAGAAGAGAGAACTTAGATCTATTCTTTGATTCTCCAAATGAGAAAATTAGAACTAAGGGAAATTAGAAAGGGATAGATTTAAAGTGAATACATGAATGAAAAAAAAAAAAAAAAAAGACCAGAACTCACTGAAATTCAAATGAGAATCCCCTGAAGTAGTGAGATTTCCTATGATTGGAAGTGTCCAAAGAGCACCTAGATTCTTATTGGCTTGGGAAGTTTTAGAAATGATTCATGATTTCAGTTGAAGGTTAGACTGAGTGACATTGAAGGCCTCTTCCAATTCTGAAACTCTGTGATTCTAGAATCCATTTCTTGAATCTCATTAAAGAAGGTAATGCACCTTTAGGAATAAAAATATAGGCTTTTAATAATGAGATATTGCAGTTATTCCTAGATTTAAATCATTCCACCAGACTTTGAGACACATATTAAAGTAATAAAATTGTAGGCTAGTTAATATTTGATTAATAAAACCAACAAAAGACACTTGTCTCTTAAACATATCCCCAGAAGAGTTTTACTCTTCCGCTGACATAGCCAATACCCAATGTACGACTCCCACCAGTTTATTTAAAAGACAAGAACAACACAAGACTACAAAATATTCTTTTTGTAGTTCCACTTATCCACAATTAAACACATGCAATACACAAATCTTCTAGTTCTCTAGTTTAGATTGATTTCTCTCTCTCTCTTTCTTTCTCTCTCTCTCTCTTTCTCCATCTCCCCTAATGCTTCTAATTTTGTTTCCCATTTAGTTCTTCCAAACAGAATTCCCTTTTAGAAACCTGTGGAAACATAAATGCCTAGAGGCAAAATGTACCTAGAATTTTTTGTTTTCTCAGGACTACAAAAACGGTCTCTGTCTTTTATTACACTCTAGCATTTTAAAATCATGGTGCATCTTACTATTTTTATCTATATCTATGTAGCTCCTACCATTTTTAATATCTGTAAAGTGATACAGTTTACTATGTAATTTCACCTTGTGATCTTGTTTACTCTTTTTTTTTTTTTTTTTTTTTTTTTTTTTTTTTTTGAGACGGAGTTTCACTCTGTCGCCCAGGCTGGAGTGCAGCGGCCGGATCTCCGCTCACTGCAGGCTCCGCCTCCTGGGTTTACCACATTCTCCTGCCTCAGCCTCTGCCTCTCGAGTCTTGTTTACTCTTACTACAGTGTAGTTGATTTAACAAATACTTAGGATTCTTTATTATTTGTCTTTTTTATATGACAACAAACCTTTAACATTTGCAATAGCTATATTCCAAAATGTTCAAAATGTACAATACAATAACTTCCTATGGTATATAATTTCCCCCATAGAATTCTTTTCCAGTCAAGAACTATCTGTTTTTGGGCAGCCTACGACTTTTCTGCATTTTAATTACCATCATGGGCATTTGACTCTCTTTCAGAGGCCATTTTTATAAAAAAATTTTCTTAGGACTTCACGAGAATTTCAAGTAGATTTAAAAAAACATTTTTTTAAGATGCTGCATGTTCACACGCATGTTTATAGCAGCACAATTTGCAATTGCAAAAATATGGAACCAGTCCAAGTGCCCATCAATCAATGAGTGGATAAAGAAATTGTCGTATATATATATACGATGGAATACTACTCAGCAATAATAAGGAACAAAACAATGGCATTTGCAGCAACCTGGATGAAATTGGAGACTGCACTTATTCTAAGTGAAGTAACTCAGGAATGGAAAACCAAACACTGTATGTTCTCACTCATATGTGGGAGCTAAGCTATGAGACACAAAGGCATAAGAATGATATACTGAACTTCGGAGAGCTGGGGGGAAGGGTGGGGACTGGCAAAGGGTAAAAGACTACACACTGGATACAGGGTACACTGCTCGGGTGATTGGTGTGCCAAAATCTCACAAGCCACCACTAAAGAAATTATTCATGTGACTAAACACCACTTCTTCCCCTAAAACCCATTGAAATTAGAAAATTAAAAAAAAAAAAAGTATTATGTACTTGAAGTTTGCTCAGAAAGTAGATCTTAAATGTTCTAATGACAGAAACAAATGGAAACCATGTGCATCAATGAATGTGTCATTAGCTTGACTGTGTCAATTTTTTCACAATGTCTATGTAGTATATCAAAACATTGCATTGTATACTATTAATCCATAAAAATTTTATTTGTCTGTTATACCTCAATAGAACTAAAAACAGTTAATAAAAGAAGACTGAGATTAGGAAGGCAAAAAAAAAAAAAAGATAATGTGTGTTCAGCTAGATTCACTTAATAGTTAAATTTCTCACTTCTGTGCAAAAGATTTGTCATGTAAATAGGCAAAAATATTGATAAATTAATGGATAGCATGAACCTTCTATATTGGTTAGAAATATTCAATATGAAGAATGTTTCATTGGGAATGGTAAGCCCTACCTATATGCCAAATAAAGAACTGACTTTAAGTTGCTGGGAACTAATTTCACGTTGAGAATGTTTATCTAAAGTCAATATTGATAGGAACATGATATTTTACAGTGCTTTAGAGATCTTAATAACATGAAAAATAATCCTTTTAAAGGTAGCAGAATAAATAATTTCTGTCTTAATTCTGTGGTTCTGAGGCTATGTCTTTTTTTTCTTTTTTTTTTTTGTTTTGAGACGGAGTCTCGCTCTGTCGCCCAGGCTGAAGTGCAGTGGCGCGATCTCGGCTCACTGCAAGCTCCGCCTCCCGGGTCACGTCATTCTCCTGCCTCAGCCTCCCGAGTAGCTGGGACTACACCCAGCTAATTTTTTGTATTTTTAGTAGAGACGGGATTTCACCGTGTTTGCCAGGATGGTCTCGATCTCCTGACCTCGTGATCCTCCCGCCTCGGCCTCCCAAAATCCTGGGATTACAGGCGTGAGCCACTGTGCCAAGCCTGAGGCTGTCTTTTATGGCCCCAGGAGTAGCTGGGCTATGAGTAATTCATGGAGACTCTGTAGGTTAGCCTGTTCTTTGGAGTTTTGACTTGAATGCTTTAGAATCTAATAAAGTGTTTCTCTGAAGCTATCAAGAGTCCTGGTATGATGAAGGTTTATGCCAACTAAGATTTCATTTAAGAACAGTTAGAGATAGCATATCTGAGGCATAGTAGATTTTGTAGTAAAAATCTCAAATAACTTGATGTCTTTTTGCAAAGAGATTTATTTTTGAGGGCTCTGACATTTTGTGAATCAATTCAAAATAGAGAAATAAGTTGTCACCATCTAAACCCAAGTTTGACACAAATCCCTAAATGTGATATGTGCAATTGCATCTAAACATAAAAATCATAGACTTGTGACTCATTATTCTTATCTACCCACCTCAGAGTTAGTAGCTGAGTTTTTTTGTAGGCTTAGAGAATAATCACAACTCAGATAATGGATGCAATCTTTAAAATTTTCCTAATAAATTGTTCAAGAACTAAATAGGCATTATAATATTTTCAGGCTAGTTTTTACAATGACCCTTTAGTGACCATTAGGATTTTCATAGTGTTTTGCTATTATAAAATTGAGTTGGGTGGTTCAAGGTTAAAAATAAATTGATCTAGTGCATTAGCTGAATTTGTTGGTAATTATCCTAAACTAGGTATCAGTCTCTATTATTATAAATAAAAGTCTTAAACACATAGTGAATTTTAAGAGTAGACAGTATTATTACACACAAATGAGATCTAGAGTCCCTGCAATAGCTCAATGAATTTAAAAGAAAGTATTTGATTTGTCCTTGAAAGAGCTTAAAATTTCAATCTGCTGTTAGAATCAAAGAGCTGCAAATAACCTTTCAGATTATTAGTCAGTGCTTTATTTTGGAGAGGAGGAAACTGAGGCTCAGAGAGGCTAAATGACTCACACAAGCTCAGGAGCTAGCTAATGGCAGAGTTGGCCTTGATTCCAAGCCCACTAAGCCTCAGATAATGCTTTCGTTTTCTGGCAGTGTTTTTGAGGTGATGAAGTTTCCTTACTCTTCTGCTTGGCAATCAAAGTGTTTCAATAATGATTTTCTGAGGTTTTAGGTCTCCCACATCCCAGCCCCTTTCTGCCCAATTAGAGAGTCTGCCCAATTAAATCAGAATCTCTAGGATGAGTATACTCTTTTTCTAAGCTGCCCAGGTCATTCCAAGGTGCATATATATTTGAAAACCAGTAGTTTGTGATTCAGACAGTCTAGGGTGGGGCCAGAGAAGTTTTTGTTTCAAACATGTTCCCAGGTGATACTGATGCTGCTGTCTCAGGTACCATTTAAGAATCACTGTTCTAACCTCCTTTCTTACTCCATTCCTCTGCTTTCTAGTCACTCACAAAATGTCCTGAATCCTAACTTCTAAATATCCTCATATGCAAGTCTCCTCTTCAGTTACTTGCCTCTGTCCTAAATCTCCCCTCTTGAAACTTCTTTCTCCCTGTGTTCTTGTTTCCAGTCTTACCCCCACACTAATTCATTTCCACATTGCTGCCAGAGTTATCTTTCTAAAAATATGTATATTATATAACCGTGGCTCTACAGGTTTGAATTATTAATTTGAAGTGTGAAATTCCATGAATTTTATAGTCAAACTACATTGCTACTACTTAATCCATATTGTTCCCACCTCCAGCTCATTCTTTCTTGGTGCCCAAGAGAACCTTGACACTCCTCCATCTTGCACAGAATTGAGTGTAGAATTCTGACATAGCATTTATTACAGTGGTTATTTAGACAGGAGTATTCTTTTCTGCACTGTGGAGGGAGGTAAGGTAATGTATCTTGCTGATCATTATATACCACGGATTTATTGTGGTACTTGGAACAAGGAAGAGTCCAATAAATATCTGCCGAGTGAGTGGGTTGCATTTTTAAAGTTATTTACTCCAAGTTCCTCCAGCTCTTTTTTTTCTTTTTCTTTTTTTTTGAGACAGAGTCTTTCTTGCTTCTGTCACCCAGGCTAAAGTACAGTGGCACTGTAGTGGTACTTTTTCACTCAGACTGCATTTTTTTTGTTTTTTTTTTTTTTTGAGACAGTCTTTCTCAGCCACCCAGGCTGGTATGCAGTGGCGTGATCTTGGCTCACTACAACCACTGTCTCCCGGGTTCGAGTGATTCTTCCATCTCAGCTTCCTGAGTAGCTGGGATTACAGGTGCCCACCATCATGCCCAGCTAATTTTTGTATTTTAGTAGAGATGAGTTTTCAGGATGTTGGTCAGGCTGGCCTTGAACCCCTGACCTCGGGTGATCTGCCTGCCTCAGCCTCTCAAAGTGCTGGGATGACAGGTTTGAGCCACTGCGCCCCATCCCAGACTGCTTTTTGAAAGAAAGTAAGAGCTTTGAAATCTTAACTATCTAAAAATGTCAATATTTCTTCCACAACAAAATATTATAAGCTATTATGCAAACATAATTTAAAATGCTTAGGGTTTGATTTTTGTCACAGTCGGGTACTTTTTGTAATGGTATAGCAGACTACATTGTGATCCTACATTAATGAGGTGTATTTATGACAGTAATAGACATACCATTCAAAACATTATTCTGTAACTTTGATGGTGACATTTTACTCCATTTACATAAATTGTGGGGAGGAGACAGATTCTCAAATTGAAATTGTAAAGAAGATAGTAATGTAGTTTTAAAAGAACTCAATTTGAAACCCTAAATAAATTTTAAGGTCTGATTGTAATGTTAATCACCATTATGTATTATCTAAATATTTGCATATAAATTTAGTTTGGATTTAGGATGAACTTAAATTTATTAAAGGCCAGTGTTACTGTATAAATACTGAATCGTCATATAAAAATCACATACTGGGCTAAAAGCAGAAGCTTCCTATTTTCTCCATAGGATAAAATCAGCTCTCCCACCTGTGGTAAAGCACGCCAGCATTGTGATGATAATATCATTCAAGGTGTTCCACTCTCCATGACCTAAGGGGTGGACATGTGGCCCAAGCTAAGCCCATTGGCTGGTCCCTCCTGTAATTTTGAAACCTGAGGAAATGAGGAAGAAAATGGTTGAAGCCAACTGATCTAAATGACAGTGCCGAGGGTTGGTTAATCAGTGGTGCAACATGCCATCAAAGAACTAGGGTTTACCTTGTTTTATTGGACATCTAGTTTCTGCAGTGTGTACACTTAGCTAAGAGCTAGGTTCACCTCATGGTCTCAAGATGGCTGCCATGCATCCAGATGTCACAAGACAATGTCTAAATGTAGAAAAGTTAATTTTCCTTTGTAGTATCAAAGAACACCATTTACAAAATCTTACCGCTAGGTTTTCTGTCATGTATTATTGGCCAAAATTGCCTTGTAGGTTCATTCCTAAACCAATCATGACAAGGCAAATGGGATTACTATGATTGACTGTCTGAAAACACATGATTCTAAGGTAGCCTCAGTGTTGTCTACTTTTTGTTGTTGTTTTTGGGAAAATATCCAAATTCAGCATACTGTGAAATAATTTTACTTTTATTTAGCTATATTCTAGTTTCTTCAGTTATGTTCATATAGGAGAGGCAATCTAACCCAAGGTTAGGAACACAAGCCATTTCTTCATATTCTTACTCTGTCAGCAGTACCTCAGTTTTTCTAACTCTGTAGCAATTCCATATGGCTATTGTGAGGACTATTAGAACAGTGCCTGGTACATTGTGAGCTCTCAATACATGTCAACAAATTTTACTAGCTAAGGCAGAGGCAAGGGCTGGAGAGAAAAGCTTCTAGCATAACTTCAATTTACCACATTTCTAGGAAGTTTCCAGTTTGTATTTTCAGATGTACTCATTTTGGAATATATTAGTCAAACAGATGATAAAAATAACCACTATTTATTGGACATCTTTGATGTGTAAGAAAATGGCTAGGATTTTTTTTATGTTTATTATTTATAACCTCATGTCTATTCTGTGAGGCAGTGGTCATAGAAATATTCTTTCCTTGTAATAACCTTCTAATGAGCTTTGAATTGTGATTCTAACCATAAAAAGTCAACCCAACTAAATGACAATAAGGTCAAGGTCAAGGATTTTTAATAAAACAGTTTTCATTATGAAAAATTATATACATTTAAAAGTAGAGAGAAGAGGATAACGAACCCCCATTACCCAGCTTCAACAATTCTTAGCTCATGGTCAGACTTGTTTCATCTGTGCTCCACCACTTCCTTCTAGATTATTTTAAAGCAAATTCCAGATACCATGGCTTTTCATCTGGAAATATTTTAGAATGTACTGTCTTTTTCAAAGATAAACATTGCTTGTTAAAATCATACCATGAAACATAAAAATACTAACAAGTTCTTATAAAAACAATTATCTAGACTGGATTTGTATTCTTTAATTGCCTTCTCTCTCTTTGGTGTGGTAAGAAGTAATATTCTAGGCCCATTTTACATGTTTGCTACACCCAAACTGTCAGTGAATTATTTTTTAGTCAAGGTAAGTTTCAGGGTCAGCTTAATGTGACTGATAAAGTCACATAATAGATAGTCCTGCAACACAAGTGGCCAAAAAATATTTGGAGAAGAAATATATTACTGGGGATTCTATTTTAAACCAGCATTTGGGAAGTGAGCTATTGAGTGGTGATGACCTCTACTAATTGTAATCTTTGGACTGAATTACGTTCATTGGCTCCGTTCATCTCCGAGATAATGTCACAGGTGGTCCCTGGCTCTTCTTACTGGAGGCTTTTCAGTCTCATCTATCCTCCTTACATGTTTAGTTCTATGTACAGATATAGTGCCTTGGAACAATTTCTCATCTTTCTTCCTGACCCCTTTGAGCTTCATTCTGTCTGTGACTAGTTTATTTGGCATTGAGCTGCCCTCTTCCATGAATGTTATCCTTCCCCTCTGCCTAGGCTTCTTGCTGCACTGGGTGGGCTGACCCCACCTCACTCCCCCCCAAAGAGTCTCCCAAGGCCCCACCCAAGGCAGAACTTTGTCCTTTCTTATTCTTAAAGAAGAGTTTGACATTTTCTCAATAGTGTAATTCACAATCAGTAATACGTCTGAAAAGATGATATCATGAAGATTTCCCCTAGGTTTTTGTGAGAGGAGAAAGATACCACCTTTGGACTAATAACATATGATTGTGTATATATATATTTTTTTTTTCTTTTTTTTTTTTTTTTTTTGAGACAGAGTGGTACCCTCTTACCCAGACCGGAGTGTAGTGGCATGATCACAGCTCACTGCAGCCTCCATCTTCTGGGCTTAGGTGATCCTACCACCTCAGTCTCCCAAGTTAGTTGGGAATACAGGTGCATGTCACCACACCTGGTTAATTTTTTTTGAAGTTTTGTAGAGACAAGTTCTGACTATGTTGCCTAAGCTGGTCTTGAACTCCTGGGCTCAAGTGATCCTCCTGCCTCAGCCTCCCAGAGTGTAGGCAATACGGATGTGAGCCACTGTTCCTGGTCCCAGATATTTCTAAAGAATGACTCTTAACACATAAAAAAGAAATCTTTTAAATTAAAATCTTTCAACTTAGTTACCAGTTTTAAAGGAGAGATGCTCAATCTGTCTAATTCTACTGTGGCTATTATCATACTCCAGTGTTTTGTTACATTCCTGTCTGTATCCAAGGAGGGACAGAAAATTTTATCATCGTCTTACATCAGGTAAAAGTAAAACATGGGTCAAATATTTTCCTAAGTATATTATCTCTTCATTCATCATGGATAGCATGTCTCTGATGAGCTAGAGCTTAGTTGCCTAGAAAAATATTATGAAGTCACATAATAATGACAGAGCCAGTTAAGACAGGTTTAAAAATCATGATGTATTTCCCATAAGAGAATCTTTAAGTAACAAGGCAAATTTCTCAAGAAACGGTAGCAGAGTCTGAGAAGAGTGACTGAGAAAAGAAATGATTTCATGTCTAGGAAGACTCTCAAATCATACAAATGTCCTTTTAAAACTTCACATTCTAAATAAAGATGCAAAAATAGCAATGTCAATCATGGAAAGATCATTTACTATCTGTAATTTGCTATTAGATGTCTTAGTCACTTACTGGATTTAATCTTCACAATGGTCCAGAGGTAGTAGATATTCTCCTGTTATGCAGATCAGGGTAACATCTCAGAGAAGTTAATTACTACATGCTGTATCACTCAGTCTGTTAGTGGTGGAACAGAAACTGAGAATCATGTTTGCTTGAGTAGAAAGTTCATAATATTTCCATTAACACAACATTATCTCAAAATTGCATTAAGAGCCTAAAAAGGTACTAATTTCTTATGCCCTAACCTCATTTCCTATTCCTATTTACTGTACTTTGCATTAAAATAAAATCTCATTTCTGATATTTATCTTAGTTGTTTTATACTAGTATAACATGACTAACCTTCAAAGTAAGTAATTACTTTTATATTTGCCATAATATATGTGTCATGAGCAGTCAAGGAAAACATCAATTTTAATACTATCTGCACTTTGCATGAACCATTGTTAACTAAATTAATACATTCACATTTATTCCATAATGTTTTCAGATCACAATACTTAATGTACTTTTCAAACACAACGTAGCAAGCTGTAAAATAGAGCACAATTATATTGAATGAATTATAGTATCTAAAAGCAGGATCTGTCAAAATGTCAAATAAGAAAAGAAAATGAAGCCACATATACAATGCAAAAATCATTTATCCATTATTAATCTGAGAAATGAGTACGTGAAGTCCATAAAATGTTTTTGGAGAAAAATTTATATTATCTTTGGTGACTCATTGATAAAATCGTACATATTGATGTTTAAAAATTAAAAATGAAATTTCTTTCCTTTGTAAGCTAAAAATCTTGAATTTGACTCACTGGGAAAATACTAGTTGAGGATCACCACATAATACTTCTTAATTTGGATCATCAACATATTTTCCAGTAGTCAACTAAAGTCAGTTTTATGTGATGCTAGAATATCTCAATGTTGTTGAATGCAATGATTTTTTTTTTTGGAAAAATCTTGATTAGATCTGCTAGAAAAGACACAGTTGATTACTTTTGTAAGGTACTGAAATATTAGAAGAAAACATTCTGTTATAAGTTGTAATCAAAAGTTTTAATTGAAAGCCATGTTTTGATGGTTTATTATGAGATTTTGCTACATCAGTGATAGATATTAAGTTCAAATGAAACAAATGCCTTTGATTCTGTAAAATATATGCATAGTAATAGTCCTTTAAATAGCGATAATCAGGAAGTTTTTATTTCACAGTTTTTTATGTGATTAATCTAATTCCTTTTTCTTAGAATTGTTTCTTTATGTAAAATATGAGTGTCGGTTTTTGGCTAAGGGGAGCTTTACCCTCCGTATTCATTTCCTAGGACCACCATAACACATTACCACAAACTTGGTGGTTTAAAATAACAGAAATATATTCTTACAGTTCTGGACACTTGAAGTATGAAAGAAGGTGTAGGACTGGCTGTATTCTCTCCAGTCTCCAGGGGAGAATTCTTCCTTGCCTCTTACAGCTTCTGATGGTTCCAAAGAATGACTTGTGGTTGTCTCACTCCAGTCTCTACCTCTCCCTTCATAAGACCTTCTCCCTCTCCCTGGGTCTATCGCCTGTGTGTTGCCTATAAGGACAGTGGCCATTGAATTTAAGGCTCACCTGGATAATCCAGCATGATCTCATCTTGAGATTCTTAATCACATCTGCGAAGACCTTTTCTTTAAATAAGATCCTATCCACAGGTTCTAAGAGTTAGAAAATAGAAATGTCTTCAATCCATTACACATACTCAATGTTTATGAATGGGCTTTGGGGTCTGGAAGCTGCAGAATAAAATGCTTGCTCAACCACTCATTAGCTCTGTGATATTTGGCAAGTATATTGTGTCTATTTGGAAGCTATACTGACCAAGAGTTGATGGACATAGGAATTTTGGTATTTATTGATTATTGACCCTCTTGCCTACTAAAATGAGTTTCTTTCGACCATCCATATTCTACATGGTCACTGAGTTGATATTTCTGTGCAATTTGGCATGAATGACCATTCTCTTCTTCTTGAGCTCTTTATTGCTTTAGCTTCTTTCTAAAACAATTTAATGATTATTGTTGTTATTATTATTATTTTAGAGATGGAGTCTTGTTATGTTGCCCAGCCTGGCCTCAAACTCCTGGGCTCAAGTGATCCTCCTGCCTCAGCCTTCTGAGCAGGTGGGACTTTTGGCATGTGCTAGTGTTCCTGTTTTTAACTGTCTTCGCTTCTAAAATAGTGCACTTCCCTGATTATTTTACTGCTACTTTGACTGTTCTTTCCCCTTCTTGTGCTTTTATCTTGCCCCTTAAATATTAGTTTCCAAGGTTTCTAATGTAGTCCTCTTTTTCAACTATCCTATATACTTTCTCCAGGTGACTTAACCTATTTTCAGAATGTCAGTTGACAACTGATTGCTGATGATTGAGAAATCTGGATCTCCTAATCACATATTTCCCTTCAGCTAGAAACCTGTATGCAACTGCCTCCTAGGCTTTCATACCTAGATGTCCCACTTCTAAGTCTTCATATTCAAATTCAAAGCTAAACCATAATAACTATGTTTTAAATCTAGAAATCTATATCTTCTTTGTAGACTACTGTTATTCTCTAGCCATCCTGACTGACCAGTTGTTCCCTAAATATGTCATGTTCTTTTGCTCCTTCTTTATTCTTATCCACACTTTTCTTTCAGTTTGCAATTCTCCTTTTCATCTTGTGAACATCTGTTTAGTTTTTAAGACTTAGCTCAAACATCACTTTGTCCTTAAGATAACCATTTGCTCTTTGCTTTATTTCCCTATTGAATCTTATACCTGTTTCCATTACACCAAAAGGCATTTTTGAGGGCTTGTTTTTCTTCCCCATTCAACTATGAGCTCCATGAAAGGTAGGTAACCATGTTCCATTTATCTTTGTAATCTTCCTTTTCAGAATATCATCTGACATATTGCCCTCAATAAACGTTTGTTAAAATGGTTTCTTACGCCTACTAAAAGGACATCTTGTTATTATTATTATTTGTGGTTAGCTTATTCTTAAAGGCATTCAATGATAGTAATAATGGTTAACATTTATTGATAACACACTTATCATCAAAATTCTGAAGTTGTCTATATTCCTTTTGCATTTAGAGTTTATGAAAACAGCAAAACAGGTTGTAAAAGACGGATTACAAAATTAAAGGGAGTTTGATTTGAAAGGAATTAGACAATGAATCATTTTAAAATATTTTTTTAAATTCTGGCAACTAGATGTGTAAATAAAAATATATAAATAAATAAATATAAATAAAAATAGAGAATTTCATAGTTTCCACATTTCTGGAGGATAAATTAAATAAATGGTAAAGACACATATGCTCTTAAAAATGGTCATGACTTACATATATTTTAGTGAACTGTTTTTTTCTGAGGATTTCTTAAAGCAAGCATAAACGTTTTCATTCTGAAGAAGTTCTTTAGTTATCATTTACCATGTTTAAGTCAGTTAACTGCTGTATTTCAGAACATTCATCTTTATTTTTCATTGAGGTTTTGTCATACTCCAGTCTGAAACATTCACATAGGTTCTGTGTGGGCCAAAATGCTGAAATGTACCGTAAATCTCTGTATGCTAATTAAGTTCAGTATTATTGGAATCTTTTAGTTTCCTTTTTACAGAAAGCTATCTAAAGATAATTGAAAGACATGTTACATTTGGGGAAACATTTAGGCCTATGTGCACTATAAAAATAGAAAAACTTGGAGTCATAAGGCTGAATTTGTAAGAAAAAATGCTCTCATTGATATTTGAAAAGTTTGTACATTTAAAGTATTTTATCTTAGTAAAATTATTCATAAAATAAGAGTGTCTCAAACATTTTTGTACTGATAATGATGGTCTTTTATGTCAGGCAAGTGATCACTTGCGAAGATAGGAGTCTACAGGCTGCTGAGCACACAGCATGGTGCGGTGCCATCTTGTGTGGTGGTTAAAAACAGAGGGTCAGATTGGCACCTCAATTTCCTCATCTATAAAATGGGGAATGCATTGACACTTATCTTAAAAGGGTTTTGTAAGGAAACAATGAAATCATCTGTATGGAGTCCCCAGGCCCTGTTATAAGTGCTCAAACTTAACTTTTATTCCATTACTATAATTCATGGTATCATTTTCATAGGCAATTTCTGGAATGCTAACCCATTGCTTTTCTAATGCCTCCTTAATGGGATTTCTTTCAAGAAAACCTGATAATATTTAGGCATTAAATTGAACTATGGCTACCAGGCCTCAATCATAATGGGATTTCACTATGTTTTAGTGCCTATCCTCATTCTAGATGAAGTTGGGGAAGGGCTTAGATGGCCAGGGAAGGGAACATTCAAGCTGTTTCCTTTTCAAAGGTAATAAATCTAAACCTTCCCCAAACCATTCAGGCAAACATTTTGAAACAATATTGTGATGCCCATTGTGTAAAAGAAGCCATCAAGTAAATAGACTGCCATCTTTCCATTTTCTGTACTGTCAAACTTCCTTTTGTGTATGTGTGTTTTAAATTTTGTTTTGTTTAAAGATGGGGTCTCACTATATTGCCCAGGCAGGTCTCAAACTCCTAGGCTCAAGCCCAAGGTCTCAAACTCCTACCTCAGCTTCTTGAGTAGCTCAAGGGATTACAGGAATGTGCCACTGCACTTGGCTCTGTCCTAAGTTGAAAAATATATGAAACTTAGAACAGATTCCTATTCTGCTTTTTAATTTGTGGGGTATTTGTAAGAACAAGGTCTCTGGCACAGCATGAAGAGCTGCAGTAGCATTCCCACACCTCTGTGAATCACTCCTGGGTGTGCCTTCCACCTTCCCATTGTATGTGCTTGCTCTGCTTTGATGGTTCTGGTTTCTCTCTTCTGTAACTATTCAGATCATTTGCAGCAGACAGTCTTTCAGCTTAATTCTAGTTTCACCCTCAGACAGTCTCTCTTTCAGTTTTTCCTTTTTTGGCTTTATGTTCCTCCAGACAGGGACCTTGAGATGTTCTACTCCATCCTAAGGTCCCTGTCTGGAGACAGGGAGTCAATAAGTACCCTGAGTCTTGGGTGTTCCCAGACTAGAGATTGTCCTGAAGAACTAAAAGCTCAAGTTCATTTTTCTGCAGAGTGACCCAAGGTTATGTAAATAGGGTCTCTGGAGATAATTTAGGCTCTGAACTAGGAATGAAGTAGAGCTGAGCCGGGGAGGCTGGATGCCGTTCCTGGTTGAGGTTACGAGAATGTTAAAAATACCACAAATGTTGCAGGTTGATCCAGCCTGAGTCTACTTTTTTGAGCCTTGGTTTGGAACTGTACAAGTCTCTTCATGTGGTAAAACAAAGTTTTGATGGATATTTCTGAAGATCCGACTTGGAAGAGTTGAGGAAATATTTAAAGATGATGCCCTTGCTGAGTGGTTTTTTTTTTTTTCCTTCAAACTTTAGACCAGTTTGTTCTGAGCCATTCAGTTTTTCTGACCCAGTCCTCTTGCAGCCAAAAAAAAACCTCATGGCGTAGAGGTATACTTTTTAGAGAATTACCCAATCCAAATGTAATTGGCTTTAAAAAAAATGATGCAGGGGTCTCATTATGTTGCTGGTCTGAACTTTTAGGCTTCAGCAATTGTCCTGCCTCAGCCTCCTAAGTAGCTGGGACTACAGGCGGTTTTCACCACATTCATCTTGTAATTGGCTTCTGTGGGATATGAAACTATGCTCTCCTAAGGCAATACCAGTGCCACAATGAACAACTCTGTAGCCCCAGTCTAAATTACAATGGTCAATTACTTAACTGGCAGATCCTTTTGGAATACATTATTTACTCCAAATATTGCATTGGTAGGTTTTGACGGAAATACAGAAAAATATGTAGATAATTCTTATGCTTGAACAGATTATTACCTGTGAAAAGTCAGAGAAACAATTACACGATAAAACATGCGTTTGTGTTCCAAGTGGTCAGATAAGGAAGTAATTATTTCAGATTGGTGGCAAGTGGTTTCATGGGTGAGTTAGATTCAAGCTGAGGCTTGAATACTTTAGACAGTTTGCAGATACGGAAAACATGGGATGGGGAATATTCAGAAAAATTCGCACTGCATATGGAACAAAGCTGTCTATGTTATTCTCATGCTTAAAACCCTTTCATGTTTTTTAGTTGTGCTTCTCAAACTTGAATGCATACATACAATTAAACTGATGACCTTGTTAATTGCAGATTCAGATTTAGTGGGTCTGCAGCGGAGTCTGATATTCCAAATTTCTAAGTTTGCTGCTGCTGCTGCTGGACCTCAGGTGAAACTTTGAAAGACAAAGATGTGCACTAGGACTGAGGAGTGGGGCAAACTGCAGCTTATGAGACAAATCTAGCCTGCCACATGTTTTTGAAGTTTTGTTGGAACACAGTGACATCGCTTTGTTCACCTATCGTCTATAACTACTTTTGTATTATGATGACAGCATTACGTATTGTCACAGAGACCTTATGGCCCACGAAGTCTAACATATTCACTATCTTATTATTTACAAATGATTTGCCTACCTCTGGTATATACTACAGGATAAAATCCAAATATGTTAGTATTATATATGAGGAACAGCAAAATTTGTTTTCAGCCTATCTGCCCAATCTCTCTGCTCTGCCTCCTTAGATACTTGAGTGCCTTATAATCAGCTAGCTGTTATGCAAATCCTAAATGGTCTTTCTCATTTCTTTGCAAGAATATATCGCCTGAAAATATATAAGCACATGATTTGAAAATTAAACTAAAATTACTTAGCAATAAGCTTGTCCCATTTTTCCCAATTTTGCAGACACCCTGTAGAATATTACACATTCACATGCATGCCGGTGAGTGAGAAGTGGGTGACATAGGAACAAGAGCTGTGGTAAAAAACAGTTGAAAATTTTCTGAAGCTTTTTTTTTGTTTGTTTTTTAATGGCAAGCTTTGAATTACACTCACATAGATTTGAATTCTTATCCTGAATGAATGTATCTGAATATTAGTAAAAAAGATACTTAGTGCTGTGTTTTCTGCAATTATATTTCCCACAGGATTTCTTGCAGTATTATATAGCACACACACACACGCACACACACACACACACACACACACACACACATATACATCTTGGAAAATGCTGGTTAAACAGATTTCTTTACTGTAGATATTCTCTGAGCCTTTATATAATAATATGCATTATGAATCTGTAAGAAAGGGATTTAATATGCAGGCCTTCTTACGGTTATTCGGTTATGAAATCTTTTTGATGTGAGGTACTATTTATCCTACAGTAGTATTTTATAGGATGCCAATTGAACAATGTTGTACTAGTATATAAATGTGCCATATATATATATATATCACAGAATTATAATAAGATTACTATAGAAGATAGCTTTATATTCACAGTTCTCTGAATGGTAGCCTGGCTCTACTGCTCAATAAATGTGTGATCTTGGGTAAACTTAATCTTTTGCAAATCAGTATTTCATACATAAAATAGATACAATAATTCTGGTAGTCACTACATTAAAAGTTGTTAGACCTAAATAAGATAGTATAAGTAAGGTGCTTAGCCTGGCACCTAGCACATTATAACCAGTAGTAAATACTGTCTTTTATTATACTATAATTATTAGCACAACTTGCATCTGCTGTTCAATTTTATCAGCGCCAATGTTTGCCATTACCCTTCTGTTTTCCTGCCTTGAACTGTGACCCAAAGTCATTGCCTAGGATTTACTGTCAAAAAACCTAGAAATTATATACTGACTTATTATATACTGCTATAGATTGATGTGGTAAAATTAGCTTTAATGTTAAACTGGAAACATTTTATCCTATACTTTCAAAATACCATGTTTCAGTACATTTTAGCAATAATTTTCACATAATTGTAGTGTATAGTAGCTAAACATATTATTGTAGTCTTCTGAGATCCATGAGACAAAAAAAGAATTTCTCATTTCATGATAAGATGACAAGAATATTTCTTCACCTGTTCCCTGAAATTTATCTTTGTAAAATGACACAGAGAACCACACATTTCCAGAAAAGCTAGAAAAAACTTCTTTTTATTTATATGGTTGGTGTTGTCAGAATCCTAGGGAGTAAAGAAATCCTAGGAAAAATGTAGATAGTCTTTCCCGTGATATAGGCCTCTAGGAATTGAAGAAAAACTTACATTTATGTAGTTCTTAATACCAATATAAATAATAGAGCATAATAGTTTGTGTTATATATTTCAAAACTCTTTTACTAATCTCATTGGATCATCAACTATCTCTCTGTCCTGGGTAACCCTAGATTTTGAAAATTGTACATAGATTTATTCTGAAGATTCCTAGATATGGGGAATATATATGCTCAAAAAATTTTTAAAGTAAATTCTACACTTTTGGCATTCACAAAATGATATTTATCTATTGTTCAAATTTAGAGAGAAATGCAAGTCAAAAATTAGCATAAGAGAGTACTATAAACCCTCAAATCTAGATGACCAAAACTAAAACTCTTCCATGAAAAACAGAGAGCAGTTAAAATCTATAGTTAAACAATTGCAAATGAATTATTTGTATCTTTTATAAACAACTGAAACCTAAATACAACTTTTTTCTTGTTTTCTATCCTGTGTATGATACTGATGTTTCCAGACTTGAGAATGCTCATTTTCTTTGGAATCACAATAACAACAAACTGGGTCAAGAAGGAATGGCTGCCAAGGAGCCATCTGCAAATCCTGTCTTTGGTAAACCCTTTGACCTCTCTGAAGCCTAATTTCTCTAATATCAACTGTATATTTTCCACAATATTATTATGAGGATTAAAAAGTTAATGTATGTGAAACAGAAATGAAAACCATAGATCACAACAGAAATCTTAAGGATTGTTGTGGATCATAAGCCATCTGAATTGTTTTTGATCTCAAATTTTTGCAAGCCTGGCTACTTCTCATCATTTAGGTTTTAACTTAAATGTCATCTCCTCAGAGAGGGCTTTCCTGAAGAATTAATTGAAAGTAGAAATCAGAGCCTCTGCCAGTTACTCCCTGCCTGCTACCTTTTTTATACCACTCATAACAATCTAAAATTAATCCAAAATTAACCTACTTTTCAGTTATGTGAGCTTTTTTTTTGTTTGTTCCAGTCCCCCAATACTGTAATGTGAGCTCTATGTGGCAGGGACTGTTGTTTATTGTATTCATTGTTGTTTATTGTATTCATTGCTGACTGCCAGTGTCTGGGACATTGCAATGAAGACATGTGCTCTCCACAATCGCTCTTGTTTTCATGCATGTCTATTCAAATGAATTTAGGTCTTGCAGCTACATCAAGCTGAACATTTTCATATAACTTTCTATGTGTTCAGTAACAAAAGGTCTTCGGAAAGCAACTCGTTCCTGATGGCAAATCTTATCCAAAAGAGAATGGTTCTCTCTGTGGAGTCATTTTCATGTCAGATAAAGTTTCTTTACTCAAAATGCTGCACAGAATTCATCTGTCTCCAGAGAACCAGAAGAGAGATTTATTTTTTGATTCTCCCTGTTAAAGTAGTTAAGATAATTTAGACGGCTGTTTTGGCATTTCTCTCTCCAGAGTCAGCCTGGAGTTACGATCGTAAAGCTAGGAGGTCAGTCTGGCACTCTCAAATGGCATGATTGTACTTCATAGGTTAAAAGACTGGGTACTTTATCCTATTAAGTGAAGAATCCCAACGTTTATGTGTTTAGGGAGCTAAAATATCCTTGCCTTACAAAATGAATGAATTAAACCCCGTGGTTATAGCCACTTGTGAAGTCTCACACATCTAGCCCCCCACTGGCCTCCTGGTTTTATGGCTAGTGCTCTTCCCGTCATTCCTTCATCCCAGCCACATTGGCCTCCTTGCTGTTCCTACAGTCCTCCGACAGGCCCTAACCCCAGGAAAACACAAGGCTTGCTCCCACGTATCTTCAGGTTTTAGCTCAAATGTCGCCCTAGCAGAGACATCTTCCTTACCACCCTGTTTAAAATCACAAAACCTTGCACTGCACTCTCTACCTCCTTCCTTGTTTCTTTACTGTTTTTCCCATAACATTTGTGATCATCTGACATACTTCATAATTTACTTATTAATTTCTTCATTGTGGACAAGGATTTTTGTATGTTCACTGCTAGGTACTGTTGGCACATGGTAGGTAAGTATGTAATAAATATTTATTAAATTAATTAATGAATGAAAGAAGAAATTAATATGCAAAAGAGTGGCATAATTTGAATCATTGAACTTCAAACAATTCGTTAAAATTGATTATTTGTAGTTCTCCATAACTTGAAGCTGGTTGTTAATTAGATTACTGCAAGGAACAAAAACTGTTGGGTTACTCCAGGATTTATTTTAAAGGACGGAGGGGGAAGTAAGGAAGAAGAAAAGCAATCTGTGCAGCCATCCAGGAGTTGCTAACCGGGAAGGGGATGTCGTAGAGGCCACTGTCACTGACCTAGTACAGTAGGTCAGTAGGATGCTGTCACTAACCTAATACAGTAGTTCTCAAACTGTAATGATGTATCAGAATCACCCAGGCGCTTATTAAAAACACAGTTTGCCTGGTCTCCCCATCTTAAAGTCAGTAAGTCTCAATGGGCTCTGAAAATGTGCATTTCTAATCGGTTCCTAGGTGATTCTCATGCTGCTAGATCAACCAGGGTCCACACTTTGAGCACCCTGGCCTCAGTATAAAAGCCACCTTATTGACCTTGGGCCAGTCTAAGCCTATTGACTTACTTTTTTCAGCTTTGCCTCCATATTCCTGTTGGATCCTCTGACACCAGTTCTCATTTTTAATCTCAAGTCTTTGGCTTCTTATGAAATTTAGTGCCTCATGACTTCTCCTTTTTACTTTTGCTCTCTGCGACTCCAGCCTTTGTGCCACTTTGTGCCTGCTGACTATGTCTGTGTCTCTCGTTTGCATTCCCCTGGGGAGTTTAAGGGTTGGATTAGATATTATAATCACTCTTCAGTACAGAGTATCTCTGTGAGGTACAGCTCTCATGACAGATATCTCACATTGGTCTTCTTGGTCATGTAAAGATGCTGCACTGGCAAGGTCACGTGGAATAAAACGTAATTACCTATGCGTAAGGCACCTCATGTCCCTTTATTCAGATGGGGTCTGTGAGAATGAAGGCACTGGTGGGTGTTCAGAAAGGACCACTGCACATGACATACAACTGGCATGGAGCATCTGCTTCAAGGTGATTCAGGATATTTTGAAATGGCTTAGAAAAGAATGCCTGTATTTTACTGCCAAATTAACAATAAATTAGACAGTGATAGAGGATAAATTTTTGTTTTTCTTTGCGCCTGCCTTTCCTCAGTGACAATGTGAGAGAATTTGGCAAGATGAGCTTTAAGTTCCTTTCCATATGCAGTATGCCATGACTTGATGAATCCAATTCATTAGCATACATACACAGGTACATGACTAGGTCAGCCTCCACTTCCAGGTTGCTATGATCTAATTTGTTTTTACTGTTGAACATTATATTCTGTTTTCTTTAAGTGCATGGATATAGAACCAACTTGCCTGGGTTTGAATTCTGGTTTTGCCACTTACTAGCCATATGACCTTGGGCAAATTATTTTGTCTGAGTGTCAATTTTCTCATCCATAAAATGAGGATTATAGTAATTTTCTTATAGTTTTGTTGGATTGAATGAATTATTACATGTGAAACTATAATAGAAATGAAATTCTAAAGTGTTTAAAAGGCTATCTGGCACACAGAAAAGTCTATATAAGTGTCTTAAATTATTTTAATAAATTTTTATCAGTGCTACGTTTTGTCTAATTTAATAAACATGACTATAATATGCATGGGAATTTTACTTAGAATTGTGCTTAGAATATGAAGCCATCAGAAATTCTTTCATTAAAATGATGCTGTAGTGAACCCTCTTTGAAGTATTTTAGAAATACCTACATTCTTTTAAAATATATTTCTGGAAGCGAAGAGGCACATGACATTTCGTGAAAGACTAAACTATAAGAACACAAAATATATCAATCTTTGCCAAAGGCTAGGAGTTGGTGGGGAGTGGGAGAATTTTCTACAAATGAGCATAGTGAAGCTTTTGCAAGTGATAGCAAGATGCTATATCTTGTGGTGATGGCTACATGATTGAATGTTTGTAAAACTCATATACAAAAGAAGAGTAAATTGTATTGTATCTATATTATAGCTAAGTGAACCCCACTTTTACAAGGTGCTTCTCAGTGCAATATTTTGATACATGAGATTTTGTAAACCACATAGCTGTGTATAATTCTGTCCTTGCACACTGATTTCCTAAACTTGCATTTATTCTTATTTCAAGCGTTTGAAATATAACCTAAAATGTCAGTGGAAACAATGCCACAGCTGCCTCCATGTTTGCAGGACCTCATGTTTGCATTTTCAGCATGTGGCGCTTTCTCATTAATCCTTGCAACCTCCCTTTCACCTCTGTAACTCACATGCCATTCGCTACTCCACCTTTGTCTCTGCCTACTCATTTCTTCTGGGGCTCCTTAGGCTTTCACTCACTCAGAAAATGGAAGCAAAGAGGCCTATGTGATATTTGTTGATGCTATTGTGAGTGGTACTATTTTATAAATTGTTCCTACTGCTTCTCTGAAAAAAAAAAAGAGTTTTTGGAAGGTTGATCTCATACTCATTAACCTAACCAAACTTATTTAATATTTTACAGATTATTTTTGGTATTTAAAAAATCTTATTCAAGAAACTTCTATCTTGCTGAGTACTTTTCAATGATTATAAATTGATATCAAATTCTACAAAACATTTTTCTCTGTATTTGCTGAGATCACATCACGTTTCTTTATTTTGTTAATGTGTGATGAATTATACAAATTGATATTCAAGTGTTAAAACAACCTTGCTTTCTTGATATAAATCTATTCATTATGTTTCATTAATTTTCTGTTTGTTGAATTTGATTTGTTAACGTCTTGGCTAGAATTTTTGCGTCTATGTTCATGGATGAAGTTGGACTTGATTTTCTTTCCTTGTGGTTTTCTTATTAGGTTGTAGTATCAAGATTATAATTGCTTTATAAAACAAGCAGAATGGTGCTGACACTTTTTCCATTTTCTAAGGGTTTTTGTAAGATTAGGGATAACTATTACTATTTCTTATAGGTTTAGAAAAATTCACCAGGGAAGCTACCTTGGCCTAGAGTTTTATTTAAGACAGGTTTTAAATTATGGATTTAATTTCTTTAATAATCACAGGACTATTTATATTTTAAAATTCTATTTTATTCATATTGTTAGATACTGTTTATTATAATTTGTTCATATTACTTAAATTTTCAATATTTTATCAGCATAAAGTAATTTATAACATGCTCATACATTTTCAGTGTCTAAAGAATCTGTAGTAATATTTCCTTGGTTTTATGTGTTGTCTCTTTTGTATATTTTTGATTATTTTATTCAACAGTTTTACCAACTTATTAATCTTTTTGGGTAATCAAGCTGTGACTTTGTCAATTCCCTCTAATATGTATTTTTAAAAATTTTAAATTTTTACTCTTATCTTTCTTCTTTTTTCCTTGAGTTTAATTTTGCTTTTATTCTCTTAATCTTGAGATAGATGCTTAGTTCATTAATTTTCAACCCTTCTTTTCTAATCTATGCATGTAAGGCTATAAATTTTCTTTAACACTTATTTATCTGTATCACATAAATATTAATATTTAGTTTATTATATAATTTTGTTATAATTCAGATAAAAGTGTTTTCTAATTTTTATTGTAATTCATTATTTGATGCATGGGTAATTTAGTATTTTTTAATTTCCAAATATGTAGGTATTTTCTATTATCTTTTTATTATTGATTTCTAGCTTAACTCCACTGAAGCCAGATTTGAATTTTTTGAAATTTGCCTTATGATTCAGCATAAGTTCAATTTTGATAAGCAATATGCCTGAAAATAATGTTTACTGCAGTTGTTAGTTTTTATGTCCTATATATATTTGTTTGTTCATATTTGTTATTCATGTTTTTCAAATCTTTCATATCTTTTCTGATCCTGTCTCTTCTTGTATAATCAAATATTGAGGCAGATGTGTGAAATTTTTATGTTAATTCTGGATTTTTAAATGTATTTGCAGTTCTGTCAATAGTCATGGAAATTTTAAAATGTTTCATCTTGATGAATTGAACATTTTATTATAAACTATCTTCATCTGTAGTAATTCTTTTTGCCTTAAAGTATACATGATCTAATACTTAAATACACTTCCTTTTTCTTGATTAGTGTTTGCTGGCATAAAATTTTTCATTTTGTTAATTTTAATTGTTACATATCTTTATATTTTACATGTCTTTCTTGTAAATAACATTTAGCTGTGTGTGTGCGTGCGTATGTATGTATGTGTTGTCCAGTATGAAAATCTTTTCAGAAGTTTTAAAAAGTTTTTAATGAAAAATTTAATCACACAGAATGTTAGCATTTTCACATATATATGCACCCATATTTGTGGTTAAATATATATTATTAATGTTTTATTTCAACCCATTTCAAAATAATGATTGTTAACATCATGCTACTTCATCGTTAAATATTTTATTCACATCCCAAGAATAAGGACATTTTCTTAAGCATAATACTATTATCACATCTAAAAAATGTGACTCATTTTTCTGGTATTATGTATATCTATAAAATATCAGAAATTCGAATTTCTGCCAATGTCCCCAAAACTCTTGCTTTCTTTTCAAATCAGAATTCAATCAACATCCATACTGTATTTGGCTATTATGTCTTTTTATTCTCTTGTCTTTAAAATTTAGAACAACCTCTCGCAACCTAGCTTTTCTATTATGATGTTGAGTTTTTTAAGAGATAAGGCTATGTATAGATTTGTTTGTGATATTATTTGACTTGTTTCTCTAACTCCTATATTTTGTGTTAATCTGGAAGCTAAAGGGTTGGTTAGAGTCCTGTTAAGTACTCCATTGTCGCCCAGTTTTTATTGTTTTTGTTGAAAAATCAATTGTCAGTCTACTATTGCTCTTTTTAGAATACTGGGTTTCAACCAGGTGTGATTTTTTTTCCCCCAATGAATATTTGATTGTCTGGAGACATTTTCAGTTGCTTCTAGTTGGTGGGTGGGTATGTTACTGACATTGGGTGCACAGAAGACAGGAATTATGCTAAATGTCTTGCAATCCCTCTACAACAAGGAATTATCCGGTCTCAAATGTCAATCATGTTGAGGTTGAGAAACTCTGGCATTAGAGTAACATGTCCTTTCTCTTTAGATTCTCTTAAGGTATCTTTTTTTTGCTTTTTAAAAAAATAGTTTCACTGCAATATGGCTATGTGTTTTGTTTTGTCTTTGTTTTTAATACTGCTCAGGGTTTGCTGGCCTTTCTGAGTGTATGTATTGATGTCCACCATTAGTTTTGAAATATTCTGAGCCATTACGTCTTTAAATATTGCTTTTGCTTAGGTATGGATCTAGATTTTTTGGGACCTAAAACTTTTACAATTTCATTATAACACTTAAATAAGAATACAAAGTTGATATGGTTTGGCTGTGTTCCCACCCAAATCTCATCTTGAATTGTAGCTCCCATAATTTCCACTTGTGGGAGGGACCTGGGGGGAGGTAACTGAATCATGGGGGCAGGTTTATACCAGGCCATTCTCGTGATAGTGTATAAGTCTCATGAGATCTGATGGCTTTATAAAGGGCAATTTCCCTACACATGCTTCTCTTGCCTGCTGCCGTGATCATGGGACCTCCACAGCCATGTGGAACTGTGAGTCTATTAAACCTCTTTTCCTTTATAGATTACCCAGTGTTGGGTATTTCTTCACGGCAGTATGAAAATGGACTAACACAAAAGTTAGGTACAAATTGTATTACTTATTTAGTATAATGAAATAAATCTCAACAAATTTCAAAAAAAAAATCAAAATACAAAAAAGACTTTTTAAATATTCAAAATATACTATTTAATTTGCTGCCTGACTTTGGTATAATATTTTTCCTCATCTATTTTGGATTTTTAAGTTACCAATTTGGTAAGCCACTTTCTGTTTATATAACAACAATCTGGTAATAGAATTTCTGATTGAGGGAGTAAAAAATAAATGTAGTCTTTCCTTCAGCATGATTAATCAAAGTTTTTTAATGTATTATTTATATTTTAGAAAAGTTTATTTTAGCTTCAATGAGAGAAATAGAGATGAGAAAGTGGAGCCAGAACCAATGATTCTAACAAGCTCCTTTGAGTAGTTTTACCATAAAAGGAAATGAAGTGAGGGGCACAAGATAACAGGAATTATTTTTGTTTTTTGTTTTTGTTTGTTTGTTTGCTTTGAGATGGAAGATATTAGACAACTGTTGTATGCCAATGATAATAATTAAGTAGACAGGTAAGGAGATTGGAATTATTTCAGGAATGTAACTCTTACACAGTTGTCTATGAATACTTTACAGAAATGGTATTTAATGCACAAATACAGGGGTTGGCCTTATCTGGCATGTTAAATCAGAGATCCACTGACTTCTGGGAAACCCATAAAGAGGATACATAAAGTTTGTGAAATTGAATGGGCAAAATATGACATTTTTATTTTTACTAATCTCTAACTGAAATTTAACATTTCCTTCAATATTAAATGTTGTCAACAAATCAGAATTAGCTACTAATACAGATATTTTCAAATCACATAACAACTGTTGGAAATATCTTCAAATATATGCTCACTGGATTAAAACTGATAGCTATTAGGCTGCCTGCTAAGTCAGTTTATATTATACATTAATAAAGAAGTACATATGTTACTAAATCACAGTTTAAAAATATTTAGATAACTGAATTTAAATAAAATCAGTCTCCCTTGTATCCTTAGGCATTTCATTTTATGCATTGAGAACATTGTTCTGAAAAGAGTCTACAGGCTTCACCAGATTGCTAAAGGGTATCAAGACACACAGAAAGGTTAAGAACACATGTTGTAACAGGAAGGAAGGCACAGAATATGGACACAGAGGCAGAGACGTTAGCAGATTTGGTGCTGGAAATTGGAGATTTTTTTTGCTAATTGCTTCTAGTTTCTGAGAGAAATAGAAGGCAAGGTCATCAGGAGGAAGTGAGAAAGGTGGGGGATGCGGGGTGTCAAGAGAGATAATGAAAATTTGAGTATAAGAAAGAAGGTGTGAATTAATTTTCTAAGAGAAGAAGAAAGCTAATTTACTAGGAGAATGAAGCAAGATTGCAGGGCAGTGTTGGGTAGCCACTTGTATTTTCAAAGTTGAAGAGAGACCACAGTTGTGAGTCTGCCTTCTGCTCTGTTCAGCTGCTTGTATACAAGTGCAGAGTAAGTAAAGAGTTGAGCTAACCAGAGTTAGGCCTTTACTAAAGAGGAAGGCGGGCAGAGCACAGTGGCTCACCACTATAATCCCAGCACTTTGGGATGCCGAGGTAGGTGGATCGCTGGAGCTCAGGAGTTCAAGACCAGCCTAGGCAATGTGGTGAAACTCCTTCTCTACAAAAATACAAAAATTAGACAGGCATAATGGCGCACACCTGTAGTCCCAGCTACTTGGGAGGCTAAGGTGGGAAGATTGCTTGAGCTCAGGAGGTTAAGGCTGCAGTAAGCTGAGATAGTGCCACTGCACTCCAGCCTGGGTGACAAAGTGAGACCCTGTCTCAAAAGAGAAAAAAAAAAAGAGGAAGGTGAAGGAAGAGAGGAGAGAGGAGTAAGGGAATTCATGGTTTAAGTGGGAGAGTGATACTAGAGATAAACTTTCAATATTCAGCTAGATAAAGAGAAAAATAAGAACATGAAGGGTGTTATGGTCAGCGGTGGGGTCAAAGGGTACTGTTTTCATAAAGTACATGGGATGTGTAAAATTAGGGATACTTCAGGAAATAAAATGGAGAGAGGAGGTTAAGTAGAGAGAGTGAATGAAAAAAATTCTAATACAAATTGATACAAATTATGATTTAAGGGAGTGAGACACAAGTGAATATTTTAAGGAGGTTTATAAGTTTAAACTCTCAAATTTTGACATTGTAATCAGCCACGCTTTTCTCAACTCTCTCCTAAGTTTCCACACCTAACACTCCACATGGGCTCTTCTCATTTCTCTGCCTCTGAGTCCTCCTGAAGCATGTAGTTGGCTTCCTTTTATATTTGAAAGACCCATGGCCCCTTAGTGTTATAAAATAGTAACAATGCCAATTAGTAAAACAGTGGTTGAGAATTAACATGTACTTTGCGTTTGTTCTATGCTCTGAAATATCTGGCACGTTTTGTCTCTTTTACACACAATCCTGTGAAATCGAGATGAATAAGCTTATTTTGAAGAGGGAAATTAACAAGATTAGGGAAATATAGGTAGCACCTGATGGCGCTGGAAATTTTAAAAAGTTCTGAGTATAAACACTTAATTTTCTCATGCTGTCACCTAGGCCAAGAGTCATATTTATACCATTTGTAGGATATATTTATATGCAAGCCTAAGTCTGGTGACTGATGGCTCCCTGGGGAAATCCACTCATGGTATTAGATAACATGAAACATAAATCTTACTTAATTTTGTTGTAGTTTATTAAATCAGCTGACAATTTTTCTTCCTTTTTTTCCTTCTGTACCCATCTTCCCTGAACCAGCAATTTCAATTTTAAGCAAATTTGAGACTATCCAAATAAAGTGTTCCCCAAATCCTCCTGGCCTGAATATCTGAAAGTTATTTTTGTCATTTCCTCTCTGTGATCGTTCTCAGTGTTATAATTTCTGTAAGTTGTAATTTGTTTCCATATAGTGCCAAAGTGACCAGTTTATTATGAAATCCATGGAGGGAAAATAAAATTAACTGTTTAATCATATGTATACCTAGCATAAGGTAGAGCAACTAGATTTTTAAATGATCATTGGGTTGATTTTGCACTTCCTGCATTTGACCTATGTATTATGAGGAGAAAGCAGTTAATAGAAAACATTTGGTTTGGCAGAAAATATTTATTCATTCATCCATGATCAAACTACCCATTTGTCCATTCATACATATATTCATTCAGAAACGTCTAATGAATCCACGCCAGGGACTGTGCCAGACACTGCGGATACAATGTATGTATCTTCTTCTTCACAAAATATGCTATATATTTCATGAGGGACAAAGAAAACAAAGACAGCTAAAGTGGGAGGGGCTGTAGAGAGTGCCTCCAGACAGCATTCAACTTGGAAAGACTCATGCCTTCTCACGCCTAAACTCTGATTCCTATGTATGGAAAGAATGCTGTACAAGAAATAACCCTGTTTCTAAAATCTCCCTAAGCCATGGAGCATCATTAGAGATCACTAGAGGACTTGGGAAAATGACTGGGCCCACTCCTGCATCTTTTCATTCAGTGGTTCTAAGGTGGATGTGAGGTAAGCCCAACGCTGGTCTAAACAGAACCTTGTGAGTGTTAAGGACTAGCATCCCTCTGATGAGTGTGATTATTTGGACAGTATGGCTTGGCCATCAGATGGCATCCTGAGATAGGCAGTCCCATGCCAGGATGTGAGCTTGGAGAACAGAGCATGGGATGGATTTTAGCCCTCTTTCCTCCTTTGCTCAGCAGAGCTGGTTCTAGACATCTGAAAACGCTCTCCATTTGTCATTGTTAGGTGTGTCATTGTTCTAAACGTTCTCCTTAAGTGAATGTTGCCCATAGGCCTCTGCCTCTCTAGTCATTGTATACATATGTGTCAGAGAACCTGCACTTCTGAGTAATTTTTTCCATTGAATATGTTCCACTGTTGTACGGAATTCAGCCCCACCCCCCTGCCATCACCTTGTATCTATATGATGCCAAGTAATGACATAAAATAAATGGTATCTACATATACACCATTTGCATATTTCTAAACTCCAGATTTTCTTACAGTTTTCATGGTTGGATAAAATTAATAGCTTTAATTTAATGATACTAATTAAAAAGTTAGTAAATTTGTTGCCTGTTCTGACCGATCACTGTTTACTGAGTTCTGCATGGGATGATTTGATAGTTGGTGATCACAAACACAAGGATATGAAAAAAATGACTTTGTGGGCAAAATGAAGGACTAGCAAAGTTTTGATTATCAATTTAATAATATCTTTATGTTTTTTGCATTTTCCAGACTATTTCTAGGTAGAGTGGTATAAATTTGCCAAATGTTAGTAACAAACAGTGCCAGAAAGAGCAACATAGAACTGATCAGGGAAACATTATATAGGTCCAACTAGGGCATTGAATAAAAATGGCTTTGAATTCTCAGGGAAAAAAACATCAAGGATAATTACTTTTTAGATATTTGGCCTATTCCGGAGATCTCTGTCCAAGACAAAGGTAATGACTTTGGAAAGCAAATGTAACAGCTCAAAATAGCTCTCTTTTTAGAGATCTAAATGTAATAGTCATATTTAGAAAGCAGAGATAGATTTTGCACTTTAGAAAATGAAACCAGAGTTCTAAAGAGGAAGAGGAAAGGAGAGAAAACATGTGCAGAAGGCAGTTAAATAACCCTGATTAAAGTTACTGGAAGAATCTCAGGTCATAATTAAAAATGAATCTATACCTGAAATAGATCCTACATTTTCAGCATCAAATAACTATGAGCTCACAATCTTTTTCCTAAACTTTTGATATTGGTTTTTATTTTTTCACTTTACAAAATATTGATGTTCATTTTCCTGGGATAAATGAAATACTGCTTTCATTTTGCTCCCTATTCTCCAACTAGAATTTAATTTTTTAAATGCCAATGTTAAGGGCTTGATATTTATGAAAATATACAAAATCACATACAATTTCTTTACTTTCTTATTTATATTTTTTAAAAGATTAAAGTATTAAAGTAGATAAATGTTATTTCTGTAGAAAAACTTTTATACAAAAAAGACTAATATTTATTATTCAAATGATTAGAATTTCTGTTTTCAAAAATAGAATTATCCCCAGATTAATGGTGATGTTACAAAGAATGGGCTGGCTTCCCTATACCATAGTCGTTTTATAAAGGCTGGCAAATGAAGGAGTGTCTATTAAAAGACGACAATTTAAAAATCAAGACCAAATATGCCATCTGAAAAGCAGCCATTATTCTTTCAATGGATATTATTGACTATTTACTGCATGCCAGGCTCTATGAATATCAACATGAAGCGGGGAAACACCAGTGACTGCTGGTTACAGTAGTTCTCAAATGTCAGATAATTGATTAATTCAAAACTAGAGTGACAGAGGTCTCTGTGGATCATATGAAACATAGTTTCAGTATGAAAATGTTTTAACAACCCCATCAAAAACTGGGCAAAGTACATGAATAAACACTTCTCAAAAAAAGACATACATGCAGCCAATAACCATATGAAAAAAAGCTCAACATCACTGATCATTAGAGAAATGTAAATCAAAACCACAATGAAATACCATCTCACACCAGTCAGAATGGTTATTATTAAAAAGTCAAAAAATAACAGATGCTGGTGAGGTTGTGGAGAAAAAGGAACACTTAGACGCTGTTGGTGGGAGTGTAAATTTGTTCAATCATTGTGGAAGACAGTGTGTTGATTCCTCAGAGACATAAAGGCAAAAATACGATTTGACCCAGCAATTCCATCACTGGGTATATACCCAAAGGAATATAAATCGTTCTGTTCTAAAGACACATGCAGGCATATGTTCATTGCAGACTATTCACAATAACAAAGACATGGAATCAATCTAAATGCCCATCAATGATAGACTGGATTAAGAAAATGCGGTACATATACACCACGGAATACTATGAAGCCATAAAAAGAATGAGATGATGTCCTTTGCAGGGACATGGGTGGAGCTGCAGGGCATTATCCTTAGCAAACTAAATGTAGAAACACAGAGCCAGATACTGCATGTTCTCACTAAGAGGGAGTTAATCATGAGAACACATGGACACAGAAAGGGGATCAACACACACTGGACATATCAGGGGATGGAGGGTGGGAGGAGGGAGAGGGTCAGGAAAAACAACTAGTGAGTACTAGGCTTAATACCTGGGTGATGAAATAATCTGCACAATAACTCCCCGTGACACACGTTTACCTATGTAACACACTTGTACATATACCCCTGAACTTAAAAAATATCTTAAAAAAGGAAGTGTTTTAAATATTTACAATAACAAAATATATTCTTTCTCTTAGATCAATTACATATTATATTGAATTTAAAAACATGTTATTTTAAAATAAAATACAGATATAGAGAAACATCACAAAGAAATAGATAACTTTTTGAGATATTAAAGTAAACATCCTTACAATCATCAGCAAGTTAAGAAACTTTGCCAGGGTCCCCAGATGTCCCTTTATGTGTGTGGCCCCCACAAAGGCTACCACTATCTCAACTTCTAAAGTAATAACTTTGCCTTATTTACAGTGTTATCACTGAGGTGTGAATCTCTAGTTTAAAATATAGTTTAGTCTTGTCATTAAAAAATTTTATTTGAAGTGTTTTCTAAGTCTCTTTTAATTCACAGTTTCCCCTGTCATCCCTCTACCTTTCTAACATTACATCTGCAAAAAGACCCAGGATATTTACCTGCAGAGTTTCCTACTGCCTACATTTGGCTGACTGCATTTTCATGGCAAACTTCATCATGCACCTCTGTCCTTTGCAAGTTGGTACTTGGAACCAGAGGCTCAATTAAATTAAGATCGGATCCCTTTGGCAAAACTCTAGGTGGTGGTGTGTTCCTTCAGATGGCATATGGTGTCTGCTCGTCTCTCATGTTAGAGATGGTAACGGCAGTGATCTTCAAGTGGTCTCTTGAGTCCTTTCAACATGATCCTAGACATTTGTGAGAACTTGCTCACTATGCAGTTTGACAAGATTTCCTAGTTTGTCATATCGCTTTCCTGTCCCAAGCCTGGAATCAACCCATTCTTCAAGAAGCTCTGGTTTCTTTTATTAGGAAATGACAATTGAAGACTACAATCTGGGTGCAAGGAATGTTAATTGCTACTGAGTAGGTCACTATTTCTTGGCGTCTCAGTGGGCAGAAAACATATACAATTTTTAAAGAGAGAATTCCTCATGACTTCATCCTGGTATTTGCAATTCAAATTCAAGACTACAGAATTTCCACATAGCTTCATTTAAATTATACAAATAATCAGTCTCAAATCCACAGGAGATAGTAAAATTTGAATAGCCCAATTATTTTTCCTTACATCATACACACATCTGTCTTAAAATAACACTACTATATTATCATCCTCAACATAATTAACAAGAACAATTAAAATATTGTTTGCATATGCTCTTCCCACGCTCCACCATTTTTTAGAGTTATGCTATATCTACATTGCCTGAACTTAATACCAATGCATACTGCAGTCTTTCTTTTTAATCCTCATTTAGTCTTAGTTCTAAAAGTAACTGTATATTCTACATGTTTAATTCTCTTCGTCATTTGGTTGTCTGATGTTCATTCTCTACTACATTCCTTAGTAAGGACTTACGGAAACAGTATTTACTGCAGTCTTTCATATTGATAATTGTTTGTATCTAAAATCATTGGTTCACATTTTTTTCCCTAGAATATCCTCCATTTTGTTGTGAAAGAAAGTGTGACTCTCGAAAAGTGTGCTAACGATGTAATATCTATAAGTCATTTGCTATTTTTGTTTCTTTTGCCTAGATGATCAATTTTTTTTGTTTTCATTAAAATCCAGTAGTTTTATTTGAATATGGTTTGTATTGGTTTTTCTAAGTTGATAACTTCAAGTATAGAGGCTGCTTTTTCAATATATAGATTCAAATTTATTTTATTTGAGGAAAGTTTTGTTTGAATTATAGTTTTTGTATTGGTTCTGTTCCCTTTGGTTTTTCTCTTCAGAGACTCCTTTTATTTGTACATATTTTAAAAACCTATCTTAAATATTTATCACTTTCTCTCAAATTTTTAAATATCTTTATCATGTTTATTTGATTTAAATTGTTTTCTCCTTTTTTCACCATGTAGTTCTCATAAGTGATTTTCTCATCATCTCAGTGTTTACTAATTTTTATATTCCCTCGGGTTTAATCTTCATTTTATATATGTTTTTTTCTTTTTGAGCACTGTCATTTTATCTCTGAGGTTTTTCTGATACTGATTTACATATTCTTTCACTGTTCTTTTATAGTTTTATTAATATCTTTTAGTGTAAAACAGGATACTGTCACTTTTTTTCATTTTGTTTTCTTATAATAGCTTCATATGAGATTTAACCTCAATATTTAATCTTTGCTCATTTTTAAGAGAAATTAGTTTTCCTCCCATTTTGGAAGGAGGTTTTGCTCAGATAGGCTTTCTACCTTCCCAGTGCTCGTTCTTTTCCTGTTTTTGCATAGTGTTAAAAAATATGGCGACTTGCTTTCTGAGATTTCTTGACTCTCTTCCCCTTCCCCACTTTTATCTGGAGCTTCTATTTTCTTCATCTCTGTTTCACATACTCTACTTGATTTTTATTCTGCTCCCAGGAGTTGCTACTGAATGTGAGCAGTCTCTGAAGAGGAAGCCATGTGGCAAGTCAATTGCAAGAATACACATGGTTTAGTGGCCAGACTTTTAACTAATGCCTTAGCTCCCTCACGGACTCCTTGTATTCATCCAACTTTGAGTTAAGCAAACCTCTCCAAATGTTAAGTTATTTCCAAATCAGCCCACTGTGCTTTCCAGTGATTCGTTTTTGGCTGTTTTGGATTTTTCTTATTATAAGGTCCAACAGATGCTCTGTTTCTTTCCTTTGTGTTTCCTGCTCAAATGCTAATATCATCAAGTATTGTGGCTGTATAGTCTGTCTTCACCTGCTTGTGTTTTTGACATTCCTGAGGATAGTCTGTTCCCTAATGTTGCCATGGTTGATTCTATGTAGTTTTTCTATCTATTTTTACCTAAGAATTCAAAGCTTGTTGCTGCTACCATCTTCCCAGAATCCCTTTTACTAGATTTTGATATAGATAATTTGTAGCCGATACTAAGTTTAATAAAACTGTGTGAAAGAAAACGATGACTGAAGACATTGTATCCATTACTTGTTACTATCTTACAAATTTGGGAAAATTAGATTTTACTTGATTTATATGAGCAAAACCCCTTTAGATATTGATCTCAGAAAGCTTCTGTGGTGCTGAGACAGTAATACAGGGAAAATTGCTGCAGAAGAGGGAATATATTAAAACTGCCCATGGTAAGTGATTTACCTACAGTCAGAGAAACAGGCTTCATGATATTTTTGTCATGCAACGATCACAAAAATAAGATAATTTAAGTATCTGAAGAAAACCTACTTCTGAATTTTTTAAAAAATTGTATTTCCAACTTAGTTGTGGAATACTTTGAAGGGAAAAGTAGAAAAGCTATTTCAAGGTTGTTATTTTTAAAAATGAAGA
Organism: Macaca thibetana thibetana; assembly: GCF_024542745.1. Classification (NCBI taxonomy): domain Eukaryota; kingdom Metazoa; phylum Chordata; class Mammalia; order Primates; family Cercopithecidae; genus Macaca; species Macaca thibetana. The sequence continues at coordinate 57,142,208 of NC_065579.1, forward strand.
TGCCAGTGAAGATAGTATACTCTGGGGGGTTGAAATTGCCTTGCTGGATGAGTAAATTGAATAGCTTGGAAGGTAACATCGTCCTTTTCAGGTCATGAGAACATCATTCCGGAAGTCACTGATATTACTACTAAAGATATTATCCCTCCTATGAGTTAATGCAGTTTCTAGGGGAGGGAGACAGAGTGCAATAAGCAAAAGTGTTCAACATATAATATCTGGTGCCAGTCCCGGTGTTATCATTTATGATCTATGTAATCTTAGGCAAGATATTTAATGTTTTTAAGTCTTGAATTCATTACCTGTAAATATACATTATATGTGACAATTTAAAACAATGATAAATATTATTATGTAAATACTACTCTTATTTACAGGGAATGGCTTAACACACCAAAACTGCACATCTTCCTCAATTTCCAATCTGTAGTAAGTGGCACAGTACCTGTCCAATTGCCCAGACCAGAAGTATTGAATATTTCTTCTCCTTCTTACTGGCAGCCAACCAATCACTAGGGCCTACAAAATCTACTTTGTCAATATCTCTCAACTACATTTATTTCTCCCCACACCCACCATCACTACTGTAGTTCAGGTCACCATTCTTTTTCATCTGAATTATTGCTAGAACACCCTTCAGAATTTCCCCGCCTACAAGTCTAACATTTTCCAAGAACAGTATCCATGGCATAGCCAGAGTGATCATTCAAATGTGCACAAGATTATGAAATTTTCTCCCTTAGGCTCCCTTAAATAATTATTATTATATTCAGACAAATTTCCAACTTCTTAACATGACTTGTCAGGTCCCCACCTAACTGGTCCATTTGTTACCATTTATAGTCCTTACTCACTTCTGTACAGCCCAGCAAACTAGTTTTGGTTTCCCGAAGGTGCTGTGCATTCCTTTGCCTCAGTGCCCTTGTCTGGAATATATTTATAGCTCTTCCATGTCTCTCACCACCAACTGCCAGTCTTCCCTGAATCTCAAAATCTGGCTTGGTTGTCCCTCTTATGTATTCCCACTACTTATTTTGCATTATACTTTTACTTATTTTGCATTATACTTGTCTGTTTAGTTTAACACTTTCCTCATTTGAGTTCAATCTCCAAGAAGTCAAATACCGTAAAATATTCACCATTGTGTCTTTTATTTCTCATAACAATATTTGCTGGATGAATGATTTACCACATTGTTCCCATAAAACTCACACTTTGTAGACATAATGGTGAGCTGCCTTTCAAACTTGATTAGGAGGTTATCCTGAACTGAACCACAAAAACAGCTCCAATTTTTAAAGATAGAAACATTTCCATTCTGTCCCACTCTTCTATAGATGTTCAAATTATGTTCTAATATTGTAAACAAATCTCTGATGGGCATAATGATAATCTTCTCAATAATTAATTTACTTCCTTTCTAGATATTAAGAAGAATCTGTACACATTAATATGTGTGTCTCAGGGAGGAGGGGCCAAGATGGCTGAAAGGAACAGCTCTGGTCTGCAGCTCCCTGCGAGACCAATGCAGAAGGCGGGCGATTTCTGCATTTCCAACTGGGGTACCCAGTTCGTCTCACTGGGACTGGTTAGGCGGTGGGTACAAACCATGGAGGGTGAGCAGAAGCAGGGTAGGGAGTCGCTTCACTCAGAAATTGCAAGGAGCTGGGGAATCTCCTGCCGCTAGCCAAGGTAAGCCGTTGAGGGACTGTGCTACCTGGCCTGGATACTACACTTTTCCCATGGTTTTCGCAATTTGCAGATCAGTAGATTCCCTCACGTGCCTAAACCACCAGGGCCATGGGTTTCAAGCACAAAACTGGGCAGCTGTTTGAGCAGATACCAAGCTAGCTGCAGGAATTTTTTTGTACCCCAGTGGCACCTGAAACCCCAGCGAGACAGAACCGTTCACTCCCCTGAAAAGGGGCTGAAGCCAGGGACCCAAGTGGTCTTGCTTAGCAGGTGCCGCTCCCACGGAGCCCAGCAAATTAAGAACCACTGGCTTGAAATTCTCACTGTCAGTATGGCAGTCGGAAGGCGTCCTGGGACGATTGAGCTTGGCGGGGGAAGGGGCATCTGCCATTACTCAGGCTTGAGTAGGCGATTCCTAACAGTGCTAAGGGAGGCTGGGAGGTTTGGACTGGGCAGAATTCACCACAGTGGTAAAGTGGCTGTGTCCAGATTGCTTCTCTAGATTCCTCCTCACTGGACAGGGCATCTCTGAAGGAAAGGCAGCTGCCTCAGTCAGGGGCTTACAGATAAAGCTCTCATTTCCCTGGGATAGAGCACCTGGGGGAAGGGGCAGCTGTGGGTACAGCTTCATTGGATTTAGTCTTTCCTGCCTGCTGGCTCTGAAGAGGGCAGCTGGTCCTGACAAGGGTGAATCTCCCAGCACAGCGCTCAAGCTCTGCTAAGGGACAGACTGACTCTTTAAGTGGGTCCCCAACCCCCATGCCTCCTGACTGGGAGAGACCTCCTAACAAGGGTCAACAGACCCTTCATACAAGAGAGCTCTGGCTGGCATCAGGCCAGTACCCCTTTGGGATGGAGCTTCCAGAGAAGGAGCAGGCTATAATCTTTGCTGTTCTGCAGCCTCCACTGGTGATACCCAGGTGAACAGGATCTGGAGTAGACCCTCCAGCAAACTGCAGCAGACCTGCAGAAGAGGGGCCTGTTACAAGAAAAATTAACAAACAGAAAGCAACAACAACATCATCAGCACAAAGGACCATCACGCAAAAACCCCATCCAAAGGCCATCAGCCTCAAAGATAAATCCACGAAGATGAGGAAAATTCCAAAAACCAGAATGCGTCTTCTTCTCCAAATGATCGCAGCTCCTCTCCAGCAAGGGCACAAAACTGAACAGAGGATGAGATTGTCGAATTCACAAAAGTAGTCTTCAGAAGGTGGGTAATAACAAACTCCTCTGAGCTAAGGGAGCATGTTCTAACCCAATGGAAGAAAGCTAAGAACCTGGATAAAAGATTGCAGGAACTGCTAACTAGAATAACCAGTTTAGAGAGGAACAAAAAATGACTTGATGGAGCTGAAAGACACAGCACAAGAACTTTGCCAAGCATATGCAAATATCAATAGCTGAATTGATCAAGTAGAAGAAAGGATATCAGAGATTGAAGACCAACTTACTGAAATAAGGCATGAAGACAAGATTAGAAAAAAAGAATGAAAAGGAACAAAGCCTCCAAGAAATATGGGACTATGTGAAAAGACTGAACCTACGTTTGACTGGAGTACCTGAATGTGATGTGGAGAAGGGAACCAAGTTGAAAAACACACTTCAGGATATTATCCAGGAGAACTTCCCCAACCTAGCAAGACAGGCCAACATTCAAATTCAGGAAATACAGAGAACACCACTAAGATACTCCTCGAGAAGAGCAACCCCAAGATACATAGCATCAGATTCTCCAAGATTGAAATGAAGGAAAAAATGTTAAAGGCAGCCAGAGAGAAAAGTCAGGTTATCTACAAAGGGAAGCCCATCAGACTAACAGCAGATCACTCTGCAGAAACCCTAGAAGCCAGAAGAGAGTGAGGGCCAATATTCAACATTCTTAAAGAAAAGAATTTTCAACCCCAAATTTCATGTCAAGCTGAACTAAATTTCATAACCAAAGGAGAAATAAAACCTTTTCCAGACAAGCAAATGCTGAGGGATTTGGTTACCACCAGACCCACCTTACAAGAGCTCCTGAAGGAAGCACTAAATATGGAAAGGAAAAACCAATATCAGCCACTGCAGAAACACATCAAAATATAAAGACCAATGACACTTTGAAGAAAGTTTATCAACTAATGTGCAAAATAACCAACTAGCATCATGATGACAGGATCAAATTCACCTATAACAATATTAGCCTTAAATGTAAATGGGCTAAATGCCCCAATTAAAAGACACAGCCTGGCAAATAGGATAAAGAGTCAAGACCCATCAATGTGCTGTATTCGGGAGACCCATCTCATGTGGAAAGACACACATAAGCTCAAAATAAAGGGATGGAGGAATAGCAAATGGAAAGAAAAAAAAAAGCAAGGGTTGCAATCCTAGTCTCTGAACCAACAAAAATAAAGAAAGACAAAGGGCATTATATAATGGTAAAGGGATCAATGCAACAAGAAGAGCTAATTATCCTAAATATATTTTCACACAATACAGGAGCACACAGATTCATAAAACAAGTTCTTAGAGGCCTACAAAGAGACTTAGACTCCCACACAATAATACTGGGAGACTTCAAAACTCCATCGTCAATATTAGACACATCAACAGGACAGAAAATAAGCAAGGATATTCAGAACTTACACTCAACTCTGGACCAAGCGGACCTAGTAGACATCTACAGAACTCTGCACCCCAAATCAACAGAATATACAGTTTTCTCAACACCATACAGCACTTATTCTAAAATTGACCACATAATTGGAAGTAAAACACGCCTCAACAAATGTGAAAGAACAGAAGTCATAACAAACAGTCTCTCAAACCACAGTGTAATCAAATTAGAACTCAGATGAAGAAACTCACTCAAAACTGCACAACTACATGGAAATTGAACAACCTGCTCCTGAATGACTACTGGGTAAATAACAAAATTAAGGCAGAAAAAAATAAGTTCTTTGAAACCAATAAGAACAGAAACACAATGTACCAGAATCTCTGGGACACAGCTAAAGCAGTGTTAAGAGGGAAATGTATAGCACTAAATGCCCATATGTGAAACCTGGAAAGATCTGAAATCAATACCCTAATATCACAATTAAAAGAACTAGAGAAGCAAGAGCAAACAAATTCTAAAGCTAGCAGAAGACAAGAATAACTAAGATCAGAGCAGAACTGAGGGAGACAGACACAAGAAAAACCCTTCAAAAAATCAGTGAATCCAGGAGCTAGATTTTTGAAAACATTAACAAAATAGACTGCTAGCTAGATTAATAAAAAAGAAAACAAAGAAGCACCAAATAGAAACAACAAGAAATGATAAATGGGATATCACTGTTGATCCCACAGAAATACAAACTACCAATCAAAGAATACTATAAACACCTCTACTCAAATAGCTAGAAAATCTAGAAAAAAATGGATAAATTCCTGGACACATACACTCTCCCAATATTAAACCAGGAAGAAGTTGAGTCCCTGAATAGACCAATAACAAGTTCTGAAATTGAGGCAGTAATTAATAGCCTACCAACCAAAATAAATAAAGAAATAAAAGCCTAGGACCAGATGGATTCACAGCCGAATTCTACCAGAGGTACAAAGAAGAGCTGGTACCATTCCTTCTGAAACTATTCCAAACAATAGAAAAAGAGAGACTCCTCCATAACTCATTTTATGAGATCAGCATTATCCTAATAACAATGGATATTGTTATTAGGATAACAATATCAGAGACACAACAAAAAAGAAAATTTTAGGGCAATATTCCTAATAAACATTGATGCAAAAATCCTCAGTATAATACTGGCAAACCGAATCCAGCAGCACATCAAAAAGCTTATCCACCACAATCAAGCCAACTTCATCCCTGGCATGCAAGGGTGGTTCCACGTACAAAAATCAATAAACATAATTCATCATATAAACGGAAACAGTGACAAAACCACATGATTATCTTAATAGGTGCAGAAAAGGCTTTTTATAAAATTCAATATCCCTTAGGCTAAAAAGTATCAATAAACTAGGTATTGACGGAACATATTTCAAAATAATAAGAGCTGTTCATTACAAACCCGTAGCCAATTTCATATTGAATAGGCAAAAGCTGGAAGCATTCCCTTTGAAAACTGGCACAAGACAAGCTGCCCTCTCTCACCACTCCTATTCAATGTAGTATTGGAAGTTCTGGCCAGGGCAATCAGGCAAGAGAAAGAAAGAAAGTGTATTCAGATAGGAAGAGAGGAAGTCAGATGTCTCTGTTTGCAGATGATATGATTGTATATTTAGAAAATCCCATCGTCTCAGCCCCAAAACTCCTTAAGCTGATAAGCAATTTCAGCAAAGTCTCAGGATACAAAATCAATGTGCAAAAATCACAAGCGTTCCTATACAACAATAATAAACAAGCAGAGAGCCAAATCATGAGTGAACTCCCATTCACATTTTCTACAAAGAGAATAAAATATCCAGGAACACAACTTACAAGGGGTGTGAAGGACCTCTTCAAGGAGAACTACAAACCACTGCTCAAGGAAATAAGAGAGGACACAAACAAATTGAAAAAAAAATTCCATGCTTATGGATAGGAAGATACAATATTGTGAAAATGGCCATACTGTCCGAAGTAATTTATAGATTCAATGCTATTCCCATCAAGCTACCATTGACTTTCTTTGCAGAGTTAGAAAAAACTACTTTAAATTTCATATGGAATCCAAAAAAGAGCCCATATATCCAAGACAATACTGAGCAAAAAGAACAAAGCTAGAGGCATTATGATACCTGACTTCAAACTATACTACAAGACTACAGTAACCAAAACAGCATGATACTGGTACCAAAACAATTATAAGAACTAATGGAACAGAACAGAGAGCACAGAAATAACGCTACACATCTACAACCATCTGATCTTTGAAAAACCCGACAAAAACAAGCAATGGGGAAAGGATTCCCTGTTTAATAAATGGTGCTGGGAAAACTGGCTAGCCATATGCAGAAAACAAAAAATGGACCCCTTCCTTACACCTCATACAAAAGTTAACTCAAGATGACTAAAGACTTAAATGTAAATCCTAAAATCATAAAACCCTGGAAGAAAACCTAAGCAATCCCATTCAGGATATAGGCATGGGATAAGACTTCATAACTAAAACACCAAATGCAATTGAAACAAAAGTCAAAACTGACAAATGGGATTTAATTAAACTAAAGAGCTTCTGTCAGCAAAATAAACTATTATCAGAGTGAACACGCAACCTACAGAATTGGAGAAAATTTTTGCAATCTATCCATCTGACAAAAGGCTAATATCCAGAATCTACAAGGAACTTAAACAAATTTACAAGAAACAAACAACCCCATCAACAAGTAGGCAAAGAATAAGAACAGACACTTCTCAAAAGAAGACGTTTATGAAGTCAACAAACTTGAAAAAAAAGCTCATCATCACTGGTCATTAGAGAAATGCAAATCAAAACCACAATGCCATACCATCTCACTCCAGTTGGAATGGCAATCATTAAAAAGTCAGGAAAAAACAGATGCTGGCAAGGCTGTGGAGAAAAAGGAACACTTTTACATTGTTGATGGGAGTGTAAATTAGTTTAACCATTGTGGAAGACTGTGTGGCTATTCCTCAAGGATCTGGAACCATAAATACTATTTGACCCTTTACTGGGTATATACCCAAAAGATTAAAAATCATTCTACTATAAAGACACATGCACATGTATGTTTATTGCAGCACTACTTACAATAGCAAAGACTTGGAACCAACCCAAATGTCCATAAATGATAGACTGGATAAAGAAAATATGGCACATATACATCATGGAATACTATGCAGCCATTAAAAAGAATGAATTTGTGTCCTTTGCAGAGACATGGATGAAGCTGGAAGCCATCATTCTCAGCAAACTAACACAGGAACAGGAAACCAAACACTGTACATCCTCACTTACAAGTGGCAGTTGAACAATGAGAACATATGAACCCAGGGAGGGGAACATCACACATGGGGGCCCGTGAGAGGGTGGGGAGCAAGAGGAGGGAGAGCATTAGGACAAATACATAATGCATGTGGGACTTAAAACCTAGATGACCAGTTGATAGGTGCAGCAAACCACCATGGCACATGTATACCTATATAACAAACCTACATGTTCTGTACATGTATCCCAGAACTTAAAGTAAAATAAAATTTATATGTGTGTGTGTGTGTGCACACGCGTGTGCCTCATAACTCTTTGTGGTGCTTGTTGCTGTTCTTTCCGATGTGTAATACCTGAAATTCTTGAAAATACATAACCATCCAGGAATCACTCTTTTGAGTCCTAGTCTTACTGTTATGAATTGAATGTGTGTGTGTGTCATATGTTGAAGCCCCAAATTCTTATGTTGAAGCTCTAATCCCTAGTATGATGGTATTTGAGAATGGAGTCTCTGGGAGGTAATTAGATTTAGATAACATCATAATGATGGTAATATATTTTGGCTGTGTCCCCACCCAAATCTCATCTTGAACTGTAGTTCCCGTAATCACCATGTGTTATGGGAAAGACCTGGTGGAAGGTAATTGAATCATGGCGGGGGGGTGTCCCCCTATGCTGCTATTCTCATTATAGTAAGTTCTCATGAGATCTGATGGTGTTATAAAAGGTTTTTACCCCCTTCACGCCGCACTTCCCTTGCTGTCACCATGTGAAGAAAGACATGTTTGCTTCCCCTTCCACCATGATTGTAAGTTTCCTGCGGTCTTCCAGACATGCTGAACTGTGAGTCAATCAAACCCCTTTCCTTTATAAATTACCCAATCTCGGGTATGTCTTTTTTTAGCAGCGTGCAAACAAGCTAATACAGGTATGATTTCCATGAGGGGATTAGTGTATTTATAAGGAAAAGGAGAGAACAGAGTTGTCTCTCTCTCTCTCTCTCTCTGCCATGTGAGGACAGAGTGAGAAGGCACCCAACTGGGAACTAGGAAGAGAAAGCCCTCACTGGGGAACTGAATCAGTCAGTACCTTGACATTGAACTTGTCAGCCTTCAGAACTGTGTGAAATAAATTTCTGTTGTTTAAGCCACCTAGTTATGGTATTCTGTTATGCAGCTCCAGTTGACTAATACACTTACTAAACAACAATTAATCATCATTGTATTCATCTAAATGGAGGGCTAAATGAAATATATGTTTATAAACAGAAAACCAATGTGAACTTTTGGTACTTCTAAGGTGAGAAACTCCAAAATGTCAAAAATCAATTAAAGTAACCATTCACAAAAAATATTTGTGCCAGCTCCCTACAAAAAGGGAAAAAGAATACTCCTCATAGGGAAAATTTTTGTTGAATGTATTGCGCTCTGGGCATTTTTCTCCATTTCTCACATCCCCAAATTCCCCTTTTCAGGAATATAGCAATATATTTGATTAGATGAAAGCCTACCTAATGCCATCATTCTTGTATGGCTCTCAGTACAGACAGTATTTTTCCATTTGTTTCATAACAGCATGTTTTTCCCATTATTGGGATATCTGAGAGCACAGGAAAAAAAAATAAATTATTACCTTCTATACTATCAGAGAAGACTCTAAAGCCTATTCTAAAAATGTAATGGATCTTTTTTGAAAGAAGTTTTTGAAGAAACTTAGAAGACCATGCACTTGTGAATATAGATCCTCCACTTTATCCTAATGTGTCAGAGATTGTATGTGTGTATTGTTTCTGTAGAGATATCATCAAATGAACATCAGTTTGACAAGAAAATAAATATTATTTTTAAAGCAATAGCAATACATCGATGCTAGTGTTGTATTGATATCCATGGGCTCTGGATAATTTTAAGAACTGAAAGTCAAGGAAGAACTCAGGAGGTTCACAAATGGAAAGAAAACTGAATAGAGGAGAGTCTTGAATGTTAGGTTAAACTGACACTAGCTGTGAATCTGAAAAATTCATGAATATATGATTCAGTTTCCTCTCTCATTGAAATAAATGTCATTCCATATGAAAGAGGAAGTCAAATAAAATAAGTCAATGGATATTGAGAGTTAAAAGTTTTAAATAGGTACAGTTTAAGCACTGCTAGAATATAGAAAAATTGAACTCCTGTTCAGTTACTGGATAATATCCTTAGTGAGATTCCAGTCAACCAAGCACCCTACATGCTTCACACTATATAGTCTCTCTCTTGAAAATATCTGGTGAGGCAACTTAAAAAATTAATAACATGTACTTAATAACACGTATATTGTAACTGAGACCAAAAGGGATTATCCAGAATCACACTGTGTTTATATGTATTAACCCTGTACTTAAACTGATGTTCTATATGCAGTAGATAATATGCAATATAAAGTGTGATGTACAACTACCATTTACTGGCAAAATGATAATAAACATAGCAGATGCTTTCAGTGCTTCATCTATATCCTTGTCCTTGCCACCTGAGTGCATCCAAGCCAGTCGTCTAACTTTCAGCATCTGTATGTCTTTGTCTGAGAGCCTTCTCTCTTGCTACCATAGTCTAGTTTGTCATCAATGTGTTACCTGAAGTAGGCTCAGAGTGCTGGCTTACTAACACTACCACCCTCCTCTGTAGGCAGTCTTCAACATATTACCCACTGGAGTTGATGTATAAATGTCCCAGCTCCCTTGCACATTAAAGAACACTCTCAGACATGTGGTTTAGACTGACTCTGAATTTTCCCGGACAGATTAACCTCCAGTTGCCCACCCTTCCCTTTCTCATTTCTCCTCTCCCTTACTAATACTTCCTGTACCTCCCAAATAAATTAATTTTGCATTTGAGCTCTTGCTCAGGTGTTTTTTCTAGAACAGCCTAAATTAGGAGAATAATATTGTTCTCTCTCTCTCTCTCTCTCTCTCTCTATGTATATATAGGGGTGTGTGTGTGTGTGTGTGTGTATATATATATATATTTGAGATGGATATATATAGAGAGATATATATATATTTTTTGAGATGGAGTCTTGCCTTGTTTCCCAGACTGGAGTGCAGTGGTATAATCTTGGCTCACTGCAACCTCTGCCTCCCAGGTTCAAGCGATTCTCTTGCCTCAGCCTCCAGAGTAACTGAGATTACAGGCGTGCTCCACCATGCCTTTGTATTTTTAGTAGACATGGGGTTTCGCCACGTTGGACAGGCTGGTCTCGAACTCCTGACCTCAGGTGACCTGCCAGCCTCGGCCTCCCAAAGTGTTGGAATTACAGGCATGAGCCACTGCTCCCAGCCAACATTGTATTTTAAGTTATACTAGTATTGATGCTCCTGGATTCCTCCTCCTTTGCTTTGGGAAGGAGAAGAAGCCCCTCTTCATTCCTACCACTGTGGGGAGGTAGGTGTGTGGTGATGGGAATAATCTCTTTTTAAAAACCCTGAAGCACTCAAAAGGGTAGCCTTCTTTCCCTTAGTCCTTCCCTTAAAATATCTTGGGATGTGGGTGGAGTCTTGGTTGTTAGGATAGTCTTTGAACTGACGTTTCTAAGTGGTTCTTGAAAGGAGATGGATGGCATAGCCTTTGGTGGTTCTCTGAGCTCAGAATGTAGGACCTTTACCTATGCTGCAGGAAAATCCCACTTGGCCTCCCAGAACAGGTTTGTGGGTTAGGCCCTCTCCAGCACCAAGGTGAGAGGTTCTCAGAGAAATTCACAGGGACGTGGGAAAAACTTGTGGAGACATGGACAATGGTCTTGGGACAAGGGTGAGCTAGGACAGCTGGGGAATAAAAACACAGGCAAGAGGCAAGGCAGCATCCTCATTGTGTGCCCTAAGGAGGTGTAGAACAGCTTCTGCCTGTTGAGCAGTAGAGAATTGAGTCCTAGTAAAGCTGTTGGGGAGGAGATTGTTGGAGCCTGCATCTTGAATGGCAAGTATTTCCCTGGCTGAGGAGACTGGAGACTTGGAGAGGAGTAGGGAGGACTCTCGCAGAGAGAACAGGATATGCAAAGGCATTGAGACTTAAAATACTTTATGTGTGCACTCTGAGAAAGCATTTCTACAGTCCTTGTTGAGTGACACTACTGTTATCATTTATGGCATTGTGTATTTTAATTTTTAATTAGCAAATTGAAAATTGTTCTAGATACCAACAATGACAAGAATTATGACCATTTCTTTAAAACTTGAGTAGTAAAAGATCCTTCTCATAAAAAAAGAAAAAGTTTAAAAATGACTGAACCTGAAAGCTGCCATGTGATGGCTATTTAAGCCACAGTTTCTCTTCTGGCCTTTCTGACCTTTCCCTAAGACTCATGGTGATGCCAGTGCTTGTCATCTTCATCATCACTCATCTGTTCTCCCTGTAGGACATCCACGTCCAGATGTCAAGGCAGGGCAGCTGACTGGCAGTGTTAAGATGACTTTTATTTTGTTCTAAATGATGAATAATTGCTTTAGACAAAATGACTCATCACCTTCTACAGCCTTCCTGCTGACATAGAAAACCTTAAATTTCATAAGCCTTTTGATTGGTATCATATGAAAAGGATTGTTCAGCAGTAGGCCATCTTTTTAGTTATTTTTGCTTTTGTTTTCCAGCAGGACACCAGGGATTTCGTTTTCTAGCTAGCTGGAACACTGAGTGTTAGTTCTTAGGAATGCGTTGTTAGGTTTTATAACTCCATAGAACCCTGTTGTTCAAACAAGTGTTCATCTGTCAAGAATCCGAAAGGAATTGTCACACTGGGGATAACCATCATTCTGTGGGAATGTTAATGTCACTTTGCTGCCTGGATTTCTAAACCAGGATTGTGTTTTAATTTTTACTTTACGTAGGGCCATCTCTCCTCTACATTGGAAATAAATATCCAACAGAAGAGAAAATGATTAAATTATAATCTATTACTTTATTGTGTAATAAAAATGATTCAAAAATTTCTCATAGAAAACTTATTATTCTAATTACAATGTTAGTTGAAATCCTTATTCAAAATTGTACAATTATTGATTATTTAGAAATCAATAGAAAAATGGATAAAACTGAAAAGCAGCTAATATTCTTGTTATTTAGAGTTAAAAATTATGAAAGAGTTGAAAATAGTTGCTTAAGTAGGGCAAGAAATAGGATAGTAAAGAGACAATATTTTTCCTCCACAAGCCTTGTAAAACTGTTTGGCTCTAAATTACTTTATGAAAATTGTAAAGGGGCTATAAAGAGACTTGAAAGTTAAGAAGAAAATATTTTTTAAAGTGTATATTTGGTTTTTAATTAAAATTATACAAAAATTTAGATCGGTTTAATTTAAGGAGAATTACTTGAGACGTGCTAACCTGGGAAGAAGCCAGAAGCAACTTTTACCATCAATAGTATTTAAAACCTGTGAGCAAACACTAGGTCATAATCAAATGACTGCAGAGGATCCAGCCAGGGAGTGTGTCTGAAATGCACACTTAGTGAAGCTCTTCTAAGGTGACCATTGGAGCCAAAGTCAGAATTCAGAAAAGACCAGAGAGTTAAGGAATACAAGAGAAAAAGTGAGTCTGGCCAAATACTGGAAACAATACATCTATCAAGCTTATCCAACCCACCTTCTTTTGTCGTTGTTGTTTTGTTTTACTTTAGGCTTTTAGCAGCCTGAAACCATGGTTTTTAATTTCTGTCTCTAATGATAAGTGGAAAAGAGGGATGAGAAAGGGGTTTTACTGGCCCAACCAGAAACAGAAACTAAGAACCCATGACTATACCCGATTCTAGATTTTTATATGTTGTTGCTGTCATATTTTTGGGTGAACCTGTCCTATTTAAGGACTCCAGAAAGAAGGGGCTCCTATTTTCCTCCGAACTTCCATTTCGAGTTTAGTGTTAGAAAATTTGATGATTTATAGTACTTGCTGAGGTAGGCAGTGAGTTCTGAGGAATTGCCATCCCATGTCATTCCCAATGAACTGAGTCCTAGAAATGTCTTTGGTATTGCCAAAGGTCAGGTGCCTCTTCAATGATGGCTTCTCCTCATGTTCTTCTTTTTGGAATATCATCTGCTGCGGACTGGGATCTATACACGTGATTGTCATGGAAAGAGCTAGTTGGAGCTGACACGTCACCTTTACTGGCCGGTGGTGTTGGGTCTCCCATTTCTGGCTTGGATGGGTGGTATTAGCATAGTAGGAGGAGAGGCAGATATCATTCCCTCTTGGGTTGTCTCCTTAGTGCTTGGCACTGGCTGTGCTGGAGTAACTTCTGAAGGTTCTTTTAACAGGAGGAAATACTTTATAATCCTGTTAGATATTGACCTGGTGTCCACGTTGTAGGGAAAACATGGCAAAGAAGCAAGGATGGAAATGTCTGTGCTAAAGAAATGCTCGGTATAAAATTTACATCCCACAGTGACTTGGGAGTTAGACCAATTGCATTGTATGCAAAATAAGTATAAGAGAAGAAGTATTTGTTGTCCTGATGACATATATCAGACATTCATCTTTGAATGATGAGTAGCATAAAGGTGATTGCAAATGTAGAGGACTTACTATAGTGCCAAAAAAATGCAAATTGTGGGTAATTGGATAACTCATTGAGGAAAGATCTTAATAAGCAAATGGGCAGTGACTGGTGTGGACAGGACTAAATGATGATTTTGCAAATGGTTCTGATGAATTTACATTGTAGATAAAAATTTTATCCTTGGTTGTGGCTCACCCCTGTAATCCCAGCACTTTGGGTTGCTGAGGCAGGTGGATCACCTGAGGTCAGGAGTTCAATACCAGCCTGGTCAGCATGGTGAAACCTATCTCTACTAAAAATACAAAAATTAGCTGGGAATGGTGGCACACGCCTATAGTCCCAGCTGCTCAGGAAACTGAGGCAGGAGAATTGCTTGAACCTGGGAGGTGGAGGTTGCAGTGAGTCGAGAGTATGCCACTGTACTCCAGCCTGGGTGACAGAGCAAGATTCTGTCTCAAAAAAAAAAAAAAAACAACAACAAAAAATTATCCTTAACTGGAAAAAATTCTTCTGAAAGAACTGGCTATTGACACTGCAATTTGATGCCAAAGAAATTTATGAAATCTCTACCCGTAAGTATTCCATGTTTACAGTAATGACAGTCAGTAATTATTGATTCTATGTGCTAAACTCTGTGATAAAAGTCCTAGATGCATTATCTCATTATATACAAGCTAAGTATTGGTATCATCCTGCTTTTACAGATGGGGAAACTGTGGCACAGATACGTTGTTGCACGGTTACTCAGTAAGTGATGAAGTTGCATAAAAAAAAGTTCCGCTGGCCAGGTGCGGTGGCTCACACCTGTAATCCCAGGACTTCGGGAGTTTGGGAGGCCGAAGTGGGCAGATCATGAGGTCAGGAGTTTGAGACCAGCCTGACCAACATAGTGAAATCCCGTTTTTATTAAAAATACAAAAATTAGCTGGGTATGGTGGCACACACCTGTAATCCCAGCTACTCGGGAGGCTGAGACAGAAGAATTGCTTGAACCCAGGAGACAGAGGTTGCAGTGAGCTGAGATTGTGCCACTGCACTCCAGCCTGGGTCACAAGAGGAAGACTCTGACTCAAAAAAAAAAAAGGTTCTGTTAACCAAAGGTCACAGTAGAAAGGGCATGGTGGAGGTCTATCTGACTAGAAATGGACTATGGAAGTTTTAACTCTGGCATTTCTGTTTCTACACTTAGTAACAAATAATAAATCAATATTAATTTTCTCTTCCATTGGTACAAATAGAAAAACTGTTGTATACTCTGTTCATGTATATTTCTGTTAGCTTTTCTGCCATGTCACCTTTTAAAATATCAAACAGATGAATAAAAGTCATGTTTCATTTAAAAATAGCTCTTTCTTCCTTCTAGCTGTTTGAGTCAGTGCTAGCTCTCACTAATAAAGAGAGATGGACTAGTTAAAATGTTAATGTTAAATGATAAGTTTTAGGGAGTATTCTCTTTTCGAGATACTGAAGTATAAGGTCTGTAACAGTAGCAATGATTGATGATGTTCTCTAAGGAAACCAGACCTCTATAAAATTGTAGGAATAACTAATGGTTACTAATTATTCCTCTGTTTACATGGCAGAATTTGCCCTCTATTATTCATGGATTTTTCAGTATATGCCATATTTAACCAGACACTTGCGATTTTTTAAATGATGATATTCTAGTATTTGCATTTATTTCTCTCTCTCTCTCTATTTTATATATAGCCTACTATGTATATATATGCCTACTATGTGCTAGATACTGTGCTAAGTTCTAGACATAAAGATTGAATAAGGTGACACAATCCTTATTTTCACAGGTGTTTCTTACTTTCATGTGATTCTGCTGGAGGCAAATATAAAACAGATAATTTTACAAATAAACAGTTGTTTAATTACAATGCTGATAGACTGTCAAGGAAAAGCATAAGGTTTATGAAATGTCAGGGAGACTAATTCTAATACTAAGGTTACACAGGGAAGAGGGAGCCAGATCATGCAAAGGCTTGTAAACCTTTAGTGAACTTTATTTTGATATCAAAAGTAGTCATCAGGTAAAGATACTGAATAGATAAGCATTTCCAGCAAAAGACTACTGAAATAGTGAAGTCATCAGATGATAGAGTCTTGTCTTAGTGTGGTGGTCTCTGAAAAAAAAAAAAACGAAGGGACATGTTAGAAAGTTGAGTATGTATTAGAGGGCCTGGTTATGAGATCTTGGGATTTGAAATAACAGGAAATTTGGGTGTGAAAAACTAGCTTTGATTTTTGACATGTCAAATTCCACATGACCTTGGAGTATTCACAGGAACTCTTTATAATAAATAAGGCATGGTGTCCTGGCTAAAAAATTGGGAACCATTCCTAGGATTTCTGTGAATAGCTTTTACACTTGAGTAAGTCCAAGGAAGGGGCAGATCTTTTAAATCTGCACCAAGGTGGAAAGTGTCTGTGCATCTATAGTGTTGCATCTGGTGCCTAGAAGTTTTGTCAGTTTTGCATTCACACATGTGCTGTATGACCTAAGAGAAATTTAAATGTGGAAATTGGCTGAACTCTTGAGGAATACATGCAAAAGGAGAGATTTAGGAGGCCATTATAAGTGAGTGGGAAGAAGGGGACGAACAGGTCTATCTGATGAAAATGTAATAATGTGAAAAGAAGGTAGCAATTAAAGCAAACACAGAAGACATCAAGGAGGAAGAAGTCAAGAGTCAAATGCAGCAAAATTTTGAAAAAGAGGTTTGGATGAGGAAGAATTACTGAATTTGGTGACTGGGACTTTAATTAGAGAATTTAGAGAAAGTTGTGAGAGTAGAAGCTAGATTTATTTCATTTATACATTCATTCATTGGATTTAAGCAGATTTTTTAAAAGGTGGGATGTAGAGGAAGCCACCTTTACGAAGATTCATTCAAGGAAAGCAAAATCTAATTATCATTAAATTAATAGTAAAAAAAAATTGGTGCATGAGAAGAGGTTAAACTAAAAGTTAAAAAAAAAATCAGTGCATGAGGACAGATATTGTAAAAGAAAAGGAATACTTATGGAAGTAGAACTTCAGAGATTTGAGAAGAGAAGGAAGAACAGCTAATTACAGGATTAGCTAGTATAATTTTCAACATGGATTCATTACTAGGAGAAAGTTTGTTTGATAGGCTGAGAGTAGAGAGCCTAGAAATAGAAAGAAAAGACTAGATTTGGTTAAATTATTTAAGAGTTTTTATTTCTAATGTTATCTGTACAGTCCCTTAAATAGTTTTACTATAAATGAAGAGCCAATTTATGAAGACATTAGTGGGAAATAAGTTCTGAAAAATCAATTTTATGTTCATGTAAACTGTATTATGGTTTGTAGTTTTCAGAGTTAAATTTATTGTTTTATCTTTTAAAATCATCTTATTCATATGGTAAATCTGAAAAAAATATTTTAATCAGATGAGCAATGGAGATATTAGTGTTTCCATATACTAGCAACAGATATTTGAAAAACAAAACCAAAATAACATGTTTTATAACAGCATCAAAATATTATATGCTTATGAATAACCTTAATAAAAGTATATATGACTTTATACAGTAAACTAAAAAATATTTCTAAGAGAAATTTCAGGAAATCAAAATAAATGGAAGTTCAGCCCATTTTTATGAATGAGACCATTCAATATTTTTAAGATGCAAATTCTACCAATTTGATGTTTAAACTCAATGCAACCCCTTTTAAAATAGCAACAGGCTTTTTTTCTTTTTTTGGGTAAACATGTCAATGTGATTTTAAACTTTATTAAAAAAAAAACCTAGAATAAATAAAAAGGTCTTGCAAAAGAAAAATATTGGAGGACTTATAGTATTTGACTTCAAGACATAGTACAAAGTGATGGTAATTAAGAGAGTGTAATATTAGTATAAGGATAGAAAAATAGGTCAATAAAACAGAATAGAGTTCAGAAACAAACCCATCATATATGGTCAATAAAGTTTTCAACAAAAATGTTGAATTGTCAATGAGGAAAGAAAAGTGTTTTCAGGAAATTGTGCTGGATAAGCACATGAAAATTAATCTTAATCTTAATTAATTACCTCACACCATTTGCAGACATTATTTTGATATGGATTGTATACTTAAACATAAAAGTTGAAAGTATAAATATTCTAGAAGAAAATGAATAAAATGGACTTAATACAAATTTTAAAACCTCTGCTTTTTAAAAGACACCATTTGATCCAGTAATCTCATTACTGGGTATATACCCAAAGGATTATAAATCATTCTACCATACTGACACATTCACACATATGCTTATTGTGGCACTGTTCACAATAGCAAAGACTTGGAACCAACCCAAATGCCCATCAATGATAGACTGGATAAAGAAAATGTGGCACATATACACCATGGAATACTATGCACCCATAAAAAAGGAGGAGTTCATGTCCTTTGCAGGGACATGGATGATGGTGGAAACCATCATTCTCAGCAAATTAACACAGGAACAGAAAACCAAACACCACATGTCCTCACTCATAAGTGGGAGCTGATCAATGAGAATGCACGGGCACAGGGAGGGGAACATCACACACCAGGGCCTGTCAGGGGGTGGAGGCTAGGGGAGGGATAGCATTAGGAGATATACCTAATGTAGATGACGGGTTGATGGGTGCAGCAAACCACCGTGGCACATGTATACCTGTGTAACAAACCTGCGTGTTCTGCACATGTACCCCAGAACTTAGTACAATAAAAAATAAATAAATAAAAAGAAAATTAAAGGTAAACTATAGACTAGCTGATACTTGCAACACATATATCAGGCACAGGACTTGTATTCAGTATATATAAATAACTACAGTTCAATGTTAAGAAGGCAATCACCCAATTATATTTGGCAAGATATCTGAACAGAAACTTCACAAAAGAAGATATGAAATAGCCATTAAGCATACACAAAAAAACTGCTTAGCATCATTAGTCATAGGAAGATGCAAATTAAAGCCACAATGAAGTGTCATCTTGCCCCCGCTAAAGTGGTTGCTGAAGATGAAAAGCAATAGAAACAATGAGGGTAGGAATGTAAAGTAGTAACATCTCTCTGGACAACTCTTGGCAATTCTTTATCAAGTTAAATGTGTAACTATCCTAGCACCCAGCAATTTTACTCCCAAGTATTTGTCCCAAAGAGATGAAAATATGTGTCCAGAAAAATGACACATAAAAGAATGTTTATGTGTCATTATATATGAATAAAGGTGTCGTATAGCACCTTTTTCAGGTGCTATAAACATTATTTATAATAGCCCAGAACTGGAGACAACCTAAATGCCTATCAACAACAACAAAAAGAATCAACAAATTGTGGTATTCATACCATAAAGTAATACTCAAAAAGAACAAACTTAATACCTGCTATGACATGGATGAACCTTAAAAACATGTTGAGTGAAAGAAACCAGACACAAAAGACTGCAAATTGTATTATTTCATTCATGTGAAGTTCACAAATAGGCAAAACTAATCTATGGTGAGAGAAATCAAAACAGGGGCTACCCATGGGAAGGTGTTATGAAACTCATAGAAAGATCTGTGAAATGCAGTACACATAATGTTTACATAAACAAATAAATAAATTGCCTCTGTGAAAAACAACAGCTAATCAAATTGTTAGACTTTCTATAGGCCAGGTAATTTTTTTACTGGGGAGGCTGTATGCCATAGAGGTAAAAAGCATAGGCTCAGCAATCAGACTCTCCGGGGGTTGGAATCCTGAATTCACTACTTAGGCACTTTAAGCAAGATATGGAACATCTCTGATAATTAATTCATTTATCTGTAAAATGGTGTTTTTGTTTGCATTTTGCATTCATCCTTTTCTCTTGCAGTTTGTTTGCTTGTTTGCCTCCACCTGAATTTCTGGCTGAGAAACTGTGGTTTGCACTTTTTGTTAAGCCTCTTATCTTGTGATGATGCCAGGGATGGTTCAGATTTAGTCTGACATTGACGTAGCCCAGGTGTCTGCTAAGTGGCTGTCTCTGCTCCCACCACAGCCCTTGACAATGGCTACAAGCTTCTTTGAAGCTGAATTCTTGGCCAGAGAAGTCCTTTCTATGCCTGGTTTCACAGAGGGCTGGTATGCAGGAATCTCAGAACTCACTACTCAAGGAAACTCTTAGTATCCTTTCACCTTAATAATCCAGAGCTTAGTAGTTTCCAGGACCAGTTCTGCCTCCCAGTGTCTACTTCTGTTCTGTTCCTGGCCCACGTATTTTAGAGATTTGTTTTTTGTTGTCGTTGTTGTTTGTTTGTATTGATATGGAGTCTCACTCTGTCGCCTAGACTCGGGTACGGTGGCGCGATCTTAGCTCACTATAACCTCTGCCTCCCAGGTTAAAACGATTCTCCTGCCTCACCCTCCCGAGTAGGTGGGACTGTAGATGCGGGCCACCACGCTCGGCTAATTTTTGTATTTTTAGTAGATACGGGGTTTCTCCATGTTGATCAGGTTGGTTTCGAACACCTGACCTCAGGTGATCCACCCACCTCAGCTTCCAAAGTGCTGAAATTACAGGCGCTAGCCACCACGCCGGGCCGAGAGAACTGATTTGTATTTTTAAATTAAAGCATTTGTTAATCTCTTCTTGATTTTGTTAGAGGGTGTTGTGTGGGGAGATATTCTGCGTTTTACTGATGGGAAGCAAGGCATGCTTCTTAAGATTTTAATTTAAAATGTTACCAATATTTCTACTATGTGAATGATAACAAATGATAATCTCTCTTAGAGCTAACATGTGAGGGCTACTGCCTGTAAAGTTTATATAAGAAAGTAAATTAGAGGTTTGGTGGTTTAAGCACTTAGCCTGGTTTTGTCAACACTACTTGTGCCATCATGGTCAAATCATTTACTTTTTTTGAGTGTAAATGTTCTAATTTATAAAGCTGACCTGAGCTAGATAAACTCTAATATCCCTTTCATTAAAAAAAAAAAAAAATGCCAGACTGGGAGTGGTGGCTTATGCCTGTAATCCCAAGACTTTGGGAGGCTGAGGCGGGCAGATCACCTGAGGTCAAGAGTTCGAGACCAGGCTGGCCAACATGGCAAAATCCCACCTCTACTAAAATACAAAAGTTAGCCAGGTGTGGTGGCAGGTACCTGTAATCCCAGCTACTTGGGAGACTGAGGCAGGGAGAATTGCTTAAACCCAGGAGGTGGAGGTTGCAATGAGCCAAAATTGGGCCACTGAGCTCCAGCCTGGGTGGCAGAGAGAGACTCTGTCTCAAAACAAACAAACAAACAAACAAACAAACAAAAAGAGGTTGTTAACAGGCAAATCATAGGCCTCCTTTGATTTACCCATACACGGTCCTTTAATTTTTTTAAAATAAAATTTATTTCTTAGAGAAATTTTTGTTCACAGGAAAACTGAGTGAAAATTACAGAGTTCCCATGTCCCATATAACCCCTGTGTTCACACATACACAATCTCCCCCATTATCAACTTCCTGCACCACAGTTGTACATTATTTTTTCATTTTTTTTTTCTTGGCATGTTTGTTTTTTGTTTTTGCTTTTTAGAGATGGGGGTCTCACTATATTGCCCAGGCTGGTCTCAAACTCCTAAGGTCAAGCAATCCTCCCACCTTCACCTCTGAAAGTGTTGGGATTATAGGTGTGAGCCACCACACCCGGCCTCACAATGGTACATTTGTTACAAATGACAAACCTTTATTGACCCATCATCACCTAAAGTCCACAGTTTACAGTGGGATTTGCTCTTGATATTGTACATTCTATGGATTTTGTCAGATGTTTACTGCTATAGTCACCATTATAGTTTCACACAGAATAGTTTTACTGACCTAAAAGTTCTCTGTGCTCTATCTATTCGTACCTCCCTCCCCACTGACCCCTAGCAACCACAGATCTTTTTACTGTCTCCATAATTTTACCTTTTCCAGAATGCCATATAGTTGGAATCATGCAGTATGTAGCCTTTTCAGAATGGCATTTTTCACTTTATAATATGCATTTAAATTTTTTCCATGTGTTTTCATGCTTGATATTTCATTTCTTTTAGCACTAAAGACTATTCCATGTACCACAGTTTGCTTATCTATTCACTCACTGAAGTACATCTTGGTTGCTTCCAAGTTTTGGCAATTGTGAATAAAGTTTCTGTAAATATCCCTGTTCATGCTTTTGTGTGTATATAAATTTTTAACTTTTTTGGGTAAAGACTAAGGAGCACAGTTGTTGAACTGTATGGTAAAATTATGTTCACTTTTGTAAGAAACTGCTGAATTGCCTTCCAAAGTGCTGTACCACTTTTCATTCTCATCAGCAATGAATGAGCATTCCTGTTACTCTATATCCCCAATAGCAGTTAATGTTGTATTTTGTTTTTAGTCATTCTAATGATGTGTAGTTCAATGATATCTCATTGTTATACTTATTTCCAATTCTCTAATGACATATGAAGTTGAACATCTTTTTATTTGCTTAATTACCATCTGTGTATCTTAGTTGGTAATATATCTTTTCATATCCTTGGCCTATTTTTAAATTGGGTTGTTTGTTTTCTTATTGTTGAGTTTTTTTTTGTTTTTTGTTTGTTTGTTTGTTTGTTTTTTTGAGACAGAGTCTCACTCTGTCACCCAGGCCGGAGTGTAGTGGTACGATCTCAGTTCACTGCAACGTCCGCCTCCCGGGTTCAAGTGATTATCCTGCCTCAGCCTCTCAAGTAACTGGGACTACAGGTTCCTGCCACTGCGCCCAGCTGATTTTTGTATTTTTAGTAGAGACAGGGTTTCACCATCTTGGCCAGGCTGGTCTCGAACTCCTGACCTCATCATATACTTGCCTCAGCCTCCCAAAGTGTAGGTATTATAGGCATGGGCCACTGCGCCGGGCTTATTGTTGAGTTTTAAAAGCTCTTTGCATATTTTGGATAACAGTTATTTATTAGATGTGTACTTTGCAAATATTTTCTCCCAGTCTGTTTCTTGAATTCTCATTCTCTTGATATACGCATATATATGTATATACACACGTACATATACATTTCTTTTGCAGAGTAGAAGTTTTTAATTTTAATGAAGTTCAGCTGATCCATTTTTTTCCCCAGATAATGTCTTTGGTGTTGTATCTAAAATGTCATTATTATACTCAAAGTCCATTAGGTTTTCTCCTATGTTATTTTCTAGAAGATTTATAGTTTTGCATTTTACATTTAAGTCTATTATCTGCTTAGAGTAATTTTTGTTCAAGGTATAAGGTTCGTGTCTAGATTTATTGTTTTTTTACATGTTCATTTCCAGTTGTTCCAGCATCATTTATTGAAAAAAAACTTCTTTTAAATATTTTAATGCTGGTTCCTAGCATTTAAAAATGAGGAGATTTTACATAAAATATCTTGTTCATCTTCCCTTGAAAAAAAATTTAAAGAACTGGAAACACAGTCCACTTTGCCACATGGTGCCCATAGTAGGCACTAAGTAGTGTTAGCCTCTATTAGTTGGGTCATATGTTCCATGGGCTCCTCATTCCCTGTTGTATTCTATATTGTCAATGTGTTGATTCATTTGTGTTACTTCATGGCCTCCACAGGCTTTTGAGTCTAGGCTGATAGTTCTCTAACTTTAGTTTGTACAAGAACCACCAATGGAGATGAAAAACCATGAGTGCCATCTCTAGAGATTCTAATTCATCGGGTCTCTGGTAGAGTCAAATAATCTGTATGTTGCTGAAACAGCATCACAGATGATGTATCTAATAGCAACTGTGACCTTCAATAGTTGCTGCTTTAGGCTATTTTACACAGCAATTGTATTACTACCTTGGATGTTAAAACATGAATTTCTGATATATAGATCACAAACAGTTTTAATAAATAAAATATCACGTGTGCTTTGTCTTTAAATCAATGATTCTTAACTTGGAATCTTCCTAAAGGAGTTTCATGTTTTGTATACGAACATGTGGTAGGCACTGTTGGATTTTGTATGAGGGAAGCAATGTACCCCACTAGAAATTCACATTTCTTAGCCTCCCTTGCAGCTAGGACTACACATGTGACACATTCTGGCCAGTAGAAGATAGGTAGAAGTTACTGGATAAAAGAAATGGACTCAACTGAAGAAAGCTTTTGTCCTCTATCCTTTCCTTTTCCCTGTCTGAAATACAGATTCATGTTGGAAGTAGATCATATGTCTTGTTAAAGATTGCTGAGCAGAAAAGTGAAAGGCCACAGGTCTGCTTGTATTGTGGAACTGCTATAACCAGTCCTATATTGCTTAACTCTGGGGGGAAAAAAATCCCCTACTTTGCTCAAGTGATTAGTCTGGTTTTCTTTTTTTCATTGTCAGATTCTATCTTAACTGACAGGGTACATTTTCCCTCTGTAGAAAAGGTTCCCTTTTTCGTATTTTCAAAGGGATTTATGATCCTTACAATAAAGAAAAACTTATTTTCTCACATGCACTGGTTAGGACATTATATTGGAATTCACAAAACAAAGTAATCAATGTACCAAAGCTTATATTTTCTTTTATTTATTTATTAATTAATTATTATTATTATACTTTAAGTTCTAGGGTACATGTGCATAACATGCAGGTTTGTTACATATGTATACTTGTGCCATGTTGGTGTGCTGCACCCATCAACTCGTCAGCACCCATCAACTCGTCATTTACATCAGGTATAACTCCCAATGCAATCCCTCCCCCCTCCCTCCTCCCCATGATAGGCCCCGGTGTGTGATGTTCCCCTTCCCGAGTCCAAGTGATCTCATTGTTCAGTTCCCACCTATGAGTGAGAACATGCGGTGTTTGGTTTTTTGTTCTTGTGATAGTTTGCTAAGAATGATGGTTTCCAGCTGCATCCATGTCCCTACAAAGGACACAAACTCATCCTTTTTTATGGCTGCATAGTATTCCATGGTGTATATGTGCCACATTTTCTTAATCCAATCTGTCACTGATGGACATTTGGGTTGATTCCAAGTCTTTGCTATTGTGAATAGTGCCGCAATAAACATACGTGTGCATGTGTCTTTATAGCAGCATGATTTATAATCCTTTGGGTATATACCCAGTAATGGGATGGCTGGGTCATATGGTACATCTAGTTCTAGGTAGTACCATTCAGGACATAGACATGGGCAAAGACTTCATGTCTAAAACACCAAAAGCAATGGCAGCAAAAGCCAAATTTGACAAATGGGATCTAATTAAACTAAAGAGCTTCTGCACAGCAAAAGAAACTACCATCAGAGTGAACAGGCAACCTACAGAATGGGAGAAAATTTTTGCAATCTACTCATCTGACAAAGGGCTAATATCCAGAACCTACAAAGAACTCAGACAAATTTACAAGAAAAAAACAAACAACCCCATCAAAAAGTGGGCAAAGGATATGAACAGACATTTCTCAAAAGAAGACATTCATACAGCCAACAGACACATGAAAAAATGCTCATCATCACTGGCCATCAGAGAAATGCAAATCAAAACCACAATGAGATACCATCTCACACCAGTTAGAATGGCAATAATTAAAAAGTCAGGAAACAACAGGTGCTGGAGAGGATGTGGAGAAATAGGAACACTTTTACACTGTTGGTGGGATTGTAAACTAGTTCAACCACTATGGAAAACAGTATGGCGATTCCTCAAGGATCTAAAGCTTATATTTTCTAAAGAAATTTGTATCAGTCAGAATTAATTTATCTGAAAGGAGATGGAATGAAACTTCAGCATGTATTTATTCCAACATCTGAAATACCCAAGTAAAGCAGGGATAGTTCTTTATAGAAAGTGACAATAAATACTAATGATTTACTATATTTATATTATTCTTTGTATTTTTCAAGACACTTTCAAATGAAGTACGTGGACCTGTGCCTTGGTGACAATATTCAAAAGTGTATTGTGCTATCTAATAGTGTTTCTCATTTAAAATATTTTTTTCTTTAATTAGCTAGTCAATATGTTCTACAAGAAGAAAAATCAAACAATTTCATAGTGCCAAGGTTAGGAGGAGCAGGAAAAGTCATCTACTGTCTAGACTGCTGAGTTGTAAAATTTGGCTATAGCCAAATACCTTTGGTCAAAAGTATCAAACGTGAAGATGAGGATTCATGAAAGGTGGAGTATTGCAGGGTGTCAGGGCAGGGGGAGGGGAGTGAAAGCAACTTATCTCAAAAGAACACAGCAATCCCAGAGTAGACGAATACAGAGAGGAAAGAGGAAGGACACATTTTTCAGATAGCAAAGCCCTGTCTCAGCAGGCTTGGCGAAGATGAAAGTGGAGGTACATTATAGGAAGCTTTCAGTTTCAACTTGGAAATCTGTCATGTCTTTTCTGTTGTTGTTTATTGCTGCTTAGTTTCTGAGGGTCTCTGCCTCACATTCTTAGAATAACCAAATGGCTTAAAGCTCTGAGTGGAGGCAGTTGTCATCTGAGAAGGCTCTTCTAGCAAGAAAGGTCCAACTCTGCCTATGAAAGCACCGATTCTGGCCATGCGTTGGGCTGGTTCTCTCACAGTTGTTTCCTCATTGATCACGTAGGTGCTTAAGAGTTATAATATTTCAGAACATCACAGCTAGAAAAGACCTTAGAAATCTTCTAGCCCGGAGTTTCCTAAACTGTATTCCATACATTAGAAGACATTTTGTGAAGAAAAGTTTACGTCATCAGGTGAGTTAGCTACTATCAGAGCTAAGCAGGTTTCTTAGTGCAGGACTTCCAACAGTTTTCGGTGTGTTTAATGTGCATATAAACGCCTTGGGGGTGGAAGATAAGGCCCCTCAGAACTCTGGTTCAGCAGGAACCTAAGGAATAATGAAATAAAAATGGTTATTGTTCTGCATGACAAAATAAGGGGAATCCTTTTTTTCTTTTGAGAGATAAAGAGAATCTAGGGAGAAAGGAAACAGTGAGATGATGTGAGGGAGGAAACCAGATGAGGTGAAGTATAATTTGAAGTTGGGTAGTGTGATACCTCCAGTTTTGTTCTTACATTTTCATGGTCTTCTCCACGCCCAGCTCTACACATGCTTTTGCTATTTGTTACTGCTTTGATACAGATATGAAATCCAGATCTTTCACGGATTTCCACTGAAAATACTCTTTTGAATACTGCATTTGTGGCCAAAAATGAGTTTCCTAAAAACTTGAGAATGACAGAGGAGGTTTAAGTTATAGCAATAGCAGCAACTTCACAGTAAATAGCAGGCAGCCTCCAGTCCTTTAGAACCTAATTCTGGTATATTTCTGAGGCCCTTCACCTCATACTAAGAGAAATTCACATATGGGATATAAAGCTAAAATTTTCACATTATTTTGTACAAAGTAAAAATGACTTGAATACTAACCACAGAATATTAAGTGGCTTCCACTAGATCAGCATTCCCAACGTGTATCCTGTGCCCCAATCCTGTGAGTAAATTTGTAGACTAAAAAAATGGGATCCATGATGAAGACATTTTGAGAAGCCCTGCTTTTTTGCTAATGTTCATTCTAGTTGGGATGAGGTGATATCTCATTGCAGTTTTGATTTGTATTTCCTTGACGATTGTAATGTCAAGCAAATTTTCATGTATCTATTGGCCATCTATCTATATGCCTTTTTTATAAATATCTGTTCAGATCCTATGACCACTGAATAAATAAATAAATATCTATCTATATATCTTCTTTATAAATATCTATTCAAGTCCTTTGGCCCCAGAAGCAAATAAACAAATCAATTTATTTGCTTCTTTGAGTTCATTTATATTCTGGATATTAACTCCTTACCAGATGCATACTTTGGAAATATTTTCTCCCAGTCTGTGGGTTGTCTCTTTACTCTGTTGATTATTTCCTTAGCTGTGCAGAAGCTTTTTCTTTAGATGTCATCCCATTTGTCTATTTTTGCTTTTGTTGTCTGTACTTTCGAGTTCTTATCCAAAAATCTCCTTGCCTGGACCAATGTAATGAAGGATTTTCCTTTGTTTTCTTCTAGTAGTTTCATAGTATTGGGTCTTACATTTACGCTTTTAATTCATTTTGAGTTGGTTTTTGCATACAGTAAGATATAGGGGCCTAGTTTCATTTTTGTGCATATGAATATCTAGTTTTCCCAGCACCATTTATTAAAGACTGTCCTTTCTCCAATGTTTGGCACCTTTTCCAAAAAAAAAAAAAAAAAAAAAAGAGAAATGTGATTGTGAAGTGTGTGGGTTTATTTCTGTGTTCTCTATTTTGTTCCATGTGTCTATTTTTATGCCTACATTATGCTGTTTTGGTTACTATAGTTTTGTAGAATATTTTGGAGTCTGGTAGTAAAATGCCTCAAACTTTATTTTTTGTTTGTTTGGTTTTTTTGCTCAAGATTACTTTGGCTATTTGAGATCTTGTGTGTTTCCACATGAATTTTGGGATTTTTTTCTGTGAAGAATGTCATTGATATTTTGATAGAGATTACACTGAATCTGTAAATCACTTTGGGAAGTGTGAACATTTTAACAATATTAATTCTTCCAATTCATGAACATAAGATATCTTTCCATTTATTTGTGTGATCTTCAATTTCTTTCATTAATGTTTTATAGTTTTATTGTCTAGACCTTTTGCCTACTTGGTTCAATTTATTTCCTGTTGTTTAATTTTTTGTAGCTATTGTAAATGGGATAGCTTTATTGATTTTTTTCAGATACTTTGCTATTGGCATATAGAAACACTACTTGTTTTTGTATATTGATTTTGTATCCTGTAACTTTACTGAATTTATTTATCAGTTTTAATCATTATTTTTGTGAAATCTTTAGGCTTTTCTATATACTGTAAATGGTCATATCATCTACAAACAGGGACAATTTGACCTCCCTCTTTTCTCTTTTCAATTTGGATGGCCTTTATTTCTTTCTCTTGCGAATTTCTCTGGAAACTGCCCAGTCTTTAGTGTATTTAATTTGATTGTAACTTTGAAGAGTTGGGAAATATTGAAACAGCATTTTTTTTTCCATGAAAAGTTTTTTATTGTGGTAAAATATTCCTAGCATAAAATTTACCAAATTAACTATTTTTAAATGCATATTTTAGTGGCATAAGTATGTTTACATTATTGTGCAACCATCATCATCACCCATCTCCAGAACTCTTTTTATCTTGCAAAACTGTACCCATTAAAAAATAGTCCCACATTTTTCTTTCCCCTGAGCCCCTGGAAATCAACAATTTACTTCCTCTCTATATAAATTCCCTGCTGACTCCAGGAAACATATGCATACAGTATGTTCCTGGGGAAAGGACAGTCTTCAGTAAATGGTGCTGGGAAAATGGGCTATTCATATGCAGAAAAATGAAACTAGGCCTCTGTATCTCACCATTTTGAGTTGCAAAAACCAACTCAAAATGGATTAAAAGCTTAAATGTAAGGCCCAATCTACTCTTTCTATAAATTTGCCTACTCCAGGAAACTTATATACACACAGTTGTAGATGACATGACCACACACACACACACACACACACACGCAACACACAAGTATTTGTCCTTTTGTGACTGGTTTATTTTATTTAGCATAATGTCTTCAAGGTTCATTCAAGTTGTAGCATATGCTAAAATTTTATCCTTTTTAAAATCTGAGTAATGTTCCATTGTCTGTATTGCAAAAGTTGTCAGAATCAAAATGGAGTCACTTGTGTTAAAACCCTGAAAAACAGAGCCAGTGAAGGCCATGAAGAGATGGTTCTCATGCGTGTATACCTGATAACAAGAACTATCACAAGACTGCAAAATACTACAACCTTGCACAAAGGCCACACAACCTTACAAAAAATTACTTGGGTGACAACATCTGCCCAGGTACTGTCTGTCCAAACTTGGACTGATGCCATCTTTGTTATTGATCACTGTAATCAAGAATAATTATCTCAAAACAATTATATAGTCTTCATTTTGCCTTTAAAAACTTCCCCTTACCTCAACCTCTTTGAATATGCACATAGTTTACCATGGCATACATATTTTCATTGCAATGCTA
Source organism: Macaca thibetana thibetana (assembly GCF_024542745.1). Classification (NCBI taxonomy): domain Eukaryota; kingdom Metazoa; phylum Chordata; class Mammalia; order Primates; family Cercopithecidae; genus Macaca; species Macaca thibetana. The sequence continues at coordinate 57,172,356 of NC_065579.1, forward strand.
CTTCCAACAAATATAGTTTTCCTTTAGAGAACCTATTTCTCAAACTGTTAGTTTGACAGTATATACTGCTTTTTGTTTGTCCATGTAACTGTTGATAAATGGAACAACTGTTGATAGACACTTGGGTTGCATCCACCTTTTGGCTATTGTGAATAATGCTGGTGTGAACATGGGTGTGAAAATATCTCTTGAGTCCCAGTCTTCAATTCTTTTGTCTGGGTAGGCAGAAGTAAAATTGCTGGATAGTATGGTAATTTTATTTTTATTATTTTATTCAACAAACAGCATATTGTAACTCTGCTAGTTAATGTAAGAATTATCTGAGTCAGTATACCATCACTAATACCTTCAGAAAAAATGGAAAGTTTTGAAGTAAGCAGTTACTCAATTGTGAAACCGACAGAAGAAAGGTACTTTTTAAATTTTTTAAATTTTTTTTATTTTTAGATGGTAGTCTCCTTCTGTCGCCCAGTGGTGCAATCTCAGCTCACTGCAAGCTCCGCCACCTCCCGGGTTCACGCCATTCTCCTGCCTCAGCCTCCTGAGAAGCTGGGACTACAGGTGCCCGCCACCATGCCCGGCTAATTTTTTTTATATTTTTAGTAGAGACGGGGTTTGGCCGTGTTCGCCAGGATGGTCTCGATCTCCTGACCTCGTGATCCTCCCGCCTCGGCCTCCCAAAGTGCTGGGATTACAGGCATGAGCCACCGCGCCCGACCAAGAAAGGTACTTTTATGTACCTTCTCCAGAAGAGGTCATAATTAATTTCACACAATAACATGGCTTCTCTCCGGGCACCTGCCATTGAACTACAGTGTTAATTCATGAAGGTATAAACATGACAAGAATTAAAGTTTTCTACTGTTTGTTAACATCACTTCGTCAACCTACTCTTGAAACCCTGAATCTGGGACACTTAAATCCTGTCCCCTCATCTTAATGCTCATCCTTACCCAAGACCATGGAGCCTATGCTATTACTAGTTAGGAGTACTTCAAGGAACATCCGTTCAGTAGTTGGCTCAGCATCAAGTCAGCCATTTTATTCACGACCATATTAATTGTCTATAAGGACACCAGGGTGTGTTTTAGTTTTAGATTATTTTCAGTCTAATAAAGCTGTAGAGGCTGACTCAGCAAAATGTTATTAGCTTTAAGAAAGAATAAAGTACATGGAGCACACACTTATGCATAAAAACAGTGTCATGGAGGCCACAAGCTCCCAGATGCTGCTTCATGATCACTGTTACCACATGAGATATGCTTCCATCATATGGGATAAGAACTGGCAGACATTTGAGTCATATCAGCACAGGACAGACCTAGGGGCTTGGATATTTTCAATTTAAATACTTTGCTAGTCCCCTTGGATTTAGCTCTCATTCTTTAATTTAGCTGTGGTCCATAATTTACCAGATTATATAATAGACAAACCTGACAACCAGATACCATATGCTCAGGGACATTTATTTCCAATCAGACACTCTTTTAGTTGATATTGCAAGAAATTTGTCCAATGGTCAAGTTTTACTGAAGTGTTCCTGTAACTAGAAGAGAGGATTGAGAGTCCAGGGGTTAACCCATTCCTTCCAGGGTATTATCCAAAAGAGATGGACTCACATAATTTTTCTGTGACACAATTTTACATACTGTAATGTCAGTCACATCACTTTTACTTAGTTTCATACATTTACAATCCAAAAGTCATAGACTTTTATTTTAGAATCAGGGGGTACACGTGCAGGTTTGTTACAAAGGTATATTGTGTGATGCTGAAATTTGGAGTATGAATGAATCCATCACCCAAGAATTGATCATAGTTCACAATAAGTAGATTTGCAACCCTTTCCCCACTTCCTCCCTCCCACCTCTTGTGTTCCCCAGTGTCTATTGTTCCTATCTTTATGTCCATATGTACTCAGTGTTTAGCTCCCACTTTAAGTGAGAACCTACAGTATTTGCTTTGCTGTTTCTGTGTTAATTCACTTAGGATAATGGCCTCCAGCTGCATCCATGGTGCTGCAAAAGAGAATTTCATTCTTTTTTTTTTTCTTTTTTTTTTTTTTACAATTGCATAGTATTCCATCATGTATATGTACTACATTTTAAAAAAAATCCAGTTCACTGTTGATGGGCACCTAGGTTGATTCCAAGTCTTTGCTATTGTGAGTAATGCTGTGATGAACACATATGTGTATCTTTTTAGTAGAACAATTTATTTTCCTTTGAGTATATACTAAGTAATGGGATTGCTGGGTCGAATGGTATTTCAACTCTTAGCTCTTTGAGAAATCTCCAAATTGTTCTCCACAGCAGCTAAACTAATTTACATTCCCACAGTATGTAAGTGTACCCTTTTCTCCACAGCCTTACCAACATCTGTTATTTTTTGACTTTAACAGAAGCCATTCTGACTGATGTGAGATAGTATCTCATTGTGGTGTTAATTTGCATTTCTCTGATGATTAGTGATAATGAGCATTTTTTCATGTTTGCTACCACTTATATGTCTTCTTTTGAGAAGTGTCTGTTCATATTCTTTGCTCAATTTTTCATTGGGTTATTTGTCTTTGCTTGTTAGTTTTTTTAAGTTCTTTATAGATTTTGGATATTAGACCTCTGTCAGATGCATAGGTCTAATATTTTCTCCCATTACATAGGTTATTTGTTTACTCCCTTGATAGTTTCTTTTGCTGTGCAGAAGCCTGTTACTTTAATTAGATCCTATGTGTCAATTTTTGTTTTTGTTACAATTGCCTTTGAGGATTTAGTCAAAAATTCTTTGCCAAAGCCATTATCGAGGAGGGTATTTCCTAAAATTTCTTCTAGGACTTTTATAGTTTGAGATTTTATATTTGAGTCTTTAATCCATCTAGAGTTAATTTTTTTATATGGTGATAGGTAGGTGTATCCTATCACCAGTACATGGTGATAGGAGTTACCCATCACCAGTTTAATTCTTCTGTATATGGATAGCCAGTTATCCCAGCACCATTTATTGAATAGGGAGTCTTCTCTATTGTTTATTTTTATCAACTTTGTCAAAGATCAGATGGTTGCAAGTGTGGGGCTTTATTTCTGAGTTTTCTATTCCGTTTCATTGGTCTATGTGTCTGTTTTTTTCTACCAGTACCATGCTGTTTTGGTTACTGTAAACCTGTAGTATAGTCTGAAGTCAGATAATGTGATGCCTCCAGTATTATTCTTTATGCTTAGGATTGCTTTGGATTTTTTGGGGCTATCCATTCCTATTTTCTACCTTCCTGGTAAAGTGAGATTTATTTGTGTTTCTACCTTTCCTCCCATAGATCACAGTTAAAACCTGAATAATCCTATTCCTCTTGATGGTGATTGGTTTAACTATGAGCAAATAAACCCTTTTTGGATAATGTGGGAAATATTTTTCTACTGAGGTCTGAAGTAAGGGTAAGCTGATATGTATAATCTCATTTAATCCCCCCTAAACCACCAATTAGATACTGTTAGCTGCTTCTTTCATAGGTTAGAAAACTGAGGTTGAAGATGCTAAATAATCATACCACTCAATAAATGTTGAAATGCATTGCACAAATAATTTCCACAGAGGAAGTAATATAGTAAAATTATATCAAATCTGATATTGTTACATGGAGAAGCTTAATTGCTTTTTAAAATTAGATTCTTTCTCAAGTTAAATGAAGCCATACATTAAAATATATCAGATCCTGGAAATAATATCAGATGGTGTTTCTACCTTTGCAGTTACTGAACTCCATACATACCAAGTTCTCTCTCAGGGCAGTATCCATGCTGTATCTCCAATTCTTAGCACATAATTTGAGTGCTTGCCCTCAATAAAGTTGGTTAACTGACTAAAAGAGTAAATTTTGAAAATTTTGTTTTGCTGCTTCTTGAATGTATCAGGCTGTTGTGCAGTTGAATTCTTGAACAAAATGAAAAAAATATGATACAAAACACGATTTAATCATTAAATAAAACTGGCCTGCATTAAGGAAATGACTGGTCTTGTCTAAACAGAGCTATTTCAGTTTCCTAAGGGAAGCATCAGCTCAGCAAACAATGAGCTAATGATTAAACATTACATAAATAGTCTTTAAAGACAATGATTTTACGTAAAGATTACTATTCACATAAAGATTATGATTTTAACTGATATTATCAAAGGTTTTATTTCTATTAATTTTTCCAACTATCATCTTTTCTAACCAATTTTCTCAAGGCTAGGGGGAGGAAATATTAACATTTCTGTGTCAACTATTTTGTAAGTTTTAAAGTTAATTATATAAAGATCCCAAAAAGTCACGTTTTAGCTCTGATTTTAGTGTCTCAAACATTGATAAACCAAGCATAAATGTGTTCAAAATGTTGTTTCTTTCGTTGTGGTTGTTTGAGACGGAGTCTCGCTCTGTCGCCCAGACTGGAGTGCAGTGGTGCGATCTCGGCTCACTGCAACCTCCGCCTCCCGGGTTCAAAGGATTCTCCTGCCTCAGCCTCTGGAGGAGCTGGGATTACAGGTGCGCGTGCCACTACGCCCAGCTAATTTTTGTATTTTTAGTAGAGACAGGGTTTCACCATGTTTGCCAGGCTGGTCTTGAACTCCTGACCACAAGTGATGTGCCCTCCCCAGACTCTCAAAGTGCTGGGATTACAGGCATAAGCCACCCGTGCCCGGCCCTCTGTTTCTTTTCACTATTCTGGCTACCTCATAAAGTACAATACCAAATTGTAATTTTGTATTAAAATTTCTCATTATACTTGTAAAGATCTATCAAATTTACTAATTGCCTGGGACATTTGTAAAGATCTTAGAATTGAGGATATGCTATACATCTTCTTTTTAAAAATTCTTTTTTTTTTTTTCTGAGATGGAGTTTCGCTCTTGTTGCCCAGGCTGGAGTGCAATGGCATGATCTCGGCTCACCACAACCTCCAGTTCCCAGGTTCAAACGATTCTCCTGCCTCAGCCTCCCAAGTAGCTGGGATAACAGGCATGTGCCACCACACCCGGCTAATTTTGTATTTTTAGTAGAGAGGGGTTTTCTCCATGTTGGTCTGGCTGGTCTCAAACTCCCGACCTCAGGTAATCCTCCAGCCTTGGCCTCCCAAAGTGCTGGGATTACAGGCGTGAGCCACTATGCCCGGCTAAAATTCTTTTTTCTAAACTTGCAAAAATTTAATCTTAATACATATCTATATTTATACCCAACCAATAATCTATACATATATTTCATTTCAAAAATCAACATAATAAATTGTCATTTGCCTGCCTTTACTACTGTGTTAACATAGAATATTTTCCTTAATTTCTAATTCATTTTGTAATCAGCTTCTTCCTTGTAGCTTTGGGAATGTTAACTGGTGAGCTTCAATCAAGTCTATTTTGTTACATTTTAAGAATGAAAGGCATTGAATGTTCTGGTGTATTATCTGAGGTCATGATATCAAGTTTTCTTAAAATTTTTTTTTTTCTATAGTCGTATTGGCAGTGGGAAGACTCATCAAGCAGTTTCCAAAAGAAATTGCCTCTGGGAGCATTCCAGTGAATATGCCAGTGGATAAACTGCTTATTATATTACAAAAATGTTGTTTATCTTCATTAAAAGAATCTCAAATTACAGGAAATGTTACTTAAAACAAACTGAGATAAAAATCTAAATCCACTGCAAATAGGGAAGTTATTGGGCTTTTTGTTCCAGGCAGTGGCAGTTTGCCTGTATGCATAATAGCCAACAATTTAGATACTGCTCAGTAGCATGCACATCACACAGAGATAGCTTATATAGCCTCTGGGTCACCCTCTAAGTAAAGCTAAGATTTTTCATGTGTTTGCGCACCCTATTCATCTAGGGAACTGAGACATGCATTCATGAAGGTCTATATGATGCCATGAATACCAGCATCTCTTTATGCAAGTTTCTCACATCAATACTAAAACAATACTCAAGTTAATTACATTCCATTGAGCTGGACTTGAATTGCACACAGGCATAGAAAATGTTGCTTAGCAGATGTGATTTCAGGAGCCTGGGGGAAAAGCACCTTTTGAGAAAAACAACACTGCAATTAAAAAGATGCAACCACCTGTTCTTTGATATTTATAATGTTTTAAAAGTACACATTTATGTAGATTCAATGATTAGATAGTTCTGAGAGTAATAAACTTCTTTGATTTACACTAAATACCAATGGCAGATAGTGGAGATATTGGATTCCTTTTGGAAAGAAATGGTGAGAAAGGACACACCACTAGGCACCTCTGAGGAAAGTGGAACCATACAGGAGAAAAGGACTGTGGAAAAGGGCTCGGGGAGACAATATAAATTACAACGTTTGACACATAATTATACACAATTTTGTATATTTCCAAATTTTAAGTTATGTTGACTTTTGTCATATTCATTTCAGATCATTTTTATTTTTTAATGGTGAAAATTAAAGTTGAAGTCCCCTCCTTTCTTTTCTCAGTGTGTGCTTCTTTGTCTGGAGCAATAATTGTGATGTTACTATACAATTAGTTTGTATTTATTTTGCTTTTATTGCATACATATGTGTCCAAAACAAATGTGAAGTTGTTATCCTGTCTATTTTTTACAATTTACATAACTGGTTTCATATACTGATATATTTTTCTGCAACTTTCTCTTTTTCACTGAGCATATTTTAAAGCTGTATCCACTTTAATTGTGGCATTATATTCATTTGTTTTAATGCATCACAATATACTATCCATCTCTCTCCCATGAACATTTAGATTATTTTCAAATTTTCACCATTTAGTAAATATTGGTGCAATAAACATTCATGTCATTCATTTCTCCTTCTGCACTTGTGGGAAAGCCTATCTAGGATTGCATACGCCCATTGGCTACTTTGCTAAATACTGACAAATTTCCCTTCTTGGCAGTTGTAATTGTTTTGTTGAATGGATAACAACTTGGACAGCTACAAACATGTTTTTTTTTTTTTTTTTTTCCCCAAATCAATGCTTGCAATTCTGTTCCTTAGAATCTTTTTTTCCACTGGGTAGTAGATTTCTTAATGGTATTGTGGGTAGATCTAATAACTTTTTGGTTAATTTCAATAATTACAACTTATTTCATGCCAGTTAAAACTTCAATATGACATCCTGTTCAGAATTATCCCACTCCCCCATTAAAGTGAAGAGATATGGCTCTAGGGACTTGTAGAGAAGAGGGCAGCATGATCTGCTGTTTTACTCTTAACAGCTTAGTGGCAAGGTGGAAGTGGTCAGGGCGTGATCTACCTTGTACAACTTCCTCCCTATCTCTTGCTCTAGATCCCCATCTTTGAGGATAGGACAAACAGGATGGGTGAAAGCAGAGATCTTCTCACATAACTGGTTTCCTCAGGTGGTTGAGGAGTTCTTTGTCTCACTGAGTTACTGTAATTCTGCCTGCTGCTTGTTGCCTTCACTTATGTGGGGTTAAACACATAAAAAGTAACCATGAGGTTTTTTTTGGATTGGTGTGCAGCTTACACAGCCCCACTGACATCCAGGACCGTTCCAGAGAGGTAGCCATGACTACTTTCAACCCAACTAGTTATCCATATCCTAAATCCCTTTCAAAGAGAACGTCTTGCTTAGCTGGCCCTACTTCCTTTCTCTAAGCTCTATTCTCCAATGCACATTGCTATGGGGACCACTGAGTTGCTTGTAGACAATTTCATAATATAGGTTCCTCCTGATCCTTGTATCTCCAGGTGTACTACATCATGGTGCCTACCTGCCCTTATATTGCAAATACCGTATCAAGCCTCCATCCTTCAGAAATATTTAGGTGAGAAGCAGAGAATAGTCTCATTAATCATGTATGCCCTCAAACTCCAGGGGATATATATCAACATAGCCCAAGAACTCCTTCACCATGCTCCATCCCCTTGTACTCCTACAATGATCCCAAGACTGAATGAGAATTCTGCAGCTCAGCAGGCCACCAGCTGGGGTATGAAATGTCATTTTCCTCTTCTTGCTAGCATCCTGATATTATTAAGTGATTTTTCTTGGAGTTTGCTTCCTTTATTTTGCCTTGGAGCAGGGAAGCAGCCTCTTCCGCTTTTATGACAAGAAGCGGGAAAATCAAGAACATTACATTTCCTATAAGATGAAGGTTCGTAATGTTTCTTTCCTCGCTCTACTGCCCTGTCTTCTTAACCAAAGGAGGAATGGAATAATTCCTGAAATAGAACCTTATTTATTAAATGTCAAAGACGCTCTTCAGCTTCAACGCAGGTAGCATTGCTTAGAATGTGGAACATGAGGTCACTTTCTGTATTCTGTTCAGTGATTGGTCTAATCTATTCCTCTCCTGTCTGTGAAATTGGTCCTGTTTCCCCACTGCTACACAAACATTTGATTAATAGACTCTAAAATTCTCATCAATCTGATGGGTATTTTGTTTTTCTTTTCTCGGTAGTTAAAACATCTTTTCATTCTTATTTTCCATTCAGTTTTTTCTTTGTGAATAATCTTTTTATATCATCTTCCAACTTTTCTATTTGTTTTCTCTACTGATTTGTGCAAGCCTTTTTTTTGACTTAGTGTCTATAATCAAACATGCAAGTTTTAAAAAGTATACTAATGCTTTATGTTGTATATTTTCCCCCAGTTTGTGTCTTGCCTTCTCTATCCTGTTCTACAGTTTTCTGTACATTTGAGTCTATGTTTAGGCCTCCTTTTCAGCTTTCTTGACCATTTTGCCTATTCTTTTGCTGTTATATACTCTTTAGTTTTTAATAAACTAAAGCAGTATTGGTATCTGGCATCTTCCTGTTTCTCCAGTGTCTTGGTGATTTTAGCCATTTATTCAGGCATATAAATGTTAGAATTAGTGTGTCAAGTTCCATAAAGAACACTGGTGAAATTTTTATTTAAATTACATTGATTTTCTAAATTACTTTATAGAAAATTTTCCTTCTCAGAGTTTTCCCATCCATGCTTATTTATCTTCATTTCATATGTCTTTTAACTAACCTTCAATTATGTTTATATTTTCTTAGTAAAATTCCTACATATATGTTATTATATCCATCCCTAGATACCTTATAGCTTTTAAATCTTTATTTTATTACACTTTCTCTGGACATACCTGAGAGATGGTTCAGTTCCAAATCACGTTACAATAAAGCAAATATCTCAATAAAGCGAGGTAAACAAATTTTTTTGTTTCCCAGTACATATAAAAGTGATATTTATACTATACTATAGTATATTAAGTGTACCATAGCATTATATCTAAGTAAACAATGTAAACACCTTAATTAAAAGACAATTTATTGCTAAAAAAAAGTGCTGAGAATCATCTGAGCCTTCTGTGAGTTGTAATTTTTTTTTTGTTGGTAGAGGGTCTTGCCTGGATGTTGATAGCTGCTGACTGATCAGGGTGGTGGTTGCTGAAAGTCTGGGGTGGCCGTGGAATTTCTTAAAATAAGACAGCAATGAAATTTGCCTCATCTATTAACTCTTGCTTTCATAAAAGATTTATCTGTAGTCTGCATTGCTGTTTGATAGCATTTTACCCACAGTACAACTTATTTCAAATTGGAGTCAATTTTACCCACAGTAGAATTTATTTCAAATTGGAATCAATCCTCTCAAGCCCTGCTGCTGCTTTATCAACTAAGTTTATGTAGCATTCTAAGTTCTTTGTTGTCATTTTGACAATGTTCACAGCATCTTCACCAGTAGTAGATTCTATCCCAAGAAATCTTTGCTTATCCATAAAAAGCAACTCTTCATCCATTCAAATTTTATCAGGAGATTTCAGCAATTCAGTCACATCTTTAGGCACCACTTGTAATGCTAGAACTTTTGCTATTTCCATCACATCTGCAGTTACTTTCTCCACTGAAATCTTGAACCTCTCAAAGTCATCCATGAGGGCTGGAATCAACTTCTGCCAAACTACTGCTAATGCTGACGTTCCGACCTCCTCTCATGAATCACAAATGTTCTCAATGGCATCTACAATGGTCAATCTTTTCCAGAAGCTTTTGAATTTACATTGCCCAGATCCAGTAGAGGAATCACTGCCTATGGCAGTTATAACCTTATGAAATGCATTTTTAAAATCGTATGACTTGAAAGTCAAAATTACTTCTTGATTCATAGGCTGCAGAATGAATGTTGTGTTAGCAGGCATTAAAACATAATTAGTCTCATACATCTCCATCAGAACTCTTGAATGACTATGTGCATTGTCAATGAGCAGTAATATTTTGAAAGAAATATTTTTCTGAGCAGTAGGTCTCACACTGGGCTTAAAATATTTAGTAAGCTATGCTGTAAATAGATGTGCTGTCATCCAGGACTTGTTGTTCCACTTCTAGAGTGCAGGTACAGTAGATTTAGCATAGTTCTTAAGGGCCTTAGGATTTTTGGAATGGTAAATGAGTATTGGCTTCAACTTGAAGTTGCCAGCTGCATTAGCCCCTAACAACAGAATCAACGTGACCTTTGGAGCTTTGAAGCCAAGCATTGACTTCTCTTCTCTAGCTATGAAAGTCCTAGATGGCATCTTCTACCATCATAAGGCTACTTCATGTAAACTGAAAATGTATTATTTAGTGTAGCCACCTTCATCAGTGATCTTAGTAGATCCTCTGGGTAACTTGCTCCAGCTTCTACATCAGCACTTGCTGCTTCACCTTGCACTTTTATGTTATGGAGACAGCTTCTTTCCTTAAACCTCATGAATCAACTTCTGCTTATTTTCATTTTTTCTTCTGCAGCTATCTCACTTCTCTCAGTTTTCATAAAATTGAAGAGTGTTAGGGCCTTGCTCTGGATTAAGATTTGGCTTCAGGGTATGTTATGGCTGGTTTGATATTTTATTCATACTGCTCAGACTTTCCCCATATCAGCAATAAGACTGTTTTACTTTTTTCTCATTCATGTGTTCACTGGAGTAGCACTTTTAATTTCCTTCAAGAGCGTTTTTGCATTTACATCCTGGCTACTTGTTTGGTACAAGAAGCCTAGCTTTTGGCCTGTCTCAGCTTTGGACATGTCTTTCTCGCTAAACATAATCATTTCTCGCTAAACACAATCAATTTCAAGTGAAAGACATGCTACTCTTCCTTTCACTTGAACGTTTAAGGCTATTAAGAGTTATTAATCAGTCTTATTTCAATATTGTGTTTCAGCAGAAGGGAGGCTCAAGGAGAGGAAGAGAGACAGGGGAATGACTGGTTGGTGGAGCAATCAGAACACACACAACATTCATCAATTAAGTTTATCATCTTATGTGGATGCAATTTGTGGTGCCCCAAAACAATTGCAATAGTAACATCAAAGATCACTGATCTCTCAGGTATACCTCTAATTGCTATTGACAGTCTGAAGGATCTCTCAGGTACGCCTCTAATTGTTATTAATAGTGTGCAACGCTAGTGATTTTGTATGTTGAGCTTATAGTTAATAACTCTGCTAAGCTCTCTTATTACTTATAAAAATATGTCAATAAACTTTCTTAAATTTCCTACATAGATAATGTTTGTCTTCAAATAATAGCAATATTCCTGTCTGTTTCCTGATTTGATAGGATCACAATTTCACCATAAATGTGAGATAGGAAAGTTTGTTTGGTTTTGCTTGGAAGTACATCAAATCTATGGATTGAGTTATTGGTAAGAATTGACTGTTTTATAATATTTTGTTTTATTTATCAAAGAACAATGTATCTGCCATATCCCTCTCTTTTTCCGCATTTATATTTATATTTAGGTCCTTTTAAAGTTACAAATCTATATCTTCTTTATGTCTGCTAGTAAAGTTTTAAATTATCTCCCAAATGTTATGCATATTTTAATATGTGGCCAGAGGGAGACCCTTCAACTTGGCTCTTGAGCCCCTTTGACATGGTCTTAGTAGTCTTCGTTAACTGGTATATCAAGATGATATATAATAATTTTGTACATTTTTCAGGTTCAGTTGGCATCATCTTTTTCTCTAAGAAGTCCTAGTGTTTTTAGAATGAGGAGTTGTATTTCAAGGCCACTACCTGGATACTAATGACATGCGTGCTTTTTTTATTGTCTTTTGATTTTTCTGTTTCTGTTTTGCTTGTCTTTTCCTTTCCTGCATTTTTTTTTTTCTTTATAATGTGGGTCCCGTAAAAAAGTGAGTATACAATACACCCTTCTGCATTGTCCTCAATGCTTGTGTATTTCTATATGAACATGTTATATTTATATATATAAATATATGTAAGTATATGCAAGTATAACAGTATATTACTGTTTCAAGAACTGCAGTTATTATAAACCACATTTCCACATTCTCAACATAGTGTAGTGATTAAGAAAACAAACTTTGTAGTCAGCCATGTTGGATTCAAATCCTAGCTTTACCATTCACCAAATCTGGTAGTGTGGGCTCCTTGTGTTTTAATTTTTTTGTCTGTAATAAGAGTATAAAAGGATTAACCCCACAGATATTGAGAAGTAAAATCAGTTAATATATATTCCTGGTATATGGAAAGTACTACATAATTTCCCATTTTCTTCTTAATTATTATTATAATCATCATTAAGTTGCTTCTCAGTCAATGATATCTCATAAAATTCCTTTTCCAATAATACAAGGGTTCTTTTTCCACCTTTCCAATTTCTTCACTATAATAAGCCTATTCAGATTTTTAAATTCTTCTTAAGGCCAAAGTGAATGGTTTTAGTTTTGCTAGGAATATCATCCTTTCTAGAAGTGTGTAAATTTAAAGTTATAGAGTTACACATAATATTTTCTAATAATTATTTTCATTCTCCTTTTATGTGGTTATATTTCTTTTTTTCATATTAAAATGCCCTTTATCGTTTAAAGACCATGTTCTCATCCCTGCTTCTATTCAGACAAATAGTTTGTATTTCTATAATCTTATAGCCCGTCTCTTGCAGAGGTGTAAATGGTTTACTCTAATTGTAAATATTTACCCCCAAAATCAACAGGAACATGTTCCAGTCAAACAATACAAATGTAAGTATTAAGTGAACAGTCACAACTAATCTAGTTTTTTACCATCTATTTTCCATTCTTATTTTCCTGCCTTTCTGATCTTGACCTGTGGCCAATTTTTAGATAAAGTTCACATTCCTCAGGCAATCAAGGAATCCTGTTTTTACCATCTATTTTCCATTCTTTTTTCCTACCTTTCTGATCTTGACCATGTGGTCAATTTTTAGATAAAGTTCACATTCCTCAGGCAATCAAGGAATCCTGTATTGATGGACCCATCGAATCTATTCTACCTACTGTTCAAGAACAATTTCATGAACTCCCACATATTTACTAAACAACTATCATAGGTACATTTTAATTCTGACCAAACATATCCTACTACCCCCACAAACAAATGGATTTCTGCCACCAGACCTTTACTTTACTTTTTTTTTTTATGTATATACTTTAAGTTCTAGGGTACATGTGCAAAACGTGCAGATTTGTTACATGTGTATACATGTGCCATGTCGGTGTGCTGCACCCATTAACTCGTCATTAACATTAGGTATATCTCCGAATGCTATCGCTCCCTCCTCCCCCCTCCCCACAATAGGCCCCTGTGTGTGATGTTCCCCTTCCTGTGTCCAAGAGATCTCATTTTTCAGTTCCCGCCTATGAGTGAGAACATGCGGTGTTTGGTTTTCTGTCCTTGCGATAGTTTGCTGAGAATGATGGTTTCCAGCTGCATCCATGTCCCTACAAAGGACACGAACTCATCCTTTTTCATGGCTGCATAGAATTCCATGGTGTATATGTGCCACATTTTCTTACTCCCGTCTGTCACGGATGGACATTTGGGTTGATTCCAAATCTTTGCTATTGTGAATAGTGCCGCAATAAGCATACATGTGCATGTGTCTTTATAGCAGCATGATTTATAATTCTTTGGGTATATACCCAGTAATGGAATGGCTGGGTCTAATGGTATTTCTAGTTCTAGATCCTTGAGGAATTGCCTATGTGGTTATATTTCTACTCTACATTCAGAGTTCAGAGTGCTCACAATTACACCATGGAACCTCCCTTTGACTCTAGGTTCTAAACTCATAAGTATGTTTTCCTCTTTTGTTTTCTTGATGAAATTAATCAATGATTTTCATATTTTCAGGGAACCAACTTCTGGATCTTTTTTCATTTTGAGAAAAATTAATTTTAGGATTCCTCTTGTTAATTTTTTCTTTCTACTTTTTTAAAAATTTATTATTCTTTTTCTAATTTCTGATGGTGATTACTAGGTCCCTTCAGTTTTCACCTGAATACTGTTTTCACTGTGGCCTGTTAGTTTTGATGTATATTCAGTGGATATTTATTGAGCATTTACTGTGTTCACTGACTTAGGACCACATAAACACAAAATTGTTGCCACAGAGATGCCTATATTCTAAAAACGTTTGCATGTTATTTTATCCACTGTGTTCTCTTTTCATTGCTGTCTATATAGCTTGTCATCACCTTTATATTTTTCTGGATGCAAGCATTATCCAGGAGCATGTTTCCTAATACCAAAGTACTTAAAGTTTTCTTTAAAAATTTGTCTCTCACTTAATTAGATTTTATTCTAAGAAGATTTTCTTTATAGCAAGTTAAATCATCAATTTGGAAATATGCTATTTATTTAATTTTTGACTAGCTTAATCTCATTTTGAAAGAAGTCTATTGTAGAGTTTTATTTTAACAGTCTACATATCAAATTCTTATTTCATTTGGAATGTTTTTGCTTTCTGTAATTAGCTGTTTTTTTGTGCATATTGATTGCTTCTTCAAAAATTGTTCCTTCTATTCTGATTTAATATCTCTTTGTATCCTATGTATTGCTTTAATTTTAAATTTCACTTTGTTGGTATTCTATTCCCTCTACTTTTTTTGTTTGCCTTTGCCTGTTATTTTTTTCTTTTCCTTGCCTAATCCTTTATTTTATTTTAATTTTATGTTTTCTTTAAGTTAAATTTAATTTAATTTTAAGTTCCAGGATACACGTGCAGATGGGCAGGTTGGTTATATAGGTAAACATGTGCCATAGTGGTTTGCTACACCTATCAACCCATCACTAGGGTATTAAACCCCACATGCATTAGCTATTTATCTTGATGTCTCCCTCCCCCATCTGCTCACCCCATGCAGGCCCCAGTGTGTGTTGTTCCCCTCCCTGTGTCCACCCATGTGTTCTCATTGTTCAGCTCCCACTTACAAGTGAGAACATGCTAACCCTTTATTTTTAATCTTTCTTTATAACTTTGTTTTACATGTATTTCTTCGAAGCCACAAATAGCTTGGTTTTCCTTTTTCAACCCACTCTGATAATGATAGCTTTAAGTTTGTTCACATTTAGTGTAATGACTAATTTACTTGGATTATTCCTTCTATCTTTATGCTTGTGGTTAATTTTTCTCTGAAGTCCCATTTCTTTTTTGTTATTTTTGCTAGGCTGATCAAGTTGCAATTTATTCTATTTTCCCCTTGTTAATATGGAACTTCTACTTTATTTCTGCATTTTCACAATGATTACTTTTCCTTTCTTGGTCATAAACAGATAGCTAGCTATCATATAAAAACGAGATCCAACTCTTTACCAAATGATTATATGTAGCTGTAAGTGTCTCACAAACCCAATTGGATGAGATTTTTATAATGCTTTTACTTCACTCTTTCACCTCTTCCCCAGAGGAGATACTTAGAATATTTTAATTTATTCTCTCTCTCAACTTTTTGCATCTATCTTCTAGTTATTGTTGAGATAGCTCAGAATTTTTTATTTCAAAAACTATTTTATTTCATACCTATATAAAATACTTCCAGCCTTTCATTATTCCTGTAAGGGTAACTGTGTTTATATGTTTGAATATTGTAAGATTCATTACTTAGTGTCCATGTCTTTCTCTTCATCTTCCCCACTCTTGGATGATGTTTCTGCCCTGCTTTACTTATTTTTACTTGGTTTAAAATTTTAAGTTGACATTTATTTTCTCTCATCACTTTGAAAATATCGCTTCATTGATTTCTTGCCTCTTTGTTGTTATTCTGAGTATTGTTTCTTAAAATATAATCTGTTTTTTATTCTTTGCTAATTTTGAAGACTTTCTTTTTTATTGCATAGTTATCATTAGATATGTCTAAGTGTTGATTTAATTTTGCTTTATTTTGCTTGGAACACTATAATTTTTCTACATGAAGATACATGACTTTAATCAATTTCAGAATTCTTACTATTTATGAGTTTAATCTTTATTGTTCCTCTGTCTCATAATATATTTATTTTTCTTTTATCTTTCTCTTTTTTACCTTGTTTTTTATCCTTAGTTTTATCTTCAGTTTTATTAATTTTTAAACTGTGTTTAATCTTTTACCTAACATTTTCATTTTGTTTTTAATTTTAATGTCTACCTTTGTATTTGTAAAATTCTACTCAGTTTTTAAAAATCTGTTTATTTATTTCATAAGCTTTGTACTGTTGTTAACATTTTTGTTTCTTGTTTTAGGTATTTAATTGTTGAAAAAATACTCGTATCTTTTCTAATTTTTAAAACAATTTACATGAAGTTCATGTGTCTTTACTTCCACTATCTTTGCTGTATCTGCTCACTTTCACTCAGGAATTGTTTTTCTACTGCGCTTTTAATTTTTGTGTGTGTGAGCTTATTTTCAGTAGGGCTTAATTTTTTTTTCCTGTGGAAACTCTTTGTAGCTTGAGTTGCAGGAATATTCTCCATGACTGGTTTTGCATTGTTTCTGTTATGTATTCAAATGATATAACCGTTCTAGGATGATTTTTATGTTAATCTTTTAGCTTAATGCAAAACCAGGAGTTTGATGTTTAGCAGAAATGTTTGTTTTTTTCCTACTCAGAGTCCCAGCAGAGGTAGATGAGTTTTGCTGTATTTTCTCTTTTACAGTGAATGAATTTTTTTGTATCTATCATTTTATTGAGTAGCCTAGACTTTATGTGAAATTCTCAGTTTTAATTTTATACTTTGCAAGAGTCATAGCCGTTGCTGACTGCCTCAGGTGGACATTAAAACCCAACCTCTAATTTATTGGACTGATATGAGTCTATCACCATGAGAGAGAGAGCAGTGACAACAGCTCATATCTTATGCCTCTGATTATCAGTTTGAACTTCATTTCTGTTATGTGCGAATTTTAATTTCCTAATTGTGAGCTCAACAATCCATTAAAAATCTTTTAAATCTTTAAAATTTTATCCATGATTCTGGATGTTTTTAGCAGGATACAGTTATTTTAGTTTACCATTGTGTTCAAAACAGAGACAATTTTATTTGTCAACTTAAGAGTTTATCATATTTAAGAGATGATTTTAGTCTCTTTCCATTATGGTTCATTCTATATATTTTTCTTTTACATCAATATTTATTATAATAAACTTTTTCTTCCAGTAATAGCAGACTAGCTTGTTATAGATCAAATCTCTCACTGAAAGCAGTTAAAAAGAAAGACTCATGTAGACAGCATTTATCAGATAGCACCAGAGAGCTATGAAGGGAATGAGGCTTGAGAGGCTAAGAGTATGGAGAGAATGAAAGCTCAGAGAAGTGAGCATAATGTTAAATGATACATTTTCTTTCCAAGTATTTTCAACTCTAAAGTGGCAGCAGAGAAGTTAAACTGATAAGAAATCAGTGACCAAGAGTTTGAAAGGCTGGAGAGCTTGTGGCATTCCCAGATAGCTGTGTAAAACAAAACAAAACTGGAGTTTAGGACCCCGGAAAAGATGAGGTGCTAATAACACACAAGGCTTTTCATTGTGACCCTAAAGAAATAAAGTGGACAAAAGAAGACAAAGCCTCAAAATGACTGAAGCCAAGCCTTGAAATAATGTCATATCTTAATGAATTAATGAATATTATCATTACTATCTTAATGTTAATGAATGAAGAAATTATCAAATGTCTGCCAGAAGGAAAAGTAACACTCTTTGGTGGAAGATGACATCACTCAGGACTTAAATTTGTCTTCCTTTGACTATAGGCAATTTCTGTCAGTCAATAAAAAAAAACTAAGCATGCACAAAGTAATACATACATATACTATATTTTTGGTTTTGTTATACATATGTGAATTATCTTATATGATGTATATGAGATATGTGATACATACATTTAAATTTTGATCTTAAAACCCAAGAGTAGATTCACAGGAGATGTGAATACTGGAATTAATAGACACTGACTTTAAAATAGCTATTGTTAATATATTCCAGAAAATGGCAAGGGGAAAAAATTCAAGAATTGAATACTATAAAAAATTAATTGAAAAATCTAGAGCCAGTTTAAAAATACAATAATTAAAATTAAGAAATCAAAAGGTGGTCTTAACAGAAGATTTAACTCACTTGAACAGAGAATTAGTATACTAGAAAATCAGTCAGAGGAAATAATTAGGCTAGATTACAGAGATAGGAAGAATACACCGCAATGTATATCTGTAATGGATATAACAACATTTTGTAACATATGTAAAGTAGGAATTCAAGAAAGTGAGTGGAGTAAGAATTTGACAAAAGCAGTATTTGAAAATTTAATATCCAGGAATTTTTCAAAATTGACTATAGAGATAATGTCCTAGATTTTCTCAAGAATTTCTGTGAGTTTTCAGTGGAATAAATGCAGAAAACATCATACCACTATAGTAAAACTACTCAAAACCCCAAATAAAGGGAACCCTTAAAAGCATCCCGAGAAGATAAATATATCTTTATATATTGTGTTGCTACCTTCACAAGAGCAACACTAAGGCTGACAGCTGATTTCGCAATAGAAATAAATGAGAGTGGATTGAAATTCCAAGTGCTGAGAAAAAATAACTGTCATCCTATAATTCTATAATAATTTAAAATTTCCTTCAAAAATGAAGGTAATATAAAATATTTTTAGGAAAAAAGGCAGAGAATCCATTATCAGCAGACATACATTTAACGAAATACTAAGGGATGTTCCTCAGGCAGAAGAAAAATTATCCCAGTACGTGCAAGAAGATATGTGAGTAAATCTAAATGAATACTAAATATTTAAAACATTTAAAATGAATCGTGACTATCTGAGAGACACACACACACACTTGCACACAGGTGGCATCGGAATACACAAGAACAGTACAAAAGCAGGTGAGGTGAGTGTAAATGGAGTTAAAGTGTTCTATGGTCTTTTCATTGTCCAGCAAATTAAAAAACTACTAATTTTTATTAGTATTTAGTAAGGCAAGAAAGCATGTAATTTACATTTAGTGTAATTTTGATTCATTGAGTTTTTATATATGATCTTTTTTACTTGTTTTCTAATTGACTCATTAGTTTTATGTTTCATTATGTCTTTCTTGAAATTTTTTAGATTTGTCAAATACATTTTACTAATCCCTTATCCTCCCTGTTAACTTGTCATACAATCCTTGCCTTTTTCTTTAGTTGTTAGCTTAAACCTTACTTCAGGTATTCATGTCTTATTTTTAGCCTAATATAATTTGTTATTTCTATGATTTTTCTGACAAGATTAGAAACTAAAGTCATTTATTGTACTGCCTCTTTTGGTGTTATAATGTTATACATTTTAATTCTATATACATTTTATAACTAGTAAACATTTATTATTATTAATTTAAAATTACCCATATATTTGCCCTTTATGTTGCTCTACATTTCTTTCTTCATTCCTTTGCTTCCATCTGGGATCATTTTGTTTCTGAACAAAGAATTCCCTTTCGTTTTTCTTTCAGTGCAGGTCTGCTAATGACTAATTCTCTCATATTTGACTTCACTGAAAATATCATTTCACAGCTGGGTGTGGTGGCTCACGCCTGTAATCCCAGCACTTTGGGAGGTCGAGGCAGGCAGATCACGAGGTCCGGAGATCGGGACCATCCTGGCTGACACAGTGAAACCCCGTCTCTACTAAAAATACAAAAAATATTAGCCAGGCGCGGTGGCGAGCGCCTGCAGTCCCAGCTGCTCGGGAGGCTGAGGAATGGCGTGAACCCAGGAGGCGGAGCTTGCAGTGAGCAGAGATCGCGTCACTGCCCTCCAGCCTGGGCGACAGAGCGAAACTCCGTCTCAAAAAAAAAAAAAAGAAAATATCATTTCACCCAAGTTTAAATTACTTTTCTTTCAGCGCCTTAAATATCGTGTCATCATCTTCTGACTTCTATAGTTTCCTTTCTTTAAAAATTCAAATGTCAATCTCTTTTCTTCCTTGAAGGTAATGGGCATGTTTTTCTTTGTTGGCCTGCTTCTAAAATATTTTTCTTTTTATTTAGCAGGTTTACTATGATGTACTATAATGGGTTTCTTTGTATTTATTTTGTTTTAATTTCTCAGTGCTTATTATGTTTACGGCTTGATGATGTTCATCAATTAGAGAACATCCTTGGTCACTGTATACTCAAATATGACCCCTGCTTTTTTCTCTCAGTGCTCTTTCTGTGACCCCTGTTATATTGATGTTAAAATTTTCATGGTGTCCTATATGCTCATATGTCCTGTAATCTCTTTTTAAAATTTTCTCTTTTCTATTTTTATTGCTCTTAAATAATTCTCTTATGTCATTAGTTGTTGTATTTATTCACTCTTGTATTCATTCTAATTTAGTCTTTGTTTCTGAAATAACTTTTTGCTTTTCTCATAATTCTTCCCATATTATTTTATCTTTCTTTTTACATCTTCCCTTTTTCTTACTGTCTTGTTTCTCAGTTTTTAAATTCTAACTTTTGTTGTTCTTTTATAACTTTGATACTTCTCTTAATTTTTAAATTCTCATTTGGAAACATTAGATTATAGTTTACTTATACTTTTAATCTGGTTTTTTGGGTGTGTATGTAAGAACATCATTCTGTTTTTTACTCTCTGGTTTTGTAACAAATTCTTTTTACCTTGATTAAAGAATTATACAACCTGGGCAACATAGCGAGACTCTGTCTCTTTAAAAAAATTTAAAAATTGGCCGGGCGCGGTGGCTCACGCCTGTAATCCCAGCACTTTGGGAGGCCGAGGCGGGCGGATCACGAGGTCAGGAGATCGAGACCATCCTGGCTAACACGGTGAAACCCCGTCTCTACTAAAAACTACAAAAAACTAGCCAGGCGAGGTGGCGGTGCCTGTAGTCCCAGCTACTCGGGAGGCTGAGGCAGGAGAATGGCGTGAACCCGGGAGGCGGAGCTTGCAGTGAGCTGAGATCCGGCCACTGCGCTCCAGCCTGGGCGACAGAGCGAGACTCCGTCTCAAAAACAAAAAAAAAACAAACAAACAAAAAAAAAATTTAAAAATTAGCTGGGTGCAGTGATGCGCACCTATAGGCCTAGTGATTTGGGAGGCCGAGGAAAGAGGATCTCTTGAACCCAGGAATTCAGGGTTGCAGTGAGCTATGACCGTGACACTGCACTCGAACCTGGGCAACAGAGCAATAACCTGTTGCAATATAATTTTTTTCTGAAAAAATGAAAAACTAGTTTTTCATTTTTTTTAAAGACACGAGTTTTGCCTACTTTTAGGAGTGAGAGGTAGCCAACATTGCATTTGTGTCTCAATTTTGTTAGAGTGGAGGCTGGCAAACTTTTAGTGTAAAGGGCCAGATAGTAAATACTTTATGTTTTGTTGGCTACGTAAGGTTTCTGCCTCCTTCTCTCCTTTCCCCTGTTTTTCCCCCGCCCCTCCCCATCTTTCCTTTCCTCTTCTTCCTCCACCTTCCCTTCCTCCCACTCTTCCTCCTTTACCTTCTTCCTCCTCCCCTCCTTTCCCTCCTCCTTTCTTTTTCTCTTCCTCTTCTTTCTCCTTCTCCTTCACTTCATCTTCGTCATCTTCTTCTTCATCTTTCTTTTTTCCTCCTCTCCTTTCTCCCTTTTTTCCTTTTCCCTTTTCTCCTCCTCTTCCTCCTACTCCTTCTCATTTCCTGCTTCCCCCCCAACTTCTTCTCCTTTTTTTTTTCTTTTTCTTCTTTCCAATCTTATCTTGTGGGGCCACAGAAAATGGGCCACAGGCCACATTTGGCCATTAGGCTGTAGTTTGCTGACCCCTAACAACATTAAATAAGCAAGTCCAGATTGATTTATAACACCAAGGGTGTTAGAGCATTCCTTCCACCATTTTGCCAAGTGATTAAAATATGGTCTTATAATTTTAGATATTGGATTATTCAGTTTTTCTCTTCCACTGTTATATGGATCTCCTCTTTCTTTATCTTTCCATGTTTACTGTGTTTTTTAAATTTATATCCTACTACCAGCAATCTTTCTTCAATGTAAAGTTTTGAAGTCAGATTTGTTAGTGTCAAGAGTTTATGAGACCCAGACTGCTCCAGCACCACTACAGCATAGTCCATTATAACCTTTACTCAGCATGAATTTAAAAAGTTTCCACTGTGGTTTATAGACTTATCCACTACACTTTCTGGAGAATACTTTTTCCTGATTCTAGAATTCTCCTCTTCTCAGAGCAAACAAAAGACCACATGCCTTCTCTCCACTTCCTCTTACAGAAATGCTGACACCATGCAGCACGGAGATTTCAAAGTTTTTACTACCTCCTTATATTTTGAGATCTGTGGGCGTATCTTGTCACCTAGTTTTGTTACAGATGCTATTCATGGGGTTTTGTTTTGGCTTTTCTAGTTGCTCTCTCTGTTTCTATGAAGGTTTTTGGGAGATTCATAAATGAAACCTTGGATGTCAAAATAGTCCACACAACTTCCTCTCTGATTTGCTTTTCCAATAAAACAATCTGGCTTCTGTGTAGAGAAAAGATAATAGGAAGAGCAATAGGAGACAAGTGCAATAACGCTGACAGGAGAGAATGGTGGCATGGAATATGGTAATTGTGGTAGAAGTAGTGAGAAGTCATCAAATTTTGGAATCTCTTTTGATACTCTCCTTATTTTCTTATGCAGGGTTCTGTTCTCCAGTCCAGCAATTCTATTTCACTGTGAATTTGTTCTATGATTTTTGTTGGCTGATGGTCTCTCTTAGATGGGTTATGCTTTTTCTTTGTTAACTCATTACAGCTCAGCTCTAGCTGTGGGGAGTCTTTCAAACTGTGGGAGTTCCAGAGGTGGTGGAACATAGGTTTCTATCCCTGTAGCCCTCAGTTTCAAAGGCAGGAAAGCTGTCTGTTGTCAGCTGAGGTACCTGGCAAAGCCTCTAGTTATTGTGTTCTTGTGCCTTCCAAACTTCAGGTGCAGGAAAATTTATAGTAGTTCTCCCATTTCCTTTTTCTAGGAACACCTGCCATATTCATAAGGAGCTGATGGCAAATTGACTTTTGGAACTCTTAAGTGGCAAGTTCTTCCCAGTTCCTGTCGCTTTTCATTCCTGACCTTGGCTTGACACTTGGATAAAGTTTCATAATAGTTTTTATGCCAGGATAAGCCCAAAGTCTAACTTCACTTGTAGATCCCAGGAGGCATTTGGCCAGGAAAATCAAATAGCTTAAAGTTGAGAGTGAAGGGGAAAGGTCACTATGCTATCATAATTTTCTCTTAACAATCTTCTTTCTAACCTGAATATCTTTAACATCATCAGAACCTGATTAATCTTGTCTTAACATGTATGTGGATTCAGTAGATTTAGTTAGTGGATTGCCATTATGGTATGTTTTCAAATTATTGATAATAGTATGATGACGATAAAAATAACTGTAGAAAGTAGAACATTGTGTATGAATCCGGACTTATCTATTGAAATTTAAGACTTGTTTGGAAATACAAGAAAACATGTCAGGATTATTTGTCTCCAGCTGTTTATGGCCTCATTAAATGGATAGGATGCATGTGATTTTTGAAAGAAAATGAAGAGAAGAAAGAAAAAAAATCTCCTATACAGGGCAGCACAAAATTTCATATGCGCTTTTAGACAAGTTCTGTAGAAATTGAGAGGATGGGGATGTACTAAAACCTTAACTCATTACTTGAGATATTCTTCATATTTTATATTGATATGACTAGCCAATAGTTAAGTTTTATTCTAAAAACATGTATTTATTAAAACTACATGCTAGACTCTGGCAATTCAATAATAAGGGTAACACTGTCCCTTATTGCCAGGAGTTCATGATTAAGAAGACTGCAATCAGGATTGTATCCATTTTGAGTTATTTTTTTTCAGGCTTTGTCATAGTTTACTTTGTGACCAACAGTAGAATATTATTGATCATGTTTAAGGATGAGAGTTGTGATGGGGGAACAGAGCAAGCAAACATAACAAGGAAAGATAAAGAAAGCAAAAGTTTTGATGTTTTAACAGCGTTGCCCTTATTATTGAATTGCCAGTGTCGGTTTCTATTGAACAAAATCTCAGTGTTCATAATGGCTGGTGCTACCAAGGAAATCAGCAAATGTAGAAGTCCAGATTTGATGGTGATTCTTTCAGTTGGATTTAGAAAGTTGCTATGAATGTGATGGTGTTGAAGTCTGTTTCCCAATGTGTGGCAGTACTAAACATAGAGACAGAACTTCCACTCCATTCCTAGAGTTGACCTTGTTATCAGAGTGTATATGGGAAGTGGAAAACAATAAGCTTTGACTTAGAAGTTATGATTCATTATTCACCGGTACATAGAGATTTTCTTTAGATGCAACCTCCATCATTTTTAGACTGCATCATTTTCTAAACTTATTTTAAGCAATTGATTTTCCAGTAATAACACAGTAATCTTTGTGATGTCAAAATCATTAATAAGAAAATATTTGTACATAGTTCTCTGAGTAATATATAATTTCATTATGAGGCTAAATGACATGTACACATGTTAGCTGTTGAAAATAAGAACACTTATAAAGACAAATATGTGTTTTTCTTTTCTTTCCTGTTTTTAAAGATCAACAAATTCTTCCTTTTTGCTCTGCTTAGCAATTCACTCAGGTCCTCTATCAGACATGGATAAATATGCCAAGAAAGGTCACTGAACTAAACAGTATGGTATTATATCCTAGAGATAAGTTGTACAGAAAGAGAATTTATTCTTAGTTTCAGTTATGAAAGCATAATACTTACGTTTCTAAATAGAATAGTGAATCCCCCAAAATGTATTTAGCAGTTCAGAGAGTTTTTTGAGGTTTTTGGGTGTCGTCTGTAAAAATCAAGGGCTACAATGTTCAGATTTTCTTTTCTACTAAAGTAAAAAAGTATAGTCATTTGTCTTATTCATTCATGGCTCCTATGAAGGTATGGAATAAAATCTAGAAAAACTTGACATTTCTCGATGTGTTAGTGATTGATGGTTTTTTCAGAATATTATAAATACCTTCAAATTACAAGCATGTAAAAATTCTGATTCAGGCTGAAATTATTCAGTGTTCCTGACAAAGGAGGCTTTGTCCACTTTAGAGTCATCATATCTTAAGTATAATCTTAAATATAATGTGGTATTTCTCTTTCAATATAATGGATTGTATAAACGTTCTTCAAGTACAAATTCATAACACTAAAAGTTGTTTTTGATGTCAAGAATTCAAAACATTCTATTTCTTCAATTGTTTCATGGTTGCCATGGCTTTAAAAGAAGCATTAAAGTATTCAAAAATCCTTTCTCTCAATGGTCCATGACTTTTCTAAGAATCCAGCATTGCTTCTGTAGTGGAACCAGGGGTTCTTAGTGACTATCGAAGCTTTGCTACTGCTGCCAGAACACAAAATAAATGAAGGTCATGTCCTAATATCTTTAGAGAATCTTTCTGCAACAGATCAACTATGGAATATTTATAATATACAGATAGTGTTGGAAACTTGGAAAAGATATCTCTGAGGCTGACTTTAGAATTTATGTTTTTTTTAAATAATTTGCTCAATTTTAAAATCCTAAAGTGCAATGCATATCTATTTGTTTCAGGAAGATTATTCTGACTGCCTTCTTTCTTAGGCCTCACTGTATCATAACCCCTGTGCTACTTGCATGCATATCCACCATCACTGACTTGTTCCTTAAGGTAAGAGACCATGTCATATTTATCCCTGTACTTTCATTGCCTGGCAAGTGCCTGCATCATAGTGAGAGTAAATAAATCTATGGAATAAATCAACCCTAGGTTCAAATTCAAGAGGAACAACAAATTGATAACAGAGAGGTTAAGATACTCTTGTGTAATCATGTATATTG
This sequence comes from Macaca thibetana thibetana, assembly GCF_024542745.1. Taxonomy (NCBI): domain Eukaryota; kingdom Metazoa; phylum Chordata; class Mammalia; order Primates; family Cercopithecidae; genus Macaca; species Macaca thibetana. The sequence continues at coordinate 57,198,454 of NC_065579.1, forward strand.
TATCAACTTATTTCCACGTGCTAATTATTTGTCATCCATTTGCTCTTAGAACTATCTTGATTGTCTTTGTTCTGGATATACGGTTTCCTACCAAAGTTCTCCTACAAATGAAGAATTCCAATTTCCAGGGCCTGGAAGCTTAGTCTGAAGGGATTGTCATATTTTCAATATTTTTATGTTTGGTATTTTAAAAATAACATATAATTTCCCTTCTATTATCTCTGTTTATTTTATTATAGATATTATATAAAACATAATATATAAAAATACAATTATTCCAGGTTTATTTGGTTATAAATGTGTTTTTTTCTAAATCTTCAATGAAGTTTGACAATCCAGGCATATTCATTATGCTTATCCTATGAACTCTAATATGCTCTAATTCTGATAAACATGACATTAACATGTATCTCTTTAACAAGAGTCTATTTCCAGAACAAAGGTTATTTTTCAACAGTGTCTTGAGTGATAGTCCCACATAAAAAAGTCCACAACCTTAGGCTCTTTCTGAGATTGAATTTGTTCTGAAATATTATATTAAAATGATAATTAATACATAAATTCAGATTTCTTGATTGATCAGGATCAGGAATGTTATCCTATTTGGAGGACATAGAAAATATTTAAAATATAACAGCAGTGAAAAAAAACCAGAAGTATGCTTTCAATTGTCATTTATTAAATGATTCATTTGTTCTTCACTTCATTCATTCATCACATCATCAAGCATCCAAGAAACATATGACTCATTAGGAAAGACAGGCAAAGAAATGGCTCACTACAGTGTAACACAGAATGTAAGTGCTATGACAAAGGGATGAAAATCATGTTGTGGGAGCACAGAGAGAATTGAGCATAGTGATGGACAATGGGGAAGGCTTTATGGAGCAAGGGTTATACACATGCTGGTAATTAGAGTGCTAGAATTTGAAGTTTGGGTGAGAAAATGACCACAAATCTTCTAGCAAAGGTCTACCAAACTGTCTGTTGCAGCAAAAAAAGAATATATGAGATTAGGAAGAACATGTCTACTATATGTGGTTTGAATGTTATAGAAAATGGAGTACTGTGGAGCTTAAGTAGCCCTTGGTAGAGTAGTGAAAGATATGGTAGCCTGGACACCTTTTACAGCAGCAGTTTTAGCATACCATATCTCAAATTCATGCATTTGGTCATAAAAGGGGTAGAACCTAGACGGAAGAAATTAGGAACTAAAAGATTACTACTTATTGGCACAAGCTATAATGTTCCATTAAGATTGTGAAGTTAATAGATCATTATTATCTCATAGCATCATTCCTTACTAATGCTGAAGCTATGCCCAATGTTACTGATGTGGCAATCTATCTATTCATAGTGTTCAGGGGCAACAATACTTGTGGACTGTTGGACTGTTCTGTATTGTTCAAGGTGAAACTTTAGGGAAGAGGCTGATAATAAGAGATAAGTAGAAGTGGAGTAGGTTGATGGTGAAATAATAAAGAATGACCTAAATCATAATACCACATTTCACAGCATTTTTTGTATGTTATAAAGAGTTTTCACATAAGGGTCTAGGTAAATGAGGGATGTTTTTATTTTCATTTGACAAATAATAATCAATTGATTATTATATTACATTCCAGTTAGTAGGCAACAGAGGCCTCACATGAACTAGATCTTGTTTCCTTGCTCCTTTCATTAGAATTGTTCCTGCGGAGACGGAGTGGCTGTCAGTCAGACATGCTCTAGTCTAGAGGGGATTTCAACTGCAGGTTGATTTAGATGTTGTTTCACATCCTTGAAATTCTAAGAATCCCTGATTCTGTGACAAAAGTTTCAACTCGGGAAGGAGCCTGTGAATTGTGCAGAAAATGTTGGTGGATTTGGAAAATGTTCTGATTGTAGAAGGAGTAGAACTTGGACAGATGCTGGTTATACAAGGTAAAAGAGGAAAGAAAGTAGAACATAATTCAGAAATTCATCCTTTGGTAAGTTAAGTTAATAGTGTATTGAAGAAAATTCACATTCAAAAACTCAGCTAACGATTAAAATGGTGCCCAAAATCTCATTTAGCAAGACACTAAATAATATAAATTATTATTATTTTAATATAATATATATATATTTTTTGAGACCGAGTCTCGCTCTGTTGCTAGGCTGGAGTGAAGTGGCGCGATCTTGGCTCACTGCAACCTTTGCTTCCTGGGTTCAAGTAGCTCTCCTGCCTCAGCCTCCTGAGTAGTTGGGATTACAGGTGTGCACCACCACACCCAGCTAATTTTTGTATTTTTGGTAGAGAAGGGGTTTCACCATGTTGGTCAGGCTGGTCTCGAACACCTACCTCGTGATCCGCCCGCCTCAGCCTCCCAAAGTGCTGGGATTACAGGCATTAGTGATGTCCGACTGTAACTATTTCTCTTCATTTCAAGTCTTACGAATGATTTTTTTTTTCTATTTTCATATATATGTATACAAAAACATATTTTGATAACTGTGCAAAACTCATATTCTGTCCTTGACATATTGTAATTCTTTCAAATACAGAAAAAAGTAAAACTATTATACTAAAATCACTTGGAAATATCTATTTCCATTAATTTTTCAGGGCTTGCCTTTGCAGGCTTCTGTAACAGTGACTTCAAGGACAGCAACTCCAAGGACAGTTGCCAGCTGCAGTTTGAATAAGTTTAGCACAGTCTTAACCCAGTAAGCATTGTGAATCTCAAGGGCTTCAGTCCTCTAAATCTCACAGTTTATATGGCAACCATATGAAAGAGAAGCTGTAGAAGAGGGGGAAATACACAGACACACTCATACACAAGCACACACACATGGTAATTTAAATACTATTAACTGTAAGCTGATTGTGACCATTTTTTCTTCTTAGTCCCCCATTACTTTTGCTGCATGCCTCATAAATTTTTAATCCCCTGCCATGGAATAACCTATAATCATTAATTTTGGAAGCAACTAAGGAGAAGGTGATGAAAAAATGCCATTTCTTTGTAGTTTTATCTTTATTAAAAACACAAATTTAAGGTATTTCTGAAACTATTTTTGGGAAAAACTGTATGTATATAGACAGATATAGATGTCTGTATAGTTGTTTATTTCTGAAGTTTCAGAAGAAAAACTCTCATTGGTAAAACCCATCTATCTTTTTGCTGTATTACTGATAAGTCTCTTTGGTAAACCATTCAGCCCACAGCCAGAATGCTGGCAGTCTAACCATAACCAAAGAATACGTTCCATGCGTCTCTTCTTTTTAGCCCCTACGTTGCTGCTGCTCTCCCGAATATCTCCAAGGTCTAAAAATACTTAGATAATGGAGTCCTAGGTCTGAAAGCTTCCTCAGAAATTATCTGGAAAACGATCGTGCTGGAAAATGCATCTGTCTATATCTATTTCTAAAGCACTAAATCCAATTTTGGGGCCTCCAAATGAAAATGTTCTATTTTTTATTCTAGCTGAGACTCTCTGATGAAACCTTACTCCACAGGGATATTATATTGAATGCTAGATAACAATGCTTTTTACCAGATAAAACTATTTCCTCAATCCATTCTACAAAAGTTTCTTTTAAAAATTAAGTTTTCTAGGCCATGGACAGAAAACTCTGTGATGTTTCATGATAATCAGAACAGCACTTTAAGGGGTTATTTCTTCCTGTAAGGGTATTTTTGAAAAAGAAAAAAAAATGTATTAGTCAACCGAATTTCTTTTATGTTGAGGTTGGAAAAGGGAAGCATAGGTTAATCTGAAAGGGGGAACTAGATGTGGCTAGCAAAGTGATGTGTCCACTGCAAAAGGACTTTACTATATTTTAGACTTTTTCAGTATAGATTTTTTTCCCTAGAAACTTAAAGTTTATAGGACAATGGGCAAGATAAAATGCAAATGAAAAGATCCCCTCTTTTTTTTTCCTAAGAAAAATTAAATATTTTTTACTCACAAAGCATGATTTCCCACCAAAAGAACTGCCATGCTCCACATTTCCTAAAGAAAATACCCAAAAGAGCTCATGTTTCCTTTTTATTAATTTACCAACTTGAGAAAAAAATTATTTCCTCCAAAGTTTTAGTGCCTAAGATTACTGACTATAGAAAGATAATTTAAATAAGCTCAAAAAACTTCCTTAGAAGTTCTCGAGGTAAATAAAACCTATATGTCAGGAAACAAATGCCTGACAAAGTCAGCTGAGATATTGTATTATCCACCTAGAGGCTTGAGGAAATTTTATTTTCTTTAATGTGTTTGCTCAATAGAACATGCTATAATACTTCTAAAGCTATTTGAAGTGAACAGATCTAGAATCCCAGAAGAAGAAAAATGCATTTAACACATTGGTGATTGCATCCTGAAGACTGCCTTTTGTGTCAAAAGAGAATTGACCGGGAGAAGATTGAAACAGCTCACTCAGTTGAAGATGGGTAAAATAATTCCAATGGTTAGGAAAATAAACTGCCCCCCATCCATTTTCCTGTTATTCCTCATTGCCCTGTCTCATTCCAGAAAATATTGAGATGTTTGACAGTGATCATAAAGCATGAGATCTCTAAGAAAAACACAGTCTAAATATTTTCAACAAACTTTTTTTTTAGGGTTATATCTATTGAAGTCTCAGCAAGAGACAGCACACTCCAAAGGGCAACTGAAAAGACTTCACTGGAGAGACTGTTTACAAATTGTGAGCAGGGCTCAGGGAACCAATAGGTAATAGTGAAACACCCAGGAGTTCGCTAACAATAGCGGGAAGCCATTACCATCCTTAGGCCAGAAAGGACAAGGGAAGATAACAATTACATATTGGAATCCAATGAGAGCTGTAACCATGCAGAAACAATCCCAGCAGGAGCTGAGGCCTTAGGTATGGGGGAAAGCCACTGCCAAACCTTGGACGAGCAAGCAGAACCCAGAGAATAAATACCTTAGCCCCTCTGTCTCCTTCTATTCTCTTTTCTCCTACTGGCTTCTCCCATTGACCAAACTCAACTAGAAATTGGAATGTAATACAACTTGGCTGAAGCAACCTTTAGAGTTTACTTCCCAGGGCACAAAGCAGGACAGAGAAGCCTGCAGACCTGATCTGGAAGGGCAAAGATTATCCAGCACAAATTTAGCATCATTGTTTTTTTCTTGATTGTGTAACTAATTAGGGTGGTAGATTAGGAAGAAGTTATAGAAAAAATCAATTCTGATTTTTTAAAAAATTCACAAATTTTCCTGTGATAGGGTTTGTTGTTGTTGTTGTTTTGGGGGCTGTGTTTGAGACAGGGTCTCACTCTGTCACCTATGCTGGAGTGCACTGGTGCGATCATAGCTCCCTGCAGCCTTGACTTCCTGGGCTCAGGTGATCCTCCCACCTCAGTTTCACAAGTAGCTGGGACTGCACTGCAGGCATGCACCACTATGCCTTGTTAAATTCTGTATTTTTAGTGGAGATGGGGTCTTGCCATGCTGCCGAGGCTGATCTTGAACTACTGGGTTCAAGCGATCTGCTAGCCTTGGCCTCTTAAAGTGCTGGGATTACAGATGTGAGCCACCACTCCCGTCCTGTAATAGGGCCTAAAACACTTTGGTAGAATGTTTTCCCACTCTCAGATGCAAGTTATTGAGGAAGAATAGCTTTCCTATTTGTCTTTGTTTCTTTAGTGTCTGGTGCAGAGAATATATTCCCTAAGCAGATGTTGCATTTATGAAAGAACTTTAAAGATATTTAGTGTGAAAAAAAGCCAAAGGGAAATACCCAAGGTAGTTATTCTCAGTATTTATGAGATTATGCCATTATATTGGAGCAATAGTACATTTTCTTTCTTTTAAGACACACCTGGGTTTAATGTCAAGAACTTACATGGAAGAAGACGTTTTGCACAATTTAAGAAAATTCTGAAGATTAGAACTCTCCAGCTGGAATTAGAAAAGTATGTGAAACAGGCTGACTCTATTACTGGAAACAAACAAGAGGACAGGCTGGCTGTGTGCAAATATTCCTCAGGAAAGGATCCCTGCATTGGATGTGACGTATTTTGCTTCTTGAAATTATCGTTAGATTCCACATGACCTATATTAACATTAGATTCTATGATTTCATAAATTTTAAAGATTGATTTCAACTTTGTGAGTCTAGAATTATTTTAATTTCCAAGACTACTTTCTGTATACTCATATAGCAGCATTTTAAGTCTCAATAGTTTTAAACTTTCCTTTCTTGATTAGTTGTATTATTTTTAGGTGCATGGTTTTATTTTCTGTTAAATTGGTTGAATATTTGTTTACAGAGAAGCAGGATGAACAGCAGCTCAGCACAGTCTTCAGAACCAGGCTGCTTGAATTCAAATCTTGCCTTTATCACTCGCCAGTTTTGTAAGCAAGAGAAAATTATTTAACTTTGCTCTGTCACAGTGCATTTATCTGTTAAATGGGATAACACCAGTACCTACTAAGAAGTTTGTTATCAGGATTAAAGGATTTGATACCTATAAGAAATTAGGATAGTGCAGACACTGAACCAATACTGAATTTACTGCTACTGCTGCCATTATTACTACTACTATAGCAGGACTTATGTTGATTATGTTCATCAGTTACATATGTTATCAAACTCTAAATATATTATTCACTTTTATTTCATATGATTCTGCCTATTTAGTTAACCCAGTTTAACCCTGGCCTATATATTGCAGGATAAAACTTTTTTAAAGTTGATTATTTCTTCATAAATAATAAATCACATTGATTGTAGAAAACTAAAAATTATACAGATGTTAAAGAAAACCTTCTTAGAGAAAGCTCTCATTAACAAGTTACTATATTTCTCTCAAGATTTATTATTGTGCACATATGTAATGTATATTAACATCTATCTATCTATCTATCATCTATCTATCTATCATCTATCTAAATATGAGGTGAAGGGATGAGACTATACATACTGGTTCTTTTTTCACTCAAAAATAAATGTTACTTCTCTTGTAAATAGGCAATGTGTCTGCTTTGTTTACCTTAGCCCAAGAACTATGTCCAACTACTTTGCAGTCAGTAAACATTCAAGAAGTATATTTTGAATAAACAAATATACATTTTGTCCTACCTTTTAATGATAGAGTAACATTCTGTTGTATGTATATACTACAGTGTATTCATAATCTATTGTTCGTACTTAGGCTGGTTTTAGTTTTCATCATGATAAATGGTAAAAATCCTTCTTTGAACACATTTGGATATTTAACCAAAAATTTAACTAGATTCAAGTCCTAGATGTGAATTTCTGTGTTGAAAGTCATGTACCTTTCAAGGCAATATATATTTCACTTACTCTTCAGAAAGATTTTTGTGATGCACAACATCTTTTTAAAAAATTCTGTTATTTCATAGTGACTAAAAGTAGTTTCATTTTCCATTTATCATCCTATTTGTATAGTGAACTAATTTTCTGTCTTTCATGTCAATTTCAGGATATGTTAATTTGCTCCAAGAGACTTCAACCATTTCTCTAGCTTTCCATTATGTATATTTAATGTACATGATGCTTCCCTCATAATTACTTAGTGCATCTTTAATTTCTTTTAATATACTGAAATGTTTAACACATTGATTTTTATTTTCTAATCTACAAGGAATAATTAAGACTCTTACTATTTATCTATGACATTTGATAAGGAAGACATGCATAATTTATTTTTCTGTGCTACATTTATCTCTGCATTGAACTAGCTTTGAGCTATTCTGTATATCAAAGTATTTATATTAAGAATTACTTATTATAGAAGCATATTCATAATTACAAATTTTGTGCTTGTTGTGACTATTCAGATCTCATCTGAAATATTAAAATCAATACATAATATAACGTATTAGAAAATGAAACAGTGAAATCTTTCCCATTTCCTGATTGGCCTTTTTACTTCACGCAGCATTTTCAATTTGAGTTTCTAGGTACGTTTGCTATCATATTCTCAAATCACTGTTAGATTTTGCAATCTTCAAGACAGAACCTAAAACATGATCTCTATTTTTAACCTGGGAGTGAATTTCTACTTTAGATTTTTTAAAAAGTTTCATAACATCCCTTGAGGTTACTCTAAGTACAGCTGAAATGATGTATGAAGGTAGCTGGGAGTCACAGCTTCAGACCTTCTATTTGTTGATGCTTGTGGAAGGTGAAATGTAAATTACAAATGCTCTTAAAATTCAGACGCATTGTATTTCCTGCTCTTTCTTTGTCTGACTGGACCATTAAGCTATTGGAGGCAAATTTTGTTACATATAAATCTTTGAAAATTCATGTTAATCTTTACAAATCCAGAAGGCTGTAAAATCGTTGCTGAATGTAATAGGTTACATTTGTCCCTGTACTTTCTCTGAGTTTACTGAATCTTATATTCTCAACATTTTAAATTCAAATATAAAACCAAATAATAACTCCAGGAATAGTCCAATAAAATATACTTAAAAGCACCTTTCAATCGAATAAGTAAAATTGTTCTCAAAGAAAATTCATGATTTTGGTTTATGGTATCATCAGATATTTCTCTTTATTTTATTTTCACTTTGACATTTTTATTATTCCTGAGTTGTTATTATTCAACTTCTGAGTCCATTTGAATTGGCAACAAAAGCCTAGGTTTCTGAAGCCACATTTTCCAATAAAAGGTAGGCACTGAATATATTAAAAAACTAAATTTTGATAATTTGACAGAAAATTACAGACAGACAAGTATTCAGTGAAGACTTACCAAGCATTTATTATGTGGTAGGTATGTGGGGGTCCAGAAATTAAACAAATTTCTTCCTCTTAAGCAATTGCTTATGAGGAGAGAAAGATAGTGATGATAACAGGCAATGACTCCTCTATTACAGGTATAGTGTGATTGCAAACACAAAGAATGAGTATCTGTTCAGCATCAAGTCTCAGACTGACTTGAACTTGTGACTGCAACACAAAGAATGAATGTCTATTAAGCATCAAGGCTCAGATTGACTTGAACTATGGGCCAAATGGGGATCATGCAGGTGAAGAATGAAAGGTGAAATGGAGATCACCCAGGTGAAGAATGCAGACGAAGGGCAGTGTGGGTAGAGAAAAGAGCATGTGCAAAGGCACAGGGCCATGAGAAAAAGAGACATGCACGGCGTTGGAGGTATGTCGAGTGGTAAAGTTCACAAAAAGATAAGATTCTGTTTCTGGAAGATCTTGTATGATGTTGCATTTCTTGAAGTTGAAGGGTAGCCATGAAAGATGTTAAGCAGTTGAAGAGTGTGATCCAATTTACGCATTTGGCTATCTCTCTGGCAGAAGTGTAAAGGATCAGTGAAGGGGAAAGAGCGACACTGTAATAACTCAGTCCAGAGCTGACAAGAGCTGAACTGGTACGTTGGCAATAGAAATGGAACTCTGGCCGGGCGCGGTGGTTCAAGCCTGTAATCCCAGCACTTTGGGAGGCCGAGACGGGCGGATCACGAGGTCAGGAGATCGAGACCATCCTGGCTAACACAGTGAAACCCCGTCTCTACTAAAATACAAAAAAAATTAGCCGGGCGAGGTGGCGGGCGCCTGTAGACCCAGCTACTTGGGAGGCTGAGGCAGGAGAATGGCGTGAACCCGGGAGGTGGGGCTTGCAGTGAGCTGAGATCCGGCCTCTGCACTCTAGCCTGGGCAACAGAGCGAGACTCCGTCTCAAAAAAAAAAAAAAAAAAAAAAAAAAAAAAAATGGAACTCTGAGAGCAAGTTTGAGGGGTATTAAGGAGGCAGTAAAGTTAGGACTTTGTGAGGAATTTCTTACTTGGGCAGCTGGATAAGTGATGAGCTGTATTGTGAAATGGGGAACACAGAAATCAAGCAGATTATAGGGATGACTAAATCCAGATTGAACGCACTGAGCTTGAGATACCAGTTATACATTCAGTAGAGGTGTTTGTAGGAAGCTGGGAATGTGGATTTGGCAGGGTAGGAGAATCGATTCTGGAGACAGTAAATGAAATAAAACAGAAAACAATAACCTAATATTGAAATGAGAGCCCTTTCCCATAAGTTAGGACAGGATGAAATCACATTACTTCAGTTCCAGTACTATGCTTTAGACAGAAAAGCTGTTCTTTAATTCCACATAGAAGGTAATGAGGAGGTGCTCTCAGTGTGTCAAGGACACCAATACAGTTGACGGCACAAAAGATCCATGGTGTGCTTCCTGGATGATTAAAACATGTTCTTATTCTTTGCACTCTTTGTGTTTTATCCAGAGAAGCAGAATGGCCCAAAATGTGACTTGGGTTTTTTTTTTCTTTAGTGTTAAACAAGAGGCCCCATCTGTTAAAGCATAAATGTCAAGGCGAAGATGTCAAATATGTGTGGTGTGCATAAAGAGGAGCCACCATCTATAAATTATAAAGCTCTGGGGCTTCTGTCAAAACACAACGCTTTCAGATTTAGCAGCAGGCAGTTTTCAACTTATTAGCATTTCATTTCAAGAGGAAGGATAAAACTTCCATGAGATATACTAATAATCAAACTGTGCACGCAGGTTGATGAAAATAACATAAAAAATAGGCAAGCAACCAATCAATAATTTAAGAATGGGGAGGCATCTTAATAACTGAAGGTAGCTGACAATTGAATAAATAAATGGCCATCCCAGCATGACTAAATTGACAAGGTAGATAAGCTCTCTCTGCCACATAAGACAGATCTGGCCAAATCTGGATTTGGGATGAATATCGTCTTCATGTTTTTTCCTTTGCAATATTCGTTTTCAGTATGAATAAAAGCCCTGATAGCTTTCTTTAATCTAATGTTCTGTTTAGACAAGCTTTCTTATACCTTGTTAAGCAACTCCAGGGCAAAGAGAACATTCATTAGCGGTTAAAAAAAGTTTACATATGTATATATATGAATATATAAATATATAACTAAACATATATATATATATCAATCCTTAAAGAAAATACACAGTAAATTGAGAGTCAAGCAATTAAAAATTAAAACGACTATGACATGTGATATTTTATTTGCTTATATAGAAAATTATAGAAATAACCTGATACTTAAAATTCTGGTTTTCTAAAGTTCATAAATTATGGGTATTTATCTGTCCATTTCTGTTGGTTAAAATTAGGGCAAAAGTAAGTATCCTGCAATAGTGATAGTAGTTGTTTCCAGTAAGTCTTGAATGGCTCAAGAGGTGAGAAATTTTATAGTACAGCCTAAATTAGCAAAGAATTATAGGACTAAAAAATACATAACATTTAGAAATTAAAATAAAGAATATGTCAGTAAGCTGCTAAATTTATCTGTAGCACGTGCATTGGGCATCTGCAGCCATCTAGAAAATTACTAGAGATGAAGAAGAAACTAAAAGAAAACTTCTTGAGGAGACTAAATGGAAAACTCCAGGCAATACATTAAAGCTGATGTGCTATTTCCAGTTAAAAGTGCTATTCTGACTTATACATGATTGTGTACTTTATTCCCACTCAGAAGAAAAATTACAAGTAGTAAGTATGAAGTAAAGTGTCTATTGAAAAGGAATTGCATTTTAGTAGAGAAATAGAGAGCAGAGGATAGTTGGGATGGTGGGGGCCACAGAGAGGAATAATTCACACAAATCTAGTCAATGAGAATCCTTAAAATTAAAAGGGGTTAAGGCCAAAGTCACACCCATTGAGTACCAGATGTGGGACCTGAAACACAATTTTGTTTTGTTTTGTTTTGTTTTTAAATGAGACCTAGAGATGATCCCTTGCTTGATCACTTACTGGCAATGTGACTTTATGGGCAATAAGATTTATGTACCCAGATGTCCTATTTATAAAATTATAATACTAGTGCTACATTTCACTGATTCCAAGAGGCAAATATATGTCTGCATTTTAATATTTAAGAGAGTTGTGTCTTATAATTTAACATTTAACATGATAATTTAATATTAATATTTAATAGATATACATCTTACCGTTGATGGCATCTTGCCATTGCAGAGAGCTGGGCAGCTTTTGTGATGGTTGTGACTGCCTACCTAAGAACGAACTTGGTTCCTGCTGTTATGACTGGACAGCTAGAGCCCATCAATGATGCAGTTGACCAATCAAATAAGGAAGAAATATGTGTCTTGGTTATTGTCTTGAGGCCTTTTAGTGGCATCTTCTTGTAAGAACAAAAAACACCAGCATTAAAACTTGCAAAATAGCGGTTACTGGCTTGGAAGAAAATTTCTGAGACAGAAGGGGGCACCCTTCTGTGAAATGCACCACTCATCATCCTAATGGCACAGAGATTGCACTGGGTAGAAAAACAGGGACCTCTACAGGGCTGAGTTCAAAAGGGAGTCGGACGTGGCAGGCCAATTATGAAGATAATTGAAAAAGTTCTTTAGCCAATTTACCTCGCTTCTGTTACATAGAAAAAAGAAATAAAAATGTCAGCATTGGTATATGCATCTGCAGAGTCAATCGTGGAAAGCAGGTCACTTTAGTATGTTTATTTGCAGGACTTCCATATGAAAAACAATGCATATCACTGTATTTTATTTTAAGTGTTTATAATATACCTTTGAATATTAATATTAACTTACTTTATAAATGCAACTGGGTTAACCTAAAAATATCAATACCAGTTACATATTTTAAGTTGCACAGAGTGATATATAGGATCAAATTTATACTTAAATAATCCTAGAAGAACCTTTTGAGTAAAAATTGTTGGCAATAAATCATTGCGTTTAATTGGCAACTTTTATTTCTTTCTTAGTGCTACATTAAATAGTGGTGTCTTACAATCAGTGGTATCTTATATTTAATGAAATATGGTATTTGAGATAGTTGAAGAGGTTAGAAGAAAAATGAAAGTGATTTGCAAGACTGGAAAACAATGACAATATTTTGGGCAATTACAATGAAAAGAGATGGTTGAAAGCTGGCTGAAGGAAAAGGCATAAAAAATGGAATCTAAATTAAGATACTTCTGTACAGAAATGCTCAAAGATCACAATTCTATTCTGGACTTTGTTTACATTTTCAGGAGCCTTGCCAATTGCTACTGACATAGAAAAAAGAAATAAAAATGTCAGCATTGGTATATGCATCTGCAGAGTCAATCGTGGAAAGCAGGTCACTTTAGTATGTTTATTTGCAGGACTTCCATATGAAAAAGAATGCGTATCACTGTATTTTATTTTAAGTGTTTATAATATACCTTTGAATATTAATATTAACTTACTTTATAAATGCAACTGGGTTAACCTAAAAATATCAATACCAGTTACATTTTGTTCAAAGTAAATACTACCTCTACTACAAATTGAATAAATGATAATGTAGTATTTACATTTTGGAAATAGTATATACAAAGACCTTTACTTTTGAGTATAAAATTCTTGAAGTCTAGGATACATTTATAATTATTATTATAAAACAATAATATAAATATATACTGTTTTGCAATCTACTTTTTAAACATAGTATATTATATAAGTATGTATAGCAGATTCTGTCTCTTTTAGTGACTGCTTTGTATTCCATTGCCTACCTATGCCACAATTTATTTAACTAATACTTTATTAATGGTTATGAAGATAATTAACTGCTTGCTCTCATAAACAATGTTCGAATAAACAGCTCTTGCAGCTTCATTTTTGTACACATTTCTTTATGTTTTCCTTAGGGTAAATTTATACATATGAGAAATTGATACATTAAAAGATATGTAGGCTTATTTTGTATTTGGGAGTACAGAATTGTTTTTTCTCCAAAAAAAGCCATATAAGATTGTTTTTGCCTAGTAGTATTTTGTACAAGTGGAAGTAATTTTACAGCATAGGTTAAAAACCTTATAAACTATAGTAGATTTACTATTGAAACCTTGTGGATTTAAACATGGAGTTGAAATTGCACCCTGCAGTTAGACAAGCAGGAGATAGTTAGACGTTTCTCATTGGGTTGCTATTGGCATTTTGGACAGGACACTTACAAGTTGTAGGACTAGTTTGTGTCCTTCAGGAATTTATAAACTTGGCTCTGACTATTAAGTGCTCTGCAGTGTCATTGTGACAAAGGAAAACACTTTCATATATTTCCAAATAACTCCTGTGGCCAGGGAACCCAGTGGCATGAGAATATTATTCCAGGACTAGACAGGTTGGGGAAGGCTTTATTAAATTTAAATAGGACCTCTCTCTCTCTTGCTATGCTTACAGAACAGATTCACTCTGGATATTTCATCCTGGGATATTCAATGCTTAACTGTAAAGCTTTTTGTAATCATCTAGGAATACAGCCTTCTAGTTACAAAGTGTGGGGATCCCAAAGCTTGTAAAATATTGTAGTACTCTTTTTAAATAGTTAGAATAAAAACATGTTGTAGGAATCTTTTTACCCTAGTAAAATAATTTGTTACTTTTGCTCCACCACAATATAAATTGTGGAGGGTATGGTTGAATGTGTTTGATATTTAGAATACCCAAGATCATCTCCAGGTCTAATTTTCACCTTGAAGCCCTGTTTAAATACGTATTGCTTCTGGCAGATTGAAATGCAAACATGACTAACAGTCTCCTTCTACCATATGAAAATTCTTTGTCCACATCCTTATCAAATCTGGTTGACAATAATGAATTTGGGTTAAAATTACAGCTCTGAAATCAAACTGTTCAGATGTTGTTCAATTTTTCTGTGTTTCACTCTCCTCTGTCTGAAAGGTACAAGAATAATTCCTAACTACTTCAAAGAATTACTTTTGAGACTGAGACCCATCTCTGACTCATAGAAAGCACTCAATGCATGTTTGTTATGATCATTAACTGTTACTGTTATTGGTGATGACTTTGTAGTGTGTAGCCTAGCTAGAAATAATGCTTCCTAGAATCCCCTTTCCTGCGTGGCATGGGTTAAGGCTGACCACAAGAGAAATTTGTGTACCCTTTGGAAGGGGAAAGTGAGGCAGCAGCCCTGTTTTGTTAGACACTGTTGCAGCTCACGTTTGCTGCCTGGGCTCTGCTGGCACCCCGATGGAGCAGGGCACCATCAGCCTGGTCGGTAGACCCTCCAGCTCCTGTTTCTCTGACTACTGATAGATGTGTGTTAAGCTCTATGAGGGGGTGTACCATTATTCCTCCTGGAAAACCCATCATCAAAACTGGAGGTTTGGAAACAGCGAGAGATCAATGGGGTTTCTGGTTCTCTGGAGAGAGCTGTAGGTTCCTGCTCATCCTCATGAATTCTAGCATTTTCTTGTTTTCACATTCATCTTCTGTTTTGATTGCCAGCCTTATTGACTACAGGCAGACTCAGCAACAGGCTTGGGGCAACTCTCTTAGGCTGTTTAACCAGCTCACCCAATCACATCAAGTCCAATCCATGTATAGAGGCTCTGCTTCGCCAATCAAACCTAATACCTTGTTCTTGTTATTTTGTTGTTGTGATGGGTAAACATCCTAGACCCAAGACTCCTTTTGTTTTCATTTGTAATACTTTAATATTAGAAGCTCTGAATATCTTTTGGAGTGTTCATTGGCCATTTACATAGAGTCTATGCTTGCCTATTTGTATTTTCCCAATTTTCCATTTATATTGTTATATAGGAGTACATTATAAGTTAAGGATATAAGAACTTTTGTAATCTGCATTATATATGCTGTTTTTCTTTTTTTTTTAAAAAAAAAAAACTTAAGAAGTTCTGTTGAAAACGATAAAAACAGAAACACTAGATTCTAATTTTAAAGTAAAATTAACAGCATCTTCCAGAACAAAACTTTATTTTTTTGCAATAGTGTTTCAGATTTTTTTTTTTTAGATGGAGTCTTGCTCTGTCAGCCAGGCTGAAGTGCAGTGGTGTGATCTCGGCTCACTGCAACCTCCACCTCCCGGGTTCAAGTGATTCTCCTTGCTCAGCCTCCTGAGTACCTGGGACTACAGGCACACTCCACCATACCTGGCTTTTTTTTTTGTATTTTTTTTTTAGTAGAGATGGGGTTTCACTATGGTGGCCAGGCTGGTCTCGAACTCCTGACCTTGTGATTTGCCCCCCCCCTCGGCCTCCCAAAGCGCTGGGATTACAGGGGTGAGCCACCGTAACACAGTCGAGTTTTAGATTTTTTTAAAAAATTAAATCTGGTTAATTATGCTACTTTATAAATTCTAGTCTTGACTCTGTGCCTTCCTCAGCCAAATAATAGATAAATATTTATATATTTTTTAATTTGAAGAAAATGTATCACCAGGTCCTTGATAGGTTATGGTAGGAACTGTTATTATTCAGATAAAATGACTAAATGTTTTGATTACTGTTGGATAGACTTCCCTTATAATGAATATACACAGTTCTGTAAATGACAGATGAAAACTACACAAATATTGCCAATTTTACAAAATTAGAACAGCAGCTTTAGTAATCAGCAAAACAAAACAAAAGAAACAAAAACTGAAAAACAAATGTATTCTTTGTATTTTAATATTGTTTCCAAAGAATGTTAAAGACAATATGGAATATTAAGGACAATATTAAATACAAGACTATTAAAGAATATTAAAGACAATATAATTTAAACTTTCAAGAAAGAATATTAAAGACAATATTAAAAAAGAAAGAATATTAAAGACAACATAATCTAAATTATCAGTCAAAAAAGAAACTTTCTATCTTCTTTTCTTGGGTAGAAGAGAAAATGTAATATCTTTTGCTTATCTATCTCAAGATTCATAGCTGAGACACCTATAATAAAAAACAGATTAAGAAAACAAATACATACAAATTTATTTGACGTAAGTTTTATGTGACATGGAAACCTTCAGAAATAAACACCCAAAGAAACAGAATACAGAGAAGCCTGTGTATTTTATACTAAGTTTACTGAAGAAGTGGATAGTTGTGAAATACAGTTGGACAAAGCAGGTATGATCTAATTGTACTAAGCTGGGCCAGGGCCAGGAGGACTTAGCAAGGCCTATTTATTTAGATTCTTAGTGATAAGGACATTTCTTTCATCTGGGTATTGGGAGGGTACCTTTTGCATAAGGGTCTCAGGACCTACTTTAGAAGAAGGTCAGAGAATTCTTTTATGGCCTGCTTCAGGGGAGAAAGGTCGGAGAAGGTCAGAGCAAGTCTCCTGCTTTTGCTGTTTTCTCAAATGCCAAGGAGCCATATACTGGGGGCAGTGTGTCTTAACCCTATCACTTGATAGCTCATCCTAGCTTCAGTTATTAGAAATTCTTCTGTGATTTCTATCTTGTTGGTTCTAGTTTTGCAATCTGAAGCCCTACAAAAGATGTCTAATATTTTCTATTCCACTCTATAGCTTTTAACTTTTTGAAGACAGCTTTTGTAGTCTTAAGTTATATGTTTTCCAGTTCTTTAATCATATTCATTTGTTAATTATTAAACAAATATTTACTGAGCACATATTATATGTGAAGGGATATTCTAGACTTTGGTTATAGTATGGTGAAAAATACAGACCCCACTGTAATAGAACTTATGCTCAAGCAGTTAAGAGCTCCTCATATTACACAATTTTTATACTCTTTAACACCTTATTGAGACTTCTATATTTATCCATTTCTGGTTTTTTGTTTTGTTTTTTGTTTAGGAGGGAAGGTCTTACTCTGTTGCTCAGGCTGGTGCGCAATGACATCATCATAGTTCGCTACAGCCTTGAACTCTTGGGCTCAAGAGATCTTCTGACCTCAGCTTGTAGATAGGACTACAGGCACAGGCCACCATGCCCACTTAACCTTTTAGTTTTGTAGAAATGGTGTCTCTCTGTGTTGACCAGGCTGGTATAGAACTTCCCACCTTAAGTGAAACTCCTACCTTGGCCTCCCAAAGTGCTGGGATTACGGACATGAGCCACCACACTTGGCCCAATTTCTTCTTTAAATGCTTTGCCTATAATAAAGACAACATGATAGATATATGATCTAACTAGTGTAGCTATGGTGATGAACCATGTGTTATTTGTTTACCTAGAAATACTTTTCCATTGAATGCAATTGTGCTCCAACAAGTAAATCAACTTCAAATATAGTAGCAAGATGGGGTTAAATTTTAAACAACAACATGAAGAAAAGTTGTCTGATTCCACTTCATAGAACATCAGAAGTTTACCTAGGGAAAGAATTTGAGACCAGAAGTCAATAACACTATAGAGGTGGTTAGACTGCAGAACTTTTTAGTAAACCATCCTGTAACAGAACTAGATTCTAAATCTTCTAGTACATACATAGAGGCTAAGGCTAAAATTGGAAGGGATCTGTCAATTTTGTGTCTTTTTATTTTGCTTCAACTTTTATTTTAAGTTCCAGGGTACATGTGCAAGATGTGCAGGGTACATGTGCAGGATGTGCAAGTTTGTTACACAGGTAAACATGTGCCATATTAGTTTGCTTCACAGATCAACCCATCACCTTGATATTAAGACTGGCATCCATTAGCTATTCTTCCTGATGCTCTCCCTCCCACCTCACAATAGGCCCCAGTGTGTGTTGTTCCCTTCCATGTGTCCAAGTGTTCTCAAATTTGATGTCTTTTTACTTTATAATTGACCTGCTTCTTGTCTATGTTCTGCCCCATTTATATATATTATGTAGTTTGAGGTTGTAGCCTTTGCATTACAATGACTAACACAAGTAGAATATGAGTCCATGCTTTTACCTATTAAAAATTAAAGTGATAATGACTAAGAAATTATTAAAGGGATCTATATCTTCAATAATGAGTATAAATGCTTATCGATAGAAAAATAGTGAGGTAGCTATAGAAGGAATACAATTTCCCACTCCATATTCTTACTAGGGCAGCAATTACATGTTAGATTGTACAGTTTTTCTCACTTTTTCCTTCTCCACTTACGGTATTGAAAGTCATTAGTTTAGAATGAGTTAAAATGAGAGAGAGGGTCATTGGATAAGAATTTGGATGCCTGCTGCCTGTCTCTGAAGAGGAAAATAGAGAGCAGTTAACTGTAATTGGCGGTTCACTGACTTTGGCAGTAGCCTTTTGTGCTAAGAAACTTCCCTGGGAAACAATTGAAGACTCTAACACTTTCATACAGATTCCTGAAATGCTGACAGGATGTGCTCATAATTCTATAGAAATGCCATATAAGTAGAGGAGTCATTGCTTGGTATTCCATTGAGAAGCTGTTTTTCATCTCTTGAGTAACTTCTTTAAGTTTCTCATGAAGCAAGCACAAAAATTTTCCTCTATAAAACTGAATAGGCAGAGGGTTTTTTCAACTACGCAGTTATATAAATGCCCATGCCACTCTCTTTTGACACATGGATGTCAAAATAGGTTAAGTTATCCTGAAAGCATTCAAGTTCGCATGGCAGGAAATAAAATTTTACATTTTTTTAGTAATGGGCTCAAAGTAAAATATATCATTTAAAAAATATTTTAAAACCTATTAAAATATGGCATTAGGATGATCATTTTAATGTTCATTTCCCTTTATTAATGTAGTATAGTATCCAATTATTAATATTTTTATATTTGAATTTAAATTTTAGTTACAATTTATAATTTAAAGATATTTTCATTTTATAAAGATATTTTCATTCATTCATTTGCCATTTAACAATTACTTACTGGCACTTAATGTTCCTAACCAATGTTAGGCACCATTGATGCAATGCAGAGTTCCAATTATGGAGAATTTGGATAGAACAAAAATATGCAAGACTGTGGAATGCATTGGTAACAGATGAAGTGGTTAATTTCTATGTCTGGAGAGCCAAGCAGAGATCATGAAGGTAACAAAGAGTTAGTACTTCACCTCTAGGGTAGTGGGAAACTCTTAAAGGGCTTAAGCAGGGGATTAACATGATTAGATTTGTACTTAAGAAAGATCACTTTTGGGTACTATGCAGAAAATGGATTGCAAAGAAACCGGAAGTACAGAGACTAGTTAGGAAGCTGTTGTAATAATGTAAGCAATGATGATAGTGTCCACAGTAGGAAGAGGCAGCTTATAGGCAGGTCTTCTCATCAGAGAATATGTGTGAGGTCAGGAGGGAACAGGCATTGAAATTGTTAGAAAAATAATCTTTAAGATGAATTGAGGACAAAGAACCCACAAAGATGCTAGAAAGGGTGGCCAGAGAAATGGGAGTAAAACCAGAAGATTGTTTTGGGGTTGTCAAAAACAAAATGTTATACTGCGTTAATTATATACCTGAGAAGAAAAATGCTTTCATATTTGTATTAGGTGAAAATAAAGCAGTGGCTCACTTTTAAAAATAAGGCAAAACATTTTAAAATTATCACTATTATTTGGTTGTCAATAAATTAATAGTTTTTTTAGGGAAAAGAAATTGCAGCAAACCTCCTTTAATGGAGGCTCTGTCAGAGATTTCTTGGGGTTTGGTATCACTTTGCATGGGTAATGAGGCTAATCTATCAGCATTGTCATGTTATTCCAGTGAGGCAGTGATGATAAATGCAGAGTATGCGATAGTGCCAGAGCCTCTCTGTTATTAATTACCATCTTACAGTTATCTTCAGACATTTATTAGCAACATTGAGACGTGGTTTTAGCAGTCTATCATAGTCGATGTAAGTAAGAGGCTTCTAAATCCCAGCAGTTGTTTCCATTAGTTGACAGACACATTATGAGAAATATGACCATGTGCTCTACGCAAGTCCGAAGAGCCAGTTACACCGTGTTATCCCCAGGGTTCACAGGTCTGCAGGGAAAAGCAGCAGCCACAAAATTAACAAAGGACTACTTTTCATTCAGGCCTATATTTCAAATAACATTTTACATATTATCTTTGTAGTTTTTATTAATAATACCTAATATGTATGAACAAAATGTGATTTTTACAGTTTCTGTCTTTGTCAGTTTAGGCTGCTATAACAGGACATCCTTGACAACTTGACTACACACTAATTTATTTCTTGAAGTTCTGGAGGCTGAAAGTCTATAATCGAGGTGTCAGCGGGGTTGGGTTCTTGGTGAAGGCCCTCTTCCTGGTTTGCAGACGACCTCTTCTAGCAGTGTCCTTCACATATCCTTTCATAGAGAAAGACCAGAGCTCTTTCTCTTCTTATAGGTCACTAAGTCCATCATGGGGGCCCCAACCTCATGACTTTATCTAAACCTACTGACCTCCCAAAGGACTCACCTCCTAATACCATCCCACTGGGGGTTAGAATTTCAACATACCAATTTGAGAAGGATGCAAACATGCAGTCTGTAAGAGTCACTATTCAGGAAATTCTTATAATGGTCCTGTAAAGTCAGTATTTGCAGTGTCTCTGGTTAACCAGCAAGGGACCAGAGGCCTCAAAGTGGTTCTGTTTACCCATGTACATGTGCGAGAACTTGACCTTGAATGTAGGCCTTTCACTTGGTCATTTGACTTTTCCGGTGGTTTTAAAACCTGTTTATATTTGAGCCCAGAATGTTGTCTATTAAAAAACTTAATCCGGAACAGTTCCACCCCTGTTTCAAAGGTTCTGATGTACCTTTTCAGAATTTTTATGTCTTTTCAAAGCTACTTTTAAACTATGTGCAGGTCCTTAAGCTTTTTCCTATTTAGGTAAACTGGGGCTCTAGTGCAAAAAAAGATGAAGCAAAGAAAAGTCTAATCTAACATATTAATGATTTTTTTAAAGATTTATGTTTATTGAATACAATTCGGTATTGTCTAGAAATTTTTTAAAAATTGTATTTCTGTCATCATTTAATTTCTTTTAATTTTTAAATAATTTTAGACTAGAAAAGTTGCAAAAATAGATCAGAATGTTTATGTATTTCCTTCACCCACCTTTCCTTAATGTTAATATCATACATAACCATAATTTATGTACTTACATAGTACATTTATCAAAACCAGGAAATTAACGTTGCTGCATTACTATTAAGTAAGCTACTATTAAGTAAAACTACTATTAAGTAAAGACTTTATTATTTGTTCACCAGTTTTTTCCGCTAACATTCTTTTTCTGTTCCCTAACCCAATCCAGCATCCCACATTGCATTTAGTTATTATAATTCTGCTCAGTGTACTCCAATTGGTGACAATTTCTGAGTCTTGTCTTGACATTGTTTAAGCGTACTGATTGTTGTTTTGTAGAATGCCCCTCAATTTGGGTGTGACTGATGTTTTCTCCTGATTAGATTGATGTTATATGTTTTTGGCAAGAACACTACAGAAGTGATATTTTGCCCCTCTCAAGGAATTACTTCAAGGAGTGTATGAAGTCTTATTATTGGTGTTGTTGACCCTGATCAGTAGTTAAGGCAGTGTCTGCCAGCTTTTTCCACTGTAAAGTTATTATTTTTCTTTTTATAGTATCTTGGGGGAAAGATCTTGAGACTGTGCAAATATTCTGTTTCTCCTGAAACTTTCATTCATTAATTTTAGCATCAATTAGTAGATCTTGCTAGAAGTTATTACTGTGGCATTGGCCTCATGATCATTTTATATTTCCCTCTTTCCTTTTACTTTTATTAATTAGAATTCTAAATGGAAGAGGCTACCCTTTCCCAGATTTATTGATTCCATTATTTGTATTTATCAGTATGGACTCGCGGATATACTTTATCCTAAGGGTGTAATCCAATATCATTGTTATTTATTTTATTGCTCAAATTATTTTGGCTTTGATCATTGGGAGCTCCTTCAGTTGGCTCCTATGATCTTTTTATAAGCTGCCCATCCCTCTTTGGATATTTTCTTATGGAAAAACAAGATATTCCAGGCTCATCTTGTAGTGTCCCTGCGTCAGTCCTGGTATCAACTACGTTTCTAAGAGGACTTTCTTTTTTTGGAGAATATATTTAGAAGCCAAGATCTGGGTGTTATGTGTGTGTCATTGCTTCTAGCCCCTTTCAGTGGACAAAACTTAGAAATATATGTATGTATACTACTAACCCAGGCATACATGCATTTATATTTATTTCTTTCTGTATCTATCTGTTAACAAACAAACAAGTAGGAGTTTGTATTGAAACCCCAGCCACGGGTCTACAGCTGAATTGATCACATAAACTGTTCTAATTGAAATCCTTAAATAATGAAATTTTCAAGGTTGCCAGCTCTAAGTGCACTAGGCTGTGAGTGAACATTTGTGCTTTCTTTTCAGATTTGCCAGAAATCAATAGTATCACCTTCATCTCTCCTTTTCTGCCACCTGAACTATAGAAGCAGAATAACAATGCCTGCCCTATCTAGGTCACCAGGCGGTTTCTTGGACTTAATAAAAGTCTGGATTCTGTCTACCCTTCTCTGTATTCCTTCTTTCCCAGTTTTCTTCTGTGCCTCCGGTCTTGTTCCCCTCAAAGCTGTCCTCTGCTCTGCAGTCAGAGTAATCTATCAGAAATTAAAATCAGGTTCCATTTCTATTCATCTTTAAACTTTTCAATGGCTTTTTATCTGCTAAGAAAATAAGACCTAACTTGACATGGCAAACAAGGCCTTCCATGGTCTGATTCTTTCCTCTTCATGATCTCTTGTTATTTTTTATTTCCTGTTTTAAGCTCTAATATTACAACATTGCTTGAGATCATCTCTGCCTTCTTGCGAACAGCATTCTTTCTTCCAACTCCTTGCTTTTCTGATGCTATTTGGCTAGAGTCAGATTGGAACACTCTTGACAGTGTCTCCTTAGTTAAATTTTACCTAAATTTCAAGGACCAATTCAGTGTCTACCTTATTATGTATTTGGTCAGTTCAGTAAGTACTTTATGAGGTGGATGAGTTGTCATTTCTTTCTGTTACCATTTCCTCAGTACCTTGTCTGAAACCAGAAGCCACTGTAGTTTTTCATTTTATTCCTTATCTAAAATTGCTCTCGATAAGGTCCTAATTACCAAATCCATAGACAGTTCTTGATCTTATGTAACTTAACTCTGAAAGTATTGGACACTAGAGGTAATTGGTGGTTGCCATGAATAGCCCGTGGTTGCCATGTAGAGGGTCATAATGGTGCTGCATGATTGTTGGGAAGGCTTATTTGGGAGAAGAGTGGTGCTGAGAGACAAGGGTGGAAGGATAGACAAGGGCCATCTCTTATAGAAATCAGAAGCCACAGTAAGGCGATCACATTTATCTTGAGAACCACTGAGAACTGTGTAAAAGGTTTAAATGAACAAGCTTGTGTTTTAGGAACATAATTTATGGACATGAATGAATTTGGCAAGACTAGAAGGCAAGTGAAAATGAAATAGGCAAAGACTGGAAGGAAAGGAAATTAGGTTGTTGCATAATCCTGGAGTAAGATCATGCTTTATATAAACTAAGATAGCAAAAGCATGGGAGAAAATGGATGCATTAGAGATACTAGATAGAATCAAAATAATCTGATGATGACTTGGAAGTGGGGGATGAGAGATAAGAAGAAATAATAGTTTTTGTTTCTTATTAAGTGATAGAGGAATTTCCTGACATTGGGAATTTAAAAAGAGGAATGGCTTTAGGAGAATGAGATGGTGACTTGGTTTTTGGAAATGTTGTTTGAGATACCTGGGGACCATCTAAATGAACTGTCCCATTGGCAAGTTCACATTTTTTTACAGCCTGAAACACATATGGGGGCAGGAGACACAGGTTTGGAAATAAAGGCATGTTGATGGTAGATGAATTCATGTTTGTTGGTAAGATATCCCAGGATGTCTCCAGTGTGTAAAGGGACTCTCCTGTTTATCTTAGTGTGAACAGAAGCACCACCTACCCATTTTACCCAGCTAGAAACCTTGGAGTCATGTTCAACTGTACTGTCATCACTAAGTCAACTCATTTTGATTCCATATCCCGCTTAAGTCCTGTTTATTCCAGTTGCCTTTGCTTAAGCTTGGGCTCTCAGAATTCCTTTCATGAACTACTTATTGTTCTTGCTGGTCTTCAGACTGTCCACTTATGTGCTTTGTATCCTCAGAATATAACCTTATTCATACTAAAAATGTTAAGGTATTTTTTGTATAAATGCTGAAGGAATATAAATTAATAAGTTTTACCTGAGGTTGAAATGCCAATTTTTGTTTTATAATAATTTATAGGTGAGACTAAATTAAAAAAAATTTACTCCCTTTGTGGGTACCTAATGCCATCTATCATGAGTAAAAGAAACACTGCCTCTCAGAGTAAGTCTTGGAGAAATATCTTATTATTATCTGCGAGTGACATATGAAAGTTGATCTTGATAAGGGGATAAGAGCTGTTGTCCTGAGACAAGTGGAAGAAAGAAAGTCAGAGAGGACTTATCAGAGTAATTGTGTATTTTTCCCCAAATTTCTGACATGATATTAGAGGCAGTAAGCTACAAAATTGCAATGGCCAGCAGCCAAATTGCATCCTTTACCTGGTAGCCAGCTGCAAGATGGTGAGGAGTTTCTATGTATGCCACCTCACCACCTGCCAGGACCTGGTATGGAATGCATAGTAGTTCTTTCACGAATGCTAAAATGGCTAGTAATTTAAGAGAATGGAGTAAGCAACAATTGAGAATATTGTAACATACTTAACACTGTGCATAGAGAAAACCAAAAAAGAGAAGATAAATTCCAAAGAAGAATTTGATACTTTTCTGAGTTTGTTGAAAGGCAGGACCTAGATAAAGGTAAGGGTAGGGAAAATATTAAAACGAATTTTGATTTAAAAGCAATATTTTTTGGGTAAAATTTCTTAGCCAGTTGAGAGATCTTTACTTTTTTCTGCTACTTTAAATGCTCCTTTTCTTTGTGTGAAATATCCAGAGACAACTTGTTTTCCTATAATGAGAGTTTTGTTTTCACACCATCAGACAGAGGACACTCAGAAAAGCAGCAGAAAACAGATGTTTAATTCAGACTTTAAATGGCAACCTTGCTTATAAACATGGTGGGGTTTAGAATATTGAGATCAATGAATCACCACAGTAGTGTTGTGAATTTGGAGTAAGGTAACATAATGATATTTGTAACATATTAGCATATATTTATTGAGAAATAAATATGCATCAGATGCTGTAATTGATGGAGAGATACCACAGTGTATAAAGCAAGGCCTCTGTCCTCAAAACACTTACCTTCTAAAAAGGGAGATTGACAATAAGTGGGTATTAAACAAATATGTATTTCATGTCAAGTAGTGATAGGCGCTGTAACAAAAAGTGAAACTACACGTGGAAATAAAGAATAAAAGAGGAATTATTTTGGAAACGAGACAAAATGCCCCAAAAAACATTTAAAAGTTCATTTAAAAGTCTTCTAAGTATTTTATTTATATATGTGGAGGGAATATCATTTGGTCTGTGACACCTTATATCGCAATCCATGTAAAAATGGGATGCCTTCTCTTGTTCATTCTAAGGTCGTTGGCTCCTGATTTTTCTGAGCCCTAGTAGTGAAACTTCTTCAATAAAAATAACATAGAAAGATATAAATTGGCCAGCACGGTGGCTCACACCCGTGATCCCAGCACTTTGGGAGGTTGAGGTGGATGGATCACTTGAGGTCAGCAGTCTGAGACCAGCTTGGCCAACATGGCGAAACCCCGTCTCTACTAAAAATACAAATATTAGCTAAGTGTGCCGGTGCATGCCTATTATCCCAACTACTTGGGAGGCTGAGGCACGAGAATCACTTGAGCCTGGGAGGTGGAGGTTGCAGTGAGCCGAGATCATACCACTACACTCCAGCCTGGGTAATACAGCAAGACTCTGTCAAAAAAAAAAAAAAAAAGAAATGTATTTTTTGTGTCTTGGAAAAGCCCTCATAAAAAAATTGATGACACCTATACAAATTATTGCATGGAATTATGTTCTTAGTTTTTATTCCCAGCAGCAGGAAGTACTTTAGTGCTTGAATTAAAATTCTAAGTGCACTCCCAGAGGACTAAAGGCCTGAACCAGGAAAGACAACTGTCCTCACTTTGGCTTCTTCAGGGTGAGGGGAGGCTGAACAGAGTCCTAAATTCATCTTGGTTATATTTTGCACCACTTTACATTTGTAATCACTTAACAGCTACGCTGGGGAAGTCTTTTAGGACTCAGTAAGAGCTGTCAATTTTCCCTTTAAAGAATGGTGATTATATTTCTATAGAGTCTAGAAGTGCCCCTGTCAAACAGAAAGATAATGTGTGCCATATATGTAGTCTAAAATTTCTCAGCAGCCACATTAAAAAAGTAAAAAGAAACAGGTGAAATTAATCTTAGCAACATTTCATTTAACCCAACACATCAAAATATTATCTTTTCAATATGAAATCAATATAAAAATTATTTGTAAATATTAAGTCTTTGAAATCTAGTGTTTATATTACACTAAGACCATCTCAGTTTGAATTAGCCATGTGTGAAGTGCTCAATAGCCATGTATGGCTAATGGCAACCATAAGAGCACAGTTCCAGAAGCTTTTATGTTTTGAATCAACCTTCCTTTTATTTTAGTTTATATTTTATTTCTGAACATGTTTTAAGCCACAGAAATCCTCTACATTTCTTCCACATGTGTGCTCACAACAGATCTATTTTGATCATGTACGATATGGAGACGTATACTAACTGTGTTATTCCTTCCTCCTCACACCATCAGCTTTTGTCTGAAGCCAAAAGCAAATCAGGCTGGTGAATAATGGAACACTAACAATATTATTGATCAAAGAAATGTGCTTTGCAGATCTAAGCCATTCAGGATCTCAAACACATGACACTCAATCTGCAACGGCTCTCTAATTACAAAAGTCAATCGAATGCTATTGCTGAGAAAACAAGCAGCACAAAAGATTTTTGCTAGCTTAAATTACAAAGTGTAGTTTTGTGAATAACATTAGGCTGTCTCCTGGAACCCAGAAAATGGTTGGATAATGAAGACTCAGGCAGTACATTACTCCACACCCCAGTATGTGTGCTCAAAAACCTTACTGGACAATTGTCATTTCAAAATACTCAGCTGTAACAATGTCCTGCTTCTGAGTTCATTTATTTTAAATATCACAATCTTGAGAGAGAAAGAAGGAAAGCTGGCTTGGCCCAGCTTACATCAGGAGTCCATTGCTGGACCATTCAGCTAAGAAAAGAGTGCACAGTGATATGCTAAAAATAATTATTGGAGGCCCAGCCTGGTAGATCAGAGATCACTCTCAGAGAGGGAAGAATCACTGGCGGTAACAATGTTTTGCCCCAAAGAACAAGAGCCATAGGAGATGCTAACATGGAAATAATGTTTACATTGCTAAATTCATGCCTTACATTTTGTCTAGTATACTAGTGACCTGTGCCTCTTCATCTGTATTGCCAAGAGCATAGACAATGGTAGCATTCCTTTGTATGAATGACTATATTCTAGTTTTTCTAAGAGTGTAGAGCTAGTTCATTTCAAAATAATTCAAGTGGCAGCTTCATTTAAACATAGATTTAAGAAAGCAAAGAACTAGTGTAACTGTGAAGAATAAATTAAAATCTCAGGATATATCAAGTGAAAATCCTGAAAGACTAGAGAAACAATGTGGATTAAGAATGATTAATTCTAAAAAGACGTCCTTGAGTCATTTTGGAGTGGATTCTTGCTTCTCCTTTATCCTGTTAAGTGTTTGTAGTAGCAATGATGCAACCTGACGTTATACTTATATTAATTTGTATATTTGTTTATTGTCTTCTTATTCCATTAGCACTTATACTCTATGATAGTAGAGCCTACTACCTATTGCCATATTCCCTGCACCTAAAATAGTGTTTGGCACATAGCAGGCACTAAATAAATGATTGTTAAGTGGATTAGTAGGTGAATAAAAACATGAAATTTTCTATGTTTTTGTTGTTAGGACCAAATAAAAATGGCATGTGGAGATTTAGAGCTGAAAATTACCTTGGGAGTTATTTCAATTCTTAGTTTAAAACTTAAATAATTGAAGCCCATGTGAATGTGCCTTTGATTTAGGAGACTGTGGGAAAAGATGAGTCCAACACAGAAGGCCACTAAATAGTTCAACCATTGTGAAAGACAGTGTGGCAATTCCTCAAGGATCTAGAACCAGAAATACCATTTGACCCAGCATTTACTAGGTATATACCCAAAGGATTATAAATAATTCTACTATAAAGACATATGCATACATATGTTTATTGCAGCACTATTTACAATAGCAAAGACTTGGAACACAACCCAAGTGACCATCAATGATAGACTAGATAAAGAAAATGTGGCACATATACACCATCGAATACTATGCAGCCATAAAAAAGAATGAGTTCATGTCCTTTGCAGGGACATGTATGAAGCTGGAAACCATCATTTTCAGCAAACTGACACAGGAACAGAAAACCAAACACCACATATTCTCACTCATAAGTGGCAAGTTGAACAATGAGAACACATCGACACAGGGAGAGGAACATCACACACGGGGTCTGTTGGGGGTTGGGGGACAAGGGGAGGGAGAGCATACAGGGCTTAAAACCTAGATGATGAGTTGATAGGTGCAGCAAACCACCATGGCACATGTATAGCTATGTAACAAACCTGCACATTCTACACATGTATCCCAGAATTTAAAGTAAAATAAAAAGTAAAATTAACAAAAGAATAAAAATGTACTATGCTAATGTTAAGTAAGTTATAACTCATCTATTTATTGGCAAGAAAATTGTATAATAACTACTTTTCTGGTTTCAGCTCCTCACCAAGAACAGCTCTGCTTCAAACCCCCAAAGTACTGAATATGGACATGAATATAAATATAAAATATGAATATAAAAAGGTTATTCAAAAATTAAAATTTGGAGCATCTGAAAAACACTCTCCAGAGGTTTCAAATATATATTAAAATACATCAGTATTTTCTGTGCCTAGGTTCTGTTCAAGCCAACACATGTGAAGTTTCCAGAAGACCAAGACATAATGTCATGAATTCTGTGCTTAAATGAGGCCCACCAGATAATCCAGGCTAATCTCACCATCTCAAGATGCTTAGCTTAGTCACTTCTGCAAAGTCTCTTTTACTTTGTAAGGAAATATATTCCTAGATTCCAGAGATTATTAAGACATGGACATCTTTGGTCAGGGATGGGGATTGGTCATTATACTGTCTACCTCACATCTCTACTAGAACAATCTACAAATTAACCTCTTCCTCTTCAGACCTGTAAATGGCTCAGTCAATAGAAAATTGTCTTAGTCTGTTCTCGTGCTGCTGAAAGGACATACCTGAGACTGGGTAATTTATAAATAAAAGACGTTTAATTGATTCACAGTTCTGCAGGGCTGAGGAGGCCTCAGGAAACTTACAATCATGGTGGAAGGGGAAGCAAACATGTATTTCTTCACATAGCAGCAGCAAGGAGATGTGCAGAGTGAAGCGGGGGAAAGCCCCTTATAAAACCATCAGATATCATGAGAACTCACTCACGATCATGAGAACAGTATGGAGGTAACTGTCCCCATGATTCAATTATCTGCCACTGGGTCCCTCCCATGACATGTGGGGATTATGAGAACTACAGTTCAAGATGAGATTTGGGTGGGGACACAACCAAACCATATCAAAAGTCAAACCCAATGCTGTGTTTAAAGAACACTCAATAATCTCTTTCATTTATTTTTGAGTTTCAGATATTTTTTCTAACTATTTGATATCTGGTTATATTTTAGGGGAGTGTCATAAAGGCAAAAGTCACTAAGAGCAACAGAAAAGAGATGCATTTCTAGAGGGTAAGGTTATCACTTGAAAAAAAATGCTCTGGTTTAAATTTGTTAAATAATCTTTTTAAAAAGGTCTCATGATACTGTTATAGAGGTTATGTAGGTACATCAAGAGACTTGGAAAATGTGCCAAAAGAGTAAGCAGTACCCATAAAACCCTATGTCCCACACTTTTGAAAAATTATCAGCATATCATAAAGAGAATGCTCAGAATAACAGCTCAATATCATAAGAAGAGTAAGTCATAGCAGATATTTTAAGAATGTTTTCTATTTTTGAAAGCCTTCTTTCAAAAAAAAGTTAAAGAAAGTTAAACAGTTGTGATATAAAGCTCCATCATTAACTAATGTGTTCATTAATACTCAATGTTGTAAGAAAATTCAGCAATTATATTGAAAAACTACTATATTTCTAGCATGTGTAACTTCATTTGTGACCTGGCTTGGAGTGTCAACTTTGATTTATAATATTGTTTATTAATTACTTTTCAGAACATGAACTATTTATTAGATGGAAACTATTCTGTACTTGTATCACATAAATATTTTAAAATTAAAATTAAGTGGATATAAAAAATGAACATTTTGTAGTGAAGTTTTATGGATAACAATAAAAACCTCAAGAGGCAGCAATGTATCCTATTACATTTTATGCATGTGGTTGGTTTACTGCACTCATAGGGAAAGCCATTCTAGTAGATCCTTCTACATGGTGCATCTGCTTATTTGTTAGCAATTTTCAGCTGATGCTTGTTCTAGTGGTTACAGGTTTGTGCCTTACTGCTTTCTCTTCCTGCTGGAAGTGAGAGGTAAACAATAGCATAGGATGGGGCAGGACAGCCCAAGTCTGTTTCTCTTAAAATCTTTCACAATGCAAAAGGAAGGTCTACGTGGCCAGCCTTTATGAATGCCGCTAGAGGCCTCCTTAATGGCTGCTGAGTATCAGACACTTCAAATCCAACTAACGTTTATACAATAAGTAGCTTGTCAGCAATGTAAACCTTCT
Organism: Macaca thibetana thibetana; assembly: GCF_024542745.1. Lineage (NCBI taxonomy): Eukaryota > Metazoa > Chordata > Mammalia > Primates > Cercopithecidae > Macaca > Macaca thibetana. Next base: position 57,230,049 of record NC_065579.1, read on the forward strand.
GGGAGCCATGAAGTGAGCACACAGAACACTGGGTTTGCAGGCATTTCTTAGGTTCAGCTGATAAATATTTAATCACATTGAGTACTTAGAGAAAAATGTAAAACCTTTGCTGAAAATCCAGTTTTAATAATTAGGGTTCCTTGTGCATTCTTATTCCGAAAGTCTTTGAATTTATCATATTAAATGGCTAACGAGAGAAAATAGGTTTTAAGACTGTTACTGGAAATTACTTGGGATTTTTTTGGTGGGTGAACAATAAGTGTAATTACCCTTGACAAGATCCCTTGATCTGCTACTAGCGACTGGCAGAAAGCACTCTAATGTTCTTATTTTATTCCCAAGGCTCTGGTAATGATGGTAATGGACTTCGTAATAAACAGACTAAATGACATATCTTTTAATCATCACAATTCTCCTTCTTGCTCACAAGAATCTTACAAAACTATTAGTAAGAATTACCAAAATGGTGGACATATAATCATAAAGATATTTTACAAAGTGGAGGGAGAAGAGTGCTTTCATTTTCTCTGCAAAATATCCCTGAGCATTTACCCAATTCAACCATGTAAATGTGTGTGCATTAGTTTCCCCCTTCTCTCTTCTGCTTTTTTATTCTTTACTCTGTCTCTGTACTCAAGTGATCATCATTTCAAAATTTCCTGTATTTTTCAGTGATACTTTAAAAAATGTTATCCATTTAGTCCTCCACATCATACTCTGTTCTCATTTTAAGAAAAAGGGATATCAAAAATAAAATAATGTTTTTTAATAGTTATAAGAAATGGAAAGGGACTGAAAAAAATTAAGGGAATAACCATATAGCTTATTTGACATCTGTCTGTCACATGAAAAAAATCAATCTGTTGTGTTGGGAACTATTTCTCTTCTTTTATAAAAAAAAAAAAAATGTGTGAAGAATGTATGAGTAAGTTAGACACCACAGGGAACTGTGGAGATTCTGAAAGCATTGACTGGAAAGAACTGGGCCTATTCATGATATTCTTCTAAATTCATACACTTGCATTTCACAGCTATTAAGTATTTTCTCAAAATGCCCAAGAAATGGAAGAAAGGGGTAGGGGTTCCAAATGAGAGGGCGGAAGGAAAGTTAAAACTTCCCTGGTTTCAATATTTATTTATCACTATTATTATTTTATGCTGCATTAAACATTTCTTTTTCCCATTTAATAAATCTTTTCCCAGAAAAAAAATAATTGCTGTGGAAGAGGAGGCCATAGATTTTGAACAGAATTTGCCAGAAGCCATTGGCGTTTTCCAGGGAAGATTCGGTTAAAACAAGGGATGTTCCTTGAAATCGTAGTTGGGACTGAGAAAGAAAAGAAAGTTTTAATCTGAGAAATATATGCTCCCTTTAATTATCAGGTCCAGAGAGGATTGAAATGTGATAGCATGTGATGGCAGTCATCTAACTTCTCTCTTGAGGTAAATAATTACCACTTGAAGCCACCTGTTATGTGGGCTCAAGACTAACGAGGCCAAATAACTATAAAATGCCATATGCTGGACACTATAATTCATGCCCAATGGTTCAATAATATATAACCAGTCACTAATCAATGTTACCTCTGCAAACTAGTGAAAATTCTTGTCAGACAACTTTCTGTCAGCCTACATCTTGTTTCCTTTAGCCTTTAAAAGTCTGTTTGTACCAAAGGCTGAACAGAGCATTCCCCAAGACCACTTGGAAGTGTGTACCAGGCAGCTGTCTTCAACCTTGACCCAAATAAACTATTGATGTTAATTTTGTCTTAGTCAGTGGAGGAAGATGGCAGGATAGAAGGTCCACCGATTGTCCCCTCCACAAGAACACCAAGCTAACAATAATCTACATAGAAAAACACCTTCATAAGAACCAAAAATTGGTTGAGCACTGATGGTACCTGGTTTTAACTTCATATATCGCTGAAAGAGGCACAGAAGTGATAGCAGAAACAGTCCTCAATCACTGATGCCACCCCTCTCCCAGCACTTCCACCCCTCCAGCAATTGCAAGGCATTAAACTCCGTGCTGTTCTGTTACAGCAGTGTATTCTTATCCTGCTAAAAAGAACTTCCTGATACTGGGTAGTTGATAAAAAAGAAGAAGTTCAATTGACTCATAGTTCCGCATGGCTGGGGAGGCCTCAGGAAACTTATTTTCATGGTGAAAGGGGAAGCAAACATGTCCTGATTCACATGGTGGCAGGAGAGAAAACAATGAGAACCAAGTAAAAGGGGAAGCCCCTTATAAAACCATCAGATCTCGTGAGAACTTAGCATCACAAGAATAGCGTGAGGGAAACTGCCCCCATGATTACCTCCCACTGGTCTCTCCTACTACACATATGGGGATTATGGGAACTACAATTCAAGATGAGATTTGGGTGGGGACACAGTCAAACCGTATGAAGCAGAAAAGAAAACCAGACCAAACTCAGCTGATACTCATCCACAGAGGGAGCATTTAAACCAGCCCTAAACAGAGGGGAATCACTGGTCCCAGAGGTCCAAACTTGAGTTCTCACACAAACCTTGCCACTGATGTCTACAATACTTGATGTTTCCAAGTAACTTTGAAAGGCAGTCTAACTCATAATGACTGCAACCCTTAGGCAAGTCCTAGTGCTGAACTAAGCCTAAAGACGGGACTAGGGGGGTATGCAACCTACTGAGACACCAACTGGGGGCAGCCAAGGGAATGATGGCATCTCCCCTTCCCTAACCCCAGGCTGCACAGCTCATGGTTCCAGGAGAGATCCCTTTCCCTCCACTTGAGGATAGGAGAGGGAAGAGCAGGGAGGACTTTGTCTTGCATCTTGTATACCAGCTCAGACAGAGCAGGAGAGGACACTGGTCAGAATTGCGAGGCCCCTGTTCCAGGCCCTAGCTTCTAGACATTTCTAGACACAACCTGGGCCATAAGGGAAGCCACTTCCTTGAAGGAAAGGACCAAGTCCTGGCAGCATTTATTACCTGCTAACTGAAGAGCCCTTGGACCCTAAATAACCACTAGCAATACCCAGGTACTATGTTGAGAGCCTTGGGTGAGCCTCTGAGACTTGTTGGCTTCAGGTACCAGCATGCGCACAGAGGGTTAGAGTACCAAGTGGGCTACTGACATTCCCAACTGCAGGACTTGACTCTTGAATAGCATTTTTGGACCTGTCCTGGGCCAGAGAGGAACCCACTGCCCTGAAGGGTGCGTCTCAGGCCAGGAAGCATTCACCACAAACTGACTTAAGAGACCTTGGGCCTTAAGAGAACATAACCTATAACCTGGTAGTACTCCTTGTGGCCTGGGGTGGCAGTGGCTGTGGAATGAGGCTCCTCTGCCTTTGGAAAAAGGAGGAAAGAGTGGGAAGGGCTGCAGTTAGTGGTTTGAGTGCCAGCTTAGCTGCAACACAATAGAACAGCACATAGACTTCTAAGATTTTTAACTCTAGTTCCTGATCCCCAGATGGCACCTCTGGACCCACCTGGGGCCTAGGGACCTCACTGAACTGAAGTAAAGGGCACAGACCTAGTTGGCTTAGCCACTTGCTTATTGTGGAGCCTCAGGACCTTCAGCAAAAATAGGCAGTAGCCAGTGAGTGTTTACAGCAGGCCTTTGGTGAAACCCAGTGACGTGCTGACTTTGGGTTGGATACAGCACAGTTACAGTGGTGGCAAGAGACTCCATTTGTTTGAGACAAAGTAAGGGAAGAGACCAAGCGTCTCTGCCTGGTAATCCAAAGAATTCTCATGGATCTTGTCCCAGACCATCAGAGCAGTACCTCTAAAAGTCTGCAAGAGCAACAACATTACTTGGCTTGGAGTGCTCTGTAAAGCAGATAGAGCTTAGATTATAACACCCAAGTCCTTTCAAATATCTGGAAGCCTTCCCAAGAAGGACAGCTACAAAGTGAAGACTACAGGCCGGGAAGACTATAATAAATACTTAACTCTTCAATAATCAGACACTGAAGAACATGTATTAGCATCAATACCATCCAGGAAAACATGACCTCACCAAATGAACTAAAAAAGGCACCAGGGACCAATCCTGGAGAAACACAGATATGTGATTTCAGGGAGAGAATCTAAAATAGCTGTGTTGAGGAAACTCAAAGAAATTCAAGATAACACAGAGAAGAAATTCAGAATTGTATCAGATACATTTAACAAGGAGATTGAAAAAAATTAAAATAAGTAGAAATTCTAGAGTCGAAAAATACAATTGACATACTGAAGAATGCATCAGAGCCCTTTAGTAGCAGAATTGATGAAGTAGAAGAAAGAATTAATGAGCCTGAAGACAGGCTAGTTGGAAGTATATAAGCAGAGGAGAAAAAAGAAGAATAAAACATAATGAAGCATGCCTATAGGATCTAGAAAATATCCTCAAAGGAACAAATCTAAGAGTTATTGTCCTTAAAGAGGAAATAGAGAAAGAAATAAAGGTAGAGAGTTTATTCAAAGGGATAATAACAGAGAACTTCCTGAACCTAGAGAAAGCTATCAATATCCAAGTACAAGATGGTTTTAGAGCACCAAACAGTTTTAAGCCAGAGAAGACTACCTCAAGGCATTTAATAATAAAACTCCCAAAAGTCAAGGATAAAAAGAGGATCCTAAAAGCAGCAAGATAAAAGAAACAAGTAATATACAATGAAACTTCAATACATCTGACAGCAGATTTTTCAGTGGAAACCTTACAGGCCAAGGTAGAGTAGCATGACATATTTAAAATTCTAAAGAAAAAAAATTTACTTTAGAATAGTATATGCAGCAAAAAATAGCCTTTAAACATGAAGGAGAAATAAATACATTCCCAGACAAACAAAAGTTGAGGCATTTCATCAATACCAGATCTGTCCTATAAGAAATGCTAAAGGAAATACTTCAATAGGAAAGAAAAGGACATTCATGTGCAGTACATAATCACCTAAAGGTATAGAACTCACTGGTAATAGTAAGTACAGAGAAAAACGCAGAATATTATAACACTGTAACTGTGGGTAAAAACTGCTCTTATCCTAAGTAGAAAGACTAAACAATGAACCAATCAAAAATAATAACTACAACAACTTTTCAAGACATAGTCAGTACAATAAGATATAAACAGAAAGAACAAAAAGTTAAAAAATGTGGGGACAACATTTAGGCATAGAATCCTTAATAATGTTTTTTTTTGTTTTGTTTTTTTTGTTTTGTTTTTTTTTTTTGCTTGTTTGTCTGTTTATGCCTATGGTGTTCAGTTGTTATTAGGTTAAAAAAATGGGTTATGAGGTAGTATTTTTAAATCTCATGTTAACTCCAAACCAAAAAACATAATGGATACAAAAAAATTAAAAGCAAGAAACTATATCATATCACCAGTGAAAATCACCTTCACTAGAGAAAAACAAATAACAAAATGGTGGGAGTAAGTCCTTACTTATCAATAATAACATTGAATGTAATTGGATGAAACTCTTCAATTAAAAGACGTAGATTGGCTGAATGAATGGAAAAAACAAGACCCATTGATCTGTTACCTACAAGAAACACACTTTACCTATAAAGACACATATAGACTAAAAAAAGGATGGAAAGAGATATTTCACGCCAATGGAAACAAAAACAAAAACAAACAAACAAACAAAAAAACCCAGTATTCACTATACTTGTATCAGAATAGATTTGAAGACAAAACCAAAGCTATCAGAATAGACAAAGAATGTTATTGTCTAATGATAAAGGGGTCAATTCAGCAAAAGGATATAACAATTTTAAATATATATACATCCAATGCTGGAGCACCCAGATATGTAAAGCAAATATTATTAGAGCTAAAGAGAGAGAGATAGGCCCCAATAAAATAATAGCTGGAGACTTCGGCACCACACTTTCAGCACTGAACAGATCTTCTAGACAGAAAATCAACAAAGAAACATCAGATTTAATTTGCACTATAGATAAAATGGATCTAACAGATATTTCCAAATTATTTCATCCAAAAGCTACAGAATACACATTTGTTTCCTCAGCACATGGATCATGCTCAGCATAGACCATATATTAGGTCAGAAAACAAGTCTTAAAGCATCCAGAAAAATGAAATAATATTAAGCGTCCTCTCTAACCACAATGGAATAAAACTAGAAATTAATAAGAATTTTAGAAACTATGCGAACACATGGAAATTCAACAGTATGCCCCTGAATGACCAGTAGGTCAATAAAGAAATTAAGTAAGAAATTGAAAATGTTCATGAAACAAATGGTAATAGAAACATAGCATACCAAAACCTATGTGTATTAGGGTTTTCTAGAGGGACAGGACTAATAGGAGATATATATATATATATATTTATATATATATATATTTATATATATATATAAAGGGAAGTTTATTAAGGAGTATTGACTCACATGATCACAAGGTAATCACTCACATGATCACAATAGGCTATCTGCAAGCTGAGGGGCAAGAAAGCCAGTCTGAGTCCCAAAACCTCAAAAGTAGGGAAGCTGACAGTGTAGCCTTTAGTCTGTGGTCAAGGGTTCAAGAGTCCCAAAGGTGAAGAACTTGAAGTCCAATATTTGAGGGCAGGAAGCATCCAGCACAGGAGAAAGATGTAGGCTGGAAGACTAAGCCAGTCTAGTCCTTCCACATTCCTCTGCCTGCTTTTATCTTAGCTGCACTGGCAGCTAATTAGATGGTGCCCACTCAGATTGAGGGTGGGTCTACATCTCCCAGTTCACTGACTAAAATGTTAATCTCCCTTGGTAACACTCTCACAGACACACCCGGGAACAATACTTCACATCCTTCAATCCAATCAAATTGACACTCAATATTAATCATCACACTATGGGATACAGCAAAAGTAGTACTCAGAGAGAAGTTTATAGCTATAAGTGCCTACATCAAAAAGAGAAAAAACTTCAAACAAAAAATCTAACAATGCATCTTAAAGAACTAGAAAAGCAAGAGCAAACCAAACCCAAAGTTAGTAGAATAAAAGAAATAATAAAGATCAGAGCAGAATTCAATGACACTAAAATTAAAAAATACAAAAGATCAATGAAACAAAAAGTTGTTTTTTTGAAAAGTTAAACAAAATTGACACACTTTTAGCCAGTTTAGGAAAAAAAAAAATAGAACATACAAATATAAATAAAATCAGAAATTAAAAAGGAGATATTACACCAATTCAAAGGATCGTTAGTGGCTACTTCATATGATCAGCTATATGCCAATAAACTGGAAACTCTAGAGGAAATCGACAAATTCCTAGATACATACAACCTGTGAAGATTGAACCAGGAAGAAATCCAAAACCTGCAAGTAATGGATCAAAGCTGCAATAAAAATTCCCCCAGTAAAGAAAAGCCTTGGACCTGATGGCATCACTGCTGAGTTGTATCATACATTTAAAGAAGGACTGATACCAATCCTACTCAAACTATTCCAAAAAATAGAGGAGGAGGGAATACTTCCAAACTCATTCTAGGAGTCCGTGTTACCCAAATACCAAAACTAGACAAAGACACATAAAAAAGGAGAAATACAGAAAGGAAGACAGAAAGACTGAAAGAAAGAAAAGAAAAGAAAAGAAAAGAAAGAGAGAAAGAAAGAAAGAAAGAAAGAAAGAAAGAAAGAAAGAAAGAAACAAAGAAACAAAGAAAGAAAGATTGATTAAGGGTCAATATCTCTACTGAATATTTATGCAAAAATCCTCAACAAAATACTAGCAAACTAAATTCAAGAATACATCAGAAAGATTGTTCATTATGACCAAGTGTGATTTATCCCTAGGATACAAGGATGGTTCAACATATTCAAAGCAATCAATGTGATACATCATATCAACAGAATGAAGGATAAAACCCATATGGTCATTTCAATTGATGCTGAAAAAGCATTTGATAAAATCCAACATCCCTTCATAATTAAAAACCCTCCACAAACTGAGGGTAGAAGGAATATACCTCAACATAATAAAAGCCATGTGCAACAGACCCACAGCTTGTATCATACTGAATGGTGAAAACCTGAAGACCTTTCTTTTAAGATAAGAAGACAAGGATGCCCACCGTCACCACTGTTATTTAACATAGTATTGGAAGTCCTAGCTGGAGCAATTAGGCAACAGAAAGATATAAAGGGCACACAAATTGGAAAAGAAGAAATCAAATTATCCTTGTTTGCAAATGATATGATTCTTATATTTGGAAAAACTTAAAATACTCCACAAGACAACTATTAGAACTGATAAACAAGTTCAGTAAAGTTGCAGGATATAAAGTCAACAATCAAAAATCAGTAGCATTTCTACATGCCATCAGTGAACAATGTGAAAAAGAAATTTTAAAAAGTAATCAATTTTCAATGGCCATACATAAAATTTAATACCTAGGAATTAACTTAACCAAAAGAAGTCAAAGATCTCTATAATGAAAGCTATAAAACACTGATGAAATAAATTGAAGAGGACGCTAAAAAGGAAAAATATTCCATGTTTGTAAATGGAAAGAAAAAATATTGTTAAAGTGTCCATACTACCCAAAGCAATCTACAGATTCAGTGCAATCTCTCTCAAAATACCAATGACATTCTTCACAGAAATAGAAAAAACAATCCTAAAATTTATACAAAACCACAAAAGACACAGAATAGCCAAAGCTATCCTAAGCAAAAAGAACAAATCTGGTAGAATCGCATTACCTGATTTCAAATTATACTACAGAGTTAAAGTAACCAAAACAGCATTGTACTAGCATAAAACAGGCTGTGGTGTAATATGAAATATATTTTAACTTTGTCCCCCTTTCCTGCCATAAAACTCCTAAAATTCCTAAAATTTTCTGAGGGATAGGAATATCTTTTGTTGTTCATAATGAGCCCCTTTGATAACTCTTGAGTTTATTCTAATGAAGTTACTCACTAGGGTGAGTCCCCTAGACAGACTCAGGATATAGTTAATCACCAGACAGAACAAGCGGTTAGAATTTAGAGGGTTGAAACTTTCAGCCTTACCCACTAATCTCTGAGGAAGTGAGAGGACTCGGAGAGCATGCTTTATAAAACTCTTGAACAAGATTTGAAAAGCTTTTGATTTGCCGAACACATTGAAGTGCTGGGAGGGTGACTTCCCAGAGTAAGCATGGAAGTTTCGAGGCCCTCTATATCTTGCCCTATCCATCTCTTCATCTGGCTGTTCATCTGTATCCTTTGTAATATCCTTATAATAAACTGATCAATGTAAATAAGTGTCTCAGTGAGTCTTGTGAGCCATCTTTTTTTTTTTTTTTTTTTTTTTTTTTTTTTTTTTTTTTTGAGACGGAGTCTCGCGCTGTGTCGCCCAGGCTGGAGTGCAGTGGCGCGATCTTGGCTCACTGCAAGCTCCGCCTCCCAGGTTCACGCCATTCTCCTGCCTCAGCCTCCGAGTAGCTGGGACTACAGGCGTCCGCCACCACGCCTGGCTAGTTTTTTGTATTTTTAGTAGAGACGGGGTTTCACCATGTTAGCCAGGATGGTCTTGATCTCCTGACCTCGAGATCCACCCGCCTCGGCCTCCCAAAGTGCTGGGATTACAGGCTTGAGCCACTGCGCCCCGCCTTGTGAGCCATCTTAACAAGTTAATTGAACCTAAGGAGGGGGTGTCTCTGGAAAGGCAGTTTGTAACTGGCCAGTCAGGTGTATAGGTGACAATCTACTACCTTTGACTGGTGTCTGAAATAGAGGCAGTCTTCTGGGACTGAGGCCTCAACTAGCTATTTTCTAATAGCTAGTGTCAGAATTCAATTGAACTATAGCACAACCAGTTGGTGTCCACTGGAGAATTTCCTGATGTGTGAAGAAAGCTGCTCTCCACACACATGCACAAATATTTGATCACAGAAGTTCTTTTTGTTGAGTGTGAGAGTAGTGAGAAAAAAAATATTTTTTTCTTTTACACAGGCCTTCACCAGGCACCAACTCTTGGACTTCTCAACCTCCAAAACTGTGTGAAATAAATTTCTGTTGTTGATAAGCCACTCTGTCTATGCTTTTTTGCTGTAACAGCCTGAATGGACTAACACAACTGCCTTGGTGAGATTTATTCTTAGGTATTTTGTTCTTTTAGATGTTCTTATACATAGATTTTTTTTTTTCTTATTTTCATTTCGGGTTGTTTCTTGCTGGTGTATAAAAACACAACTGAATTTTTTATGTTTATCTTGCCTTGCAACTTTGCCAAATTTATTAGCTTTAATTGTATGTGTGCATGTGTGTGTGTCTGTATTCTTCAAGATGTACAACATTTAGAATACTGCCATATATGAACAAACATCATTTTACTTCTTCCTTTCCAAAAATTTTCTGCTCAGAACAATGTCCTGGAGATTTTCTCCAGTATTTTCTTGTAGTAGTTTCATAGTTTGAGGTCTTAGATTTAAGTCTTTAATCCATTTTGATTTGATTTTTGTACATGGTGAGAGATAGGGTTCTAGTTTCATTCTTCTGCATATGGATATCCAGTTTTCCCAGCACCATTTATTGAAGAGACTATCTTTCCCATGGTGTATCCTCTCAGCACCTTTTTCAAAAATGAGTTCACTGTAGGTTTGTGGATTTGTTTCTGGGTTCTCTATTCTACTCTATTTGTTTACATGTCTGTTTTTATGCCTGTTCATAGATGGCACCTTCTCACTGTATACATACATGGTTGAAGGGGCAAGACTGCTCTCTGGGGCTACTGTTTTAAGGACACTAATTCCATTCATGAGGGCTCCATCCTCATGACATAATCACTTCCCAATGACCCCACCTACTAGTTCCATCACTTTGGAGATTAGGTTTGAGCATGTTAACTTTGGGAAGACACAAACATTCAGACCACAGCAGAGGTGAACTAGTTATAAATTGAAAATTAAAAACATTGCTGAAAGAAAATGAAGAAAGATCTAATTAAATAAAAAGACACCACATTTCCATGAATTGGAAGACAATATAGTTAGGATGACAATATTCCTCCAAATGATAGATTCGATGTATAGATTTTGTGTAATCCTTATCAAAATTCCAATGACCTTCTTAGTAGAAATGGAAAAGCTGGTTCTCAAATTCATATTGAATTTCAGGGGTCCCAGAATAGCCAAAGCAATATTGAAAAAGAGAAAGGGTACACTTACTTTCTTATTTGAAAACTTACTAAGAAAATACATAAACAGTGTGATATTGGCATAAGAATAGACATCTGGATCAGTGGAACAGAATTGAGAGTGTGGAAATAAACCCAAACATCTATGGCCGATTGATTTTCAACAAGGATGCTAAGACCATTCAATGGTGGAAAGAATAGTTTTTTCAACAAATGGTACTGGGACAACTGGATAACCACATGGAAAGTAATAAAGATGGATTGCTGCTTCATTCCATATATAAATTTCAACTCACAATGGAACAACAGCCTAAATGTAACAGCTAAATGTATAAAAATATTAGAAGAAAACATAGGGGTAAATCTTCATGACCTCAGATTTGTATTAGATTTCTTGACATTAAAAGCATGAGCAAGTAAAGAAAAAAATGAATAAATTGGACTTCATAAATTTAAAAAACTTCTGTTTTTCAAAGAACACAAGACAATTTAAAGAAAAACCACAGAATGGGAGGAAATATTTGCAAATGATTTATTTGGCAGAAGTTTAGTATTCAGAATACATAAAAAACTCCTGTGACTCAACAACTAAAAAGACAAACATCCCAATTAAAAAAAATGAGCAGTGGACTTGACATTTCCCCAAAAAGATATTTGAGTGGCCAACAAGTACATGAAACTTTTCAATTTTCTTGGTTGTTAAGGAAATGTGAATCAAAACCACAATGAAATACTACTTTACAGCCTTAAGATGACTATAATAATTTTTTAAAGGAGAAAATAACAAGCGTTGATGAGAATATGGAGAAATCGAAACTTGTATATTGCTGGTGAGAGCATAAACTAGTGCAGTCTCTGTGGAAAACGGCTTGGTGGTTTTGCAAATGTTATACATATAATTACCATAAGACCCAGAAATTACACTCTTATGTATATGCCCAACAGAAACAAAAATATGCCCACACAGAAACTTATACACAGATGTTCACATCGGGATTGTTCATAAAACAAAACAGTAGAAAGAGCCCAAAAGTTGATCTGTAGATGAATCAACAAACTGTGGTGTACACATGGAATAGAATATTATTCCACCATAAAAAGCAATGAAATACTGATACATCCTACAACTTGAACAAACCTTGAAACATGCTAAGTGAAAGAAGCCAGACACAAAAGCTCACATATAGTATGATTCCTTTTATATCAAGTATTAAAAAGAGGAAAGTTTATAGAAACAGAAAGTAGATTAGTGATTGCCAGGTGATAGGGACGTGATTAGAATAAATAGACTGTGATTAGACTAGAGACTGATTGTAAGGTGTGTAAATTTCACCTCAATTAAAAAAACAAAAAGAATGGACTGAGGCAGGCATATCATGAGGTCAGGAGTTTGAGACCAGCCTAACCACCATGGTGAAACTCTGTCTCTACTAAAAATACAAAAATTAGCTGGGCATGGTGGTGTGTGCCTGTAATCCCAGCTACTCAGGAGGCTGAGGCAGGAGAATCTCTTGAACCCAGGAGGTGGAGGTTGCAGTGAGCCGAGATTGCATCATTGCACTCCACCCTGTGAGCCTGGGTGACAGAGCAAAACTCCATCTCAAAACAAATAAAATAATAATAATAATAAAAGAATATTATTACCTGAAAGTTTAGAGGTTGCATTGGCTTTAGGTTTTGTTTGATCAGGGCTTCTCTGTCTTACAGCCCTGCCCTTGTGTGGTATAGCTGTGTCCTGAGATTGACTTTCCACATGGGGGAAGTGATTTCCATTAAAAAACCCTAACATAACAAGGAAACAAATCAACAAAAATTCTACAGAGAACAAAGGACATTTTTATTTATAGATTCTCAAATTCCTGACATTGCCTTTGATTGCCTAAGTTAGTCTTGTGGAAATCTCTGAGCCAATTACTATGGCCAGGGTGATAGAATATTTTAATTGACTTAACCTTGGTCATGGAATCCATTTCTAGACCAGAAGTACAGCAGGTTTTCTCTCAACTATTTTTTTTTTAATGAAAATGAGAACTATTGGAAAGGAAGAAGAAAAAAGAGTGTTGTAATGCATCCAAGAAGTTATCAATATATGCACAATGGCAACGTATATTCATTTAAAGTGAAATTGTTTCTCCCTTCTTTAATCAGAAATAAATTCAGCATAACAGTTTTTAAAAGTGTGGGAAAGTTACTCAGAAGTAAAGTTTACAGAAATTTGGCTTATCTAGCAGGCTATGTCTGAATATTTTATTTATACTAAGAGTAACATGATTGCTAATGCTTATAATAAACACTCTGAGGTAATATAATATCTCAGAAAGCTATTTGAACCAAATACCTTGTTCAGGACAGTTTTTTCCAAAATTTATATTTCAAAATAATTTTAGATTCACAGGAAGTTGCAAAAAGTGCACATAGAGTTTTTGTTTAAACTTCACCCGGTTTCCTTGGATGGTAACATCATGCAAAATTACAGTGCACTATTCAAACCAGGAAGTTGACATTGGAACAATCTACAGAACTTATTCATTTTTCACTAGTTTTACACGCACTCTTTTTACATGCACTTTTGTGTGTGTGTGTGTGTGTAAGTGTGTGTATAACTTGATGTAAATTTTTTACATCTGGATTCATGGAACTACCACAACAACCAAGGTAAAAACCTGTTTCATCACCACAGTGTGATACTGTGAAATATGTATTTGGCCTCTGCTTATCATTCCTAAAATCTCCTAAAATCCTTGTAGGTAAAGGAATTAGAACAATCTTCTCTTCTAATATTTGTTCTTTCACACTGGCTGCTGACACAGAGATCCTAAGCCTGAGTGAAAGGAGCATCTGAAATAACAGCTCCTAAATGTCTTGAAATTTCCTAGATGAACAGAAGGAACATGTTTTGTTCTAATGAGGTGACTCTGGGTGGGATCCTGGATTGTCTCAGGTAGGGGGCTGGTTGCCAGGGGAACCAAGCATTTAGTTAGCTGGAATTTTCAGGGGAGAGGAGAGATGGAGGTTGCTGAAGGTTGCGTTGATTACCAATAGCCAGTCATGTATTCAATCATGCCTATGTATTGAAGTCTCCATAAAACTCCCAAAGGACAGGATTTGAAAATCTTCCAGATGACTGAACATGGGGAGGTACCTAGAGGGTGACGCACCCACAGAGGATGTGGAAGCTCTATGCTTCTTCCCACATAGTTTGTCCTACACATTTCTTCCATTTGGCTGTTTATGTGCATCCTTTGTAATATCTGTTATAATAAATGGGTAAATGTAACTAAACTGTTCCCCTGAGTTCTATGAGACACTCTAGCAAATTAATCAAATCCAAGGAGGAGGTCGCAAGAACTCTGACTTATAGTCAGACAGTCAGAAGCACAGGTCACAACTTGGGGCTTTCGATTGGTATCTGAAGTGGGGGCAGTTTTGTGGGACTGAGTCCTCATCTGTGGGATCTGATGCTATCTCCAGGTAGATAGTGTCAGAGTTAAGTTAAATTTTAAAACACCCAGTTGGTGTCCACTAGAGAATTGCTTAGTGTATGGGAAGATATCCTCACACATCTGATGTCAGAAGTGCTGTATCAGGTGAGAGCAGAGAGAAAAAATGGTATTTTTCCACCAACAAGACTCCTCTAGGTGACCCTTTTACAGCTACAATCACCCACTCCTTTAACCCTCCTTAACCCTTGGCAACAACTATTCTGTTCTTCATCTCTGTAATTGCATTATTTCAAGAATGTTATCTAAAAAGAACCATCGGGTATGTGACATTTTGAGATTAGCTTTTCCTGCTCAGAATAATTCTTTTAAGATCCATTAAAATGGTTATGTGTATTAATAGTTTGACCTTTTCGTATTTCATGATCTGGATGTCCCACAGTTTGTCCAACCATGCCGCATCGAAGGACATCTGGACGGTTTCCAGTTTTTACAAATAAAGGGGCTATGAACAATTGTTTACAGGTTTTTGTGTGAAAATACATGTTCATTTTTCTAGTATAAATGCCCAGAAGTTAATTCTCTAGGTCATCTGGTAGTTGCGTGTTTACTTGTATTAAAAACTGCCAAACTGTTTTCCAGAGTGTCTGTATCATTTTACATTCCCAGCAGTAATGTATGATTGATCCAGTTTTTCTATATCCTTATCAGCATTTAGTATTACCACTATTTTTTATTTTAGCCATTCTGACAGGTATGTAGCAGTATCTCATTGTAGTTTTAATTTGTATTTCCCTAATGGCTAATGTTATTTACCATTTATATAGCCCCTCTTCATGTCTGTTGTCCCTTTTCTAATTGGATTTTTTTAACCATTGACTTTCAAGAGTTCTTTTTCTTTTTTTTTTCTTTTTTTATTTTTTGAGACGGAGTCTAGCTCTTTACCCAGGCTGGAGTGCAGTGGCATGATCTCGGCTGACTACAACCTCCGCCTCCTGAATTCAAGCGATTCTCCTGCCTCAGACTCCTGAGTAGCTGGGATTACAGGCACACACCACCATGGCTGGCTAATTTTTGGAGTTTTAGTAGAGATGGGGTTTTACCATGTTGGTCAGGCTGGTCTTGAACTCCTGACCTCGTGATCCGCCCGCCTCGGCCTCCCAAAGTGTTGGGATTACAGGCATGAGCCACCGTGCTGGCCCAGAGTTCTTTATATATTCTAGATGCAAGGCCTTTGTTGTAAATATGGTTTGAAATTATTTTCTTCAGGCTGTAGCGTATCTTTTCATTTGCTTCACATGATCTTTCACAGAGCAAAAGTTTTCATTTTGATGAGATTCAAATGTTCAAATTTTCCTTTTATTTATCATGTTTGTAGTGTCATAAGGCACTTTTTAAAAAGTATACATTTTATACTTCTCTGAAAAATGGAAAATCTATGTGAAAAAATAGAAGGACACTAAATGAATCCAAATTATGCAAAACATATTATTCCTTCACTACCTTGAGTATTACATATTTGATACTGAATATTGCATATTGGAGCAACATTTTAAATTACAGATGTTTAATATTACATTGTGCTCATTCTTAACCACATCTTTCAGGAGTACAAAGCAAAAATGAATTTAGTTGTTCTTAAATAATACCTACAAAATAACTACTGCCAATTCACTGGAAGAAAATGGCAAAAGACAATTTTTGAACAGTATGATTTTTGTCTATGGGAAAATTATAATAAGCTAGTAGAAAATGAAAATTTAATTATAATAAGCCCAATAAAATATAGGCGTATCAGTTAAACTTGAATTTCAGATAAATAGGTATATTTTTAGTATAAGCAGGTCCCAAGTATTTCATGGGACACTTTTAACTCAAAAATTATTTGCTGTTTTTCTAAACTTAAAATTCATCTGGGTATCCTGTATTTTTATTTGCTAAATCTAGCAACCTTAAATGTAGTATAAATGTTTTAACGTAGGAGGTATAACAGGTTATTTATGAAGATCTCACAAATATTATGTGTTGAACAAATAACCTCTGTACATTTTAACTTTTTTATTAAAATATTTTTTGTTTATTCAATGTAAGTAGCAATCTTTTTTTTTTTTTTTTTTTTTTTTTTTTTTTTTTTTTTTTTTTTTTGTGATGTAGTCTCACTGTGTCGCCCAGGCTGGAGTAATCTTGGCTCACTGCAACCTCTGCCTCCTGGGTTCAAGTGATTCTCCTGCCTCAGCTTCCCAAGTAGCTGGGATTACAGGCACACGCCACCGCGCCCAGCTATTTATTTATTTATTTTTCAGTAGAGACGGGGTTTCACCATGTTGGTCAGGATGGTCTCGATCTCTTGACCTTGTGATCTGACCACCTCAGCCTCCCAAAGTGCTGGGGTTACAGGCATGAGCCACTGCGCCCAGCCATAAGTAGCAATCTTAAAAGCATTCACATTAGAATAAAAAATCATAAAACTGGAATGAACCATCAAGATCACCCAGTTCAGTTCTCACAATTTACAGATGAGAAAACTGAGATGTAGATTCCCACTGTAATTCTAGGGATAAAAGCTGGAATAGATACCCTCTTCCTAACTCCAATTAGTTTCAAAATTCCTTCACAATCTTAAAATGTATGAAGAGTATAAGCATTTTACAGCCTATGCTACTTAGGGTCCCAATAATTTGGAGCCATTGGATATTTCCGAAGACTTGACAGAACTCACGGTGTCTTTATAGAAATCTAAATTAATATATCAAGTGAGTAGAGAAAAATAAAATATAAATGCTAGCTTCTATCAAATTAATATTTGCTTTGGGAAGGGACAGATATTTATTAAGACGTGTTAATGAAATTATTGGAGGTTCCCAATGTGAGGGCAGAAAACAAAAGCCTCTTTAGTTTGTTTTCTATCACCAAAATTACTATCACTAAATGAGAGCCAAAGTCATTAGAAATATGAATCAAAAGAAGAATAATTTTAGTAAAGACATTTTCTATAGCTAAGGGTATTCTGCATGGCACATATATGGCATGACTTGTTATGGGCTTGTGGGAGAATACTCTCTTCTATTCTCTCTCTTGATCCAATGTCTTTTCTTTCTGAAATATTTTTAAAAATCTCTCCATTGCTGTTAAAAATCATATTAGCAAAAGACTTCAGAGACATAATACAAAGTCTCTAAGAAGCACACACATTCTTTTAATATCTGCTGTAGTTATTAGTCAGCCAAGACTCAATTTATTAAATGTTCTTTATAAATATTCATAGGCTCACAGCTATAAAAATAACTGGAGAAAGGGTTAAAAATGTGCAAGAAGGATTCGGTGTGGTGAAATGCAGAACTCAAAAATAAAGGCAGCCAGACACTGGAGAGTAAGAGATGATAAAAGCAGCAAAGCTGTAAAGGTCAGGTCAGATTGTGAGATGAAGTAATGATGGATTATTGAGCCTGTACAAATCTGCAGGGGAAAAACTCTGGCTGTGGAGTGTGGGAGGCAGTTTTCTACATCCATCATTCAAAAGAAATATAAAGTTTACATCACCTCAAATGCTAAACTCATTTGCATTTATTCACATGATTTTCTTCTGTGTATTTCTGCTTTGCATACACATATTATTTGGAAATAAAACAAAGACTATGTTCTTTTTATGCTTTTCAGTTTATCCTTTTTTTCCTCTTCTTCAAAATTAGGAATTTAGCTTTCCTAGCACTTTGTGGAATGTGTCTTGTCCTTGTACAGGGAGACCTAGCTAACGGAAGGAACAGTTAGTTTGTTGGCTTTTGGCTGATTAAGGGACAGTTGAGACACACAGCAATTGCACCTCTGTCTCTGGGGAGTTGCCACTCATTCCAGTCAAACCACTTCTTATGTGTTTTGGTTTTTTTATTGAGGTTTGGGACAGACACAGAAGCCATATTGTTAGGTTTCCCAAATCTATAGGGTTTAGGCTGTCTAGTCCTTCTCACCTGGACATTTAATTCAAAAAAAGAGTTTGGAAAGAATCCTAAAAACGTCACCTTTCAAATTTGCATGTCGTGTCCTCTCATCTCTTTCTCAATTAATGTGAATCTGTAGGCAAAGCCATATTCATTTTATTGAGGAATTTCTGCAGCAAGAAAGACATGATTGAAACTGTATATTTTATTTAACTCTGTCATTTATTTTTCTGTCCCATGGGAAGTCATTGTATATTTTTAAATATGTGTTCTGAATATGATACAAAAAAAGGAAAAAATATACTCCCATTATTTCTCCTTTTCCTTTAACTTTCAACATCACTTTGATAGCCCTCGCCATTGCTAAACTGAGAGTTAAAACGTCAGGGGACAAGGAAGGAGATTGAGCAAATAGTATTTATTTTTGTAGTTTAAGTTTTTTTGTTGAATCGAAAACTACGCATAATGTAATCATGGTTTAGCATTAGAAATCACTGGCCTGCCTACATTTCTAGGGTCTAATATATATATATAAATTTAAATATTGTAATTGTACAAAATTATGGAAAATGCATGATAGCTGGAAGTAAGGCAAGATTAGATTGAAAAGGTAATAAATGTGAAGATCAGGGGTCAAGAATTCTCTGAAATAAGTTTCTGTACATGTAGCCACTTTAATTGAAATATTAATTATATACCAGCTGAAGTCATCAATTTTGTCATCAATATGCAAGTCAATGTATTACATGGCTCAGCTGATGCTCAAAACACCTGCAACAAAGCATTTTTCTTTTATTGACATATCACTTTTTCTGTTATTTTCAAATAAATAAATTAAAAGTTTAAAATTAAATGATTATTAGCATAAAAATATGAAAAATTCCTAACAGGACAACAGAAGATAACTCTATTTTAATAAATTTAGAGTGACTCGTAGGAGAGAAGATTCATCTAACAAAGTCAATTTTTACTGTGTATACAAATCACCGGAGATCTTTTTTAAATGAAGATTCTGAGTCAGTGATCTGGGGAAGAACCTGAGATTCTGCATTTCTGGCAGGCTTCCAGCATATGCCAATGCTGCTGGTCCTGGGATCATGCTTTGAATGTCAGGGATCACAAAACAAAGATGTTAATAAAATGCTAACACATGTAAAGAAGAACCATATTACAAATAGGCTAACACTAACATTTGTTTTACTTTATAATAATGAAGAGAGCGTGGTGTGAAAATTCTTGTTATGAAAACATTAAAAATTATTATGTAGGGAGTTTTTAATTTCAGTTAATTTTATATTGATTGCTCTCTTTTAATAGCTAGAATATTTTGTTTCTTTATGAACATGGACAGTCAAGAACAAGCTGACTTCACATATACAATATTAGGATCTGGATATATGAGTCTAAGTAATATGTATACTGGCTATTGACTGTAAAAATTTGAATTAAAAAATGTTTATTTGTCCTCCAGACATAGGATATGATATAGCGTTCTCAACCAGGAGCGATGTATCCCCCAAGGAATATTTGGCAGTAACCAAAGATATTTTTGTTGTCACAGTTCAAGGGAGTGGGCAGGAAGTTCACTGCTGGCACCTAATAGGGTAGAGTCCAGAGATGCTGCTAAACATCCTGCAATGCCCCCAACAAAAAGTTATTCAGACAAAATGTAAATAGTAACAAGTTAAGAAACTCAGATGTAGAGGATAAGAGAGACGTAAGATATGATGTTTCCGATTTAGGGTTGTAGAGCTCTTTAAGGATGTAAGATTAATCTAAATGAAACAATTACTGAGCAAGTCTCAAACAGTGTGGTATATAGAGAAGTAAGAACAGAGCAGGACAGTGGGAGGCATCCACGTGCTGAGTAGTAAGAACAATTTGTGGAAGAGGCAGCTCTGGAAGACAGATGGGTAGGATTTACTTTAATGAATCACAATGGAAAAAAAGAATTATACCTTTCCTCTTTCTAAGTAAAGATGCTTCTTGTCTTCAAAATTGAGATTGTTAGCTACTTTAAACAAGTTTTGAGAATTAGATTTTAATTTTTTTTTATTGAAGGCATTTGAAACCCCAGTTTAACGGCTATGTAGCTATTGACTACAAATGCATTATGAACACATTCACAGTCCTACTCCTCTTTTACCTAACAATATTGCAACTTTCTAAAGAATGTTATTCCCAGTAGAAACACTGAACAAAACAAAATATTTGCTAGGATTAGAAAACAGAATTTTAAGTTATATGTGCAATTGATTAGTTTTCATTACATTTCTAATACTTCCACTGAAATAGAAACATCTCAGGGCAAAGAAAAAGCTGCATCATGGGGAAATGGGTAGAATGGTGAAGTTGTGTTTTCTTCTTATGTAGTAATTTGACTGTTATTCTTGAGAGACATCATATTGTTTATAATAGATTTATAAATATTGTATGTTTTAAATATTATATATGAACATATATATGAAAACTCATTTTAAATATTAGATTTATATTGTGACATCATGCCTGTACTCTCTAAGATATTTCGAAAACATACTATGGACGAAGAACATTTGAAATAAATAAAGGTGACCTTCATTATTTGTAGATTTCATATTTGCTAATTCACCTATGCACTAAAATTTATTTGTACCCCAGAATCAATAATCACAGCATTTTTTGTGTTACTTTTGAACACATGCAGAGCACAAAAAATTTGAGTTGCCCAACATGAACGTTTACAGCTTTGGTGGAACAAAGCAATATTCTTCCTTCTTGTTTCAGCTCAAATACCATGAACAAATGTCCTTTCTGCAGTCTGTTTAGTGCCAGATTTTTTGCATGACTTTGGATGTGTTGATTTCGCTTTGTAAAATGGCCCCCATGTGCAATGCTGAAGTGCTGTCTAGTTCCAAAGCACAAGAAGGCTATGATGTACCTTATAGAGAAAATGCATGTGTTAGATAATCTACATTTAGATGTGAGTTATCTAAATGTAGATAAATTTATTATTTAATCTATTATTAAAATTTTTTGAATAACTTTTTTAAAAAAATTAGTGAATCAACTATATATTAAACAAGGTGTCTTTAAACAGAAACACACATAAAACAAAGTTATATTTTTACCTGTTGATGAAAGGATTGTGACCAGAGACTCACAGGAACCTAACTCTGTGTTTCCTCTAGGAGAAATGCTTCAGTATTGGCGAATTCAGTGTTTGAGGGGACTTTATGGAACACAAGTAACCAGAAATAAGAATTGACTGTATACTGTATTGATATTATATATTTTTTAATAGAATAAACAAGAGCCTCATCACCTGCATCATGAACCAGATGCTATCAAGTCTGGCTTGGGTTATTGCAATACCTTCTAATTGATCTTGCTTTTACTCTTGTCTCGTATGCCTATTCTCCACAGAGGTGATTGTAAGTCAGGTATGTTAGTGTTCTGCTCAAAGCCATACAGTGGTTTTCCCATCTTTCTTAGGACAAAACCCAAAGTCCTTAGGTTTGACTCTGAGGCTGTCTCCCATGCCCTGGCAGCACCAGTTTACCTTTCAGACCTTATTTCCTACACGTTGCTTCCCATTGCGTACTCCGGTTCAGCCCCTCTGGTTTCCTTGCTCTTTCTTCCTTGCTCTACATGGCTTACTCCCTCCCCACTTCGAATTCTTTGTTTGAATTTTTTTGTCAGCAAGGCTTTCTCTGAGTACCATATCCAGAATTGCAAACTTCTTCTCTCCTACCCCATGTTCCGTATTTCCTTTTCTTCCCTTTTCTGTTAGCACTTAATATCTTTTAACGTGTTTTACATTTTATTTGTTACCTTTATCTGCAGCTAAAATTGAGAAAGAATATACTTCAGAGAAGAAAATAGCATTTTTAACCTAATTTTGGTAATCTAGCAAAAATTAGGTTCTTTAATGTTCACCAGCTCATAGTTATAACAAGAAGTAATTATTACAAAATTCAAATATTTAGTTATTGCCCAAATTAACTACACTTTTGCATTTACTATTTAAAACATGATATTATGACGCACAAACTATATCTATATACATAGTGCAATTTTACACTTCTAAAATAATTAAGTAATTTTAGGTTGGTGAATGGAATAATTACTTATACTGAAGACTCCAAAATCCATGTCTCCAGTTCTATGACCTCTACTGAGCTAAGCTGCCTAATTGATGTTGTCATTTGGAAATATCACAGCACCTCAAGCCCCACACATCCCCAAAGCAGTCTACTCTCTTCTATAAGTAAAATGTGTTTTTTATCTGTACCTCTCTTCCACTAGCTATTTTATCTGCCTAGTTTTTTTTTTTTTTTGTAAATTTAATTTTATTTTAAGTTCCAGGATACATGTGCAGGATGTGCAGCTTTGTTACATAGATAAACATGTGCCATGGTGGTTTGCTGCACCCATCAACCCATCACCTAGATATTAAACCCCACATGTATTAACTATTTGTCATGATGCTCTCCTTCCCCCAACCCCACAACAGGTCCCAGTATGTGTTGTTTCCCTCCCCGTATTTATGTGTTCTCATTGTTCAGCTCCCACTTATAAGTGAGAATGTGCAGTGTTTGGTTTTCTGTTCCTGTGTTAGTTTGCTGAGGATAATAGCTTCCAGTTCCATCCATGTCCCTGCAAAAGACATGATTGTGATCCTTTTTATGGCTGCATAGTATTCCATGGTGTATATGTACCATATTTTCTTTAACAAATTTATCATTAGTGGACATTTGGGTTGATTCCATGTCTTTGCTATTGTGACTAGTGCTGCAATGAACATATGCGTGCATGTATCTTCATTACAGAATGATTTCTATTCCTTTGGGTACATACACAGTAATGGGATTGTTGGGTCAGATGGCATTTCTGGTTCTAGGTCTTTGAGGAATCACCACACTGTCTTTCACAATGGTTGAACTCATTTACATTCCCACCAACAGTGTAAAAGCATTCCTATTTCCCCACAGCCTTGCAAGCATCTATTGTTTTTTGACTTTTTAATAATCATTCTGACTGGCATGAGATGATATCTGATTGTGGTTTTAATTTACATTTCTCTAATGGTCAGTGATGTATCTGCCCAGTTTCTTAAACGTGAAGTCTCTCTACTATTCTTTCCTTTTACTGTTTGCATCCAGTCAAATATCAGTTATTGTAGATCTCATCCTTTCCATCAGCCCTCTTTTCTCCATCTCTATGGTCTGTCTTTGGTCCAGGTTCTCACTATTGACTTGCTAGAGTCCCTGCCTCTAGACAATGCTGCCTCCCAATCAATGTATACTGTTGTTTATATATATATATCTGATAATGTCTCCCCTTGTTTTAAAAACTTACAGTGACTTGCTGTTTCACCAGGGATGAAGTTTAAATTTCTAACAAAGACATTCGTTTTATTTTTCTTCTTTCAGCCTTTAAACATTTGCTTTTCTTTCTTAACCTCTCTTCTTTCTTACTACAACAAACTTCTTTCAATATCTTGAAAGTGAAACATGGTTTCTCTTGACTAGAGACTTGTGCATGGCTTCTCTTGACTAGAGACTTTGCCTGGAATTCAATCCCCAAATCTCTCAGTGTTGTTTAGTCTACTACTTAACTGGCAGTTTAACCTCAGCTTAAATGTAGCCTGACTTCCCTAGACTAGATTAGGTGGTTCTGCTGTTTCCACAGCATCCTATAGTACTTATCACACTTCATTGGTACTACTTATTGAGCTCTCTACAAGCACAAGAACTCCATGAGTCTGTCTCTAGTGCTTAACGTACTGTCCAACACATATTATGTACTCAGCATATATTTGATTGACTGAAAAAAATAGAAAAATGGTAACACAAGTGCTTTAAAACATGTTTTCAAAAAATTTTGAAAGGCATTGGAAAATGCTCCAATAAAATAGTATAAAGTACATGCTATAAAATTAGATGGTACGATTTAATTTCGTAAAATAAGAAATATTTTGTACACATTTTGTACACTGAAAAAAGATCTAAAGTATATCAAAATGTTCATAGAGAGTAAGTTTGTTGGCAAAAAAATATGTAATTTTTTTCTCATATACTTTTTTCAATTTTATAGAGTAAATGTGATCAGTTTTATGATCTTTATGATCAGAAAAAATAAATCACTTTAAAAGGAAAATCAGTCTTCTTTTCTCTATTCCTATGAAAGATATAAGAAGGATTTTTAAAAATTGTTTTACAATTTATTATTTTAGATGGAAGGTTTTGCCTCTCTCCTATTTTTTTTTTTTTTTTTTTTTTTTTTTTTGAGACGAAGTCCTGCCCTTTTGCCCAGGTTAGAGTGCATTGGCGTGAGCTTGGCTCACTGCAACCTTCACCTCCCAGGTTTAAGTGACTCTCCTGCCTCACCCTCCTGAGTAGCTGGGATTATAGGCACGCACCACCATGCCTGATTTTTGCATTTTTAGTAGAGACAGGGTTTCACCATGTTGGTCAGGCAGGTCTTGAACTCTGGACCTCGTGATCCGTCTGCCTCAGCCTCCCAAAGTGCTGGGATTACAGGCGTGAACCACCGGGTTTTATCATTTTTAATACTCTTTCTGACCCATAAAACACTTTTTAAACTATGTTTAGAAATATTTGCTAAAATAGCTCCTCCTAGACTTGGAGACACCCATAAGCACTAATGGAATAATCTTATTCTATCTGACCTGTGGTTTTTTAAAGAACTATTTTTCTCCCAAGTAATTACTACTGAAAACATTCAAAGGGTTTAGAATTCTTTCCTCAATATCCAAATTTAAAGAAGGTAAAATTACACTAATAATACAATAGTACATCATTTTTGCTACCTCACAACTCAGCAATTCTGGCTGGCTTATTAATCTTTCAACTCTCTCTTCTTTTTTATCTCTCAATTACATATTACAAATTATTTTGAAACAAAAAACATACTCTTTATTGAGATTAATTTTAATTTGTTTATTCCACAGATGTTTGTAGAGCACCTTCATACACTTGGCAGAGTATATGCTCTGAGAATGCAAAGTGAATAAGATATAGTCTCTGTCGTTCAGACACAGTCTATTGTGGGAGAAATACTATAAATACTATAAATATAGTCACAGTCTATTGCAGGAGAAAAATTGTAAAAAGATACATGATAATATTATATAACAATACCAATCCTGCTGTATAGGGAGAACTAAGTGCCTAAGGCTCAAAAGAGATTAAAGAGGCTGCTATTGAAGCCTGTACCTTTTATATCTTCTCTGGTCCAAGCCACCATTGTCTCTATCCTAGATTAGTATAGTAGCCCTCAACTGGTCACTCCACTTCTACCCCTGCATCCCTGTAGTCTATTCACAGCACAGCAGCCAGAAACATACTTTCAAAATTGTTCCAGAGCATGTCCCTCCTTTGCTGTAAACACTTCAATGGCTCATTTGCTAAGAGTGAAAACCTGAGTCATTATAAGTTGTTCCTGACTGACACTCCCTGACCCGCAGCCCCTTGCCCCAAATTACCTCTTTATCCTCACCTCTTCCTATTCTCATTTTGATCAATCTGCTGTAGTCACATGTATTAGTTTGTTCTCACACTGCTGTAAAGAAATAATTTTTAAAGAAAAGGAGGGATAATTTTTAAAGAAAAGAGGTTTAATTGGCTCATGGTTCTGCAGACTGTACAGGAAGCATGATTCTGGCACATGCTTGGCTTCTGGGGAGGCCTCAGGAAACGTACAATCATGGAGGAAGGTGAAGGGGAAGTAGGTACGTCTCAGATGGCTGGAGCAGAAGGGGTTGGGGGAGGTGTTACACACTTTTAAACAATCAGATCTCATGAGAACTCACTCACTATCATGAGAAGAGCACTGCAGGGATGGTGCTAACTCCTTTATGAGAATTCCACCCCCACTATCCAATCATCCCACCCACCAGGTCCCACCTCCAACACTGGGGATTAAAATTCAACATGAGATTTGGTAGGGACACAGACAGTCCATATTATTCCACCTCTGGCCCTTCCAAATCTCCTATCTTTCTCACATTGCAAAATATAATAATCTTTCCTCAACAGTCCCTCAAAGTCTTAACTCATTCTAGCTTAACTCAAAAGTCCAAAGCCTCAACTGAGCCAAGGTCAGTCCCTTCTGCCTATGAGCTTGTAAAGTCAAATCCAAATTAGTTACTTTCAAGATACAATGGGGTTACAGGCATTGGGTAAATATTCCCATTCCAAAAAGAAGAAATCATCCAAAAGAAAGTGGCTACAGGCCCCATGCAAGTCCAAAACCCAGCAGGGGAGTCATTAAATCTTAAAGCTCCAAAATAATCTCTTTTAACTCCATGTCACAGATCTAGGGCATGCTGGTGAAAGGAGTGGGCTCCCAAAGCCTTTGGCAACTCCGCCCCTGTGACTTTGCAGAGTTCAGTCCCCACAGCTGCTCTTGTGGGCTGGCATTTAGTGCCTAAAGCTCTTCTAGCCACAAGGTGCAAGCTGTTGGTGGATCTACCATTCTGGAGTCTGGAGGATGCTAGCCTTCTTCTCACAGCTCCACTAGGCAGTGCCCCAGTGGAGACTCTATATGAGGACTCCAACCCCACATTTCTCCTCTGACTGCCCTAGTAGAGGTTCTCTGTGAGGGCTTCACCCCTGCAGCAGGCTTTTGCTTAAACATCCAGGCTTTTCTATATGTCCTCTGAAATCTAGGTGGAGGCTCTGAAGCCTCAATTCTTGCACTCTGTGTACCCACAGGCCTAACATCATGTGGAAACCACCAGGGCTTATGGCTTGCACCCTCTGAAGCAGTGGCCTGAGGTGTAGCTGGGCCCCTTTTAGCCATGGCTAAAGCTGGAGTGACTGGAATCGGGGGAGCAGTGTCCTGTGGATGTACAGGGCAGCGGGGCGCTTGCTCTGGCCCACAAAACCTTTCAGTTCTCCTAGGCCTCAGGCCTGTGATGGGAGGGGCTGTCATGAAGGGTCTCTGAAAAGTCTTCCAGGTGTCTTCCCCATTGTCTTGGTTATCAGGTCTCTTCCCCATTGTCTTGGTTAGCAGTACTTATCTTCTTTTAGTTATCCACATTTCTGAAGCCCACTTGAATTCCTCCCCCCAAAATAGGCTTTTCTTTTTTACCACACGGCCAGGCTGCAAATTTTTCAAACCTTTACACTCTGCTTCCCCTTTAAATATCAGTTCCAGTTTTACATGATGTTTTGCTCATGCTTATGAGCATAGATTTTTGGAAGCAGCCAGGCCATATCTTGAACACTTTGCTGCTTAGACTTTTTCACCAGGCACCATAAATCATCACTCTTAGTCTCAAGGGCAGGGACACAATGCAGCTAGGTGCTTTGCTAATGCTTAATAAAAGTGACCTTTGCTCCAGTCCCCAATAAGTTACTCATCTTCACCTGAGACCTCATCAGCCTGGCCATCTCTGTCCACATCACTGTATCAGCGTTTGGGTCACAACCGTTTGCCAAGTCTCTAGGAAGTTCCAAACTTTCCCTCATCGTCCCATCTGCTTTTGAGCCCTCCACACCCTTTCAACCTCTGCCTGTTACATTCAAAAGTCACTTTCACATTTTCAGATATCTTTATAGCATTATCCCAGGTCTCAGTACCAATTTTCTGTATTAGTCCGTGCTTGCATTGCGTTGCTATAAAGAAATACCTAAGACTGGGTAACTTATGAAGAAAAGAAGTTTAATTGGCTCACAGTTCCACAGGCTGTACAGGAAACATGATTTTGGCATCTGCTTGGCTTCTGGGAGGCCTCAGGAAATGTGCAATTACGGCAGATGGCAAAGGGGAAGCAGGCACATCTTATATGGCTGGAGCAGAAGAAAGAGAGAGATGGGGAAGGTACTTCACACTTTTAAACAATCAGATTTCATGGGAACTCACTCACTTACTATCACAAGAACAGCAGCAATGGGATGGCACTAGCCCATTCACGAGATCTCCACCCTGCTGACCCAGTCACCTCCCATCAGGCCCCACCTCCAACACTGGGGATTGCAATTCAACATGTGATTTGGTAGGGACACACCCAAAATCATATGATCACATTAATCACTTTGCTGTTCTTCAAACCTACCTTTGGGGACCTCAAACTTTTTGCTGGAAAGTTCTTTACCCAACATTATTTTCTCCTTACTTCCTTTAAGTCTTGATTACATTACCTTTTCTATCAGGATAGTCTGATAGAAAAGGCTATCAGGCTGTAATCTAAAGTTCCAACTTGTACCCCCAAACACACCCAATTTCCATATCGAGCCTTATTTTTCTTATTTGCATTGCATTTACTACCATTTAACATTCTTGTTTACCGCTTCCTCCCTAAGGTCAGAGATTATTTTATTCACTAACATATTGAATACATTTGCAAAAGATCTTGTACATATTAAATGCTCAATAAGTATCTGACAAAGGCAAAACTGCAACTCAGAATTTGTAATAATTCTTACTGAATTTATTTGATATTTATCTTTATATTTTCTATTAAAAATTGTGATTCATTTGTAACTACATAACATTTCAAAAAGCTGGAATTGGAAAAAAGACTAATCTCTTTAAGAAAACTGTTTTAAGCAATTTTTATTACTTAAAACAATAAAAGACAATAAGTAAAATGTTTATTTCTAGATGAAAACCCCTACTTAAGATTTTGAGTTACTAGTTGGTTTAATTATGTTTTACTGAAAGCAATAAAATTATGTTTACTTTTAACTGGTACATTCTTCAGCCTTGAACTAATTTTGGACTGGCCATCTCAGCTAATTGCTCTGCATTAAAGGGTACTTACAATAATATTAAAAGAAATCATATACAAATATAAAATGAAGTGTTGCAAGGATACATTCTTCAGCTTTATATGCCTCTGACATTATAGGAGTCTTTGGTTCCTGATGAAAGGCACTAATAACAGCCTTTAGTCTCCCTAATGGCTAAAGCATGTTCTGTTGGAAAGGCACATTAAGGATATATTAATTATTTGAGGGAACTGGAGTACCCATTTTTTCACTACAAGATTTCAGTGACCTTAAAAAAAGGAAATGGAAACCATGAACTAATAACAAAGCCCTGTGACATTAAATGATGTCTGCAAAGCCTGGAAAACTTTACAAATGCCATAAGGATTCAATCGTTGTAGAAATCTGTCTCTTTAAGTTAAATTGATGTGCTGCCTCCACTGAACAATCAAGCTGGTAGGAATTGTGAATAGACTTGAACTGTGTGTCCCATGATGTGAGGGTTTACCCTGAACTCTTCACACCTTGGGCAATTCTCCATTGCATATGATGACATGTATTTTTCAGGCAGTTGCACAGAAGTATAATGTATTCCTGACCATGGACCTATGATCCTGGGCTCATTACCATGGAATCAGCACTGACTTTCAAGAGGATTCTAGCTTTTTCTATGTGGCATTTAAATAAGTTAACTTCGTTAAAAAAAAAAATACCTGGTGAGAATAAAGATCTCTCTGTAATTTAAAAAGGCCCAGAGCTCCTTCCATTCTTCCTGAGAGAAATTACCTAACTGCTAATGTGCTATGCAAAGAAGCTTTCCTAACTGCCTACTGCCTAATTAACTTTATTAAAAATACACATCAGACTTGTTTTGAGTAGTGGCCTTATTATCTAGAAAATTATACAAACACAGGATTACTGAATGAAAACAAGTAAACAAATTCTCAACTTACCATAAATTTTGCTAGAATTAACCAAAAGAACATATTAGTATGTTGGTCTTACTCGTCAAATTGTCAAGCAAGTGGGAGGTTTCAATTATGAGCTCTTGGTTTGAAATGAAGAGAGTGTGAGCTTCCTTCCACCCCTGATTATTTTATGTTCATTTTAATTTTTAGTTCTCAAAAATATTTCAGAGTGAGATACTGTTTTTTTCTTCTTCCTCTTTCAAAGTTTCATCAATTAGTATTTGACATGTGTATGGAATGATAAGTATTAGTTAGCATAATAAGGAAGCAAGAAAGAAATTTGCCTTTTACAGTCATATATTTTAAAAATTAATCGATGCTTATCTTTCCTAATCTCCTGTTTTTCCCTAAAAAATGAGTTTGTGCTCTAAAATTATGAGACTTGAAGAGTAATTGCAGTATACCCTGTAAATGGTAAATATGGGTTTGGCTGAATTAATTCTATTGAGCATTTGTCCACCTGTTTCCACCATTACTAATTAAATGAACTCAGTCTAGACTGAATATGAAATAATGTATGCAATATTGTTATAAAACCTTTAAGATACCACAAAATGAAGATACTCTAACTGGTAAAATATCCTCTCTGGAAAGACAGGGAATCAAATCCTTATTCCGTCAGAATGTGTCTTTCTGCATGGCCTTGGGTAAATAAAACTTATCTTTTCTCTCTTAGTTTCTTCTTCTTAGCATAGATATAATAATAGTACATTCAAAATGAATTGTAAGAATTATGGAGCATCCTTCCATTGCACTCCACAAGGTTTGACCTTCTTCTTGATCTTCTCTTCTACACCTGCTTTGGCCTTCAAAGAATCTACACTGACTTTTGATGCAGATACCAAGGACAGATTATAGCTATTTTCTATTGTCATTGTCAGATGAATAACATAAACCTTGGTGCCTGATAAGTGTGGCAAAATATGCCATTTTTATGGTTATATCTTTGAATACTCTATTTTCTTTGTTTGCACGGGATTATTCTTGCATAAATCTTAGTTCACTTGAGGCAAGTTTTTAAAGAACAACTGGAATATTTCTGGGTTAAAGTCTAAAAAGTTCTGACTAAATCTTAAAAACAGAATATTTTCTTTCCTCATTTATCAATGTTATGAGAAAAGTGGTTGGATTATATGGACGAATATGAAAAAGCTTACATAAAAATCTGGAGAATACTGTCATATACATGAATTCTAGTTTACTTATAAATATGGCATACGTATTCTAGTTTTCTTATAAAATTTTAGCCTTTAATAACCTCAAGAAAAATGAATGACCCCTCTAATCTAGGAATAAGTTAGCACAAAATTTACCACCACCACCACTATCTCATTAATGTCACACTTCTCCTATCCTTCTCATACAACCCCAAAGCAAAGCAAACAAAGCAAAACAAACAAACAAACAAAACCCTAAGGTAAATAACTAAGAAACTACCATCAATGCCAATATGTCAACTACCATTTTGAAGAATATCATTGTTATTCTTACAACAATCTATTTAAAAAGATTCACTTATCTTCATTTGACCAATAAAGTAACCTAGTTTCAGACATTAAGTTACATACCCAAGAATTAAAGATGATAAGTGGTAGGACCAGGTTTTAATTGTTAATTTAAAAACTGGTGCTCATTCTATTATCTTATCCCTAAAACATTGTTTTTAGAATTATTAAACTGGTTTTAATTTAAAGAAAATAAACCTGGTGCTCACTTCATTCTACCATGGATTTCTTTCAATAACTACCTTGCCCACTGTATAGTGTTACTATAAGCATTCAATAAAATAATATGTTTGAAGGCATCCTAAAATACTGTAAAATTCTCTGCACACATGTTTATTATATAGGTGGTATTTCCTTTCTTGGAGATTTCATGAGAAACTAAGCCAAGTTTAAGCAATGTGTTATAATTAAAAAACAAACAAACAAACAAACAAAAAAACAACAACCTTGACTTTTATAACCAAATTGGGGGTAAAAATTAGGTCCTACCGGGATATTATTTTACACTTTATTAACAGTGGAGGGAGAACTGTGGCTTTCCCTTTGTCCTTATTTTCACTCAGAACGTACTCTACCACAGCTGGCTCCTTCCTCATGACTCAAATCCCAGCCCTAAATTTTCAGAGACCCTTCCCTGAAAACCCTATTTCATGTGTCTGTTTCCACTCAGCTATTCTATATCTTTCCTTCAGCTTTAATGTTTTAATAACATTTGGTATTATTTAAATTACTGGTTTTTGTTACTATTGTTTGCTTGCTTACTATCTTCTCCTGGGAAGCTTGTCTTTTTTGGCTGTACCTATACCCCTTGGTAGACAGTTGATGTTTAATAAATATTTGTCAGAAGAATATCAGCCTATTAGGACACTTCAGTTTCATTTTGAGGTCGACCATTAATTATTTGTAGGATATAACAAATTACTCTGAACCTTAGATTCTTATCTTTTAAAATAGCAAAACTCTAGAGTCTACAGAGATACAATCTTGTCACATATTGTCTTAAAATAAGAAAATGCTAGAGTCAATTGAACAGAGCACACAAATCTCTTTCAACTTTAAAGTTTGATGTTTCTAAATCTTTGATGTGTAGCTTACATGTAATTGGTTGATAGGTAATCACATAGAAATATATTCAAATATGTACAAAAACATTGGGATTTTGAATCCCTATGAATCTTTTCTATCCTTCTATTAACCATTTGTACTCTTTATGACCTTGACATTCTGTTAAGTTGATACTGCATGGTATTTTTTAAAAAGTATTTTTTCCTAGAAGTTTAGTCATGACCTTGATTAAAATTATGATTGATACTCAAAAGTGTCAGACTCTAAAGAATTCTGCCCTTTGCCTTTCATTTTATTGACATTTGTCATGACTTGCAATTTTTTCAGACAGTGATCACCCACTCCTCGCTATTTCTTTCTGTCAGAATTATTGCTTGCATATAACCTTTTAAATAAAACAGCAAGTTAGGCTTCTGTAAGGATAACACTGTGTTTAAAACTAATTAAATAAAGTGAAGAACATGAGATTTTTCATGGTGACTCCGTTGAAATAATTGCCAAAACACATTTTATTACTGAATTAAAGGATCACGCACTAGTAGAGTAGAAAGACTAAAAAGGAAAATCAATGAGAATCATTTAATTCAATATTTGTTTTTCAAGTTTTGACTGATAAGTTGTTTTAGGGTTTAGAATTTGTAAAAGAGACTTTGTGATGAACTCCATTTAACTTCTTCTTCTTTAGCAGTTGCAATTATTTGTCTGAAAGAAGTCCTTGAAGGGGTTGGTAAATAGCAAACTGTATTTCTATTTCCAGTGATTTCCTAATTTTAATTTTTGTATAGCTTTTACATCTACAGAAAACACTTTTTATATTACATACACAAACTTAGGTAATTATAATTATTGTTTTATGACACATTTACATTATTGGTCTACACATGGTCTCTATATATCCATCATAAAATAAGCACCCAAGATTTAATCACCCAACACAAAAACTAGAATATTGGTAATAACTAACAACCATCCAGAAAGTCTTCTTCTAGCCTTTCCAAATGATCTCAAACCGTTTGCCTCATAAACTTACCTGCTACCACTTTTACCCACCTGTTCTTTCCTACCCTGATTTTCATTCTCACCACAACCCTCCTGTTCACCTATTACCTTTAGTTCACAATCTGTATCTTGCTAAAATGAGTGAAGGCTCTTTGGCTGTATGACAGAAATTGATTCTAGTTAATCAGAATTAACTAGAATTATACTTAATATAGTTTAATGGAATTAAACAGAATTAACTAAAATTAAACTGATTCTAATTAATCAGAGAAAAACAATTGTTGTGAGAGGGCTTAAGCAATGGAAAGAGAGGCTAAGAACGAAGCTACAGAAAGACAGGAATTATAGTAACTACAGCAGAATCACATAAATGGATTTTGGAGGGAGTGTGAAGGGAGCAAGGGGTATGAGGGCATGATTCAACACCAATGCTGTTAAATGTGTGATTTGTCCAATGGAAGTCATGTACCACCCTTAGCCTAGGAAGAGAGCAGCGTATCTTGATAAACTGTCCTACCAGACTATATCCAACAAAAGAACAGGTTTCAAAAGCAAATTTGGGTTGTTTTTCATAAAGAAGGGGAAGAAATGTTGAGGCCAAAGGCAGCACAAATCCACACCAGAAATACTTTCTTCACTCCAGACACTTGAACTTAATACAAGTTGATAGTCCCTAGCTGAATTTAACTTTGCAATCTTTGACCTATAGCTCAGTCACCTTATTCCACTCCTATTAATGTTGAACTACACAGAATTAACAGTATGTGTTTGTAAACTACAAAATGATAATTTTGCATGGTTTAAATAAATATAGCTGCATAAAGAGTAGAAGCGACTTGCTACATAGTTACGGTCACATTTTCCTCTTTCTAATAACAAGAAGAGTTCACTGTTTATTTTAATTTAAATTGTTGCAACCTATAACTTCTTCAGAGTAAACATTCTCAAATAACTCTCAAATACATACTGGAATAGTATGGGCTGCCGGGTCACACAGATTTAGTTCTGAGTGCCTACAGTGGGTACTATGTGTGTGACCTCAGGGAAATTACTTAACTTCTCAAAGACTTGGTTTCTACATCTAGTAAATAGGGACAACTAATGTTTCCCATCTCACATTGTCCTGAGTACTGAATGACATTACACATTTAAAATGATTAGCACAAAGCCTGGCACAAGGAAGCATGGAAGCAATGTTAGTTATTGTTATTGAATAATGACATGTATAACCTTTGCAATATGAAAATTCTCATATTAAAAGCTGCAATCGGCTCTATTAATCGAGGTTGAAAATTGAATTTATTTGGTGGGGCAAACATTCCTTTAGTTAGGTTGAATCCGTTTTGGTCAAAAGAATAAACTATACACACTGCTTCAGGGACTTCTGCAAACTGAGAATTTAAGTATTTTGTTTAACAAGGAGAATGATTCTATTCACAGGACAGTGCTCTTGCACAATCAGGAAAATGTGTGTATTTGTGAGTGTGCACCTGTGGGGATGTATTTTCTATTGTGAATTTATAGCGAACTGCTCTGAAAATTATCAATTGTGATTGAGAATTACCAATGTGCTCTATCCAATTAATGCTCTTAGATTAGGACTAGAAACCCCATTACTAATCCTGTACACATCCGTTATTTTTCATTAACATGTGAGATATTTTTTCTTGACTTTCATTATCTGAATCTTTTAAACAAAAAGTTTTACTTGTAATATAGGAATAACATGGTCATTTGTAACTCAGAGAGTTGTTGTAAGTCTGCAATAAGGTAACGAACACACAGTGATGTTTTATGTATCCTAAATCACCTTATACAATGAGCTACTATTACTATTTTATACTTACATTGTTTAACTCAAAGGCAATACATTAGTTAAGAGTATAAACTGTAGTAGTAAAGTAGTAGTTAAGAGTATAAACTCTAGAGTCACACTACCTGAATTCGAATCCTAACTTCACCACTTTGGGCAAGAGACTTGAACTTAAAGTGGTTCATTTTCCTCATCTATAAGTTGAGGATAATAATAGTACCCTTCTCAGATGGTTCTATTTAGAATTAACTGATTTCACATATGAAAAGTACTTATAACAATACCTGACATAAAATAAATGATATGTAATTATTTCTATGGTTTTTATTGTCTTCTTTCTTAAAGCTGATACATTGAGTTCTACTTTTTACCCTCATTTCAGGATTGGTGATTACAGCTTGCACCACACTGTCACGCCCTGTTATATGTTGTCCTAAAATGATATCGATGGACGAATTATTCGTGTCTTCATGTCTTATTTTTGCATCTGAATTATCTGGTCCAATGGAGTTAGGTAATGCTGTCTACATTTTGTTATTTCACAAAGGAACTAATAATTCTCTCTCACATGAATTAAAACCTCTCTTTCATTATATTTCACTTATATATTGGTTTCTGTCAGTCATTTTGCAGTTTTTATCTTGACAGAAAAGCATTGAAATTTGCCAGACTACACTGACGTGCATTTGGTATACAGTTCAAAGTCTAGTTTTAAATCTGAAGGACTTTATATAGTGAACAATAGCTAAGGTGTTGGGCCTCCATGAAAAGATATTCAAAGTTTAGTTCTGTCAGGACCAACATGGCCACTGATGTCATGGATAAGATTATATAAACATCTTCAAAAAATCCACACCTCAAACTTTTACTTTGAGCAAGAGTGTCAATTCTTAGCAAAAATGAGCAAACACACAGTTACACACACACACACACACACACTCCTAAATGAAAACAAAAAGACATTAAACTGAATTTTCAAACAATCATTTCAAGATAATTTCCTACAAATCTGACCTGAAGATTTCGTGATTATAAGGCATATTTTTCAAGGTGGTAAGGTATATTTTAATATTTTAAGGATATACTTTAACATTTTTCGCTTGTTTAGTAACTTTTAAGTATTAGACATATGATGTTTATGTTATGATATTTAGACACATGATAAATTGGCCTCCTTTTGTACTCTTTTATTGTGTTAAAATTGTTTAATTTACTTTTTTAAAAATAAATCTTTTTATTTCTAAATAGAAATAGAAATAAATTTGCTTTTAAAATTCCATGATAGTAGAGGCATATAAAAT
This sequence comes from Macaca thibetana thibetana, assembly GCF_024542745.1. Lineage (NCBI taxonomy): Eukaryota > Metazoa > Chordata > Mammalia > Primates > Cercopithecidae > Macaca > Macaca thibetana. The sequence continues at coordinate 57,266,906 of NC_065579.1, forward strand.
AAATCTTTAAAATTTAACTTATTTTAGATTCAGAGGGTACATGTGCAGGTTTGTTACATGCATATATTGCATGATGTTGACGTTGGGGTACTGTTGATCCCATCACCCAGGCAGTGAGCATAATACCCAATAGGTAGTTTTTCAGCCCTTCTTCCCTCCCTTGTCCCTCTAGTAGTCTCCAGTATCTATTGTTCCCATCTTTAGGTCCATGTGCACCCAATATTTAGCTCCCACTTGTGTTTCTGCATTAATTTACCTAAGATAATGGCCTCCAGCTGCATCCATGTTTCTACAAAGGACGTAATTTTGTTCATTTTCATGACTGCATAGCATTTCATGGTGTGTATATACCACATTTTCTTTATCCAGTCTATCATTGATGGGCATCCAGATTGATTCCATGTCTCTGCTATTGTGAATAGTGCTGGGATGAAAATATGCATGTATGTGTCTTTATGGTAGAATGATTTATATTCCTTTGAGCTTATACTCAGTAATTGGATTGCTGTGTTGAATGATAGTTCTGTTTTAAGTTCTTTGAGAAATTTTCAAACTGCTTTCCACAGAGGCTGAACTGATTTACATTCCTACCAGCAGTTTTCCTCCACAAACTTTTCAACATCTGTTATTTTTTGATCTTTTAGTAATCACTATTCTAACTGGTATAAGATGGTATATTATTGTTGTTTTTATTTGCATTTCTCTAATGATTAGTGATGATGTTGAGCATTTTTTATATGCTTGTTGGCTGCATGTATGTCTTTTTTTGAGAAGTGTCTGTTCATGTCCTATGCCCACTTTTTAATGAGGATATTTATCATTTGCTTGTTGAATTGTTTAGGTTCCTTATAGATTCCAGATATTGGATCTTTGTCAGATGTATAATTTGCAATTATTTTCTCTGTCACTGGTTTAATTCATTAATGATAGATAACTGGGGTATATTTAACATAGATATAATTTGTAAGAAACTGATATCAGGGAGAAATGCCATGCTATATCCACATTGTGGTGTTTAATAAGTATTAATAAGTAGTTATCTTTACAATAATAAATTCATACATTCAACAAATATTTATTGTGTTTCACATATGATTAGACACCCTTACATGTACTGAAGGTATAGCAATGAAAAAGCTTTTAAAAAGTACTTACTTTGAGGAACTTATATTCTAGTGAGGGAGGCAAATAACAAACAATAAACAGGTAAATATATTGTGGAGTCATTTAGTAATAAACGCTATGGAGAAAAAATAAAGCAGGAAGGGGAAATAAAGTTCTGATAGAGGGAATTGCTGGTTCAGGGAAAACCTTTATTAGACAATGTCATTTGAACAGAAGCCTGGAAAAAATGAGGGAGGAACTGTGCTGATAGATGGGTGTAAAGCATTCCAGGCAGAGGCAACAGTGGTGCAAAGGTCGTGGGATGAGAGTAGGATAGACATATTTAAGGAACAGGATAATGGAGGGAAGCAGGCAAAGGAAGAGAGGCAGGAAATGAGATCAGAAAGGGTACTGGGGTATGCAGCATCATGGTCTTTGTAGGGCATTACAAAAACTTTGACCTTTTTTTGTGTGAGATGGAAAGCTACTGGGGTTTTGAGCAGAGGGATGATATGATCTGTATCAAGTTTAAGCAATACTTCTGGCTAACACTGGACATATTAAAAGATGGGAAATCTGTAGGCTGAAAAATTTGAATGGCAGAGTTGGGCAAGGGTTCAGTCTGGGAGGCATTCAATGCAAGCAAGAATTGCCATTGTCATTTTAGATATTCTTCAAGAATAAGCAAAATTTTTAGAAGGGTTGATAGGTATTAAAGTGTCAGTGTGCTATGCCTTCTCAAATTATTACATGTTATACCAACATCTTTATAAAGAATAATATTTTTCCTGAAAGGGAAAGTATGCTGGGTATAAAAGGTTTGGAATAAAGATTTTCTGATGTTCTTAAACACAGTAATAATATATCAAGCCAAATAAATTATCATTTTTTCTTTAATTTTTCTGATGGGAGAACAAATTGAATCTACACTAACTTTAAGAGACTTACAAATTCTATCAGAGGCCAGGCACGGTGGCTCACGCCTGTAATCCCAGCACTTTGGGAGGCCGAGGCGGGCAGAACACGACGTCAGGAGATCGAGACCATCCTGGCTAACATGGTGACACCCCATCTCCACTAAAAATTACAAAAAGAATTAGCTGGGTTGGGTAGTGGGAGCCTGTGGTCCCAGCTACTCGGGAGGCTGAGGCAGGAGAATGGCGTGAACCCGGGAGGCGGAGCTTGCAGTGAGCCGAGATCACGCCACTGCACTCCAACCTGGGCAACAGAGTGAGACTCTGTCTCAAAAATAAATAAATAAATAAATAAATAAATAAATAAATAAATAATATCAGAGGAGTCAAGAAATAAAATATTAATAAAATTACAATTTAAATATGGATTTTGTAAGAAGATGATTATGAGATGTGATCAAATTTATATGCAAGATTAAAATGCCTAATTTGGGTCATTGTTTCATTTTCTGTGGCCTTTACAGTATTAATGCTGCAATAGTAAAAGAAGATTCAAGTTAATTCAGCAGCGAGTCAAACGCTGGCCGCTGTAAATACAACTCTCGATTACTTCATTGGTAAAGGTAAATCATTGTGAAAGACTTCCGACAAAATCAGAATCCCCTTTTCCTGCTAAACCTTGCCCTTTCCCTTTCTTTTTGTATTGTGAGAATGAATGCCACCAATATTTGGTACCGAAATATTAATTTCCCATATGTCATAAAAATCTCAGTCTCCTGAGCAAATTTTAAGTTCTCTAGTGTGATTGTGGCTTACTGGAGATTGTGGCTTATTGATTCTGTACGTTGCTGTTCATTACATGTAAATACTGTGAGGATGCTTAAGATAATAAGGTACTAAATAAACACCAGTTTTGATTACTTACTCTTTATAGTTGATGCTGAGTTATAATTATTCAGGTATAGATCTGCTTAGCTGAGCAAATTAAAACCACCAACTTCCTTGAAAACATAGAATAATTGTAGACAGATATTCTTCCACACATCTTTAATAGCACCTTATTTGGTTACTGATGTATCAATGAGCTAACAAATAATCTTTCATTAAATTTTTTATCTCAGGCACAGTGCTGGGTGCTTAGGAGAAGAAATGAATCACAAGTCCTTGCTTTTTAGGCACTTGTTGCATAACCCAAAGGAAGCATTTTTCTAAGATTCAAGATTTTTCTTTTTACTAGTTATAATTTTAAAATTCTGTTGAAGAATTAAATTTAATTAGCATTAATGAAAATCCACTTTTTCTCAGGGCCTTCCTAGGTGCAGGGGAGTATAAGACATTTCCTATTCTCATGGAGGTAACCATGGCTAACTAGAGAACAACATAGGGTGACTCTGGTTGAGCCTGAGAGTGTATGATGACTCTGAATAATGCAGGAGCTCAGAAAGAGGTAGGACCATTATGGTTTTTGCTTGGTCCACAGTCATAAGGACATAGTTCTAGAACTATAGTCTGAAGGATGGGAAGTCTTTGAAATGTAAGGAAAGCATTTTAGAGATTGAGTCTATTGAGAATAAGAAACCATCACTACACTTGGATGTGGTAAAAATAGATGGGGTTATATAAGCACCATAATGAGTAATAAGTGCCTTGATATTACCCCACTCCCCCCACCATTCTCCCAGCCTTGCAGTGAACTGACTGTTGAATTATATATTTTCCTTTTTGGTAAGAAATTAAATAGTTATTTTTGCATCAGGGAGTTATTGCAGAAGTTTTCACCCATCCTTTGTCACTTTCCTCTGACTTAAAAATATGGAGCACAAGTTATCCCAACCGCCTTTCACTTAATAACAACACTTTGTAAAACACTTTTTGCCTGAGCTACTGCTAAGATACAGAGCATAGAGTATAGATATTCTTCCGAGCAACCCACTTTTTGCAGAAACTGGAGGGAAGCCAAGAGAAAAATCAATCACAATTATTTTGAAGTGAAGTTTCAGCGTGTTCTCCTTGCATTATTATCTATGAGTTTCCTAAGATCACTGACAATGTCTTACTCACAGTTGATTCCCTTGTCACCCAGAACTGTGTCCAGCAAATAATATGATGTAAATGTTTGTAAAATTTATAAATAAGTAATAAGTAAAATTGACATCCATGCCAGGAAATCCAAACAATTGTCCTTTCACTCATCAACTATAAACTATCTTTTTCTCTCATATAGTTGCAAACATGGAAATATCTGTCAAAATATCTCTGTCATGTCCTTTTTTTCCCTTTTTTTTTTTTTTTTTTTTTTTTTGAGACAGGGTCTCACTTTGTCACCCAGGCTAAGGTGTAGTGATGCGAACTTGGCTCACTGCAGCTTCCACGTCCCAGGCTCAAGCGATCCTCCCACCTCAGGTCCCCCAAGAAGTTGGGACTACAGGTATGCATGCAACCATACCTCGCTAATTTTTGTATTTTGGTAGAGACAGGGTTTCGCTGTGTTGCTCAGGCTGGTCTCGAACTCCTGAGCGCAAATGATCTGCCTGTCTTGGACTCCCAAAATGTTAGGATTATAGGCGTGACCCACCGCACATGGCCTGTCATGTCCTTGATGCATGAAGTCTTCATGATTTATTTCAGTGTCCTATAAAGTAAACACTGGAATGAAAGATCTGTTCACAGGATGAATTTTAAATTTCAGATTTCGACCTGATATTATGGTGGCTGGCTGGTGGTGGACTTTACATTTTGAAGAAAAGGTTAAGCAGGAGATCTCCACCAGCCCCCATTACTACCACAAACACTGACAGTCCTTCCTACAGGAGAATCCTACAGTCCTCACAACCCCATAGCTCTGTTTGGAGAGCTGCCAGGAATTCACACAGCTGCACTGCCCTAGATGAGGAGCACAAAGTGCCAACTTTCCACCCCTAGCTCACGAGTCGTGAGCCAAGCCACTGCAGCATGGCACCATCTTAAGACAGACATCTCTGGAGTGCATCTGTCTTGGGGCAGCAGCTACCGCATCTCTCCAGCACTGGGGCTCCACTTTCATTATGCCAAGCCAATATGAGTGGCTGAACACCACAACCCCATCTGTGCAGAGCCTGGGCCTGGAATCAGCTGTGATTCTTGTCCCGCACAGCAGGAAAACCAACTTTTGCTACACTCACTTCAAGCCAGAGGAAAAAGTATGGCAGTCCCACTCAAGGCAAACTCACCCTAGAGCTGGCCAAACCACTGTGCACGTTCCCCTAAGAGGCCTCTGGGTCTCCAAGCAGATGATATGCCACAAAGCCAGCAAAGAGCTATGTTTCTGGGCTCATGATTTGAAAAACAGCCCCATAGTGCCTCTGCCTCCTCTGAAAACATGCCCTGGCCTTCCCAATGGTTCTGTACCCCCAGTAAGGTCCTGAGAAACAGTCATATAAGCCATCACTGGCAGGCATGCCCCTAGGCCAGCCAAGAAACCAAGCTCATGACCTGGATCAGAGAAACAGTCCTGTGGTCTACCTCCAGTGGGCACATCCCTGAGCTGGCCAAGTAAATCTTGCATATACATCCCAGACATGAAAAACATCCATGTGGCCAACTGCAGTGGGTGTAACCCTGGGGCAGTCAAGCAGACTCGTACCTATGTCCCAGACCTGATAAACAGCCTTGCGGGCCACCCTCCAACAGGCATATCCCCGCAGGCTGGTCAAGCAGCTGTGTACCCAAGTTCCAAGTTCAAGAAAGAGCCCCATGGGCCACCTGTGGTGGACACACCCCCAGCTAACCAAGCAGCTTTGTATCTATGTCCTGGGCCTATACAATAGCCCCATGGGCCACATTCTGCAAACATATCTCTAGGCCATCTGAGCATCCCTGCACCTGCATACCAGGCCTGAAAATAGCCCTGCACGTTGCAATTGGTGTTCATATCCCACTCCCGAGTCTAGCCAAGCAGCCTTAGCTCATGTCCTAGGCTTGAGAAACAGGCCTGTGGGCCACCCCTGACAGACACATTTCTGGGCTGGCCAGCAGCTATGTGCTTACATTCTGGGCCTGAGAAATAACTCTGCAGGTCGCTCCCACCAAATATGTCCCCAGGGTAGTGAACCAATCACATGCTATTGCTCATGTCCAGAGTAATGGCCCCATGGACTAAACCCTGGAGAGCCAGACCCCAGATTGGCCTAACCACTGTGTGCACACATACATCCCTGACCTGAAAAATAGCACAGTGAGTACACCTATGGCAAAGCCATACTATTATTGCCACAAACTCTGTTATCCTAGGCCACTGAGAAATTCACAAATGCCAGTAATGTGAATTATAGCTACAGAAACTACAGAGACTACACTACTGTAGTAGACCAATGCACTTCACCAAACCAACACCCTAAGACCTATTCATACAAATAAGTCTTTTTCTAAGAAACCTGCTCCATAAAATTGAAAGAAGTCACTTTTCCACCAAATTCATAGATAATAACATATGATGTGGTGTCTACTCAAAGATCTAGAAGCAAAAATACCATTTGACTCAGCAATGGAAATATACCCCCAAAATATAAATCATTCTATTACAGAGACACATGCATGTGTATGTTCATTGTAGCACTATTCACAATAGCTATGACATGGAATCAACCCAATGATTCCATGTCATTGATGTCAGCCCATCAGTGATAGACTGGGTAAAGAAAATGTGGTAACTATACCCCCATGACATACTATGCAGCCATAAAAAGAAACAAGACCATGTCTTTTGCAGGGACATGGATGGAACTGGAAGCTGTTGTCCTCAGCAAACTAATGCAGGAACAGAAAATCAAAATAATGAGAACGCATGGATACATGGAAGGAAACAGCACACACTGGGGCCTTTCAGAGGGTGTGCAGGTAGGTAGAGCATGAGGAAGAATAGCTAATGGTTGCTGGGCTTAATACCTAGGTGATGGGTTGATCTGTGCAGCAAACCACCATGGAACACATTTACCTATATAACAAACCTGCAGATCCTGCACATGTACCCCAGAACTTAAAAGAGAAGTTGAACAAAAAAAAAGAAAATAACATAGGGACACATCAACTATGAAAAAATGTCACCTCCAAAGAAAAACAGTAATTCTCCAACAGACCCTAATCATAAGGAAATATGTAAAAAGCCAGAAAAATAATTTAAAATAATAACCTTCAGGAAAATCAGTGAGATAAAAGAGAACATGTCTATACAATTCAATGAAATCAGGAAAAAAATTATGATTTGAATGAGAAATTCAACAGAGATAGCTATCATACAAAATAATCAAACAGAAACCTAGAGCTAAGTAATTTAATGAATGAAATGAAAATACAATAAGAGTTTCAAAAACTAGAAGTAGCAGAAGAAATAATTTTTGAACCTGAAGACAAGTCTTTTGAAATAACACAAGCAGACAAATAAGAAAAAAGAACACAAAGTAATGAAAAAAGCCTATGGGATTTATGGGACACCATTAAGCACATTATATTGAAAGAAAAGAAGAAAGAAAGAAAGAGAGAGAGAGAGAGAAAGCAAGCAAGCAAGCAAGCAAGCAAACAAGAAAGAAAGAAAGAAAGAAAGAAAGAAAGAAAGAAAGAAAGAAAGAAAGAAAGAAAGAAAGAAAGAAAGAAAGAAAAGAAAGAAAGAAAGAAAGAAAGAAAGAAAGAAAGAAAGAAAGAAAGAAAGAAAGAAAGAAAGAAAGAAAGAAAGAGAAAGAAAGAAAGAAAGAAAGAAAAAGAAAGAGCAGGCAACTCAACTTGGCTGGGCACGGTGGCTCATGCGTGTAATCCCAGTACTTCGGGAGGCCAAGGTGGGCAGATCATGAGGTAAGGAGATCGAGACTATACTGGCTAACATGGTGAAACCCCGTCTATACTAAAACTACAAAAAATTAGCTGGGCATGGTGGCGGGTGCCTATAGTCCCAGCTACTTGGGAGGCTGAGGCAGGAGAATGGCGTGAACCCGGGAGGTGGAGCTTGCAGTGAGCCGAGATCGTGCCACTGCACTCCAACCTGGGTGACAGAGCAAGACTCCGTCTCGGGAAAAAAGAAAAAAAGAAAGAAAGGGCAACTCACATTATGCTCATTCCAGAAAGAGAAGAGAAGGAAAATGGTGATGAAAACATATTTAATAAAATCATAGCAGGAAACTTCCCAAGTCTTGGGATAAAGACGGGCATCCATGTTTAGGAAGCTCAAAAACCCCAGATAGATTCAACCCAAACAGGCCATCAGCATGAAAACATGCAAAACTATAAAACTCACTGGTAGAGCTGACACACAAAAGGGAAAGAAAAATAAATAAATCCTATCACTACAGAAAACCACACAGCTGTAAAAATAAGTAATAACAGAAAATAGGGATGAAAGGATATACAAAATAACCCAAAACAATCAATAAAACCACAGGAATAAGTCATTACCTATCAATAATAACTCTGAATTTAGACATACTAAATTCCTATCTAAAAGATATGGACTGGTTGAACGAATGTAAAAATCAGACCTGACTATAGGCTGCCTACAGGAAACTCACCTCACCTTAAAAGTTACACAGACTGAAAGATAAGGGATGGAAAAGTATATTCCATACAAATAGAACAGTTATATCAGACAAAACAGAATTCAAGTTAAAAGCAGTAAAAAGAGACAAGGAAATTATAAAGTAATAAAGGAATCAATCCACCAAGAGAATATAACAACTGTAGATATATATGTACCCAACACCAGAGCACCCGATATATAAAGTAAATATTGGATCTACAGGGAGAAATAACTGCGAATACAATAATAGTTGAAGAATTCAACAGCCCACTCTCTGGTTGGGCAGATCATTTAGGTAGAAAATCAAACAAGAAATATCAGATTTAAATTGCACGTTATACCAAATGGATCTAACCAATTTACAAAACATTTCAAACAACAGCTGCAAAGTACACAGGCTTTTCATCAGCACATGAGAATTTTCATCAATACATCAGCAATTTTCCAGAATTGACTTTATGTTAGAATATGAAACAATATTCAATAAATTTTTAAAAATTGAAATTAAGCCGGGTGCGGTGGCTCACGTCTATAATTCCAGCACTTTGGGAGGCTGAGGTGGGTTGATCACCTGAGGTCAGGAGTTTGAGACCAGTCTGACCAACATGGAGAAATCCCATCTCTACTAAAAATACAAAATTAGCCAGGCATGGTGGCACATGCCTATAATCCCAGCTACTATGGAGGCTGAGGCAGGAGAATTGCTTGAACCTGGGAGGCCGAGGTTGCGGTGAGCCGAGATCGTGCCATTGCACTCCAGCCTAGGCAACAAGAGTGAAACTCTGTCTCAAAAAAAAAAAAAAAAAAAAAAAAAATTGAAATTAAATCAAGTATCTTGTCTGACCACAAAGTAATAAAACTAGATATCAATAACAAGAAGAACATTCAAAACTATACAAATATACGGAAATTAAGTGATAGGCTCCTGAATGATCAATGGATGAAGGAAGAAATTAAGAATAATGTTAAGAGATATCTTGAAACAAACAAAAATGGAAACATAACATACCAAAACCTATGAGACAGAGAAAAAGCAGTATTAAGAGGCAATTTTATGGCAATAAATGTCTACATCAAAAAACTAGAAGGTTTTTAATAAATAACCTAACAGTACATTTCAAGGAACTAGAAAAGCAAGAATAAAACAAACCCCAAATTAGTAGAAAGAAAGAAATAGTAAAGATTGGAGCATAAATAAATGAAATTGAGACTAAAACATGATACTAAAGATAAAACAAAAAACTGTAGTTTTGTAAAACTGATAAGCAAAATTGACAAACTAAAGAAAATTGACAAACACTTAGCTCGACTAAGTAAAAAAGAAAGAGGACACCCAAATAAATAAAGTCAGAAATGAAAAGGAGATTTTTTAAATTTCTGACTTTATTTACTTGGGGTTTTTTCATTTCTTACTATTTATTTGGATGTTCACTTTCTTTTATACCACAGAAATATAAAGAATCTTTAGAGACTACTATGAAAAACTATGCACCAATAACCTTAAAAACCTAGAAAAAATGGATAAATGAGTGGACACATAAATCTACCAAGACTGAACCAAGAAGGAATAGAAAATCTGAACAGGCCAATAAAGACTAATGAGATGGAATCAGTAACAAAAAGTCTTCCAGTAAAGAAAAGTTCGTGACTGGATAGCTTCACTGCTGAATTCTACCAAACACTGAAGGAAGAATTAATAACAATTCTTCTGAAACTATTCCAAAAAACTGAAGCAGAGGGTGTTCTTTCAAACTCATTCCACAAGGCCAGCATAACCCTGACACAAAAACCAATAAAGATATAACAACAAAAGAAAACTACAGACAAGATCCCTAGTGAATATAGACATAAAAATTCTCAACAAAATATAAGCAAACTGAATCCAAGGAACCATCAAAAAGAAAATACACTATCCCAATAATGTATTTATTGTATAAATCCCAGTAATCCCAAGTGGGATTTATTCCAATAATGCAAGAATGATTCAACATATGCAAATCAACTAAAGTCATATATTACATCAATAGACTGAAGGATAGAAACCATATGACCATCTCAATAAATTCAGAAAAAGCATTTGATAAAATTTGGCAACTTTTCATGATAAAAACTCTTTTTTTTTTTTTTTTTTTTTTTTTTGAGACGGAGTCTCCCTCTGTAGCCCAGGCTGGAGCGCAGTGGCCGGATCTCAGCTCACTGCAAGCTCCGCCTTCCGGGTTCACGCCATTCTCGGGCCACAGCCTCCCGAGTAGCTGGGACTACAGGCGCCCGCCACCTCGCCCGGCTAGTTTTTTGTATTTCTTAATAGAGACGGGGTTTCACCGTGTTAGCCAGGATGGTCTCGATCTCCTGACCTCGTGATCCGCCCGTCTCGGCCTCCCAAAGTGCTGGGATTACAGGCTTGAGCCACCGCGCCGGGCGATAAAAACTCTTAATAAACAAGGTACAGAAAGAAAATATCTCAACATAATAAAGGCCATATATGACAAATCTACCATTAACATACTACTGATCAAGGAAAAGCTGAATGTCTTTTCTGTAAGAACTGGAACAAGACAAAGATGCCCACTCTTACCACTTAGTCAGCATAGTACTAAAAGTCCTACCCAGAGAAATTAGGCAAGAGAAAGAAATAAAGGACACCAAATTGGAAAGGAGGAAGTGAAATTGTCCCCGTTTTCACAGGATATTATCTTATATAGAGAAAAACCAAAAGACTCCCACAAAACTCTTAGAACTGCTAAACAAATTCAGAAAGTTACAGGATACAAAATTAATATACAAAAATCAGCAACATTTCCATACATTAGCAACAAACTAGCTGAAAATGAAATCAAGAAGACAATCCCATTTAAAATATCTACCAAATAAACCAAAATACCTAGGAATAAATTTAACCAAGGAGGTGAAAAACATCTAAAAGTAAAACTACAAAACACTGGTGAAAGAAACTGAAGGGGATATGAACAAATGGAAAGACATTCCATGGTGATAGATTGGAAGAATTAATAGTGTTAAAATGACAATACTACCCAAAGCAATCCATATATGCAATGAAATCACTGCCAAAATACCAATGACATTTTTCACAGAAATAGAAAAACCAATCTTAAAATTTATATGGAGCCACAGAAGACCCTAAATAGCTTAAAGTGACTCCAAGCAAAAAGAACAAAGCTGTAGGTATCACACTATCAGACCTCAAAATATATTACAAAGCTGTAGTAACCAAATCAGCATAGTACTGGCATAAATATATAGACATAGACAAATGAAAAAAATAGAGAACCCAGAAATTAATTCACATATCTACAGCCAACTTGTTTTTGACAAAGGTGCCTAGACACTCATTGAGGAAAGGACAGTCCCTTCAGTAAATGGTGCTGGAAAACAGGATATCCATATGCAGAAGAGTGAAACTAGACTCCGCACTTCTTGCCCTATACAAAAATCAACTCAAATTGGATCAAGAACATAAATATAATACCTGAAAGAATAAAACTACTAAAAGAAAGGATAAGGAAAATGCTTTGGGACATTGGTCTGGAAAAAGATTTTATATATAAGCCCTTAAAAGCCCAGGCAACACAAGCAGAAACATGTAAATGAGATTATATAAAACTAAAAAGTTTCTGAACAGCAAAGGAAGCAAACAAAAGAGAAAAAAAGACAGCTTACAGAACAGACTGAAGTATTTGCAAATACTCATCTGACAGAAGATTAATGACAAGAATATACAAAGAACTCACACATCTCAACAGCAGAAAAACAAACAATTCAATTACAAATGGGCAAATTATCTGAAAATATATTTCTCAAAAGAAGACATACAAATAGCTAACAAATATCTACAAAAATTCTTAACATCACTAACCATTGGAGAATGCAAATAAAAATCACAACGAGGTATCATCTCACCCCAGTTACTCTGGCTATTATCAAAAAGAACAAAAATGATAAATCTGACAAGGATGTGGAGAAAAGGGAACTCTTAAACACTGTTGGTGGGAATGTAAACTAGTAAAACTACTATGAAGAACAGTATGGGGAGTCCCTCAAAAAGCTATAAATAGAGGCTGGACGTGATGGCTCACACCTGTAATCCCAGCACTTTGTTACAGGTGCTGGGGCACCTGTAAAAGCTGAGGCAGATGGATTGCTTGAGGTCAGGAGTTCAAGACCAGCCTGACCAACCTGGTGAAAAACAAAACAAAACAAAACGAAAAACTACAAATAGAACTCCCTGATGATCCAGCAGTCTCACTATTGAACTATCAGAAATTTATCCAAAGGGAGATAAATCATTATATTGAAGAGATATCTATATCCTCATGTTTATTGCAGCACTATCAATAATTGTCAAAATATGGAATCAACCTAAGTGTCCAACAATAGATGAACAGATTAAATAAACATGTGTTGTATACACACCATGGAATACTATTCACTCATAAAAAAGAGTGATATCCTATCATTCAGGGCAATATAGATGGAATGGAAGGATATTATGTTGGGTGAAAAAAGGTTGAACACTGCAATTCTCATTCATATGTGGAGGCTGAAGAAAGTTGATCTCATAGAAGTAAAAACTAGAACAGAGGACACTAGAGATTAGGAAGGGTAGGGGAAAGAGGGAGATAGGGATAGATTTGTTAAAGAACAGCTAGGTAAGAGGAATGAGTTCTAGTGTTCTATATCACTATAAAATACTATTGTTAACATTAATATAGTTTCAAATAGCTACAAGGAGGATATTGAATGTTCTTAACACAAAGAAATGATACACATTTGAGATGATAGACATGCTAATTACTCTGATTTGATCACTATATATTACATATATTGAAACATCGCTATGTACCAATTGACTATGTACAATTGTCAATTTAAAAATCAAATAAAATAAAGAAAAGAAAAATTTTAGTCAATAAAATTATCTCCGTACAAGAAATGCCAACTTGTAAGAGTCAAGAAACAATATGTTCTGGTAAATAGAATTTCATATGGGGATTTCTCATGTTTGAGGAAACTGAATACAATAAAATACACTTAGAACTTAAGTGGGAAGCAATTAACCTTTTGATGACTAAGAAAGCTTTCTTGATTTCTGCAGTCCTTCAGGATCCTGAGACATCAGTTCGTTACCATTTTATTTATATATGCATAAAGAAAGTGCAGGAGGTTAAAGTGAATGTGTAATAATCTGGTGACATAACCCCCCCACACACTCACACACAAATACTGCTTTTAAAACAAACACTGCCATAAGCTTCTTTCCTCTGGAAATACATAACTGCTTAACCTTTATCCCATCTTTTTATTTATTTATTTATTTTGAGACCCAGTCTCGCTCTGTCACCCAGGCTGGAGTGTGGTGGTGCAACCTCAGCTCACTGCAACCTCTGCCTCCCGGGTTCAAGTGGTTCTCCTGCCTCAGCCTCCCGAGTAACCGGGACTACAGGCGCCCGCCACCACGACAGGCTAATTTTTTGTATTTTTAGTAGAGACGGGGTTTCACCGTGTTAGCCAGGATGGTCTCGATCTGCTGACCTCGTGATCTGCCTGCCTTGGCCTCCCAAAGTGCTGGGATTACAGGCATGAATCACCGTATCCTATCTATTGAAATATCTTCCTAGTTGATGGATTTCTGAATAAACTTAGATCATAAAACAAAGACTACATTATTGTAGAGTTCCATGCTTCCCATCTTCCACCCTAAAAATATACTGAGACTGAGAGTATGGGGAAAAGATGTGAAAATATTATATCTGAACAGTGAGCAAAATGAGTATTTAGCAAAAGTTAGAATGGAAGATAACTTGTTAATAAAACCAACATCCTCAGGTGGGTTAATACGAAGCATTAGGTGAAAGGACAGCTACCCAGTATAGCACATTGTTTCCAATGTATACTTAAATTTGTGTTGGAGGATAAGGATGAGCTCATTACAACAGAACTTTACAGATAGTGACCCTGTCACCTGGGTTAAGCGACTGTCTATCCTGAGAGTTTTTGCGTTTGTCTCTCTTTGGAGCTTCAGGAGTATTGCTGGCCCTAAAATGTATTTTGTACTAGACTCATAAATTTCACTGATCAGATAAATGCTGTACATATGAACCCAGGGCAGTGATGGCTAATTTTCACAGGTGATGTTTTCATTTGATCTCTGAATTTTTTTTTCAAATTTTATTATAGATTTAGGGGGTAGATGTGCAGTTTTGTTATGTGAGTATGTAGCTTGATGCTAAGACTTGGGGTATGACTGATCCCATCACACAGGTAGTGAGCATATAGTAACCAATGTATACTTAAAAACCTTGCCCTCCTCCCTGCCCCTTCTTGTGTTCCCCAGTGTCTTTTATTCTCATATTTATATCCATGTGTACCCAAAGTTTACCCCTCACTTATAAGTGAGAATGAGCTGTATTTGGTTTTCTGTTTCTACATTAATTCATTTAGGATAATGGCCTCCAGCTGCATCCATGTTGCTGCAAAGGACATGATTTCATTCTTTTTACAGTTGCATAGTATTCTATAGAGTATATGTATTACATTTTCTTTATCTAATGCACCATTGATGAGCATCTAGGTTGATCATATGACTTTTGTATTGTGAATAGTGTTGCTATGAAAATATAAGTGTATGTGTCTTTTTGGTAGGATGACTTATTTCCCTTTGAGTATATATTCAGTAATGGAATTGCTGGGTTGAATGATAGTTCCATTTTTAATTCTTTGAAACATCTCCAAACTGCTTTCCACAGTGCTTGGACTAACTTACATTCTTACCAGTAGTGTGTAAGTGTTCCCTTTTCACCACAACCTCATCAGCACCTTTTATTTTTTGACTTTTTAATAATCACCATTCTGACCGGTGTGAGCTGGTATCTCATTGTGGTTTTGATTTGCATTTCTTTGATCATTAGTGATGATGATCATGTTTTTATATGTTTGTCGGCCATTTGTATACCTTCTTTTGAGAAGGGTCTGTTCATGCCTTTTGTCCACTTTTTAATCAGTTTATTTGTTTTTTGCTTGTTCACTTAAGGTCCTTATAGATTTTTGATATTAGACATTACTTGGATGCATAGTTTGTGAATATTTTCTCTCATTCTGTGGGTTGTCTGTTTACTCTGTTGATAGTTTATTTTGCAGCACAGAAGCTCTTTATTCAAGTACCACTTGTCAATTTTTGTTTTTATTGCAGTTGTTTTTGAGGACTTAGTCATAAATTATTTGGCAAGGCTGATATCTAGAAAGGTATTTCATATGTTTTCTTCTATGACATTATATGTTGAGGTCTTACATTTAAGTCTTTAACCCACCTTTTCTTATTAATCTTCTCTGCTTTATTTTTTTCCATAACCATTAATACATTCTCATACTATATATGAATGTGTGTAGATATATAGTCATACAGTTATATACTATATTATACATCATATAATATGCATATATCCTTTTTTATTGTCTTTCTCCATTCACCAGAATTTAAGCTCCATGAAGGCAAGAATATTTTTCTGTTGCATTCACTGCTGAACTTCAGCTTCTAGAATTTTGTGGATGATCAATAAATATTTGTTGAATGAATGAATTCAGATGGTGTTGTCTTGTACTGCTTATCAAATTAGATTTTTTTTCACTCCTAAGAAAAATAAGTATCTCTTTAGGGCCTTGCTTATATTTTAAAGTTTTTTTAATTTTATTTTTTTGAATACATAGTAGGTGTATATATTTATGGGGTACATGAGATATATTAATACAGGCATGCAATATGTAATAATCACATCATGGAGAATGGAGTATCCATCCTCTCCAGCATTTATCCTTTGAGTTGCAAACAATTCAATTATGCACTTTTAGTTATTTTAAGTGTACAATTAAGTTATTATTGACAATAGTCACCGTATTGTACTATCAAATAGTAGTTCTTATTCATTCTTTCTATTTTTTGTACCCATTAACCATCCCTACTTAACCCCTCCTTCCCACTACCCTTCCCAGCCTCGAGCAACCATCCTTTTACTCTTTATGTCCATGAGTTCAATTGTTATGGTTTTCAGATCCCCTAAATAAGTGAGAACATGTGATGTTTGTCTTTCTGTGCCCCACTTATTTCACTTAACATAATGATCTCCAG
Source organism: Macaca thibetana thibetana (assembly GCF_024542745.1). Classification (NCBI taxonomy): domain Eukaryota; kingdom Metazoa; phylum Chordata; class Mammalia; order Primates; family Cercopithecidae; genus Macaca; species Macaca thibetana. The sequence continues at coordinate 57,283,605 of NC_065579.1, forward strand.
TTCAATCCATGTTGTTGCAAATGACAGAACTTCATTCTATTTTTATGAATGAATAGTACTCCGTCATGTATATGTGCCACATTTTCTTTACCCGTTCATCTGTTGATGGACACTTGGGTTGCTTCCAAATCTTAGCTATTGAAAAAGTGCTGCAACAAACAGGAGTGCTGATACGTCTTTGATATACAGATTTCCTTCCTTTTGGGTATATACCCAGAAATGGGATTGCTGGATCATATGGTAGCTCTATTTTTAGTTTTTTGAGAAATCTCCACTTTTCTCCATAACGGCTGCACTAATTAGTGTATAAGGGTTCCCTTTTCTCCACATCCTCACCAGCATTTGTTATTGCATGTCTTTTGGATATAAATCATTTTAACTAGGGTGAGATGATATTTAACTGTAGTTTTGATTTGTGTTTCTCTAATGATCAATGATGTTGAGCACTTTTTAATGTAACTGTTTGCCACTCGTATATCTTTTTTTTTTTTTTAGAAATGTCTATTTAAATCTTTTGCCCAGTTTAAATCAGCCACCACAGCTGGAAATGTGCTGAGTCTCATCTTAAGCCACTAAGACTCAGAGGCTCACCCAAGGCCCCTGATGTAGTACCTGGGTATCACTGCTAGTTATTCAGGGACCAAGGGCTCTTCAGTTAACAGGTGATGAATGTTGCCAGGACTGGGTCCTTCCCATCAAAGCAGTGGCTTCCTTTCTGGCCAAGGGTTTGTCTAGAAATGTCCCCAGGAGCTAGGGGCTGGAATGAGGGCCTCACTACTCTGATGGGTGCCCTATCCTGGCTGTGGTTGAGCTGGTATCCAAGATGCAAGACAAAATCCTCCCCACTCTTCCCTCTCCTCCTCTCAAGTGAAGGGAAGGGGTCTCTTTTGGAGCTATGAGCTGTGCAGCCTGGGGTTAGGGGATGTGTGATGCCAGCACCTCTTAGCCACCCCAGCTGGTGTCTCAGTCTGTTGTGTGTTCCCAGTCAATTGTCTTTGGGCCCAGTTCAGCACTAGGACCTGCCTAAGAGTTGCAGCTCTTGTGGCCTAGACTGCCTTTCAAGTTTACTTAGAGATTTGGAGCACTTTAGCTATTGGCGGTGAGACTTGTGTAAGTTCATTTTCAGACCAGTGGGATCGGCAATTCCCCTCGACTAGGGCTGGTCCAGATGCTCCCTCCATGGGTGGGCATCAGCTGACTTTGGTCCAGTTTTTCCTTCTGGCTCTATCAGGACAGCAGAGATAGAGCCTCATAATTGCTGTGCGCTCCCTCCCCGAGCACACAGAAATGCTTTCCGTACCACACCACCATGGCAAAGGGGATGGAATTCAAGACTGTTCTTTCTGTCTCGTTAGTGCATCTTTCAGTGATGTGAAGTGAAAATCAGGTACTAGTAGAGCTCACCTGATTTTTTGTTCTCATGAAAGTGCTTTTTGCATGTTGATAGTTGTTAAATTGGTGTCCTTGTATGGGGGATGATCAGTGGAGCCTTTTATTCTGCCATCTTTCTCCACTTCCCCCTTAACCATCTTGACTTAACTTTTGTATATGTTGATAGGCAGGGGTCCAGTTTCATTCTTCTACATATGGAGAGACAGTTATCCCAGTACCATTTATTGAATAGGGTATCCTTTCCCCATTGCTTATTTTTGTTGACTTTGTTGAAAGTCAGTTGATTGCAGGTATGCAGCTTTATTTCTGGGTTTTCTATTCTGTTCCATTTGTCTATGTGTCTGTTTTTACAACAGTACCATGCTGTTTTAGTTACTGTAGTCTTATAGTATTGTTGGAAGTTGGGTAATGTGATGCCTCTGGCTTTGTTCTTTTTGTTCAGCATACTTTGACTATTTAGGCTTTTTTTTTTTTCTTTCCATGTGAGTTTTAGAATAGTTTTTTTCTGATACTGTAAGAAATTACTCTGGTAGTTTGAAAGGAATAGGATTGAATTTGTAAATTTCTTTTGGCAGTATGGCCATTTTAACTATATTGATTCTCCCAATTCATGAGCACAGAATATTTGTCCACTTATTTGTATCATCTGTTTTCTTCAGCAGTGTTTTGAAGTTCTCCTTGTAGAGCTATTCCATGTTCTTGAATAGATGTATTCCTAGGTATTAATATTTTTGTGGCTATTTTAATAGGATTGTGTTCTTGATTTGGCTCTCAGCTTTAACATTACTGGTGTATAGAAATCCAACTAATTTTTGTACATTGATTTTTATTCTGAAACATTGCTGAAGTCATTTATCAGTTCTAAGAGACTTTTGGCAGAGTCTTTAGGGTTTTCTAGGTATAGAATGATATCATCAGCAAAGAGAGATAATTTGACTTCTTTTTTTCCTATTCAGAGGCCTTTAATTTCTTTCTCTTGCCTGATTGCTCTGGCTAGGGCTTTCAGCACTATGTTGAATAGGAGTGATGAGAGTGGGCATCTTTGTCTTGTTCCAATTCTTATGGGGCATGTTTCTAGCTTTTGCCTGTTCAATATGATGTTGGCTGTGGGTTTGTCATAGATGACTCTTATTATTTTGAGGTATGTTCCTTCAATGCCTAGCTTGTTGAGGATTTTTATCATGAACAGATGTTAGATTTTATCAAAAGCTTTTTCTGCATCTCTTGAGATCATCATAAGGTTTTTGTTTTTCATTCTTTTTATGTGGTGAATCACTTTTATTTATTTGCATATGTTGAACCAGCCTTGCATCCCAAAAATAAAGTCTACTGTGTTGTCATGAATTAACTTCTTAATATGCTGCTGGATTTGCTTTGTTTGTATATTGTTGAGGATTTTTGCATCTATGTTCATCAGGGATATTGTCCTGTAGTTTTCTTTTTTCATTGTGTTTTGCCAAATTTTGGGATTAGAGTGATGCTGATTTCATAGAATAAATTAGGGAGGAGTCCCTCCACCTCACATTTTTAGAATAGTTTCAATAGGGATGGTACTAATTCTTCTTTGTACATCTGGTAGAGATTGGCTGTGAATCCATGTAGTGCAGGGTTTGTTTCTTGTTTGGCAGATTTTTTTATACTATTTCCACTTTGGAACTCTTTATTTGTTCAGAATTTCAATTTCTTCCTCATTTAATTTTAGGAGATTGTATGTTTCCAGGAATTCATCCATTTCCTCAAGATTTTCTAGTTTGTTTGCATATAGGTGTTCATAATTATCTCTTGAAATTTTTTGTATTTCTGTGTGATTGGTTGTGATGTCACCTTTGACATTTCTGATTGTGCTTATTTGAATTTTCTCTCTTCTTTTCTTTGTTAACATAGCTAGAAGTCTATTGCCCTTGTTTATCCTTTCAAAGAAGCAACTTTTCACTTTGTTGATCCTTTGTATAGATGTTTTGTTATTTCTTTTCTTCCACTAAGTTTGGAGTTAATTCATTCTTATTTATCTAGTTCCTCTAGGAGCAGTGTTAGATTCTTAACCTCAGACCTTTCTAGCTTCTTGGTGTAGGCATTGAACAGTAGAAACTTTTACCTTAAAACTGCCTTTGCTGTATCCTAGATATGCTGGTATGTTCTCTCTCTATGTTCATTTATTTAAAAGATTTTTTTTTATTTCTGCCCTAATTTTGTTGTTTACCTAAAAATCATTAAACAGTAAGTTGTTTAATTTCTATGTAATTATGTGGTTTTGAGAGATCCTCTTGGTATTGATTTCTTTTTACTGTATTATGGTCCAAGAGTATGGTTGGTATAATTTTGCTTTTTAAGAATTGTTTGAGACTTGCTTTATGAATGAACATGTGGTTGATCTTACAGTATGTTCCATATGCATATGAGAATAAAGTATATTATATGGTTGGTGGGTGGTGTATTCTGTAGATATCTATTAGGTTCAATTTTTCAAGTGTTGGATTTAAGTACAGATTTTTTTTGTTGGTTTTCTGCCTTGATGATCTGTTTAACAATGTCAGAAGGGTGTTGAAGTCCCCCACTATTATTATGTGGCTCTCTAAGTCTTTTCATAGGGCTAGCATTACTTGTTTTATAAATGAGTGCTCCACAGTTAGGTGTATATATATTTAGAATAGTTAGGTCTTTTGGTGAATTAAACTCTTTATTATTAGGTAATGACCTTCTTCACCCTTTTTTACTGAAATTGGTTTAAAGTCTAGTTTTTTTTCTGATACAAGAATTGTGACTATTTGCATGTTTTCCATTTGCATGCTAGATCTTTCTCCATCTCTTTACTTCAAGCCTATGGGCATTGTTATTACATGTGAGATGGGTCTTTAGAAGACAATGTACATTCAAGGTTAAGTTTGATCCTGTTGTGGTATTGTTAGCTGGTTCCTTTGTAGTCTCCATTGTGTAGTTGCATTATAGGAACTGTGAGCTGTCTACTTACGTGTGTTTTTGTGGTAGTAACTGTCATTCTTTTCATTTCCATATTTAGAACTCTCTTAAGAATCTTCTTTAAGGCTCATCTAGTGGTACAGATTCCCTTAGTGATTACTTGTCTGAAAAAGATTTTATTACAAATTCATTTATGAAGCTTAGTTTGGGGGAATATGGAATTCTTGGCTGGAATTTATTTTCTTTAAGAATGACAAAAATAGTCCCCCAACATCTTCTGGATTGTAAAGTGTTGGCTGAGAAGTCTGCTGTTAGCCTGATGGGATTCCCTTTGTAAGTGATATGACCCCTTTCTCTAGCTATCTGTAAGATTTTTTCTATTTTGCATTGACCTTGAAAAGTCTGATGACTGTGTGTCTTGGAGATGGTTGTCTTGTATAGTATCTTGCATGGGTTCCCTGAATTACTTGAATTTACATGTCAACCTCTCTATCGAGATTAAAAAAATTTTCATGGATTACATTCTTAATTATGTTCTTCAAGTTGCTTAGTCTCTCTCTCTCTCACTCTCTCTCTCAGGAATGCTAATATGTCATAGATTTGGTCTCTTTACATAATCCCATATTTTTTCAGGGGCTTTGTTTATTTAATTATTTTTCTTTATTTGATTTAACTGGATTGATTTGAAGGACCAGTCTTCAAGCTCTGAAATTCCTCAGCTGTGTCCATTTTGCTACTTAGGCTTCCAATTGTATTTTGAAATTCTTGTAGTAAATTTTTCAATTTCAGAAGTTCAGTTTAGTTCTTTCTCAAAATGGGTATGTTGTCTTTCAAGGCTTGTATCATTTTTCTGGCTTCCTTGGATTGGATTTCAACTTTCTCTAGAATCTCATTGAGCTTCCTTGCCATCCGAGTTCTGACGTATCTGTCTATCATTTTAGACATTTTAATCTGTTTAGGATCTGTTGTCGGGATCGAATGTGATCTTTTAGAGGAAAGGAAACACTCTGACTCTTTGAGTTGCTGGAGATCTTTTCCTGATTCCTTGTCATCTGAGCAAACAAGTGTTTCTTTTTCTTTTTGAAATTGGTGTCATTTGAGTGGGGCTTTTTGTTTTTATATTATTTTCTCCCTTGAGGGTTTGACTGTAGCATAGATTGTATATTGATGACTGGCTTTATTTCTGGTGCTTTCAGAGCACCAAGGTTCTGTGTGAGTTCTTTAGTGAGTTTTCTGTGTTAGGTGTCACAGGCATTGTGTGCTGAAGGAATTTATGTTTGTTTGGTGGTACAATACAGGCTGCAATTTAGTACATGGTGTTTAAGAGTAAGAGCTGTTAAATAGGCTCTTACTCAGCTGTTTACCTGTTTTGTATTGCAGTACATGTACAGCAGTGCTCTGGGGAGGGGAGAAGGGGTGAGAGATGGCTCCCTCACCAAGTCTGTTCCTGGGTCTTGATGGAGTCCCCTTCAATCGCTGGCATCATGCTTGGATTATTTTAATCTCCAGGGGAGGGGTGTGTTGGTGGGCTGCACTCCACCATCCCTTAGGGTTGGTCCAAAGGTTAGGTCATCAGGAGACCCACAACTGCTCAGGGACCTGTGGGTCCTCTGAACTTGGCAGAGTCAGAGCTTGTTGTGGGATATGTCTGCAGATGGTCTGGTGATGCAGTAAGTCAAAGGCAGAGGATTCCTGGACAAGATGGTGGTACTGCAAGTAGTACCATGGATAGGAAGAATCAATATTGTTAAAATGGCCATACTACCCAAGTAATTTACATATCTATTGCTATTCCTATCAAACTACTAGTGACATTCTTCACAGAATTAGAAAAAACTATTCTAAAATTCACAGGCAACCAAGAGCCTGAATAGTCAAAGCAATCCTAAGCAAAGAACAAAGCTTGAGGCTTCACATATCCAACTTCAAACTATACTATAGGGCTGCAGTAACCAAAACAGCATGGTGGTGCAAAAACAGACACATAGATCAGTGAAATGGGTTAGAGAACCCAGAAACAAACCTGTACACCTAAACCATCTGATATTTGACAAAGCTGACAGAAACAAGCCATTGGGGAAAGGACTCACTATTAATAAACAGTGCTGGGGTAACTGGCTAGCCATATGCAGAAGATTGAAGCTGGAGCACTTCCTTAAACTATATACAAAAATCACCTTAAGATGGATTAAATATTTAAATGCAGAACCTAAAACTATAAGAACTCTAGAAGAAAACCTAGAAAATACCATTCTGGACATAGGCCCTGGCAAAGATTTCATGACAAAGATGCCAAATGCAATTGCAATGAAAAAAATTGACTAATGGGATCCAAATAAACTGAAGAGCTTCTGCAAAGCAACAGAAACTATCAACAATGTTAACAGACAACTCAGAGACTGGCAGAAAATATTTGCAAACTATGCATCTGACCAAGGTCTAATATCCAGCATCTATAAGAAATTGAAAGAAATTTATAAGAAAAAACAAACCCTATTAAAAAGTGGACAAAGTACATAAACAGATGTTTCTCAAAAGAAGGCATATATGTGGCCAAGAAGCATATGAACAAAGTTCAACATCACTAATCATTAGAGAAATGCAAATCAAAGCCACAGTGAGATACCATCTCACACCAGTTAGAATGGCTATTATTAAAATGCCAAAAACAAGTGCTGACAAGGTTACAAAGAAAACAGAATGCTTTTACACTATTGGTGGAAGTGTAAATTAGTTCAACTATTGTGGAAGACAGTGTGACGATTCATCTAAGAGCTAAAAACAGAAGTACCAGCTGACCCAGCAATCCCATTACTGAGTATATACTCAAAGAACTATAAATTGTTCTGCTGTAAAGACACATGCATGTGTATGTTCACTGTAGCCCTATTTACAATAGCAAAGACATGGAATTAACCTAGATGCCCATCAGCAGTGGGCTGGATAATGAAAATGTGGTACATATACACTATAGAATACTATGCAGCCATAAACAAAAACAAGATCATCTTTACAGTAACATAGGTAGAGCTGGAGGCCATGATCCTAAGTGAACTAATGCAGGAAAGGAAAACTAAATATCAAATGTTCTCACTTATAAATGAAAGCTAACAATGAGTACACATGGACAAAAAAGAGAACAATAGACATTGGGGCCTACTTGAGGGTGGAGGGTGGGAGGAGGCTTAGGATAAAAAGTTACCTATTGAGTGCTGTGCTTATTACCTGGGTGATGAAACAATCTGTACACCAAACTCCCATGACACACAATTTACCTATTAAAAAAACATGTATATGTACCCCTGAAAATAAAAGTAAAAAAAAGTGTTTATTATATTTTATCCAATGCTTTTATCTTTTCTATATTTCCAGAAATCAATGTTGTTGCTTTGTATTTTTAAAGTAAATGCTGTAGTGTTTCATATTTGACCCCATCTTCTCATTTGTCATATAAGATTCTCATATATTAGAAAAATTCTGCATGTTACTAAGATGAATTGTTCCTTGTGATTGTCTTATGTTTACAAACCCATTTAAATTTAACTTGCTGCAATCCGTGCATTTGGGGATGCTAATGTGCTCAATGAATATATTCTGTGGGCACATATCATTGTAGTCTTTTTTGTTTGACCATTTGCTTTTTGAAGCTCCTAGACATCACAGGCATGACAATAGCATTACTATATGAACATTGGTAAATTTGATGGGTAAAAATGTTCAGGATCTCTCAAAAGCGTCTCAAAATCTATGGAAAAGTAAGGAATGTCATATGAACTCATTTTTCCTTATTGTCTAGAGTCTTTTTTTTAAAAAAAGAAAATATTTTTATTCTGTTGTACAATGTGTTTGTGTTTTAAGCTAAATGTTATTACAAGAGTTACAAAGTTTAAAAAAGCTACAAGGTAAAACATTTACAGCAAGCTAAAGTTAATTTATTATTGAAGAAAAAAAATAGTTTTTAGAAGTGTAGTGTAGCCTAAGTGTCCAGTGTTTATAAAATCTACAGTAGTGCATAGTCATGTCCTGGGCCTTCATATTCACTCATTACTCACTCACTGCCTCACCCAGAGTAACTTCCAGTCCTGGAAGCTCCATTCATGGCATGTAGGTGTACCAGTTTTTATTTTTTATATTGCATTTTTCCTGTATCTCTTCTATATTTAGATCTGCTTAGAGACACAAATACCATTGTGTTACAGTTCCCTAGTTTTCAGTAGGCCTCAGAGAAGTTTGAAGTATGTCAGGTTACTGGTCTTTTAACGAAATGACACCTCTTTATTGAGAGATTATGTCTGGCTTTGTGGAACAAGTAGTCCTTTGTGTCTGTTCCCTGTCAGCTGTTGTTTGTTGCCCCTGGGGTTGTGACTTCCTCTAGAAATCCCCTCTGCTTTTAATTTGCTATTTCTAACCACCTGTGGATTGATTAGAACCAGGTAATCACAATTAGAATTAGTTTTCAAAATCAGAAAACATGATTGAGTGAAGAACCATGGGGCAATCCGATGAGAAACTTAATGAAGATGTAGTGTATGTGCCTTCTAAAATCCATTCTAATTGCTCTGAAGAACATTAAAAAAAAAAAAAAATTGGGGTTTTCTTTTCACATGCTTAAAATAGAATCATGTGACCTCCTACAAGGAGGAGCTGGTACCATTCCTTCTGAAATTATTCCAATCGATATAAAAAAAATAATTCCAATCCCTAACTCATTTTATGAGGCCAGCATCATCCTGATTCCAAAGCCTGGCAGAGACACAACAAAAAGAGAGAATTTTAGACCAATATCCCTGATGAACATTGATGCAAAAATCCTCAATAAAATACTGGCAAACTGAATCCAGCAGCATATCAAAAAGCTTATCCACCATGACCAAGTGGGCTTCATCCCTGGGATGCAAGGCTGGTTCAACATATGCAAATCAATAAATGTAATCCAGCATATAAACAGAACCAAAGACAAAAACCACATGATTATCTCAAAAGACACAGAAAAGGCCTTTGACAAAATTCAACAGCCCTTCATGTTAAGAACTCTCAATAAATTAGGTATTGATGGGACATATCTCAAAATAATAAGAGCTATTTATGACAAACCCACAGGCAATATCATACTGAATGAGCAAAAACTGGAAGCATTCCCTTTGAAAACTGACACAAGACAAGGATGCCCTCTCTCACCACTCCTATGTAACATAGTGTTGGAAGTTCTGGTCAGGGCAATCATGCAGGAGAAATAAAAAAGGGTATTCAATTGGGAAAAGAGGAAGTCAAATTGTCTCTGTTTGCAGATGACATGATTGTATATTTAGGAAACCCCATCATCTCAGCCCAAAATCTTAAGCTGATAAGCAACTTCAGCAAAGTCTCAGGATACAAAATCAATATGCAAAAATCACAAGCATTCCTATACCCCAATAACAAACAGAGAGCCAAATCATGCGTGAACTCCCATTCACAATTACTACAAAGAGAATAAAATACCTAGGAATCCAACTTACAAGGGATGTGAAGGACCTCTTCAAGGAGAACTACAAACCACTGCTCAATGAAATAATAGAGAACACAAACAAGTCGAAGAACATTCCATGCTCACGCACAGGAAGAATCAGTATCGTGAAAATGGTCATACTGCCCCAGGTAATTTATACATTCAATGCCATTCCCATCAAGCTACCAATGATTTCCTTCACAGAATTGGAAAAAACTACTTTAAAGTTCATATGGAACCAAAAAAAGAGCCTGTATTGCCAAGACAATCCTAAGCAAAAAGAACAAAGCTGGAGGTATCATGCTACCTGACTTCAAACTATACTACAAGGCTACAGTAACCAAAACAGCATGGTACTGGTACGAAAACAGAGATAAAGACCAGTGGAACATAACAGAGTCCTCAGAAATAATACCACACATCGACAACCATCTGATCTTTGACAAACCTGACAAAAACAAGAAATGGGGAAAGGCTTCCTTATTTAATAAATGGTGTTGGGAAAACTGGCTAGCCATACATAGAAAGCTGAAAGTGGATCCCTTCCTTACACCTTATACAAAAATTAATTCAAGATGGATTAAAGATGTAAATGTTAGACCTAAAACCATAAAAACCCTAGAAGAAAACCTAGGCAACAGCATTCAGGACATAGGCATGGGCAAGGATTTCATGAATAAAACACCAAAAGCAATGGCAACAAAAGCTAAAATTGACAAATGGGATCCAATTAAACTAAAGAGCTTCTGCATAGCAAAAGAAACTATCATCAGAGTGAACAGGCAACCTATAGAATGGGAGAAAAGTTTTGCAATCTACCCATCTGACAAAGGGCTAATATCCAGAATCTACAAACAACTTAAACAAATGTACAAGAAAAAATCAAACAACCCCATTAAAAAGTGGGTGAAGGATATGAACAGATACTTCTCAAAAGAAGACATTTATGCAGCCCACAGACATGTGAAAAAATGCTCATCATCACTGGCCATCAGAGAAATGCAAATCAAAACCACAATGAGATACCATCTCACACCAGTTAGAATGGCGATCATTAAAAAGTCAGGAAATAACAGGTGCTGGAGAGGATGTGGAGAAATAGGAACATTTTTACACTGTTGGTGGGACTGTAAACTAGTTCAACCATTGTGGAAGACAGTGTGGCGATTCCTCAAGGATCTAGAACTAGAAATACCATTAGACCCAGCCATCCAATTACTGGGTATATACCCAAAGGATTATAAATCATGCTGCTATAAAGACACGTGCACATGTATGTTTATTGCAGCACAATTCACAATAGCAAAGACTTGGAATCAACCCAAATGTCCATCAGTGATAGACTGGATTAAGAAAATGTGGCACATATACACCATGGAATACTATGTAGCCATAAAAAGGATGAGTTCACATCCTTTGTAGGGACATGGATGAAGCTGGAAACCATCATTCTCAGCAAACTATCCCAAGGACAGAAAACCAAACACCACATGTTCTCACTCATAGTTGAGAACTGAACAGTGGGAACACTTGGACACAGGAAGGGGAACATCACACACTGGGGCCTATCATGGGTGGGGGAAGGGGGAAGGGATAGCATTAGGAGATATACCTAATGTAAATGACGAGTTAATGGATGCAGCATACCAACATGGAACATGTTTACATATGTAACAAACTTGCACGTTGTGCACATGTATCCTAGAACTTAAAGTATAGTAAAAAAAACTTTAAAAACATAAAAAGAAAAATAAAAAAAGAAAAAGAAAGAATTATGTGACCTCCATATAAGTGAAATATTACCTTCTCTAATGGAAAGAAAGTGGGTTGATTGACCAGCAAGTATGTGGCCAACTGGGAATCCCATTCCTCCTTGTAAATTACTAAGCTATTATTTTGTATTGCGTTTTTCTTTTTCCTGAGACTGGTAAGAATGAGTCAATTTGCCAGGGGTATCAAAGGTGAGTAAAAATGAAAGATGAATGTCAAAGTGAAGCTGCAAAACTGAGGTCAAAATTCTGAATTACAAGACTATATAATCCGGCTGAAATTACCTCTTGTCTTTTCTATATATGGCATTTGTTTTAGATTAAAAAACAATATGAGAAGCGGAGAAAAAAGAAAACTCAAAACAATCAAAGTGGGTACTTTTGCTGAATACGTATGCAGAACCTGCATCAATTACTCAAAGATGGACAATATAATCTTGGCATCATTCATCCTGTTTTATTATTTGACAGGTAGATTTTAAATTTTTATTGGATTTTATAATAGTTTTGCTGAGGCTGGCATGCAAATACTGCAAGGCTTGATGCTAAAAATGTAAACTAAGACTTGAATGTTCGCAGCATTAGGATGTTTACAATTCCTGAAGTTCTTTCATCAACACCTATTTATTATTATCTTTGAGGCCCAAGTTGCACATTTTAGTTTAAATCCAGCTAAGTTCTGTGCTTCAAGTTCAGTTCACGTTTAACTAATTTAAAAAGCAAATGTTTAATACTGTGCTTCTCAATCTTGGCTGCACATTAGAATCACCTAATGAACTTTAACAATTCCTAATATCCAGGCCGTACCAATTAAATCGGAGAATGGGGAAGTGACCTAGGCAAAAGTTCTTGCTAAATCTCCCCAGGTGATTTTAGTGTTCAACGAACCACTGCTTTGTAATAAAGCCTAATCAGGTTAAACTCATCAAAGGGTTGGACAGGTGCCATTATAGACCTGTTCGACTCCTACTCCAGTTGGGACGTTCAAGCTTCTGCATGACTTTTAATTTGTTTATTCTTAGCTCCCTCTCACATATATCATGGAGTATTATTCAAATACCTTACATTGTATTACTTCACTCTTAGCAGAATATCTTACCGTCTCAAAATAAAACCACAACAAACCAAAACCAAACAAAGGTAGCCATCCACTGTGTAATTCCCCACTTCCCCCTACTTCCCCTCTTCACTTAGCTGTAGCTTCCTGAATCACTACTTCCTGCTCAATTGCAGAGCCAATGCCCTTGATTCATCCTCTTTTCTCCACAGTCCCCAGCTCTTCTGTCTCCCCTCCTGCTCCCCTGCAGCTTATCCTTTCCTTGGCCCAGCCTTCCTCTCAAGCTGCCACCCCAATTCTCTTCGTCTCCTGCAGGCTATTTGAATGCCTGACCTACAGTCACCATTTCAACTTCCTCAATGCTGTTTCTACTCTAGCTTCCACTCTCACATGCTACCAAAAAAAGCCTCTCAAGGCCCCACCAATGACTTCCACTGGCCAGTTCCAATAATCCGCTCCCTCCTTGCCCTATCTCTCTTTGCAGATATGCCAGATCTCTTCAGTGCTTTCTAATCTCAGCTGCCCCAACCACACTTCTTAATCCACTTCTTTCTCTACCTACACTTACAGTACTTTTGTCCTGTAGGGTTCTACCCTTAGCTAGCTTCTAGACTCTCTCTGCATGTTCTTCTTGGGTACTTCCAGCCAATCTCATGGCTTCAGCTAATTCTCACATGATATTGGTTGGTAGCCCAACGTCTCTCCTAAATGTTGGGCTTTTACATTCATCCATAAACACTGCAAAAATCCCCCAAATCTCTGTGCCTATAACTGCCTAGAACATTCCCTCAGAAACCACTCCCAACACACAAAACTAAATCCTAAAGGAATAAACAAATCAAAACAAAACAAAAAATAACAGCACAATAAAAAATTCCTTCTGTCTGTGTTTGTGCCGCAATTTCTCCAGTCACCCAGTCTCTAAGCTGCTGTCTTTTCAGTCACACATGAGACCTTGTGACACTTTAATCATCTATTGAATCCATCTCTTTGTCTGAATGTCACTGCCCAAGTGAAGGAACTCATTTTCCTCCATACAAATTATCATAATTTCCTTTCACAGGGCCACCAGAGAGATTGTTTAAAAAACACAAATTTTACTGTATTATGTTTCTACTTACAGCTCTTCAGCAGCTGCCCATTGCTTCCTGCACACATTACACTTTCTCATAATGTGCTGACCCTTCCTTCCGTGAGTGTCCACACATCCTTTGCAGGGTCCTTACTATACACAGCCCTCACACCTCTCAGCTTGGCCTCCAGCCTCACCCAGTGCTGCACTGCACTGACTCGTAGGAGACCTTTTCTGATGTTGCCTGTTATCTCGACATTCCCTCCCCTCAGAGAATCCGACTTACCCTTTAAGATTCAGATAAAGAATTATTTCTTCTGTGAACTTGTTCTCTGAATGCCATTCTCCTCTTTCAATTCTGTTATGGAGTTAGTCACTTCCTAAATCAGGCTCACACAGGGAGGATAATATAATTGATCACATTGTTTTAAAATGTTTAGAATTTTATTTTAATTTCACCTATGAAAATAAGCATGTTCTTGTATGGACTGAAATGCTATAAATAATGAGAAAATTCATTTTATTATCCCCAATTTCAGTCTCTTTCCCAGAGTTCAACATGGTTATCATTTGAATGTGTAAGCTTATAGACACTTTATTACAATTTGAATCTATACATAAAAATGTTGAATTAGGGCTGGGCACGGCGGCTCACACCTGTAATCCCAGCACTTTGGGAGGCTGAGGAGGGCGGATCACAGAAGGTCAGGAAATCGAGACCAGCCTGACCAACATAGCAAAACCCTGTCTCTACTAAAAATACAAAAATTAGCCGGGTATGGTGGTGGGTGCCTGTCGTCCCAGCTCCTTGGGAGGCTGAGGCAGGAGAATGGCTTGAACGTTTGAGGTGGAGGTTGCAGTGAGCAGAGATGTGCCATCGCACTCCAGCCTGGGCAACAAGAGCAAGTCTCTGTTTCAAAGAAAAAAAAATATTGAATTAGTTTTTGAAGCTTTACTGAAATATAATTGACATATTCTAAACCCTACATATTCAAAATATGTAATTTGATAAATTTTGATGATAGTATATAAATTACGGTGAAATCATCCATGTTTCCCTCTACCACTTGGTAATCCCCCTCTCCCATCCTTTCCCAACCTACAATTCCCAGATAACCACTGTTGTTTTCTGTCATGATGTTTATATTCCTAACATTTTATATGAATGAATCTTACAATATGTGGTATCTTTTTTCCGTCTTCTTTTACTCAGCAAAATTATTTTGAGATTCATCCATGTTCTTGTGTTCCTTTTTATTCCTGAGGAGTATTTTATTGTATAGATACATTTGTGTATCCATTAAACTATTAAGAAAAATTTGAGTTGTTTTTAGCTTTTGGCTGTTATAAATAAAGCTGCTGTGATATTTATGTGCAAATCTTCATATGCGCACGTGCTTTCATTTCTCCATTATATTTGTATAATATATATTATGTATATATAATGCATGTACATAATATATGTTATATATAATGTATATGGTGTTACACTGAGTGGGAGTAATGGGGAAAATTCCATCTACTTCCTCTACCTGAAAGTGAAAACTGAGCTCCAAATCAAATTCCTGTATCTCTTTAGTTCCATGAGATTGTCCAGATATCTACTCAGTTATCTGACTGAGCTGCAGTCTTCTGCTTGGTCTCTCAGCCTTTTGCCCTACGCCTAGAATTGGCAAATGCCTTGTGAGAAAAAGTAGCATGGAGAATCTCAGTTCACCTCTCTAAGATTCCCTTTCCTCTCTGATCTTGGTCTCCCACCTGTGTGTTGCCTTCACAGCTTTTCTCTTTCAAACAGCTGTGGTTTTCGGTTTGTTTTATATCAAGTTTTTCCAAGTGTTTGTAGCAGAAGCATTAGTGTGCTTCAAGCTACCCCAGTGGAGTAAAATTAGAAGTTTAAGATGAAGAAACATTATAGACATGTCCTACTTTTCTATTATTAAATAAGAATATTTGCTAATCTGGTTATTTTTATTCACTCACTTAAAAATATTTGTTCAATGTGAATTGTGTATAAGTTATCTGCCAGACACCAGCAATGCAGCGTTGACTCAAATAGACAATGCTGCCATTATGAAACTTCAAGTCTAGTAGGAGACCTAGATGTCAAACAAATAATGCCATGCACAAATATAGAATTATGAACTGTTATAAATGCTAAGCATAATGGTGATTATAATAATAATAGCTAAACTTGATAAATTGTTTTCCATATGCAGTTCTCTGCTTAAATATTATTTAACTCATAGCTATCTCATACAATGGGGAAGTAAGCTGATTAGAGAAACTTAATGCTATGGCTATTTGAATTCCCAGTTAAAGCTTGAGATTATAAATTAATAGTGCTATTAAGTCTATCCAGTTGGTGGATTTTCTCCTTCAGAACTGACCTGGGTATAAGTGTATAGAAGACAGATGAATGGGTTGGAAAGTGAAAAGAGGAGGTGGGTAATGGATATTGATAAATTGGAGATGTTAATAGGCTTGGTAATGCATTGATATTAAAAAGAAAACTGTATCAGTGGGGGTACTCGAGCAAGTAAGTTGGAATGAAAGAAAATTATGATCAGAAGAATGGATCACGGAAGTGATAATGAATGTAAACAGTTTTTGCTGATGAGAAAGTAAAGATTATGACTACTTGAGTGGGTAGCTAAGGTAAAGGAGTTCCTAGGAATGAGGAAATATGGGAACTGAGAGCTTAAGGATGGCTAATTTATGGAATTGTCAAAGTTATTCAGGATGCTTAGCAGGAGCTGCAGTAGAGAAGACTAAGTTTGGAGGAGGTCATTAGAAATAGATTTAAATTTTTGTCAAGGTTCTGTATTGTATCTGTAGCTGCTATTGTTATTAGGATTTGCTTCTGAATTATTTTAAGCAGTAGGGTTCTGTGCTAAACAAAATCCTTCTAAGCTAGCCTGAAGTGGCCCGATGTTTTATGCATCGTAACTATGAACATCAATTAGGTAATTGTGCTATAATATAGTGCCTTTGAGACAACTGAATGGATTATGTTTGGTTTCTTCTTTTACTGTCAAAATATCTCATTTTATTGCTTAGTGTACACATTCACCTCTGGCAGTCCTCCTTTTCGTCCTCCTCCCCCACTTCTTCTTTTTTTTTTTTTGCTTTTATTATGAAATGAGAAATCAGATAAATTTATTTAAGAGCATGGAAAGTAGAAGTAAATAGACTTTGAATAATTACCTGAACTAAACATAAGAATAAGCTTTTTTAGGTGTTTATTCAAAGTCTGTTTACTTCCACTTTCCTTGCCCTTAAATAAGTTTATCCAATTTCCCATTTTTACTTGCTTTTAAAATATATTTTGCAGTTTCTCAAACTCAAGAACACTTGAGTTTATCATTATATGACTTCAAGATAAACAAGTCATTACTATATCTGTATAGACGCTTTTATTTCATTATTTTTTCTATGTAGACTCAAGATGAATAGAATTGCTATTAATACTAATCAACTGAAATTTTAAAGTTTATTTAATAAGCATAGCCTCATAAAAATTTAAAGCTGAAGAAGGCCTTAGAGAACTTTTATTCCAAGTTAAGTTTAATATGTTACTGTCAAAAATATTTTGAGGGGGTCATCTATAAAGGATATTAAAATGAATATCTTGACCCAGGAATGCTGGATATTAAAAAGTATGATATGAGTCTGTCATTCAATCTGATTGTCTTGATTCTAGTTGTCCAGAAATTGAAACTGGAGTTCCCTAATATTAAAAGTGAGTACAATTTTGTAATAAATTTATTTAAAACTTATCTTTATAATCTTCAATAAAACTACCTTGAAACATCACTGAAATGAACAACTAAGGGATATTATTCCTTCAATTCATACATGAGTATATTCAATATTTTAATTACTATATATAATTGCTATGTTTAATAGCTATGAACATACAAGTGGGTCATTAAGCATTTAATATCAATGAAAGCAATGTGGCTCCTAAACTTAGAAATCACAGCAAAACTGTGTTAAAAACCAGATTATTTTACATTTGAAGTTAGATAGTAGTTTTAATATCATAGCAATACTTAGGATGAGCCACTAAACTTCAGAGGAAGAAAGGACTCTAGCAAAGATCCAATTACAGATTTTCCCAGCTTTAAAATCACTTAATTTTCTTTGAAGAAAATTGAATCCTAGAAGGTTTAAATAAATTTCTCAATGTTAAACAGGGAGTATTGATATTCATTCATTTTTCCTCATGTATTTATTATTTATCTAGTGTATGCCAGGATGTAGGGAATTCCTTTGCACTACACAATTTTAAAAAGATCTCCAAGAAGTTCATCATGTGATGGCAAAATGAGGACTGGAATTCAAGACTTCTGATGCTACTCTTGGCTGCTTTCCAAGAAAACTTTACACCTCATTTGTTTCAACATCTAGGAAGACCTTGGTTCTATTCCAAGTACTCTAAACAAGCTGTTTTAAGATCTTTTAGACCTCATTTTCCTCATTTTTCCTCTTTCAACCTCTTTATTAAGTTGGGTGCATAAAAGATATTTCTTTACTCTAAACACCTTTATGAAAATAAACTAGAAAATCTAGAAGAAATGGATAAATTCCTAGACACACACACCCTCCAAAGACTAAACCAGGAAGAAGTTGAATCCCTGAATAGACCAATAACAAGTTCTGAAATTGAGGCAGTAATTATTAGTCTACCAACCAAAAAAAGCCCAGGACCAGATGGATTCACAGCCGAGTTCTACCAGAGGTACAAAGAGGAACTGGTACCATTCCTTCTGAAACTATTCCAAACAACAGAAAAAGAAGAAATCCTCCCTAACTCATTTTATGAGGCCAGCATCATCCTGATACCAAAACCTGGCAGAAACACAACAAAAAAAAGAAAATTTCAGGCCAATATCCCTAATGAACATTGATGCGAATATCCTCAACAAAACACTGGCAAACTGAATCCAGCAGCACATCAAAAAGCTTACCCACCATGATCAAGTCGGCTTCATCCCTGGGATGCAAGGCTGGTTCAACATACACAAATCAATAAACATAATCTATCCCATAAACAGAACTAATGACAAAAACCACATGATTATCTCAATAGATGCAGAAAAGGCCTTCGATAAAATTCAACAGCCCTTCATGCCAAAACTCTCAATAAACTAGGTATTAATTAAATGTATCTCAAAATAATAAGAGCTATTTTTGACAAACCCATAGGCAATATCATACTGAATGGGCAAAAGCTGGAAGCATTCCCTTTGAAAACTGGCACAAGACAAGGATGCCCTCTCTTACCACTCGTATTTGACATAGTATTGGAAGTTCTGGCCAGGGCAAGCAGGAAGAGAAAGAAAAAAAGGGTATTCAAATAGGAAGAGAGGAAGTCAAATTATCTCTGTTTGCAGATGACATGATTGTATATTTAGAATGACAATGATCATATATTTAAAAATCCCCATCATCTCAGCCCAAAATGTCCTTAAGCTGATAAGCAACTTCAGCAAAGTCTCAGGATGCAAAATCAATGTGCAAAAATCACAAACATTCCTATACACGAATAACAGACAAACAGAGAGCGAAATAATGAGTGAACTCCCATTCACAATTGCTGCAAAGAGAGTAAAATATCTAGGAATCCAACTTACAGGAGATGTGAAGGACCTCTTCAAGGAGAACTACAAACCACTGCTCAAGGAAACAAAAGAGGTCACAAACAAATGGAAGAACATTCCAAGCTCATGGATAGGAAGAATCAATATTGTGAAAATGTTCATACTGCCCAAAGTAGTGTATAGATTCAGTGCTAACCCCATCAAGCTAGCATTCACTTTCTTTACAGAATTAGACAAAAGTACTTTAAATTTCATAAGGAACCAAAAAAGAGCCTGTATAGCCAAGACAATACTAAGCAAAAAGAACAAAGCTGGAGGCATCACGCTACCTGATTTCAAACTATACTACAAGGCTACAGTAACCAAAACAGCATGATACTGGTACTAAAACAGGTATATGGACCAAAGGAACAGAACAGAGGCTTCAGAAATAATACCACACATCTACAACCATCTGATCTTCGACAAACCTGACAAAAGCAAGCAATGGGGAAAGGATTGCCTATTTAATAAATAGTGTTGGGAAAACTGGCTAGCCATATGCAGAAAACTGGACCTGTTCTTTACACCTTATACAAAAATTAACTCAAGATAGATTAAAGACTTAAACCTAAGACCTAAAACCATAAAAACCTCAGAAGAAAACCTAGGCAATACTATTAAGGACACATGCATAGGCAAAGACTTCATGGCTAAAACACCAAAAGCAATGGCTACAAAAGTCAAAATTGACAAATGGGATCTAATTAAACTAAAGAACTTCTGCATATCAAAAGAAACTATCATCAGAGTGAACAGGCAGCCTACAGAATGGGAGAAAATTTTTGCAACCTCTCCATCTGACAAAGGGCTAATATCCAGAATCTACAAGGAACTTAAACAAATTTACAAGAAAAAAAAAACAAACCACCCCATCAAAAAGTGGGCAAAGGATATGAACAGACACTTCTCAAAAGAAGACATCTATGCAGCCAACAAACATGTGAAAAAAAGCTCATCATCACTGGTCGTTAGATAAATGCAAATCAAAACCACATTAGATACCATCTCATGCCAGTTAGAATGGCCATCATTAAAAAATCAGGAAACAACAGATGTTGGAGAGGTTGTGGAGAAATAGGAAGGCTTTTACACTGTTGGTGGGAGTGTAAATTAGTTCAACCATTGTGGAAGATAATGTGGCGATTCCTCAAGGAACTAGAAACAGAAATACCATTTGACCCAGCCATCCCATTACTGGGTATACACCCAAAGGATGATAAATCATTCTACTTTAAAGACACATGCACACGTAAGTTTACTGGAGCACTGGTCACAATAGGAAAGACTTGGAACCAACCCAAATGCCCATCAATGATAGACTGGATATGTGGTACATATATACCATGGAATACTATGCAGCCATAAGGAAAGGATGAATTCCTGTCCTTTGCAGGGACATGGATGAAGCTGGAAAACATCATTCTCAGCAAACTAACACAGGAACTGAAAACCAAACACTGCGTGTTCTCACTCATAAGTGGGAGTAGAACAATGAGAACACATGGACACAGGGAGGGGAACATCACACACTGGGGCCTGCCAGGGGTTCGGGGGCTAGAGGAGAGATAGCATTAGGAGAAATACCTAATGTAGATGACAGGTTAATGGGTGCAGCAAACCACCATGGCACATGTATACCTATGTAACAAACCTGCACATTTGACACATGTATCCCAGAATTTAAAGTATAATTTTTTTAAAAAAGACACTCATCCTCATATCAGCAATTCTTGAATTCTTGTTATGGAGAAAAGCAACAAAAATAAGGTAATAGAAAGATGTGCTTCACATTATAAACAGTCAGATTGTAAGAATAGGAACTCTGGATCCCTGTATAACAAAATATGAAGAAACTAATGAGAATAATCCCTGTATTCAAAATACACTCAATTGTATGTGAAAGAAAATGCACCCATAATATAGCTCACTTAATGTCCTTTGTTTATAATGCATAATTCCTTAAACATCCATTTGTGGAATAAGAATGAACTTTAAGGAACATAAAATCAGAATAATATTTATTTTCACAATATCATTGCTAATCTCAAAATAGCAACTTCCTTGACTCAAAATGTTAAATGTTTCAAAAACAAAAGTTAATTTTTTTTTACCTTCTGAATAGAGTCTGCAGAAAAAGGTGGATTATTTTAATAAACTTGCAAAGAGACTAGGTCTCAGACTGTACTTAAGAAGCATGAGCAACAAAAATGGCAAACTAATGTCACTAAAAGTAATGCCCATACATATCAAAATATCTAGTACAACCATGCTATTTCTACTAACATAGCAAGCCTATTTAACAACCAGCATAATGCAAGCTTATACTTCATGAGACAGAATTAGTAAATTAACTACCCATCTATAATAAATTTCAAAATTCCTGGTCTCAAAATAATTTTAGTGCATATATTAAGTACGACAGACTATTCAGAAAGAAACAAAATATACATCCAGTCTTTGCAATTTAAATTTTTTATAGTGTATAAACACTGTTCAGACATAAATTTTGAACTAAAAGGTTTTTTTCCTAAATTTAATTTAGGTAATTAAGCCTTTCTTAAATGAAGACAGATAATAGGTATATGATCTCTATAAACTTTGACAGTAGTTTATATTCCAAATAAAATTTTTTTCCCATTACAATATGACAATATAACTGTTTTCTGAGTGAAGATATATGTAAGGCTTAAGGTTTAAACTCTTTGGGAGACAAACAGCATAGTGAAGAAATATCTGTTCATTTAAAAATATATACCATCTCATAATGGGCCACTGACATTTCAAATTTACATGTAAGAATACATTTATATCTTAAATTTCTAGGAAAGGTGCAGGCTTCATGTTAAAAAAAAAAAAAGCAAAATTTTAAACCCATCAATTTATTGAAAAGCCATTACTCCTATTAGAAACAAATGTTGGGAAAAAGACACAGCACAAACATATATTTCATAGATGTATTTTTCCCTTTATATTCTGGTAAGAGATAGACTATCTTTTTGGCTAGGAGAAGCAGAAGTATTTGATGGACCAGCAAACTGGTCTCTTTGTACAAAAACGAAGCATTTCCTCCTCAAAACCAAATATCACGGATCCATTTAGGGACCCCACGCTAGTCATAGAGCCAAAGAAACATGTGACTCTTGGCTGTTTGCAAGGCAGAAGTTCCTGAACATTATTGTGACTGGTAGCTATTTTAGTATTTGTAAGAGCTTTAGCCTAGGTTGAAAGGCTCACTAACCTCAAAAAGTGGCAAAAAGAGGAGCAACAAAGTCAGTTATGAAAAGTTTTTTGACTGTGCCCATATGTGTTCATGTAACCAACATAAAGCAGAAGAGCAGAAATGCAATACAAGAAGACAAAGACTGCAAATATAAGACAGAATTGTGCAGAAGAAGAGAAATCTCCTGTAAAGACATGATTTTGCCAATTTACATCTCACACATTTACATCTGGAGGTGACTAAAATGATGCCTGAAGTTGCTTATCAGCTTAAGGAGATTTTGGGCTGAGACAATGGGGTTTTCAGCAAAGTCTCAGGATACAAAATTAATGTGCAAAAATCACAAGCATTCTTATACACCAGTAACAGACAAACAGAGAGCCAAATCAGGAATGAACTTCCATTCACAATTGCTTCAAAGAGAATAAAATACCTAGGAATCCAACTTACAAGGGATGTAAAGGACCTCTTCAAGGAGAACTACAAACCACTGCTCAGTGAAATAAAAGAGGACACAAACAAATGGAAGAACATACCATGCTCATGGATAGGAAGAATCAATATTGTGAAAATGGCCATACTGCCCAAGGTAATTTATAGATTCAATGCCATCCCCATCAAGCTACCAATGAGTTTCTTCACAGAATTGGAAAAAACTGCTTTAAAGTTCATATGGAACCAAAAAAGAGCCCGCATCTCCAAGACAATCCTAAGTCAAAAGAACAAAGCTGGAGGCATCACGCTACCTGACTTCAAACTATACTACAAGGCTACAGTAACCAAAACAGCATGGTACTGGTACCAAAACAGAGATATAGACCAATGGAACAGAACAGAGTCCTCAGAAATAATACCACACATCTACAGCCATCTGATCTTTGACAAACCTGAGAGAAACAAGAAATGGGGAAAGGATTCCCTATTTAATAAATGGTGCTGGGAAAATTGGCTAGCCATAAGTAGAAAGCTGAAACTGGATCCTTTCCTTACTCCTTATACGAAAATTAATTCAAGATGGATTAGAGACTTAAATGTTAGACCTAATACCATAAAAATCCTAGAGGAAAACCTAGGTAGTACCATTCAGGACATAGGCATGGGCAAAGATTTCATGTCTAAAACACCAAAAGCAACGGCAGCAAAAGCCAAAATTGACAAATGGGATCTCATTAAACTAAAGAGCTTCTGCACAGCAAAAGACACTACCATCAGAGTGAACAGGCAACCTACAGAATGGGAGAAAATTTTTGCAATCTACTCATCTGACAAAGGGCTAATATCCAGAACCTACAAAGAACTCAAACAAATTTACAAGAAAAAAACAAACAACCCCATCAAAAAGTGGGCAAAGGACATGAACAGACATTTCTCAAAAGAAGACATTCATACAGCCAACAGACACATGAAAAAATGCTCATCATCACTGGCCATCAGAGAAATGCAAATCAAAACCACAATGAGATACCATCTCACACCAGTTAGAATGGCAATCATTAAAAAGTCAGGAAACAACAGGTGCTGGAGAGGATGTGGAGAAATAGGAACACTTTTACACTGTTGGTGGGATTGTAAACTAGTTCAACCATTATGGAAAACAGTATGGCGATTCCTCAAGGATCTAGAACTAGAAATACCATATGACCCAGCCATCCCATTACTGGGTATATACCCAAAGGATTATAAATTATGCTGCTATAAAGACACATGCACACGTATGTTTATTGCAGCACTATTCACAATAGCAAAGACTTGGAATCAACCCAAATGTCCATCAGTGACAGATTGGATTAAGAAAATGTGGCACATATACACCATGGAATACTATGCAGCCATAAAAAAGGATGAGTTTGAGTCCTTTGTAGGGACTTGGATGCAGCTGGAATCCATCATTCTTAGCAAACTATCACAAGAACAGAAAACCAAACACCGCATGTTCTCACTCATAGGTGGGAACTGAACAATGAGATCACTCGGACTCAGGAAGGGGAACATCACACACCGGGGCCTATCATGGGGAGGGGGGAGGGGGGAGGGATTGCATTGGGAGTTATACCTGATGTAAATGACGAGTTGATGGGTGCAGCACAGCAACATGGCACAAGTATACATATGTAACAAACCTGCACGTTATGCACATGTACCCTACAACTTAAAGTATAATAATAATAAATAAATTAAAAAAAAAATAAATAAATAAAATAAAATAAAATAAAATAAAATGATGCCTGATTCAACCTGCATGGATAACCAAAAAATAGCTGTAGTTGTTTTAATGCCAGCAATTTTAGGAGAACAACTTATTCAAATAGCAGTTTTGTCCGTAAAATCTCCACAAGTGGTAAAAGCACAGATGGAAACGATCTATTGGAGAATATTGACGTCAAGCAGCTCTTTGAGGGTTGAGGCTGATCTGGAAGGTGGGCATCCTCTGAGGGAAGGAAGGTGAGTAAGGATAGCCAGAGGGAAGGAAGGTCTGGGAGACAGACCCCTATTTTCCTCATTTTTACCTAAATATACAAACATCTTGCTCTCTCTCTCTCTGTGTCTCTCTCTGGGCTGCTTAACAATATGAGAGGTGTGAAAACATCTTGAATTGTGCAAATAGAGTAGTAGGTGAGAAAACAGGTGCAAAGTAATTAAAAGATTTATCGAATATCACTCAGCCAAGAAAAGTTAGAGGTGTGTGCTTAGCACCCAAATTTCCTGACTACTATTTTGGGAAACAATTTGTTCCTTTTCAGTTACTATTGACCTTCATTTGATTCTATCTGGATAACATGAATGAAATCTTTAAAAACAAATGGCTTCTAAAATTATTAAATAAAATGTCAGTGTTTTAGCCAGGAATCTCCAAGAGGAACAAGAACCAATAAGACATGCCTCTGTATAGAAAGAGATTTATTTTAAGAAATTGACTCACCTAATTAGGGGGCTTGGTGAGTCCAAAATCAGATGGGAGAGATTGGTAGGCAGGAGTGTCAGGAAAGAGTTGCAATTCAAATCTAAAGGCAGTCAGCTGTGGAGCCAGGAAAAGCTGATGTTTTAAATGAAGTTCCAAGGTACCCTGCTGGAAAATTCCCTCTGTCTTGGGGGTATCAACCTTTTGTTTGATTCAGGCCTTCAGTTATTTGGATCAGCCCTACCTATATCATGGAGGGCAATTTGCTTTACCGAAAGCCCACCAATTTAAATGTAAATCTCATCCAAAAACATCCTCACAGAAACATCCAGAGCAATGTTT
This sequence comes from Macaca thibetana thibetana, assembly GCF_024542745.1. Lineage (NCBI taxonomy): Eukaryota > Metazoa > Chordata > Mammalia > Primates > Cercopithecidae > Macaca > Macaca thibetana. The sequence goes on from NC_065579.1 coordinate 57,309,405, forward strand.
TATCAAATATCTGAGCAACATCACCTAGCCAAGTTGACACACACAATTTACCACCACAGTTAATATTGATTAATATATGTATATAACATGGATTATAAAATCATGCCTAACTTAGCTTGGAATAAATATCGAAGGGATCATTTTAACCCCCATCCCCCAGGCCTTTTTTTTTTTAACCCTGCAGGCCAGGGTTAAAAAATTAAATATTTTGAATAGATTATTTATAATTTATCTTATAGACATTATATTCTACAGTTCATCATAAAACTTGAATTAAAACTAATTGGAATTTAAAACAGCTATAGCAAATAAATATCTATACAATTAATTTATTCAACAAATATTCATTTAAAAATAAATTAATTTAGTGTTCTTTCTCTTAAGGGCCATTTCAAGCATCATTCGACATTATGAATTAAATTAACACTTAAAATTTCAGTTTTCAAAAGTGAAAGTTGCAAAACTTGCGATTCCATGGCTGATTGTTTCTGGTTTATTTCTAATTTTTGTTCAAACATATTTTATTTCATTGATTTACCTAGATTATAAATGCATTCAATTTGTATTTTAATCAATTGATAAATCTACCAAAAAACCAGTTAACCAATAAATGTCTACCATGTACAAGTTATTTGACCAAAAGCAATTTAAAATCTTGAAACCCGCCTCTGATATATGCCTCTATCTTGTGTAAAATAGACTTCATACCTCAAAGGGATACTTCTCATTACCTTAGATCAAACAATCTTACACTAAAAAGAAGGGCCAGAGAAGGCCATCTGCCTTAGGTAAATAACTCTATGGAAGGTTTAGAAAATTTCCAAAAGAGCAAAGCTCTGAAGTGGTATGCATAATAAATCCTCATTTGTATGATGCAATATTAATAAAGGACAAACATATTCATGATTAAAATCAGGCCAGATTCCAGAACAGCTTTCAAGAGTGATAAATTAAGTATTTATTTTTCAATTAATCTAATTTTATTCAAAACTGTAATGTTATGAGCACAATGGTGGTGCATGGTAATAGAACAAGAGCAAGACTAAGCAGTTTTTGTCCTGGTTCCTTCACTCACTAGCTACATGACTTTATATTTTTACTTCTTCTGGACTTTAGAGCAAGATCAAGATCAACTTTCTGGCTATAAATTGGGAATAAAGGTGTATACATTAATGGAAGCAAAATTGCAAAATATCCATTAGACACACCAAAGATTCTATGCCAAACTCAGGGAACATATTTTGCACTTGTACATTAGGATGTATAATATACATCATATTGTCTTATGCACGACAATGACAGGCACTTATAGCAACAGACGGTTATGGTCAAGTCTATTTTTTAGACAATAAGAATTGTAATAACAGATTTGGCTTAAATATAACAGTAGGTATCTGACTGTATTTGAAATTCAATAGTCTTACAGCCATTAGATTGAAAATTTCACAAATACAAGTGAAAGAGTTACTAAGGAAACCAAATTTGATCTACATAATTTCAATGCTTTTGAATGCCCTCTTTTGTAAAGTCACAAAGTACTCCCTAGCCCCTTTGCTCCATGGCTGAAAACATGAAAAGAAAAGAAATTTCTTATAGGTAATTTCTATGTTGCATGTATGACAATTTAAATATATATTTTCTTCTTTCATTTAAGGTATCTAAAGTTTTTGTTTTAACCCCCAACAACTAGCAGTTCTATCATTTTTCTTCTAGCTGTATAAGCTCCTAAAGGTAAGTTTTGTCAAGTACATTGATGAATTGGTTGTTTGATAGATTCAGTCATGTATTCACTCTTTCCTTAAATATCTGCCCAAGTCACTAAAGGGGCAGTCAAAAATTACTCAAGATTCTGGATCTTTTCTCTCCTCCTATCCAGCATTTATTTCCATCTCCCCATTCATTATATAGTTTCTTCCCTGTTTCTGGTCATTCTTTAAATCCAGCCTCCACATTACATCTTGATAATACAACTAAAGCACAGACCTGGCTTGGCATTCTTGGTCCTGCTATTTGTTTCATCCTCTGCCTGACTTTTTGCTTTCCATAACACTGAACTAATACACATACATACACACTCAAACAAAACTATTTTCATCCTCCTCACTCCTTGCCTTTGCCAATAGCCTTTGTTCTACTTGCAACATCTACCTGTAACCCTTTCACTTTCCTAGACCACTTTAACCTAGGCTACATGTCCCCAAGGAAATTCCTTTTCTCTTGGTTGCCCCAGACTTATTTGTTCTTTCTTCTACTGTATTAGACTCAAAATACTGTTTTTATGTTTGTGTCTATCTTATCTCACTCTATCTTTTCTTCTTCTGCAATCTTATTCAATCCCTCAAAATGCAGCCTTAATTCAATAATTCTATTTCATAGCCGAGTTCATATCTGTCCTAGGAGCTCCAGGTCTCTGATCTTTCCCTTCACATAAGTTCTTATTTCACTGTCCCCCATCAAAGAAATGACAGCATTCTTTTAATAACAGAAAAAATGTTTTAGTGATTACTACATGCAAGGCACTCTGCTGGGCTACAGTAATGAATGAGAAAGACATGATCCCTATTTTAGGTGAGTTTGTATTCCAGCACACAGATGGAGAGATATTAAACAACTTATTAATACATCTAATAGCCTTCTTTAATCACAATTATATATAGTACATATTCTTGACATTCTTTCTGTTGTGAGCAAACAGAAAGGTCAATTTATTCACACACACATGCGCGCATGCGCGTGCACACACACACATAGAGAAAGAGAGAGAGAGACGTACCCGTAACTAACTCCAATAGCTGGTATCCTCAAAGCTTTGCTGTTTGGTGCTCATGACATTGATGTCCTGGAGATCAACTAGCTCTTTCAGTCCAGTGAACAATAGTAGATGGCCCAACACCTCAGAGAAGCTTGGGGTAAGGCTTACTCCTCTTATTCGGCCATGCTGAGTGGACTGATGTGTACTTGGCGGGAGAGATGGTGCTTCGATAGGGGACAATTGGTGATTAAGGACATGGTTTAACTCTGTTTTTCTTAAGGAACTGAAAATCCCCTGCTCTCCAATTTTGGCTTAGGGGAATGGAGGAAAGTGTGAGGACAATGGCCGTCACTTTTTATGAGCCTGTCCATACTCCAGTTGGATAGAAACACATTAGCAAAACTCACTCCAGAAACCCCAGCTGATAAACTGTGTAACTGTCTTCTTTGCTACAGATGACTCCAAACTCTGGAATCATGTGAAGAGGAATATGAGTAAGCAGAAAATATGCTTTTTTCTTTGACTCCCCAGATACTCTCAAATCATTTTCTCATTGTGTCTCTGGCCATACCAAACTGCTTTCAGGTCTTGGAAGGTGTTATTTTCTCCTCTACCATGAAATTTTTGCAGGTGCTGCACCCTCAGACTCAAATTTCTTTTTCACCCCTTCCCTTCTTAACTCCTTGCTTATTCTTCAGTTTATAATGTAAAAAAAATCACTTCCTGGGGCAAGTTGTTCTCTTTCTTTTATATAGTCTTATGGCAACTCAAATGTCATTCTTTGTAGCACTCATCTACATTACAGTTGTATTCTCTTCATTTGTGAGATTTCCAAAACTCTGTCTCCTGCACTTACAGTGAATATATATATATATACACACACACACACACACACACACACACACATACATATACATAAGAATAAATTGAGATGCTCCCACTGGGCCTAAGCCATGCTAGCACCTCACCAGGATATCCAGCATCACCCCCAGGAGACTTTTGCAGTGGACAATCCCCTGCTCCATGGTAACCACATGATGAAAAATGCAAAATGTGGACACGTTAGAATATATGCAACAGGACTCAGTGGAATGTACTACTCAGGCACTGGAGACATATGTCATGGAAAAGGACATTGTGTCCCGTATCCAGAAGGAATTTGACAGGAAGCACAATCCCATCCGGTATTGCATCATGGGGGGAACTTAGGCAATTCTGTCACACATAAAGCCAAACACTTCATCTACTTCTACCTGGGCCAGCTGGCTATTTTTCTGTTCAAATCTGGTTGAAAGCATGGCCTGTGCCACACACCCGGTGATCTATCCAAAAACAAGGATTGCAGCCTAAATTCCAAATACCAGAGACTGGAGTATCCAGCTTTGCTAAGGGAACACTTCTGTTCTGAAACTTTATTGTGTTTTGTTTGGGCCATTCTCTGTACTAGTTTGTTGTGGTTATAAAACAATTAACAAAGCAGCTTACATGTGTGTTTATTTTCTATTCCAACTTTCTCTGCCCCATGTTTTTGCTCTCAAAATCCATTCCTTGAAAAAATAAATCTGTTGCAGATGTGAAAAATGAATAAATTAATCTTCCTGTTTGCTTGTAACTGAGTCAAGAATTTCAATAATAAATACTACATATAATTTTAGGGCTAGAACATGTATATGCTAATCATTGAATATCTATGCTTGATATGGCATCTGGCATTTGGTAGCTAATAAATATGTGGGGAATGAATAAATGAATAAATATTAGCCTTAACGAATTTTGATGTAAAAATTGATATATGAATGCTTTATTTTTACAAAACATAAATTTATATGCCAAAGCACTGTAGATCAAGTGTGTCAGAGCCACAGTGAGCTATTTGTTTTTCCTCAGGAGGAAATGTAACTGCAGTGAAGTTCACCCTTGTAGTGCTGATGCATTATGGTTCGGTGATTAGAGAAGAAAAAAACAAGGTTCAAAGAACAGAATGAAAAATAACAGTTAGACGCTCCAGTATAAACCCTGCTATGTGTGTACTTGTTGGTTTGTTTAAACATTAAAAAGTGGTTTCAGTGACAGTTTCCATTGTGCCTTTTATTTTCCCTTTATACAGCCCAGATGTTAGAAACAATGCCAGGTTTTAATAATGATGATGTCAGAAACCTCCAACATGGAGGCATTTGAGTAATGAACAAGAGGCTTGAATCTGAGCTTCTTAGGAATTATTTCAAGGCTTTGTAAAAAGTATGTCTCTAAATGAACTATCTATACTAAATAAAAAGAATACTTCAAAGTTTTATAATTACTAAATTCATGCATTCAGCTAAAACTTATCTTATAACAAACACATCTGTCATCCTATTCTTACACCCACTGCAAACAGTGCCAATCTGAAATGCCTATAAATCTGTTAATTCTGAACTCATTAAACTTGGGAACATTACCATTTCATCCTAAGCTTGTCCTGAATGCACAGAAGTGAAGTAAGATGTAAGGGACCTGGGCTATGAGTTAAGAAAACTGTCATTGTGCTCCCATCCTGTCTGTCAGCCCGACTTCAGATAGGACCAGACCTGAGCACCGCCATCACGTGTTCTTTTAAAGATATTCACAAAAGGTGATTACACATTGCTTTAAAAACAGTTTTAAAATCAATATTTGTCTGAGACTGGATACAATGAAACTGTTTTGATCTTAGGTTATCAATCTCTGAGCAAGCATTAAGAATATACTAAAATCATATTAAATTACTCTTGGCTATCTCTTTTCTACCAGAATGAATCTAGTTCTTTTCAAGGTGATGATGATTAGATGTCAAGCAACCTGCAGTTACTTGACGGAACATTTTTTTTCATTAAGAAACTGATATGGTTTAGATGTTCGTCCCCTCCAAATCTCATGTTGAAATGTGATCCCCAGTGTTGGAAGTGCAGCCTGGTGGGAGATGACTGGATCATGGGGGTGGATCTCACGAATGAGTTAGCACCATCCCCTTGGTGATAAGTGAGTTCTTGCTCAGTTCGTGCAAGATCTGATTGTTTAATCCAAGGGATTTAATCCAAGACACCAAGGGACCTCCCTCCTTGGTGTCTTGCTCCCGCTCTCTCCACGTGATGATGCTCCTGCTCCTGCTTCAGCTTCTGCCATGACTGTAAACTTCCAGAGGCCTTTACCCGAAGCCAAGCAGATGTTGGTTCCATGCTAGTAGAACCTGCAGAACCATTAACCAATTAAACCAATGGAACACTTTTTCTTTGTAAATCACTCAATCTCAGGTATTTCTTTATAGTAACACAGAAATGGACTAACGCAGAAACAAACACTTTAATTGATAGTGTACCCACACACGAGGCAGCAGGAGTGTGACCGAGACCAGGCCCCACACTTATCTTGGCCAAGGTAAGTGGTCTTCTTACAGGGTTCAGGTGGTGCGGGTGGGAGGTGGGGGTGGGGAGAAGCAGAGTCAGAGCTTCTGCTTTGACTGGCAGGAGGCCTGTAGACAACAGATACAGGCAGGCGCCAGGGCTGAGGTATAGGTATGCAGAGCTGTGGCTGGGACATGTGTATGTCTGTGTGGACAGGTATTTTCAAAACACCTACTGCTACACAGGGTCAGTCCTTTTGGGGTAATACAGGTTAATTCTGGACATTGTGTGGATGTGTTCAATTGATAGAAATCTTTGAAAACCAAGTAGCTAAATACATAAACAGAATCAGAGTTCACCCTAGTAGATACAAGTACAGTGGTTGCCTTTTCAGTTTCCTTATTTCCCCTCCATAGTTAAGTCTAATAAGATGGTGTCTAGCTGGGGACTGTAGCCTTCACCTTCAAGAAGCCCAGCTCCTCTGCTATCTCTCTTCCTTGGCTCTCATGTCAGTGTGTGCATATGCCCACAATCACACCCTCTACACACACCCCCCATGCCCAAACACACATGTAGACACAGATAACTTAGTAGACCTCAACAAATCAAAAGGAATAGAAACAGTTATTGGCGGCCAGTAGGATCCATTGTAATTTCCTGACATGGGAGTAATATTATTATTTTTAAAAGGTGTTTTTAGCAAATCCATAGGTCAGTGAAAGCTGCATTATACTTGCCAGATTAATTTATCAACTTTAGACAGAGTTCATTGATCTTCTGCTATCTAGTGGAGAGAAAATGGAAAGAGAGAGATTTACTAGGAATCTGCTGCAGTGAACCTGCCATGACTGAATAAGGGTTTTATCTAATTGATGTGATGTAGAGATTGATAGGAGTTAAAGGACAGGTAGAGGCAGAGATACTTTTAAGTTTGCAGGGTAAAAAGAAAAGGCAGTAACTTGGGGGTAGAGGATAAAAGGAGCAATAAGTTTGTCTCTAGGCATTTTGGTTTATGATAATACTGGTCTTTCCAAGTGAGGATGTTGTGTGGGTAGCTGGAGATGGATGACTAAAACTCAGGAGGGGGAAGGCAGAAAAATGATTTGAAATACAGAGCTGTGGAATATTGTATATCAGTTTCAGCATCTTATTCATCTCAGGGTCTCAATGCCTTTTTGGAGTCTCAGTTTTCCTTCCATCGGCAATTAGAAAGTATTTGAAATTTTCTTCATGCTGGTGCTAATTATCCCTTGATTGGACTATTGCAATACCTTGGAATTTGTCTTTTCAGTTTCATCTTTTCCTTGCTCCAGTACATCATACATGACTTTGCAGGCCTTGTTCTTCCAAGCACAATTCTGCATAAATAATATTTTTGGCTCCCCGTTGCCTACAAAATCTAAACCAGATTTTTCTTAGCTTGACTTTTCAGCTTCAACCTACTATTTGCAAACTAATTGCTCATTATTTTCCTTCATAAATGTAGAAAACTGATCTACTTGCTGATTATCACTCCTACTTGATGCTTTCTCATCTTTGTGTGCTGCTTCTGCTGATCCTCAATGCCTTTCCTTAGCCAGAATGTCCTAATCCTAAAAGCTTAGGCCAAGTGTTGGCTCTACTATAATTGCCCCAACTGAGCAGATCCCCTTGCTTAATTCTCTTTTCACTTCACCTGTATGTTGTATGCCACTAAACCCATTTTATCATTTAGTTATTTGATCATACTCCTTATGTCCCTAAAAAACTCCTTTAAGTTTTGAAGATAAGAACTCTTTCTGATAAAACTTTGAAAGTTTTTGATACTCATTATTATGTTTGGCAAATAGCAGCACTCAATAGTTATTAAAATAAATATGCTTTCTCCTAATCATGCTAAGTTTGAATTTTTAATTTAAGGCTTTTTGCTTACAAGCAAGAGAAAATAACTCTGTTTAACTTCAGTCAAAAAGAAAGCATTTATTAGAATACCATGATGCAACTCACAATAGTGATGGAAAAGTTGAGGAACTACCTCTCGAAAAGCAGAGAAATCAGGATATCCCAGGGATTCGGGGAGTAGGATCTAAGGAAAATCTCAGGGTGTTACCATTGGCATGAACAAGCTCCAACAGTTTTCCCATCCCAACCTCATTCTGGTCAAGATTCAAATTCTCCAAATAACTCTGACTGGCTTTGACTGGGCTACCTGCAAGGAGTGAGTAGGACTCCTTGGCTAACAGTCCCAATGAAACTACATGTAGTGAAGACTGGGTTATTTCTCAAAGCAAAGTCAGAGAAGAGAGATGCCTGGCAGGTAAGAAGAATGGATTCTAAACACCCATCTGTAAAACCTCTATGTGTATTTGTTTATGCATTGATTTATTTAACCAGTCAAAACTTATTGGGTGCCTGTCTTACCATCCAATATGCTAATTGCTGGGGATATAAATATGAGTAAGTCATAGATCATATCTTTAAAAAGTTTTGCAGTATAGTATGTTTCTATTGCTTTCCTTGATTCATTTTATAATTTTATTAAAATGAATGGTTAAACAAAAAGTGAAATATCTGGGGAAATTTTCACTGCATCATAATTCCCTCATGTTCTGTGACTTCAGTGCTATATGGACCATCCATCCAGCATCCTAGCCTCTGAATTCCATGCCTTCCTCATCAGTCATAAGTGTGGTAGGAGACAAAAATCAGAGAGGTCTACAGGGCAGGTTTTCTAGAGTCTTGGAGGCCTTGGCAAGGAATTTAGATTTCATTGAAAGTGTGATTGGGAGCAATTGAGGGCACAGTCAATTCAGAAAAGATCACTCTGGTTACTATCTGGAGATGAAATTATGAGAAGTCCAGAGAAACAAGAGTGGGAGCGGGACTCTGTAAGCAGGATGTCACAGTGGTCTAATGGTACTTTAGACAAGGGTGTAATCAGAGGGTTGGTGAAAAGTAAACAGGTTTAGGAAAATACTTTGGTTGTGAAACTAATGAGACTCACTCATAGGGTGGATTCTGCAATAAAGGAGGAATTGAGGACAACATCTAGGTGTATGGAGGTGCCGTTTTCTAAGATCCTTATTTTCTGTTCAATTTACTTCCACTATGTTGATTTTTCTATCTCATTTTGATCTTTAATACATGAACCCTTTTACTATTTTCCTAATCAGTTCTGTCTTGCATTCTCTTTCTTCCTTGGATCAATGATGCATTATTTCTACTGTTCTTATTAACATCTCAAACCCTTCCTCCTCAATACTCTCCCATTGTATCTGTCTGATAACACATTCACCAAACTGCTCACTTTTTATGACCCTTTGACTGGACTATTGAAAAGTTACACAGAAATATTTATTCAGAACACAATAAACTCAGCTACCAATCTCAACTGCTAACACTGGCAATTTTGTCAGTTCCCTATCAACCCTTGCTTCTCTTCTCTATCGTGACTACTCTGAAAACTCTGACTCCTTTTTCTTACTGTTTCTCCTTCTTAACATGTGAGCTCATCACTTACTTCACAGAGAAAACAGAAATTTGAAAAAGGATCTCCTTTTTCTTCCTGCTACCAAGTGTTCAAACCTTTCCTCCTTTTTAGTGAAAAGGAGTGAACCCTCTCTTGCAGGGACTCTTCTTGCCACCTGGACTCTGATTCCACATGTACCATGACCTAACTTCATTGATGACTCAACTTACTTTCCTTTGGTCAACTTGCTTCTTTCTCCTTGCTTCTTTTAGTAAGGACTTAGATCTACACAAATCTCTTTCTTAAAAGCAATATTGGAAATACAAACAAACAACTAAACCTTACTCATTCCAACTATCCACTCCTTCCACCCCCTTTGCCAAATCTCTCAACTGCTTTATAACTGTACATATTGAAAGAATGGTCTACATTACCTCTCTTAATATTCTAATTTGCCGCTTACTCCTCAGCCAACAGTCTGGCTTCCCTACATACTACTCTAAAGAAAATGCTTTTGTAAAGGCTACAAGACAAAATACATACAGGTGGTGATGGTGACATTTAGTGGGCATGCTTCCATTCTCATTTGGTTTATCCTCTCCTCAGCATTGGACACTGGGCAGTGTCATTTTTTTCTTGGCTTAGGCACCATCATGGTGTATTTTCTTGGTGTTTCTCTTACCTCTCTGGCTTGGTTTTCCTCCCTCCCTCCCTCCCTTCCTTCCTTCTTTCCCTCCTTCCTTCCTTCCTTCCTTTCTTTCCTTTCTTTTTTTCTTTCTTTCTCTTTCCGTCTTTCTTTTGTGAGTTTCTTTTTTTTTTTTCAGTTAGTTTCTTAAGTGTTACTCTCCTCTTGAGTTTATTTTCTAGGTTTTTTTTCACTTTGGGGTAATATATTAATTTGGTCTCTCATTTGGACCATTGAAATTTCTCTAGAAATGAATCTTCTGATGATGTGCTACTGTTGCTGCTGTTGCTATGTGTGTGTGTGTGTGTGTGTGTGTGTGTGTGTGTGTTGAAGACGATAAGCTTAGTTTCCTATCTTCTTTGAACCAGTAATAAAGGAGGTTGCGGGTGGGGCACTTATGGTTCTGCTTGCAGCTATTCAACCTGTCTCTTTGTTTTCAGTCTGGTTCCTCACCCTTGCCCTCTGACAGGCCTGGTGTGCCCTAATCTACATCCTCTCTGGTTCAGTTTGTCTTGAGAATAAATCTCCTGCTTCCTTCAGGGGTAGGGAAAGGGAACTTGCTTGACTGCTTCAATTAAAGTGAGGTTTCTAATAACCTTTAAAAAGAAAGTGTCTGAGCAATATTTTAAACATGACATCAGACTTGAAGTCATTCATTAGGATGAGAAATTAAATTTTAAAAATTTAGAAAAACAAAAAAATATCTCATGAACTAATTAGTGACTATGTAAAGGAGAAGGTTGGGAGTCTTTAATTGTTTTTGTCTGGGAATAGTCGCCAAAGATGTTGCCACAGTATTATGGAACTATTTTAGCTTCATAGTATACAAAGTTCACTGGCTATATTAGCTGTTATATTATTTGGCTTGCCTACTAGCCTTTGCAAAATTTCCCCTACAAACAGCCATGAATTCAAACTATGGCTCCAAAGACTGTATTTTTGCTGCATTTATGTGTGTTAACTGAAGAATTTTTTTCAGGTTTTATTTCTCGTTTCTTATACTTTACCTAACAGTTGCTCTCTCCATCACTCTCCCCCTACATCCCTTCTTCTGTAATCTCTGATGAGTTGACCCTGTGTCCATCACCTACAGAAAAGTAAATTATAGTCCAATCAAAATTGTACTTTTCAGAAGATTGCTCAGCTGAGGACCATTAGTAACACCACACTGTGAGACTTTAAATAGTTCTCTTTTCATATGGGCAGGCATATGTGCTTTGGAGTAGTGGTGTCCTTGTAAATGTCACCTATTTGTTTCTCATCTTTAATTAATGGGATTTTCCCAAAGGCCACTAATGAAAGATATTACCCTTAATTAAAACACTACTGTACATTTAGAAATGGAAAGAAAAGTAGAGCTTATGTTCAATGAATATGTAGCTGCAGTGAAGCATTCTCATTTTGAAACATAATGCTGGAGGTTATACATAAGAGGATAGATTTTTAAATTAAGTGTGGATTTTTTTTTTCTTCTAAAAATGAGGTCTCAATAAAGGTGAAATGCCTCTGCTATCATTTCTCCTGAATTTGCTTTTCTCCTGATCTATTAATATTTAAATTTGTGTGAGAGTTGATCATTATGTTTCAATGTTAGATGGAAACACTAGTCATTTGGGCAGTGGTGCTTGTATCATTTCAATTTCTTCACTGCCTGCTCTGCTCCAGGCATAGTGCTAAGTGCTAGGGGATAGTAAATGGTGATTGAGTAAACTAAGATGAGCATGCTCATCAAAGATTGCATTCTGGTGAGTACTATTAACAAACAATGTGTCAAGATGCGGGTCACTTTGAATTGGAAGGCGAGGGTGATCTTTTCTGAGAAGCTGATACTTGAACAGAAACTTGAAGGATGACGATATGGTTTGACTGTGTCCCCACCCAAATCTCACCTTGAATTGTGATAATTCCCACATGTCAAGGACTGTGTCGGGTGGAGATAACTGAATCATGGGGATAGTTTCCCCCATACTGTTCTTGTGGTAGTAAATAAGTTTCATGGGAGCTGATAGTTTTATAAATGGGAGTTCTGCACAAGCTCTCTTGCCTGCCTCCATGGAAGACATGCTTTTTCTTCTCCTTTGCCTTCTGCCATGATTGTGAGGCCTCCTACGCCATGTGGAATTGCGAATCCATTAAACCTCTTTCAGGTATGTCTTTATTAGCAGCATGAGAACAGACTAATACAGATTGTAAAAACCTAGGCAAGCAAGGAACTGAGGAAAGAGGTTTCCAGCCAGAGAAAAAAACAAAGTCACCCTCCATGAAGAGGGAAGGAGCTTAGAAGAGTCAATAAGAAAAATGAAGGCTAGTAGGGAAGAAGCATCACAATCTAGGGAAAAAAAAAAAGAGATAAAAGTGGAGGGAAATAGGAGCCAGTCCTGCAGAACCCACAGGCCTTGGTGGGGGATTTCATAATTTATTTTGGGAGCAAAAAGACATTGGTGTATTTGTAAAATGCATTCAACCTAGTTAAAAGATTGCAGAAAAGCTATTATAAACAAATAAAGTTGTAGTCTTGGAGAAAAAGAGGTTTAAAATGACGTATCCATACAAAATGGAATTGTTTTGTATTACTTGACCAATACAAGAAACAATGTGATAATGGAAAGGAAACCCAAAAGCATTATATTGAGCAAAGGAAATCATACACAAAAAGTATATAAAACTTAAGAAAAGGCAAAACTAATTTATAATGTTTGAAATTAGAGTTGTAGTTACCTTGGTGGGGGAGAAGTGGCTGTTAGAATTGGCTGGAAAGGAGCCTTGGGTAAGAGATAGAACTTATGTCTTCACTGGGGTGATGATTACTCATGTGTATATGAAGCAGAAGTGTTCCCTGATGCCCCGTGCAGGAGATGTGACAGGGCTATTGCCAGGCTGTGCACTCAAAGCTCATACAGGAGGGAGAGCACATAGACAGGCAGGTGCAGGAGCCAAGGTGAGTGCCCCTGGGCTTCGGCCCCATGGCAGCATCCAGGGGTGGGTGTTTGCGACTCCTGAAGCCCAAGTGGGTGCGTGTAACAGTGTGTTCTTTTAGCTTTGCCATCCACAGACAACTTAAGTGTTAAACAGCTCAGTAGACCCTCTGCCCTTTTGCAAAGGCACAGGGCTGGTGTGCCAGCTTTCTGTTTCTCGAGCTCTTGTCCAGTGTCCAGGAAAAATCAGGCCACACACAGACTTGAAGGATGAATGTGGGGGTTTTATTGAGTGGTGGAAGTGGCTCTCAGCAGGATGGTTGGGAGCTGGAGAGGGAATGGAGTGGGAAGATGATCTTGTCCTGGAGTTTGGCCATCCAGCAGCCAGTCTCCTCTCTGACTGACCCCAGCCAAACTCCTCTCCGTGTTCAGACACTCCTTCTCTTCTCTCTGCCATGCCGTTCTGCTCTTCTTCTGCTCTTCTGTTCATCTCCTTATGGAGCTGGGGGTTTGGGGTTTATATGGGTACAGGATAGGGGGGGTGTGGCAGGCCAAAAGGCAACTTTTGGGCCACAAAAACAGAAATGCCTGTTCTCATTTAGGGTGAGACCTTTGCCAGGGAACTACCTTCTTCTATCCAGTATTTCCCTGTCTCCTATTTGTATCATATATATTTGTCAAAGCTCATTACATGAAAAACTTAAAATGTGTATATTTTATTGTATGTAAATTACACCTCAACTTATTAGTGCATAGATGTACATATATATGCTACACATACATACATATAAGCAGTTATCTATGGAAAGAGACTTTATATCAAATTCTTTAGATTGGAGGAGAAGGCAGGGAAGGATTACTAATTCTTTCTAGATTTGTTTTATAGATTTGATTTGACGAATTATATTTGGTTTTGGTCTATATTTGTTTGTTTGTTTGTTTTCGAGGCTAAGTCTCACTCTGTTGCCCAGGCTGGAGTGTAGTGGCACCATCTCAGCTCACTGCAACCTCCGTCTCCTGGGTGCAAGCAATTCTTGTGCCTCAGCCTCCCAAGTAGCTGGTACTGCAGGCACATATCACCACATCCAGCTAATTTTTATACTTTTAGTAGACATGGGGTCTCACTATGTTGCCCAGGCTGGTCTCAAACTCCTGAGCTCAAGTGATCCACCTGCCACAGTCTCTCAAAGTGCTGGGAATACAGGCATGAGTCACCAAGCCCAACATTTTAAAAAAATTTTTTATGAGTATATTACTCTTACAATAATAGATAAATTAAAAATACAATTTGAATTTTAAAAGGCACTGATTGTTAATACTTTAAAACAGAGGTGCTCTGCACTAACATTGCCCTTCTGCCTCCTAACGCTAAAGAAGATGTTGTTTCCCAGGGGCCTGTAACTTGTCTCTATTTCCTCTGGGACTGGGCAGTTGTGAAGATAGAGCAGCTACTGGACTTGCTCCACATTTTTCAGAAATAGAGCATACTGGAGAGAAAGAAAACAACAGAGGAGAAGGACGTGTAAGAAAACCAGTTCTAAGTTTCAGTAGAAATGTATTGAGGGTCAATAACAGAAAGGAAAACATTCTGCAAGATCTCTGTTTACAGTCTTCTTCCTTTGTCTCCAACAACCTTCCCTGTATATATCTGGAAAATTGCATATTGGATATATATACAAAGTCAGCAGTAAATTATTGTCTCTGAAGGAGAACCCAAACAAACAAAAATTGTATGCAACTTTGAAGCTTGTTGTAAGGGAGCATTATTAACCGTTTTAATGAAGTTAATTCCAAAGGACTTTTAATGATTGCCTTGTTCTAAGTCTTCCTCTTGCCACCAGTTTTTAACTCACCATTCCCTTGGGTTATTTTCTCTTTAAATCCTTTCATTTAATACAAACTATCTGCAGTACCACAACCCAATTGCTAGTTCATGCTAACGAGCCTTCATTTACCTATACTGGTATTTTGACCTTCTAACATATAAATCCCAGGAGTTTCTAAACTCAGGCAATTAGTGCTTTGAGTTTCTGATCCAGACATCCCTCGCTGCAGACAGAGAGAAAGTAGTTTTTCATAAGATAATTAACTTTTTGCATGCTAACTTCCTGCTATTAAGTTATTGTTTTGACAGGCATTAGCTCTGGTTTTACCGTTTGGTGGTGGTTGTTTTTGTTTGTTTGTTTTAGCCATAGTGATTACAGCTTTTTATCTTCTAGCACTATAGCAGATTAAAGTTTTATTTAATTCCCTGAAATATATATTTAAATACATGTAATATATAATTAATTTAATTTATATATAATAGATATTTAATATTATATATATCTATTATATCTATAATTTATATATAATAGGTACTTAAATTATATATAATAGATATTTAATTATTATGATCTTTCTCATGATCTTTCTCATTCTCATTTGTCCACATGGTCAGAAGCAAAGACTCCAAGACAGTAGACACAGACAGAAGAAGCTTAATTCTTTAGGTCATCTCAGGTAGATTACGTAGAAGTGATCCTGGGAGTCACCTAGAAGATCCTCTTGACCTGCACCATATATTGTGAAGGCAGGAGGTAAACTCTTAATATTTCATATCTATCATATATTTTATATATATTTAACATATTATATAGTTACTTAAAATGTAGCTGGAAGAAATGGTTATTTTGAAGTATAGGCCTCTGTAACTTGCTACTAAATAAAATCAATGTGGGCATTGTTTCTGAAAAAGACAGCGGATTTTTGTATATTTATTCAAGGTTTCTCTTATTTTCCAAATCAGCCTGGGATACTCCCAGAGATGAAAAAGGCCTTTAAGAACTGGAGTTCTGATGTGTGTTTAAGCTAGAGGCAAAATAAATCATGCATTATTGTTTATTTCAGTTTACCTGTGGTTATAAATGGCCAACAATTTATCAATGATAATAAAGAATAGTTTTCTTATTGTAACTTCCTTTACTCTGTCTCCTACTGGTATGGACAAGCAGCAGGGAAATACTGGGTAGAAGAGGCCAGTTCCCCAGCAAAGGCCCCACTCACAAACTTGGGTCCACCGCCCTAAATGAAAACTTTACATCCTTGTTTTCCCACCCGAATGTGACTTTTTCCAAAACCTTCCTGGCCTGCCATGCCCCCAATCCTGTACCCATAAAACCCCCAAACTCCAGTGGCAGAGGAGCAGAGTGGTACAGCAGAGGAGAGAGAAGTGTCTGAATGTTAAAGAGGCAGCAGGATGGTCAGAAGGCCAAACTCTAGGGTAAGATTATCTGCCCACTCCACGCCCTTTCCAGTTTCCCATCCCGCTGAGAGCCACCTCCATCACTCAATAAAACCTTCGCATTCACCATCCCTCAAGTCCCTGTGGCCTGATTCTTCCTGGATGCCAAACAAGGACCCTGGTACTGACAGGGCAGGGTGTAAAAAAAAAAAAAAAGCAAAAACAAAAAACCTGTCACCCTGACTCTCCACTGTGCTGGTTAACACTTAACTGTCTGTGGACAGCAACTTCTAAAAGAGCGTTAATTGTAAAACAACCCTAGATGCTACCACGGAACTGGAGCCCAAAAGCATTTGTCCTGGCCCCAGCACCCACTTGCCTGCATGCTCCCCCTCCTGCAAGGTGTCTAAGTGAGCCACTCCCCATCACAAGTCCTGCAAAGGGATCTGAGGAACTCTCCTATCCCACTACTACAATGACATGACACATTTTTTGAAAAAGAACAGATACCTTATTTGTGTGGCCTTCAATATTAACTTACATGCCTGTGAGCTATTCATCAAATATGCATTTCAGCTTATGGTAGTACAATACTATGTGATCACCAAACGATTTTGTTTAATTCCTCTTTCTCTGTGGGCACATGGGAAGACATTGGTCAGACCATGTGCATTAAATGGGACCATATAATTAGCTGGGCAAGTAATGTGAGTGGAAGAGATGTATATTGCTGGGATTCTGGCAGGTCCCCATGATCTTTCTCATTCTCATTTGTCCACATGGTCAGGAGAAAAGACAATAGACACAGATAGAAGAAGCCTAAATCTTTAGGTCATCTCAGGAAGATCACCTAGTAGTGACCCTAGGAGTCACTTAGAAGTCACCTAGAAGATCCTTTTAACCTGCACCATATATTGTAAAGGCAAGTGATAAACTTTTAACTGTATTACGAAGCAGAGATTTCAGGGTTTACTTGTTACTTTAGCACAAACTCTGCTGAGAATATCACATTGATGGCAACCATGGCTTTGATTTTAGCAGTTTCATAAAAAAGAATATACTTTTGCAGTCAGGTGCAATAAAAAAATTGTCCAGAGTTTTTTCCAAAATAGCTCAAAGTTTCAGAATTTTTCTTGGAGCCATATTTTGATATTTTGTATTAATGAGTTAGATGATACAAGTTTTTCTTGTGTGAGTTGTTAAAAATTTTAGTCGGAGTATACTTGAGAGATAAGGGAAGCTCCTTTGATATTTTTGGCTGTATATTGACCTCAAAGTTGTATTCCATGAAAGAAGGAAGAAAAGAGGTAGGGAAGAGCAAAGACAGGAGTTACGAAGTTGAGAGCAGAAAAGAAGAAAACTTTTCTGAACGTCTTTTTAACTCACACTGCCAGAGGGGAGAAATCAGTCAATAACATTAGATCAACAGTGAGATGATTGCAACGTTTTTTAATAATCCAACTTACAAGTGCCTTTAAAAATCACAATTTTTTTATAGCAAAACAAATGTTATGAAAATCTGTCATAGTATGATATACAAATAAAAATATTCAATGTTGCATTATATTTTTATTTATTGAAAAGTTATTTAAGCATAGTTTCTTAAAAATTTTAAGGATTCAGTAACAAATAAATTGATAAATTATGATTTGAAATCTGGTAATTAGGTTAAACATATTAATTTGAGTAAATCAATACCTATTGCTTCTAAATAAATTTCCAAATCCTCCCCTCCCCTGGTCTATAGGGTCCTACATGACTGGCCGCTATTTTCCTCTAATCTTACCTTTGCTCCCTTTTCTTATTTGCTTCTGCCATACTCACCAACTTTTTTTTTTGGGGGGGGGTCGGGGTTTTGCTCTTGTTGCCCAGGCTGGTGTGCAATGGCACAATCTCTGCTCACTGCAACCTCTGCTTCCTGGGTTCAAGCGATTCTCCCGCCTCAGCTTCCCGAGTAGCTGGGGTTACAGATATGCGCCACCACACCCAGCTAATTTTGTATTTTTAGTAGAGACGGGGTTTCCGCCATGTTGGCGAGGCTGGCCTCGAACTTCCGACCTCAGATGATCTGCCCCCCTTGGCCTCCCAAATGCTAGGATTACAGGCATGAGCCCCTGTGCCCGGCCACTCACCTCCATTTTTATTTCTAATTCCTCTAAGCCCTGCATCTCTTGAGGGTGGTAATTTTTATAATATTTTTGTCTGGTTCTAGAATCAAGGTTATGTTGGCCTCATAAAAATGGTTGTGAAATTTTCTTTCTGTTTTGGTTATCTAGAAGGTTTTGTGTAATACTACTCTTATTTCTCTTTTCATGCTTGGAAGATTATTCACTGGTTAAGTTGTCTAGGATTTTCTTTGTGAGAAACTTACAGCAAATTTAGTTTCTTTAATAGATACCCACTATTTAGTTTCTTTAATAGATATCCACTATTCAAATTTCCTATGTCTTTGTTGTCGAGTTTGGCAAGTTGTGTATTCTTAGAAATTTGTTTATTTCATTAGAATAATCAGATTTTTATCTTTTTCATGTCTTTAGTCTGCAGTTAAGTAGCATTTTCTTTTATATTATTGATAATTTGTGTTCTCTTCTATCTTTTTCTGATTCCTAGCTTGATCCCATTGTGGTCTGAATGCAGGGAACATTTCTTTATCATGGACATAAGATGGTCAATATTATGTGTCAATCTGACTGGGCCATGTGGTACCTAGATATTCAGTCAAACATTATTCTTTGTGTTTCTGTGAGAGTGCTTTTGAATGGCATTAACGTTTAAATAAGTGGACATTGATGGAGTAAAGCAGATTGCTCTCCCCAGGGTGGTGGGTTGCAGCCAATCAACCGAAGCCCTGAATAGAACAAAAGACTGACTCTTCCTTGAGTAGAAGACAGTTCTCCTGCCTAACAGCCTTTGAACTGAAGTATCAGCTCTTCCTGATTCTACAGTAGTTTCCAGCCTTGTACTTGAACTGGGACTTCAGCTCTATGGATTTTAGGTGTGACAGCCTATATAATTGTGTGAGCCAATTCTTAGTGATAAATATCTTTATATATATATACTATTGGTTTTGTTTCTGTGGAGAACCATGACCAATCCAGAGCAGAAGAACAATGTTATACAATGTGTACGTAAAAAGAATGTTACATCTGTCATTGTTTGATGTAGCATTCTATATGTGCCAATTAAGTAAGATTTAATTATGTTTATGTCTTCTGTGTACTTACTTTAAAACATTTTCTATCAGATATTGTAAGAGGTGTGTTAAAGTCTCCATTGTTACTATGAATTTGTCTACTTCTCTTTTCTGTTTGTTAATTATATTTTATACATTTTGAATTCATGCTGTTGGATGCATATAGATTTAAATTTGGTATCTTCTGGTTATATTAACCTCTTTGTGAAGTATCATTCTTTATCTCTAGTAAAGAGATAAAGACTCCCTTAAAGTCTGCTTTGTCTGAATATTAGTATAGATATATGAGTTTTCTTTTGGTTAGTGTTTGTAGGAAATTATCTTTTTTACTGCTTTACTTACACTTTTTTCTGTGTTTTTATATTTAACATGTGTTTTTTGTATCATGTAAGTATTTTTAATCTAATCCGATAATCTTTGTATTTACCTTGTGACACTCAGTCCATTTATATTTAATATTACTGATAGAGTTGGGCCCAGGTCTACCATTATACAATTTTTTTTTTTTTACTAAAATGTTCATGTTTTGGTTTTTTTAATCCCTTGCCTTCACTTGGACAAAGCAAATTTTTATTCTTCCATTTTTTATTCTACATTAGTTAGTTACACATTGTTTTACTATTCTTTTTATGTTTGTGCTCTAGGATTACAGCATGCATTCTTCATATAATTGTCTAATACAAATGATCACTTCTATATTAATGCTAGAATCTTAGAAAACCCTAACTTCATATATCATTGCCCACTTTTTAAGTAATCATTGCCAATTTTACTTCTCTACGTATTTTAAATTTCCCAAGATACTACTAGTATTATTTTATTCAATCAACATTTATTTATATTTATCCAGATTCATCCTTTCTAATACTCTTCATTCTTTTCCATGTTTTCCTGTTTCATTTTCTCTTGTCAAAAGAAACCCCCATCAATGATAGACTAATAAAGAAAATGTGGCACATATACATCCTCGCTAACACTGTGAAACCCCGTCTCTACTAAAAATACAAAATATTAGCTGGGCGAGGTGGCGGGGGCCTGTAGTCCCAGCTACTCCCGAGGGTGAGGCAGGAGAATGGCGTGAACCTGGGAGGCGGAGCTTGCAGTGAGCCGAGATCGTGCCACTGCACTCCAGCCTGGGCAACAGAGTGTCTCAAAAAAAAAAAAAAAAAAAAAAAAGAAAAGAAAGAAAGAAAAGCAAATGTGGCACATATACACCATAGAATACTATGCAGCCATTAAAGAAATGAAATCATGTCCTTTGCAGGCACATGGATGAAGCTGGAAACCACCATTCTCAGCAAACTCACAGAGGAACAGAAAACCAAACACGACATGTTCTCACTCATAAGTGGAGGTTGAGCAATGAGAACACATGGACACAGGGAGGGGAACATCACACACTGGAGACTTTCTGGGGGTGGGAGGTAAGAGGAAGGGAGAGCATTAGGACAAATATCTAATGCATGTGGGGCTTAAAACCTAGATGAAGGGTTGATAGGTGCAGCACCATGGCACATGTATACCGCCAAGGCACATGTATTCCTACGGAACAAACCTGCACATTCTGCACATGTATCCCGGAACTTAAAGCAAAATAAAAATAAAAATAAAAGACAAAAAAAGAAATTTTATTTAATATATACATTTTAAAGCAGGCTTACTGGGAGTTAACTCAGTTTTTGTTGAAAACCTCTCAGTCACCTTCTTCTTTTTTTTTGTTTGTTTGTTTGTTTGTTTGTTTGCTTTTGAGAGGGAGTCTCGCTCTGTCGCCCAGGCTGGAGTGCAGTGGCGCGATCTCGGCTCACTGCAACCTCCGCCTCCCGAGTTCAAGAGATTCCCCTGCCTCAGCCTCCCGAGTAGCTGGGACTACAGGCGCCCGCCACCACGACCAGCCAATTTTTTGTATTTTAATAGAGTTGGGGTTTCACCATGTTGACCAGGCTGGTCTCGAACTCATGACCTCAGGTGATCTGCCTCCCAGAGTGCTGGGATTACAGGCATAAGCCACCGCACCTGGCCAGTCACCTTCATTTTTGAAGGGTATGATTTTTACATATGGCATTCTACATTGGCAGGGTTTTTTTCTTTCAACATTTCAGACATCATTTCATTGTCTTTGGATTTTCTTTTCTTGAGAAATCAGCAGTAAGTGTAATTGCTCCACTTTCAAAGTTAATGTGTCATTTTCTTCTTAACTACTTTAAAAATTCTCTTCTACATAGGTTTGAACAGAAACACTATAATGGCCAGATAGCATTTCTTTCTATTGATACTAATTTGGATTGTCTTTACTTCTTAACTCTGTGGGTTAATAAATTTTTATCATTGTAGAGCTATTATCTCTTAAAAACATTTATGGAATCTCAACTCTTTGCTTTTAAGACAGCAGTTTCCTGAATCTTTTTCTTCTAAAAATCCAACTGCATGAGTATTAGAACTTTTAGTTCTAATACATATTTAGGAATATGTCTTTCACATATTCCTAAGCCCTTTTCTCATTTACTTTCTCAGTACTTCAGTCTGGATATTTTCTATTGACCCATCTTACAGTTCATCAAAGCTGTCTTATTCTATGCCTGATATTCTGGTAAATATATTCATTTAATTTTTCCCCTGGATAGTGTATTTTTAGTTTTAGAATGTCACTTTGATTCTTTTTTAGTTTCAAATTCTGTATTTGTATTCTTCATAATTTTACTAGGTTTGTCCATATTTTATAATATTTTCTTGAGCATATTAATCAAAACTATTTTTTAGTTTTTGTCTGCTAACTCCAATATCTATATCACCTATGAATCTGTCTCCGTTTCTGTTTTTTTCACTTCCTCGGTTGTTAGTTGGTTTGTTCTATATATTGGCAAGTCTAGTAATTGATTGAACGTACATATTGTGCCTAAAAAAGAAACTGTAGAGTCAAATTTTTCATCATAAGGTATCTTCTACCAACAAGGATATATCCTTTCAACTGCTATGAAACTAGAATGGAGAACTGATCATCTTCATTCAGACATAGACTACGCTCAGGCCGGAATGCAGTTTTGGTAAGGCTCAGTGTACCTATGGTTTATATTTCCTCCCATGGTGTGACCTTCCGTAGGCTTTTGATTGAGAATTTAGTGAATCTTCTGTCTCTTGAGTACTAAGAAAAATGAAATTTCCATTCTGCTTTTCAGCATTATTTGACTAAGTTATTTAGACTTTGGCTCTACATATCTTCAGAATATAGTAAATTTTTGAGACGGAGACTGACTATGTTTGAGGTCTCTTGGGTCTCCGATTTTGCTATTTTAACCCACATAGCTGCCAAAACTGTGATTATTTATCTGTGCTGTAGCAGCAGTTCTCTGTCGTAACCAAGCTCATAGTTCAGCTTTCAATTCATTTTAGCCAAAATCTGCAAATGTCCCCAGAGAAAAAGGAAACGATATAGCACCTCAGTGTACCTCTGAAATTACCCCCATTTTTTCCCCTGGAATTCCAGTTCCTCCGTGCCATTTTGCTTCAGCAGCTAACTGAAGCTAACTGATACCCTTATAAAATTTTTTTTTGTAGTTTACCTGAGTTTTCTAGTTGCCACGAATACTTATTTCATCATGCCATGAAGCACAAGTCTTGATATCCATATTACTTTTAAGGACTGCTAAAAGTACACAATTAAAATTAATATCTTTCCTATGCTACAGATTTCTTTTTCTTTATTTTCCAATAGAAAGCTGTTATTACATCTTTAAAATATCACTACTAGGTCTTAGGAATCATCGGGCATCTTGCTGTTTTGTTCAAGACAGCTCTCAGGTCTTCCTCATCAGTAGGCTGTACTGTTCTTTTTTTCAGATACATTAACACCATACAAAAATTTTCTGGTATCCTTGTTTTTGACTGTTATGGTTTGCTGAATCCAAGCAGCTGAATTTGATACAAATTCTTGTCATTTTCTTTGGGAATTAACTCACTTTTCTGGGCTTGAGATATTGAACAAGCAATTCTTGGCCTCAGTTGAAACAAGCAGATATATATATATATTTTTTTACCAAAGAAATTTCAGATTTCATCAAGAGACCATTTTCCTGAATAATAACCTTGATGGGGAAGTGAGCATACACAAACCTCGTTTTTTTAACAAAAGCCCAGTATAACACCCTTTGTCACGTTCCATATGTGACTACAGATAGTGCAAATGGTAGCCAGCTCCTTTCTACTTCTCCATCATTTATCAGCCTAGAGCCTCTTAGCTCTCCTCTCAAGGAGCCTGAGCTCTATGTTGGTGTAGTTGAGGTCCCTCTGCGGGCCCCTTCTGTGGCCCTTCACAATCACTGTACATCCTTCTGAGTGATTACATTTCCTGAAACATAGGCAACCTACCGAGAACAGGCTTCATTCTTGAAGTAAGTGCAGCAAAGAGAGATACAGATTCATTTTACTATCTCCCTTTAGAACATTTCTATTTTAATGCATTCAAGACAGAGTTCATTCCTTTATTCTTCCATATCCATAATGACTCCACCAGGCTCCCATTCATACATCATGTTGGGAATGAGAGATATTGCAATATTAGATAGAGAAGTCCTAGAAGTCCTCACTGAGAAGATAAACTTGAGGCAAAGGCCTGACAAAAATAAAATAAAATAAAATAAAATAAAATAAAATAAAATAAAATAAAATAAAATAAAGGAGCAAGACTTCTTTTGAAATGTCTGTAGGTTGAGTGAGCAAGGAAAGAGTAATGACATGTAAATTCAGATTAGGACTAAATGAAGCATTGTCTATAACTTTTTATTCTTTTTCGATTGCTCACATCTAATAAAGTCATGTTTTACAAATGAAGTATTTTGTATATACATGCCTCATTCATAATCACGTTAAAACCACTCTCATTTGTGTTGTATTGCCTATAGAAAATTGCTCATCAGAAACTGAACTTCCTAGTTCTTGGAACTCCTCACTCCAAGTAAATTTCAAATGAAACATTCTCCTCTGTCACCATCACTATCACAGTCACAGGATAAGTCACTGAAGATTCCTAACTCTGGATTTTTCCATTGCTGTACATGAACAGGCCAATTAAAGAGAATAAAATCGACCAGTTTTTTTTATGATGGGTAATTTTAATGTCTGAATATAAACGATTACTCTATTTCAACGCCTACCACAATATTAGAAAAAAAAACTGAGAATTTTGGAATTGGTTGTAGATTTTTCAAAAGTCAAATGGATTTGCTGAATATAAGACTGTGGTAGCAAATGAATGAAATAGTCAACTTTCTGTTGTTGGAAAAAATCTGAAATAAATTAATCAGTTAGCTTCACGACTTCTTGGAAAGAATTTCACTAAAAAAGGAGCATCCTGCTCCTTCAGACAACTGCTCCCTAGAGAGCATTTTGAATCTCTCATTGTTGTTCATTCTTTTCCCACATACATCATGCTGACACCTACAGCTTTCATAAAATAGCCAAACATGATTACTGTTTTTCCAGAGAAGAAGAAACTTAGAAGACATACAAGGACATAAGTGTATATTGCCATCTAGCTATAGACTTCCTGATTTTTTTTTACCAACACAGTAAAAACTGGTTTTGTAAGCTCCCTGTATATCCTTTGGGAAACCATCTGTTGTTTTTCTGCTAAATGAGATATCATCAATATGCCTTTCCAGCCATTGCCTTTGATCATCTGCCTCTAATGTAGCACATTTGAGAGGCTTATCATTCCCTCTGTTTGCAAAGAAATGAATTTTCAAATGCTTAATAAATAATGCAAAATTATTTGGAACAAAAAAGTCACAGAAACCAAGAAATATTTATGAAAACAGCATTACTACAAGTCTCATTTCTTGGGGAAAATGTTAGAACACTTCTTCATTTTCTTAAGAGAGAAGCAAAACGCTGATTCTTCTGGTTAACACTGAAGGTTTTTTTTTGTGGCAAGAAAGTGGAAGGTACTATAGCAAAGAATGGAAAAATGAAAAAGATGAAAAAGGATAGTGGCTAAATATGCATACCACTTACACTGCATGTTACATTCTAAAATGTTCACAGTACATTGTAAAAAATGAAATATAGTATGACTGGGATTAAACAAGAGAAATGGAATATTTATTGGATTAAATTAAATTTTCTTTCATGTTTAGCATAATCTATGGTTGATATAAAGTAAGTGAAACTATGCAATCTTAAAAACACTTTTAGGCCGGGCGCGGTGGCTCAAGCCTGTAATCCCAGCACTTTGGGAGGCCGAGACGGGTGAATCACGAGGTCAGGAGATCGAGACCATCCTGGTGAACACAGTGAAACCCCGTCTCTACTAAAACTACAAAAAAACTAGCCGGGCGAGGTGGCGGGCACCTGTAGTCCCAGCTACTCGGAAGGCTGAGGCAGGAGAATGGCGTGAACCCGGGAGGCGGAGCTTGCAGTGAGCTGAGATCCGGCCACTGCACTCCAGCCTGGGCGACAGAGCGAGACTCCGTCTCAAAAAAAAAAAAAAAAAAAACACTTTTAAACGTCTGTTTTTCACTTGATTTAATAAAGCTAACACCTGGATTTGTATAAAAACAAAATATGTCTAAAAGCCTGTCAAAGCTATTATTATAGATGTTATAAGTAAATATAATGTATAAGTTAGCATTTTACTATAAGCTACATTTTAAAAGCTGCATGAGAGCCATGCAGATGACTTGTTAATTCATTTACTTGTTTAGAATCTCAGAAACTTTTTTTTGTGTGAATCTGAAGAAAGAAAAAATTTAATTTTTCAGGTGAACTTTAAATGTTATGATTTCAAAGTCTGCCCCGATCTTTTTATCTTTCTTTTTTTTTTTTTTCTTTGTGAGATGGAGTCTCGCTCTTTCTCTGAGGCTGGAGTCCAGTGACGTGATCTCAGCTCATTGCAACCTCCACCTCCCGGCTCAAGCGATTCTTCCGCCACAGCCTCCCGAGTAACTGGTTCTACAGTCACGCACTACCATGGCCAGCTAATTTTTGTATTTTTAGTAGAGACAGGGTTTCACCATATTGGTCAGGCTGGTCTCGAACTCCTGACCTCGTGATCTGCCTGCCTCGGCCTCCCACAGTGCTGGGATTACAGGAGTGAGCCACCATGCTAGGCAGTCTGCCCCGATCTTAAATGAATGCTTTTTAAAACCACAGGTTAGTCGTTATCCTAAAATGCACTATTTTACTTTACGAGCGCATGTAAAGGCCAAGACCACTGACAAGAAAAGAGCTGCTCTACGGATGTGGAAATGTGAAGAGACAATACAATACACAGATATCCAAGTTAAGAGACACGGATGAAATAGGAAGAGAAAGAGAGTGAAGCAAATTCTGAAGTACTTACACTTCACAGATCCAGAAGAGCTGATTTGGGCCATTTTTTGAAGGAGGTACATCACGAGGAGACTTTTCAAGAAGAGTTGGGACATTATTGGATAGAAAGAAGTTGAAAATCGGTTTCAGGCAAGAATGAAGAAGAGATGGTGCCATATAGGGAGAATGAAAAGCAACTGTGAGAAGATAAGATCTTGGTGGATAGTACTTTCTCTTTGTCATGTTTATTTAATGTTGAATTGAACGAACACATTAAAATAAAGAAAGTTTCTCTGTTACTACTTCATTTCCATATAAGTGTAAAAAAGCCTTCTTAAACCTTTCAACACTTAAAAACTTCCTCAGCCTAAATCTCTCACACCATAATTAACAAAATAAAGGCAAGTGTAAAATACAAATTAAAGAAAAGTTCTGAAAACTTATTTGGTGGAAAAATCTGACCTGGCCTGAACTAACACAAAGCTAGTAAATATACAGGTATGAACTTTGGAAAATCTGAAGCTTTCTGAAGTCTGAAACATTTGCTCCTGTGGGCTTCAGATAAAGATTGTGGATCAATTAGAATCAGTTTTCACCCTTCCTTTCTGCAGCTAATTAATACCAACAATTTTTTTTTTGGCCGGGGCGGGGAGGGGGGGTCTTTTTTGAGGGTAATTATATTAACCATTTTAATCTATTTCCTGTTACTTCTTTTGAACTTTCTTCAAATTCTTTATGTCCCTTTCAAAGTGACTGAGTCCAAATTTGGATGCAAAACTGAAGTCAACATCTGACCAATTCATATCATATGGTTTATTCCATTTTCACCTGTTCAGCATCTATAAGAATTTTTATAAAGGATCGTTGTTTGTTCTATTTAGAGTAAACAGGCATGGTTCTTCCTCAATATCAGCTCATAAATGATCAGTATCTAGCTGATGCTTTGCATGGAGTAGGCTGTCAAGATATGTTGGTGAATTTATCAAAACATGACGGACTACTAAAGTTCTACTCTTGTTCATGCATTGCTATCTTATGCATACTTTTTTAAATGGTAGTTTATATGCATCCCTGTCTTATGATTCCTCTCTGTCTTCCATTTGGGCAATTCCTTTTATATTCCAAAGTATGTCATTCTAAACTTGTCTTTCCTAAACTTTGTTTTTGATGACTCCTTATTAAGATTGTTTAAAATTCTAAGCATAAGTTCCATGATGATAACAGTTGCTCTTAGCTTTGGGTCATCTGCAAATCTAGAGTGTATTTTTAGAAACTTGTTTATTTCCAAAAGGAATTACCAAAAAAGGCATAAGTAAATACAGAATAAGAGTATTTAAATATTCTGAAATATTTATTTTACACTTAATCCTGCTACCTTCATTCTGCAGGGAATACACTATAAACACAAATTCTCAAAACTGACAATATGTGCAGTTTTTAGACATGGAGTTTTTAGCATTTCGATCATGTTCCATTACAGCTGAATAATAAATATAGTCCCTTTTTTCAAGAAGCTCATGGTCTTTTGAGGAGGCAAACACATGAACAAATAATTGCAATACAGAGATTTGAGAGCAATGACATGAGTATGTCTAAGGTACAGTGTTTGGGGAAAATTTGAAAGGAGAATACTGAAACAGAATATGACTGGAACTGCTCCTGGTGAGGGAATAGAAAGGATGTTTTGGGGAGATGAAATAACCATAACAGAAATATTAGTGACAGAAAACTACAACTAAACAGTACACAAAGATGCAGAGATGTGAGGGAAAACATTTAGGGAATGTTAACCTAACCAGTGTAACAGAGTCAAATAAACATATGGGCAAAATTACAAGAGACCACCTGGGCTATGGCAGGACTTTGTCTGAAGGCAATGAAGCACACTGATATGGAACCTTGCATGTCATTTAAAATAAATTTATTTTTTATTTCCTTAGGTTTTGGGGGGAACAAGTGTGTTTGGTTATGAATAAGTTCTTTAGTGGTGATTTCTAAGATTTTGGTGCACCCATCACCCAGGCAGTATACCCTGTACCCAATTTGTAGTCTTTTATCCATCACCACCTTCCACTCTTCCTTCTAAGTCCCCAAAGTCCATTGTATCATTCTGGTGCCTTTGCCTCCTAATAGCTTAGCTCCCACTTATGAATGAGAACATACGATGTTTGTTTTTCCCATCTTGAGTTAATTCAATTAGAATAATGTTCTCTGATTCCATTCAGGTTTCTCTGAATGCCATTATTTTTTCCTTTATATGGCTGAGTAGTATTCCATGGTATATGTGTGTGTGTGTGTATATATATATATGTGTGCATATATATATCACAGTTTATGTATCCACTCATTGATTGATGGGCATTTGGGCTGGTTCCATATTTTTGCAACAGCAATTTGTGCTGCTATAAACATGTGTGTGCAAGTATCTTTTTCGTATAATGACTTATTTTCCTGTGGGTAGATACCCAGTAGTGGGATCGTTGGATCAAAATGTAGTTCTACTTTTAGTTCTTTAAGGAATCTTGTCCTGTTTTCCACAGTAGCTGAGCTACTTACATTCCCACCATCAGTGTAAAAGTATTTCCTTTTCACCAGATCCCTGCCAACATCTATTATTTTTTAATTTTCTTTTATTATGGCTATTCTTGCAGGAGTAAGATGGTATGGCATTGTGGTCTTAATTTGCATTTCCCTGATCATTAGTGATGTTAAGCATTTTTTCATGTTTTTTGGCCATTTGTATACTTTTGTTTTGTTTTTGAGATAGTATCTCGCTGTGTCACCCAGACTGGAGTGCAGTGGTGAGATCTCGGCTCACTGCAACATTAGCCTCCCGGGTTCAAGTGATTCTCCTGCCTCAGCCCCCCGAGTAGCTGGGATTACAGGCATGTGCCACCACACCGAGCTAATTTTTATATTTTAGTAGAGACGGTGTTTCACCATATTGGTCAGGCTGGTCTTAAACTCCTGAGCTAGCCCACTTTTGGATGGGGTTGTTTTTTACTTGCTGGTTTATTTGAGTTCCCTGGATTCTGGATATTAGTCCTGTGTCGGATATATAGATTATGAAGATTTTCTCGCACTCTGTGGGTTGTATATTTACTCTGCTGATTGCTTCTTTCACTGTGTAGAAACTTTTTAGATTGATTAAGTCCCATCTATTCATCTTTGTTTTTGTTGTGTTTGCTTCTGGGTTTTTGGTCATAAAGTCTTTGCCTAAGCCAATGTCTAGAGGGGTTTTTCCAATGATATCTTCTAGAATTTTTTTTTTTTTTTTTTTTTTTTTTTTTTTTTTTTTTTTTTTTTTTTTTTTTTGAGACGGAGTCTCGCTCTGCCGCCCAGGCTGGAGTGCAGTGGCCGGATCTCAGCTCACTGCAAGCTCCGCCTCCCGGGTTCACGCCATTCTCCTGCCTCAGCCTCCCGAGTAGTTGGGACTACAGGCGTCCGCCACCGCGCCCGGCTAGTTTTTTGTATTTTTTAGTAGAGACGGGGTTTCACCGTGTTAGCCAGGATGGTCTCGATCTCCTGACCTCGTGATCCGCCCGTCTCGGCCTCCCAAAGTGCTGGGATTACAGGCTTGAGCCACCGCGCCCGGCCTCTTCTAGAATTTTTATGGTTTCAGGTCTTAGATTTAAGTCCTTGATTCATCTGGAGTTGAGTTTTATATAAGGTGGGAGATGAGGATCCAGTTTCATTCTTCTACATGTGGCTTGCCAATTATCCCAGCACCATTTGTTGAAAGGAATGTCCTTTCCCCACTTTATGCTTTTATTTGCTTTATCAAAGTTCAGTTGGCTTTAAGTATTTGGCATTATTTCTAGGTTCTCTATTCTTTTCCACTGATCTGTGTTCTTAGCTTTATACAAGGACCATGCTGTTTTTGGTGACTGGCCTTCCAGTATAGTTTGAATTCAGGTAATGTGATGCCTTCAGATTTGTTCTTTTTGCTTAGTCTTGCTTTGGCTATACAGGCTCTTTTTTGGTTCCATATGAATTTTAAGATTGTTTTTTACAGTTCTGAGAATGATTGTGGTATTTTGATGGAAATTGCACTGAATTTGTAGATTGCTTTTGGCAGTACGGTCATTTCCACAATATTGATTCATGATCATGAGATGTGTTTCCATTGGTTTGTGTCAACTATGATTTCTTTCAGCAGTGTTTTGTAGTTTTGCTTGTGGAGATCTTTTACCTCCTTTGTTATGTATATTCCTAAGTATTTTATTTTATTTTTGAAGCTATTGTAAAAGGAATTGAGTTCTTGATTTGATTCTCAGCTTGATCGCTGTTGGTGTGTAGCAGAGTCACTGATTTGTGTACATTAATTTTGTATCCTAAAACTTTGCTGAATTCACTTATCAGTTCTAGGAGCTTTGCGGAGGAGTCTTTAAGATTTTCTAGGTGTATGATCATATCATCAGAAAACAATGATAGTTTGACTTCCTCTTTATCGATTTGGATGACCTTTATTTCTTTCTCTTATCTGATTGCTCTGACTAGGACTTCCAGAGCTATTTTGAATACAAGTGGTGAGAATGGGCATCCTTGTCTTGTTTCAGTTTTCAGGGGGAACACTTTCAAATTTTCCCCATTCAGTTTTATGTTGGCTTTGGGTTTGTCCTAGATGGCTTTTAGGACATTAAGGTATGTCCCTTCTATGCCAATTTTGCTGAGGATTTTATTCATAAAGGGATGTTGGATTTTGTCAAATGCTTTGTCTGTGTCTATTGAGATGATTGTGTGATTTTTGTAGTTAATTCTGTTGATGTGGTGTATCCCTGCATCCCTGTTATAAACTCACTTGATCATAGTGGATTATCTTTTTGATATGTTGTTGGATTCTATTAGCTAGTATGTTAAAAGGATTTTTGTATCTATATTCATCAGGGATATTGGTCTGTAGTTTTCTTTTTCAGTTATGTCCTTTCCTGGTTTGGGTATAAGGGTAATACTGGCTTTATAGCATAATTTAGGGAGGATTCCCTCTTTCTCTATCTTGTGGAATAGTGTAAGTACGATTGGTACCAATTCTTTTTTGAATATGTGATAGAATTCAGCTATGAATCCATCTATTCTTGGACTTTTATTTGCTGGCAATTTGTAAATTACAATTTCAATCTCACTGCTGGTTATTGGTCTGTTCAGTCGAATTCTTCCTGGTTTAATCTAGGAGAGTTGTGTATTTTCAGGAATTTATCTATCTTCTCTAGATTTTCTAGTTTATGCATTTAAAGGTGTTCATAGTAGCCTAGAATGATCTTTTCTATGTCTGTGGTATTGGTTGTAATATATCCCATTTCATTTCTTATTGAGCTTATTTGGATCTACTCTCTTATTTCCTTGGTTAATCTCGCCAATGGTCTATCAATTTTATTTATCTTTTCAAAGAACCAGCTTTTTGTTTAATTTATCTTTTGTATTTTGTGTGTGCATTTGTGTGTGTATTTCCATTTCATTTAGTCCTGCTCTAATGTTTGTTATATCTTTGCTTCTGCTGGGTTTGGGTTTGGTTTGTTCTTGTTTCTCTAGTTCCTTGAGGTGTGATCTTAGATTGTCTTTCTATGCTCTTTCAGACTTTTTGATGTAGGCATTTAAGGGTATGAACTTTCCTCTTAGCACTGCCTTTGTTGTATCCCAGAGGTTTCAATAAGTTGTGTCACTATTATCATTCAGTTTAAAGAATTTTTTAATTTTCTTCTTGACTTCATTATTGACCCAATAATCATTCAGGAGCAGGTTATTTAATTTCTATGTATTTGCATGGTTTTGAGGCTGGAGTTGATTTCCAATTTTATTCCACTGTGATCTGAGAGGATACTTGCTATAATTTCAGTTTTCTTAAATTTGTTGAGACTTGTTTTGTGGTCTATCACACAGTCTATCTTGGAGAATGTTCCACGTGCTGATGAATAGAATGTATATTCTGCAGTTGTTGAGTAGAATGTTCGGTAAATATCTGTTAAGTCCATTTGTTCTAGGGTATAGTTTAATTCCATTGTTTCTTTGTTGACTTCTGTCTTGATGGCCTGTCTAGTGCTGTCAGTGGAATACTGAAGTTCCCCACTATTATTATGTTACCGTCTATCTCATTTCTTAGGTTTAATAGTAACTGTTTTATAAATTTGGTAGCTCCAGGATTAGGTGCATGTATATTTAGGATTGTAATGTTTTCCTGTAGGGCTAGTCCTTTTATCATTATGTAAAGTTTCTCTTTGTCTTTTTTTTTTTTTTTTTTTTTTGAGACAGAGTCTCACTCTGTCGCCCAGGTTGGAGTGCAGTGGCATGATCTCGGCTCACTGCAAGCTCTGCCTCCTGGGTTCACACCATTCTCCTGCCTCAGCCTCCCAAGCTGGGACTACAGGCATGTGCCACCACGCACGGCTAATTTTTTGTATTTTTAATAGAGATAGGGTTTCACCGTGTTAGCCAGGATGATCTTGCTCTCCTCACCTAGGGATCCGCCTGCCTCGGCCTCCCAAAGTGCTGGGATTGCAGGCGTGAGCCACTGCGCCCGGCACTTTGTCTTTTTTAACTGCTGTTGCTTCAAAATTTTTTCTGTCTGATACAAGAATAGCTAATGCTGATCACTTTTGGTGTCCATTTGTATAGAATACCTTTTTCCATCCCTTTACCTTAAGTTTGTATGTGTCCTTATGTGTCAGGGGAGTCTCTTGAAGATAGTAGATACTTGGTTGGTGAATTCTTACTCATTCTGCTATTCTGTATCTCTTAATTGGAGCATTTAGGCCATTTACATTCAATGTTAGTATTGAGATGTGAGGTACTATTCTATTCATTGTGCTATTTGTTGCCTGAATACCTTGGTTTTTAAAAAATTAATTGTATTTTATAGGTCTTGTGAGATTTATGCATTAAGGAGACTCTATTTTCATGTACTTTGAGAATTTGTTTCAACATTGAGAGCCCCTATTAGGAGTTCTTATAGTGCTGGCTTGGTAGTGGCTAATGCACTCTGCATTTGTTTGTCTGAAAAAGACTGTATCTTTCCTTCACTTATGAAGCTTAGTTTCACTGGATACATAATTCTTAGCTGATAATTGTTTTGTTTAAAGAGGTTGAAGATAGGGCCCCAATCTCTTCTAGCTTGTAGGGTTTCTGCTGAGAAATCTGTTAATCTGATAGGTTGTTCTTTACAGGTTTCCTGGCACTTTTGCCTCACAGCTCTTAAGATTCTTTCCTTCTTCTTGACTTTAAGTAACTTGATGACTATGTGCCTAGGCAATGATCTTTTTGCAATGAATTTTCCAGGGGTTCTTTGAGTTTATTGTGCTTGGATGTCTAGACCTCTAGCAGGGCTGGAGAAGTTGTTCTCAATTATTCCCTCAAATACATTGTCCAAACTTTTAGATTTCTCTTCTTCCTCAGGAGCACCAATTATTTTTACTTTTGATCATTTAAAATAATCCTAAACTTCTTGGAGGCTTTGTTCATTTTTATTGATTCTTTTCTCTTTGTCTTTGTTGGATTGGATTAATTCAAAAACCTTGTCTTCGAGCCTTCAAGTTCTGAAGTTTTTGCTTCTGCTTGTTCGAGTCTATTGCTGTAACTTTTCTGTACATTTTGCAATTCTCTAAGTGTGTCCTTCATTTCCAGAGGTTGTGATTGTTTTTTATTTATGCTATATTTTTCACTGAAGACATTTTTCATTCACATCCTGTACCATGTTTTTGATTTCTTTAATTTGGACTTCACCTTTCTCTGGTACCTCCTTGATTAGCTTAAGAGTTGACCTTCTGAATTCTTTTTCTGGCAGTTCAGAGATTTTGTCTCTGTTTGGATCCATTGCTGGTGAGTGAGTGTGATCTTTTGTGGGTGTTAAAGAACCTTGTTTTGCCATATTACCAGAATTGTTTTCCTGGATTCTTCTCATTTGGGTAGACTATGTCAGAGGGAAGATCTGAGGTTCAAGGGCTGCTGTTCAGATTCTTTTGTCCTATGAGGTGTTCTGCTGATATTGTGCTCTTCCCCTTTTTCTAGGGATCTGGCTTCTTGAGAGCCAAACTTCAGTGATTATTATTTCTCTTCTGGATCTAGCTACCAAGCACAACTACCAGGCTCCAGGCTGGCTGGGGGGTATCTGCAAAGCATCTACTCTGGTGGAGGTGGCAGGAGAACAAAATGGTCTCTGTGTGGGTCCTTAGCTGTAGTGTTATTTATTGTACTAGTTTTGTTCTCATTGACCTCGAGCCAGTAGGTGGCACTCTCAAGAGAGCATCAACTCTGGTAGTACAGGGAGGATCAGGTGATGGGTGGGGCTCTAGAGCTCTGAAGATAAAATGTTATTTGTCTTCGGCTACTAGGGCATGTAGAGAAAGACCATCAGTTTGGGGCTGGACTAGGTATGTCTGAGTTCAGACTCTCCTTGGGCAGGGCTTGCTGCAGCTGCTGTGGGGGATCCGGGTGTGGTTCTCAGGCCAATGGAGTCATGTTCCCAGGAGGATTATGGCTGCCTCTGCTGCTTCATGCAGGTCACCAGGGAAGTGGGGGAAAGCCGGCAGTTATAGGCCTCACCCAGCTCCCATGCAACCGAAAGGTCCGTCTCAGTCTCACAGTGCCCCCATTAATACCACCGAGTTTGTTTCCGGGCAATGGGTGAGCAGGGCTGAGAATTTGTCTTATGCTACCAGCCCCCTGGCTGTGTAAGTAAGCAGGGTTTTCAGGTTTCATGCCTCCCTGCCTGCTGTGGCTTCTGTGCTGTGTCTGCACTCCAGATTCACCCCTGCCCCCGAGTTCTGTCCAGGAAACTTTGTGTTAGGTTGAAATAGTTACAAAGTTCGCTGGAAGTTTCCTTCTCCCTGTGGTCTTTTCCCAGTTCCTCTAGCAGCCCTCCCCAAGGACCTCTGCAAGGCAAAGTCATAAATGGCTTTCCAGGGGACTAAGAGAACCCACGGGGCTCTTCCCATTGCTTCTTCTACCCCTGTGTTTTGCTCAGCTCTCTGAAATTGTCTGAGCTTCAGGTAAGGTCAAATCCTTCTCTTGTGATCTGTACCTTCAGGTTCCCCAGTGAGGGTGTGTGTTCAGGGGTGGACGATCCCCCTTTCACACTTTCACACTTTGGGTACTCGCAGTTTTTGGGCTGTCCCCTGGGGCCTGAACTTCCTTCAAAGGGTCTGTGGATTCTCTCGGCTTTTCTGGAACGTTCCTGCAGTAGTTCTTGGAGCAAAAGTTCACAATGTGAGTCTCCACATGCTACTCTGTCTGTCTGAGTGAGAGATGAAATTTAGTTCTGCCTCCTATCTACCATTTTCCTCTGCATTTCAGAAAGGTGTTTCTGGATGTATTACTGAAGATAGGTGGAAGGTACAGAAATTTGGAGTAGGGGAGTTGTCATAGTAAGAGAGAAGCACGATGGCTGAACTGAAGTGATTTGCAAGAACAAAACAGAGAGGGATAGGGAAATAGGGAACGATGTGGAGGGTAAATGTGTATAGAGTATTGGTAGTTTAAAATCACTCATGGTTGGAAAAGCCACAACACATAAATTAGCAAACACAAAAACTGACTTTTTTTTTTTTTTTTGAGAACTCTTGGTTAAATATTTACTGGCATACATCACTGAGAATATATTTGGAATAGAAACAAATTTATATTCTATATTTCTTTAGCTTGTAAAGGTAGTCATACATTATGTTAGTGGCACTGAGAGCAAACTACCTATTAAATTATTTTCATTACTTGGAGTCTTTTACAAAGACTATCCCTTCTCTCTGTTTTGAAAGTAAAAAGAAAATAAAGGAAAATAATTGTGTTTGGGGGTTATCACATGACTGGAAAAAGTGTTGAAAAGTCTTCTGCAGGTCTCTGCAGCTTCAGGCAGCTTCTGAGTCACCAAGTATATTTATTTTTATGGGCTCAGACATGTCTTATGGTTAGAGTTATATACCATGTGAATTTTTCAGTTTTATAATATGAACAAATAAAATAAATACATTCTCAAGAATGGGGTTATATTAAGAATGTTGCCTGAAATAATAGTCCCTGTAATGAAAAATAAAGGATAATACTATAATTCAAATGGATTTTGGGGGGTGTATATAAGTTACAATTATTGATATATGGTTCTATAGAAAGCCATTCATAAATAGATGTATTTACAATGTTGACCTGGTCTTTCCATTATAAATACAGATAACTACTTTAGTGTCTATCTCTGATCACAAGTGCGTTTATAATAGGTTAGCTGATGTAATTATTTAAAGTTTATTCTGTAAGTAGTCATAGAAATGAGACTTTGATACTGGAAGTAACTTTCATAAAATGTATTAAGACCTTTTTCTTCCATTTTCTGTATTAGATATACTTAAATCCCGTATGCTATAGCCGCCCTTCCTTTCCTTTCCTTTAGCTCCCTCTCTTCCTTCCTTCCTTTCTTTTTTCCTTCCTTCCTTCTTTCCTTCCTTCCTTCCTTTCTTTCTTCCTTCTTTTCTTCTTTCTCCTTTCCTTTCTTCCTTTTTTTTTCCTTCCTACTTCCTTCCTTCACTCTTTGTTAGGTCTTTAATTAAAATTTTTAGTTAATAATTTAATCACATGCTTCAAACATTTAAAAATCAAGTACAAATTCACAGTGGAAAATATTTTCACCTTTCTGGTCCTTCATCCTTCCTGTTCCCATTTCCTTCTTCCTCACAAGTGACAAGCATGGCATGTCAAATCACAGCTTTAACCATACTCTTATGCAGAGATAGATAGATAGATAGATAGATAGATAGATAGATAGTTATGAGCATCTATATAAATATAAATATATATTTATATTTATATCTTATCTATAGATTGATCTATAGATCTATCCTATCTATCTTAAATGTGTATGTATTTAGATTTAGATCTTATCCATATATAGATATTATCTATATATATATTTTATGCCAACTATGAAAATAACTGTTATTTTGCATTTTAAGTATTAGTCTATTTACTTTTAGTAAGGATCAAGATGCAATCTAGAAAATGATGTAGAACATCCCTCACTTATGCCTGGTAAAATTTACTTATAGATTCTTAAGGATCTACCTTCCAACAGGCCAACCAATCAGAGTCAAAAACCTAGTCAGATCTGAATAGGTCTGCCTTACATTCCACCTGGGAATTAACAAGGGTGACACAGCTGAGATTTATCAGAAGGTAAAACAAAAATAGTGGGGATGAGGTAGCCTCCAAAGTGAGGGAGAACGGCAGGAACAAGCCTTTGAAAGAATTGTCCCTTTCTACATGGCCTCTGCTTTCCTTCTGCCAAGCAGTTCTCCAAAATGAGAAGGTTAGAAACTTTGCCACAGACACAAGGACATATGTGTATAGAACCAAGAACTCTCAAGATAGGGGAAAAGAAAATAACTGTAGGAACCCCAGGGTAAGGTTCAAAAAAGAATGAAAATAACTTGATTTTAAAGAGATCTGAATATGTTATCTACCCCAAAACTATATTTCACAACTATCCAGTCTATTGATACACAAATTTGTCTTCTTGGTTTCATGTTAATAAATACACCAGCAGCATTCTGATAAAGAATATGTAGATCTCACACCTAGTTTAGCAATATCAATAAAACATACTTTTTCTCATGTTCTGTTTTATAAAAACCTGGTTGACATAACCTTTCTATTGTAGTTTATTTTTGGCTCCACTTATTTTTCAATCTTTTTCTTACTTATATGTTTTTTCATATCACATTCATCTTTGTTATCCACCATAAGTTCTTTATTTTTAGAGAAATACTGCATGTGGTTGAATTACAAAAGTAAATTATTCAAGTAGAGAAATGTTGATGGTGACATTTCATTTGAAAATTGTTTCTGGAACAATATGGGTACAAGTAAGTAAGTTAAATAATGCCCATAGGAAAATGTTAGAACACACATTTCATCCAGGATATAGCCACTTGAGTGTCTTGAGGTCAATTGTTTACACAGAAATACCAATAGTATCTGCTTGCTCCTTGGCTTGCTGAGTGGGTGTACATTCTCTTCTCTCTTCCTTTACACCTTATCCTTTGTAAATGCACACTGTTTTAAAATCTCGGATGCACAGATAGAAGATCAT
Source organism: Macaca thibetana thibetana (assembly GCF_024542745.1). Taxonomy (NCBI): domain Eukaryota; kingdom Metazoa; phylum Chordata; class Mammalia; order Primates; family Cercopithecidae; genus Macaca; species Macaca thibetana. The sequence goes on from NC_065579.1 coordinate 57,348,343, forward strand.
GACTCATAAATTTTGTTTTGTTTGGTTTTGATTCAGAATTATATACCTGTTGGATTATACTCAACAGTAAACTTTGCAGAGGTATGTGAAGCAAAACCTCATTATATTTACCAAAATGTAAACAAAGAGATTGTTGATTAAAATAAACAGATTTCAAAACAGTATGTATAATATCACATTGTTTTGTTAAAAAAAATACACATTTCTTTGAAAGTATTTCTTTCACAGAGTAAGATCTGGGAGGACATCTACTAAGATATTAGCAGTGTAGATCTCAAGGTGATAAGGATGTTTCTTATTTATTTTTCAAAAACTTCATTGTAGCATAAATTACCATTCTATGAACTCAGATGTATCAAGTGTAAACTGTTTCACTACTCATATGTGCATTATATTCTACTAGTAATCATTAATACTGCAGGCTTCTTACATTAATGTCATTACAAAAACCAATTTTATGAAAACAAAAAATTTAATAAAAGCAACCAGTCAGGGCATGTGCCGGAACAGTGCTTGATGCTGGGATATAATAGAGAGCAAACTAACTATAGTCATTTTTCTCATGATGCCCAGAGGCTAGGGGGACAGAAAAACAGACAAACCAGTTAAGGATTGAACTTACCACAGTGTGTAACCATAGAAATGTACAATCTGTTCACTTTAATGTGTACATGTTTGGTATCTTAGAGGCTACTCATAATTTAAATTTAAAACAAATTTCAGGCTGAGCATGGTGGCCCATGCCTATAAACCTAACACTTTGAGAGGCCAAGACCAGAGAATGGCTTGAGCCCAGGAATTTGAGACTAGCCTGGGGAATCCCATCTCTATAAAAGTTTTAAAGATCAGCCAAGCACAATGGCATGTGCCTGTGGTGGCAGCTACCTGAGAGGCTGAGGTGGGAGGATCACTTGAGCTCAGGAGGTCGAGGCTACAGTGAGCCATGTTTGTACTACTGCACTCCTGCCTGGGTGACAGAGTGAAATCCTGCATAAAAAAAAAAAAAAATTAAAACTATAAACATAAATAAATAAAATACATTTAATGGGAGATCAAATAACCAGCTAGACCTCATAAGAATCTGAATAAACCATTTCTGATATTATTGATTTATACAATGCATTGAAAAACGAATTTCTATCCCTCCAGAAAACTTTTATGTGGCATGTGAATTTGTATATGCTTTCAGAAAAAACATATAATATCTGACAATACCTACTATTTGAATCTAGCTTTTCACTTAATATTACTGGGGCAGTTTTCCATATCGTCATATAAATCTACTTTATTCTTTTAAATCCTGCATTAAGCTTGGCAATTTATTTAACCAGTGATCAACATTGATTTCAAGTTTCTTGTTATTAAACACATTTCATGGAATATCTAATATCTATCTATCCATACATTTTTGTGGTCTGCGTAAATATACTTGTAAAATAAATTTCTAAATAGGTAATTATGGCTAAAGAGTGTTAAATATTAATTTAAATAAATAGAGCCAAATTGTTCTTTAAACAGTTTTGCCTCTACTATCTGTGTATGAAAGTTTTTGCTTTATCACACTAATTTTGTCATATTATTTAATATTTAGTAGATTTCTTTGCATATTTTAATACTAAATACAGTTAAACATATTTTCAAATTTTTGTTAAATTTTTTAGTAAATTAGCATTTGCTTTTTTTCTCATTCCTTTCACTCCACATTCATTTCATGACAGTTATTTATGGCCAATAATGTGCTAAGCATAATTACAGATGCTAAGAGCATAACAGTCAAAAAACAGAAGAAAATATTTTCCTCATAGAAACTATATTATAGAGGAAAGACAAAAAAGAACAAAATAGATACGATAATATTAGAAACGTTAGGTGGTGATAAACTCAATGGTGAAAATATGATTAAGAAAAATGGGATAGGAAATGTGAGGCATGAGGTTGGGCTATTGGGTAGCACATTCAGGGAAGGCTTCAGAGAAGGTGACCTTTGCAAAAAGACCATACGAGGTAACAGGAAAACCATGTTATATCCAGGCCAAGAACAGCCCATACTGAGGACTGCAGGTGCAAAGACTCTGAGCAAAGACCAACCCAGGATGCTAGAGGGGCTGAAGCTGAGCAAGCAGGGAGGGGAGCCTTGCAGGACACAAGATCAGCTTAGTAATGAGAGGCCAAACCAAGAAGGGTGCTATAGGATTTTGCAGGCCATTGTAAGGAAACTTGTCTTTCATTCTGAGTATAATGGAAAGCCCTTTGATGGTTTTGAGAGAGAAGTAATCTATGACTCAGGTTTTTTACAGGATCACTCCAGTTGTTGTACTGAGATTCAGCTGTGGGGTGGAAGGAGTGCAAGAGCATGGGTAGGCAGACCAGGGGAAAGGTTACTGCAGTAAATCAGGGTAGAGACTCTGGTGCCTTGGGCCTGAGTTTCAGGAGTGGAAGGGGTAACAAGTGGTCAGATTCTGGATGTGCAGATGGTTCCTGACTTACGGTTTTACTTAATGATTTCTTGACTCTAAGATAGTGCAAAAATGATACTCATTGAACAGAGACTTTACTTCCACTGTACATACAACCATTCTGTTTTTCCCTTTCAGTATAATATTCAATGAATTAAATGAGATATTCAATACTTTATTATAAAATAGGCTTTGTATTAGATTTTTCCCAACTGTAGGTTAATGTAAGTGTTCTGAGCAGGTTTAAGGTAGGCTAAACTAAGCTACAATGTTTAGTTGGTTAGGTGTTGATATGATTTGGCTCTGTGTCCCAACCCAAATCTCATCTCAATTATTAATCCCCATATGTGGAGGAAGGGACCTGCTAGGGGGTGACTGGATCATGGGGGCAGTTTCCCTCATGCTGTTCTTGTGATAATGAAGGCATTCTCACAAGATCTCAGGTTTTAAAAGTTGTAGATTTCCCTGTGCCCTCTTTCTGTCTCTACTGCTGCCTTGTGAAGATGTACCTTGCTTCCCCCTCACCTTCTTCCATGATTGTAAGTTTCCTGAGGCCTCCCCAGCCAAGCAGAGCTATGAGTAAATTAAACCTCTTTCCTGTATAAATTACCCAGTCTTGGGTAGTATTTTTATAGCAGTGTGACAATGGACTAATACAGATGTATTACATGCATTTTTTATTTCTGATATTTTTTACTTACTATGGGTTTATTGGGATGTAACTCGTTGTAAGTCAAGGAGCATCTGTAATTTAAATATAGAAAGTCATAGGACTTACTGATGGGTTGGTTATGGAATAAGAGACAATAATAAGGATGACTCTGATGTTTAGTAAGAGCTTTTGTGTAAGAAAGACATTAGATTTTGTCAGTCATTTGAAGTTGTTACATGGTAATGTTCAATATGTCTTGTTAAGTGACCTTCACTTACACTAACTAACTAACAACTAACACTGTAGTAGGCTGGCTGGTTGCAATTGTTGTGATAAGGTAATGTGGACCTTATTCATTGATTCATTAAATAAATACATATATTGAATGCCGACATAGAATGGAAACACTGTTCTAGGCTCTGGGTATATAATTTTAAGTAAGATACATAGATTCACCATAATCATAACACATGTAGATCAGGAATGTTGAATCATTAGACCACATTTATAATTAAACATAAGTGCTTATTCTATACAGATATTTAAAATATAGTTAATACCATAAAAATTATAGGAATCATTTTCTATTTTCCACCTCCTATCTGGAGTATGCTACTTATCCTTCTCTACCCTAAGGCTGTGGGCCTCATCAAGCTCAGAAAACAAGGGGAGGGAAAACTAGACAACCTTAGCAATGCTTTCTAAGATAAAAAAAATATAGTCAAGGCAAACATAATCACACATTTCTGAGTTATGCTGTAAGTGGCAAATAAAGTCAACAAAAATTTTAAAAAACCTAAACAAACAAAAACTTGATTATCTCACAGATAAGTGGTCCTCAATGGAATAAGGTGATGATTTTGGCACCCAGCGGACATTTGGCTATTTCTGTAGACATTTTTGATTGTCACAACTGGGTGGAAAGTTGCTACAGACATTTCATGGATAGAGGACAAGGATCCTGATAAAAATCCTACAATGCATTGAACAACCACTCACAACAAAGAATCATCTGGCCCAAAATGTCAATAGTTCTGAGAGTCTGAAACTCTTACCTAAAGGTTCTTAAAATATAGAGTATAATTATTATGAATTAACAAATAAAGCCCTACAACTATTAATGCTGGTTTATCTAAAATACTTATCTCTATGGATGTTATCTACTTTGGTATTATTAGTCAAAATATTGAAGCAGATTAAATAAACAACAAAATCTGAAAACTATGTCATCATAAAATTAATTTTAAGATTAATTATTTTGCCTAAGGTCATGGTGTGAAAATAAAAGAGATACAGCTGGAAGACGTATCACATATCAAGACTTTGACTATAGAGACCTGAAGACAATGTGAAATAAACCATGAATTCATTTGGGTTATACCATGAAATCTACCCCCATAAGCAGACATGTATGGGAACTAAATTATAATCAGAAGATAACTTCACGAACATGGAATTAAACATAAAATGATTTATTTATTATCTAAATGATTATGTGTATGTTATACAATATCAAGTAAACAATTTTAATCCTCATTAAATCATAAATGTTTTAACTATTGACTACGATATTAAACATATTCCTAATATATGACTATAAATAAGCAATTACAAAAGGAAACACTAAAGGTATATAACTAAAAATTTTGTGTCATTTAGAATGATTTTGTTGCAAGTAAAAGAAAGACCTACCTCAAAAAGTTATGGACAATAAGTGGGTTTTCTAGTTCACATAACAAGAAGTCAAGAGGTGGTTTGGGTTTGATCCTTAACTATATTGTCAAAGGTTCAGGGTCTTTTGATCTTTCTGTTCTGCCATGTTGACCTGTTGGCGCCTGTCCTTAAGCTTGTCCTTTTGTGGTTGTAAAAATGACTGCAACAGCACCATAAACACATCCTCAGATAATGGTGTAAAATGTTACAAGAGGATTTCATATTTTTGTGTTCCGTTGGAAGAGAAAGAAATTCTCTTATTTGACCAATGAAACAAGAGAACATTTCCTGCTTTAAAGAAAGTTTCAAATTAGTCTCATTGATCAAATAAGCCACATGACCATTTTGTAAACAAATCTTTTATGGGAATGGAATGACCATGATTTTTCTGTATCACTGGTTCACAAACTTTGGTCTCAGACCCCTTTATACCCTTAAACATTATTAAAAATTTCTAAAAGTCTTTATTAATGTGGTATATCTATCAATATTTACCCTATTTGAAATTAAAATAGATAATTTTTGGTAACTGATTTACTAATTAATTTTAAATAACAATAAATCTATTATATAACATACATATTTTTATAAAATATCTGTATTTTCAAAAAATATTTAAAGAGAAGGGTGGCATTGTTTTCCATTATTCCAAATCTCTTTAACATCTAACTTAGTATAAAACATTTAGACTCTCATATCTGTTTCTGCATTTAATCTCATTCGATGCATTGTTTTGGTTGAAGTATGTAAAGAAAATCAAGCCTCACTGAGATATGTAGTTGAAAAGGGAGAATTTAATAACCTTTTCAAATAATTGTAGCTATTTAATACGACATCAGCACTTGACATGTTTTAGTATCTTAGAGGTTTGTTGTAATGTGGAATCTGAAGCCATATCAATTACTTTTCTTACTATGTAACCTTAAAAATCTATTTGTTTATTTTGCACTATGAATGGGTCTTCTACACATGCATGATTTTGTAATAGCTTGAATTGATCATTTACAAAATATTTGTTCTCTGAATTATACAGATATTCCAAGTTGACACATTTCCTTCTATAATATCAAAGCATCATATTTTAAATATCTCCACTAATTTCATCCAAAGAGTCGTTAAGAGTGAGGAAACTGTGCATGCTCACAATGGAGTATATGTTTTCTAAAATTCTAAATTTTGCTTAAAAGCCCAATTTTTATCATAGGCAACAAATGTTACAAATTGACAGTTTATTGAGAAATGGCTGTTAAAAACTGAAGTCTGATAACCATAGCTTGTCTGTGAGTCTTCGTTCAAGTAAAAATGCTGCTCCATGAAAAAAGTGGTGGTTAATTCAGCTCTCAACTTTAAAAATCAAACAAGCATTTTTCTGTGAAATAATTATTATACTTCAAAATTCAGTGTAGGTGTTTTCCATGTATAACGATAAACCTATTACATATTAATGAGTTTGTTTCTTCACAAGGAATTCCAAAATGGTAAGCATTCAAGAGTCAAGATTTAATAAAAGTAATAATTTGTACTGTTTCATGAACATTCTTAATGAAACTTGATATTCTTTCTGTGTTACTTTGAGTGTGTGGCGGTGAACAATATAATGGCTATTGGCAGAGTTTTTGCCCTTGCCTTGCTCTATGTTGAGGTGCTAGAAATTTTACCCAGCATTACTCTTGAGCTATCAGTTCAAATGTCAACACAATAAAAAGGTAATTAGTGCATTACTATTTGTATAAAAATAATTTTGATATTTTAGAATTATTCTTATCATATTGATATTTGATTACTTTATAATATTGTGTATTGTCTCTAGACAACATTTTGAGAACCACTGCTCTAAACTGAGATTCACCCACTGGGGTTAGAGTTGAATTAAGCGCCCTGGGAGCATATTCACCCATCAGCTGAACAAGCCTATGGTTCTGTTAACAGGAACTATGGCATGATTGATGAGCAAGCTACTATTGACAACATTGTATGCCATGGTTTATACATTTAAGATAAGCTTAGTTTATTAAGTGAAACTATTTTCTGTCAAGTGAAATAAGCCCTATGCCTGTCTGTAAAGTGAAATTTGAGAGTGGAAAACGTACATAGTATGTCTTACATATTGCTATAAATTCAATAATTTACAACCTTATTCCATTACTGGTTAGATCTATTTTAGTATTATTCCTGATTTCATTACTTACTAACTGTGGCTTTAGGTAAGTTTTGCCTCTTTAGGTCTTAATTTTGTACCTTTAAAGTGGATACCTTGTAACATGTTCTACTACATGGTTATAGATAAGTATATTCTATTTCTAGCTAGAAAATAACTTCGTGCTCAGAGTGCTTACGCTGAAGTCAAAAAATTGGAAGAAATATTTCTTTAATCTTGATAAGAAGCCTAATGGAGACACCAGTAGTTGCTGTTAGCATACAATTTAACAAACCTTACCTTCTATTGTATGCTACCTTTGTACTTACCTGCTGTGGGTGTAAGAATATATTTAACTTCTGAGTGATTTGTGTAATAATTTCCCTTAGAAGTTAGCAGCATATTCAAGGAAAGACTTTTGTGTCTAATTTTATTTGAAATACGTGTTTCCAATTTGGTTTTTACTGAGAAAAAAAATAGTGTCTCTTCCAGAGAACACCAAATGACCTTTAAAAATAAAATGACAGAAGAACTATGTGTGCTCAATGAAATTTGCATACTTTCATATTCAGAAATTAATTCAAGGGAGGACTCTTAAGTCTCAAACAACCTTAGTATACTTTAAGAGCCCAGAGATGAAGCATTGGGAAGTGTATTTCAACTAAAATAAGATAAGGAGATTTAAAAAAAATTAACCTTTATAGAATCTAGTAAACTGCCCAAGCTCTTCTCTATTTCTTTTATCTGTTCAAATTTGTTTCATTCTTTAAAGTGCTGGTTTGAATCCTTCCTCTTGTCTGCCATTTATCCTACCTTCTCCAAGCCTCAGGAATTTCATTTTCCTCTGGATACCTACCTTCTGTACCAAATATTTTAACATTTTATTCCATTGCATATTGTCGTTTCATGACTTTTAGTCTTGTTACTTGGATTACAAGTTTCTTTTGGTAAGAAATTATAATGTATAGGTCTTCTATTGTTCACCATTGCTTAACACAGTGATGAGCACATAGTGGGTACATAGTGAATATTTGTTGCTTGTTTTCAACTCTTTATTATAGAAAACTTGAAAATAATATAATGAACCCATGAATCTATCACCAGTTTCAACAATTTATCAACTTATGACCAATTTTATCATCTCATTTGTATCCCTACATAGTTCCTATCCCTGGGTTGTTCTGAAGCACATGCCTAAGATCTTATCATTTTATCTGCACCCACTGACCAGCACTGACTGTCCGACACACCCCAGTGAGATGAACCCAGTACCTCAGTTGAAAATGCAGAAATCTACTCGTCTTCTGTGTTGCTTACGCTGGGACCTGGAGCTAATGCAACTTTTAATCAAAGTCACAGCTGACTTTTTTTGGTGCAGAAATTGAAAATATGAGCCAAAAATGTATATGAAAATGAAGGGACCCAGAATAGCCAAAACAATTCCAAAGAAGTGTAAAATTGGTAGACATAGTTCAGGATTTCAAACTTTACTAAAATTCAAGAGAGTATGGTACTAGCATGAGAATAGGTATGTACATCAGTGAATATAACTGAGAGTCCAGAAATAAGCCCTTCAATTTTCTCTTAATTGATTTTCAATAAGGGTGCTAAGACCATTCAATAAGGAAAAATAGTATTTTCAATGAATGGTACTGACACAACTAGAAATCCAGATGCAAAAGATTGAAGTTAGACCCCTTCTTCTCACTAATCAAAGATTAAATCAAACTAGTTACCTAAACATAAAAGGTAGTACAGATACTTCTTAATTTACAATGGGGTTGGATTTCAATAAATCCATCATGAGTTGGAAATATCATCAGTTTAAAATGCCTTAAATATATCTTACCTATTAAACATCATGGCTTAGCCTAGCCCACCTTAAATGTGCTCAGGACATTTACATGAGCCTACAGTTGGGCAAAATTATCTAACACAAAGCCTATTTTATAATAAAGTGTTGAATATCACATGCATTAATGTATTGAATACTGTATTGAAAGTGAAAAACAGAATGATAATACGGGCACTCTGAAATCACGGTTTTTACTGAATGCATATGTGTCAAAAAATGTTAAGTCAAACCATTGGAAGTTAGAGACAGTCTGCACTATAAAACTCAGGAGAAAACAGAGGAGTAAATCTTCATTATTGTGAGTTAATACTTCTTACATATGACACCAAAAGCAAAGCAACAAATTTTAGAAAATACATAAATTGGATGTCATCAAAATTAAAAACTTTTGTGCTGCAAATGATACCATCAGGAAAGTGAAAGAACATTCCACAGAATTAGATAAAATATTGGTAAATTATATATCTACCCAATAAGGAAATTTTAACCAGGATGTATTTTTAAAACTCTTCCAACTCAATAATAGAAAAATAAATAACCCAGTTAAAAATTCAGCAAAGGTTCCAAATAGACATTTCTCAAAAAGATATAAAAATGCCCAATAAGTACGTGAAAATATTCTCAACATCATTAATTATTAGGGAAATGCAAATTTAAACCTTAATGAGATACCATGTCACATTTTGTAGAATGTCTATAACAAAAAACACTGACAGTAACAAATGTTGGTGAGGATGTAGGAAAATTAGGAGCCATAATTCATTCATGGGAATGTAAAATGGTGAAACCACTTTTGAAAACAGCTTGTCAGTTCCTCAAAACGTTGAATATAGAGCTACATGTGAACTGGCAATTCTACTCCTAAATATATACCCAAGAGAAATACAAAGACATATTCTCAAAATCTTGTACATGAATTTTCAAAGAAGCTTTCTTCATTGCAGCCCCAAAATGGATAACATCCAAATGTCCTGCAAGTGATTAATGGATAAATAAATGTGGTTTATATCCAAAATATAAGACTATTCTACAATAAAAAAGAATGAAGTACTGACACATGCTATGGCATGGATGAACCTTCAAAACATGCTAAGTGAAAAAATCCAGTTACAAAAGAGAACATATATAGTATGATTTCATTTTATATGAAATATCTAGAAGAGATAAAATAGAGACAGAAAAGTGGATTATTCATTGACTAGGTCTGGGACAGGATATAGAGTAGTGACAAATGACTGCTAATGGGTACCAGGCTTCCTTTTGCAGTGATAAAATGTTCTAAAATTAAGATGCAGTGATGGTTGCACAACTGTGAATATACCATAAATCATTGAATTGTACACTTTAGATGGGTGAATTTTGTGTTATTTAAGTTATATATGTAATTATATCTCCATAAACTGTTAATGACTTTTATATGTAGATTCATATGCAATTAGATACATTTTTGAATTTTCTATCCTTTTCTATTGATCCATTTAATCACAAATACTATACTGTTTTAACTGCAGAACTTCATACTATGTCTTAGGGTCTGCTATGCTTAGTTGGTCCTCATTGCATATATTACTGGCTGGAATGTTTTCTGGCTATTCTTGCTTGTTTACTTTTCCATTTGAATTTCATAATCAGTTTGTTGCACTCCAGAACAAACCAAAAAATCCCATTAATGTTTTTTTGTTGGTATTTTATTAAATTTGTTTGTCTTGCGGAGTAAAAAAACAGATATATAAATCTTTTGTTGATTTTAAGTAGCTGATGCATACTGAGTAACATGTTTTAGCACAATAGAAGGAGGGTGAATTTTGTATACATGTAGCTTCAGGTTTCAGTTTGCTCCGTCATTAAACATGCAAACTTGAACAAGTTGATTATTTTCTCTATACTTGAGTTTTCTCATTTAGAAAGTAAAAGTAATAATACTCAAGATGCTGGTTGTTAGGAGAATTAAATCTTCACAAGTGTATGCGTCTTTTTCTGTTCTTTTTCTTTTTTCTATGATACATTTCCAGTGCTAGAACAGTGTCTGCTCCATAGTGGAAGCTTAATAAATGAATGAAACATCTATTAAAGTTCTCAGCATATATTGGGCAATAAAATGTTAGTGCCTTTTAAAAATCTTTATTTTACGAACAATGCCAGCGTCAAATTTATAGTTGTATGTTAAGCAATTTCCTTTGGCTTTTCATATTATTGAAATATTTTGGATAAAAGCTAAGACTGAACATTTTTCTCTGTTGTATCTATTTTATTTATTATTTTTATTTATTTATGTATTTATTTATTTATATTTATTTTTTGAGATGGGGTCTTGCTATGTTGCCCAGACTGGTCTCAATCTCCTAGACTCAAGCGATCTTCCTGTCTCAGCCTCCCAAATCACTGAGTGTTCAGGCTTAAGCCACTGTGCTCGGACTCTCTATGATGTTTACAATGACATTTTGATGTGATTGAATATGATTTTCTAAAGTTCATGTTTTAATTTCATATTTTCTTTAGTTTTGTACAAATAATAGCACTATGTAGTTGTATTCCAGAAGCAACTCATGTAAATAGTACATTAAGAGTGGACTCACAGGAATAATGAAAAGGCAATAAGTCATATCTGTATCATCGACATGCATGATGCATGTTAACACGGTGGGGGATTTGCAGCTGGAAGAAAATGCCCTGAACAGACATTTGTATTACTTTGACTTGTTTATGAGTGAGATCATGTTTGTTATTAAACAGTAAAATTTACATAGTAAATGATTGCAAAACAAACAAACAAATCCAACCCTGAAAAACATTAATACTCTGTGAATTGGTAGCGAGAGTAGAATGAGAAAATGACTAATGCACCTGTGAACAGATTCTCAGCAGTGGTAAAATTAAGTTTTAATTGCTGTCTCTCTCTCTCTCTCTCTCTCAATAAATATTCCCTCTCACAAAATGAGTATGATATATATTTAGAACATTCTATATAAAGAGAAAATATAGAATATTTTAAATATATAAAATGTAAAATATTTATTTAGAATAATTTAACATATTTAGAATATTCTAAATAAACAGAGGGAGAATATAGAATATTATATATGTGTATATGTAGTGTGTGTGAAAGAGAGACAGATTGTTAAATTACAATAAACACGGTTTATCTTTGTACAGATAAGTGCAGGGTAGAAAAATTCATGTTGATTTATTGATAGAAGCTCTAGCTTCTGACAGTAATTGCTGGAACATCTGGCATCCTTAATAATCCAAGAAGTTTGGGGTACTATGTGTGTATTTATAAAAACAAGATTGTCTTCCTTTAATTAACTGGAACAGTTCTCCTAATGGTGTCATGGAGGAATACCTAAACTAGTTGTAAAAATAACTATTTTTTTTCTCAAAATGTCAAGGTTGTTTGTACAGGAACCAACACTAATTGGCTTAAAGATAAGCTTCCCTCCTGGCCTTGGCTCTTCTGTTATAAAATATTTCCTTCAAAATTCCCTCTTTTCATCTACATTGTTTTGGGGGGATTATTGTTATAATGGCACATACATATGATGAGATGCAAGTCTCTCTATATAATTGTGGTGTAGTAGAATGTGGAGACTTTGAAATCAAGGAAAAAATCAAATTTGGTATTATTTTTTATTAACTGAATGGCTGGGGCCAATCATTTAATTTCTCTAAACCTCAATTTCTTACTAAGGAATGGTGCAGAAACTTCATTGGTGCATATAACTTCATTGGTGAATTCTACATAACATTTAAAACAGAATTAATACTAACCCTTCACCAACCCTTTCAAACAATAGAAGAAGAAAGAATACTTCCTAGCTCATTCTCTAAGGCCACTATTATTACCCTGACACCAAACCAGACAAAAACAGCACAAGAAAACGATAAAAAATCTCTTATATAAATGCAAAAATCTTCAACACTATACTAGCAAACCAAATGTAGCAAAATACAAAAAGGATTATATACCAGGGACAAGAAGTATTTATACTATATAAGGTCAGATTAACATAGAAAAATCAATTCATGCAATATACCCTATTAAAACCCACAGAATGGGGAAAATATTCATAATCTATATGTGCGACAAAGGACTAATATTCATCCAGTGGGCCTCATGTTCTAGTCATTTATTTGCCTGTCCTCAGATAAAAAGTTTCTTATAGCTTGCTTGCAGATTTTGCCTTTCTCATGCTTGTCTTGTGTAATTCCAACAACTATGAAATGCACTATCATCAAATAGCATATAATTCCCTATATAAATGGACCATGACTTGGGGGAATTGATTTTAAGTTTTGTCAACACAGAGTGGCTATCAAAGTACTGAGACTCATTCTGAGCCTTCTTTAGCCTGTTTTACACCAACAATGACCAAGCTGAGAATTATATCAAGAACTCAATCTCTTTTACAATAGGTGCAAAAAAATAAAATACCTAAGAATATACATAATCAAGAAGGTGAAAGACCCCTACAAAGAGAACTACAAAACAATGCTGAAATAAATTATAGATGACAAAAACAAATGGAAATATATCCCATGCTCATGGATTGGAAGAATCAATATCATGAAAATGACCATATTGCTTAAATTGATCTACAGATTCAATTCAATTCCTATTAAAATATCAACACCATTTTTCATAGAATTAGAAAAAAATTTCTAAAATTCATATGGAACCAAAAGAGAGTCAGAAGAGCCAAGGCAATCCTAGACATAAAGAACAAATCTGGAGGCACCCCATTATCTGACTTCAAATTATATGACAAGGCTGTAGTAACGAAAACTGCATGGTAGTGGTATAAAAGCAGATACATAGATCAATGAAACAGAATAGAGAACCTAGAAGTAAAGCCAAACACTTCAGCCAAGTGACCTTTGACAAAGCATACAAAAACGTAAACTAGGGAAAGAGCACCCTATTCAATAAACGGTACTAGGAAAACTGGATAGCTACATGTAGAAGAATAAATCTCAATCCCTGTCTCTCACCATATACAAAATTCAGCTCCGGATAGATGAAAAGCTTAAATCTAAAACCTGGACCATAAAAACCCTAGAAGAAAATCTAGGAAAAACCCTTCTAGACACAGGCAAAGACTTCATGATCAAGAACCTCAAAGCAAATGCAACAAAAATAAAAATAAATAAATAGGACCTAATTAAGCTAAAACACTTTTGCACAGCAAATAATAATAATCATCAGAAAACCCACAGAATGGGGAAAAATATAATCTATACATGTGACAAAGGACTAATATTCATAATCTGCAAATAACTCAAGCAAATCAGCATGATAGAAACCATCCCATCAAAAAGTGGGCAAATGATATGAATAGGCATTTCTCAAAAGAAGATATACAAATGGCCAACAAACATAGGAAAAAGTGCTCAATATCACTAACCATCAGGGAAATGCAAATTAAAACCACAGTAAGATACTTCATACAATTCATTAATGTATCCAAAAACTACTTCTACCCCTACAGCTATCAAAATAATAAAATAAATTAATAAATGAGGAATGATGGTTTGGATCATAAAGGGCATGTTCATCTGTGGGACCGGCAAAGCAAAAAAAATAACATGAAGTCAATAATAAACAAGTTACAATTAGAAACTGCAACCTTATACCCAAATGCAAAAATGAGGGTTAGAGTAGTTATGCATATATTTTCCTTGCTTTATTATGATGATATACATGTACATATTGATGAATCTTTCCATCTCTTTTTCCCTAATATTTAATATAAGGTGTATTGGTACATGTGAATCTTATAATCAACCTTTAATAATATCAGCCTCATCCACTTTAAGTAGCAAAATATCAAAAGGGGATTGTAATTGTACTGGAAGATCAATAAGCATTACTTCAAGATGAAAACAGTGACTTATAGGATTTGGGATCTTCCCTTCTTTGGAAAATAATGAATGTATCTTATACAAGGGACAGCTACATTAGGTAGGTGGAAACATGTTGTTTCTGTTTCAGTTTGTCAGTTTAAATGTGATTGAAGGATGTGTGTCAACACAGAGTGGCTATCAAGGCAATGAGACTCATTCTGAGCCTTTTTTTTTCCTGTTTGTTTATCATAAGGGGTACTACTGACCTGTGAAATGGAAGAAAGTCACGCTTTGGAGATGAAGACAAAGTCATCGCATCTGATTTTGTTTTCTGTCTACCTAGCAGGATAAAGCCCTACTTGCTCATGTCCTTTCCAAAGATGCGAATAAATGCAGCGCATCTAAGCCTTCTCCAGGACCTGAAGTCCAGCCTTCCAGCCAATAGCTATTTTCTGTGCTTCAACACTTGCCAGCACTTGGAACCACATATGCCTTGGCCAACCCAAGGGAGAATGGGGCTGCTGCTATGTGGAGTGAAAGCCCTCCGGTTTGTAGGTTTAATGGGACTTGTTACAAAAGAGTTTTCAGATAGCTGTATCCATTTAGGAAATTAAGTTCAGTGTGCTCTTCAGCTACCAGTGACGTGGTCCCTGATTCCTTATTTGCCTGTCTTTGGGGAGCACAGATTTGGTTAAACAGCTGGAAAAAAAGAAGGCAGGTACAATTAACAAGTAGCTGGCATATAGCAGGCAGCTGTGGTACAAAAATACAGTAAGATACAGACCAGTATTCTGTTTTCTCTCTTCATTTTCACCCTGTAATCCTCCTCATCAGATCCCATGGATGGGAGCTTTTATCACTTAAAGGAGTGCAAAATCAGAAATGAAAGGAAAAAAATAATGATTATAAAAGAAGCTAATAAAATAAAAATTAATAGTCCAGAAAAGATTTGAGGGGAGGTGGAATCTAGCAGAACCAATTTTTTCTTTGTCCTTCAAATACATAAAAGTCCTCTGAGATGGGATTAGAAGAAAATTTAAGGAAACAGTTTGATGCCGGCACATGTATGCATATTGGGGTAGAGGGTGGGGGCTGTGCCATCCTCTTCCTCAGGCCTAACATAAAGAATAATAAAATAATGTGTGGATCTGAGAGTAAAGAGGACAAGTGCCCTGCTGCCGTCTTGTTTGCCTTGAAAGAGCAAATCTCAAGGAGTGCTTCCTTTTCCTCAGTGGTAGAATAAGGCCATGCTGCCTCAGGGCTTAGGTGTGGTCCAAGTGAGCCTCAGAGAGCCCACACCCTCACCTGGCCAATTAAACAGCTTAACACTTTTCTTGTTTGGCTATTTGGATACGGCATTGATTACTGAAAGATGGAAAGGGTTCCATGAAGTGGCCGATTGGGTGGCGTGGATGGTGAGCTGGCAGCCAGGTGGTGGGTGTTGCTTCCTTGTGGGTTGCTGAGAGGGGAAATTCAACACTGAGAAGTGGGCAGGACTCCCCATTCATTTCCCACCACTGAATACAGCTGAGAATCAGCTTTGGGAAGAAATCCCTATAACTGAGTTTCAAACTTAAATGATGAGAAAATACTTTGAATGGTCTACTTACAAGTGACTCGATTAGATGGAAATTCAAAACAGAAACCAAGTCCTTGTATAGGGAAACAAAATTAAATATCTGCACACCTAATATATCAGCAAATATATGGTGTGGTTATAATTGCATTCTGTTTCAATTATTCTAATGAATCTCCTTTTGTTTTAGTGAGAGATGGGAGAAAGTGCTATTTTTACTTTTAGCAAATGCAAACGTTATCTCAGCACTGGTGGGATTGAAGGGGGGTCGGCGTTAAGTCTCTTGAATAGAGTTTCTCAAAATACCAGCATAGCATGCAATTCTAATAAGTAATACAACTATTTTAAAAGAGGTTTTGTAATTGGGCTTTAAAAATTGTTTCATATGTTTTAAAACACATATTACTATTCAACAGAGATTTTTTTACTTCACAATTGACTTACTTCTTCAATTTGTCTAATAATAAGCTGATAAAAATGCTAACAATCATATGGCTACTATATATTATCTATATATTAGTTAACTTTAAGACAAGAAAGTTACTTTCTGTAAAAAATACATATACATCATATATATTATTATTATCCTTACTATTCCCATTATCAATATTTTCATGATCTTCCTTCCCAGCCCAGGTGATTTGAAAGTACAAATTATTTCTTTGAAAATAACTTTTTTATGAGAAAACATATGGAGAATTTAATAAAATAAAACAAAACTAGCATTTTCCTAAGGAATTTGTAGAGCAGAAGCTTCCCTTCAAATGCTGTTTTCACAAATGACTGAAAAGTAGTTGGTGTTCTTCAGCTTCTATTTTATCTTAAACAAAGTAAGACAAACGCTTTATCACATTATTTTCACTTGTTTTCTCACTGTAAGAACATTTTATTAGAGTTTCTTCTTCTGACGAATATGTGATTTTAGAATGGCTACGGAAGCCCAGATCCCTCATTATTATTTGTCTGTAAACTGTTAACTAAAAAGAGTTTCTTGAAGTGAGCATCACACAGCAACCTCCTGGAGAGAGGAAAGTTTGCCCAGAAAGCAACTTGTGGTTTTTAGAAACCATGTCTGCACCTACAATGTAAATTCAACCTGTCATTCCAAAATTACAGTCCCTTGAGACCGTAATTTACAAGGAAAAATGTTTTACTTTAACTCACATTAAAACCTCCTTCTATGACAGAAAGATAATTATAATAATGAACAACATCCCATCTCTGCCCTTCAGTCGTTTCAGTAGAACATGTAAGCGTATGCGCTACACTAGCTCTTGATCACTCTGCCTACAGATGAGGTTCTTTTCCATTTTTCAATCACTTAGAGACATAAATTGCACATAATACTTGGTACAGATGAAGAAGATAAGCTGTATTGGATCCATTTTTAACCACAACGGAAGGTTACTTATAAACTGGTGGCACATGAGGGAGAATAAATGATCTTTATTAAAATGAAGGGAATTGCATACTTCTAAATCTTAAATAATTCCAACATTGCAGAAAGCAATATAATCCCTTGGCAAATCTTGATAGATTATTTATGCTTTGGAATAGAGTCATCCATGTGTACGACCATCCTTGATTAATAATGAATGTATATTCTGGATGATCATAGCACAGTATTGTGTTACATAGCCGGCACCAATCGTTTGGAATAGAAGCAGCAAATGTGGCTACTACTCTGTAATCAAAATAGAACAGCAAATAATGGCTCATCGAAGGAAAGTGTACAATATAATCGTGACTCTATTTATTGGCCTTATATAATGAAACACAGAAAAAGCCAGTCTAGATTCTGCTGATTGGTTTTAAGATAACCTTATTGTCATCCCCTTAAAGAGATGACCATGTTAGGTAGGTTTTAAAGGGGGCAAACGGACACAAGAAAATGAGGAATTTAACTCAACAAAATCAGGGTAATCATGAGTTGATATTTCGAACCCGTTCAGACTGCATTCCTCTCCTTTTTGTTCTCTTCAAGAATGCTGCCCAGGCTCTCTGACACCTTGCATCTTTTTATCAATGGTTATTGCAGAGGACATATTAAGCTGACCTCAGAGTTTGGGTTTGGATTTATCTTATCTTCTGTTCACCATAGACACTTCATATGTAATAGACAACATCATCTGTAATACCTCGTCTGACCTTCTCTGAAGGTTTTTTGTGGCTGAGGTATGTTCAGATAATCAGAGCTGGAATTCCCTGTATTTACTCTGACCATTCCCTGTATTTACTCTGCATGATCTCTACAACCTTAGTGTATCCCTATCTATGAATGTAGGTCACGTGCAGAGGAGTGCAGGCACCTACCCTGGTATTCCTTATGCAAGAACTCAGTTGCATGTTGATGTGAAAGAAAGCATTCACATAAGCCAGGCCTGATGGCCTGTGCCTGTAGTTCCAGCTACTTGGAAGGCTGAGGGAAGAGGACTCCCTGAGTCCAGAGGTTTGAGGCCAACCTGGGCCTACTGAAAAATTCTGTCTCTTAAAAGACAGAGAGAGAGAAATGGAGAGAGAGAGAGAGGTCACTTATGCATTGATAATATTAAAGGACCACAAGTTCTGTAGAAAGATGAGAAAAAAACACACTGAACTTTAGGAAAATGTTGAATCTTTGAGTTCTGTCTTTCTATCTTCCCTCACAATGTCCCTGCAACTATTGTAAGTGGATTTTGTTATTGTGAAGATGAAATAAAATGGAAGTAAAAGTAGATTGCAAACGTTGTTTCTATATGAACGAGGCTAAACAAATATTATCCATTACAAAATGTATTCCTTAGAGCTAATCATGAGATATGAAATGGCTTTGTAATGGTTTTGTATCCCAAACCTCTAAAGTTAGAATAGTTTCTGCTTTTACCAACTTAACCTTCCAATTAGGTGGCATATCTGACTCGATTTGAGAAATCTTTATAAGGAAGTTGAATAAAAAATTTGTTGAGAAGTGAAAAATATAACTTTCTCTTTGATTCCCCAAATACGTTTTGGAGATGCAATAGAAAGTAAGAAAAGAGCCCAGTGCAGGAGTCACTGAAGGCTTAGTCTCTCCCACAAGCCTTCATTTTCTCTCTGTGTTGTCTTCCATTCACAGGAGTCTGGAAGAGGATCTATGCTTTCCTCCACACCTTCCTGACTCACTGAGTGTCTATATCCTCAGAAAAAATGTGTCTCAACCATTTGTTGCTCCCTCTGCACTTCTCTTCACACACTATTTCAGACAATAATAACGCTTTATAAATGCTTTTTGATGATAATGCTTTGTAAGTGGTACAATGGATTAGGAGTAAAGAGATATGACTTCTAATATCTTCCTCTGATTCATTTCTTTTGGAAATAGAATTTTCATGTATCACTTTTGTGTAAGAAGTGGGGGGTAAAACTTTATTTTAATGCAGTTGCATACGTGTGTGAGTGTGTGTGTACGTGTTTGTGCATGTTTAAAACGTGCATCACATTTTCAATGCCAAAATGTCCAAGCATTATTTACTTTAATGGTGTGATTTTAAGGGGACTGGTGTTACATATAAAAACCAGATGTGGCCGGGCATGGTGGCTCACACCTGTAATCCCAGCACTTTGGGAGGCTGAGGCAGGTGGATCACGAGGTCAGGACATCGAGACCATCCTGGTGAACACTGTGAAACCCCATCTCTACTAAAAATGCAAAAAAAAATTAGCCGGGTGTGGTGGCGGGCACCTGTAGTCCCAGCTACTTGGGAGGCTGATGCAGGAGAATGCATGTGAACCTGGGAGGCGAACCTAGTGAGCTGAGACTGCGCCACTGCACTCCAGCCTGGGTGACAAAGCGAGACTCTATCTCAAACAAACAAACAAACAAACAAAAAACAGATATTTTGTTGTTACCCAGATATTTGAATTTTTATCTTTTTTATTTCTTTTAAAGTTTTATTTTTTCACACATAGAAAGAGGTCCTATAATCCCCCAGATTTAAAATGTATCTTCTGTTAATAGAAATTTGCAAAGTATAGAAAAAACTGGCCTTACAACCAATTTTCAAATGAAGTTAAACTTAATTTTTCCATTCTTAAAAGAGAGCATGGTGTCTATGGATAAGTGAGGTTTGCTTGCAGCTTCAGACCCATGGTCTGTCTAGCCATTTTCCATGAAAGTGCAGTCTTGAGAGGATTAAGAAAGGCTGCCTGACTACTAGAGACATTGCCATGACAGAGGCAGTAACCTCTCTATGCCTCTGTTTCCTCCTCTGTACAATGAAGATAATGTTTACTTCCAAAATTTATTGTGAAGATGAGTTGAGCTAATATGGTAAGCAATCTTGCTTGACATTATCAAACATTCATTAACATTAAATGTAGATACCACACTCAACATTCCAGTTGTGTTCTGAACATTCTTCTTTTAGCAACCAATTTCAATACTTTCATCTGTGAATCCACATAAACCTTTTGGAATGGTATCTGTTTTCCCTAGTACCACTGGTAAAGGAATGAGTGCCTCAGTTTTACGACTCTCCATTATTTGTAGGACTTTCCAAAATCCCAATATCTCCTCTTGTTCTTACTACTCTTGAATATGGCAAACTGCCTAGTTCGGCATTTCCTAGGTATCCATTCAGTGGACCTAGTGTTCTAGTCATTTCTTTGCCTGTCCTCAGGTAAAAAGTTTCTTATAGATTGCTCACAGATTTTCCCTTTCTCATTCTTGTCTTGTGTCATTCCAACAACTATGAAATGCACCATCAGCAAATAGCATGTAATTACATATATGAATGGACCATGACTTGGGGGAATTGATTTTAAGTTTTGTCAAAATGTAAAAAGATCTCCATGAGCAACTTTTGAAAAACATAGCAATGAAGACCCAGCTCTAACCTCAAGAGACTGGAATTTAATGGTACTCCTTTTTCTTACAAAATAGCCAAAGGTCTTTCAGAACCACACAATAAATGTCTGGGAAGGCCAGTACATTAAAAAACATAATAAGTGAGTTTCTTTCCTCTCCTTCCTTTAATGTACAGCTAAGGTGCTTTGTCAGTTGATTAAATCTCTAACGTCTGCTGCCCTTAGTGCCACCCAGAGAGAACATTGTAAAAACCTTCCTAGAAATTTTCCAGACTTGAGACTGGCTTTATTTCTAGGGTTTTCTCAAATGCACAGATCAAAGTTTTGGATTTTTTTTTCCTTTTTGAATACAAATCAGTAGAGTTTTTGACTATGAAAAAGCCATCTATGTCATATAAAGTAGCAACAAATCAAAGGATATGATGTCTGCAACCAGGTAATTGATGAGAATATGGGTCCTTAGGAACATTCGTCAGTGTACCGTACTATAGTTGCACTTTCCAATGTTTGTATCACATCATAGCCACAGTATCTGTTAGCCACTTATTTTATGTTTATGGAGTTTATATCTATGTAATATGTTTTGTAAAACATGGGAAAGCATTTCACTACATTTTAACTTGAGCACATTAGGGGGTAAGTATTAATGGGCAGAAACTCAAGTGAGTTGAGATTTTTTTGACCATTCACTCTTTTTTATTTAAAAACACTATAAAACTTATTTTAAAGGAATCCTGAATAGATATAGCCTCCAAAGAACTTCCACCATTGCAGAGGATATAGAACATCTATTGAAAGTAAGACACAAAATAAAAGATGTAAGTGCCAAAAGAAAGAGCTACCCAAATTGTAGGGAAATTCAGAGTAGGGAGAAATTATAGGAAACTTCACTGATAAGGAAATGCTGGAAGACTCAGTGAGGAGAGATGGAGCCATGACGTGGATATGTGGAGTCAGATGAAGGACACTGAAAGCACCAGAATAGTGTAATCAAAGGTAAAGATAACCTGTCATTTTATTTGAGAAGAAAGCAGGCAGTAATGGTCACCATGTTGTTGGGGGTCTTGAATGTCAGAGGAAAAAGCTTAAACATAACTCTCTAGTCAGTGGAAAGCCATTGAAGACCTTTGATGAAAACATTGGTGTGAAAAGATTGATAATTAATCTAGTGGTGCTGTTTAAAAAATATTGAATAAGCAATGGAGAAAAGAAGAACTTTAGGAGAAGTGAAGAAAGGAATGGTATCTTTGGTATTTTTTGTTGTTGTTGAGTATTTATGCTTCCTGCTTTGGTATTATCTCATTTACTATGTTACACTTAAAATATTCTTATTGCATTGGAAATTGAGGATCAGCACAGTTTTGTACATAAGGAAATTAAGGTTAAAAATTGAGAAGTAATTTGACAATGTGTGAAGCTTTGTGCTATGTGAGAAACAGCAAATTTCAAAGTCTTACAAAAGTATGTTCAGATCCTTGCTTTGCCTAGCTAACTAGCTTGGTGAAATTGTGGAATTTCTAAGAACATTAGTGACTCTCCAACCTGAAAAAAAGCTACCTTATGGGACTGATGTGGAGATTAAATGAGAGAACAGGAATGAAAGCCACTGATACAATTTAAATTTAACTTGTATCAGTGGCTTTAATTCGTCAAATAATTACTTGTTCAAGTTCACACAACTAGAGTGGAGTCAGAAGTCAGATCTACATCTTTTGCTGTTAAACCAGGCTCCCTTTGTATTTCACCACTCTGTCTGGTGAAGGCCTAGAGGATCAGAAATGAGGATGTGGAGCTTGGCAGGGGTAGTTGCAAAGAGGAAGAGAGGAAAGACACAATTGATATTAGACAGATAGGATTGCAAGGAATTGGCAAGTGACCCAATTAGTATTGGCAGCTGACCCAATTGGTATTGGAATGTGCCTTTTGCATGGACTTTTGTAGAGACTATGTTCTAGAACGTGTAATGGACACATTGATGATGCCAAAACCGTGCTGGCATAATATGATCACTGTGCATTCACATCAAATGTTCAATGATGGACACAGGCCAAGGGAGTTGTTAGGTTGTTTCTAGTTTAGTCTTCAGTGTTGCTTTTATGTAACTGAAAATTTATATCTTGTTTGTGACAAAATATAACTTTGAAAAAAGCATTTTTCAGATAATAGGGCGATTCCTTTCCTTCAGATTCTTCACTACTAGAAATCTGCAGAGTCTACTCTGCTCCATATGAAAGTCAGATGAAGGAAAGTGAGTTTTCCCAAACAATATATTTGACACCTGACTACGTTAAAACCGGAATGAAAAACTGGTATTCAATATGAATAAAATAGAAAAATTGATAATACACTGGCTTGTGATGTCAAGGACAGCCACCCTCTTTCACCCCATTCTACCCACTTTTGAAGCACAAAACTGCTCATATTGCAGGAAATGATCTTGTACATCAAATCCACAAATTGTTCAATCGCATTTTCTTTGCTTTTAGAGTCAAGTTGCAGCATATTATATGCGGTAATTTGGTGTACTTGGGAGAAATGTCAGCTTTCTCCACCTGTGTCCACTCCATTACACAAGCAATGCTGCTCTCACTGCACCAAGGAAAATAATTTATCACATTTCCCACCTCCAAGGTGGCTGGTGAAGGCTTCAGCTGTACTGTGAAGGTTGACAGGGGCCAGTAGGTCTAGGAGAAGGGGCAGGAAGGGCTAAGATCCTTCTCTCCTTCACATGGGTGCCTTCAAAGGGAGAAGCCAGCCCAGCTGTTAAGAGAGATTGTTTGCGGGCCGGGCGCGGTGTCTCACGCCTGTAATCCCAGCACGTGGAAAGGCCGAGGCAGGCGGATCACGAGGTCACAAGGTCACGAGGTCAGGAGATCAAGACCATCCTGGCTAACACGATGAAACCCCATCTCTACTAAAGATACAAAAAATTAGCCGGGCGTGGTGGTGGGGGCCTGTAGTCCCAGCTACTCAGGAGGCTGAGGCAGGAGAATGGCGTGAACCCGGGAGGCGGAGCTTGCAGTGAGCCGAGATCGTGCCACTGCACTCCAGCCTGGGCCACAGAGCCAGACTCCGTCTCAAAACAAACAAAAAAAGAGCTTGTTCGTCTACTGCATATTTATACTCTAAGTTTATTCAGAAATAAAGACATAGGGAGGGAGGAAGAATGGAAAGGAAGAAAGAAAAGAAGGAAGGAGGAAGAAAGAAAGAGAGTAAAAAAAGAGGAAAGATAGAAGACAATCTGAAGGAAGGAGCAATCTGACTGCAAACTGGCATTCCACTGCAACCTTGACTAATGAAGTTGTCAATTTACTACTTAATTTACTACCCTGAGATCGATTTATCCATCTGTGAAATGGATAAATAAAATAGCTTTATTTAAGATTCCTCAAAGGATGTTTCGATCACGTTAACAATGACTGACATTTTGCATAGCATTCTTTCTTGAGAAAAACAAAGTGCCAATGACATATTCTTCATAGACTATAAATTATCCCAGGAATGTAGATATTATATCAACTTTTCTCATCATCATCCAAACTCTTCTTTCATGAGAGGACCTCTATTTGATGGCATTTTAAAATTAAATTTCCAGCTGGGCACGGTGGCTCATGCCTGTAATCCCAGCACTTTGGGAGTCCAAGATGAGTGGATCACTTGAGGTCAGGAATTCGAGACCAGCCTGGTCAACATGGTGAAATCCCATCTCTACTAAAAATACAAAAATTAGTTGAGCGTGGTGATGCGTGCCTGTAATCCCAGGTACTTGGGAGGCTGAGGCAAGAGAATCACTTGAATCCAGGAGACAGAGGTTGCAGTGAGCTGAGATTGTACCACTGCACTCCAGCCTGGGCAACAGAGTGAGACTCCATCTCAAAAATAAAATAAAATAAAAAGAAAGTTAAATTTCCAAAGCAAAGATAAAAGTCCATGTGATTATTTCTATTTTAATAACAGGGACACATTTAAATTGTTTTCAAATAGGAGACAAGTGAAAATTCCATTTAGTCTTGAAAAATTGGCAGTCTTTACAAATGTACCCAGCATCCCTACCCTTCCCAAGTGACGCAAAGAGAATGCCACAAATCTAATATCTCCCTTCCATAGGAACAGTTTCTTTAAAAAATTGGTAAAAACAGTACGTTTAACTAACTCTACCTGCACTATTTTTAGTAGGCTCGTTTCTTATCAGTAGGCTGTTTTGTTTTCAGGTAGGACCAGAGATTTCAGAATATTTAATTTTCGTGTTTTCTTTATAATAGACTTATAATTTGCATGGCTTTGGTGTGACCAAATAACTCTGCAATGCAGAGTTTATTTGCTTCTTAAGTATTGACTAGTATACTTTAAATTGCATGCTCTTGTAATAAGTTATATGACCCATGCTGTGTGTGCATGTTGCATGTGCATATGTGCTTTTAAAATCAGGGTCCCTTCATGTTTTGTTTCTATATGATGCCTCAATTAAATGGGATAAGTTGACTAAAACTATTGAAAATCAGAGATATTTTTAAACAAATAAGACATTGAAACTTGTAAGTGATTTACGTTTATAGATTATCCAGTAC
Source organism: Macaca thibetana thibetana (assembly GCF_024542745.1). NCBI lineage: Eukaryota > Metazoa > Chordata > Mammalia > Primates > Cercopithecidae > Macaca > Macaca thibetana. The sequence goes on from NC_065579.1 coordinate 57,373,965, forward strand.
AAACATGAACCTTTACGTAATTTTTCTGTTTTATAAGAAATAATTTCCACATTAGAAAGTCCCCTTTAAAAAAGACTTTCAAAATAGAAAAATCTAGAAATTTAGGCACTTAGCAAAATAGAGAAGTGCTTCCTGAAATTCAAAGAAAGAATTAGAAACATTTTCTTAGACTTTGTACACAGTACTGATTACCATGGTCATATCAATTCAAGGTTATTTAATGGTAAACAACATGAAAAATTGACACAGTTCAATAAAAAATTATAAACAATTCCAGAGATACTCTGGCACTCTTTAGTGAAGTCCTATTATAATCTGTTTGACTTTGTTTTAACCTTCTACAGAATAACTGTAAGCATCTGTGTACCTATGTCTGAGGGTAGCTTTTGATGACTGATCTTAACAAAAGATTATGAAATCTCCTAAATTCTGTGATTATAAAAATGCTCCTCAATTCTGTTTAGATATGAATGAGGAAAAGGTAAAGGGCCAGTGCTATCATAATCATGACATCATGGCAATAAGTTTTAACGTTAATTAATTTATTCATTTAATTAGTTCATCAATTTATTTATTAAATGTTGAGTACCTAGCAGGTAGTAAGTACCTTCTAAATACTAAATATTTAAATATTAATATGGCACTTTGCATAATATTCAGAGGCTGGTCTAGTGGGAGTAAAGAATGTATGAAAAGTAACATAGATGATAAATGCCAAAAGAGAGATCTATCTGTACAAGGAGCCATGCAAACACAAAGAATGAATGGAGTTTGGCATGGGAGGAAGAGAGAAGGGGAGGACATGGCAGGATTTCCAGAGGAGATGTCATTTAATCTGGACCTTCCTTTTTCTGTTTAATAAAAGAAGAATAAAGGGCACTTAGAGAGACAAGCTAATCTGAACAAAGTCATGGCATACCAATTTTTAGGTACAGCAAATATTTTGATATGACCAGAATAGGTCAGATTAAGGAATATCAAGAAAAACAAGTTGGTTAGGGCTGGACTATGATGTGATATATTTTGTGCTGCACTGAGGAATATGTTTTTGCTCATATGGGCAATCAGAACCTATTAAGTATTTCAAACAGAAAATAAACATTGATGCATATGCATTTTAGAAAAGTAAAAAGAGTATATGTGTGGATTGAAAGTGAAAGACCTGGAAGCAGGAAATCTAGTCCAGAGAGACAAGTTCAGGTGGGTGATAGTGAGATCCCAAGTTAGACACCATTGTGTTAATAGAAAGAAGGGGAAGTTGTAGGAATTTCTCAGTGATCAACTGAACATGGCTGGGAAGAAGAGAGGCAGCCATAGACAATTGTTGTTTCTAATATCATAGGGATACAAAGGTTTTCATAAGTAAAGCCTATCATTTTTGTCCAAGAAAGTTACACGAGTAACTGAAAGAAAAATTGACTACTAAATTTTTTTGGTATGAAAGTAATTCAAGAAAAGAAGACGTTATTTATATTTTCATTTTAACCCATATTTATTTGGCCAAAATCTCTTTCAAAACAAGTGAAACACAAAAGTTCATCCTTCTTTAAAGAGTTCCAACTTTCAGAGTAATAGAGAGGCTGAGTCTAGAATGGTGATGATGTTGTTGATATTGGAGACAGTCATTTTAATATTATAGTACCAGCTCAAATAAAAGGCCAAATATACTGCTAAGTATCAGAGTTTTGAAAGAATGAGTCTCTAAGATAATAAAATTGAAAATATAGCTGATAACATACTGTAAATTAAGAATTAGAAACTAGGAAGAATGAATGTGGTGAAACTCCACCATTACACTTTATAATGCACAAGATGGTGCATACTGGAGTGTTTGATGAATGCCATAATATGAGTAAACTTGAAAAAGTGTTTTTTAGGAACAAGGATCTCACTGTCACCTAGGCTAGAGTGCAGTGATGTGATCATAGCTCACTGCAGCCTCAAACTCGGGGGCACAAGCAATCCTCTAGCCTTAACTTCTTGAGTATCTGGAACTACAGGTGCATGCCTCTGTGCCAGTTAAGTTTTTAAATATTTTTAAAGATGGGGGTCTTGCCATAGTGCCTAGGCTGGTCTAGAACATCTGGTCTCAAGTGATCCTCCCATTTCAGCCTCCCAGAGCACAGAGATTACAGGTGTAATCACCATGCCTGACCTGAGAAAACTCTAATTCAGAATTAAAACTTTATTCAATATTCTTAAAAATCCATACTCAGTAGAAATCTTATAAATGTTGTATCAATCCCCAAACTAGTACCTCTGGCCATGTTTCTATTTTCCTAACTCTTCAATTAGTACCATCTTTCTGTAAGCTCCATCTTATCCCAGTTTCTATCATGAGCCCATCATGGGTGAAGTATTATTACCATCTCAGCCTTTTTATCTCCATTCTGGGGAGGGTTAGCACAACCACAGTATTTAAGCCAGCGACATGTGAGCCTGGAGCCATCTCAGATTAGTCCCGTCAGCTGTGGACTAGATTCAGATTCAGAATCAAGTGCCTCGGCAATGATTACTTGTGTTGCTCCCAGAATTGCAACTCTTCCTGCTCTTTAAGGCTTATTCTCAGAAGTGAGCTTCTCATCTAGGTCCCTGTGTTCTTGTCATTCTCTCTTCTGGACTGCAGTGCTCATTCCCAGAACATGGAGCTGTGTCCCTGAACTCTATTTGGTGCCTGGAACTCTAATTCCCTGTGTCTAGACACCTGGGCAATGACCAGCAGCTCTTGCCCCAAGATCACGTGGGCTCTGCCCATCTACTAGGACCCATAACCCCCTACTAGGTGCCAAGTGCTTTTTTGAATTGTTCTCAATATGTTGGCACTTTCCCTTCTTCATGCCCTGCCACCCCAGGACTCCACATTGTTAACCTTCATGCTAGGTACAATCTTCATCCTTTGACTTGTTCCAGTTGATCAGGGATTTGCACCAGTCCTGGTCCTGATTCCCTTACCCTCGTTACTTTCCTTGGTTTGCTATGTGCAGACGTCATGCTTTATCCTATAGCCAAAAAGAAAATGAGCAAGTACAAAAAAAAGAGAGAGAGAACGAGAGCGAGAGTGAGAGCGAGAGAGAGAGAAAGGAGAGAGAGAGGAGATGGCTTTTAATAAGTTTAAGCATATAATCTGCTCTTCTTAATCCCACCCCACAGGACTAGGCCTGCAGTGACAGATTGCCAGGACACCCTCCTCTGACAAAATTGACCTTTTTTCATAGTCCAGGATGCAGTGGAATTATGGGGCTGTGCATGGAGCTTTTGTGAGCCCGGCTGCCACTCTTATCAAATGTGACAGGAAGCTCTGGCCCCTCATCCATGGCAAGGTGAGGCATGTGGGCAGCAGTCGCTCCATAGAAACGTACTGGGAAGCTACCTCCTACTTATAATCCTGGTTTTGCTTTATGGGGAACAGGTCTTTTCCATTTTAATCTACTTACACTTCTTCGAATGTTATTCAGGCCCAGTAAGGAGAAACAGCAACATGGAAGTTGGTTGTGAGAATAGACGAAGCCCACTTATCTCTCAATTAAGGAGACAAGGACTTGATAGCTAAAAATTGATATAGTTAGTTGGCAAAAAGATAGTGCATGTAAGTCTTGATCTTCTCTTAAATATATAAAGATAAGTAGGAGTCCTTGGAGAACATTTTGCATTCTTCTTCCTTCCTCAATTAACAGATAAATATATGTGACCCATCTGCTAACAATGTTTTCCTGGGTTAATTCTTATCTAAATGTGAAAAATTGTAATTATCAACAAAGCTGAAGGTCCCATTCATTGTTTTTAAATTACTTTTTAATTATATAATAAAACATGAATATATTATCTGTGTAAAAATTAAAATATTATACCTAAGGCTAAAGTGCTATCTGATCATCTCTATCCCATTTACTTTTGAAACTGTAAATTTATTTTTTGAGGTTAAGTATGTTTCCTCTTTACAATTATTGCTTAGTGTATCCATTTGGTATTTTACAAAAAATGTTTCTTAAGGACCTCTGGAAAGTTAAATATCCTTCAAGATTTTAAGTTTGCTATAGGTGACTCAATTTTGTTTGGTGATCCTGATAACTTGCTTATATGCAGCTCTGTGGGGAAAATGTCAGAAAGACAGAGGAAGAGGAGGTGACGGCCCACAGATGCATGTTGTATTTGGATTTCTCTCTAGAAGCAAATAAATTTGTGGAGGTAGTGCCTTTGCTAAGAAAAGTACACAGAGCCATTCAGTTGACAAAAATCTCAAGTTGACTATTGTATTAGTTTTCTAGGACTGCCTTGACGAAATACCACAAACTGGGTGACTTAAAATAACAGAAATACAATCTACTGTCTGGAGGCTAGAAGCCAAAATCAAGGTGTTGGCAGGACTGTTCTCCCTCTGAAGCCTGGAGGCCAATCTTTTCTAGTCTCTTTCTGGCTTCCAGTGTTTATTGGTATCTTTGGTCTTCCTTGGCTTGTTGCATTACTCCAATCCCCCATCTTCACATGAGTCTCTTTCCCCGGTGTCTCTTCACATCGTTTTCTCTCTGGGCATGTTTGTGTCTGTGTCCAAATTCCCTTTTTTGACAAGGACATTAGTTATATTGAATTAGGGCCCATCCTAATGACCTCATCTTAGCTTGATCATACCTGCAACAACCTATTTTCAAATAAGGCCACATTCTGAAGTACTTGGAGTTAGGACTTCAACATATCTTTTGGGAGTACACAATGCAACACATAACAAGTAGAAAAACAAAAACAAATAAATCAGTTGGTTATAAAAATAAAGTATTTTTATCTAACAAGAGAACCTGAGAGAAAGCCGGCCTTTAATTAAATAATAAAGGATTCTTTTCCAAAGGAGGGAAGCAATTCTGTTAAATCTGCATGAAATTAATTACGATTTTTAATGGGATTCTGATCTCTTGAAATTCATATTAAGCATTAAGTGATTGATACCTCAAAAGATTTAATGTTATGGAAAATAGAAAACCATTAAACTACATTATACTATAAAATCCTTGTGAAGAGTTACTATTCCATTACTCGGGTAAGAGTAACTTGTGAAGAGCTCAAATAAGTCTTTGCTAAAATGAATGTTGGCATTTGTTTTCTTCTGAAAAACTAAACTTAAAGGATGATATATTTTTATTTCAGAAGTTTATAGTAAATTATTAAATACGTAATTTAGTCTGTGAATTGGTTTCTGAAAAATTTGTGTTTCAGCACAAACTAGACAACAAGGTGAATGCACTGATAAAAGCCTGACAGATGTGAATGATGGATTCTTTGCATTGTCAATAAGGGATGGCACAGTACTCAGGTGTAAATGGCTGACTTCCACATTACATTTGGGTGTTGAGTTTACTATAAAGAAATCCTGACTGGCACACCAGCATTTGTTCTGGGTCCCATCAGTTTCACAAGTTGTGTTTTTTGTTTGTTTGTTTGTTTGTTTTAGCAATGCTTTGTCTAGACTACCTTACCAAGGAGCCTGGTCACTTTGAACACACTAACTGATACTATACTGGCCTCTAGTTTACAATAAACAGATTGCAAATATGTTCTCTGTCCACAACATGTGGGGTTTTCACACTGCCAAACCTCATGCCTAAATACAGAACTAAGTCAATTCTATCCTACATGTCCTGTAGGGTATGTAGCTTTCATTATGTCAAGTCATCCTTACTGGCCAAATCTGGAATTGTGTCCCACCTTTCTTAAATTCTTGCTCTCTTCTACCTCTTGTATTTATTTTTGGTTACCTGGCCCATGCCCTTAATCCTTCTTTTAAACCCTGAACACTCACTGTATATTGAATCAGAGTATTTAAGGGTTAATTTGTCTTATACACCATTTCTGTGGGAAGATATCTGCTGCATTCCAAACAATTTATAGATAGGCTTAAAATCACAGTCTGTGACTATGTTTTAAATTTTTGAGACTTTGATTGGAAAGTCATTCAATGTGAACAAATGGATACATGATTATGAGAAAGTATAATACAGCAACCAAAGAAACTTAAAGTTGGTCTATCAATGAACTCACTTTAATTGGATTTTGTTCTATAGTAATTGGAAATGAATAGCAAACATCTGATTAAAATGACTAAAAGTCTTTTACTTTGAAAAAAGAATTTGTGGCTGGGCGTGGTGACTCACGCCTGTAATCCCAGCACTTTGGGAGGCCGAGGTGGGAGGATCACCTGAGGTCAGGAGTTTGAGACCAGCCTGACCAACATGGAGAAACCCTGTCTCTTCTAAGAATACAAAATTAGCCGGGCGTGGTGGCACATGCCTGAGGCTGAGGCAGGAGAATTGCTTGAACCTGGGAGGTGGAGGTTTCGGTGAGCCGAGATTGAACCATTGTACTCCAGCCTGGGCAACAAGAGCAAAACTACATCTCAAAAAAAAAAAAAAAAGAAAGAAAGAAAAAGAAAAAGAAAAAAGAATTTGTTCGCCTAATCTTTCAGAAAAAAAAGAGAACCAAACGTAAAGGAGGCTATTCTGATGTGTCTCTGAAGATTTCTGAATGCCCTTTCCCTTTCCAATTTTTTTTTTCTTTAAGCTAGGATACCACCTACAATATTTCACTTAAGTGAGGCCTTCCTGGAAAGAGAAAGAGGGGCAAAAATCGTGGCTTGCAGATATCTTCTTCCAGCTAAGTGGAGAAGATAAATGGTGGGAGATTCTGAGGAACAGTTATTTTGATGTCCAAAGGCAAGATCTTGGATATTTGGCCGAAAGCAACCCACTTGCATACTCCCGCTTTTCCTCCCCAGGGAACTCCCATTTCCTGAAATATTAGCGATAGATTCCTTTTGTTCACCAGCACCCTCAGGAATCATTCTCATAGTATATATTAATTTACTTATCTTGGTTTCTTGAGTTAGATACAATGCTCTGGAATTTTGGTGATAGGTGGGGTGCCAAGTCGGGAAAGGATTAAGTATGAGTAAAAAATAGTTTTAGAACACTGACCATTTTAGAAGCCATCAGAGTAGGTTGGGGTCCTCAGTAGCAAAAGCTGAAGGCATCCCAGTGGGCCATATGAGGTACTGGGTCCAAGAGAGGGAGCGAAACCCAGTCGAAGCATCTTGCTGTCCTATCTGGTCTGCACCTTCCCAAGTGAGAATTCAGTGCAATTGCCCTTTGAGGAGAAGCAGATGAAGGTGTATCCAGTCTGAGAAAGGGAGTTTCTTGCCCTTTCCTTCACAGCAGGACTAGAAGAGCCATTCTTATGCCCATGCCTTCCAGATCTATTTCTTGATTTCCGGTATCTCTTACTAGACTCCCCTGTGACTCTGACATTACTTTCTCTTGAAGGAACAGAATAGGGGAGTATTTTGCCGGAAATGACTTTTGGGTGCTGAAAGAGTGAAGATAGGATTGTTCCTCTTCCAGAGCCCTACGAGCTGCTTGTATCTTTTGTGGATGATGGTACAGGTTGCCAAGTTTAGTCAATTACAGAGATAAACAGAGAAATAAGAAAGGAAGTGGGGGGCAGGGGGGTGTTGGCTAAAAATCTACTTATTGAGCCTATTGAGTGCTATGCTCACCACCTGGGTAATAGAATCATCTGTATCCCAAACCTCAGCATCAAGCCAACATACACGTATAACAACTGTGCATATGTACTGGCTGAGTCCAAATTAAAAAAAAAAAAGATTTTTAAAAGAAAATAATATAATTTAAGTAATTTTTCTTAAAAGGAAAGAAAAGTTAAACCTGCCTCATCAGAACTTTAGGCATGCAAGTAAAAAATTTAAAAGATATTTTAAAGTCTACAAATCTAATTTTGAGCCGCTGTCTCCCTAAGTTGGTGGAAAGTTCAATTTGGAGTTCTGTAGTCCCTGGATTCTCATGAAGGGCCAAAACGTTAAGGAGTGCCTATTGGGCACTGATATGCTCTCCACTGGTGTTATCACCAAGATAACTTCTGTATCAACCTACATTTTCTTTTCATGTCTCGTATTCCAATGCTTCTCGATTATGCTTGGGGCATAAAAATTGATAGTTCAATAAATAATTTTTCCATATTGTTAAAAAGGTTTTTAGGTGTTAGGTCTTTGGGGAGTGCTGCCAGATAAATATTAAAGACTCTGTAGTATTCACAATATTATCTTAAGCTCTTTCTATAGATTAAAACATAGATGATTGGAAAAGCAAATTCACTACATATGGTTTTTAGTTTCTCAGTAAATTTACTGTAAGTCTTTTTGAATGGGCGTGGTCACAAATTTAGTTGTTCTTACATTTGATTGTAGTCTCTGGAATACTGGAGAATGTTTAATATTTCCTTATCCTCCACTCAATAAAGCCTAATAAGTGTGATATTATGTTGAAATAACCTGCTATGGGCACTGGAGAAAGGAAACCATAGCTCTGATCCCAGAACTCTGTACAAACTGAACCAGACCACCCCCAACCCATGTGTCATAAGGGATAGTAATGACCCTTATAATTGAAGATCTTGCTGTTGGACCTGTAACTGATCCCTATGAAATTGTATTTAAAATGCTGTATTTGTTTGCATTTCTTTGGGGAATTCGTCGATAGCTTTTCTTAATATCTCAAAACTCTCATAAAAGCCCTATATAATTTCAACATTCTTCCAAGGGTTCCCCATGCTTAGTGGATTATCATGCCTGATTATGTTACTCAGCACTCTTAAGTGTTAATTTATTCTCAGACAATGATCCTTACAAGACTGATGATTAAGTTGGATGAAGCAGCATTTCGCTAGCAGAATCTAGAGGTCTGAAAATATGCTTGCAGTTCTTGCAGTTACTGACATAAATTCTTTTGGATTCTGAGGTGATTTAGTGTTTTTGTCTAGAAAACAAGAATCACATGTTGTTCATCTTTCTAAGTCATAGAAAATAATTGTGATGCATAACAATATTAAAATTCTATGAAAGAAACATATGACTGCAAAGTATTTCTATTACCAAGGACTCAGAGTCGCACCTCTGTTATTTCGCTTTTATGCCAAGGAGAACAAGGTCATTAAATGCAGTCCAGACCCACATATTGCATTCCCACTGGCTCAAGAGGATGCTGCCTGCAAAGAATGTAGAACAATTTAGTAAAACTGTTAAGAGCTACCTGAAAAAGAATTTTAAAATGCAGAGGGTAATTTGACAAAATTGAAATCTTTTATAATAGCACTGCAAAGATTAAAATAATTATAGCACAAGATAATTCTGTCACACTTTATCATTCTGTTCTTAACATCTGGAGATGTTGTGAGGTACATTTGGCATCCTACTATAATTTCTACCAGCATGTGCTATTATTTCTTTCCATCAACCCTGCAAGGCAAAGCTCACCCAAGTGCATTAAGTCATTCTCTGGCACATGATTTCTTTCAGTTATTTTAGAGCAGGAAAGTTAATGGTACTCTAGCACTCTCCTGTGACCAACTGAGCATAACACCTCCAGGCACTCTATGCCTTCTTTTCGCAAGTAAGCTTAATGACATTAATTTGGCACAACAATCTAAAATTCTTTATAATCTGTCTCTCTCCTCTTTACTCATGCTTGCATAGGTATATACACCCACATCTGACAGATTTATAAAATGTTTTCTAGTTGAAAGCAAAATATTTTCCTTTCATATGACACTGGAATGATAATTAGTGCACGGTTGGTCATTAAACCAATAATTCTATAGGGAAATACTGCAATGATTGAACAAATTCCTTCTAAGACTTTAAATCAAAATGTCTTCAATGAATATGAGTATGTGTCATAGTAAAGTTGTTATTGAATTGCACATGTACATTTAAGATATTTGCTATAATGTGACTGGTCTATTTTCAAATAACAACAAAACCAAGATACAGAAAATGATGATTCATTATTCTGCAAAGTTCTAGAGTGCTGAAATGCGCAGCCTTAGATTTTAAAAAGCAATATTCTCAGGCATTCTGTAAATACTCAGTGAGCTGAAACTGGGCCGAGTTTCTTCCACACTTACAATAGTCTGTTATCTTACTCAGATTTTATACTGCAAAAAAAAGGGACTCTGCTACTGTGGAAAACAGCTTGGAGATTTCTCAAAGAACTTAAAATGATAACTATCATTTGACCCAGTAATCCTATTACTGGGTGTATATGCAAAAGAAAACAAATTGTTCTACCAAAAAAACACATACATTCACATGTTCATCACAGCACTATTCACAATAGCAAGGACATGGATTCAACCTAGGTGCCCATCAATGGTGGATTAGATAAAGAAAGGGTGGTACACATGCACCATGGAATACTACACAGCCATAAAAATGAATGAAATCATGTCCTTTGAAGCAACATGGAAAGAGTCGAAGGCCATTATCCTAAGTGAATTAACACGGAAACAGAAAATCACACAATACATGTTCTCACCTATAAATGGAACCTAATATTAGGTACTCATGGACATAAAGAGAACAATAGAAACAGGAGCTACTAGAAAAAGGAAGGAGGAATGGGGCTAGGGTTGAAAAACTCACTATTGGGTCACAGGATCATTTGTACCCCAAAACTCAGCATCACACAATTACCCAGCTAACAAATCTGCACATGTACCCTCTGAATCTAAAATAAAAATTGGAAAAAAAATGTGGCTTTACAAAAGTACACCTAGATAGGAAGAGTAAGTTCTAGGATTGTATGGCACTACATGCTGACTATAATTAACAAAAATTCATTGTATATTTTCAAATAGTTAGAAGAATAGATTTCAAACACTCCCAACACAAGGAAACAATACATGCTTAAGGTGATGAATATACTAATTACCCTGATTTGAGATCATTACATATTGTATACATGTGTCAAAATAGCACACTGCACCCTGTAAATATGTGTAATTATGTGTCAATTGAAAATAATAAAAGCCAAAAAAAAAGTAAGCCAAAAGCGGCTTTAGGTTAGTTAACATTTCATCAACTTTTCTATATTAACAAATCTAAAAATGTAAAATAAAAAATAAATACATTTAGTCATCAAATTACTCTGTCTCTTGTTTCTTTGGGTAGGAATAGGAATGCCAAAAACAGAAAAAAAATTGATGTTTTCTTTTTATTATTTGGTTCCCTATAGAAATGAATAATTTAAATAATTATTATGGTACTATACTTATTAAATGAGCCTGCTGACTCATTTCTTGATGAAATGATCAGTATTTGTAGAAAGAAGACAGAAGCTGCTTCTTTTCCATTTCATCCATACCTCTCAGCTCAATCTTTCATTATTTCATGCCAGAGACAACTACTCTAGCTTTTAGGATATCATTCTTCACTTCTCCCCTCTCTAATTTCTCCATTACTACATTATTCCCATTGTGTCACTTAGCAACAAAACACCTGCAATAATAATACCTTCCATGACCTAAAAGATGGAAACGTAACTGTTTTCAGCATTGTAAATGTACAGCTAACTTTTCAACACTGTCTACCATGGCCATCTTCCTTAAATCCATGAGAATTAAATGTCTGCCCAATTCCACATTCATTCCTGATTTGTGCAATATTACTCATAAACATCTCACCTAGAATGCCTTCTCTCTGCTTATCTCATTTTAGCTATTTCTTATCCTCCTTCCTCTGGCTGATCAGATTCCCTCTTCCTAACAAAATCTTCCCTCAAAGTTCAATCCAAAGTGATTTTTTCCACAGTGAATTTCATTGGTCTGTTTTCCTCTTTATGTATTCCATCATATTCTGTATTATGATATTTAAGAGAATAGAGAATTTCATTCACCTGAATTTCAGAAGAGCTGTTCTTCTTACAATAAGTGATCACACCAGGGAAGTGAAAGTACATCTCTGTGGACTCTATTGGTGGGGAAGGGTGAGAAACTGTGAGTGTGAGGAGCAGAAGACAAGAGGCAGAGGAGGAGGAGAGTGATATGGTTTGGCTGTGTCCCCACCCAAATCTCATCTTGAATTGTAGCTCCCATAATCCCCATGTGTTGTGGGAAGGACCCAATGGATGATAATTGAATCATGGGGGCAGTTTTCCCCTTACTGTTATGGTAGTGAATAAATCTCATGAATTCTGACGGTTTCTATAAGGGGAAACCCCTCTTGCTTGATTCTCTTTCTCTTTTTGCCTGCTGCCATGGAAGACATGCCTTTCACCATTTGCCATGATTGTCAGGACTCCCCAGCCACATGGAAAGAGCCACTATACCTCTTTCTCTTTATAAATTACCTAGTCTCTGATATGTCTTTATCAGCAGCATAAAAATGGATTAATACAGAGGGGATGGAGGGAAATGTGGTGATGAGGGGACTTCGGGGATAGAGAGAAGAGCTGTCATGAAAGCAAAGTACTAGAGAGAATTAAACTATCAGAAGATATTTAGAAAATTGTGTTGAGAAAGGTAGTATGTTATCTAATCTTCCATGCTATTTCTAGAAGAAAGACTACTAGAAGAGTGTTATTTTTCAAGGTTATCAAAGTGAAATATGAGGCTTTTCAAATACACTGAGACTAGACACAAAAAGATGTAGGTTTATAAATAAGGCGTAAGATTTATTAATAACTTTTAAATTTTTTATTTGAAGGAATATTTAAATCTTTTTATGAATTTATGATGTCATTCTTATTTACACTCTTGAGAGGAGAAAATGTATTTTTTTAAATCTTAGAATATGTAGTCTACAGAATAGGACTAATAATGTAAGTTTTTCTCTAGTGCTTCTGTAGAGAGTCCGGAAAACTTTTTTGAATAAAAGGTTTCTCAATGTCAGTTACTTTAGAAATAGAGTTTTGTTATGCAGATTTTAAAACTATACTTAGTGACTCAAGGAGATGTCAACCTACCACTTTTGACTCAAGGAGATGTCAACTTACTTTTTTTTTTTTTTTTTGAGACCGAGTCATGCTCTGTTGCCCAGGCTGGAGTGCAGAGGCCCGATTTCGGTTCACTGCAACATCCATCTCCCAGGTTCAAGTAATTCTCCTGCCTCAACCTCCCAAGTAACTGGGATTACAGGCGCACACCACCATGCCCAGCTAATTTTTGTATTTTTAGTAGAGACAGGGTTTCATCATGTTGATGCTGATCAGGCTGGTCTTGAACTCCTGACTTCATGATCCACCCACCTTGGCCTCTCCAAGTGCTGGGATTACAGGTGTGAGCCACCATGCCCGGCCTCAACCTACCACTTTTCTCTCTCTCTCTCTCTCTCTCTCTGTGTGTGTGTGTGTGTGTGTGTGTGTGTGTGTGTGTGTGTGTGTGTGTGTTTTCCTGGCATTAAAAGCTTAAGGGACAAGTTAGTTAAAATATTCAAAAAAGAATTAGGAAGCATATAATCTGCTCCTTTAAAAGAAGAGTAAGAATAAAGAGAGGCAGTAGCTGATAACATCAATTCTGAGTTCCTTATGACATTTTTATTTTAATCCCCTTATTCAAATACCAATGCTGCTGGAGTCTATTCTGAACTCATTGTGCCTAAGATGAAAGAACTTTCCCCAAAAATGCAACTAGAGCATCAAAATCCATTTTTATGCCTGAAAGCCAGACGGTGGAGTACAGTGGATAGTTTCCTATGGTGGGTAATTTTGTGTAAGAAAAATAAAAATTTTTCCATCTTCTTTTGTTTATGAAACAGTGAGTCATGGTCTAGGAGACTGAGGAACAGAAAGAAGTGGGAAGAACCAGAATCTATTCCTGGACCTGCCCTTGATTCATGGAGTATATTTGGACAAATCTCTAAATACTTCTCTGTTTTAGCATCGTTTGAACATTGATTTATTAATTCACTCATTCATGCATGCAACATTAGTGAGTAAATGTAAGGTGCCCACATATGAAGATGAAAAGCCATAGTTCCTGAAACACACAGTCTGGGAAGAGTCAGATATGTAAGCAAGCCATTACAATTCCTTGTGACAGGAATATAATACATGTACTCAAGGTACCGTGGTGGCACAAACAGGTATGTTGACTAGGACATGATAGGGTAGGGTTCAGAGAAAAAGAAACACCTAGGTGTGCCTTGAAAGGTAGGTTAAAGTTTATTAGAAGGGGTTGGAAAAAGAGGATTCCAAGTACAGGGAACAATATGTGCAAATACATGGAAATATGAGAGAACATTGCAGGGGGTACTGTAAATAGTTTAATATGAAAGCATAAGGGGGGTGAGTGGGAGGCAATGGAGGACGAAATTGGGGAGAGAAAACAGTGCCAAATATTGGAGGACCTTATATGCTATGCAAAGAGTTTGGCTGAATGTTTTAATCAGGATAATAATATAATCTTATTTCTGTTTTTCAGGAAGATTGCTGGTCTTATGACAGCTAGATGGCAAGGTGCAGCTAGAGTTAGGCAAGCCATTTAGAAGTAAATTGCAATAATCCAGGCAGATGATGATATGACCCTGCACCAGAACAATGGGAATGAAGAGGCTGAAGCAGATATTAATGATGTAAAGGAAGTAAAATGTAAAGGAAACCTGTAGAACCATTAGAAATGGAAGGAACAAGGGGAATCTACGGGAATACCTCCCAGATTTCTTGCTCAGTTGACAGGTTACTCACTTATGTCATTAATTTATTACTAGGAGAAAGATAATGAATAATATTTATGTGTGTTGAACTTTAGGTGGTAAGCAAAAAAAAAAAAAAAAAAAACTTGGGAAATTTCATTTTTCTTTCTCAATGAAATTTTCTCTTTTTAAAATTATACTTTAAGTTCTGGGGTACATGTGCAGAACATGCAGGTTTGTTACATAGGTATACACATGCCATGGTGATTTGTTGCACCCATCAACCCATCATCTACATTAGGTATTTCTCGTGATGCTATCCCTCTCCCCTAGCCTCCAACTCCACAACAGGCCCTGGTTTGTGGTTTATGATGTTCCCCTCTCTGTGTCCATGCGTTCTCATTGTTCAACTCCCACTTATAACTGAGAACATGTGGTGTTTGCTTTTCTGTTCTTGTGTTAGTTTGCTGAGAATGATGATATTTTCTAAAGATTAATCAGTACCTTTTTTAGAGTCTGGAGTGAGTCCAGTGAATTTTATAGTTACACACTTTTCTCTCACAGAAGGTTTACCAATGGTCTCTTTCTAAAACTTCCTTTCTGTTCACTTTTTTCCCTTTAATTTTGGTCTTACAGAAGATGACTGTGTGGCAATACAGAATTATTACTGAAAAATTTGGAGGATGACACCTACAAAAAACCTCATAAGAAACCACTCTAGACTTTCACACTGTCGTTGTTAATTTTTTAAAAAGGAGTTTCTTTTGATTGTTGTTGCTATACTAAGAGGAAAATGTCAGCACTATTTGCCCATAGTTACACAAATTCTTCTAAATGAATGAGTTTATCATGTTCAAAATGAGATGATGTATGATACTGACTTAGGTTTTTCATAATTAAAAATAGTTAATCCTGGTCAAAGGCTATTATTTTTGTCCAAAGTAGAAAAGAAGAAAGGGAGGAGAGAGGGAAAGCTAAATAGTGAAAGAGAGAAATACCAAAAACTTCCCTAAACTATCTATTAAAAATGAATGAGAGGTTTATATTCTAATATTATTATTATTTTCTGGGTATTTTTGTATTTCTTGCTTACCCTCTGGAAAAAGAGTTCTGATTTAACATTTTCTCTTTGAACATCTTTTGTCAGTAATCAAGCTGACTTGAGTTGATTGCTCCAAATAAAGTATTTCTGTCAATTTGGAATTAGTTGTAAAAAGGCATGAGATGCCATGAAACAATTCCATCCTTTAATATGACTACAAGAAAGAAAGCAAATCATGGCTAATTCAATCCATAATGAGTTGTCCACATTTCCTAAAGGGCATTACATTTATACACTCCAGTGTGTTACATATACTAAACTTTCAAAAATACCCATCAGAAAGAGTTGTGCTTTTAGTCAAAAATTAAGCTAAAAATAAATATCCATTTTAAGAATAGCCAAACAAAATATCTCTTTATATTTTCCAATTCCACATTCTTAAAGCATCAGCTTTCCTTTTTCTGCAGCATTACATCAGTTTTTTTTAAAGGTTTTAATATTTTTATTTCAATAATTTTGGGGTTTAGAATGGTTTTGGGTTTCTTTTAATCATTATTATTATACTAAGTTCTAGGGTACAAGTGCACAATGTGCAGGTTTGTTACTTATGTATACATGTGCCATGTTGGTGTGCTGCACCCATTAACTTGTTATTTGCATTAGGTATATCTCCCAGTGCTATCCCTCCCCCCTTCCCCCACCCCACCACAGGCCTCGGTGTGTGATGTTCCCCTTCCTGTGTCCAAATGTTCTCATTGTTCAATTCCCATCTATGAGTGATAACATGTGGTGTTTGGTTTTTGTCCTTGTGATACTTTGCTGATAATGATGGTTTCCAGCTGCATCCATGTCCCTACAAAGGACATGAACTCATCCTTTTCTATGGCTGCATAGTATTCCATGGTGTGTATGTGCCACATTTTCTTAATCCAGTCTATCATTGATGGACATTTGGGTTGGTTCCAAGCCTTTGCTATTGTGAATAGTGCCGCAGTAAACATACATGTGCATGTGTCTTTATAGCAGCATGATTTATAATGCTTTGGGTATACACCCAGTAATGGGATGGCTGGGTCAGATGGTATTTCTAGTTCTAGATCCTTGAGGAATCGCCACACTGTCTTCCACAATGGTAGAACTAGTTTACAGTCCCACCAACAGTGTAAAGATGTTCCTATTTCTCCACATCCTCTCCAGTACCTGTTGTTTCCTGACTTTTTAATGATCGCCATTCTAACTGGTGTGAGATGGTGTCTCATTGTGGTTTTGATTTGCATTTCTCTGATGGCCAGTGATGATGAGCATTTTTTCCTGTGTCTGTTGGCTGCATAAATGTCTTCTTTAGAGAAGTGTCTGTTCATATCCTTTGCCCACTTTTTGATGGTTTTTTTTTTTTTTTTTGTAAATTTGTTTGAGTTCTTTGTAGATTCTGGATATTAGTCCTTTGTCAGATGAGTATATTGCAAAAATTTTCTCCCATTCTGTAGGTTACCTGTTCACTCTGATGGTAGTTTGTTTTGCTGTGCAGAAGTTCTTTAGTGTAATTGATCCCATTTGTCAATTTTGGCTTTTGTTGTCATTGCTTTTGGTGTTTTAGACATGAAGTCTTTGCCCATGCCTATGTCCTGAATGCTGTTGCCTAGGTTTTCTTCTTGGGGTTTTTATGGTTTTAGGTCTTACATTTAAGTCTTTAATCCATCTTGAGTTAATTTTTGTATAAGATGTAAGGAAGGGATCTAGTTTCAGCTTTCTGCATATGACTAGCCAGTTTTCCCAACACCATTTATTAAATAACGAATCCTTTCCCCATGTCTTGTTTTTATCAGGTTTGTCAAAGATCAGATGGTTGTAGACATGCGGTGTTATTTCTGAGGCCTGTGTTCTGTTTCATTGGTCTATATATCTGTTTTGGCACCAGTATCATGCTGTTTTGATTACTGTAGCCTTTTAGTGAGAGGTGACAACGTGCTGGCATCCCTCGCTCTCTCTCAGCCTCAGCGTCTGCCCTGGCCATGCTTGAGGAGCCCTTCAGCCCGCCTCAGCACTGTGGAGCCCCTCTCTGGGCTGGCCAAGGCGGGAGCCGGCTCCCTCTGCTTATGAGGAGGTGTGGAGGGAGAGGCAGGAGCGGGAACCGGGGCTGCGGACGGTGCTCAGGAGCCAGCATGAGTTCCGATTGGGGGCATGCTCAGCCGGCCCTGCACTCAGAACCTGGCCGGCACTGCCAGCCCCAGGCAGTGAGGCGCTTAGAACCCCAGCCAGCAGCTGCAGAGGGTGCACCTGGTCCCCCAGCACTGCTGGCCTGACCACGCTGTGCTCGAATTCTCTCCAGGCCTCAGCCACCTCCCCACTGGGCCGGGCTCTCTCCAGCCCGACTTGCCCGAGCCCACCTTGCCTGCGCCCTGCCCCTAGTGGGCTCCTGGGTGGCCAGAGCCTTCCCGATGGGCGCCTCCCCCTACTCCACGGTTCCATCGACTGCCCAAGGGCTGAGGAGTGCAGGTGCCCCACGTGGGACTGGCTGGCAGCTCCCCCAGCAGCCCCGATGGGGGATCCACTAGGCAAAGCCAGCTGGGCTCCTGAGTAGGGTGGGGACTTGGAGAACTTTTTTGTCTAGCTAAAGGTTTGTAAATGCACCACTCAGCACCCTGTTTCTAGCTCAAGGTTTGTGAGTGCACCAATGTGTGCTCTGTGTCTAGCTAATCTAGTAGGAACTTGGAGAACTTTTGTGTCTAGCTAAAGGATTGTAAACACACCAATCAGCACTCTGTGTCCAGCTAATCTGGTGGGTACTTGGAGAACTTTTATGTCTAGCTAAAGGATTGTAAATACACCAATCAGCACTCTGTGTCTAGCTCAGGGATTGTAAAGACACCAATCAGCACTGTGTCAAAACAGACCAATCAGCTCTCTGTAAAATGAACCAATCAGCAGGATGTGGGTGGGGCCAGACGAGGGAATAAAAACAGGCTGCGGGAGCCAGCAGTGGCAACCTGGGTCCAGTTCTACATAGTGGAAGCTTTGTTCTTTGGCTCTTTACAATGAATCTTGCTGCTGCTCACTCTTTGGGTCCATGCTGCCTTTATGAGCTATAACACTCATTGCAAAGGTCTGCAGCTTCATTCTTGAAGCCAGAAAGACCACCAACCCACCAGGAAGAACAAACAACTCCAGACTCACCACCTTTAAGAGCTGTAACACTCACTGGGAAGGTCTGCAGCTTCTCTCCTGAAGTCAGCAAGACCACGAACCCACCAGAAGGAAGAAACTGCAGACACATCTGAACATCTGAAGGAACAAACTCCAGACACACCATCTTTAAGAACTGTAACACTCACTGCGATGGTCTGCAGCTTCATTCTTGAAGTCAGCAAGACCAGGAACCTACCAATTCCAGACACAGCGGTATAGATTGAAGTCAAGTGTGATGCCTCCAGCTTTGTTCTTCTTTCCCAGGATTGTCTTGGCTATGTGGGCTCTTTTTTGGTTCCATATGAAGTTTAAAGTAGTTTTTTTCCAATTCTGTGAAGAAAGTCAGTGGTAGCTGAATGGGGATAGCATCGAATCTATAAATTACTTTGGACAGTATGGTCATTTTCATTGATTCTTCAATATTCTTGCATTTGTTTGTGTCCTCTTTTATTTCCTTGAGTAGTGGTTTGTAGTTCTCTGTGAGGAGGTCCTTCACATCCCTTTAAGGTGGATTCCTAGGTATTTTATTCTCTTTGTAGCAATTGTGAATGGGAGTTTATTCATAATTTGGCCCTCTGTTTGTCTGTAATTGGTGTATAGGAATGTTTGTGATTTTTGTACATTGATTTTGTATCCTGAGACTTTGCTGAAGTTGCTTATCAGCTTGAGGAGATTTTGGACTGAGATGATGGGGTTTCCTAAATATGCAATCATGTCATCTGCAAACAGAGACAATTTGACTTCCTCTTTTCCTAATTGAATACCCCTTATTTCTTTCTATTGCCTGATTGCCCTGGGCAGAACTTCCAATACTATGTTGAATAGGAGTGGTGAGAGAGGGCATTCTTGTCTTGTGCCAGTTTTCAAAGGAAATGCTTCCAGTTTTTGCCCACTCAGTATGATATTGGCTGTGGGTTTGTCATAAATAGGTCTTACTATTTTGAGACATGTCCCATCAATACTGAATTTATTGAGAGTTTTTAGCATGAAGGGCTGTTGAATTTTGTCAGAGGCCTTTTCTGCATCTATTGAGATAATCATGTGGTTTTTGTCTTTGGTTCTGTTTATATGCTGGATTACATTTATTGATTTGCATATGTTGAACCAGCCTTGCATCCCAGGGATGAAGCCCACTTGATCATGGTGGATAAGCTTTTTGATGTGCTGCTGGATTCAGTTTGCCAGTATTTTATTGAGGATTTTTGCATCAATGTTCATCAGGGATATTGGTCTAAAATTCTCTTATTTTGTTGTGCTTCTGCCAGGCTTTTGTATCAGGATGATGCTGGTCTCATAAAATGAGTCAGGGAGGATTCCCTCTTTTTCCATTGATTGGAATAGTTTCAGAAGAAATGGTACCAGCTCCTCCTTGTACCTCTGGTAGAATTCAGCTGTGAATCTATCTGGTCCTGGAATTATTTTGGTTGATAGGCTATTAATCATTGCCTCAATTTCAGAGCCTGTTATTGGTCTATTCAGGAATTCAGCTTCTTCCTGGTTTAGTCTTGGGAGGGTGTATGTGTCCAGGAATTTATCCATTTCTTCAAGACTTTCTAGTTTATTTGCATAGAGGTGTTTATATTGTTCTCTGATGGTAGTTTGTATTTCTGTGGGATTGGTGATTATGTCCCCTTTATCACTTTTAATTGTGTCTATTTGATTCTCCTCTCTTCTTCTTTATTAGTCTTGCTAGTGATCTATCAATTTTGTTGATCTTTTCAAAAAACCAGCTCCTGGATTCATTGATTTTTTGGAAGGGTTTTTTGTGTCTCTATCTCCTTCAGTTCTGTTCTGATCTTAGTTATTTCTTGCCTTCTGCTAGCTTTTGAATATGTTTGCTGTTGCTTCTCTAGTTCTTTTAATTGTGATGTTAGGGTGTCAGTTTTAGATCTGAAGCAGGGTGAGGCATTGCCTACCCGGAAGTGCAAGGGGTCAGGGAATTCCCTTTTCTAGCCAAGGGAAGCGGTGACAGATGGCACCTGGAAAATCAGGTCACTGCCACCCTAATACTGCACTTTTCCAATGATCTTAGCAAATGGCACACCAGGAGATTATATCTCGCACCTGGCTTGGAGGGTCCCACGCCCACAGAGCCTCACTCATTGCTAGCACAGCAGTGTAAGATTGAACTGCAAGGCAGCAGCAAGGCTGGGGGAAGGACGCCCTCTATTTCTGAAGCTTGAGTAGGTAAACAAAGCATCTGGGGAAGCTCAAACTGAGTGGAGCCCATTGCAGCTCAAGGAGGCCTGCCAGCATCTGGAGATTCCACCTCTGGGGGCAGGGGGCATAGTGGAACAAAAGTCAGCAGAAACCTCTGCAGACTTAAATGTCTCTGTCTGACAGAATTGAAGAGAGTAATGGTTCTCCCAGCACAGAGTTTGACATCTGAGAACGGACAGACCGCCTCCTCAAGTGGTTCCCTGCCCCCTGAGTAGTCTAACTGGGAGGCACCACTCGGTAGGGGCAGACTGATACCTCACAACACCGGGTACCCCTCTGAGATGACGCTTCCAGAGGAATGATCAGGCAACAACATTTGCTGTTCAGCAATATTCGCTGTTCTGCAGCCTCCGCTTCAGATACCCAGGCAAATGGTCTGGAGTGGACCTCCAGCAAACTGCAACAGACCTGCAGCTGAGCATCCTGACTGTTAGAAGGAAAACTAACAAACAGAAAGGACATCCACACCAAAACCCCATCTGTACGTCACCATCATCAAAGATCAAAGGTAGATAAAACCATAAAAATGGGGTAAAAACAGAGCAGAAAAGCTGAAAATTCTAAAATTCAGAGCACCTTTCCCCAACCAAAGGAATGCAGCTCCTCACCAGCAATGGAACAAAGCTGGATGGAGAATGACTTTGATGAGTTGAGAGAAGAAGGCTTCAGACAATCAAACTTCTCCAAGCTAAAGGAGGAAGTTTGAACCCATTGCAAAGTAGCTAAAAACCTTGAAAAGAGATTAGAAGTCTAGAATAAACAGTGTAGAGAAGCCCCTAAATGACCTGATGGAGCTGAAAACCATGGCACAAGAACTACGTGACAAATGCACAAGCTTCAGTAGCTGATTCGATCAACTGGAAGAAAGGGTACCAGTGATTGAAGATCAAATGCATGAAATAAAGCAAGAAGAGAAGTTTCGAGAAAAAAAGAGTAAAAAGAAATGAAAAAAGCCTCCAGGAAATATGTGAAAAGACCAAATCTATGTCTGATTGGTGTGCCTGAAAGTGATGGGGAGAATGGAACCAAGTTTGAAAACACTCTGAAGGATATTATCCAGGAGAACTTCCCCAACCTAGCAAGGCAGGCCAACATTCAAATTCAGGAAATACAGAGAACGCCACAAAGATACTCCTCGGGAAGAGCAACTCCAAGACACATAATTGTCAGATTCACCAAAGTTGAAATGAAGGAAAAAATGTTAAGGGCAGCCAGAGAGAAAGTTTGGGCTACCCACAAAGGTAAGTCCATCAGACTAACAGCAGATCTCTCGGCAGAAACTCTCCAAGCCAGAAGAGAGTGGGGGCCAATATTCAACATTCTTAAGGAAAAGACGTTTCAACCCAGAATTTCATATCCAGTCAAACTAAGCTTCACAAGTGAAGGAGAAATAAAATCCTTTACAGACAAACAAGTTCTGAGAGATTTTGTCACCACCAGGCCTGGCCTACAAGAGTTCCTGTAGGAAGCACTAAACATGGAAAGGAATGACCAGTACCAGCCACTGCAAAAACATGCTAAATTGCAAAGACCATCGTGCTACAATGAAACTGAATCAACTAATGAGCAAAATAACTAGCTAATATCATAATGACAGGTTCAAATTCACACCTAACAATATTAATCTTAAATGTAAATGGGCTAAATGCACCAATTAAAAGACACAGACTGGCAAATTGGATAAAGAGTCAAGACCCATCCGTGTGCTGTATTCAGGAGACCCATCTCACCTGCAGAGACACACATAATAAAGGGATGGAGGAAGATCTACCAAGCAAATGGAAAACAAAAAAAGGCAGGGGTTGCAATCTTCATCTCTGATAAAACAAACTTTAAACCAACAAAGATCAAAAGAGACAAAGAAGGCCATTACATAATGGTAAAGGGATCAATTCAACAAGAAGAGCTAACTATCCTAAATATATATGCACCCAATACAGGAGCACCCAGATTCATAAAGCAAGTCCTTAGAGATCTACAAAGAGACTTAGACTCCCACACAATAATAATGGGAGACTTTAACACCCTACTGGCAACATTAACTTTCTGATGAGACAGAAAGTTAAACAGGATATCCAGGAATTGAACTCAGCTCTGCACCAAGTGGCCCTAATAGACATCTACAGAAATCTCCACCCCAAATCAACAGAATATACATTCTTCTCAGCACCACATCGTACTTATTCCAAAATTGACCACATAATTGGAAGTAAAACACTCCTCAGCAAATGTAAAAGAATAGAAATTATATCAAACTGTCTCTCAGACCACAGTGCAATCAAATTAGAACTCAGGATTAAGAAACTCACTGAAAACCTCTCAACTACATGGAAACTGAACAACCTCCTCTGGAATGACTACTGAGTACATAACAAAATGAAGGCAGAAATAAATATGTTCTTCGAAACCAATGAGAACAAAGACAGAACATACCAGAATCTCTGGGACACATTTAAAGCAGTGTGTAGAGGGAAATTTATAGCACTAAATGCCCACAAGAGAAAGCAGGAAAGATCTAAAATTCATACATCAGTTTTTGAATGCAATCAAGCTTCCATTATTTAAGACCTGATTAGCAAATTCTATTACACCTGTTCTCTGTTCACCTCCTTCATCTCACCCCTAAAGAAAATCACTATGATTTGATGAAAAAGTAGAAAAATATGAAGTCAAATATTAATCAGTCTAATCTGCAATTTTAATAGTCCTGGAAAAAAATATTTGTTGTGGAAGACTTTGAAACTAAATATTAAGGTTAAGAAAAAATAAAAAAGGATAAAGGAGAAAAAAAGAAACCAAAAAAAATTCCTAAAACCAAAAATTAAAGCCACCACATCTGCCTTAATATAAGAACTTGAGTTATTGTTTGCTCACCGTGTGTGATCAGCATAAAAAGTTGGCATTGCCTAGTATGAGTGGAAAAGTATGTTTTTAATATGAAACCTTCTATTCCATTGGTTACTGTCCTTTAGCTTCTCTGCTTTTTAACATATCACATAAATGTAAATTCATTATGAAAATTATACATTGACCAAATAATGCAATTATTACAAAAACTAGTAAATTACTTATTTAGTATTTATTTATTCTCTCTCCTATACCTTTTTCTTGTTTTTCTTTTTCTTTCTTTCTGTCTACTTACCTGCTTTACCACTAAGTGACTTTATCACTAAGTGATAAAGAGCATAATGGTGTTAGTTCAACATTATCAGGCAAAGAAAAGGGTGGTAAAAGTAATAGCTTTACTCAGAAAAGATTAATGAGAAAATGAGATTACCCTGACAAAATGATTTAGATTTTCTCACACCTTTAAAAAAATGCATTTAATCATTTTTATCTGAGTCTATGTTACTTATAAAAAGAAAGTAATTAGAATAGTTCTCCAAAAAAACATTGTTAATGCCTCAGTGTTTTTTTCTTATAATTGAAGTTGTACAACATGTTTATGATGGAATCATCTATTTCCAAAGGTTTAAATGTTGTAATGATAAAATTGTGTTTAGACTTGAAATATGGTAAGCTAATTCAAGTTAAGAAAAATACAACTTGTAAGAAAACTTAAAAGAAAATATGATTTTTTTCATAAAAGCTGATGACAAAGAAAAATATATTCAATTCCAGCAGGCAAAGCCCACCATTGCAACAGGGCTTGAATAAATACTATATTTGTTGAAAAGAGTACTGAACCAGGTAGCAAAAGACACAGGTACATCATGAGTCAAGTTACTTTCCTTTCTGTTCCTTCAGCTTTTTTATTACAAAATGGGAGTTTATAAGAAATGTTCTTAAATTCCAATTCATAACATTTGAATTCTTTTTTAAAAATTATCTTTTTTCATGAGTTATTGGAGAACAGGTGGTATTTGGTTACATGTGTAAGTTCTTCAGTGGTGATTTGTGAAACTTTGGTGCACCCGACACACTAGCAGTATACACTGCACCCTATTTGTAGTCTTTTTTCCATCATCCCCTCCCACTTCTTCCCCCAAGTCCCCAAAGTCCATTGTATCATTCTTAGGCCTTTGTATCCTCATAGCTTTGCTCCCACACATCAGTGAAAACATACAATGTTTGATTTTCTACTTGTGAGTAACTTCACTTAAAATGATAATTTCCAGTCTCATCCAGGTTGCCGTGAGTGCCATTAATTCTTTCTTTTTTTTTTTTTTTTTTTTTTTTTTTTGAGACGAGTCTCGCTCTGTCGCCCAGGCTGGAGTGCAGTGGCGCAATCTCGGCTCACTGCAAGCTCCGCCTCCCGGGTTCACGCCATTCTCCTGCCTCAGCCTCCGGAGTAGCTGGGACTACAGGCGCCCGCCACCTCGTCCGGCTAGTTTTTTGTGGTATTTTTTAGTAGAGACAGGGTTTCACCGTATTAGCCAGGCTGGTCTCGATCTCCTGACCTCGTGATCCGCCCATCTCGGCCTCCCAAAGTGCTGGGATTACAGGCTTGAGCCACCGCGCCCGGCCCAATTCTTTCTTTTTTATGGCTGAGTAGTATTCCATTATGTATATATATATATATATATATATACACACACACATATATATATATATGCAATCAAGCTATATATATATGTGATATATATGTGTGATATATATGTGGTGTGTGTGTGTATGTGTATATATATATACCACAGTTTCTCTATTCACTCATTGATTGATGGGCATTTTGGTTGGTTCCACGTTTTTGCAATTGCAAATTGTGCTGCTATAAACATGTATGTACAAGTATCTTTTTCAAAAAATGACTCTTTTCCTCTGGGTAGATACCCAGTAGTGGGATTGCTGGATCAAATAGTAGTTCTACTTTTAGTTCTTTAAGGAATTTCCACCCTGTTTTCCATAGTGGTTGTACTAGCTTATATTCCCACCAGCAGTGCAGAAGTGTTCCCTGATCACCACATCCATGCCAACATCTGCTGTTTTTTTACTTTTTGATTATGGCTATTCTCACACTAGTAAGGTGATATTGCATTGTGTTTTTTATTTGAATTTCCCTGATCATTAGTGATGTTGAGCATTTTCTCATATGTTTGTTGGCCATTTGTATATCTTCTTTTGAGAATTGTCTATTCGTGTCCTTAGCCCACTTTTTGATGGGATTGTTTCTTTTGTTGTTGTTGATTTCTTTGAGTTTGTTGTCTATTCTGGATACTAGGCCTTTGTCCAATGTATAGATTGTAAAGATTTTCTCCCACTCTATGGGTTGTCTATCCTGTTTATAATTGTTTTTGTTGCATTTGCTTTTGAATTCATGAAATCTTTGCCTAAGCCAATGTCTAAAAGCGTTTTTCCAATGTTATCTTCTAGAATTATTATCGTTTCAGATCTTATATTTAAGTCCTTGATCCATCTTGAGTTGATTTTTGTGTGAGGTGAGAGATGAGGACCCAGTTTCATTCTCCTACATGTGGCTAGCCAATTATCTCAGCACCATTCACTGAAAAGGGTGTCTTTTCCCCACTTTCTGTTTTTGTTTGCTTTGTCAGAGATAAGTTGGCTCTAAGTATTTGGTTTATGTCTGGGTTCTCTATTCTGTTCCATTGGTCTATGTGCCTATTTTTATACCAGTGCTGTTTTGGTGACTATGGCCTTATAATATAGTTTGAAATCAGGTAATTTGATGTCTCCAGATTTGTTATTTTTGCTTAGTCTTGCTTTGGCTATGCAGGCTCTTTTTTGGTTCCATATGAATTTAAGATTTTTTTTTTTAATGCTGCGAAGAATGATGGTGGTATTTTGATGAGAATTGTGTTGAATTTGTAGATTGGTTTTAGCAGTATAGTCAGTTCCACAATATTAATTCTACCCATCCATGAGCATGGGATGTGTACCCATTTGTTTGTGTCATCTATGAATTCTTTCAGGAGTGTTTTGTAGTTTTCCTTGTAGAGGTCTTTCACCTCCTTGGTTAGGTATATTCCTAAGTATTTTTTTGCAGCTATTGTAAAAAGGAGTGATTTCTTGATTTGATTCTCAGCTTAGTCTCTATTGATGTATAGCAGAGCTACTGATTTGTGTACATTAATTTTCTATCCAGGAACTTTGCTGAATTTATTTATTAGTTCTAGGAGCTTTCTAGAGGAGTCTTTAGGGGTTTTGAGGTACACGATTATATCATCAGCAAAAAAATGACAGTTTGACTTCCTTTTTATGGAGGGAATAAGGGCATTTTGATGCCTTTTATTTCTTTCTCTTGCCTGGTTGTTCTGGCTAGGACTTCCAATACTATGTTAAAGAGGAGTTGTGAGAGAGTGGCCATTCTTGTCTTTTTCCAGTTTTCAGAGGGAATACTTTCAACTTTTCCCCATTCAGTGTTATGTTGGCCATGGGTTTGTCATAGATGGCTTTTATTACATTGAACTATGTCCCTTGTATACCAACTTTGCTGAGGTTTTTATTCATAAAGGGATGCTAGATTTTGTTGAATGTTTTTTCTGCATCTATTGAGATGATCATGTGATTTTTGTTTTTAATTCTGTTTATGTGGTGTATCAAATTTATTGACTTGAGTACATTAAACCATCCCTGCACTCCTATTATAAACCCACTTGATCATAGTGGATTATCTTTTTGTTTTGTTGTTGGATTTGGTTAGCTAGTATTTTGTTAAGGATTTTAGCATCTATGTTCATCAAGGATATTGGTCTATGGTTTCCGTTTTTAGTTATGTCCATTCCTGGTTTTTGTTATTAGGGTGTTACTGGCTTTATAGAATGATTTAGGGCGGGTTCCTTCTTTCTCAATCCTGTGGAATAGTGTCAAAAGGATTGGTACCAATTCTTCTATGATTTTCTGATAGAATTTTGCTATGAATCCATCTGATCCTGGACTTTTTTTTGTTTGTATTTTTTTAATTGCTATTTCAATCTTGCTGCTTGTCATTGGACTGTTCAGGGTATCTAATTCTTCCTGATTTAAGCTAGGAGGGTTATATCTTTCCAGGAGCTTACCTATCTCTTCTAGGTTTTCAAGTTTATGTACATAGTAGCTTCAAATGAACTTTTTGTATTTCTGTGATGTCAGTTGTAATATCTCCTGTTTCATTTCTTATTGGACCTTCTTTCTTCTTTTCTTGTTTAACCTTGATAATAGTCTATTACTTTTATTTATATTTTCAAAGAACCAGATTTTTGTTTCATTTATCTTCGTTATAAGAACTGCTAAAAGAACCTCCAAATCTTGAAACAAATCCTGGAAATACATCAAAACAGAACCTCTTTAAAGCCTAAATCTTACAGGACCTATACAACAAAAATACGATTAAAAAAAAAAAAAAGGAAAAAACCAAGGTATACAGTCAACAAATAGTACAATGAATGGAATGGTATCTTACATCTCAATATAAACGTTTAATATAAATGGCCTAAATGCTCCACTTAAAAGATACAGAACTGCAGAATAGATAATAATTCGCCAACCAATCATCTGCTGCCTTCAAGGGACTCACCTAACACATAAAGACTCACATAAACTTAAGGTAAAAGGGTGGAAAATGACATTTCATGCAAATGGATGCCAAAAGCAGGCAGGAGTAGCTATTCTTATATTAGACAAAACAAACTGTAAAACAACAGCAGTTAGTAAAGACAAAGAGGACATTATATAATGGTAAAAGTCCTTGTCCAACAGGGAAATATCACAATCCTAAACATATATGCATCTAACACTGGAGCTCCCAAATTTATACAACAATTAGTAATAGACCTAAGAAATGAGATAGCAACACAACAATAGTGGGGGACTTCAATACTTCACTGATAGCACTAGAGAGGTCATCAAGACAAAAAGTCAGCAAAGAAACAACGGATTTCAACTATACCTTGGAACAAATGGACTTAAGAGATATATACAGAACAGTCTATCCAACAACCACAGAATATACATTCTGTTCAACAGCACATGGAACTTTCTCCAAGATAGACCATATAATATGCCACAAAATGAGCCTCAATAAATTTTAAAAAATTGAAAGTATATCAAGCACTTTCTCATACCATGGTAGAATAAAACTGGAAATTGACTCCAAAAGAAAGCTTCAAAACCATACAAATTCATGGAAATTAAATAATTTGCTCCTGAATGGTCATTGAGTCAAAATAAAGTCACGATGGAAATTTAAAAATTCTTCAAACTAATCACAGTAGTGACAAAACACATCAAAACCTCTGGAATACAGCAAAGGCGGTGCTAAGAGGAAAGTTCATAGTCCTAACAGACTACATTGAGAAGACTTTGAAAGGCACAAACAGACAATCTAAGGCCCCACCTCAAGGAACTAGAAAAACGAGAACAAAGGAAACCCAAGCCCAGCAGAAGAAAGGAAATAACCAAGATCACAGCAGAACTAGGTAAAATTGATTTCTTTATTACAATACTTATTATTTAAGTTCTTTATAGATTCTTGATATTGACCTTTGTCAGATGCACAGTTTGTGAATATTTTCTCCCACTCTGTAGGTTGTCTGTTTTGGTTGTCGGTAATTTCTTTTGTTTTTCAGAAACTCTTTATTTTAACTAGGTCCCACTTGTCAATTTTTATTTTTGTTAGAATTGTTCTTGGGAACTAGCCATAAATTCTTTGCCAAAGTCAATGAAAAGAATGATATTTCCTAGATTTTCTTGTAGGTATTTTATAGTTTAGAGTCTTAAATTTAAAGATTTTAAGTTTAAATCTTTAATCCATCTTGATTTATTTTTTGTATATGATGAGAGGTAGGGGTTCAATTTTGTTCTTCTTCATATGAGTATCCCACCACCAGTTACTAAATAGAATGTCTTTTCTCTATTGCTTATTTTTGTCTTACACAAATCAACAATTAAAAAAACAACTAATACCATTAAAAATGGGCAAGGGTCATGAACAGACACTTCTAAAAGAACACATGCAAGCTGCCAATGAACACATGTCAACATCACTCACTAATCATCGGAGGAATTCAAATCTACAATGAGATACTATTTCACAACAGTCATAATGATGACTATTAAAAAGTCAAACAATAAGGGATTTGAGTGAGGCTGCAGAGAAAAGGGAATGCTTATGTGCTGTTGGTGGGAATGCAAACTAGCTTAGTCGCTGTGAAAAGCAGTTTGGAGATTTCTCAAAGAACTTAGAATTACCATTCAATCCAGCAATCCCATTGATGGGTATCTATCCAAAAGAAAACAAATCGTTCTATCAAAAAGACACATACATCTATATGTTTATTGCAGCATTTTCACAATAGCAAAGACATAGAATCAACCTAGGTGCCTATCAATGGTGGATTGAAAAAAGAAATGTGGTACATATACATCATGGAATACTATACAACCATAAGAAAGAATGAAGTCATGTCCTTTGCAGCAACATGGATGGAGCTGGAGGCCATTATCCTAAGTGAAGTAACACAAGAACAGAAGACTAAATACCACATGTTCTCACATAAATAGGAGTTAAACATTGAATACACATAGGCATAAAGATGGGAACAGCAGATACTGGGGACTGCTAAACAGGGAAGGAAAAGAGGGGGGCATAGACTAGAAAACTACGTACTGGGTACTATTCTCAGTACTGGGTGATGGATCCTTTGAAATCCAAACCTTAGCATCACACAATATACCCTTGTAACAAACCTGCACATGTACCCTTTGATCTATAACAAAAGTTGAAACTAACAAAAATAATTATTGTTAATAAGAATAACAAAAACAGTAGAGAAAATTTCTGAAAACAGACAAACAAAAAAGTTCCCTTTCTCTCTAAGACTTGACTGAAATGACACGGAAAATACAAATAGAGGAAAGCTGTTGTCATTAGTAGAAGCTCAGAACAATATGCCATCCACATACTACAGACACTAAAGAATATTGTCTCTATATGAGATAAGGTAGATGGAACAAGATAATTAAGGGTAAGAAAACAGTGTGTTTCCTGGGGAGGCAGACAGGGGATCATCACTGAAAATATGTAACTTTTCCTAATTTGAGTGACAAAGGATGGAGAAAAGTACAGGCCAAGAGATAGATGAGAGATGCTAATTTCCAGGGAGAGGCCTACAGACAGCAAAGAAAAACCCGTGAGAGGCAAATGTCTTTCTCAAGAGTCTAATCACTGACCTGAGGGGACTTTGTAATATGGCAGGCATCACTACCTCACGGGAGGTGAGGCGGCGCAACGTTGTTTCCTGCATGCAAAGACTGAACCAAGCAAACAAACTCTTATGCCTTTCCACCCGATAAGGGAAATAATGGATGCAACTTCAGGCTTGGCTGTCACCCACAGGCTTCTAGATTATGTACAGAAAAACAGAAACTTACAGAAAGGAGCATAAAGTTAGAGAACAAAAAGAGCTTACAAGAAGGATTTCCCACACTTTTGGGAAAACACCCTGACTCACCTTGGTCTCTCCTCAAACAGAGTGAGAAAAATTAATGTGCCACAGCTAGCTTGTACTGGCTTCAAAGACCCAACTGCTAGCTTTTTAGGAATAGTGCAAGCCTCTTTTTGTCATGTCAGCAGTTTGAAGTCAGCCATTAAGAAGTTGCAAAGAACAGTAATAACCAAAATGAAAAATTCTCTACAGAGGCTCAAAAGTAGATTTGAGCAGACAGAAGAATCATCAGTCTTGAAGATAGATAAAAAAGATTAGGCAGTCTGAAAAACTGAAAGAAAATGAAGAAATATGAGAAGAGATTCTCAGATGATTTTGAGACAATACTGAATGCACCAACATATGTGTAATGGGAGAACCAAAGAAGAGGAGAGAGGGAAAAGGGCAAAAAAAAATACTTGAAGAAGTAATGCCATTTACAATTTTTTAAAAAGAATTAACTAAATAGGAATAAACTTAGGGAAAGAAGTACACAGCTTTTATACTAAAAATTACAAAACTTTGTTGAATGAAATTAAATAGCTAAATTAATGGAAACACATCCTATGTTTATGGATCAGAATACTTTACTATTGCTAAATAGTAATACTCCCCAAATTCATCTGCACATTTAACATAATTGCTATCAAAATTTCCAGAAATCGAGAAGTTGATTATAAAATTTATTAAAAAGCAAAGGATCTAGAATAGCCAAAATGATCTAGAAAGAACAAAGTTGATGGACTCACACTTCCCAATTCCTAAACTTACTACAAAGCTAGAGGAATCAAGCCAGTGTGGCTGGATGCAGTGGCTCACACTGTAATCCCAGCATTTTGGGAGGCTGAGGCAGGTCAATCACTTGAGGTCAAGAGTTTGAGACCAGCCTGGCCAACATAGTGAGACCCCATTGATACTAAAAATACAAAACATAGCTGATTGTGGTGGCCTATGCATGTAATCCCAGATATTTGGGTGGCTGATGTTGGAAAGTCACCTGAGCCTGAAAAGTTGAGGCTGCAGTGAGCTGAGATTGTGCCACTGTACTCCATCCTGGGCAACAGAGAGACCCTGTCTCAAAAGTAAGTACATAAATAAAAAAGAGAGTGTGGCTCTTGTGTTCATATGGACATATAGATCAATGAAATAGAACCAAGAATCTAGAAATGAACCTTTATATTTGTCGTCAATTGCTTTTTGACAAGGGTGCCAAGACAACTGAATGGGCAGAAATAGGCTTTTTAACAAATGATTCTGGGACAACTGGATAACTACCTGCAAAAGAATTAAATTAGGTCCCCTAATTCACACCATATGCAAACATTAACTCAACATGGATTATAGAACTAAATATAAGAGCTAAAACCATAAAACTCTGAGGACAAAACATAAGAGTAAATCTTAGGACCTTCGATTAAGCAATTTTTCTTAGGCATGACACCCAAAATATAAACAACAAAAAAATTGATAAATAGAACTTTATTAAAATTAAGAACTTTTGTGCCTCAAAGGACACTATCAAGAATATGATAAGACAGCCCATACAATGGGGAAAATATTTGCAAATCATATATATAATAAGAGTCCTGTATTCAATATATATATATATATATATATACACACACACAATTCAATAGAAATAAGAAAACCCAATTTTAAAATTGACAAAGCATTTGAAAATATTTTTCCAAAGAAGATATACAATTGGCCAAAAGGCATATGAAAAAATGTGCAATATCTTTATTCACTAAAGAAATGAAAATCAAAACCACAGTGGGATGCCACTTCACACCCACTAAAATGGCTAAAATAAAAAAGACAGACAATAACCAGTGTTGATGAAGATATGGAGAAATTGCAACCCTCTTGCATTGCTAGTGGGATTGTGAAAATGTTGCAGCCACTTTAGAAAATACAGTTTAGCGGTTTCTCAAAATGTTAAACATAGATTTATCATTAGTCCAAGCAATTGTATTCTTAAATATATACTCAAGAGAAATGAAAACATGTTAATAACTAAACTTGTACATTAATGTCTATAATATTAATCATAATATCCAATAAGTGAAAACAACCCAAATGTCCATCAAATGATGAATGGATTTTTATAAATGCATCTTATTTGTACAATAGTGTATTATTTGGCAATAAAAAATAAGGAAATGGTATTACATGCTATTACATGAATGAATCTTGATACATCAAGCCAGGCACAAAGGAACACATATTATATTATTGCATTTATATGTAACGTCCAAAGTAGGCAAATCTATAGAGACAGAATAGTGGATTACTTGCTTGCTTAAGTCTTGGAGGTACTGGGGTAGGGAAAGCCTCCTAAGAGTTTTTTTGGAGGGCGTTGAAAACGTTTTGAAGTTAGATTGTGATGATTGTTGTACAACTCAGTGAATATACTAAAAACCATTTAAATGTACACTTTAAATGGATGAATTTTATGGTATGTGAAGTAGATTCCAGTAAAGGTATTTTTTAAAAAAATAAATGAAGAAAGAACATTTTTCTGAAGAGAATTTTAGCAGTGATATTGAAAATATGACAACTGATGTTACAGGCACTGATTATTGAAAGAGAAGATGGCCTCAGGTCTGAGCTGGAACCCGGAGGCCCCCTGCTGGTATAGCCATTAACTATTTTGGAACAGGTAGGTTTTCCAGGGGTTAGGGACAGAAGCAATTTGCCAGTGCACACAAGTATAGGCCCATAATCTTTAGGCTAAGCTTTTTAGAGCCAAATGTGTTTCAGAATTCAAAATTTTTCAGATCTTATAAAGATACTATGGCTACTATATTCAACTACGAAGTTATAGAAAATATAAGGGCCCAAGGAACAGCTTAAACTTTACCATGAATATTCAATCAGCAAAATTTAGGCTGTGGGACAATCTATAAGACAAATGCCTGGATGTCTTTAATAAATACCTTAGGAAGTTAAAACAAAAATGATGGAAAGAAAACTATTGTTTTAAAAAGACGTGAGATAAATTAACCAATGACAATTAATTGAACCCACACAATCCCAACCTCCCAGGGACTTCTCTCCATAAGCCATCCTCTATCTTTCTCTTACTTTCAAGTTCTCTCTCCAATTAGATCCTTTCCATTAGCAATTAAAATGCTCAAAGCTTTTCGATCTTTAAAAAGCACTCTTCACTGCATCTCCTCCTGACATCTTCTTAGTGGCTAGGTTTTGTAGTCTGTTTTCTGTCCCTTTTAACAGAATATCTGAAACTAGATAATTTGCAAAGAAATAGAATTTATTTCTTACAATTCTGGAGGCCTGGGGATCCGAGGTTAAGGGGTACATCTGGGAAGATCTTTCTGCTGGTGAAGACTCTCTGTGGTGTCCTGAAGTAGCACAGAGCATCACATGGTGAGAGGATTGAGCACTATAACATGCTCACTCAGGTCTTTTTCTCTTATTACAAAGCCACCAGTTCCACTCCTATAATAACCCATTTGTCTATTAACCCATTAATCTATTAATGGATTAATCCATTCAATACCTCTTAAAGGCTCCACCTCTCAGTACTGCCACTTTGGAGATTAAGTTTCAACATGAGTTTTGGAGGGGACATTCAAACCACAGCACTACATCTCAGCATCTCTTTCATGCAAATGTCTCTTTATCTCCATCTTTACTGCACTTCACTTAGTTTGGACTGCTATGGCTTTTACCTGAATATATAGTGTCTAGACAGATTTCCTGTCTTTTGGTCTTGCTCCCTGCTATGAACTGAAATGTGTCCCCTCAAAATTCATATGTTGAAACCCTAACCACTAAAGAAATGGTATGGGGGTAATTGGGTTTAGATGAGGTAATGGGATTAGTACCCTTATAAGAAGAGGAAGAGAGACCAGAATTCTTTCTCTCTTCATCATCCAAGGACACAGAAAGAAGGCCACCAACTGCAATCCAGGAAGAAAGCTCTTACCAGGAACTGTGTCAGTAGGCACTTTGATCTTGAACTCAGCCTTCAGAACTATGAGAAATAAATGTCTGTTGATCATAGTCTCTCCTACATTAAACACATCATCGATTTTCCACTCTCACAAAAATAAAAAAAAAAACAAATTTAAATTCTTTTGCCTAGTATACTCCTATTGTGGCCTAGATGAGCTTTCCAACCACTGGCACTCGTGCCAATTGCCTTCCTAATATTTCATGTTCAGTCTCATCTACTGATTACCCAATCACATCTACTGATTACCCAAGACTCTCAACTTTAATTCATTCCTCAGCTCTCAATTTGAATGTCACCTCCTCTGCAAGATTGTTCTGCCTTCACCACCCAAGACTGTCCTCCCAAAATGCTTTGTGTTTACTAATTCAAGGCATGTTCACAATCTATTGAAATAAACTATCTCAGAGAATCATGCAGTATTTAATCTAAATGAATTAAACACATTGACATTTTATAAAACAAGCAATCTTATAAGCAGTCTCCATCCCTCCCTCAACAAAACCAGAAATTCAAAGAGTAAATTATCATTTGTATAACCTACCCTTTAATTGGTACAGAACTATTATATCTGGTGGGTAAGTGATATGTTTCAATGCTAAGAAAAGATAAAACAAATTAAATTAGGCTCACTGATAGTTGGTTCAGGATAAACACAATAATGACTGCAATAATGACTATTGAACTTTTAAAAATAAATTAAGAGGTCTTCAAAGAGATCTATTCAACACTACCTATCATTCCACATCTTTCTTGCTAATGGAATTCTGGTTAGGAAATCATGAGTTTCACATTGAGCTCTCTAGCCTTAGACATCAACTCTTATACATCTAATCCAATTATAATTCTTTTCCCTTTGGAAGAGACTGGTTTGAGCATGAATATGTGACACAACACTTACCAATAATATGTAAAGAAAGTCTTAGAAACATTATAGAACTTTCCAGCTCTTGAGAGTGGGAGACAACTCAAATTTTGGTTCAACACAAAAGCTTTATTCTAGCTCTCTCACTTTCCCCTCTTTCTTATGTATCTCTTGTAGGTAACCAGTCTCATTAGTTTGCTGACTGTGCTTTCTATGTTTCTTTTTGCCCAGATGAGCAGATGCATGTGTATTCTCTTAGTCTTTCTCATACAAATGTAGCAATCATACTTTATACTTTGCATGCTCTCATTTAATATTTGTAGCAATCACCCTAAATCAGTTCAGTGAAGATCTTCCTCTTTGTTTCTTCTTAGCTATATGACATGTGATTGTATACTATGTATATTATACCACAGTTTATTCAACCACTCTCTTATTTATGTCAGTTAGATCCTTCCTAACATTTTATAATCCAAATAATACTGCAACAGATAATTTTATACATACATATGTTTTTATTGCTGGAGGGTGTATCCTTAGGGTAAATTCCTAAAAGTGAAATTTCTGGGTCAAAACATAATGTTTACGTAATTCAGTTAGACATTGTTAAATTTCCTTCCAAAAAGTTAATATGTGATTAATTTTTGTCAGCAGTAAATTAGCATACCTATAGCCTTACAAACAGAATGCACTGTCCTACTTTTTTTTTTTTTTTTTAAATTTTTGCCAATGTGATGGGTAAAAGATGGAAGGTTAAAAATGTTATAGAGATGGAGATAGAGCAAGATAACCAAATAGAAGCCTCCACTAATTGTCCTCCTGACAGGAACACCAGATTTAACAACATGTACACACAAAAGCACCTTCTTAAGAACCAAAAATGAGGTGAGTGATCACAATACCTAGTATTAATTTTATATCACTAAAAGAGGCACAGAAGAGGTTGAAAGACAATCTTAAATCATTGACACCACTGCTCCTCCATTCGTTAGCAATGGCTCTGTGGCACACAGAATCTGAGTTCTTGGGGGAAGAAGAATGCAATGATTATGGGACTTTACATTGGAACTCAGTGCTGCCCTTCACTGCAGAAAGGAACACAGGCAAAACTCAGCTGACACCCACACAGGGAGTATTTAAATTAGCCCTAGCCAGAAAGGAACTGTCCATCCCAGTGGTTGGAACTTGAGTTCTCACAAGCCTCACCACCATAGACTAAAGTGCTCTGGGGCCCTAAATAAACTTAAAGGGCAGTCCAGGCAGCAAGGACTGCACTCCTAGGTAAGTCCTGGTACTGTGCTGAGTTTGGAGCCAGTGGACTTGGGGGGCACATGACTTAGGAAGATGACAGCCAGTGGAGGCAAGGGAGTGCTTATGCCACCCCTCCCCCAACCCCAGGCAGCACAGCTCCCAGCTCCCAGCTCCAGGAGGGACTCCTTCCTTCTGCTTGAGGACAGGAGGAGGGAGAGTAAAGAAGGCTTTGTCTTGCAACTTGAATACAAGCTCAGCCACAGCAGGATAGGGCACCAGACAGAGCCATGAGGCCCCCATTCAAGGTCCTAGCTCCTGGATGACATTTCAAGACACACTCTGGGCCAGAAGGGAAGCTGCTGCTGTAAAGGGAAAAGCTAGTCTTGGTGGGACGCATTATCTACTGACTAAAGAACCCTTGGGCCCTGATCATCAGCAGCACTAGTGAGGTAGTGCACGCCATGGGTTTTGGGTGAGATTCTGAGATGTGCCGGCTTCAGGTATGACCCAGGACATTCCCAGCTGTGGTGGCTATGAGGAAAGACTCCTTCTGCTTAAGAAAAGCAGAGAAAAACATAAACGGGACTTTGTCTTGCAGCTTAGGCAACAATTCAGCCACAGTAGGGTAGAGCACCAAGCAGGCTCTTAGAGTTCCTGATTCCTGGCCTTGGCTCTTGGATGGCATCTCTGGACCTGCCATGGCTAGAGGGGAGTCTACTTCCCTGAAGGGTGAGTCCCAGGCCTGGCAGCACTTACCACCACGTGACTTAAGAG
Source organism: Macaca thibetana thibetana (assembly GCF_024542745.1). Taxonomy (NCBI): domain Eukaryota; kingdom Metazoa; phylum Chordata; class Mammalia; order Primates; family Cercopithecidae; genus Macaca; species Macaca thibetana. The sequence continues at coordinate 57,412,104 of NC_065579.1, forward strand.
CTCTTGGGCCTTAAGTGAACATAAACAGTAGCCTGCAGTGTCCCATGGGCCTGTGGTAGTGGCGGCCATGAGGAGAGACTCCTCTACCTGGGGAAACAGGAGAGGAGAGTAGAAAGAATTTTGTCCTGTGGTTTTGGTGCCAGTTCAGCCACAGTAGAATAGAGCACCAGGTGGATTTCTGATTTCCTGACTTTGGGTCCTGGCTCCCCGATGGCATCTCTGGACAAGCCTGGTTCAGGGGAAACCTGCTGCCATTAAGGGAAAGATACAAGCCTAGCTGGATTTGCCACCTGCTGATTGTAGAGCCTTGGAGCCCTGGGTAAACATAGGCGGTAGCCAGGTAGGGGTTAGAGCAGGCCTTGGCTGAGACCCAGTGTTGTGCTGGTTTTAGGTCTGACCCAGCAGTCCTTGTGGTGTGACCATGGGGGTGATTGTGTTACCCCTACCACAGCTCCAGGCTGCTCAGCACAGAAAGAGAAACTCCCTTTGTTTGGGAGAAAGTAAGGGAAGAGAACAAGAGTCTCTTCATGGTAATTCAGAGAAATTTTCCTGATCGTACTGAACTCCACCAAAGCAATACCTCCACAAGTCTGAAAGAATCATATCGCTACTGGGCTCAGGGTGCCCCCTAATGCAGATCTGGCTGTAGTGAACAAAAACTTAGATCATGACACCCAAGTCCCTTCAAATACCTGAAAAGCCTTCCCAAGAAGGATGAGTAAAAGGAGTCCAGACTGTGAAGACAATAAATACCTAACTCTTCAATGCCCAGACACCAGTTAAATCCACAAACATCAAGAGCATCCAGGAAAACATGGCCTCACCAAACTAAATAAGGCACTAGAGACCAATGCTGGTGACCCAGAATATGTGACCTTTCAGACAGAGGATTCAAAACACTGTTTTGAGGAAGTTCAGTGAAATTCAAGATAATACAGAGAAGGAATTCAAAATTCTATCAGATAAATTTAACGCAGAGTTTAAAATAATTAAAAATAATCAAGCAGAAAAATGCAATTTCCATATCGAATAATGCATTACAGTGTCTTAATAGCAGAATGAATCAAGCAGAAGAAAAAATTAGTGAGCCTAGAGATAGGCTATTTGAAAACACACAGTGAGAAGAGACAAAAGAAAAAAGAATAAGAAGAATCTACAAAATCTGAAAAATAGCATCAAAAGGGCAAATCTAAGAGTTATGGCCTTAAAGAAAAGGTAGAGGAAAAGACAGGGATATAAAGCATATTAAAAAATATAATATCAGAAAAGTTCTCAAACCTAGAGAAAGATATCAATATTCAAGTACAAGAAGGTTATAGAACACCAAGCAGATTTAATCCAAAGAAGACTACCTGAAGGCATTTAATAATCAAACTCCCAAAGGTCAAGAATAAAGAAAGCATCTAAAGGTAAGAGAAAAGAGACACATGCAAGAGAACTCTAAAACATCTGGCAGAAGGCTTTTCAGTGGAAACCTTACAGGCCAAGAGAGAGTGACATGACATATTTAAAATGCTGAAGGAAAAAACTTTTACCCTAGAATAGTACATCCAGTGAAAATATTCTTCAGCCATGAAAGAGGAATAGACTTGCCCAGGCAAAGAAAAGATGCGGGTTTTCATCAATACCTCTGTCCTGCAAAAAGCTAAAGAAGTTCTTCAATCTGAAAATAAAAAGCATGTTAATGAGCAATAAGAAAATATCTTTAGATACAAAACTCACCAGTAGTACTAAGTACATAGAAAAACACAGACAATTATAACACTGTAGTTGTGGTGTGTAAACTACTCATATCTTAAACAGAAAATATAAAAGATGAACCAATAAAAAACAAGAACTACAACAACTTTTTAAGACATAGTCCAAAAAGATATAAATAGAAACAACAAAAGTTAAAATATCAGGTATGTCAGGACAAAGTCAAAGTTTAGAGTTTGTGTTAGTTTTCCCTTTGCTTGTTTTTTAGTTTATGCAATCCGTGTTAAGTTGTCATCAGCTGAAAATAATGGGTTATAAGGCATTATTAGCAAGCCTCATGGTAACCTTAAATCAAAAAACATACCATGGATATACAAGAAATAAAAAGCAAGACATTAAAACATAATACCAGGAAAAAGTCATCTTCACCAAAAGGAAGACAGGAAGAAAGGAAAGAAGGACAAGAAGACCACAAAACAGCAAGAAAACAAATAAGAAAATGGGAACTGTTAAGTCCTTACTTATTAATAATAATGTTTAATGAAAATGGGCTAAACCCTCAATAAAAAGACACAGAGTGGCTAAATGGATAAAAAGACAAAACTCAATGGTCTGCTGTCTCTAAGAAACACACTTCACACATAAAGACACACATAGACTGAAATTAAAGGGGTGGAAAAAGATATTCCATACGAATGCAAATAGAAACAATAAAAGAGCAGAAATAGCTATACTTATATCAGACAAATAGATTTCAAGACAAAAAGTATAAAAATAGACAAAGAAGGCCATTATATAACGATAAAAGTGTCATTTCAGCAAGAGGATGTAACAATTGTAAATATCTATGCACCCAAAACTGGAGCAACCAGATATATAAAGCAAATATTATTAGAAATAATGAGAGAGATAGACTACAATACAATAATAGCTAGAGATTTCAACACCACCACTTTCAGCAATGGACAGATTGTTCAGAGAAAATCAACAAAGAAACGTTGGACTTAATCTTCCCTATAGATCAAATGGATTTAATAGATATTTACAGAAAACTCCATTCAATGGCTGAAGAATACACATACGTTTTCCTCAACCCATGGATCATTTACAAGTGTAGAACATATGTGAGGCCACAAAACACATCTTAAACATTCAAAAAATCAAAATCATATCAAGTATCTGACCACAATGGAATAGAACTAGAAGTAAATAACAAGGGGAATTTTGGAAACTGTACAAACAGATGAAATTAAACAATATGCTCCTGAATGACCAGTGGGCCAATGAAGAAATTCAGAGGAAACCTGAAAATGTTCTTGAAATGATAATGGAAAACCAACACACCAAACCCTATGGGGTACAACAAACGCATCACTAAGATGGAAGTTTATAGCTGTAATCACCTACATCAAAAATAGAAAAGCTCCACCCAAGTAACCTAATGATGCATCTTAAAGAAATAGAAAAGTGAGAACAAACTGAAACCAAAACTAGTAGAAGAAAATAAATAATAAATATTAGAGCAGAAATAAATGAAATTGAAATGAATAAAATAATACAAAAGACTAATGAAATGAAAAGTTTTTTTTGAAAAGATAAAATTGACAAATCTTTAGCTAAACTAAATAAGAAAAAAAGAGAAAATGAAATAAATAAAATCAGGGTTGAAAAGGGTGACATTATACCTGATACCCCAGAAATTCAAAGGATCATTACAGGTTACTATGAGCAATTAAATGCCAATAAATGGGGAAGAAATAGATAAATTCCTGTACACATTCAATCTATGGAGGTTGAACTACAAAGAAATCCAAAACCTGGATAGACCAAAAATAAATAATGAGATTGAAGCCATAATAATAATTTAAAAAGTCTCCCAGCAAAGTCAGAGGCCCCATGCTTTCACGGCAGAATTTAAGTCTTTATTTAAAGAAGAAATAATACCAATTCTACTCAAGCTATTCCAAAAAATGGAGGAGTAGAAAATACTTCCAATCTCATTCTCTCAGCCAGTATTACCCCAATACCAAAAACAAAGACACATCAAAAAAAAAGAAAACTACAAGCCACTATCCCTGATGAACACTGATGCAAAACTTCTCAAAAACATAGTAAAAAAAATTAAATTCAACAACCTGTTTAAAAAGATCATCATGACCAAGTGGGATTTATCTCAGGGATGGATGGATGATTCAACACAAAAAAATCAATCATTGTGATATATCATATCAAGAGAACGGACAAAAACTATATGATTATTTCAATTGGTGCTGAAAAACCAATTGATAAAACTCAATATCCAGTTATAATAAAAACATTAAAAAAACTAGCTACAGAAGGAACGGACCTCAACACAATAAAAGCCATACATAACAGACTTATAGCTAGAATTATACTGAATGGGGAGAAACTGAAAGCCTTTCCTCTAAAATCTGGAACAAGAAAAGGATGTCTGCTTTTGCCACTGTTATTCAACATACTATTGAAATTTCTAGCTAGAGCAATCAGACAAAGGAAATAAATAAAGGGTAACCAAATTGGAAAAGAAGTCACATTATATTTGTTTGCAGATAATACAATCTTATATTTGGAAAATGATAAAGACTCCAGCAAAAAAAAACCTGTTAGAACTAAGAAATAAATTCAGTAAAGCTGCAAGATACAAAATCAACATACAAAAATTAGTAGCATTTCTACATGCCAACAGTATGCAATCTGAAAAAGAAATCAAGAAAGTAATCTCACTTACAATAGCTACAAATAAACTTAAGTACCTAGAAATTAGCCTAACCAAGGAAGTGGAATATTTCTACAATTAAAACTATAAAACACTGAAGCCAGAAATGAAACAGGACACAAAAAATGGAAATATAGTCCCTGTTCATGAATTGGGAGAACCAACATTTTTTAAATCTCCCAACTATACCCGAAGCCATCTACAGATTGAATGCAACCCCTACCACATTCTTCACATGGTGTGGACAATGAGATTATTCACAGAGTATCTATCAATGACACTTTTCACGAAAATATAAAAACAATTCTAAAATTTACATGAAATTACAAAAAACCCAGACTAGCCTAAGCCATCCTTTTTAAAAAGAACAACACTGAAGGAATCACATTACCTGACTTCGAGCTATACTACAGTGGTATAGTAACCAAAACAGCATGGTACTGGCATAAAAACAGACACACAGACCAATGGATCAGAATAGAAAACCCAGGAATAAATTCATACATCTACAGTGTAATTTTTGACAAAGGTGCCAAGAACGTACATTAGAGAAAGGACAATCTCTTCAATAAATGGTGCTGGGAAAACTGGATATCCATATGAAGAAGAATGAAACTAGACACCCATCTCCCGCCATACACGAAAATCCAATAAAAATGGATTGAAGACTTAAATCTAGAACCTCAAACTATGAAACTGCTAAAAGAAAGCATTGGGCAAACTCTCCAGGTCATTGGTCTGGGCAAAGAGTTCTTGAGTAATACCCACAAGCATAGGCAACCAAAGCCAACATGGATAAATGAGATCACATCAAGTTAAGAAGCTTTTGCATTGCAATGGAAACAAACAAGGTGAATTGACTCTCCTTAGAATGGGAGAAAATATTTGCAAACTACCTATCTGACAAGGGATTAATAACCAGAATAAATAAGGAGTTCAAACAACTCAATAGGAAAAAAAGTCTAATAATGTGATAAAAAATTGGGCAAAAGATTTGAATAGACATTTTTCAAGCAAAGACATACAAATGGCAATCAGGTATATGAAAATGTGCTCAACCTCATTAATCATCAGATAAACGCACATCAAGACGACAATGAGATATCATCTCAACAGTTAAAATGGTTTCTATACAAATGACAGGCAATAACAAATGCCAGCAAGGATGTGGAGAAAAGGGAATCCTTGTACACTGTTGCTGGGAATGTCAACTAGTACAACCATTATGGAGAACAGTTTGAAGGTTCTTCAAAAAGTAAAAATATAGCTACCATGTGGTTCTGCAATCCCATTGCCTGGTATATCCCCAAAGAAATGAAATCAATATATCTAAGAGATATCTGCAGTTCTGTGTTTCTTGCAGCATCATTTATGATAGCCAAGATTTGGAAGCAAACTATGTGTCCATCAACAGATAAATGGATAAAGAAAATGTGGTACATATACACAAAGGTGTACTATTTAATCATAAAAAAGGGTGAGATTCTTCATTTGCAGCAACATGAATGGTACTGGAAGTCATTATGTTAAGTGAAATAAGCCAACTACAGGAAGACAAATTTCACATGTTCTCACTTATTTGTAGGAGCTAAACATTAAAACAATTGAACTCATGGAGATAGAGAGGATAAAGATGGTTACCAGAGGCTTGGAAGAGTAGTAGGGGTTGTGGGGGAAAAGTGGGAATGGTTAATGGGTACAAAGATAGAAAGAATGAATAAGATCTACTATTTGATTTTACAACAGGGTGACCATGGTCAATAATAACTTCATTGTACATTTAAAAATAATTAAGAGTATTATTGGATTTTTTGTAACACACAAAAAATTAATGCTTGAGGGGATGTATATCCCATTTACCCTGATGTGATTATTACATGCTGTATGCCTCTATCAAAATATCTTAGGTACTCCATAAATACATACACCTACTATGTACGAACAGAAATTAAAAATAAATTTAAAAAATAAAAAATAAAGAAAATTTAAGAAAAATAAAAAATACAGTGTAATTTATTTTTTCCAATTATGAGTGATGTTGATCGTTTCTTTATATTTAAGAGCCATTATTATTATTATTGTGTGACTATTCTATTTATATTTGTGCCCATTTTTATGTGGGAATTTTTGCCTTTTCACAAAAATTATACAAATATACAAAAAGTGTATATGACAAAATATACTGGGAAGCCATGCAATATAAAATATACAAAATATACTACTATACTAATATACAAAATATACTATGCAACTATATAAAATAATATAAAATATACTAGAGATAGAAGCCATAATAAAAAAGTCTCCCAGCAAAGAAAAGCCAGAGACCCCATGGTTTCACAGCAGAATTTAAATCTTTATCTAAGGAAGAAATAATACCAATTCCACTCAAGCTATTTCAAAAAATGGAGGAGTAGAAAATACTTCCAAACTCATTCTCTCAGCCAGTATTACCCCAATACCAAAAACAAAGACACATCAAAAAAAGAAAACTACAAGCCATTATCCCTGATGAACACTGATGCAAAACTTCTCAAAAACATAGTAAAAAAATTAAATTCAACAACCTGTTTAAAAAGATCATCATGATCAAGTGGGATTTATCTCAGGGGTAAAAGGGTGATTCAACACAAACAAATCAATCACTGCTTTCATGCTACAACAGCAGAACTGTTTTTTTTGCGACAGAGACCACATAGCCTGTAAGGCCTAAAATATTTGCTAACTAGTGTTTTCCAGAAAAACTTAAAAACCACTGTTCTATATCATACCAACCATAGCCAAACTTCAGGAGTTCCAGTGAGAAGTTCATTCTTCAACAGCTCTCTGATGTTTTACATTGCTAAAGTTGCACAACTCAGTTTTCATCCTCAGTGATAACAAAGAAAGCAACTGGATATTTAAAATGCCAATTTAAATAATGATATTTATGTCTGTGTACAGAAATCAGCATTTAAAAAATCATATCTTTCTACTGAATCATAAACTTCTTTACTGGATTTTAAAAAAAAATGTAAACTGATTTTTATTGAGCATTCAAGAGTGCATTTATGTCTCTGGGTCTGGCTTTCCCAGTGAACAAAGAGAACAAGTTGAACACCAAGGTCACTCCCCGTATTGCCATGTTTTAAAAGAGCATTAAACTAAGAAAGACTATTAACAAATGACTTGGAAGATTATTAGAATTTTTATCCTCTGTAATAAAAGTCGATCTTCTCAAGTGTTTATTTTGAAATTCAATTTCAAAGGGTTTTATATAAATAATCTAGAAAACCTGTTGGTTTCTTGGTGAAAACATTATTGCTATCACTAGAGGGAGCCGGTTTTACATAAAATTAATGTATGTAGGCCTGTATCTAGAAAAAGAAAAGCACTTTGTGGCTCATGTTAAGAAAAAGAACAAATCCTTTTCAAAATATTTTTTCTGCTAATAAATTGTACTTGTCAAGGAATTATAAACTGAAAGTTTTCTTCAAAGTACTGTAATCTCTGTTCCCAAGAGAATTTTTGATACTCTAAATGTGATAGTGGAATAAACACTCTATGGCGGTATTACTTAATTTTCATATAGTAGTATTGATGTTTGTAGTATTTTCATTGTTTTTTAAATTTATCCTACTTTAATTTACTTTAAAATAGAATTTTGTCATTGTTTAGTTTGAATAATATGCTAAGCAGAGTTTCAGAGTACAGAATAAGATTTTGGCTAAATTGTCTATTTATTTAATATAAAAGATATCAACATTCCTGTGTTACTTTGAAATGCCTGATTTTCAGTGAGTGTTAAAATGAAAAGAACCATTAAGTATTTGCTTTAACTTAAATACTTTCTTACATGTAAGTACTATTGTATTGGTAGCTGTCTCAAATTTATGTAAATAAATTTACATAAATGTACATAGGTCACATTCAGAGTAAACTTACATAAAAACCAGATATTCAGCCAATAGCCAATAGCTTTGGCTAACTAGGAACTTACTAAATTCACAGTGTTTCCTTGAGAATTTTTAGTTGGAACTATACCTACTAAGTTTTAAAATAGGGCTAATTCGTCTCTCTATACTTTCTCTGATGCATGGATATCAATTCTTATAAATTATTTATAAATCTCCTTTCAAGTTTAGCAAATCTCTAATTTCAAAACAGGATTTAAATTGGTAGAACATGTTTGATCAGGTGAATGAAGTTTTAATAGATAAATACTTCAGACAGTGAGGAACTGGCCTTTGTTAACTCATTGACCCATTTAAACCTCTTCCCACCACATACACACAAATTCTTGCCAAATTCAATGATCTATTTAAATTTTTAAAAAATTCAGATTATGCCCTTGCATGATAGTATTTTTTTGCTACTGAACAAAAAGATTGTTACATTTCTTGTATGTCACAACTTTTCACCTTTAGTCAAGTTTTTAAATTCATAATCTTGAGTAAATATCTCTGCAGCTATTCTTGAATCAACTAAAGAAAACTAAAAATATTACTGTCTAAGTTAACGAATGTTCATTAGTTGCTCATTAATTATAATTGAAACTATTGATAATGAAGTAGAAAAAAGGGTAAGGAGTTGATTTAAAAGACAATTGTTTTTCTTTCAAAGAAAGAGCCAACTGGAAACCAAAACAAAGCTGACAATGGCTTTTCTTTCTTACCTATTCTGGTCTCAGTAACCAGCGGTAAACAATAAAGGTTCGTTGTTGTGTCTGCTAAGAAGAGTATGAACAGCTGTTGCAAACCACAGTAAATTGTTCAGTGGGTTTTCTCTGTAGAACTTGTTGATTTGAATCACAATGGGGTTTCAAGCAACTTGATAAACCTTTGTCAAGATTTTTAAGTGGCAGAAAAAAATGGTGAAATGTACAACTTGTAGAAATTGTTTTTCCTAGTGTGGTCCCAAATGGTGCCATGCTTTCACTCTCCCAGTGTGCTCTAATGAAGAAGGGACATAGAGGTCATTGAGGTCAATGGCAAATCAGCAAGAGCTGACAAGATGTGATTCTTGGCACTAAGAATGGCTAAATGCCACCAACCCCTCCAGACTATTTTCCAAATATTTTGGATTTTACAAAGACCAAAACTTTGACCAAACTGTTTCTCTCTCCACTCCATTTTTAGCTCTAAATTTATACTTACAAAGCAAACTCAAACCAGGACTTCTGAATAACACATAGTTCAGCAGTTTGAAGTGGTGTGGAACCTATACTCAAATTATATGTAGGCCTCTTAGCCCTTAGAACTGGAAGCTGGGAAGTTGATCACTATTTTCACTTTCTAGCTGGAAGACAGTGAGGTTAAGGAGACTCAACCAAATTAAATTCAGGCTTTTTTTTTTTTAACTTCTTGTCCCTGAATGGAGTTTTGGAGGTCTTTGAAATCTTAGAAATGCTATGTAAATTTTTATATTATGTATATCTGTGTATTTTGCTGGTATGTAATGTTCATGATTTTACCAGAGTCTCAAAGGGTCCACAAAAACTTAATATGCTGAAAGCAATAAAAAAAAAAATTATCTTCTGGAAAAATGTAAGCTTCTCCACTTAATCTTCACAGCAATTGTGTAGATTGGCTAAATGTCACAGCCAATGGTTAATACAGATTCTAGAAGCAGACTGCCAGGGTTCCAATTTCAGTTCTGCCACTTATTAGCTGTATGAACTGACTTTCTGTACCTCAGTTTCCTCATCTGCAAAATGAAATAATAATTGTATCTATTCCATAGGGTTATGATGAGGAATAAATGAGGTAATATTTGTAAAGTACCTTGACCTTGCTACAAGATAAATGTTGTGTGTGTGTGTGCGTGTGTGTGTGTGTGTGTTTGAAAAACACTAAATATTAATCCCCAGGGTTTAGATGATGAAACTGTGTTAAGAGATTTGCCTAAAATCACATTGCTTATAAGAGGAAGAAACAGGTCTAAAATTCAGAGGGGATGTTTTGTTTTCTTTTGTTTCCATTTAAATAGTGCTAATCATTGGCCCTGCTCAGTTCTCTGTGTGTGGTCTCTTAGCTTCCATTTCCTCTCTATTCCACCACCCTGCCCGATGTTGTCCTTTTTTTGTTTGTTTGTTTGTTTTAGAGAGACGGAGCCTCCCTTTGTCACCCAGGCTGGAGTGCAGTGGCACGATCTCAGCTCACTGCAACCTCTGCTTCCAGGGATCTAGCAATTCTCCTGCCTCAGCCTCCCGAGTAGCTGGGACTGCAAGCGCACATTGCCACGCCCGGCTAATTTTTTTGTATTGTAGTAGAGACAGAGTTTCACTGTGTTGCCCAGACTGGTCTCAAATTCCTGAGCTCAGGCAATCCACCCATCTCAGCCTCCTAAAGTGCTAGGATTACAGGCGTGAGCCCCAATGTTGTACTTTTAAAATCACTTTGTATGCATCTTCCACCGCATTTTGCTCTCAAAACTTCAAAATCTCCCCGTTATCTGGTTTGAATCAAACTTTAATTTAAAACAAGGAGTTGTTGGAGCACCAGTCTGTGAGAGGTGGTGAATTACTAATGAAGTATTAAAATAAAATTTATTTATCCAAACTACTCTTCTAGAGTCATTTAAAATGAGATAGAGAGAAGTTCACCCACTCCTTCCCTCCTACTGTATGTGCAGTCACACACACACAAACACATATACACACATGCACATGCACACGCACAGACACACACACACACCCCCCTCAGACAAACTCAAACCGAATTGCTCTGGCTAATTTTAGTGCTTTTCTTTTGCTAAAAGGAGTATCTAAATTTGTGGCAAATTCAATTGTTCTGGACAAGAGAGGAGAGATTGATCCCTATCACCTAATATAAGGGGCTTCTTTATCCCTTCTCTACATGGCTGTTAAGCTGCAAGACCCTGAAATTACTAATCAAATACTAAAAGAACAAACGTTTGAAGAGGCACCAATTATTAACTTACCCAACATGACCAGCTTAGAATCCTTCCTGAGTGCCCTCAAATTTTCATCTAGCCGTGATTCTGATCACAGGTTATAAAACCTTTACTATACAATTCTGTCTCACCTGGAATACCTCATTACCTGGAATAGAAGTCATGTCAACATTTCAGTCCAGGTTCTTTATGTCTCCTAGCCCTCATTCTTCCTCATCCAAGTTATCACAAATGAGAAGAATGGTTTTCTTTTCTATGACCACCAAGTGTATTAGATAGTAGTGGAAATTCCATTGGTAAAATCTCACCAAGAAATTTAGTTTTGAATCCTGTTTCCCACTTGTTTGCCATATTACCTAGAGAAATTTAAATAGATTTTTCTGAGCTTCATTGTCTTTTTCATCTATAAAACTGGAAAATAGCATCTATTTCAAGGGTTGATATAAGGGTAAAATAAAATGCCACACAAAATATATCTTGGCATAGGGCAGCTGCTCAATAAATGCTAATTTCTTTCATTAAATTGTAGCTAAAGATGTATTGTATAAATATAATTTGTTATATTCTTGAGTGTTTTACAGTTTGCAGAGAGAGCTTTTACATATGTCATTGCATTTGCTCCTCATGATGATTCTGTGAAAAAAAACTATGATCGTTATCCTACCAATATAGAAATGGTGTATGATAATGATTAAATGGCTTGCTCTCAACTATACAGCCTCAGAGCTGGGATTGAAACATATATCATTTTTTAAATTATGTCAATATTTAAATTTATTTTTCATTCATTATCAGTGCCTCTTTTTTGTTTGTTTACTTTTAAGATATTTTAAATTAGCTTTAATTACAAGAAGTATTAATATAATACATTATCATGGTTAAGCAAAAAACTACAAAATAAATACATATATAGGCCATCCCCTTTCTAAGATTCTCCAAAAATACTTCTTTTATTTATTTTTTAAAATAATTTCAGCTTTTAGTTTCAGTGGGTACAGGTGCAAGTTTGTTACATGGGAATATTGCATGATGCTGAAGTTTGGGATACAGAGGATCCTGTCACCAGGTATGGAGCATAGTACCCAACAGGTAGGTTTTCAGACCTTGCCCCCATCTCTCTCTACCACCTCTAGTAGTCCCCAGTGTTTATTGCTCCCATGTTTACGTCCATGTGCGTTCAATGTTTAGCTTCCAATGTTCAAGTGAGAACATGCGGTATATGGTTTTCTGTTTCTGTGTTAATTCACTTAGAATAATGGCTGCCAGCTGCATCCATGTAGTCACAAAGGACATGATTTCATTTTGTATGGCTGTGTAGTATTCCATGGTGTATACATACCACCCTTTCTTTATTCAATCCACCATTGATGGGCACCTAGGATGATTTCTGCTAGTGCATGTGTCTTTCTAGTAGTATGATTTATTTCCTTTAAATATATATAATAATCTCATTATATATATATTTTTATATATACATATATATTTTATATATACACATATATTTTATATATATATACATATTTTTATATATATATATATAAAATAATGAGATTGCTACGTGAAATGGTAGTTCTAAGTTGTTTGAGAAATCTTCAAACTTCTTTTTACAGGGACTGAACTAATTTACATTCCAACCAACAGTGTTTAAACATTTCCTTTTTTCTGCAACCCAGCCAGAGTCTGTTATTTTTTGACTTTTTAACAATAGCCATTCTGACTGGTGTGAGGCAATATCTCGTTGTGGCTTTTATTTGCATTTTTCTGATGATTAGTGATGATGAGCATTTTTTTATACGTGTTGGTTGCTTGTATGTCTTCTTTTGAGAAACGTCCATTTATGTTCTTTGGCCATTTTTTAATGGGGTTATTTGTTTTCTGGTTGTTGATGTAAGTTTCTTATAGATTATGGATATTAGACTTTTTTCAGTTGCGTAGTTTGCAAATATTTTCTCCCATTCTGTGTGTTGTCTGTTTACTCTGTTGATAGTTTCTTTTGCCATACAAAAGCTTTTTAGTTTAATCAGGTCCCATTTGTCAATTTTTGGTTTTGTTGCAATTACTTTTGAGGACTTGATTTAAAATAGTTTCCCATTCTCTATACTATATTAACACTTGAGGAAGTTTCACTGGATTAAACAGTGTTTTTTTAATTATTGTTTTCTTTCTTTTGTTTGTTTGTTTCTTGAGACAGAATCTCATTCTGTTGCCCAGACTGGAGTGCAGTGGCACAATCTTGGCTCACTGCTACCCCTCTCTCCCAGGTCCAAGCAATTCTCATGCCTCAGTCTCCTCAGTAGCTGGGATTGCAGGAGTGCGTGACCACACTTGGCTAATTTCTGTATTTTTAGTAGAGATTGGGTTTCACCGTGGTGGCCAGGCTTGTCTCAAACTCCTGACCTTAGGTGATCTCAGGTAGGAGGCCTACCTAAACAGTGGTTTTAAACCTAGTTTTGTCCTAAGTCACTTAACATCTGCAATTCTTAATTTCCTCACCTGTTAAATAAAAAGGCTGAACCAGACCACATTTTAACCCCGTTCCAGATTTTAAATTGTTGGCTATAGAGTTCTAATATGATACTAAAACTAAACAAAAACTTTCCCCATTTCCATGGCCTCTGAAATGTTAGGGCTGAATCATTTTTTTCACTTATTATAAAAAAACTCATAGGTGATATTTTCTTAATCATAGGTCATTTCCTAAATTGTGTTTCCCTAAGTATAACTGAATGAACCTCAAATAATAGTGTGAGAATGTGTGACAGTGTGATATAATGATATCAAAAAGATTCATGAAGTTTTCCCAAATGTTTTGCTTTCTATTCCCCTAAAATTTTTTGGTTTCAATTAAAAATGGAGGAGTGAAAATTGGAACTGCCAGAATCTAATTTCATAAATTATTGTACATACAAAATCACTCATAAAATTTTTATGCTTAATACTTTCTCTCCAACTGATAATTGCTTCCTGCTGTTTCCAAGAATTAATGTGAATAAAACATAAAGTATTGCCTTTTTCAGATGATGGCTTTGGCTTCTCTTTTTCCATACAGCTTTCTAAAAGAAAAGTTATAGAACATGTTACAAAACAAACACTGAGCTCTGAGCGTCCTCTTTCTTTTCTTGGATAATGGCATCATTATTTATTGGCAGGTTATGTTTCAGGATCTTTGGGGTGTCATTTTTCTGGCCTGAAACCTCTGGCTGGTGGTGTCTTTGCCTGAGTTTTGCTGGGGCCCACTGGGCTCGTTCTGCCCACTCAGCCTGGCAGGCTATGCTTGGCTCACACTACTGACCTGGATCCCACATCTGCCAAGGGCAAGTTAGATGTGGAGCAACAAGGGGTATGTGAGTGAGTTTGGGGTTTGGCCACTCCACAGTCAGACACACAGGCTGCTGCAGCAGAGCAGAAAGCTCCAGATGCCAGGTCTCTGCAAGGCTGTGGTTGGACCAGGTGCACCATAAGCAGCTTCCCCAGAGGCACCTGGGAATTGCATTGGCATCCAGAAACTTGGAGATGCCAGGCACTGCAGGACCCCAAAGAGGGAGTCAGCACTGGCTTGGGGAGCTCCCAGGTCTGGGCTCCCTAAAAGGCTGCAGCTCTTCTCTCTTCTCTTTCCCTGCAATGTGGCAAGCAAGGAGCATGTTTCAGCTATTTGTGTAATACTCTTTTAGCTCTGCCATTTGGCAGGTTCCTAGTTCTTGACTTGCAACCAAGAAGAGTGAGGTACACAGACAAGTGCAGGGTGAGCAAGATGATAAGGAGCTGTATTGAGCAATAGAACAGCTCACAGGAGAGAACCTCAATGGATAGCTCCTTTCCGCGGCCCGGGTGTCCCGACAAGTGTTCATCTCCTAGCAGAGAGGAGGCCCTGGAGTGGGTTGCTCCTCTCTGCTGCTGGTCATCCCAATGTCTCCTGCTATCAACAGAGAGGGTAGCTCCTCTCTGCAGCTGGTCGTCTGTCATCTGCTCAGCTCTGGCTGAGCCTGGGCTTTTATGGGCTTCGGAGGAGAGGAAGTGCATGCCAGTTGGCCAATGGGTAACTACAGGTGGCCTGAAAAAGGCACCACCAGTTCCCACTTCAGTCCTTGGGACTGGCATCTTGGCCCCCAGCCTTCAGACCTTCCCTAGCCTGAAGGTGGGCCTCACTGGGGACTCACCCCCTTCCACCCAGGAATCTGTCTGTGTCCTGCTGCCATTTATGGCACCCAGGCTCAGCCCCAACTTTGCTCCAAGATCTGAGTGGGCTCCAAAGGCAAGGAGAAAACAGGCAGCAAGAGCAGGCACTTCCGAACCTGTGAGGGCAGGGGATGGGGAATGCCCTGTGAGTGCAGAGATGCCCAGCTCTGAAGTCACAGCTTAGGTGGCTGTAGCTGCACTGGGGAGGGTAGGGTTCCTGCCTGCACCCTGGATCAGGAGGCCTGGATCCACAGCCATGACTTGGGTGTCTGCAGCTGCACCTAGGAGGGTGTGTCCCCAGGCTGCTCCCTGGAGCAGGAGGCCCAGAACCACAGCCGTGACTTGAGTGGCTGCAGCCCCACCTGGGAGGGTGGGGCTCCTGCCTGCTCTGTGGAGCCACTGGCCCAGGCCATGCCTCCCTGCTGCAGCTGGTTTGAAGGCAGTGGCAGTTCCATAGGGTCTCCACTGCCATCAGTTAGAAAACCTGGATCACTCTGAATTGTCCCACTACCTCACCTCACCCCAGATTTGACTTGTCTCTAAAACATCTCTTGAACTTGATGGTGTTTCTGCACTACCAATGCCTCGGTCTCTTGCTTGGACTACTGGCTTGATTTCTGTCAGAACTTCTTGCCACCAGACTTGCTCACACCTCCCTTTTTTGAAATGATCTTCCCAGAAAAACAAATTAGTTTTTTCCCTTTATGATCTAAAGTCCTTAATTGCTTTCTTCCTCTGAATTATTGCCTTTGAAATAATGAACAAACCTCTTAGCAAGTAGTGTCTTCATGATTTGGTTTTAGGGCCCTTCTCAGTTTTATATCTAGACCTCATTTTTATATAACTTGTAGACCTATCATTCATACAAAATTATTTCCAGGGGTCCATGTCTTTGCATGTTTTTCTTGTTCTCTATTTCTGTAAAGCTCTCCCTGACTGAGAACTGATGCTCATCCTTTCACTGCAATTAGAGTAAAAGTTACTCTGAGAAGATTCCTCTGGCCTTCCTTGATACTTATGTAGAATTAAGGATCTTATCTCTAGGATACCATTGGTTTTGTGCATATGTCTTTTATGGGATTTCTGTTGAACTTTAATTAATTATTTGCCTGTCTATAATTCTCATTATACTTGGAGATCTGTTAGGTTGTTAATAGACATATATTGAATGAATAGCAAATGCCAAAGTTTAGTATTGACCCCAAATATATATTACTGAACCCTAAATCAAAGAACATCAACAATGTTTGTGATTTAGATTAGTTCCTACGACAGACACAAATGATGATGGGTACATTAATTAATAATATGGAACACAAACTGAAAACAGCTGTGTGCATCACTAATAGCCAGCTAACTGCTTTAGACAGTAAGTGCTATGAATTCAGGAACAGAGCCTGTTTGGACTGGAGAGATCTGGTAAAGATTTTTGAAGGAGTAATTTAAGCCAAACCTTAGAAAGTATTTAGGATTTAAGAGGTAAAGAGGAAAGGAGAAAGCATTGGGAAAAGGGGAAAAGTATAATCAAAGTCATAGAGATAGAAGAGGATAAAGAGAGTTCATAGAAGAGTGAGTTAGCAAATTTGACACATTATGCTAGGTGAGAAAAATAGAATGTGGCCACAGTATGCATGGATCTGTATGTCATACTGAGAATCATAGACCATATCTGGAAAATAGGGGTAAGCCCTAATAATGCATTTGGGGAGGGGAGTTTTCAAATATAAGTTGTGCTACTGGAAGAAAATGTTTTGATATGGATACCACCAGAAGGCTCCTGCAGCAGCATTTTAGAGCCTGACCCGAAGTGAAGTCAGTGAAAGCGTATTTAAAAAGACAGACTGTAGGAGGTTGAGTGCGGTGACGGAGGTCTGTAATCTTGGCACTTTGGGAGGCTGTGGCAGGCAGATCACGAGGTCAGGAGATCGAGACCATCTTGGTTAACACGGTGAAACCCCGTCTCTACTAAAAATACAAAAAATTAGCCAGGCGTGGTGGTGGGTGCCTGTAGTCCCAGCTACTCGGGAGACTGAGGCAGGAGAATGGTGTGAACCTGGGAGGTGGAGCTTGCAGTGAGCCGAGATTGTGCCACTGCACTCCAGCCTGGGCCACAGAGTAAGACTCCATCTCAAAAAAAAAAATAAATAAATAAAGACTGTAGGAGAAGTGACAGAGTTAGTGTTTCATTACACATGGACTATTGGTTAAAAAAAAAAAAACACAGTATTAAACTTAAATGATCAAGTAATAATTGTAATATTAAAAATAATTAGTATTACTGAGTATTACTATGTGTCAAATATTTCATTATACATTTAAATTTTTTTTAGTTTTTATTTTAGGTTTTGGGGGTACATGTGAAGGTATGTTACATAGGTAAATATGTTATGGGAATTTGTTGTACATATTATTTAATCACCCAGGTATTAAGCCCAGTACCCAATAGTTATCTTTTCTGCTGCTCTCCCTCTTGCCACCTTCCACCCTCAAGTAGACCCCAGCGTCTGTCGTTTTCTTCTTTGTGTCCATGAGTTATTATCATTTAGCTTCCACTTATAAGTGAGAACATGTGGTATCTGGTTTTCTCTTACTGAGTTAGTTTGCTAAGATAATATCCTCCAGTTCCATCCACGTTCCCATAAAAGACACGATCTTATTACATTTTATGACTGCATAGTATTCTGTGGTATATACATACCAATTTTCTTTATCCAGTCTGTCACTGGTGGGCATTTAGTCTTTGCTATTGTGACTACTGCTGCAATGAACATACACGTGCATGTATCTTTATAACAGAATGATTTATATTTGTGTGAGTAAAGGGATTGCTGGGTCAAATGATAGTTCTGCTTTTAGCTCTTTGAGGAATCATCATACTGCTTTCCAGAGTGGTTGTACTAGTTTACCATCAGGTGTATAAGTGTACCCTTTTCTCTGTAACCTCACTAGCAATTGTTATCTTTTGTTATCTTTTGGCTTTTTAATAATAGCAATTCTGACTGGTGTAGATGGTATCTCGTGGTTTTGACTTGTATTTCTCTAATGATCACTGATATTGAGTTTTTAGTTATATGCTTATTGGCCACATATATGTCTTCTTTTGAGAAATGTCTATTCATGTCCTTTGCCTGCTTTCTAATGGAATTGCTTGTTTTTCTATTGTAAATTTGTATAGCAATTTTTTTAGATGCTGGATATTGGACCTTTGTCAGATGCATAGTTTGCAAATATTTTCCCCAATTCTGTATGTTGTGTTACTTCGTTGATAGTTTCCTTTGCTGTGCAGAAGCTCTTTAGTTTAACTAGATCAAACTTGTCAATTTTTACTTTTGTTACAATTGCTTTTGGTGTCTTTGTCATGAAATCTTTGCCCATTCCTATGTCTAAGATGGTATAGCCTAGGTGATCTTGAGGAGTTTTTATAGCTTTTGGATTTACATTTAAGTCTTTAATTTATATTGAGTTGATTTTTATGTATGGTGTAAGGAAGGGGTCCAGCTTCAATCTTTTACATATGAATAACCAGTTATCCCAACATCATTTACTGAATAGGAGGTGTTTTCCTGATTCCTTGTTTTTGTCAGTTTTGTGGAAGATTAGCTGTTCATAGATGTGCAGCCTTATTTCTGGGCTCTCTATTCTGTTCCATTGGTCCATGTGCCTGTTTTTGTACCAGTACCATTCTGTTTTGGTTTACTGGTTCTAGGGTTAGCCCTATAGTATATTTTGGGTATATTTAATTGAGGCATTTAGCCCATTTACATTCCAGGTTAGTATTGATGTGTGTGGATTTAATCCTGTCATTGTGCTGTTAGCTGGTTATTGTGTTGGCTTGTGTGGTTGCTTTACAGTGACACTGGTAAGTATGTTTAAGTGTGTTTTTCTATTAGCTGGTATTGGTCTGTCCTTTCTATATTTAGGGCTACTTGCAAGATCTCTTGTACGGCAGGTCTGGTGGTAATGAATTTCCTCAATATTTGCTTATCTGAAAAGGATTTTATCTTTCCTTTACTTAGGAAGCTTAGTTTGGCTGGATATAAAATTCTTGGTTGAGGATTTTTTTTCTTTAAGAATATTGAATATAGGCCCCCAGTCTGTTCTGGTTTGTAGGGTTTCAACTGGTAGATCCACTGTTAGCCTGATGGGGTTGCCTTTGTTGGTGATGTGCCCTTTCTTTCTAGCTGCCTTTAACATTCTTTCATTTTGATCTTGGAAAATCTGATGATCATATCTTGAGGATGATCTTGTGTAGAATCTTTCAGGAGTTCTCTGTATTTTCTGAACTTCACTGTTGGCTTCTCTAGCAAGGCTGCAGGAAGTTTTCATGAACGATACCCAATATGTTTTCCAAGTTGTTTGCATCCCACCCTTTTCAGGGATGCCATTGATTCCTAGAGTTGGCTTCTTTACATAATCCCATACTTCTCCAGGATTTTGTTTATTCCTTTTTATTCTTTTTTCTTTATTTTTCTCTGTCTTATTTCAGAGAACCAGTCTTCAAGTTCTAAGATTCTTTCCTCAGCTTGCTTTATTCTGCTGTTAATATTGTGATTGCACTGTGAAATTCTTGTATTGTGTTATTCAGCTCTGTTAGATCCATTAGGTTCTTTTTTATACCAATAATTTTGTCCTTCAGCTCCTCTATCACTTTATTGTGTATCTTACTTTCCTTGGATTCAGTTTTGCTGTCCTCCTGAATCTCAGTGGTCTTTGTTCCTGTCCATATTCTGAATTATATTTCTCTCATTCAAGCCAGTTTAGCCTGATTAAGAGCTCTTGTTGGAAAATGGGTGCAGTCATTTGGCTAGTTGAGTTACCAGAGTTCTTGAGTTGGTTCTTTCTCATATCTGCATGTGAGTATTTCTTTAACTGCACTGTAGATTGAGTGCAGTCAATAGATTTCTTTACTGGAGGTTTTCACTGGGCCAAGGCTTTGTGAGGTGTCTTTATTTGAAGCTGACTTCTTGTCTCTGGTTTCATAGGGGGGTCTATTATTGAGGTATTTTTGGTGTTGAAGTTTTGGAGTGAGATCTAGCCGGTGGCACATAGGCTTATTGATCAGTTGGTAGACTCTTGTTTGGTTTTGTGGCTCCCCTGTGTTTCCTCACAGTTGCAGCCGTGTTTCCTCTTAATGCTGTGAAAGTGTGGGTTTGTCTCCCTCTTGAGTGTTGGCTGTAGATTCTAACTTAGCACTTCTGGGATATCCACTGCAGCTGTGGAGCAATCTCATGTTTATGTTTCTTTCCCAACTTGGAGGTAGCAGAGCAAGGGATTTTAGTAGTGGTTGTGGCTTAGGGTCATTTGTTCGTCTCCTGGGGGCTCTATCCAGAAAGATGTAGGTCAGGAATCACTCAGTCTAATCAGCCCAGGATAGAGGGTCTGTGCTGTGAGCCCAAGCCAGTGTTCCCTGTATGGTGACAAGCAGTGGGCGTGTGTGGCACCCATAGGAGACAGACTGGTCTCCTCTCCTTGAGTCAACTGCAGCTTGTTGGAGGTGTAGATAAGGCACTTAGGGTTTTTGCTCCATCGTTAGCCTGAGGGTGGCAAGGGCAGTTCCACTGCAGAGGCAGGGACAGAAAAGCTTTCTTGTCCCTGTAGGCTCTGTCCAGAATGTTGTCAAGTTGCTACTGGCTTCACAGCTCTAGTGAAGGCTGGCTGGAGGCCCATACCTGGAGGACTTGCCCACTGACGAGATATGGGAATGGGCATCATCCATGTAACAGTCTGGCCACTTTTCCATATAGCTGCTGTAGTATGCTTGGGGACCTCTTCAGTGCCTAGTTGCCTCAAATTTTCCAGTACCTGGAGGTAGCACCAGTGAAGGTTGAGAAACAGCAAAAATGGCAGCCTGTTCCAAGCTTTGGGAGAGAGGTATGGGCCTGTTGCTGACCCAAAAGCACCTGTAGGACGTGGCTGGGGACCTTGATTAAGATGTCCCACCCAGTGAGGGAAAATGGGATTGGGGTCCTGCTTAAAAAAGCAGTCTGGCCATGTTTTGGTAGAGCACCTGTACTGTGCTGGGGGTCCACCCCAGTCCCCAGTTGCCTCAAACACTCTGAAGCCCAAAGGCTGGAATGGCTAAGTCACACAAACAGCAAATATGATGGCCCATCCTTCTCCCTGAAAGCTCTGTCCCAGAGAGGTTAAAAATCTCTGTCAGTCAGAGAACACCAGTGAGTATGGCTGGAGGTCCTGGTTTAGAGGAGTAAGGAGAAACAAAATTGGGCACTTACTTAAAGCAGCAGTCTGGCCACATTTCGGTAGAGCAGCTGTGCTGTTCTGAGGAATCTCTTCCAACCTCAATCAGCTCAGACTCTCCAAAAGCTGAAGGCTGGAATGGCTAAGGCACCCACACGGCAAAGATGGCAGCCCACCCCTTCCCCTGGGAGCTCCTTCTTAAGGAGGTGCAATGCTGCTACCAGTGGCTGGCTGGAATTCCATTCCAGTGGGTCTTATCTTGTGAGGTGCCATGGAAGTGGGGCCTGCAGGCAGATGCTGCTCAGCCCCCTGGATTCAGCCTCCTTCCTAAGAATATGTACAGGGGTCTAATCCCCCATGTTGTGGGAGCCGCAACTACCTTTGCTGGAAAGCCTAATTATCTAAGGCTCCAGGTTCTCCAAGCACTCCTGAGTAGCACTCTGCCAAGACTCCACGCAGCTCTGTCTATCAGACTGAAGGCTTTGGTGGAGTGAGTTTACAAGATCTCTATACCTGAGGACTGCAAAGATCTGTGGGAGAAGTGTGGTTTCCCAGGGGCACATATTCACTCACTGCTTCCCTTGATGGGGGTCGTTCCCCTGGCTTCCTATTGCTCCCAGGTGGGCCATTGTCCTGTCTTGCTTTTCTTTGTTTTCTGTGGATCAAGTTGTTTCCTTGATTAGTCCCAATGTGACTACCTGGATGTTTCAGTTGAAGGTGTTATATTTATTTGCCCTTTCCATTCCTCTCCATGAGAGCCACACATACTAGCTGCTTCTTGTTGGCCACCATGGCCACTTTCCCCTAAATTTTTAAAGTTTATCTTCTAAGAATATTTTTCAGAATGGTTTCAGGGTCATAGCAACATTGACGAAGGTACAGATATACCCCTGTCCCAACAAATGTGTGGGTTCCCTTATTTTAACACCCTTCACCAGAATAGTGCATTATTAAAACTTACAAGCCTACACTGATACATCATAATCACCCAAAGTCCATAGTTTACATTAGGGTTCACTCTTGTTTGTACATTCTGTGGGTTTACAAAATTGTGTAATGATATTTATCCACTATTAGAGTATTATATGGAGTATTTCCATTGTCCTAGAAATCCTCTGTAGTTTGCCTATTCATCCTTTCCCATCCCTTAACCCTTGACAACCACTGATCTTCTTACCGTCTCCATTGCTTTGACTTGTACCAGAATGTCATATAGTTGGAATCAAAGTATGTAGCCCTTTCAGGTTAGTTTATTTCACTTAGAAATATGCATTAAAGTTCCTCCATGTCTTGTCATGGCTTGATAGCTCATTTCTTTTTAGCACTGAATAGTATTTCATTCTTTGAATGTACCATATTTTATTTATTTATTCACCTACTGAATAACATCCTAGTTGCTTCCAAGGTTTGGCAATTATGAAGAAAGTTGCTTTAAACATGTTATTCATGTGAAGGTTTTTGTGTGGACATAACTTTTCAACACCTATGGTTAAACACCAAGGAATGTGATTGCAGAGTAGTATGGTAAGAATATGCTTAGTTTTGTAAGAAACTGCCAAGCTGCCCATCAAAGTGGCTCTACCACTATGCATTCCCATCAGCAATGAATGAGAGTTCTTCTTGCTTGACATCTTCACCAGCATTTGATGTTGTCAGTGTTCTGGACTTTGGCCATCTAATAGGTACATAGTAGCATGTTATTATTATATTAATTTACATTTCCCTGATAGCATATGATGTGGAACATCTTTTTATATGGTTATTTGTCATCATTATATATTCTTTGGTGAGGTGTCTATTCAGGAGTTTGGTCCATTAATTGGGATTTTGTTTTCTTATTTTTGATTTTCAAGAATTTTTTGTATATATTAGATAACGGGTTTACTTTTTATCAGATGTATGGCGCTTTTGCAAACATTTTCTCCTAGTCTGTGGCTTCTCTTCTCATTATCTTGACATCATCTTTTGCACAGAAGTTGTGTTTTTTTTTTTTTTTTGTAATTTTAATGAAGTTAAGCTTATCGATTATCTTGTTAATGGTTGGTACCTTTGGTATTGTATCTAAAAAGTCATGGCCATACCCAAGTTCATCTAGACTTTCTCCTACATTATCTTCTAAGTGTTTTATAGTTTTGCATTTTACATTTAAGCTTATAATCCATTTTGAATTAATTTTTGTGAATAGTGTAAGTCTATGTCTAGTGTCATATTTTTTACATGTGGATGTTCAGTTGTTTCAGCACCATTTGTTGGGAAAAACATCTTTGCTCCATTATATTGCCTTTATTCCTTTGTCAAAGATCCATGAACTACATGTACACAGGTGTATGCCTGGGCTCCCTATTTCTTTTTCATTGTCATCTATTCATCTATTATTTCACCAGTACCATACTGTCTTGATTACTGTATCTTTGTAGTACGTCCTGAAGTCAGGTAGTACCAATCTTTCAATTTTGTTCTTCTCCTTCAATATTGTGTTAACTACCCTGCATCGTTTCTGTCTCCAGAGAAACTTTAGAATCATTTTGTCAATACCCAAAAAATAACTTGCTGAGATTTTTACTTGGGATTGTGTTGAATCTATAATAAAGTTGGGAAGAACTGACATCTTGAAAACATTAAGTTTTCCCATTCATGAACATGAAATATCTCTCCATTTATTTAGTTCTTTGATATCTCAGCAGTATTTATAGCTTTTCTCATACAGATCTTATGAACATTTTGTTAGACTCTCCCTAAGTGTTTCATTTTTGGGGGTGACAATATAAATAATATTGTATTTTTAATTTCAAATTCCACTTGTTCATTGCTGATATATAGAATATCTGTTTAATTTTGTGTTACACTTGTATCCTGCAACAGTGCTATAATTGCTTATTATGTCCAGGAGTGTTTTTATGGATTCTTTGATATTTTCTAAATAGACAGTTATGTCACCTGCAAAAAACACTGTTTCATGTCTTCCTTTCCAATCTATATACATTTTCTTTTGTTTTTGTTTTTTTTTCCTACTCCATTAGTGAATACATCCAGAACTATATTGAAAATGATTCATGAGAAGGGGCATCCTTGTCTTGTTCTTGAACTTACTGGGTAAACTTTGACTATCTCACCATTAAGTGTGATGTTAGCTGTAGACTTTTTGTATATACTATCTCTCAAGTTGAGGAAGAACCTCTTTATTCAGAGTAACTGAGACATTAAAATCGTGAATGGGTGTTAGATTTTGTCAAATGTTTTTCATGCATCTTTTGATATGATCAGGTATTTTTTTTCTTTTTTAGACTGTTGATGTAATGAATTTTCTAATACTAAGCCAGACTCACATACCTGGGATAAATCTTACTTGGACATGTTGTTCAATTCTTTTTATACATTCTTGAATTTGATTTGTGTGTATCTTATAGAGAATTTTTGCATCTACATTCATGACAGACATAGGACTCTAGTTGCCTTTTCTTATTTTGTCTGATTTGGGTACTAGGATAGTACTGGCCTCGTAGATTGATTTAGGAAGTATTTGCTCTACTTCTACCTTCCAAAAGAAACTATAGATAATTGATGTAATTTCTTCCATAAATGATAGAATTGATAGAATTTGGTAGATTTTGCTAATGAAATCATCTGGACCTGGTAATTTCCGTTTTGGAAGGTTATTAATCACTGATTTAATTCCCTCAGTAGATATAGGTCTACTCAGATTGTCTATTTCTTCTTGTGGGAGTTTTGACAAACTTTGTCTTCCAAGAAATTGTTCAATTTCATTTAGCTTATCACATTCATGTGCATAGGGTTGTTCATAGTATTTCCTTGTTATTCTTTAATGTCTATAGCGTGGATGAAATTGCTCATCTTGTCATCTGAGTATTTCCAGGGCAACAACAGGCTATGCCACTTAGCCAATTCAGGCAGAAGCAGGACTGCTGCATTGAGAACTCTAGCAGGTGTTGCTCATCTGGCCACCAGTGGCAGGGGTGGATGGGAATACCCACCCTGTCATCCAGATGCTTCCTGGGAAAATAGGAGGCTGCAGCCACTGGCTGAGTTCCCACAGAGGCAGGAACACCAAGCAGAAGTTCTAGTAGGCATTGCTCACCTGGCTACCAGGTTTGGGGTATGCAGGGTCACATATTCTATCATCTTGGTGTTTCCCAAGGCAGCAGGAAACTGTGCTCTGTAGTTGAGTTCACACAGAAGTGAGGTTGCTGGGCCAGAAGCTATAGCAGGCTTGCCTGCCTCGCTATCAATGGCATGGGCAGGTGAGGTCATATGCCCCACTGTCAGAGTGTTTCTCAGATAACAAGAGCTGTGCCCTTCCTCTGAGTTTCCACAGGAGCAGGACCACTGGACCAGAAGCTGTGGAAGGCATTGCCTGTCTGGCTATCAGTGGCAGGGTTGGGTGGGGTTGCCTGCCCTGCCATCTGGGTGCTTCCTGGGTGATATGGTTTGACTCTCTGTCCCCACCTAAATCTCACCTTGAATTGTAATTATCCCTATGAATTAAGGGTGGGACCAGGTGGAGGTAATTGGATCATGGGGGTGCTTTCCTCCATCGTGTTCTCATGGTAATGACTGAGTCTCACAAGATCTGATGGTTTTATAAGTGTCTGGCATTTCCCCTGCTTGCACTTATTCTCTCTCCTGCCACCCAGTGAAGAGGTACCTTCTGCCATGATTGTAAGTTTCCTGAGGCTTCCCCAGCCATGCATAACTGTGAGTCAATTAAACCTCTTTTTGTTAGAAATTACCCAGTCCCTGTTATTTCTTCATAGCAGCATGAGAATGGAGTAACACAGTAAATTGGTACCATGAGTGGGGTGCTACTATAAGGATACCTGAAAATATGAAGGCAACTTAGGAACTGGGTAACAGGCAGATGTTGGAACAGGTTGGAGGGCTCAGAAGAAGACAGGAAAATGTGGGAAGGTTTGGAACTTCCTAGGGACTTGAAGGGCTCAGAAGACAGGGAGATGTGAGAAAGTTTGGAAGTTCCTAGAGTCTTGTTGAATGACTTTGACCAAAATGCTAATAGTGATATGGACAGTGAAGTCCAGGCTGAGGTGGTCTCAGATGAATATGAGGAACTTGTTGAGAATTGAAATATAGGTGACTCCTGCTATGCTTCAACAAAGAGAATGGTGGCATTTTATCCTGACCTAGAGATCTGCAGAACTTTGAACTTGAGAGAGGCGATTTAGGGCATCTGGCAGAAGGAATTTCTAAGCAGCAAAGCACTCAAGAGAAAGCAGAGGTTAAAAGTTTGAAAAATTAACAGCTTGAAGATGCAATAGAAAAGAAAAATCCATTTTCTAGGGAGAAATTCAAGCTGGTTGCAGAAATTTGCATAAGTAACAAGAAGCCGAATGTTAATCACCAAGAACATAGGGAAAATATATCCAGGGCATGTTTGAGACCTTCACAGCATTCCCTTCTATCACAGGCTCAGAGGCCTAGGAGGGAAAATGGTTTCGTTGGTTGGATCCAGGGCCCTCCTGCTGTGAGCAGCTCAGGATTTGGTGTCCTGCATCCCAGCTGCTCCAGCCGTGGCTAAAAGGGGCAAAGATACAGCTCAGGTCATTGCTTCAGAGGGTACAAGCCCCAAGTTTTGGCAGATTCCACATGGTGTTGGTCCTACAGGTACACAGAAGTCAAGAATTGAGTTTGGGAGGTTTGGGAACCTCCACCTAGATTTCAGAGGATATATAGAAAAGCCTGCATGTCCAGGCTGAAGTTTGCTGCAGGGGCAGAGCCCTCATGGAGAACCTCTGCTAGGGCAGTGGAGAAAGGAAATGTGGGATTGGAGCCCACACATAGAGTCTCCAATGAGGCACTGCCTAGTGGATCTGGCCACTGTCCTCCAGAGCCCAGAATGGCAGAGTCACAGACAGCTTGCACTGTGTGCCTGGAAAAGCCATAGACACTCAACTCCTGCCTATGAAAGCAGCTGAGAGGGGAGCTGTACCCTGCAAAGCCACAGGAGCAGAGCTGTCCAAGGCCATGGGAGTCCCCTCTTGTATCAGTGTTACCTGGATGTGATACATGAAGTCAAAGGAGATTATTTTGTAACTTTAAGTTTGAATGACTGCTTTATTGGGTTTTGAACTCGTATGTGTCCTGGAGCCCCTTTGTTTTGACAATTTCTCCACTTTGTTTTGACAATTTCTCCATTTGAACAGGTGTATTTACCCAAAGCCTGTACTCACTTTGTATCTAGAAAGTAATTATCTTACTTTTGATTTTATAGGCTCCTAGGCAGAAGGGACCTGCCTTATCTCAGATGAGACTTTGGACTTTGACTTTTGAGTTAATGCTGGAGTGAGTTAAGACTTTGGGGGACTGTTGGAATGGTGATTGTGTGTTGAACTGTGAGGACACGAGATTTGGGAGGGGCCGGGGCCAAATGGCTCTATGTCCCCACCCAAATCTTATCTTGAATTGTGAAAATTTCCACGTGTCAAGGGCTGGAGCAGGTGGAGGTAATTGGATCATGAGGGTGATTTCCCCCATGTCATTCTTGTGGTAGTGAGAGTTCTCACTAGATCTGATGGTTTTATAAGCGTCTGGCATTTCCCGTACCTGCATTATCTCTCTTGGCACCCTGTGAAGAGATGCCTTCTGCCATGGTTGTGAATTTCCTGAGGCTCCCCCATCCATGTGGAACCGTGAGTCAATTAAACATTTTTCCCTTATAAATTACCCAGTCTCAGGTATTTCTTCATAGCAGCATGAGAACAGATTAATACACTGGGACAGCAGGAGGCTGCACTTGCCAGCTGAATTACACAGAAGTGTGACTGCTGGGGGAAAAACTCTAGCAGGCATTGCCTGCCTGGCTACTGGTGGCAGGGTCAGCTAAGGTAATGCACTCTGCTGTCTGGGTATTTCCTGGGGCAACAGGAAGCTGCACCCCCTAGCTGCATTCACACAGAACTGGAACCATTGGGCTGGAAGTCCCAGCAAGTGTTGCCCTCCTGGATATCAGTGGCAGGGTGGGTGGAGTGGCATGCTTGGCCATTGAAGTGTTTCTTGGGGCATCAGGAGAATGTACCCTCCAACTGAGTTCACACAAAAGGGAGACTGCTTAGCTGGAAGCTCTAGCAGCATCGTCCACCCAGCTACCAGTTGGGGAGCAGGTGAAGTGGCTGGCTCAGTGCAGTACGAATCAGGACACTGGGTCAGAAGCTAGCACCAAGCCCTGTGTAGCAAGGATGGGAGTGGTGGAGCGATCTTACTGCTCCCAGACACCATAGTAAATTGGTACCACAACTGTGGCCTCTATTGGGGCTATGGTGTGGGCGCTGGTCTGCTCTGGAGCCTGAGGTTTGTAAAGGTCCCCTTGGACTCAAGAGTTGCCCTTGAAAAACATTCAGATTGCTCTCTGCCTCAGTCTAGAAGCATGGAGGGAATGTGTGTGGGGGGCTGCAGAGGGATATAACATATAGATATAAATGATCCTGGTTCTTTATCCACTCAATTTCTTTTAGTTGTTACGTTTATGGATTGGCATTCAAAGTAATTATTGACATAATTGTATTAACATCTACCATATTTCTTACTATGTTATATTTGTTACCCCTAGTTTATTGCTCCTATTTTTTGTCTTCCACTCTTTTTCCGCCATTGGTGGTTTTCATTGAGCATTTTATATAATTTGATTTTCTTTCCTTTCTTAGTGTATCGGGTGTACTTCTTTTTTTCAGTTAGAATACAGTTTATTATTTTTAAATTTATTTTTATTCAATAGGTTTTGGGTGAACAGGTGGTGTTTGATTACGTAAGTAAGTTCTTAGGTGGTGATTTCTGATATTTTGATGCACTCATCACCCAAGCAGTGTACACTGTACCCAATGCATAGTCTTTTATCCCTCATGTCCCTCCCACCCTTTTCCCTGAGTCTCCAAAGTCCATTGTATTATTCTTATGTCTTTGTGTCCTCAAAGCTAAGTTTCCAATTTTGAGTAAGAATATATGATTTTTTGTTTTCCATTCCTGAGTTACTTCACTTAGAATAATAGTCTCCAATTCCATTCAGGTTGTTGTGAATTCCATTATTTTGTTCCTTTTATGGCTGAGTAGTATTTCATGGCATGCATATATATAAAATTTTCTTTATCTACTTATTGATTGATGAGTATTTGGGCTGGTTCCATATTTTTGCAATTGCAAATTGTGCTGCTATAAACATGCATATGCAAGTTTTTTTGTTTTTTTGGTTTTTTTTAATGACTTCCTTTCCTCTGGGTAGATATCTAGTAGTGGGATTGCTGAATCAAATGATAGGCCTACTTTTAGTTCCTTAAGGAATCTCCACACTGTTTTCTACAGTGGTTGTACTAGTTTACATTCCTACCAAAAGTGTTCCCTTTTCACCACATCCCTGCCAAAATCTATTTTTTTAAATTTTTTGATTATGAACAGTCTTGCAGTATTGTGGTTTTGGTTTGCATTTCCCTGATTATTAGTGGTGTTGAGCATTTGCCATATGTTTGTTGGTCATTTGCATAACTTCTCTTAAGAATTGTCTATTCATGTCCTTAGCCCACTTTTGGATGGCATTGTTTTTTCTCGTGACTTGTTTGTGTTCTTCATAGATTCTGAATATTAGTTCTTTATTGGATGTATAGAACATGAAAATTGTCTCCCATTTTGTGGGTTGTCTGTTAACTCTGCTGATTACTTCTTTTGCTGTGAAGAAGCTTTTTAGTTTAATTAAGTCCTATCTATTTATCTTTGTTTTGTTGCATTTGCTTTTGGGTTCCTGATCATGAAGTCTTTGCCTAAGCCAGTGTCTGGAAGGGATAGTCTGATGTTATCTCCTAGAATTTTTATGGTTTTAGGTCTGAGACTTAAGTCTTTGATTCATCTTGAGTTGATTTTTGCAGTTATACTTCTTTCTAAGGAACTCTTTTTAGTAGTTGCCCCAGAGTTTTCAATAACATTTATAAATAATCCCAATCCACTCTTAAATAAATACTATACAGATAGTTAGAGTACCTATAATAAAATAATCCTAATTTCTCCCTCCTGTCCCATGTATCATTGCTATCATTCATTTCACTTGTATATAACATGCATAATATATATAAAACCATACATAATAAAATATGTTGTTGCTATTATATTTTGAACAGACTATTATCTGTTAGATCAATTAAGAATAAGGAAATAAAAGCATTTAATGTAACCTTCATGTATTCCCTCTTTGATCTTCTTTTCTTTATACAAATCTGAGTTTCTGACCCAGATTATTTCTCTCCTTTCTTTATTTCAACATTTCTTGGGCAGATAATTGACAATAAATTTCAAATGTCATTTTTCTTTTGTCTGAGATGTTTTTATTTTTCTTAACTTTTGAAGAATAGTTCCACAGGGTACAGAATTCTAGGCTGGTGGGTTTTGTTCTCTCTCAACACTTTAAGTATTTTATTTCACTCTCTTCTTGCTTGCATCGTTTCTGAAGAAAAGTTAGATAGAGTTCTTATTTACATTTTTCTACAGGTAAAGTGTTTTGTTCCTCTGGCCCCTTTCAGAATTTTTCTTCTTTGATTTTCTGTAGTTTAAAAATAATATGCCTGGGTGTAGTTTTTCAAACATATATCCTACTTGGTGTTCCTGAGCTTCCTGGTCTCTGGTTTAGTGTCTGACATTGATTTGGGGAAATTCTCAGTCACTGTTTTTTCAAATGCAATCATGCACCACATAATGATGTTTTGGTCAACAATGGACCACATATACAGCTCTGGTACCATAAGGTTATACTACATTTTTACCATACTTTTTCTATGTTTATATGCACAAATACACTGTCCTCTGTGTTATGATTGCCTACAGTATTCAGTACAGAAACATGCTGTACAGATTTGTAGCCTAGTAGCAATAGGCCATACAATATAGCCTAGGTGTGTAGCGAATACTATCTAGATTTGTGTAAGTACACAGTACAATGTTTGCACAATAATGAAATTGTCTAAAAATGCCTTTCTTAGAAGGTATCTCCATTGCTAAGTGATGCACGATTGTATTTCTTGTTTTTTTCTTTCTCTTTTTGTCTCCTGTGGTATTCTCACTACACATACGTAACATCTTTTGCAGTTGTTTCACAGTCCTTGAATATTCTGTTCTCTTTCAGTCTTTGTTTTTATTTTCTTTTCAATTTAGAGGTTTCTATGGATATATTCTCAAGCTCAGAGATTCTTTCCTCGGCTATCTCCAATCTACCACTAAACCCATGGAAGCTGCTTCTCATTCCTGTTACAGTTTTTTAAACTGTTAGCATTTCTTTTTGGTTCTTTCTTGGGCTTTCTATCTCTTCTTACATTGTCCATCTGTTCATCTATGTTGTCTACTTATCCATTAGAGACCTTAGCATTCTAATCATTGTTGTCTTAAATTTCTGGCCTAATAATTTCAACATCTCTACCATGTCCAATGCTAATACTTGTTCTTTTTCCTCAGATTGTGTTTTTTGCCTTTTGGTATGCCTTACAATTTTTTATTGATAGGTACACATGACGTACTGGTAAAAGAATTCCTATTAATAAACCTTTAGTAATGTAGTGGTACAGTGGTGGGGAGTGAGTGGTATTTTATAGTCCTGTCATTAGGCTTCAGTCTTTTAGTGAGCCTATGACTCTGGACAGTGGACTTCATAGGTGTTCCTCAATTATTCCACCCCCTCAGAGGGAACAGATGGCGAGTGTAGGCTGAAACTGGATATTTTCTTTTCCCCAAGTCAGTTAGGCTCTGATGAAACTGTGGCAGGTTAGCTCCAGATAAATAGTTCTCCTGAGGGCAGCGCTTGTTAATAAGAGTGGTGTGCTCTGGCATGTTTTGAAATTGTGAAATTGTTTCTTTTCACCTCTGCCCTGCCCTAGTAAAGGGAGATTTTTCTCCAATATTAACTAAGAGAACCTGGTTGAGCTCTAGAAGTAAAACTCACAAAAGTGTAAGGGCGCTTCTATGGTTGCGTCTCCCTGGAGTTGTTTTTAATTTTCAGTCTTGTCCACACTTCGCCTGCAGCAATTCATCAGTTACAGTTCAGGTTTTCCTACTCTGGTACTAGTTCCCGTGACAGTTTCTGCTTGTGAGTCTTTGTTCTAAAGGTATGGTTCCTTGTATTCACCATTCTGTCTCTCCAATCTTAAAGCATGTGGTTTGCCCTGTGTCCTCACCTCTCTTATAGGTCCAAAAAAAAGCTGTCAATTTTTCAGTCTGTTTAGCCTTTAACTTGTTGTTAGGAAGAAGTGGTAACATCCAATCTCCTCAAGTGTGTGTATATTATGTTTTTTTTGTTTTTTGTTTTTGTTTTTTGAGACAGAGTCTCGCTCAGTTGCCCAGGCTGGAGTGCAGTGGCGCGATCTCAGCTCACTGCAAGCTCCACCTCCTGGGTTCACGCCGTTCTCCTGCCTCAGCCTCCCAAGTAGCTGGGACTACAGGCGCCTGCCACCACGGCCGGCTAATTTTTTGTATTTTTAGCAGACATAGGGTTTCACCGTGTTAGCCAGGATGGTCGTATATTACTTTTAATCCCTACAAATACTTCACGTATTGCCCCATATTTTTTAACCCATGAAGTGTGGCATTCAAGGAAGTTAAGTCAGTTGCTTTCACTTAGAATCTGATTTATTTTATCTATAACTGCATTCTTATCTTACTCTCTGTGTTTTGGTTGATAACCTTCTCAGGACCAACAGAAACATAAAAACAAGAACAAAATAATCAAAACACAACTATAAATATGGGACCATCTACAAGAATTTTCAACGTCACTGGAATACAGAATAAGGTTTCGCCAGACTTCTTATTGCTATTTGTTTTTAGATTAATCCCTCAAAGACCTAATTTAGTTTTCACCTTCTGGTAACTCTCGATGCAGTTCATTCTACTACTCAACAAGTATATTTTCTGGAAGATGCCTTTATAAAACAAAGGAAGTCAAATAGAGCAGCCAATTCATAGAGGTTAATGATTGTTATTATTCAGTGTGAATCATCAATGTGGTTTTCCAGTTAGAAATGCTTATTCCAGTGTTGAAAATGTAGGAAGGAAGTTCAGAAAACAGACCAAGGGGACAAAATACAGCCTTTAGTCTAGAGGATTTGCTGAAAGGATTAGAGCCAATGGAGGCTTCAAGGAACTGAAAAGGACAGGATAGAAGGTTAAAACAAGAGTTGTATGTATCACTGGGGGCAGCCTAGAAAGAGAAGCCATCAAAGGAACAGGAGCAGGAGGGGAAAGTGATGCAGAAACTACGGAAGTCTTCAATAATGAGGAAGTCAAGAGGGTCAATTTTTATAAAAAGGTCAAGGAGTATAAGAATTGAGAAAAGATGAATTAACTTGTCAATTAGGATATGAGAAGTAATCTTTGAGAATATGACTCTGGCAGAGTGCCTAAGTTTTGCATCGTAATCATCCATTATTTAGTTCATTGGATTAAATAAAAACTTATTTCTAGACTTAAACTGTAAACTGGAAAAGAATCAGCACACATCAACCCCTTTTGCCAGTATAAATCAACATTGGTTTAATGAAAAATTGTAAAATAAATAATGTTTAACTTTAGTCTTTGTATCCCAATTCCTCCCTGCAAAGTGGCCTTCTTTCTCTGTAACTCTCAAGGTAAAAACCTGTGCCCATTTCAAAAACTATATATTTGCTTCGTCCTTCATTATTCTTTTATTTATCCGTTCATTCCTTTATTCATTGAGTAAATAAGCAGTTATAATGTCATTTTTGCATGTTACTTTCAATAATTCAATGAAAATATTTGTTATTGAAGTTAAATATCTTTTATCTCTGCCCAAAGAAGTGGTAGCCAAATGACTCAACTTTCTTTGAAGAGTCATAACAATATTATGTTTTATTTCCCATAATGTAGATTGAAAATAATAGAGCGGAAAGAAAACTCCAAGCAAAGAAGTTCTTTTCCAATAAAGAGTTTGTTTTTAGAGAACATTTATGGCTTTATCCTCAGGTTTCATCAGAGGTTGTGTTGGCCAAATTTATGATGTTGACATTTGTCATAGCGTCAACAACCTCCTTTTTCTAATATTTAATCTATTGGTTGAACCAAAATGTTTCCTCATTCTTTTGTCACCTATCAAAATCTATTCAGAAAATGGTCATATTTGTCATCTACACTTTATTTTAACTGGAATTCAACAAGAATATTTACATTTCAAATCTTCATTCAAATTCCTGAATAAAGAAGTCTTTTATCTTTAAAGAGTGTTAAGTATCATTAAGGAGGTAGGAAACAAACCCCACTATTTTCAGATAAGCCTTCCAGAGCCCACATTATTATGCCATCAGAAAGTCAGATATCCCAACTGCCTACTACTTGGCTCTATGATGGCATAATAGTGTTTATACAGTTGCTCTTTGCTCACAGAAACAGTGTAATATAAAGTGGATACTTTCAGGAAAGCTTTACAAACAGTATAATCCTTTAGCAGGTCCTTTGAGAGCTCACTTGTTTTTGATCACTCATTTTAAATTGTGCATAATGGTCTTAGAACACCAACCTGTTTTCTTTCAGCCTTTACATCTGAGAATTATTTCTTTTCAAGATGATGCTATAACCAAAGATTTTTAAAAATTATCTCATAATTTTTTATTTGATGATAAAAATATGGCCATTTTAGTTGTTATTCTGAAAAGCCCTTTCTATGGCAGTAATGAAAGCCTGTTTTGGGCAAGGTCAAATCTTAAACATGTGCTCTTATAACTTTTAATTCTTCATAAATTTTTAGCACTAGATCCTGGAGATATCATCTATTGATACTAAAAATCTAT
The DNA here is from genome assembly GCF_024542745.1 of Macaca thibetana thibetana. Classification (NCBI taxonomy): domain Eukaryota; kingdom Metazoa; phylum Chordata; class Mammalia; order Primates; family Cercopithecidae; genus Macaca; species Macaca thibetana. The sequence goes on from NC_065579.1 coordinate 57,447,603, forward strand.
TCTACTCTTTTTCATTCTGCCTAAAACAAATTGTTTATTTAGCTACAACACAACATTTAACAAATATATACAACTTTTTTGAAATACTGTTCTTAGTCTACAGTGCTTAATGTTTTATTCATTTTGCTGTATATTATTCTGAGAGATAATTGGGGTCCAATATGAAGTGTTTCAGAATCAACTTTCATGCAATCTTCCATATTGATTTTGCTTTATGTTTTATTTTCTGTAATTACTACCAAAATGGAATATATAAACACATCAATGAAATCTTACAGATTAAGTTGTTTTCATTTAACAAACATACTGAGTAGGTTCTTTGGTATAACACTGTGATGGATATTAGATGATGATATGCCTGTCCTCATAAAACTTGAAGTTATTAGAGCTACAACAAAACAAGACAAAAAGTTAAAATGTATTAAGCACTTACTATGCGGAAGCTATTTTTATAAGGGTTCTACATGTCATCTCCTCTACATATTTAATCCTCACAACTCTATGAGGTAGGGACTATCATCGATCCCATTCTACAGAAGAGAAAACTGCAGGACAGAGCTATTAAGTTTCTTTGTCACCCAGGTAGTAAGTGGTAGAGTCAAAGTTTTAACTCACACAGTTTGGCTTTACAACCTGAGCTCTTAAATAAAACAATCACATAAACAACCATAAAATCACCACTATGCTAAGTGTTTTAAAGGAGAGAGGTCTGCTGCAACAAGAACATGTAACACTTGATCTGGAAGAATGGGAGACTGGTCAGTGATTACTGACATCTTAAAGATAATTTGGAGTTGATAAGGCTCTTCTTTTTACTAGTGGAGTATTCATGAGTAAAAGCCATTTCTTACTATTTCCCCCAGTGCAGAGAGAAGGCAATGGAAGATAGTGTTTAAATTGCCTAAAAGTGCTCGAGATACTCTTCTTAAAGCACAAACTACTTCTTCTGAGTTGGAAGATTCTCTCTTCAAAAGCCCACTCCTACTTTTCCTTTTCAGAGAAGCTTATTGCTGTGAGTCTATGGGAAGTCAATTTTTAAAAATGATTCAAAAAGAGCACAGAGTTTCTGGGTCCTTTCTAAGAGATACTTGGCCCCTGGAGGATTAAGTGTGCACCTCAGCAAGGAGGATGTATATGGTTCAGTAGAAGGTGTCTACACCAAACTGTGAAGCTATGCTGTTTAGCATCTTGTATTATTGAAGCAAACACATCTAGTGATGTCGATGTAGATTACGTAATATCTTTTTACGAAATGTTGGCAGTAATCTTAGATTATTTATTTAGAATCATTAAATCAACAGCCTTTAGGTTTTGTGAGATCTTAAGAGTTCCTGGGAAGCTAAAATCTATTAATGACCCTAGAGTTAATAGACCACTTTGTGCATTTACTAAGAATGTGTTCTCTATCAACCTCGTAAGATATTAAATAAAGATTAAATATATTCACATGTGAAAAGAGAGTTTGAACTTGAGCACTTTTCTGATACATAAAAGTTTGACTTTGGAAATCTTTTTTTTTTTTTTCGACGGAGTCTCTCTCTGTCACCCAGGCTGGAGTGCAGTGGTGCAATCTCGGCTCACTGCAAGCTCTGCCACCTGGGTTCACGCCATTCTCCTGCCTCAGCCTCCGGAGTAGCTGGGACTACAGGAGCCCGCCGCCATGCCCGGCTAATTTTTTCATATTTTTTTAGTAGAGACAGGTTTTCACCGTGTTAGCCAGGATGGTCTCGATTTCCTGACCTCGTCATTCGCCCGGCTTGGCCTCCCAAAGTTCTGGGATTACAGGCGTGAGCCACCACGCCCAGCCTGGAAATCTCTTTCTTTAAGAGTGTTGATATTTCAGACTCACTCTGGTCAGACAGTCAATCCTTCCTTCCTGTGTTTGCTCCCCAAGGAGGCTGTTGGCAGAAAAAGTGGACACAGCACTTTATAGTTTAGGGAGTAGTTGCACAATCCTCATTATTTCAGTCCTCACAACAACTGCATCACAAGTGAAAAGCAATCATGTTGTGTTGATTAATGTTATTTCCTCCTCCTCCTCCTCTTCTTGTTCTTGTTGTTCTTGTTCTCCTATTATTATTATTATTATCTTCATTATACAAATTGGGAAACTCAAACACAGTTCAGTGGTCTGACCAAGATTACAATTCCAAGTAGAGAAGCATGCCTTATACGTAGGTCTTCTGTCTGTAAACACTATACAATCCTCACTATCAAGTAATAAACAGTCACAGCACACTGGCTCAAGTAGGAGGTCGGCTTGTATTCAGCCTCTGCCCAATTAGCAGCTCACCAAAGTACATACCTGTGGAATCCACAGCTTGCAGAGCAACAGCCTCGTGGGGAGAGGGACAGATAAATCAATGAAGACAATGCAGTGTGATGAGTGCTATGTTGGAGACATCCAGGGCAGGAGGAGGAAGGTCATTTATGTCAGCTGGAGGTTGGTTACGAACAGCTTTGCAGAATAGGGATTAAAATGTATTGCATCTGATTGCTTTTAAAAATGTTGCAAGACTGGATTAAGAAAATGTGGCACATATACACCATGGAATACTATGCAGCTATAAAAAAGGATGAGTTTGTGTCCTTTGTAGGGACATGGATGCAGCTGGAAACCATCATTCTTAGCAAACTATCACAAGAACAGAAAACCAAACACCGCATGTTCTCACTCATAGGTGGGAACTGAACAATGAGATCACTTGGACTCGGGAAGGGGAACATCACACACCGGGGCCTATCATGAGGAGGGGGGAGGGGGGAAGGATTGCACTGGGAGTTATACCTGATGTAAATGACGAGTTGATGGGTGCTGACGAGTTGATGGGTGCAGCACACCAACATGGCACAAGTATACATATGTAACAAACCTGCACGTTATGCACATGTACCCTAGAACTTAAAGTATAATAATAATAATAAATTAATTAAAATAAATAAATAAATAAAATAATAGTTGCTCTAACCTAGTCAGGTAGTAGAGTGCTTTGAATAAACCCTGTGCCTGGCAGGTGGTCACAGTAGGAAAAAGGAAGGTGGTGGGGGGGTGGGTCACATGATTGGAGGGCAAAGCCAAGCTTAGCCACTGATGCTTATCCCTGCTATCTCAATAATCCACCCCTCAAAGTCTTTTAATTTAAAATAAAGAAACAGGAAATACCTGGAAAGAGACAGAGAGAGGCTGATAGCACGGCCAAATAATAAATAGAATACAAGACTTTGAAGTCTACCAGGTACAGTCCCCTCACCTACCCCTCTCCAGGAGAGATGGGAAAGAGAAGGAAATTGAGTGGATGAGAGTGACACATTTGCTTCAGAACCTCTTTCAGTTTCTTAACTCTCCCTCTCTGCAGATTCTTCTCCTGCCTGCTTCTAGCATTTCAAAAGCTCTGCTGTTGACATCAAAGGTAATCTTCCGACTCCACCCAAAGTCACACAATCCTCATAACATAAGTAGTAAACTAAGGAAAACCATTTAGAAATGCTTCTATTGCATTTCTGGATGGCAGGTCCTCTACCCTGTCTTCTTGATGTCTTCACATTTTATTCCCAGTACCTAGTCACAGAAGACATGTCACTTATTAGAGTAACTCCTGGACTCTATTCACTGAGCTCTTAAGCTGTACTTTTGGACCAACCAAAGGAACTGATATCTGATGTCTAGAATTTGGGGGAACGTTAGCAAGTATATAAATCCTCAAATGCTTCCTTGAAATATGTTACCACATAAAGATGCTAGTATGTTTTCTAAAAATGGTTAAAATGGGGCTATGGGGGCAGAGTTTTACCTGGTTTCTGGGAGCCACTGCTGCGTCACTCATTTGACTTACACTTGCAGGGCACTTGTATGTGACAGATACTGTGGGTACAACAGTGACCCTCAAGGGGCTTACAGCTTAGTGAAGATTCAGACAAGTGGACAAACTCCTTCAGCATATTAACCTCATCATTTTATAGGTAATGCCAGAAGGACAAATTGATGTAGATTATTAAACACAGAAATGGGAAAGCATATTTTTTTCTTCTTGGCCACGAAACTAGTATGTGAGTACTATTGAAGAAAATTTACTGAGACTTTACATGGGATGTCAGAAGAGGTGTGATGGATTTCAATAATATCTATAGTTGGTATTTCTATTTGTATTTACTCAGAATTACAAATAATCATATAAGCAAGAAAAGTTTGAACAGAACCCTTTATTGTGAGGAAAGGAAGAAAAATGTACAAAAAGACCAAAGGCATATTGCATGAATTAAGCATATTGAGGATTAAGTAAATGTATGTAACTCCTACTTCTGTGTTTTCCTCCCTGTCATAGGCAATCTCTAAAATGTCCCCCAATATCCATGTCTCATGGTCCTCACAACCTTATGAGGGGTACTCATATCTCTTCTTGAGTGTGGGCTGAGCTTGAGTCTTTCTCTGCTTTCTTGCTTTGAGGGAAGCCACCTGCTATGCTGTCAGCTGCCCTATGGAGAGACCCCTGTAATAAGGAACTGAGAGAGTCCCTAGCCAACAGCCAGCAAGACACTAACGCCCTCAGTCCAACAACCCATAGGAAATCAAATCTTGGCAACAACCACATGAGTGAGTTGGGAAGCAGATCCTCCCTTAGCTGAGCCCTGAGCTGACTGCAATCCCAAATGACATAAATGACACCTTGATTGCATCCTCATTAGAGGCCCTGAGCCACAAGATCCAGCTAAGCTGTACTCAGATTGCTGCTCCATGAAAACTGTCTGATAATAAATATTTATGGTCTCAAATCACTGTTTTGGGGGCAACTTGTTGTGGAACAATATATGTAAGGCTCCTTCTTTTCAAAAATAAGGAAAACTTTAGCTGGATCCTGAAAGAAATAAAAAGTTGGTTTTTCAAGTCTATGAGCATGTGGAGATGATCTATCTTGTCATAATCTTCCTTGCTTCTTTGGTTTTCCTTTTGTATACTTTACTACCAACTCTCCTAATTCCTTCTTTCCACCAAGCATGGGAGATATGTATAGAGTAGTGAGTAGTGCAAGGCAAGCATAGGAGCTTTGGAAGCTTTGAGATATGCACAAATTCTTCAGGGTAAAACCCAGGAGTGGGCAAGATCTGGGGTGGAGGCATGGGCCAAGCCTCCAAAAGCCTCTTTCTGTCTACTTCCTCCAGAGCAATTCCATTTTTATTATTATCACAAACTGAGATTCTGCATAAAATGTAATTTGAAAAAAGCTACTCAATTAAAAAGAAAGTTTGAAATGCTTGAAAAGCACTTGTCTAGCATGACATGTTCTTTCTAGACAAAGGACTCGGAGACAGAAAGCACGATTGCACAATTCTCTGAGGTTCAGTTTCCTCACCTCTCTCCTGCAGATTAAATGACCCATCTACTCCCATCACAGGGTTGTGGGGAGGTTTCTCTGTGAGGAATGAGAATCCTCTCTGTCCCTGTGGCCCGGACACTCTAGCCCAGATATCCCTCAAGGCTTCTTCTCCCATTCTGTACTCAAACACCGAGTCTCCCTGACCTACAAATATCACTCCACCCTCCATCACTCTTTGTGTTCTTTAACCCTGCCAGTGTTTCTTCAGCTCACTTATTACAGCCTGATATGTTTTGTATTTGTTTGAGAATTTTAAATTGTTTTTCTTTCCTACCTTGCACTAGAATACAGGCTTCAAGAGGGAAAGTACTTTGTATATTTGATTATATGCTATGTACATTCTATGTCATCAAGATTTAGAACACTGCCTGACATCTAACATACTCAAAAAATATTTCTTGAATGAAATGAATGAATGAATGAAATGAGACAATGATTTCTGCCCTTAATGTGATATTCTAAAATAGGCTCTTCTTCTTTAACTCTTTCTGGGTAACTGTATCTTTGAATACAAGTAAAATAGTAACAGATTTACTCCATACCTCTGGTATAAGTTAATGCCCTTTCCCAATTTCAAATTAATTCAGGGATTCCAAACCAACTAATCAGGACATACATTCTCTTTTTAATTTGATTGAGAAAACAAAACAAAACAAAAAACACAGCTACATAGGATTAAGAAACTGCTGCCCCTCTTTCCCCTCATTCTCATATTCTAGCATACTCACATTATTACTTTGACATATCCCTGAAGAATTTGTGGTGAGGTTCACATGCCAAGTCCAAGTTAGAACTCCCCCACCCTGTTGGTGTCTGGAGAGCTTCCAGACCCATGGCTGAGGAAAATAGAATTGAGAGGCAAAGAAGAGACAAAGTCACCCAGTTATGTTTCCAAGATAGCATAATGTGAAGCTTTGTTTTATTATACAGTTTGAATTCCAGAATTGGGTTTGAGAAGTGGTTTGTGAATAATTTTATATGAAATAAAACTAAAGAATAACAAACAGTGTTTGTTAATTGCTCTTACTGTTATAAAAAAAAAAGATTCAGAAAGATCATTTTAGATAAAAATTGCCAAACTTTTGAAAATGGGTTAAATAATTTAAGATCAAATAATGCATTTTCTAAGTGTTTCTGTCTGTATGAGTAATATAAATTACTAACCCTAAGTTTTAAAGTAGAATTTTGTAACAAACATATTTAGAGTCAAAAACTATAGTATGTATTTTTCTCTCTGATGATTTCTTCCTTCTTAGAGAATGGGAAATCTGATAGCTGACTTTTTGCTCTTTCTACATACCTTGTTTTCAAGGTGAAGCTCGTTAGCACATAGCACAAGCTGAATTCTGATTTTCTAGCTGCAGAAGATGATCTGAATCATGATGAGGATTACCTCATTCTTGAGTAGGTGTGATCAGTGGATCTCTGAGAACTGCCTCCTCGGTCAACCATTGTTAAATTCATTCTTCCCCTCCTAGCAGGACTGAGGCTCAGCTAGCAGCACGGATTTAGGAATGCTCATTGTTTACAGTAAGTGTCCATTCTAATTGGGCTGGTATATGTTCACATTGATGTTGCTCATGTCATCATGGTTGTTAAATATTTACATGGCCCTGAATTTTCTTTGGGGTTTAGGAGACACTTAAGTGGTTTAGGAGACACTTAAGACTGATGATGTAACCTCAGCTGCAAGGACTGGTTTAGTGATAGGGAAGTGGCCTGAGCCAGTCCAACCAGAAGGGAACTCAGAGTTTGGTTGGGAATTCCAGGACACAGATGTCCCTTCTTGTTCTGGATGGTGTGATGTGTGGTTGTGAAGTCTGCAATCATTTTGTCACCGTGAGGAAAACTAGTCTGAAGGGGAGGCTGACACACAGAGAATGAGAGAACTGAGAGTATAATAAAAAATAAGTAGTTTTGAACAAATAGCACCTAAAGCCCACTCTACCTCTAAACTTTTTGAGCTACATGAGCTAATATATTCCTTTTCATAACTCGGGGCTTTCTGTAACTTGAAACAAAGATAATCCAACTGATAATGGAGTGATTTATCACTAAAAGGATATTGGTACAATGAAGGTATTGTTTTTACAAATTGTACCTTTCAATGTCCAAGGACTTAATGGTGGTGAAGAATTATTTACAACAACTTGCTGAGTGCTTATAATTTCCTAGTCACTTTACATTGTTATTAAATCAAATACCCAGAATAGTACTGTGAGAATAAAAACATTATCCCATTTACTAGATTGGCCAACTAAAGCTCAGAGAAAATGTATGTCCAACACCAGGTGATCAAAGCAGAACTGACAACCAGTACTGCCTGACTCTACAATTTTACAATAGTCTCAGCGTCCCATGCCACTATATCTTTCATTACACTATTCTACTATAGTTAACTGAATTGGGAAGAGTCTTGCCTACCACACAGATGAGTTTTAAAGGCTTTTATTTTGGGAGGAGGAAGAAAGGACATGTCACAGCATAGACTCTTTTGAGAATGTATTGAAATCTATGACACTCTTCTCAAGAGAAAAACATAGTTAATGCTCATAAGACAACCTGTTTAGTATAATGCCAGAGGATTCACAGAGGTCCATGAAGGCCATCCATGCCTCTCTTTATTGTTCCCACCCCCAGTTTCAGAAATCTAGTTATATTCTTTGTAGACCCATAGACGATTTAAAGTTAAATATTGACATAATCTGATTTGTACTCTGCAAACATAATTCTGGTGGCTACCAGAGGATAGGCTAGAAGGTTGAGTGCCTGCAGGCAGGAATGTGCATTAGAATTCTAGGGTATAATTGTATCCAGGTGGCAGTGAGAACATGAGAGTGGACTATATCTCAGCAAGGGAGCCAAGGACAGGTAGAATGTGTGGGATGCAAAGAGTGAAGCAAAAGGAGGAGTCCTAGATAATTCCAAAATCCTTAAATCTGATAACTTGGCAGAGGCATGGAATTAACAGGAAGAAGAAACAAAAATTGGTGTTCACAGAAGAAGGAATGTACTGAAACTATCAACATTGTAATAGAGAATGTGACTTAGAATTAAGTGGTACATGACAACTATGCCTTGACTGACGTGAATAAACAGGGAGCAGAGAAGCACAGAGATCTTTCTGATGTAAGAAACATTATCTAAGCAGATGAAAAAATTCCAAAAAAAAAAAAAAAAAATAGGCCAAGGAAAAGTTGAAAAGTGTGTTTGCTTTTTCCCAAGTGAATATTTCAATTTTTGTGCAATCTGCATTTCCCAGGTCCTATTGGTCTGGGAGTAAAAATAGAAACAGAAGAGCAGAAACAAACAATAATTTTCTCGTTTGACTTTTTCTGCCACGCACCACACACTACACATGTGTGTGGGAGCAAATGTCTTGACTGTTTCTGCCCTGGTGATTGAGGTCACGCCTGAGTGCTGAGGTGCTCTGTTCAAGGAGCACATGGTCTTTTGTTCTGCTCAGACTTCCATGTTCTGCTTTGTTGCATAATGTCAGTTCTTCTCGGGGACCACAAATGGTAAAGTACCCTCCTTTGTATCTCCCAAATCAATGCCTAGGTGATTAATTTTACCACAAAAAAGGAGATAACTTCTTTAAAGTTACTTTTTATTATATGGCTGGCAGTCCTTTTCGCTAACTGGCTTCATTCTTTCTTCCTCACCTCCTACCCACTCCAATCCAGAAAAAAAAAAGCTAGAGAGATACTCCCTGGAATACAAAATTGCCATACCCTCTCTAACTCTGATCTAGAAATTACTTTTCTTTCAGATGCTTTCTGGTATCTCCTGCAAGTTGGCTGGTGAAACACCATACCAATGGGTGTCTAGAAATCACCATTCCGGGTAAACCCCAGGGAATTTATATCATGCTACATCTTGAGATAATACAATGATACAAATACGATATTGGAAGATATCGTTCAACGTTGTTACATAGTTGTTTGCACAGAATTAGGTTTCTGACAACATTAACGTGCAGCTTTTCTTTTCCTCTCCCAACATTAACCACACAACAACAACTACAACCACAGCAAAGTTGCATTGATTTAATGTCTGAATGTTTGTTTTATATAAATGTTTTAATCAACTCAAGGATCAGGATTATACACTGAAAACAGAAACCCAAATCATCTTGGCTCTTGATTTCTTCTGCTACATGAAGCCATAGTAAGAGTGGATGACTTTGTCAACTTTTTAAAGCCAGACCTCTTGCGCATACTGTTAACAGTGTCCCTGGCCTCTGTGATTTCACATGCCATAATTGATGTCACTGGAGTACATGTTCTATGGGGAGTTTCCTTTCTGGACAACATCACCACATCACTAATTTGCTTTGAGTAAAGAAGAAAAATTAAAATATAAAGCTGAAAAAAAAAGTAAGTTTCAAGAAAAGAATGCAAAATGTCTCATTATATAATTAGAAGCTAATTCAAAATTCACATTTGGAAGTATTGCAGTTATATGCCAGTTTAATCTCTGGCATAAGCTTCCTCAAGACTACAGATACCAAACATTTCAGATTTCACAACAGATTCTGAGTATCCTGTAACAAAAACAAGAAAGGAGTGTCAGAAAACATTTCACAGCAAATCTGAAGCAGCTTGACAAAACAAGCAGAAAAAAAATTAGGAAGCAACAGCATTATATAGACAGCCAAGTATCCTGGGAATCAGTCAGCAACAGAGATACGCTTTCTGGAACAAATGCCTAAAACCAACTGTGAATGTGAAAGTCGGGGATTCAAGCACACATGACAACTAACGGTACAACTACAAATCCTCAAGTGGTGCACTCTCCAGAGGGACTTTCGCTACTTCTCAGACATTCCCAATCCACTGGGCACACATACATCCACCATTGAGGGGAAGGACATCTCCCAGTAAGCAATATTGCAGCAGCTATTGGTACAGATTCATTACCAACTTCGTGATCTCATCATTCGTTGTAGCAAAGGCTGAGTTTGCAGATTCAGGGACAGATATAACTATTTCAAATATTTAAAAGAAAATTTTTTTTTCTTTTTTTTTTTTTGAGATGGAATTTCATTTTTGTTGGCCAGGCTGGAGTGCAATGGCACAATCTCAGCTCACTGCAACCTCTGCCTCCCGGGTTCAAGCGATTCTCCTGCATCAGCCTCCAAAGTAGCTGGGATTACAGGTGGCAGCCACCACGCCTGACGAATTTTTTTGGATTTTTAGTAGAGATGGGGTTTCACTGTGTTGGCCAGGCTTGGTCTCGAACTCCTGACCTCAGGTGATCCACTGGCTTCAGCTTCCCAAAGTGCTGGGATTACAGGCCTGAGCTACTGCGCTTGGCCAAAAGAAAAATCTTAAAGCCACTTTCAAAATGAGTCTGAGAAATAGAAGCCTAATTATCTGAGATCTAGGAAAGTAGTGTTCTGTGCTTCCTCTTTTTTCTTCTTCAACTATGTCTTGGTTCTTTGCGTTTCTATTTGTTTTAAAATCAGCTTGTCAGTTTACACACAAACACACACACGCACACACACCCTATTGGAATTTTTATCCAGATTGCGTCAAATCTCTAAATCACTATAGGGAGAAATTATATCTCTTTACAATATTGAATCTCCCAATTCATTAACATGGTTTAGATCTCATTTATTTAGCTCTCCTTCCCTCATTTATTTAGATCTGTGCTAGTTTATTTCAGTGATGATTATATTTTTCTGTATATAGATCTTACACATCATTTGCGAAATTCATTTCTAAGCATTGTTTTTATGCTCTTATAAAAGTACTGTTTTTAGATTTTAACTGTGTGTTTGTTGCTGGTGTCAGAAAAACAGTTAATTTCTGCCAATATTGACTTTTGATCCAGCAGTCTTGTTAAGCTACCTATCAATTTTAATAATTTAGTCACAGATTATTTTGGATTTTTGTAGATAAAATCATACCATCTGAATGTCCAAATATTATATCTTTATCTTTTTTTCTTATTTTATCATACTGATGAGGACTTTCAATACAATATTGCATGACTCCATGGTAATTTTTGTGAAATTTCATTCACTAGACTTCAAATTTAGCCCATTTGAGAAAGAAAATGCTTTAAACTTATCTTCCTTCAAAAAATTATGATTGAACTGTTATGGTTCTGTCACTCAAGAAGTCAGTCAAAGTATAGGTGTCTGTGGATTCCTTGCAGCAACTAACTTAAGTAAAATGACTTAGTCATAAACTGTATTACAAGATGGAAGAATCATGTGAGTAAATTTTATTTCTAGAAATACATAGAAAACAACGCATGTTTTCATCATGGCATTGCTGGATTTACATTGCACTTTTCTTCCTCTTAAGAATTCACAGATCTTTAACACTAGATTCATCTTTATCATATCCTTTAAGTGTTAAAGCATAAATTGATATTATGATCCCCCATTTGGTTATAAGCAACATTAAGCCCAGCAACATGACTTTTTGAATTTTTATTTTAGTTTCAGGGTACGTGTGCAGGTTGGTGCAACAGATAAATTGTGTGTTGTGCAGGTTTGGTGTACATATTATTTAGTCACTCAGATGATAAATTATAGTACCTAATAGGTAGGTTTTTTATCCTCATCCTCCTCCCACCTTCTACCTGCAAGTAGACCATGGTGTCTATTGTTCTTTTCTTTGTGTCCATGTGTAGTTAATGTTTAGCTCCTACTTTTAAGTGAGAACATGCAGTGTCTGGTTTTCTGTTTCTGTGTTAGTTCACTTGGAATAACAGCCTCCAGCTCCATCCATGTTGCTACAAAAGACATTATCTCGTTCTTTTTACGGCTGTGTGTGTAATATTCCATGATGTATATGTACCACATTTTCTTTACCCAGTCCACTGTTGATGGGCATGCAAGTTGAGTCTATGTCTTTGCTATAGTGACTAGTGCTGCAATGAACATATGCATACATGTGTCTTTATGGTAGAATCATTTATATTCCTTTGGGTACGTACTCAATAATGGGATTGCTGGGTCAAATGGTAGTTCTAAGTTCTTTGAGAAATCATCAAACTGCTTTCCATAATGGCTGAATTAATTTACGTTTTCATCAGAACCTTGGTTTCACAACCTCTGTGTTTTTGTTTTTGTTTTTACTTTTTAATAATAGTCATTCTGACTGATGTAAGAGGGTATTTCACTGTGGTTTTGATATTTATTTCTCTAATTATAGTAAAGTTGAGTATTTTTTCATATGCCTGTTAGCCATGTATATGTCTTCTTTTGAAAAGTGTCTGTTCATGTCCTTTGCTCACTTCTTAATGAGATTATTTATTTTTTTTGCTCATTGATTTAAGTTCCTTATAGATTCTGGATGTTAGACCTTTGAATTATACTTTTTTCAGCTAACCACAGGGGCAGGATAGAACAGGATTACTGAATCTCGGGAAATTAGACTTTCTTATCCAAATTCTCTTTCCATGTGACTTTAATATTTTCCCCTTAAATATTTGAAGTAATTACCTCTGTTTGTAAATCTGCAAAATCAATACCTCATTGTCTGAATTAATGTTGCTTTATAGTAAGTCTTGATATATAGCCCTGTATGTCTAGAGAGGGTTTAGGAAGCAGGTTCTCTGTGTTCTAGGATTTAGACCCTGCTTTGAGACATTCCTGGTTTGTGTGTGGTCGGGTGAATGGGAGAGAGGAAGGCACAGAGATCTTTCTCAGGGAGCAATCAATGTCTCAGCTTTCTTTGATTCTCCTCTAAGTCATTTTCTTTCCTAGCTAAAAGAGACTCTCCAGAATGGAAAAACCTGTGCTCTTTGATTAATCATATATTTTTTCAAGTCCATTTTTATGTTCTGAGTTTTACCCTATACTCTCTTGAGAGTGAGGCTTTTGAAATCCAAAAGCCCTAAGATTTACTTCTGCTCTCTGTTGCATCATTCCTCCCTTGAGATAGGAAATTATGATGACAGGATTGGTGAAAGAGCAAAAATTCTAAAGCGATGTTGAGGAGAAAACTAAATTATATCTCAAAATACCCAATTTGTCTAGAGTTCAAATGATAAACATAGGTCAAAGATAAACATCAGGAAGTCATAAACAAACTGATGATAGGTTAAAGTAAAATGTATGAAATGGATTCTTGTAAATGTTATAAACTAAAATTAATTAAGTCCACTTATCAGAAAGCTCATTTGCTATAATTTGCTCAACACTGGCCCAAGAAAGTTTTCGATTGGGGAAAGTTAAAATAGCTATGGCAGGGCATGTCTTTATCTCTCAAATTCATCTTTCTGTGAACTACTTATATATAGTTGTTAATGGAACTCCTTTGGGCCGAAATTCATGAAGATTACAAGTGGCTTTTAAACAAATACTTGGTGACTTCCCTTTTAGAATTCCTTTTATAATGAAATCATCTAAATAATTAACAGTGTGCATGGCTTTAAAACGTTATGTTTAAATAAATGAAAACTGAGAAAAAGTAATATGAAAAATGGTCTTTTTATATGATTTGTATTACCATTTAGGGTAGACACACAATTGGGTTAATAGTTTTCATTTTTTTTTTTTTTTTTTTGAGACAGAGTCTCTTGCCCAGACTGGGGTTCAGTAGCACTGTCTTGGCTCACTGCAACCTCCACCTCTCGGGTTCAAGAGATTTCCTGCTGGGATTACAGGTGCTCACCACCACGTCTGGCAATTATTTTGTATTTTTAGTAGAGACAGGGTTTCACCACCTTGGCCAGGATGGTCTTGAACTCCTGGCCTCAAGTGATCCTCCCACTTCAGCCTCCCAAATTGCTTGGATTACAGTCTTTAGCTACCACACCCGGTTTAGTTTACATAACCTAAAAATTATTTTTAAATAACTTGTATTTAAATAAACTCATATAAATAAATTCTTTTGTGAAGAATTTTGTTGAAAACTAACAAAAGTGAAAAACTTTCTAGGTTACAAGTGGACTTCATAAAGTTCATGGAGAATGTGTACTAGGAAAAAAACTATACATGATTTCAAAATTTGTTTGCACCAGAATAAACTCATACTAAATTGTTACGACATGTCTGAACAGGATCTAGTTTAAGGAACTAAGAAGGCTAAGACATCAATTTGAAAAGAGCCCTGTTAGAACAGCATAAATTCTGCTGAAATTGAAGTAAGAACAAACATCAAATTTACAGTGAGGCTTGGGAGGAAGAGTGATAAAATCAATGATGCTTTACAAAAAGTTTATGGGGACAATGCCCTAAAGAAATCAGCGGTTTATAAATGGATAACTCATTTTAAGTAGGCCTGAGATGATGTTGAACATGAAGCCCTCAGTGGCAGACAATCTACATTAATTTTTAAGGAAAAAATTCATCTTCTTTGTATTCTAATTAAAATGGACCGATGATTAACAGCAGAAATGAACACTGTCAACATCTCAGTTGGTTTAGCTTACACAATTATGACCAAAAAATTAAAGTTAATCCAACTTTCCATTTGATGGGTGCCCATACCATTGCATCCAGATCAGCTGCAGACAATAGCAGAGCTTGCAATGGAAATTTTAAGCAAGTGGAATCAAGATCCTGAAGCAGTTTTTTAAAAATTGTAATAGGACATGAACCATGGATTTACCAGTAAGATCCTGAAGATAAAGCAGAATCAATGCATTGGTTACCAACAGGTGGTGGAAGTGGTCCAGTCAAAGCAAAAGCAGATGAGTCAAGAGCAAAGGTCACGGAAACAGCTTTCTGGGGATGCTCAAGGCATCTTGCTTGTTGACCTTCTGGAGTACCAAACAACATTTGTTTATCATGAGACTGTTTTGAGAAAATTAGCCAAAGTTTTAACAATATGTCCAAGAAAGCTTCACCAGAATCCTTCTCTACCACAACAATTCTACTCCTCATTTCTCTCATCAAACAAGGGCAATTTTGTGATAGTTTCAACGGAAAATCATTAGGCATCCACCTTAAAGTCCTGACTTGGCTTCTTCTGACTTCTTTTTATTTTCTAGTCTTAAAAATATTTGTAAAGGGTATCCATTTTTCTTCAGATAATAATATTAAAAAGATTGTATTGACATGGTTAAATTCTCACGATACTCAGTTCTTTAGGGATGAGCTAAATGGTTGGTATCATCATGTACAAAGGTGTCTTGACCTTGATGGAGCTTATGTTGCCACATAATGTTTATATTTGTCATTTTTATCTTTTAATTCTTTTTTCCATGAACTTTTTCAAGTCCCTTTGTATTAATTTCTGTCATAGATATAACTATGTAACCTCATTTCTGTGCTACTCTGTTATCTGTACTTTTGCTCTAGATTACAGATCCAGCTCTTACTGATAAACCATCTACTCAAGTGTCCAATACTTGAATAACCTTCCTGTACCCTCTCTTTTCCTCACCTCTCACACCTAATAAATTACCAAAGCCTCTTGATTTATTTCTAACTATTCTTGAATCTCTTCATTTCTCTCCTTGTCTACTATCAATATCTTAAATTATTACCATAAAGAGTCTGAAAAACTACAAAAGGTATCTCTGATTGCCCTCTTGTTACCCTCTATTCTATTATCCACATTGCAAACAACAACGTCTTTTTAAATTAAACATGCAACCACTCCATTCCCTTGCTTAAAACACTTTCATTGTATCTTACTGCAACCCATGTCAAAAAAAACACCACTTTGGGTGCCAGTCATCCAGAACAGATACTTCATAAATCTAGATATTCTTAAATTAAATTGTAATTTGATTTCCTTTCTTCCTCTTTATAAGAAAATAAACTATGATTTCATGTTAATTATTGTGTCCCCAATGCCTTTGCATAAATGCAAATAAATTTTTGCTAACAATTGACTGAACAAATAAATTGGATTTTGCACAGCCAATGTCTAGGGATTTAGACGGGAACTCACCCCTGCTACACCCCGTACACTAATTGCAGTTAAAGTATGCTGCTACCAAGTGGAGCACGACCTCCAATGGCTAAGAAACTGAATTATGACTTCAACTGAATGACTTATATATTAAAATGTACATAACAGAAATTTCTGTAAAGTAATTATAAAGTCATAAATATTTTCCTATTATCAATAAAATAGCATAGAATTATCCAATTGTTGAGTAGAGCTAAGTAACTATGGGTCTTCCTGAAGCTTGTCCACCTCATTGATTCCAGAACTCTTCATTTACTGAGTTTTAACTCCCTTAACCAAAGAGTTCCCTCAACAAAGGCTTTCTTACCTAACCAGCTTTATTAACATTTACTGCCTAGTCTCTCTCTAACTCTTTTGCAAAGAGAAGCCACATTTTGGGACGGGTGCAGTGGCTCATGCCTGTAATCCCAGTACTTTGGGAGGCCAAGGTGGGTGGATCACTTGAGATCAGGAGTTCGAGACCAGTCTTGCCAACATGGTAAAACCCCATTTCTACTAAAAATACAAAAATTAGCTGGGTGTGGTGGCGGACACCTGTAATCTCAGCTGCTCAGGAGGCTGAGGCACAAGAATCACTTGAACCCGGGAGGTGGAGGTTGCAGTGACCCAAGATCGTATCACTGCACTCCAGCGTGGATGACAGAGTGAGACTCTGTCTCAAAAGAAAAAAAAAGAGAAACCACATTTTTACCCATGAGACTGACAAGAGATCTTGGTTATGTTGTGCATCTGCTCATCAGCAACACAAATATTTATTTGTAGGATGCATGTATTTTAATAAAAGTACTGTTTATCTCCATGAGGATACCTCTCTGTCCTTCATATTTTGAAGAAAACTGCTTTAAGTTTTCCATTCTATCTTCAAAGCAATGGTTTAGCCGAGAGTCATATGCAGTAACTTTATATTTTTCTGTTTCCTCAGCAACCATAATGAGTAGGATTATGTGCTTCTCTTCCTTTTGCTATAAATCCTCTTTGAGGACTGGAAAATACATGTCCAAGATATATCACAGCATAATTTTGAAAACATATTGAAAGAATAAAAAATCTACATACAAGCAATTTCTTCATAAGGAGTCATTTCAGAATCTCAGCTCTCAGCAAGATAAATTTTCACCCTCAAAAATGTAGTATCAGCTCTGCTTTAGATACAAATAAATTGAGCCTCAGAAAAGATTTCTGAACATAAGACTTGATGAGCAACTGTGACCTCTGTATCCATGGAAATCCTGCCATGACCATCATGACCATATGGGGCTCACAGTAATAGACCCTCTTTATAAATGAGTCTTGGCTTACTAAAATGTTGTTGGCATAAATACCACTATTCAGAAATAAATATTTAGATTGTTTTAAATGTACTCATAAATACATTTTAGGTTTGTTGTTGTTGTTTTTAATTTTAGAAACATGGCTCTCATTCTCCAGAGAAAAAAGGAAGAAAGAAAAGCAGCAAGCAAGCAAGAAAACCTAAATGAGTTTGCGTGGAGACGCATCAGTTAAATATGTAAGAGCAGAGGTCAAAGGAGAGGGCACTTCCATTTGAAAGCCAGGAGGCTACAAAGGGGCCAGATCCAAGAGACTCTAAGAGGAGGGGACAGAGGCAGAAGTACAGATAGTTCATGAGACCAGGTGCCAGCTGCCAGGCCCAATGCCTTTGTTCTCTTTTAGCCTCTTTCCTGG
Organism: Macaca thibetana thibetana; assembly: GCF_024542745.1. NCBI lineage: Eukaryota > Metazoa > Chordata > Mammalia > Primates > Cercopithecidae > Macaca > Macaca thibetana. Next base: position 57,465,547 of record NC_065579.1, read on the forward strand.
TCTGGATTCTGCCCTCTAGTTTCTATTTAAATTCAGCTACATCCTCTATTCACAGTTTTCATCCCGGATGTAACTATTTCTCTGTTATCAGCATCTGTGTTGCTTCAGATGGTGCTTCCTCATGTCCTTGAAGCATTTCCTGAGGTACAATTCCAACTGTTTGGATTCCAGGTGTCATTAATGCCAACCATTAATCAGACATGTATATCCTTGTCTCCCACAGAGTACTAGACTGTTTGTTTATGATTCTGTCTAAAAGGACTCGCTGTAATGATGAAGCAGAGCTTTAATTGCTCCCAAAATGTTTAATCACACCTTACACATTCCAACCATAGAAAGTAATTTTTAAATAAGAGAATCATGAAATACTATCACAAATTCCTTATCTATGTAAATAACTTGTATAGAAGCACTAGTACATCTTTAAGGAGTACATCTTTAACTAGTACATCTTCAAGGAGATTGATTTACCCTAGAAAGTTGACATGTTTGCAAAGCACTACTATTAATTTTCCATTTAATTGACTTCAGAGTTGCATGCCTATCTATTTATAGTACATGACTTTCTTGCTCTGTATATATCTGTGTGCCTGTCTTTCCTTCATATCTAAGCAGCTAATTTTAAGAGCAAGCTTTCTTATCTTCACATGTATAACAAGAAAGCTATGAAGGGTACATTTAGACAACAGCTGCTTAATCAGTGTACAGTAAGACAAAAATATCCAGTGAATAACCAGGATAATAACAGTTTTTTAAAATAATATTTCAAAGGATAGATTTATTTGTCGTTCTTACCTGAGCTAAGTACTTTTTAGTATTTTTTGTTTTTTAGAGATGGGGTGTCACCATCTCTACATGTTGCCCAGGTTGGCCTCCAACTCCTGGGCTCAAGTGATCCTTCTGCCTCAGCCTCCTGAGTAACTCTACGGCTAAGTATTTTTAGGAACAGAGCCATCCCTGACCTATTTGGTATCCCATAATTTACCTGGTACAACATAGGGCATTAAATCCAGTGGCTAACGGTTAAAATTTGTTGAATAAAAACACAATTTACCAAGTAAAAGAAAGCCAGAAAATTAATGAAGCTGACACCTTCTTACCTTTCCATATTAAATGCTTGCTTCAGTATTTGGCTAAGAATAATCTTTCACAAATAGAGCGATTTATAAGTTGAGATGAAATATTGAAAGCACTATGTATAAGTCTCCTTTATAAAATATAATATGCAATTGATTTTTCTCCACTTGCTAAAAACACAAGTCTGCACCAAAAGGTTTTTGAGCTGAGTACATCAGGTTTCCATAGAAGCACATAAAGGTAATAGGAATGTTCTGTTAAGGAGTTTGCAAAATGATATCATGCAGTTCTCACTTTGAAATGTGTATTTGTTACTCATATTGACTCTGCACTCAGGTTACCCGTAAATTCTTTGCTTTTGTTGTAGGTGAAAAAAACAAGTAAAAAAAAAAAATAGTAAACCATGTACACAAATGATTGATGAGGCTCTCCAATGCCAAGTGGTTTGAAAGATTCAGTGATAAATGCCTCTTACCCTTACTCATACTAGACAGAAAAATAATAGTTCTATCCTCCTATGAACATTCTGCTAACCTAAAAAGACCTTATTACTTAAAATTAAGATGTTAACCAATCTTTTTTTGATCTCAGAATCACTAAATTGTTTATATCGCACCACATATGAGGTAGACTTTCAGAAAAGGTGATGTTAGCAACTTAAAGGGGATCACATGCCAGTTGATCACCTGTGTTAGTTTATGTATGATTTACAACAAGTGTATATCTTTCTTATTCAGAATTATGAATTAATTGAACATAATGTCAAAATCAGCCATGAATCAAGCTTTCTGTTTGCTTAGGTCATATCTAATGAACACTTGGGGTCTCCCGAGTAATCATGGAGTTTCTGAAAGCACCTGTTGTTTTCTCACCCCTCCTGAAAAATACTTTGATAACTACAAAGGGAATACTTTTTTATGGTATCTGTTGCTCATCACTTGCGGTCAGTATTTTCAGCATTGATTTGATACATGCTAATTGTTTCTTATGCCTAGAATGGCATTTTAAGAAACTGTTTTTTGTTGAAAGAGATGTTCACAGGAAGATAGTGTAGGTATGAACACATCACTGAGCTTTAAGTAAAAAGTAAACTGAGTTAGATTGAAGGTTATAATTTTTACGTTGTGATTTAACACTCCTGGTCTTCTGGAATGAGTCCAGAGAGGAATATGCTTAAAATAGGGGTTTTTCCGTTTCTTATATGTTCTTCTTATATATTATTCTTTATATATATTCTTATATATTCTTACGATGAGGACAAAAATCAAAGCTTTGTTAACTGTAACTATATTTTTCCTATCATATTGAAGTTTAGTGTGTTTTAGTGAGAATATTCTCGTCTAGGGGATCAAGTTCACGAAGATCTATGTAGAGCAGTTTCCTTGATGTAATCTAGGATCTGATCTAAAGCAGAAGTTGGCAAACTTTGTATGGCCCATGTACTAAGAATATTTTTTCCATTTTTAAAGCTTTGTTAAAAAATAAGAAAATAAGGAATATTATGTGACCAAAATTTCAAATGTGGCCACAAAGCCTAAAATATTTACTGTCTAGCTCTTTACACAAAAATGTTTGCCAACTCCTGATCTTCACTGCCTTTTGGATAATAATAGAAATATATCTCCAAATTTGCATTTTGTTTGATAATAGAAATATATCTCCAAATGTATCCAAAAGTCATTGTATCACACTGTTAGAAAATTCCTTAGGTGCCATTGATTCTTATTTGTGTCAGATACATCCTCCTACACAACTGCTCAGATTATATTCAAATTTCTAGTTATGTTATTTATGTTAGTGAAAACAATACTTATTCCAGGATGTATCATCATTAAAATCTTCCAATTTACCAAAAAAAAAAATGCCTTCTGTATTACAAAGGAAGATGAATAATGAAAATGGTATATTACATTGAATAACACTTCCTTGTTTGTGAGGCACTTGGACTGGACTGGACCAGAGAGTAGCCCTTGGGCAGGACAGGGCAGGCCGAATGCAAATGCTCATCTTCTCTTCATCCCATCTGACCATACCCTCAGCAAACTTCAACTGTTGGCTTTACAACTCCAACCTGGTGATCCTGGAGACAGCCTCTACATCCTTCTCCACACACTTCTCCTGATGATTTGTCATTATTAATCAGTCACAGTTGTCAGCTAACAGATGAGAGCTCTTTGCCATGTTGTCATCTGACAGACTAAGTTGGGGGTTGGGGGAGGGCTGGGGTAGTCAGAAAGTGGGGTTTGCGGAAGGTTCGAATGGAGAAAGGGAAAACCAGAAGGTAGAGCTATCCAAGGAGGGTAAGAAAGTGAAAAAAAAAAAAGGAGACAGTAATTTTCAGTGCAGTGAATTAAGTTCCTCTTTTGGGCATGAACTGGCAAGTATTTTAGACTTATGTGTTAAAAATAGAATAGATAACTTAGCAAATGACTGCGTGACTTTAAGTTTCTGAAAGGCAGAAAACGAAATAGGAAAAGTTTTAAGACTCAAAGGCAGGGCCAACAGTGAGATAAAAAAGGAATGGAAACGAAAGAGACTGATTTGAGGGGATTCAGGTGTATATGTCTGTATGTATGGCTGTATTTATGTTCCCTAGGGATTATCCTTAATAAAAGAGTAAGCTACAGCCCCAATATGCATCCAATATTCAGTTTAGATCCTTAAGGGGATAGAAACACAGGGTGTTCTGAAGAATCTCAGGAATGTCAGGCTGCAGTAAAGTTAGAATAGAAAATCAAAAGGACCCAAAGATGTCAACTGCCTATACAGGAAACTATCATCAACCTTTGTAGGTGAGTTCAGTGGTTTAGAAAGGCTGTGTCCCTTCACCAGAGAATACTCTATGTGTGGAACAGATATGTAATAATGAATATCTGGACTGCCCAGTAATTTTTTTCATTAATTAAATGTTTTAATATGGAGCATTTGTCACAATTTAAAACTGGTTTGAGAAACATCCAGCTTCAGAAACGGCGTATTTCAGGAGTCTGTAATAAGCCAAATGATTGTAGAGGTGGAAAGTGATCTCATGACAATATAGTCCTGACTCCTCTAGTAATAGTTAAGCTCCCAGTTCAGGGGAATGAGACGTCACTTCAGCATTGCCTCTCAGCCCTGCTGATTCAATGTCCTTTCTATTATTCCCTGTGACCACTATCTCACCAAAATGTACAGTCTTCCTTTTTCACCAGAGAACACTTGAGACTATGTAGGAAATAATTTCCCTGAGCATTCCTTATGCAACATGAAAGTTCTGTTGTCGGTTCTCAATGAAGTCATCAGATCTTCCTGACTGCCACCTAATACAAGTAAGCTTACTCTCTTACAAGTAAGTCGTACAACTTGCCTTACTCTCAAGTAAGCTTAGAAACCTATTTTATATCTGCTAGATAATTAGTAATATGCTAGCTGCTATAGGATGGAAGGAAAGGGGAAAATAAGCCATCTTATTTGAATTACCTAACCAAGTCTTGCTCTAGATATAAGGAAATTAAATCACTTAGTAATGACATATACTGCAATGCTTCATATTTTAGTATTAAAGATGTCTTGCAGAGTTTTCTCAACTCATTTTCAAATATGAATTTATAAAAATCTAAACAAAATGGTAAGAAAAGAAGAAAACATTTGTGCATGTGCTTCTTCCAAATGTAAAAGAAAATACAAAAATGTTTCTGAGATAAACCTCTATATATGCCAGTGTGTTGTCACCGTGTTCTAAACTGTAGGAGCACAGGACTCCTGTATCATTCCCTGAGGATTCAGAAATTTGATCAAATAGAGATTTTCAGGAATTGCCTTCCAATCAATTTTCTGAGGTAAGTATGACAAAGACATGGTTATCAAGAACCAGTATTTGTAAGGAAGAAAATGTTAATTTTCCAAAAAGGGGGATAAAAGTTTTGAAAGTTGCTGCCTAAAGAAAATAAATGCAAGTTCCACGACATTGGGTAATCAGTCTCTCATAGTGACATCCAGAAAAAAATGAAAGACATGGATGATTAAAAAACAAACAAACAAACAAACAAAAAAATGATAGTGAAGCACATATTGGTCATTGTTAAAAGAAACTCAAATTTTTTGTCCTTTGCTCTCATACCACAGCAAGAATCATCACAGAAGATTTCTGTGACCAAATATATAGGGTTTTTTCTCCACCAATAAACAATCAGTCCTTCAGTGGACATCACCTGGGAATCCTCCAATTCAACATCTGACACTATCCACCTGGTGATAGCATCAGATCCCACAGGTTGAAGGCCCAGTCCTCACGACTACCTCCCCTCTTCGGACACCAATTGTAAGTCTGGGCCTCCAGAACATCTGACCAACTGGGGTTCTCACAACCCCTCTTTGGATTCGATTAATTTTCTGGAGTGCCTCACAGAACTCAGGGAAACATTTATTTATGTTTATTCATTGTAAAGGATATTTTAAAGACTACAAATAAAGAGCCAGATGAAGGGATACTTAGGGTCAGGTCTGGAAGGGTCTTGAGTATAGCAATTTCTGTCTTCATGGAGGTGGGGTGCACTACCCTTCTTACATATGGAAGAGTTCTTGTTCATCTTCCTCTAGGCCTCCCCACATTTCACTCTCTGGAAGCCCCTGAATCCTGTCCTCTCAGGCCTTATATGAAGACTTCATTGGGTAGGCATGATTGCATCATGGACAACCATGTTACAAGGTGACTGGACAAAAAGGGTATGATTTTAACTTAGCAAGGCCTAACTGTTCAGATTCTTCTGGTCCTTTCTGTGCGGCATTCCTTCCTCCAGGGTATGGGGCAGGATCTTCTCTGGAATGAGGGTCTTATGCCCCACAATCAGATTAGAGTCCTGTCTTGGAAAGGTGAAAGAAAGGAGGGAAGGAGGAGGTTAGAGAGAAAGATTCTCCTTATTGTAACAAAGGCTATGGGAGTTATACCCCAGGCACTGTAGATGAAAATTATCATATTATGATAAATCAAATGAAAACTGAGTTCTTGTAATAACTTTGAAATAGTCTCAAGTGCTTCTAAATAACACTGATATTATAAAATAGGTCTAATGGGACACTGAAAAGCCTGGTTGTTTCTGATGTTAGGATTAATCTGTAAAAATAAAAAAGAAACAGGGATTGGCACCTAAATAAAAATATCATGGTCAGGTTTTTAAAAAAGAATTCATAGAAATGATACAACCACACCTTTGAAAATGTACAATATGTATTATCCAGGTATTAGCTGGATCCAGGTATTAGCTGGTATTTCAGCTACTATGAAGTAATTACTTTGTCTTCCTTATGGCTTCCAAAATGTAGATAAGGGAGTTTCACTGCATCTTCTGGAAGCCAAGCCTGGGTTTGCCATCATTACATGAATTCTGCCACAAATCAGAAATTTGCATTATTGGCAAAGCTACTCAAGCATAGCAAACTAATTAATACATTATATTGTTGCAAACAGGCTTAGACAAATGATTACAATTACTTTTCAAAATGTAAAATCAATCATAAATTATCCTTACAATTGCTTGAACTGAAACTGAGAAATAAAATAAATTACTCATCCTTGTAAGGCTGGTTGCAATAAACTCACTTTCTCAGATCTTTATGGCTTACTAGTTTTTCTGTTTATGTTCCTGATTTAAGCTAAGTTACCACAGAGATTCTGCAAATACGGGTTTGTTTGGATGTTATGAGATAATTGAAGTGGCTCTTTAAGAATCATACATTTGAAAATGTATTGCTTCAAGTTGCTTTGCAAGATTCATGCTGGGTCATTAAAAGAGAAAAAATTAAACAATGTTTTCAATGAGTGAAAGAAATATTATCTTCTAGATAAATGTCAGCCACATGGGGGAAAAATCAAGAAATCATATTTTTAACTCAAATACTCTAAAAGTCTATTGCAAACTACACAATTTTAAATAAAATAGAACTACTAAAGATACAAATGAGGGTGAGATTAAAGGTTTCAAAATTGATGTGTGCTATTCGAAATCCCCTGAGAAGTTGAAGACTTTGACAAAATAATACTGGCCAAGCATCCTATTTTATGTTTATGTATGTACCAACAGAAACAATGTGACAAATGATAAGAAACGGAAAAAAGTCTTGAAGTCTGTGTGGACAAAGCTAATACTGCTATTTACTATTGTCAGAGAATCAACTTATTTTTTTTTTTAAAGTACAAATAAACTGAGTATACAAGATTCCTTATTTGTGGTTCAGATGAAGAAAATAAAAAGAACAAAGCCCGATAATGTGTCTTAAAATAAGTATTGATTGAAAGTCACCCTTATTTCTTGGGTGTGAAGTAATTGCATATATACAGTGTATTAATAATACGATTCAGAGCAACAAATGCTGTAAATATTTCTATAATGAGCATGGGGAATTAAAAATAAAAAAAGATCATGAAGAGATTACTATGTTCATAAAAATCCATTTTTCCACTTGTGCAATTAGCTATCATATGTTTAATCAACCTCTCTTACAGTTGCATGAGATTATGTGAGTTCTGACCATTGAAATGTGGTCAGAACGATACATATCATGTCTAAGCCTGGTTACTATTAAAAGGACACTCCTGATAATTATCTCTGTTGTCTCTTTTCCCTAGTCTGCAAATAAGATGTAGACAAAACAGTAGAGGATTCTAAGGTCCTAAGGCAGGCACTACTTCATTCATTGAGAAAGTCTTGCTATGAATCATCAACCTAACTAAGCAGTATGCTTGGTTATGCAGTTGATTTATATTCTGCTACAAGCTCCTTTTTTTTTTTTTTTCGTGCTGCAGACAGGCAATTTGTAGATTGTCACACTTTGAATAGTACTGCACTAGGAAGGCAAAAGCAAGTTGGATCCCTGAGTCTCTTCTTAGAACAGATCACCAGTCCAATCACAGCCATATTAGACTGTTACCAAAATAAGAAATAGACTTTTATTATATCAGTGAAACTACTAACATTACTGATTTTTTAAAAGCACTTGGAGAACCTTAATATATATTGTTAAAAAGATAAAAGATTCTATCCTACAAATAAGATACATAGCATTTTCAGGTGATCTTAAAATGCTGACAAAAGTTTTATGAATTCCACAAAGTGGAAATTAAGTAGAACGCACATTCTAGCCATAAAAAATGAACTAGTAATTAATAAAAAGATTTAGTAAAGTTTAAGTAAATGAAAAGCAAAAACAAAATATTATCTTTGATAACTCTTTGGCTAAAGAAGAAATTGAAAACTTTAAATAGTAAGCATTTAGAAAATGCCAACAGTGAGATCACTATTATCAAAATCAGGAAATCGAGGGCAAAGTTGTTTTGACATGCATCTAGTGAAACAACAGTAAAAGCAGTGAGGTAGGCAATCACTCAGTAAGTGTAATCAAGAATCTACAAATGCATAATACAGAAAAATATTAAGAAATTATTTAATTTGAGGAAAAGTGTTAATTACCAAAATTCACTCAAAAAGAAGTTTATGCCTGATGAGAAAAATAGTTAAGAATATATAAAACTTGTCATACTACAACTTCTACAAAAATGTAGAGGGAGTCAATATACATTGTATGAGTTTCAAAATCTACTAATTCAGAAATATGTATATACATATTGAACTATATAAAATATAATGTATATTTCTTTTAAATTATCAGAGTAAAGAGATTAAGCTAAATAAAAAGTATATATCAAACAAAAAAGAAAAATGAAAAAAATTTTAAGTCAATCTATTAAGCATAAGATAAGATGACAAAAGATCTAAACATATCTGCCATAACAGTGACAATAACAAACATACAAATAACTATATCAGGGTTCAAAAAACAGAGGGAACCATATTATGTTTATAGGGAACACACTTAAAATTGGTTTGGAATCTGTAAATTTGTTTAAAGATCTGTCAAATACCTACAAGCACAAAGAAAGGAAGACTCAGAATATTAAAATGAGTCAAGTTTGAATTTAAGGTTATAAAAATAAATGAGACATATAGGATAACTTTTCATCAATAAAATATTCAATAAAATATGCTAATAAAGGATAAAGCAAGTATTATTTGAAATATGGGAAGAAATAAACACAAATATAACTATAGTGGTAAGATAACTTTACCGAATTCTCAGCCCCAGCAAATTAAGTGTAAAGTTCTAAAACTGAATGAGAGGAATACAACTAACTTGATTTAAAAAGTGGTATTAATATATAGAAATGTTCTCCTTGTTTTAAATTGCTCATGTATTATTTACACAAATCAACCACAGTAGCTCACAAAGATACAGTTAATAAGTTTTAAAATGTAGAAATTCTACGTTTTGCTCTCTGACTACTGTTTTGTTAATTAAAACTAAATGTATTAACACTGACTTAATATTGAACTTCTGTTAAACAATACATAGAGCCAGGCATGGTGGCTTATGCCTGTAATCCTAGCACTTTGGGAGGCCAAGGTGCATGGATCACTTTAGGCCAGGAGTTCAAGAGCATCCTGGCCGACATGGTGAAACCCCATCTCTACTAAAAATACAAAAATTACCTGAGCATGCCTATACTCCCAGCTACTTGGGAAGCTGAGGCAGGAGAATTGCTTGAATCCTCGAGGCAGAGGTTGCAGTGAGCCGAGATCATGCCACTGCACTCCAGCCTGGGCGATGGAATGAGACTCTGTCTCAAGGGAAAACCAACAAACATAGAAATGCTAATTAAATAAAACAAAACTTGTAGAAAATCTTAAAGCTTATCTTTATGTTAAGCAAACTGAAAATTACATGTATAACCTCAGAAACTATTACCAGACTTAGAAAAATCTTGGATCTGGATATAAAACCTAATGGTAAGTTTGTATGCCCAATATGAATATAAGATATGGCCTTGGGCTCCTGAGTGGTAGACAAATAGTATCGAGATCTTTGAATCAAGCTCTTTAAGTAAAAAGGCAAATTTTAAAATCTTCAATCACTGGAAGATAGAACACACAAGGTTCAAGATAAAATAAAGTAAAAATCACTTCATGCAGGTAAGGCATTGAAATTTATAGCACCTGAATGGTGAAGAATTCTCAAACAAGAAATAATTGTGTAAACTATTCTCAGTATATTCCTCAGTGAAGTAAATGCAAAATTGTCTCTAAAAAATAGTTTTACAGTTCAGACTTTACAGGTGTGCCAAAGAAAAACCTGCTTCTAGTAAAAATTAACATACATTAAAAAAACTTAAGGAAAATACAAAAAGTATTTCTCTCACCATGAGTGAGAGTCAGCAAACAACAAATTGGAGGTTAGCATCCGTTGAGCTTAAGATCAATTGTTTCTTGAGTTCAAGAAACAATATTCTGAGAGACTCAAGAGGAATTACGCTTAAATAACTCAACAATAAATGAAGTAACATAAATCAGAAGAAAATAATAAAATGGTATAAATAAAAACAACATACGAATTTTGAGTAAATATAAAAAGAACTACCAGAAATTAAAAATGTAGTAGTAAAAATACAAAACTTAATAAACTCAATAGTGGATTTAGACGATTAGACATAGGTGAAGAGATAATTAGTACATTCGAAGAAACATATGAAGAAAGTACTCAGAATGCAATATAAGAAGTTGAAGAGAGAAAAAATCTGAAAGAGGGGTAGAGAAACAATGGAGAAACAAATAATTTATATCTGAGAATGTATTATATAAATGAAATAATATATATCAACTGAGATTATAATAATAAACTACATAATAATGTTGACACACTTGGTTATCTCTATGGAAAAATTAAAATGAATACCTGACTTACTCTTTATGAAAAAATCAAATCAAGATGAATTAATTACACAAGTATAAAATATAATCTTTCAAAGTTTTTGAAAAATATAATATTTTGTATAAAGTCAGGCTAGAGAATGGTTTCAAAATATTATATAACATAAATCATAAAGAAAAGGAGTAAGTTAAACTACGTTAAAATTTAAATCTTCTCATAGAAAAGAATAACATAAAAATCAAAACACAGGTACGAGCAAAGCATGTAACTGGTAATGCATTAGCATCCAGAATATATTAAAAATTCCACCCAGGAAGCGGAGGTTTCAGTGAGCTGATAGCTTGCCACTGCACTCCAACCCGGGCAACAGAGAAAAACTCTGCCTCAAAAAATAATAATAAAAATTCAAAAAGTTTATAAGAAGCCATCAAGATAAAAACAAATAGAAGAATGGTCAAAGGATATGCACAGAAATTTTAGAGAAAAGGAATCCAATAGCCAATAAACATGAAAACCAATCTTACTAATAAACAGATAAATTCAAATTTTAATAAGATACCAAATTATTATCTTATTGGCAAAAATTAACAAGTCTGATAAAATGTTGATAATTAAGCAGGGATACCTTAATTCATTTTGCTGGTTGGATATGAATTGTTACAACAAAGCAATTGGGCAATGTAGAGTAACGTTTTAATAATTGTACTATTTCATCTAACAATTTTACTTCTAGGTAGATAGTATTTCAAAAGTTTCCCCTTGAACATTAAAAGACATATACAAAGATATACTTTAAAGCATTATTTAAAACAGCAAAAAAAGCAACCTAATTTTATATATGTGGAAAAATGAAAATACATTTATTTATTTACATAATTTAACACTATACCAAGGCGAAAATAAGTAGATATACATAAGCCAACATGAACAAATGTAAAAAACATTAATATTGAGAAAAACTGACCTGCAAAAAGTTAGGTATATTATGCCATTTATGTAAATGTTTTAAACAATAAAACATTGCTTTAAATTGACTGAAGACATTTAAATTGACATTTTTACCAATATAATACAATTATTTAAGGTATATGTGAAAATGATACATTTGAAATTTAGAATTTGTATGTACTCTGAGTGAAAGAAAGGCAAAAATGGTGGATCTTAAACCATAAATTAGGTTCTAAAAAAGTAAACAAACCTGCAGATAATTAAATATGTTGAATCTTTGTTGTGTGTACATAATTGTATGTCATATTATCTTTTGCATTTTCCTAAATGTTTAAAATATTTCACATGTGAAATCAAATGTACAAGAAAAAAAGAAAAAGAAGTTGGACTTTATCAAAATCAAAAATTTTCATATTTCAAAAAATGCAGCAAAGTTAAAAGGCAACTCACACAATGGAAGAAAATTTGATATAGATTACATTGAATCTATAGATTCCTTGGGTAGTATATTAGTCTGTTTTCACACTGCTGATAAAGACATACCCAAGACTGGGCAATTTACAAAAGAAAGAGGTTTAATGAACTCACGATTTCACATGGCTGGGGAGGCCTCACAATCATAGTGGAAGGCAAGGAGAAGCAAGTCACATCTTATGTGGATGGCAGCAGGCAAAAAGAGAGCTTATTCAGGGAAACTCCTGTTTGTAAAACCATCATATCTCATAAGAATCATTCACTACCATGAGAACAGTATAGGGAAGACCTGCCCCCATAATTCAATCACCTTCAACCAGGGTCCTCTCACTATACATGGGAATTGTGGGAGTTACAATTCAAGATGAGATTTGGGTGGGGACACAGCCAAACCATACCATTCCATACCTGGGCCCTCCCAAATCTCATGTCCTCACATTTCAAAAACAATTATGTCTTCCCAACAGTCACCCAAAGTATTAACTTATTTCAGCATTAACTCAAAAGTCCACAGTCCAACATCTCATCTGAGAAAAGGCAAATCTTTTCCACCTGTGAGTCAGACAAAATAAAAAGTAAGTTAGTTACTTCCTAGATACAATGGAGATACAGGCATTGGGTAAAAACAGCCATTCCAAATGGAAGAAATTGACCAAAACAAAAGGGTTACAGGCCGTAGGCAAGTCTGAAATCTGGCGGGGCAGTCAAATCTTAAAACTCCAAAATGATCTTCTTTGACTCCATGTCTCGCATTGGGGTCATGCTGATGCAAGAGGTAGGTTCCCATGGTCTTGGGCAACTCTGCCCCTGTGGCTCTGCAGGGTAAAGTCCCCCTCCCAGCTGCTTTCATGGGTTGGCGCTGAGTGTCTGCAGCTTTTGCAGGTGTACAGTGCAAGCTGTTGGTGGATCTACCATTCTGGGGGCTGGAGGATGGTGGCCCTCTTCTCACAGCTCCACTAGCAGTGCCCCAGCAGGGACTCTCTGTGGGGGTTCCTATCCCACATTTACCTTCTGCACTGCCCTAGCAGAGGTTCTCCATGAGAGGGCCCCTGCAACCCCTAGCAAACTTTTGCCTGGACATCCAGGCATTTCCATACATCCTCAGAAATCTAGGCAGAGGTTCCCAAACCTCAACTCTTGACTTGTGTGCACCTGCAGGCTCAACACCACATGGAAGCTGCCAAGGCTTGGGGCTAGCACCCTCTGAAGCTATAGCCTGAGCTGCACCTTGGCCCATTTTAGTCATGGCTGGAATGGCTTGGATGCAGGGCACCAAATCTCTAGACTACATACAGCATGGGGACCCTGGGCCTGGACCACAAAACAATTTTTTCCTCCTAGGCCTCTGGGCCCGTGATGAGAGGGGCTACTGTGAAGACCTCTGACATACCCTGAAGACATTTTCTCCATTGTCTTGATTAACAATGGCTCCTCATTACTTATGCATTTGGTTCCTGAGTGCTTATGCAAATTTCTGCAGCCAGCTTGAATTTCTACTCAGAAAATGGGGTTTTCTTTTCTATCACATTGTCAGGTTGCAAATTTTCTGAACTTTTATGCTCTGCTTTCCTTATAGAACTAAATGCCTTTAACAGTACCCAAGTCACCTCTTGAATGCTTTGCTGCTTAGAAATTTCTTCCACCAGTTATCCTAAATAATCTCTCTCAAGTTCAAAGTTCCACAAATCTCTAGGGCAGGAGCAAAATGCTGCCAGTCTGTTTCCCAAAGCATAACAAAAGTCACCTTTGCTCCAGTTGCCAACAAGTTTCTCATCTGCATCTGAGACCACCTCAGTCTGTACTTTACTGTTCATATTGCTATCAAAATTTTTGTCAAAGCCATTCAACAAGTCTCTAGGAAGTTCCAAACTTTCCCACATTTGCCTGTCTTCTCCTGAGTCATCCAAACTGTTCCAACCTCTGCCTCTTACCCAGTTGCAAAGTCATTTACATATTTTCAGGTATCTTTTCAGCAATGCTCCACTCTACTGGTTCCAATTTACTGTATTAGTCCATTTTCACACTGCTCATAAAGACATACCTGAGACTGGGCAATTTACAAAAGAAAGAGGTTTATTGGACTTACAGTTCCATATGGCTGGGAAGGCCTCACAATAATGACAGAAGATGAAAGGCACATCCTACATGGTGGCAGACAAGAGAAGAGCTTGTGCAGGGAAACTCCTGTTTTTAAAACCATCAGATCTTGTGAGACTTATCCACTATCATGATAACAGTGCAGGAAAGACCCACCCCCATAATTCAATCACCTCCCACTGGGTTCCTCCCATGACATGCAGGAATTGGAGTTACAATTCAAGATGAGATTTGAGTGGGAACACACCCCAACCATATCAAGTAGTATTGGCATTTTAACAGTATTGATTCTTCCAATTCATGAGCATGGAATTTTTTCATATTTTTCTGTGTTCTCTTCAATTCCTTTCATCAATGTTTTGCAGTTTTCAATGTGGAGATCTTTTAAGTTAATTCCAAGATATTTCATTTTGTTTGTAGCTATTGTAAACAGGATTACTTTCTTGATTTTTTTCTCAGGTGCTTAATTGCTGGCATATGGAAATGCTACTGATTTTGGTATGTTGATTATTGTATCCTGTAACTTTTCTGAATTATTTTATCTATTCTAATAGGTTTTGGGTGGAATCCTTAGTTGTTTCCTAATATAAAATCATATTATCAGCAAATGAGGATAATTTGACTTCTACCTTTCCAATTTGAATGCTCTGTATTTGTTTCTCTTGGTGAGATTACTCTAGCTAGGAGTTCAGGTACTGTGTTGAATAACAGTGGTCAAAGTTGGCATCTATGTGTTCCATATCTTAGAGGAAAGGCATTCAGTTTTATCCCATTCAGTATGATACTAGCAATGAATCTGTTATATACAGCATTTATTATGCTAAGGTATGTTCCTTCTATACCCAGTTTTTTTAAAGCTTTTATAATGAAGGAATGTTGAATTTTACCACCTGCTTTTTCAACATCAATTGAAATGGTCATATGGGCTTTTTCCTTCATTCTACTGATATGATGTATCACATTGATAGATTTGTGTATGTTGAACCATCCTTGCATCCCTGGGATAAAATCCCACTTGGTCATAATGAATTACTTTTTTAATGTGTTGTTGAATTAGGTTTGCAAGTAGTTTGTCGAAGATTTTTTCATCCATGTTCATCAGAGATATTGGCCTATAGTGTTCTTTTGATTTGTCTTTTTCTGTTTTTGGTATCAGGGTAATACTAGCCTCATAGAATGAGTTTGGAAATATTCCCTCCTCCTCTGATTTTTAGAATACTTTGAATAAGATTGGTATAAGTTCTTTAAATGTTTGGCAAAATTCAGCAGTGAAGCTATTGGGCTCTGGGTTTTCTTTGCTGGGAGACTTTTTATTACAGCTTCAATCTTGTTACTTGTTGTTGGTCTCTTCAGGTTCAGGATTTCTTTATGATATATTGGATTTCTTCATGGTTCAATCTTGTTAGGTTGTATGTGTCTAGGAACTTATTTTTTCTAGGTTTTCCAATTTATTGGCATATAGTTGCTCATAGTAGCCACTAATGATCCTTTGAATTTCTGCAGTGTCAATTGTAATGCTTCATTTCTCATTTCTGATTTCATTTATTTGGATCTTCTCACTTTTTATCTTGGCTAGTCTGGCTAAATATTTGTCAATTTTGTTTATCTTTTTTTAAAAAAAACTTTTTGTTTCATTGATTTTTGTATTGTTTTTTCATTTCAATTTCATATATTTGTGCTCTGAACTTTATTTTTTTCTACACATTTTGGGTTTGTTTTGCACTTGTTTTTCTAGTTCTTTAAGATGCATTAGGTTGTTTATGTGAAGTTTTGCTACTTTTTCTGTATAGGCGCTTATTGTCATAAATGTTCCTCTTATTTGTGCTCTTTTTTTATCCCACACGTTTTGGTATGTTGTGTTTCCATGACCATTTCAATAGAATTTCCAATTTTTCTCTTAACTTCTTCATTGATTCCCCTGGTCATTCAGGAGCATATTTTTTAACTTCCATGTGTTTGTACAGTTTCCAAAATTCCTCCTGTTATTTATTTCTAGTTTTGTTCCATTATGTTCAGATAAAATACTTGACATAATTTCAATTTTTTGAATTTTTAAAGACTTGTTTTGTGGCCCAACATATGGTCTATTCTTGAGAATAATCCATGTGCTGAGAGGAATAATGTGTATTCTGCAGCTGTTGGGTGAAATATTCCGTACATGTGTGTTAGGTCCATTTGGTCTATAGTGAAGATTAAGTCTGTTTCTGTGTTGATTTTTCTGTCTGGATAATCTTTCTAATGCTGAAAATGGGGTGTTAAAGTGTCCAAGTGTTTCTGTGTTGAGGCCCATCCTTCTTGGTCAATTGACCCCTTTATCATTATATAGTGAACTTTGTTGTCTGTTTTTATAGTTATGGCTGGTATCTGTTTTGTCTGATATAGGTATAGCTACTCCTGCTCTTTTTTGATTTTCATTTGTCTAAAATACCTTTTCTAATTCCTTTATCTTCATTCTATGTGTGCCTTTTTTCTTTTCTTTTTTCTTTTTCTTTCTTTTTTTTTCTTTCTTTTTCCTTCTTTTTTTTTTTTTTTTTTTTTTTTTTTTGAGATGTAGTCTCACTCTCTCACCCAGCCTGCAGTGCAGTGGTACAGTCCTGGCTCACTGCAACCTCTGCAGCCCAGGTTCAAGCAATTATCATGCCTCAGCCTCCTGAGAGCTGAGACTACAGGCATGCTCCAAAACATTGGGCTGATTTTAGTATTTTTAGTAGAGAGAGGGTTTCACCATTTTGACCAGATTGGTCTTGAACTCCTGACCCTTGGATCATCTGCCTGCCTTGGCCTCCCAAAGTGCTGGGATTACAGGCATGAGCCACCGCTCCCAGCCTATGTGTTTCTTTATAGGTCATGTGTGTTTCCTGTAGGTAATAGATCATTGGGTCTTTTTTTATTACTTTTAATCTATTCAGCCACTCTACGTCTTTTCATTGAAGAGTTTAATTCATTTATATTTAATGTTATTATTGATAAGTAAGGACTTACTCTTGCCATTTTGTTATTTGTTTTCTGGTATCTTTTTGTGTGTGTGTGATCTTTCTTCCCTCTCTTCCTCCCTGTCTTTCTTCCTACCTTTCTTCTTTTCTTCCTGTCTTTATTTCTGTGAAGGTGATTTTCTCTGGTATTGTTTTCATTTCTTGCTTTTTATTTTTTGTGTATCTCTTGTAGGTTTTTAAATTTGAAGTTACTATGAGGCTTGCAAATAACTTCTTATAACCCATTATTTTAAACTGATGACAACTTAACACTGGTGGCAAAAACAATGTAATTAACAAAGAGAAAACTAATTTGAAAAACTCTACAGTTTAACTTCATTCTCCTCACTTTTTAACTTTTTTTTGCTTCTATTTATATATTATTATACTGCCTATCTTGAAAAGATGTTGTAGTTATTATTTTTGATAGGTTTATTTTATTTGTTAGTCTTTCTATTCAAGATATGAGTAGTTTACATACGACATATAGTGTTATAATATTCTGCATTTGTCTGTGCACTTACTACTACCAATGAGTTTTTTATCTTATTGATCATAAACATCCTTTTCTTTCAGATTGAAGAACTCCTTTAACGTTTCTTATAGGACAGGTCTGGTGTTGGTGAACTCCCTCAGCTTTTCTTTGTCTGGGAATGTCTTTATTTTTCCTTCATGTTTGAAGGATATTTTCACAGATATGCCACTCTAGGATGAAAGGGTTTTTTCTTCAGCACTTTAAATATGTCAAGCTACTCGCCCTTGGCCTGTAAGGCTTCCAGTGAGAAGTCTGCTGCCAGATATATTGGAGCTTCTTTGTATCTTATTTGCTTCTTTTCTCTTGCTATTTTTAGGATACTTTTTTTCTTCTTAACCAAGCAGATTCTTTTTTCTTTTTTTTCTAGATCTTGTAAAAGTGCTTCATTTTTTTTCATTCTTTTTTCTTTCATCTCTTTTTACTCTGTATTTTCAAATAGCCTGTCTTCAAGCTCACTACTTCTTTCTTCTGTTTGATCAATTACACTGTTGAGAGACTCTCACACATTCTTCAGTACAGCATTGAATTTTTCAGCTTTACAATTTCTGCTAGAGTTTTCAAACCTCAGCAAACTAACACAGGAACAGAAAACCAAACACTTCACGTTCTCACTCATAGGTGGCAGTTGAACAATGAGAACACATGGACACAGGGAGGGGAACATCACATATAGAGGCCAGTTGTGGCATGAGGGAGAGCATTAGGACAAATACCTAATGCATGCCGGGCTTTAAACCTAGATGATGGGTTGATAGGTGCAGCAAATCACCATGGCACATGTATACATATGTAACAAATCTGTGCATTCAATACATGTATCCCAGAACTTAAAGTAAAATAAAATTAAAATTAAAAAATCTAAAAAAGAAAAGAATTATCTCAATTCCTTTGTTAATAATATTGGGAACTGGCCAGACTGTAGGCCCATTTTACTTTTTGTACCATCTATTCCTGGGGGGGGGGGGGTCTTAACATTTATTTGGTCTAGGATTTCAAAATCTAATTATGTATGTTGCAACTATTATATTTAAACCTTTGGCAATTACTACACACCCCAAATAACTTGAGTCAATTATTGATATCACTGAAGTTACAAATAAAGAGATTTTAAAACATTTAGATAATTCAGGTGAAAGTAAGTTATTCATATTAAATTATATGAATAATTTATCTAATATTTTTATTACAGAATATTGAGATAGTTGCCTCTTGGTCCACATGCCATCTGGCTCTTGGAGGCCATGGAGCCCAGAATGACTGGGAAAGGCACTCAACTGGGAAGAAGGAAAGCAATGCTGGAGGAAGGAATCCAAGGCATTCCTCCTCTGGGAGGAAAGTCAAACCAGAAGAATGTTTAAGGCAACCTGATAAACTCAATCCTTAAACCACTCCAGAAGCACTCATGAACAACTGAGGAATATCTTGAGGCAACTGTCTACCAACTTCTCCAGAAGAAGACACAACTGCTTCTGCTTTAGTAACATTTGTCTCCTTGTTAGGCAGACTCAATGGCCATTTATTTGATGCATGATTCACTGGTGAACTTTACAGAGACAATCTGCCTTTAAGATAAAAGGAAGCACTTGACCTTTTAATCAACAATCAACAAATTACTCGAAGTTGACATGGTTCAGGGGTTTAATCACTGCTAGAGTCAGCCTGGCTTCCCATAGTGAGTGGGGTGGGGGGTTAGGCATTGAGGAAACTAGGGAGAATTTGGAGTAAGGAAGCAGTAACCTCACAGAGACAGGGGAAGAAAGGACTTCTCTAGCATCTTCTTTCCTTGACTAATTCCTATCTAAATTCCTAATTTCCCTAACAGGGTGTCTAGCAAAATGTTCCTGTCAACTGAGACAGGGCCCTTATTGAGCAATAAAAGAAGATTCTTCCAATAGGAATATAATGTTATATTTTGGAGATAATCAAGGAATGAGAAATAATAAATGGTGACATTGTTTAACACCCATAATTTAACAACTTATGAGTCAATATTTGTGCAGAGTTCTGAGTTCATAGGGTTAATGTAAACAGAAATAATTATCATTAATTATCAAGCTTTGCAGTCCTCACCCTCAAGGCTATATTACAGAAACAGTCTTAACATCTCTCTGAAGAGATATTAGCCAAACTGACTGAAGAGGAGCATTCTGAGAGCACTATAATTCATCAATCACAGCATCGTCTTGACATTGGGAAGTACATGGGGTGGCACTGGAGTAACATTCACTGGACTACAATTGCATATTCTCTTCTTTCTCATCAAAGATGTGGAGAATTTGTCTTTATTAACTCAGAGTTTCTGTTTTGATACAATGGCAATAATAATATAATACTTTCTTTTTTTATAATAATTACTATTTATTAAGCTCTATATGCATTATCTCAATTCACAAAACATCCCCATGAGATAGGTACTACTGTTTTTTTCTCCCAATGGAAATTTTTAAAAATTATTATTATACTTTAAGTTCTAGGGTACATGTGCCCAACGTGCAGGTTTGTTACCTATGTATACATGTGCCATGTTGGTGTGATGCACCTGTTAACTAGTCATTTACATTTGGTATATCTCCTAATGCTATCCCTCCCCCCTCCCCCCTTCCCCCATCCCACGACAGGCCCCAGTGTGTGATGTTCCCCTTCCTGTGTCCAAGTGTTCTCATGGTTCAGTTCCCACCTATGAGTGATAACACGCGGTGATTGGTTTTCTGTCCTTGCAATAGTTTGCTCAGAATGATGGTTTCTAGCTTCATCTATGTCCCTACAAAGGACATGAACTCATCCTTTTTTATGGCTGCACAATATTCCATGTTGTATATGTGCCACGTTTTCTTAATCCAGTCTATCATTGATGGACATTTGGGTTGGTTCCAAGTCTTTCCTATTTTGAATAGTGCCGCAATAAACATACGTGTGTATGTGTCTTTATAGCAGCATGATTTATAATCCTTTGGGTATATATGCCTAGTAATGGGATGACTGGGTCAAATGGTATTTCTAGTTCTAGATCCTTGAGGAATTGCCACACTGTCTTCCACAATGGTTGAACTAGTTTACATTCTCACCAACAGTATAAAAGTATTCCTATTTCTCCACATCCTCTCCAGCAACTATTGTTTCCTGACTTTTTAATGATCGCCATTCTAACTGGTGTGAGATGGTATCTCATTGTGGTTTTAATTTGCATTTCACTGATGACCAGTGATGATGAGCATTTTTTCATGTGTCTGTTGACTGCATAAATGTCTTCTTTTGAGAAGTGTCTGTTCATATCCTTTGTCCACTTTTTGATGGGGTTGTTTGATTTTCTCTTGTAAATTTTTTTAAGTTTTTTGTAGGTTCTGGATATTAGCCCTTTGTCAGATGGGTAGGTTGTAAAAATTTTCTCCCATTCTGTAGGTTGCCTGTTCACTCTGATGGTAGTTTCTTTTGCTGTGCAGAAGCTCTTTAGTTTAATTAGATCCCATTTGTCAATTTTGGCTTTTGTTGCCATTGCTTTTGGTGTTTTAGTCATGAAATCCTTGCCCATGCCTATGGCCTGAATGGTATTGCCTTTCAGAACCTCAGCAGTACAGGAGTATGGGAGATGCAGTTTGGAGCTTTTCAGTTCTTCAGTTCAGGAGGCCACAGCAAAGGAGGTTGGAAGAGGTGCTGAGCAAGAGAACCTATAATATCTGTCACAGGTGTAAGGGAAGAGCTTCCAGTGGAAGAGCTTACACTTGAGGGAGGAGAGTTGGGCCAGGTGAAGGGTATGAAGAAAAGAATCACAGGGAGAGAGATCAGCATATGTGTAGACCCTGAGGTGAAGAGTCCTTGGCACATGGAGCCCTTGTAAGAATACCAGTGAGGCTGGAGGTCAGTGAGTAAGGGAGCCAGCCCAATCCAGAGCATGCAGAAACTCGTAGGCCATGTTAACAATTTAAATTTTTTTCTCAATAATATTAAAAGCTTTTTAAGGGTTTTAAGCAGAGAATCATTATGATTGTATTAACACTGTTAAAGATAACTCTGGCTGCTGTGTATAGAATGGATTTTAGAGGGCAGCCAGATTAAAGTCAGAGAAAGTTTCAGGAGGCTTCTATTGCAGACCTGGTGAATGGTTTGGTGGAGATGGAGTGAAATGAACTGATTAAAATAGCCACAGAGAGAGAGAATCAATAGGACTTGGAGGAAACAGAGAGGAAACAGAAAATGAACAGAAAATGTACTACAATTTATTATCAGTAAAAACTAATTACTATTTTGAAGTACAAATGCACTCCCCTCCTGCCAAAAGGATCATTCTTACCTCAATATTTTTTTTTTAAAAAAGGAGTAAACACAGTTCATTTATGGTTTGACTATGTTCACTGTGCACATCATCTTTTAATCAGATGGTGTCTTGATTCTGTATGGTCTGGTTCTTGTTTCTTCAGTTTACCCTTTGTTGTTTTTCTTTTGATGTGCTGTGTTTACTGTATATTTGAATACTTTACTCTATTCTACCTCATAACCTTTGTACTCAGGAGAACAACTCAAGGCCTTCAGTTTTATTACATTACTGTAGGTACAGAAAAGAAGAAACAGTGATGAAAAGAAAGGATGAAAACAGCTGGACTAAGTGTAAAAGATGGATGAAGTACTGCAGGTCATAGAGAAATCAGTGAAGGGCTGAGGGAATTTGACAAAAACAACGAAGAAGGACGGCATGCAGTATTAAGGAACCAGGGTTCCATTTTGAGAAGGAACAGCAAAGTAGCACTTAAATGAGCATGTTTCATACTCCAATGCATGGTATTTCTATGCAAGACCTTGTTTGTGTATTTTTTAACTACCTAATAAACATTTCTTATGCTTGCCTTCCTTTTTGTGAGGAAGTGGCATAGATCATCTAGTGAGATATAAATAAGGACATAGGAAGCTGGACATTATATAAGGACATAAGCTATGTCTGTCCTTATGTAAATAAGGACATAGGAAATGGCCTCACAAGAGGCCATTTCACAGGTAAGGAAAAAGAGGTCATTAATTTTGAAATACAAAAAGGAAATGAGAACATCAAAGCAATGCAAAGGAGTTAATAGAAGAAAAATAAAAATTGTCTGACAAATTTCTCTCTTCTACCTCCTCTCTGGCAATTGTTTCCTTAAAATCTGAAAATATGGTTTCATTTCTCATCATTCTTCTGAAACTATCTTAGAAATCCCTGGTGGCCTCTAAATTTATAAATACAAAGGCCTTTTATATCATAATGTTCTGTTCTACTTAAAAATGAAGCTATATAGACGCACCACTTCTTTCCCAAAATTTAAGTACTTCACTATGAACTACTAATTATAAAAGTAGGACGTGGTCATTTTTTAAGAAAAGCAAAAGAAAACAATGCTAAGAAGAAATAAAAATTACTCCAAATTGACAGTTCAGGGTAAAAAACTAAAAACTATTAAATGGTTATGCTTCTCAACCTCTAGTATATCTTTCTGTGAATATACACTCACACATAGAAAAGAATATGCAGTTTTATGTAAATGCACTGTCCATACTCTTTCCTAACCTGCTGTTTTTCACTCAACAATGCCAATAGTTATACCATCAATTTCAACGATAGGTTATTTTAGTTTTTTCTACTTTTTCACTAACATGTTTCAGAACATGAGGAAAGAAGGAAATCTTCTAAATTCTTTGATCGGAGACATCAGAATGCTGATGTCAAAACTGACAGAACCCACCAAAAAATATGATGCACCCTGTTTATATATGAGTGTTGACATACTTACAAGATTGTTTTCTTGGTTTTATCCATAGTGGTTGGGTTGTGAGACTTATAAAGGATGTGTTTGATACATGTTTTAAAGGCTGTAAGAAAAGCTGGCCAAATGTATATCTCAACTAAGTGGGTCTAGATCTAAGTTTCCAAAACCCTACAAATACTGAGTTCTGTTCTGCATTTCATACTTCAAAATACTCATTGCTATTTTCATTTGTTTGATTACTACAAGGTAGAATATCCTTCCACATGTTTATTGATTTATTGATCATTTACACTTTTCCTTTCTGATATACCTTTCAACTCCTTTGTCCTTTTTCCTATCCTGGTGTGTATTATTTGAATTTTATTTTTAATCTATTTATCAAAATTGGAGAATTAACTCTCTATCTGTCATATTAATTGCAAATACTTTTCCTATTTCCTGAGGTTATCTTCAACCTCATTTATTGTATTTTGGCAGCCAAAGTTCTCTACTCTTTCCTTACCCGCTCTCTCACTTTCTCTATTCTCTTCCTTTATGCAACATGATCAGAAACTTAGAAAGAACTTCCCAAACAAGATATTATACAAATTTTGCCTTATGCTTATTTTAATAATTTTAGAATTGGATTTTCTGCATTTAAATATTTGATCCACTCAGAATTTATTTTGGATATTTTTATTATTCCCAATAGCTATCCAGTTATTATATCACCTTTTTTATCACTTTATTTTTATTTTTGCTAATAAATCTCCACTCCCCCAACCAGGCACTCGGTTTTAGATATCACATTCATTAGACTATATTCTAATACCTATGGGTGTAGTCCATGGTTTCCCTGGACTACAGGGAAGATGATTATCTTTTCCATTAATATTAGTCTCTTCCTGAACCATTCAGTTATTTTTATAACTATTCTTTTATAATACATTTTACCATATAAAAGCATATATCTCTTTACTTTTTCTCATGAGAATTCTTTGGATATTCCTCAATTGAAATGTAGAATCATTTTTATCAAATTAAGAAAAAAATCCTATTGGTGCTTCGATTGAAATTTACATGTTTATAATTATTTTAGTGAGAATGGACACCTTTAGAATATTTCGTGTTTGACTTTAAGACTAATTACTGTCTTCTTGTTTTCTTTTTGACAGTAGTTTTAGAGTCTTCCTCAAAGTAGTTCTACGTATTTCTAAGTTTATAATTATCTAGATGATTTAATTTTTTTAATATTATAGCTTATATATTTACTTTTATTATATTCCTAATAAATTGTCTTTTATTTAAAAAG
Source organism: Macaca thibetana thibetana (assembly GCF_024542745.1). Taxonomy (NCBI): domain Eukaryota; kingdom Metazoa; phylum Chordata; class Mammalia; order Primates; family Cercopithecidae; genus Macaca; species Macaca thibetana. The sequence continues at coordinate 57,490,411 of NC_065579.1, forward strand.
CTGTATTTGTGTATATTCATTTTGTTATTTTTCAAGAAAGCATATTTAACATTTTATCTAGGAAAGTAATAACTTAAATTCTTTTGTTTAATAGTGAGATATTTATTTTATTTTCTAATCCAATTGTCATGGCTAGCATGGCAATGATGCTCTTAACTTTAATGGAACTTTTCTGGTACAGAATTTTAATACTAATAATGACAGAAAAGTCTTTCACAGTATACAATAAATGTGCTGAGAAAAATGATCCCAGATTTTTTAGTTTTTACATTAAATTAAACTGAACAAGTTTCTTTTCTACAGTGTCTCAGAGTTTTTATTGTGTTTTTTATATTTTATCAGTTTTAAGAACATCATTTTAAGTGGATAATTTCTTAAGTTTATTTGACCACCTTCCCTAGAATTAGCCTTCTTAGACACACAGTTAATCCCAACACAAACTGTTAGTTTTATGTATAGAAATATATACTACACATGCATGTGTCAGGCACAAATCCATATAATCCATATAGTTTTATTCTACTAAACCTTTTTTTAACATTGTCATTTTTAATCAGAGTGTTTTAAACTGAGTGTTACCAAATACTTCTTGGGAAATATATGGGGATGATTGTTGTCTTAGTTTGTTGCTGCTGCTATAACAAAATACCTTTGACTGGGTAATTTATAAATAATGAAAATTGATTTCTCATGGTTCTGGAGGCTGGCAAGTTCAAGATCAATGCAAGAGCCAATTCAGTGGCTGGTAAGGGCTTTCTCTCTACCTCACATGGCAGGAAAAAGAGCCAGGATGTGCCCTTTAACCTCTTTTATAATGGCACTAATTCCTTCATGAAATTGGAGCCCTCATTGCTTCTTTAACAACAACAAAATAACTCTGTACAATATTTTAAAGAGGTTTATTCTGAGCCAATATTAGTGACCATAGTCCAGAGATAACATAAATCTAAAAAGCCTTGAGTAAGTGGTCCCAAGATGGTTAGGTTAGTTTGATTTTACACATTTTGGGGAGACAGGAGTTACAGTTGCAGCAGGACAAGCCACAGACAAAACTCCTCAGACACCGAGTTAAAGAAGGAAGGGCTTTATTCAGCTGGGAGCTTCGGCAAGACTCATGTCTCCAAAAACCGAGCTTCCCAAGTGAGCAATTCCTGTCCCTTTCAAGAGCTTACAACTCTAAGGGGGTCTGCATGAGAAGGTCGTGGTCTATTGAGCAAGCAGGGGGTACGTGACCAGGGCCTGCATGTACCGGTAATCAGAACAGAACAGAATAGGACAAGGATTTTCACAATGCTTTTCCATACAATGTCTGGAATCTAAAGATAACATAACTGGTTAGGTCAGGGGTTCATCTTTAACCAGGCCCAGGGTGTGGCAACAGGCTGTCTGCCTGTGGATTTCATTTCTGCCTTATAGTTTTTACTTCTTCTTTCTTTGGAGACAGAAATTGGGCATAAGACAATATGAGGGGTGGGCTCCTACCTTACAGTCACAACATAAATCAATACGTGGAAGGTATACATGGGTTCAAGCTGAAAAGGCAGGACCTATCAAAGTGGGGGCTTCCAAGTCATAGGTGGATTTTAGGGATTCTTTTGTCGACAGTTGTTTGAGAGCAGCTATTGTCTGAAGACCCGAAGTCCCTAGAAAGGAATGCTCGAGTTAAGACAAGAGGATTTTAAGGGGCCAAGGCCCTTGTTATGTAGATGAAGGCTCACAGGTAACAGCCTTCAGAGAGAGTAAGTGGAAAATATCTCTATTCAGACTTTTAAAGGTGTCAGACTTTCAGTTAGTCTCTTCTAGGCCTCTGTATTAATAGAGATTCTCTATAGATGCAAATTAACCCCACAAGACAGCTTTGTAGGGTCATTTAAAAATATATCAAAGGAATATATTTTAGGGTAAAATATTTTTATTTCCTTCAGGGCCTGCTATCTGTTATATGACACTGTAACAGAGTCAGGTTGGAGAGTAAACTACATTCCACCAAGTTATTTAAAACAAACAAAAGAACCAGACAGTTTTATGGTTTATAGGGTGTGACTTTAATCTTGGCCTTGCATGGCCTTAGGTCTTGTTTATAATTTGCTATCTTATTGCCACAAAAAGTCTGTTTTGTTAGTTTTATTATGCTCTCCATTTTAACCTTAATGCTAAACTCCAAAAGGGAGAGGATATAACAAGGTATGTCTGACTTTCCTTCCCACTATCATGGCTGGGAATTCAGTTTTTCAGTTTTCTCTGGGTTCCCATTGACCAAGAGGGAGTCCATTCAGTTGGCTGGGGGCTTAGTATTTTCTTTTTGGTTTACAACTTAACCACTTATTTTCAAAGTGATTAAAAGCCGCACCTTTTAATTCTATCACACTGGATATTAGGTGCCAACATATGAATTCTAAGGGACACCAACATTCAGACCTTAGCAATCATATTCCCTTCACTCATTATAGTAATAGTCATTTGTAGTAACAGATTGCCTGATAATACATAAACTAGCATTCTTGGAATGAGTTTTTGTTGATTATGGATTTGTAAGATTTTTCATGTATTCTTGAATTCTAATTGCTAATATTTTAGTTAGGTACTTACATCAGTATACATAAGCAGGTCTGGACTAAAATTTTGCCCTTTTTAATTCTTACTGGAAAATGTTGTTTTTAGGGTTTGGCTGACTTCATTCAAAACATTATGAAGACTGCTCCCTTTCTTTATGGTCTTGAACAGCTAAAATCACTTAGAGGTTATTGTGGCTTGGAGTTATAAAACAAATTATAGGATGGAAATTAAAGGATTATCATTTTATAATTTTCCTTTTTCTTCTTGACTCAAGTTTTGTAATTTATGTTTTCCTAGAAATTTGTATGTTTAAATCAGTTTTTTCATCTACTATAATGTGTATGAAGCATATTTTGATCTCTTTTATGTCTTTTCTAATATGATATAACCTTGTTATTTTTGTTTCAGCTCATGCTTTGTGTATGTGTTGGCATTTCCAATAAACTGCTGCTCTTAGATTTCTCATTTTGCTTTTTTTTAATTTTTTTTTTTTTTTTTTTTTTTTTTGATGGTGTCTTTCTCTGTCTCCCAGACTGGAGTGCAGTGGTACAATCTTGGCTCACTGCAACCTCTGCCTCCTGGGTTCAAGTAATTCTACTGCCTCAACCTCACCGAGGAACTGGGATTACAGGTGCGCACCACCACGCCCGGCTAATTTTTGTATTTAAGTACAGAGGGGTTTCACCATGTTGGCCAGGCTGGTCTCGAACTCCTGTCCTCAAGTGATCCACCTGCCTCAGTCTCTCAAATTGCTGAGGTTACAGGCATGAGCAACCATGCCCAGCCATTTCATTCTTTTTTAGCCTTCATTTTTTTTGGAGGGGGGGATGGGTTTTTTCCTTATGGTGTTTTTCTAGTATTTACTTTGTTGATCATTTTCTATTCTTTCAGTTGAGTACTTGATATACTTTTCTTCTTATTTTGTAATAAAACTGTTCAAAGCTATGGGTATTTCTGGGTACATCTATGGATTCACCATAGGTGGATGATTATTTTTAATAATATTTTTCGATTTCTTTTTGTATTACAATAATGAGAACACTTTTGACTGAATGTTTATTTAGAAAATATTTTTTAGACTTCCAAGTGTTTGAAATTAATTTTAATTTTATTTTAATTTTCTAATTTATTTTTAGTTTTATTATGCTATGATTTTTTAAAATCTCATTTTACTGTTTTTATACATTCAAATTTGTTGATATTTCCTTTTAGGTCTGATACATGGTTAACTTATATGAATGTGTCATAAGTCTTTGGGAAAAAGTTTATTCTCTTTTGAAGTAGTATAGAGTTAATATTAGAATAAAGTAAGTTATATTAGTTAGAATTTGGTCTTCTTTATATTTTCACTTATTTTTTTCTTGGTCAATAAAAAAATGGAGATTAATGTTTTAAAATTCTTTGTTTGCTGTGTCTGTGTTTCTCATTGTATTTAGTGTTATTAAACTTTATTTGTTATTATCTTTATTTGATATCCTCCAAACAGACTTTTCTCTCATTTCTTTCTATTCTATTTCTATACTCTTTTCCTTTCAGTGAATGGTAAGACCATGAACCTAGTTTCTCAAACCAAAAATTAAAACTTTCCCCATCCAATCCAACAGTAAGTCTTGATAACTGTATCTCTACACAAATTCCAAATCTATCTACTTCCCACACTTTCTACTAACACATCCTAATCTAAGCCAGCTATCTCTTTTTGCCTGGGTTACTGATATCAACTCTCAAGTGATCTTCCTGACTCCACTCCTGCTTCTCACATAAAAGTCAGAATGATTTGTAGAAAATAAATAAGTTCATTAAACTCTCCTCCCCTCTTTCTTAAAACCTCCCAACGGATTTCCATCCCAACCTCAATTAGAGTAAGTCCACACTTTAACCCTGCCTACAAAGTATGCAGATGTGATTTATGCCTTTCTCTTTGGCTGCAGTGACCATTTCCCCTTTCTCCAGCATACTTAACTACACTGGCCATCTCTTTCTTCCTCAGACAGGACAAGTTCATTCACATATTAGAGCATCTGCTAGATAGTCCCACTTTCTTCCTGTTTCGTGCATGGTTAATAATGCATCCCAGAAATCCCTTGTCTGATAGATGCTTGTATTGTATCACCCTACTTTACATCTTCCTACAGCATTCATTATTGTTAATTTCATATGTCTTTCTACATCTCCACTAGAAGCTTTTTGACAGCAGGAATATTGACTCACTTTTCAAATTTTCCAGTAATAGAAAAGTGCCTGACACGTGGTAGACACTCAATATTTGTGTAATAAATGAAAGCATTAATGTGCAAAAAAGGGACAATTATATTTTGTTATAAATTTTAATGATAAAAAGTAGCTTTTTCTTTCCAATTTAATGCTTTTTGTCTCAAATTCAAGTTTGTCTTATATTAACATGAGGAATTCCGCTTTTGTACATGATAGAATAACATAGATGGAGATTTATCTCCCACATTAAACAACTAGAATACCAGACAAAATATATAAAACAATGGTTTTCAAACATTGAACCACAGACAACTTAAGACAGTGATTCCTGAGAGAAGGAAAATATGTGAGTTTAGATCTTGGAATACCCCAGCATCGAGCAAGTTTCTGAATAGTATCAGAAGGAAGGGGAACCCCAATAGAACTTGGCAGTTTTGTCGAGTTGAAGAAATAGAGTTTGATGTTCAAGAAAGTAAAGATGGATAGAATTTGTAAGGCAAACAAGCAGTGAGGAGAGAGCTGTGCAGAGAGACTCTTGATATCTGCTCAAGGGTCCTCTCAAGTCTTTGGCTCAATGTTAATCTGCACCTGTGTAGAAGAAAAAGCCACAGGCTGGGGAAAAATACTGCTGGAAAGGAATAAACAGAATAATCCCCAGAGCTCACACAGGGCCAAGCATAGTTTGTGCTCCCAACAGGCAGAGTGTAAAGTTTTTCCAATAAATGGGGCATCATTCAAAAGTCCTCGAAAAATCATTACTTCGGTAGTAGCCTTAGAATAGAGGTTTACCAGGACCTGCTCTAATAAACCTTAAAGGCAAGACTTGAAAGGATCAAATTGTTTTCATGTAACTTACTGGTTCCAAAACAAGGACCAAAAATATTTAAAGGATGCAAAAAATCCAACTCCAAGTATTATTAAAAAGAAACAACAACCATATACACAAAAAATGAGATTCAGCACAAGAGACAGAAAGGGAACAATATGCAGCATCCAATCAAAACTTACCAGGCCTGCGAAGAGGGCAGAAAATATGCCCATAGCGAGAAGGAAAAAACTCAATAGAAACAGACCCCAAAGTTACACAGATAATAAAATTAAGCAAGAATATTAAAAGAGGTATTGTAAAGATATAGTCAAGACGGTAAAGAAAAGCATGAATGTGATAGAGAAATGAAAGAAAGAAAGATCCAAATAAAAACTCTAAAGATGAAAAATAAAATATCTAAAATAAATAGTACACTGCAGAAGACTAGAAAACTTGAAGACACACGATAAGAACTACTAGAACGAAGGATAGAAGAAAGACTGAACAGAAACGAGCGTGCTGGTGAACTATGGGTCAATATCATACAGTCTAACCTATGTGTATTTTCAGTCCTGGAAAAGAAAAGAACAGAATGAAATATTTAATGAACTAATGACCAGAAAATTTCCAAATTTCATGAAAACTACAAACCCAAGATTCAAGAAGTTTGATGAACACCAAGCTGAAGAAACATGAACACTACATCAAAGCATATCATATTCAAATTATTGAATACAGCATGATTCTTACTAGTTTTCCATTTGATTTTGTTTGGAGCATTCTTTCATTTTATTCCTGAAATACTCATTTTGGTATCTCCTTTTTAAAATGCATATGATAAAGTTTCATTTTTTGAATAAGAATGATTCTTATGAATTTATTTATTTATTTATTTATTTTGTGATGGAGTCTCGCTCTGTTGCCCAGACTGTAGTGCGGTAGCACGATCTAGGCTCACTGCAACCTCTGCCTCACGGGTTCAAGCAATCCTCTGCCTCAGCCTCCCGAGTAACTGGGATTACAGGCACCCGCCACCATGCCTGGATAATTTTTTTGTATTTTTAGTAGAAACAGGGTTTCACCATCTTGGCCAGGCTGGTCTTGAACTCCTGACCTCGTGATTCACCCACCTTGGCCTCCCAAAGTGATGGGATTACAGGCATCAGCCAACACGCCTCGCCCAAGTATAATTTTTTTAAAGATGAAAATTTCATTTTCATTTCTTATTAAAGAGGCATAGTTCATTTGACAGCCTCCTTATTTTGTGTTGCCTTTGTTTCTGATAGTTTTCTATATAAACTATGTTTTATTTGTTTTTCTCTACCCTGTGTCTGCATCATTGACACCCTCAACTGCTAGCCCACATCCCCACACACTCGCCTAAGTAATCACAAGATGCAAATGCTTTAACATTTTCCATTGGCGCTTACCTATACAAATTTCAATATATCTCTCTGTGAACTTGAGATTAAAGACATGTGTATATATATATGTATATATTGTTCCTTACCATGAAATAAAAAGAAATTAAAGCAATGTTATCACCTCTTACCCTCCACTCAAAATTTCCCGTGGGCATCTTAAACTCACCAGTAGCTATGTGTTTAGTTCCTCAGCTTGCCTATTTGTGAATTCCTTATTTTGATGCATATTTGTCTGTATGGAGTACATCTTCAAATCCTTTTTTTTTTACAAGACACATATGAACTTTTAAAATCATGTATTGGATCTCATTTTCTAAGTTTTCACATGCAAAAAAAAACTTGATTTAATAATTAATTACTTGGACATAATTTTATACTCAATACTTGTTAATAACATTGTTCTGTTGTTTTCTCTTACCCAAAATAGCTGAAAAGAAGTCTGATATAAACTCATTTGTTTATATTTATAGGGGTCTGCTTCTTCTACTGGGTAATGTATGATTTTTTAAAATCATTGAATATCAGATTCACCAGTGTAATCTCTCTCCCCTCCCAACCATGAGCCGTGAGACTTCTAAATTATAGGGCCATTTTAATTAATTGAAGTATTTTCATTCTAATGTTTCATTAAATAGTTTTTTTCTGGTTTGTTTTTCAGATCATCAGTTATCCATACATTGAATCCTTATGTCTGTTTTATAATTCTTATTTTTAAAATGTCCTCGGTATTTTAAAAGTCAAGTTCTCAAGTATATTACTAATTTCATTTCTAAAATTGTCAGTATGTGTTCTGGTTTTAAACGTTTTTATATTTTGTAGTAATATTAATTTTTCCATTATTCTTTTCCTTATTACTACTATTTTTAGTTAATTCATCAACTAATCACTTTGTATCCAAAAATTTTAATTTTTAGTATTCAGGAATTTCTTTTCTTTAGTTTTCATGATAATGCAGTACTGTTATAGTCTAAAGTTGCCTCTCCTCTTTTGGAATGCTGTATTCATTTTAGGCATTCTTTTGCTATAGCAGTTTTTCTTTCATATTCTGGGTGTTTCTGCTTATAACATCAGTAAAAGCAGTTGTCACTCTTGTTGATGAAACTACTCTTACCACTGCTACTATGACTCCTAGTAATACAACTACACCTACAAACACCACCAAAAATTAGCCCTTCTTGATTATTACTCCTTTATAGACCCTGTATCACTCAAGATGCAAACATGAAACAAAATGTAACTAAGAAGATTCAAAAAAACAATGTAAGAACTTACAGAGTTGTGATCAGGATTAAGGGAATCAATAGAGGACGTTGAGGGATCCAGAGATCAGCAACAATGGGTGCTTTTACCACTCCATAGGCAGGAAGAGGTAAGAGAAGGAGATAGTGTTACTGAAGAACCAAGCTAGGGGCCAAATGGAAAATAAACTGCAGAGTCAGGCACTGAACCCCTTAATATATATTTTTTAATCTCCGTAAAGAGGTAGACGTTACTATTACCTTAATTTTACATATGAAGATACAAACTCTTATAAAACGTATAGGAGAACACAGAGCTAAAAAGTTACAGATCTGGGCCTCATAACCAAGTCACTCTGACTTAAGTAAGTCCGTATATGTCCTTACCTTCTCCAGCAGTAACTAGTTTGTCTTTGTCAGATACTTACCGAGCTCCTTCTATGCCAGGCACTGCCAGAAGTATTAGACTTACAATAAAGAACAAAATCAGTATCGCGGTTGCTCTCATGCCACTTCTTTACCTTTGACCAAAGACAAATCTACATGTTCTTCTATTTTCCCTAAGTTAATATGGATGACACCTTTGATTCTACTCAGAACTTTCTCTTCAAAAACAAGGTGATTTGCCTGTTTTTGGCATATGTTATCATCCATTTTCCTGAGTACCAAAGAAAAGAAGGTAGAGACTGGGCAATGTGATTGAAAAGATTTCTCCTGCTATTTCTCTCAAAATCTGTTGGAAGTTCTGCCTCTACAGTCAGCAAACCTGGATGAGGGCCCAACTGGCAGCATAACAGCACATATCATGTTGCTGGAAGTGGGTTTTTTCTCCCGCTTCAGTGTGATAGCCCTTGGATGAAAAAGTCAACCAGACTTACATACTGTACTTTTGTTTTCAGGTCCTTGAGTGTGTGGTCATCTCTGGTCCAAAGTTTATTTCACATTAGCCCTGATTCCAGATCGTACCCCTCCGAAATAAGAAGCTGCTTAGCTTAGGGCTGTCTCTTCCAGTCTGGCTGAGCGGCAGTTGGGAAATTGCCTTACGCTAGACTCATGCCTAATGCCCATATCTCACTACTCGGTGGATAGTCTTAGGGATCTTCATATTTATTTATTTTTTTTTCTGCAATGTCTTTATTTCTTTCACTTACTTGAGATACTTCTGCTGTGTTGAGAAACTTGTGTCCTATGTAAATTAAATTGAACCCGTGTGTTGATGATAATTATTGGATTTGTAGTCTGAGGTTAAGACCTTTCTAAAGTTCAGCATAGGAAGTTTTTGTCACTCTGTTATTTAGTTATTTTGGTTAAGTTTACTGCTATGGGAGGGAAACTCTTGTAAACATGACTTAATGTCTGGAAATTGTCCACGCATGTTTGAAAGAATAAATAATTTAGTTATAGCAAAGAAAGAATGGGACCACATACCCAACTAGGTAACTAAACAAAGAGGAAAATAAGGATGTAGGTACAAGAGTTAAGGTGAATAAGGTCCAGATTTTCTGTTCTCGGGTTTCAGATGAAAATAGGAAGTTAAAATAGAAATTTCCTGCATATAGCTGCAAATATGGACTGGCACTCAAATCTGTAACTGGCTTGTATGAGAAGTGGGATAAAAAGTACAAACAGTAAAGAATGAATATCTTGGGAGACAGTTACAGAGAGGGAAGAGAAGCAGGATTCAGCAGAGGAGACAGAAAGGAAACTGATGAAGTGTTGCACAATAGTGTTTCATTTGATGTATTTTTGAGTTTAATATCAAGAGATTCTTTGAGTTATAGGTCTTTCCTGCTATCACTAATGTTTCTTCATTTTTCACTTTGTATGGCTTTATTCTTCCCAGTTCATTTAAGCATACTTCCATTATGAAGATAACATATCTATAAGGTGACAATTCCAACTAGATATCCCTGTGAGAACAAACCTTAAGTATTGTGCAATGTAAAACCTCCATCATGGGATAAATGTTAACGAATCATTTTCACAGGAAATGTTCTTTTATTATAGACAAATTTATGTTTAGTGATTAGCACAGGAGTCCCTCCTTAATTAAAAAGCATTGCCAGGCTATTTCTCTCTTGATGACTAGATACTTTTCATGCTGTTAATTCTCCATTGATAGCAATAGTTACGGCCAAGGTCTCCTAGTCACATATATGCTCTTCATCTATCAGACCTTTATCATTTTATTCAATATACCTTAATTAAGCCCCTGTAACATAGTTATGCCAGATGTTGAGAGCAATTCAAAGATAATACGAGTGTCTCTCTCTTCAAGGAGATTACTATTCAGGGATTATTGATAGTCATTAGATTCAATTTTTTAATTGTTTCATTTGTATTAAAATCTTTCATTATCTCTGAAATCTATGTAGCAATATAGAAATAATCATTCTTACATGAGAAAATTTAACTAATTTACTCAAGGGAGAAAAGAAATGTGAACTTAATGATAAGGGAAACTAAATCCACATTTCAAATCTGATGCTTCCCTCAGAAGCTGTATCTGGCTTTAACAGAGTCATCTTTGATAAACATTAGCCTTGAATAGAATATGCTCTCCAATTAATTACATGTTCAAAATTATAATTAATGATTGATTTTTAAGTGAGTCAACACAGAGTTTCCTCTTGTCCAGCACAGTGCTAGACAAGAGAAAGAAATTTTTAAGTAATTATGCCATAAATTGAGAACCAGCAGTAACACATAAAATACATTTAAATACATTGCAAAGAGCATAGCCATGATCATTACCTTAATTATGTACTGTTCTATTTTGAACTGGCCCAAATATAATAGAGCAGATAATGAGGACTAAAACAGGCGGGGCAGATTAAAATGTCACAAAGAACAAAAAAGGGTGATACAAATGTGAGCTGGAGTAGTGAAGAAAGTTTCCTTGAATTGCAATGTATTGTTTTCTATTTAGTTCATCTTTTTAAATTCTATTTTCCCAGCTAGGTCCTTTAGTTGCTTCAATACTCATTATTTGACTCTGTTGTAGTGTAGATTGAGTGCATAATTAACAGGTAAGAAGGCATTATTAAAGGCTGGTGGATAGGAAACCAAATAAAATCCCTATGAAAAACACTGTTGAAAAGACTACAATGAAGAGGTGAATATATGACTTGTTTTTTAGAACCACTTCCTCATTTTCACTAAACCCACTACCTGGATTATTTCCAGTGCTAAGCCTGCTGTGGGCCAGAGCTAATTTATCATGGTTGTGTTCTGGTCATAATTCCAGAAATTTGGGGAAGTGTTGTTCATATGAACCCAGAAAACAATTACGTGCTCTGTGCACATGTTTAACTAGACAATGATCAGAAATGACATTTTGTTACACAATGACAAATTTGGATGGGATAAGTGAAGTTTTCTTGATTCCTGAATCCTCTTTGGGCCAAACAAAATGACTAAAATGCACATGCATACAGAGCTAAAATGCTTTTGAATGCCCCTGATTTTTCAGTGCTTTATTTATTTATTTATTTATTTATTCTGTTTCTAAGGAAGTTTGAACAAACCATTGCATTTTAATAGTGATAGTGGTGGCTACTAAGACAAGAAGGTTCCTGTGCTCAAAAAAGGTCCTTCCCAAGTCCTTTATCCTTCTGCTGTCTCTGCCTTTCTGTGTTGCAGTCACAGGTTTAAGTCAAAGGAGACCACCATGAGGAAATAAGAAAAAGATAAAGGGAATCTTATAATTTCTCAGCTCTTGTGTGTAGAAACACCTTATACTTCTACAGTGAATGGGGTATATGGGTCAATCTGTGCCATCTTATTTGAACTTGATGCTGACAAGTGATTCAGACAAAATCGGCTATGATATTTATTTTAGTAGATACATGTTATTTTTTTCCAAAATGCATATAAATAATGTCAGTACATTTAAAACTTAAAGTCAGCACATAAACTAGGTGTAGTAGTGCCCCATTATACTCTAGCTGAAAAAAATAGACCCAACATAGAATAGCCAGAGAATAAATATAAGACTGTATGTTAATTAACTACCAAATTATTAGTTAAAAGCAATAAATAATGACATTTATTTTCTCTTTTATGTAAAGGCATTCTTAAAAAATATTTCTATTGGAATAATATTCTACTATTAGATTTGTTGCTGTCTTCCAAAATGAAAACCATCCAGTTTCAACCTACAGGATTCAGCTGCAGCAGCTGTACCATTAAAAAAAAAAAAAAAAAAAAAAGAAACAGCAAACCCACAATGTTCATTGCTGGCTTCTGTTGTTATTTTAGCTGATTTGATTTGGACAATCGACACTGAACATCTTAAACTTTCTAAATCCCTTTCAGACTCTCTGAGTGAAAAATAGAAAAAATAAAGGGTAATTTTTAAAAAACTCAAATAAAAAAAGTCAAGAAATTCTGTAGGGCAAATAAAACCTTTTGGTAAACCAAGAAACGAAGGCAAGAAGCAAGAGGCTATGGGAAAACCAGCAAGAAAAATTTTAAGTGGAGGGAAAAAATATTTAAAACATATGTTCTTACCACGAAAAATAAAATCAATGGCACAAGGAAGTTGAAGTAAAAGGGAGACATTCGAGAAGAGGTATTATCTGGGGTTAAGACGGAGTTGCATGGAAGTCAGACAGGTCTAGTCTCACTTGTTGTTCACGAGTTATGTGACTTTCTGTAGGATATTGATTCTATTTGGGTATCACTTCCACCTCTGTAAGATCCCTTTTGCTTCAGAAACGTAAACCCATTTCAAGTTCTCAAGTTCTTTCAGAGAAGAAGACCTTTTCCATCTCTTTGTTGTTTCTATGTTGCTAGAGTTAACTACTGAAAAATTAACAATAATGAACCAACTACAAATAGCAAAGTACTAACTGAACACTGCCTGTTTTAGAAGGTTAAAATAGTCAAGTGGTATGAATAAATGAGAGCTTGTTCTCCAAGTATATTTTCCCATATCTACTGACAATTCCCCTGAGTGTATGTGGCACCCTGATAGGCTAAGAATGACAGATATGGACTGATATCCCAGAAATACTGAGTATTTCCTTAATGTTCTTTGACTAAAATGAAAGCAAGAGAAAGATTAATTTGTTTGTGATAATGAAGGATTAAATGCAGATCGATGGTTGTGCTGATGTAAAGATAAAATAAATTACTCAAGGAGTTTCTATGTTTTATAAGTGTCATGCTTCTACTTTAAGTATTTCATTTAGTATTTCCATTTTGATTATAAGTCATGCTGAAAATGACATAATCCATGTGAGGTGCTTGTTAGAGGGTCTGGTACATGGGAAATGTTCAATGACCATTAGCTTATTGTTAACCTGAAAGTGTGCTTATATTTCACAGCATTTACCTTCCAGGTAAAAAGATGATCTAGCGTAGGCACATTTATGCATTTAGAATAGGAACATTTATCCATTAGCAGCAAATAATAAGGAAATAGGATTGGGAAGAGGAAAAAGACATGGACATGGAAATTATTAAAAGAAATTTTTGCCATTATTTTTTCTAGTTCTGTCTCTGCCAATAATTAGTGTATACAAACACTTCAGAATCCCATGTTCACAGCAGGTAGGAATAATTGTTTAAATGTATGAATTAGAGTTTGATTTATCACAAAGGGAACTATCTTTGGGATTATATTATTTTCCAGAATATGTAGAACGTAATGTTGCTTTATGATTTCATTTAGAAGAGTATTTTCCCCTCATGTCAAGTTCAGAAAAAAATGGCAATGCTTTGTGAACAGAAAGCAGGTATCTGGCAAGGTCTGGCTTTGAAAATAATAATGGAACTGATTACATGAAGCCCCTTTCAATGTAAATGAAACTTCTATCATGAGGGAGGAGTTGGTGGAGGGATAAACAAAAATTGCAAGGAAAATCTCGCTGTGGCTGGGAAAAAATCATAACAATTTTGAAAGATTTGAGAAAAATTATGTCCTGATCTTTAGTTATGAATTTTGAGCACAAAAAAAAAAAAAAAAAAAAAAAATGAAGGTGTGGAAACCCTAAGACAAGTGAATGTAATTCAGAGTTATTTCTTAGATTAACAGGAAGAGTAACGTCTGCCTTTAAAATGGCCTGGACAAGGATGGAATAGCTAGAGCACATTAAAGGTGGGAGCACTGAAAAGACACTTAATACTCACTGATGGTCCTGATTTAGAGAAAGATACGCTAGCCGGGCATGGTGGTGCACGCCTGTAATCCCAACACTTTGGGAGGCTGAGGCGGGCGGATCACCTGAGATCAATAGGTCAAGACCATCCTGGCCAACATGGTGAAACCTCCTCTGTACTAGAAATACAAAAATTAGCTGAGTGTGAAGGCACACGCCTGTAGTCCCAGCTACTTGGGAGGCTGAGGCAGGAGAATCACTTCAACCTGGAAGGCAGAAGTTGCAATGAGCTGAGATTTTGCCATTGCACTCCAGTCTGGGCAACAAGAGCAAAACTCCATCTAAAAAAAACAAAAGAAAGAGAAAAAGAAGGCCAGGTGCAATGGCTCAGCACTTAGGGAGACCAAGGCAGGTATATCACCTGAGGTCAGGAGTTTGAGACCAGCCTGGACAACATGGTGAAACCCTGTCTCTACTAAAATACAAAAATTATCCAGGTGTGGTGGTGGGTGCCTGTAATCCCAGCTACTTGGAAGACTGAGGCATGAGAATCGCTTGAACCCGTGAGGCAGAGGTTGCAATGAGCTGAGTAATGCCACTGCACTCCAGTTTGGGAGAGAGAGCGAGACTTTGTCTCAAAAAAAAAGAAAAAGAAAGAAAAAGATACCCTAGTAAATGTCTAAGTGCTTAAAATATCAAGACACCAAACCTCCAGAAAACTATAAACACATCAATTTCCAATGCTTTGCCATACTAAAATCCAATAAAGGATAAAGGATAAAGATCAGTATTAAAGGAGAATAAGGAAGTCCAAAGATTGATTAATCAATGATTGACTCAGTTGAGTATACGGATGAGAAAAGATCCACATAGTATTTTTCTTGATATTTAAAAAATGCTGAAAAATTTATTCAGTTGGTTCACAGTTGTACATAGCAGGCACTGTTTTGGGTCATAGGAGAACGCTGGATGACTTGAAGGTTTCTATTCAATAGGAACTCAAAGTTTTGTGCATTAAAGCACAGAAATAAATTGTTATAGCACTGAGTGGTGGGAGTTTCACATAGCCAAGGGACGGAGAAAGTGCACTGTAAGCCCAGTGAAGTGAGCAGTCACACTGTGTGGGAAAGGTGGAGATGGATGGCATCTCAGTTCAAGGGAGAACTGATGTGAATCCTGAAAGACAAGCAGTGTTCTAGGAAGAGAAGGGGGATAAGGAAGGACATTCCTCATAGAATAAACAGCATTAACACAATGCGAAGGGGTGAAAGGGCAGGAACCACCAGGGCAGAGGAGAGGGGTCTGGATGAAGGACCTGTTGGAAGCATTGTGAGAAGACCTGAGCCAGGAGATGAGGCTGCTTGCTGGGCCAGATTGCAGACGACTTTGTAGGTCCTATTGAAGAGTTGGAACTTTATCCTGTAGGCAGTGAGGGTGCTTCACAGTGAAAGATGTGTGTTTTTGAGAGATGGCACTGGTGACAGTGTGGATGGTGGATTGTAGAAGAATGTGATTAAAGGTAAGAACACTTGAGAGGGGCTATTCTCAATTTTGCAGGTGAGAAATTATAAAGGCTCTGATAAAGGCAGTGTCAGGGCAGTACACATAACAGAAGGACTTCTTTGAGGGCTTGGATGATTGGACTCCGTGGAGATGGTAAAGGAGAGAGAGCATTAAAGATGACTGGTTTCTTTCTAGAGGGATGAATGTTGCATCATGTAGGGCCTGAGGAGGAGGAGCAAGTGATATATTTCTATTAAGACAGACAGGGCTTGCAGCACCAGTGAGAAACCCCAGTCATTTTTTAGGAAGCCAAAAAGATCCAGACTGGAGATACAAATAATTATTCAATCACTTATGAGTCCTAGCTAAAAATCATGACAGTGAATGAAATGACCAAGTTAAGTATGTGTAGGAAAAAGATAAATAGAAGAAGACCAAGGATAGAATCCTGGGGAACACTGAGACTTTGGAGGCACCAGAACGGGGATTGGAGACAACAAAACGATGCAAGAAGCAGCAGTCAGAGAAATTGGTGGAAAACCAATAGAATTATATTTTGGCTAAAGTATTATATAAGAAATTGTATCATGGACTATTGTTACTATAATGTTATCCAAATGTGAACATATCCAGTCAGCAGTGCCACAGAGTCATATTCAGGTACCCCTACTCTCCTTGTGGAAATAACAAAAATTGCAGGTACAATTCAAAATCAATAAATTGAAAGCCGTTACTATACTACATTAAATATTGACCAAACCTGGCCGGGCACGGTGGCACATGCCTATAATCCCAGCACTTTGGGAGGCCAAGGCAGGTGGATCACCTGAGGTCAGGAGTTCATGACCAGTCTGACTAACATGGTGAAACCTCATCTCTACTAAATACAAAAAAATTAGCCAGGCGCGGCGGTGCATGCCTGTAATCAGAGCTACTTGGGAAGCTGAGACAGGAGAATCACTTGTACCTGAGAGGCGGAGGTTGCAATGAGCCAAGATTGCATCATTGCACTCCAGCCTGGGCAACAAGAGCAAAACCCTGTCTCAAAAAATATATGTGTATATATATATATAGACCAAGCCTACATCTCATTGATAAAAATGCGTGGGATAAGAAATTACTTTATAGGCAAGCACTAAGGATTATTGAAGGTAGTAGTGCCTTGTCCAAACATATAAAAGTGGTAATAAACATGTAAAAGAGTTCGAATGAGTAATATACTGGATGTTACCATAACCTTCTCATTTTTCACAAGATTTATATATACACATGTATTTAAATATGCAAGGAATCATGTAGAATATACTACTTTGGATTCATTTAAGAACACCAAGGTAACTATCTAGCTAGTAAAACTTAAATGAGGTCTCACTTGCTTCTCTTCCCAGAGGAAAAATGTTTCACTACACTCATTCACACACTTCATGTGTTTTCTCCATCAGTAAATACATGTCTTATGCCAAAATAAACTGGCCCAGAAAGAGTAAATAAATGATTTAGTACAATCCATTATCAGTACTGGAAAAAATTGGAGTGTATAACTTCTACAGACTATGAGTCAGGAACACCAGGTTTTCACATGATGGTTGATGCGTGCTGTAGTGAGAAACGGGGACCCGAGGGAGAGTTGTGATGTGGACGGGTGCCATCACATCCTGTGAGCTCAGGCTCGCCACAATATATCAGGCTGCAACGTATTATGTTTCCCTACACTGGGGTCTGTCTCCTCCGTGGAACTATAAGCTCCTCAAGGACAAGAAAAGCATCATACTCATTTTTCAGCCATACCTGGCATTATGTAAATAATAAATCCGTTAGCTTGAATCAACTTATAAGCAATAGGGGTTGTCAT
This sequence comes from Macaca thibetana thibetana, assembly GCF_024542745.1. Classification (NCBI taxonomy): domain Eukaryota; kingdom Metazoa; phylum Chordata; class Mammalia; order Primates; family Cercopithecidae; genus Macaca; species Macaca thibetana. The sequence continues at coordinate 57,508,110 of NC_065579.1, forward strand.
CCTAAAGAGGGGAAGAAAAGCACAACATAACCATAAAATACCTGGGAAATGGCTAAACCAATCCAAACAAGTGGGGCAATGTGGTTGTTTATATTTATTTAACAGCGCAGAGAAATACTGTCCTCCAGCAGAGAAGAGAACAAAGAGTAAATGTTTTCAGTTAGAAGAGCTCAGTTGGCAAGGGGGCCCATGCTTCAGCCCTGGTACACAAGGAAATGCCATTCATTCCACCAATCAAAACAGATTTCTATGTATGCTTTACACAAAACCCTGGGGTTTACCTTTGTGACACTTTGAGTTATTTGTTGAATGAAACTATTCTGACTGTGTTAGGTTATGGGAAGTTGTTACCAAATAACATATTCTGGCACATAGTAGATATCAGAAAAATTATTAAATAAATGTACTTGAATTTTAACTCTCAGAGTGGCTATGATAAATTGTAGACTACTATTAACTGTGGCTGAGAACTGGCCATAAACATTCTTGGGAAGCCTGAGCTCAAGCCAGGGCTGTTAAAATATTACCAATCCATTTGTAATAATCACCAATATTTACATAGTTCCAGATACTGTTGTAGGTTGTTCACATGTATTAGCTCATTTAATCCCCATTTCTAATCCCCTGGGGTAATTATTATTATCCTAATTTTGTGGATAGAGAAACTGAGGCATAGAGTGACATGGAAGACTGAAAGAGACATGGAAGACCCCCCCCCCCCGCCGCCATCCTAAACTCTTACTGGGGAAGAACTGGCTACTCACAATTACCAAGTCACAGGGAGCATGCATAATTAACAGTTAGAGGTCATCAAAATATGAGGGACCAAGAATAGAGGATATGGAACAAAGGAATTAGCACTCTCTAGTCATTGGTTCAGGTAACTGATAGTATACAGTGAGGAAGATTAAGAACAAGCCTAGATTCCTGAGATATCATAAAGGAGCCTAGGGCCACCACAATGGTAGACATTTAGAAAGGTCATGATTATCTCTGTATAGAAGTCAGGCTTAATTATCCTGCTCCAAGTGCTATAAACTTTGGGAGCTAAATCCCATTTGAGGAGGAAGGAAAATTACCAATGTCTTAGAGGTACAGGACTAGACTAAGCAAAGAGTGACTCACACAAGGTAAATTTAAACTTCCTCAAGTCGTGTATTTAATTCCATTTGAAGTCTAAGGATTCACAGTTACTGGGAAGCAGACATTTATATAGTAATACTTCTAAGATATCACTCAAATTTAGGTCAACTTTTCAGGTGATATATGAGATCATCCAGTTCAATTCAAACATCTCCCCTCTACCATGAACACCAGCTCAAGTCAATGACTTTTCTTTGTTATCTGGAAAAAAGCAAGAGAAACTACGCACTACAGTTTTACTTATCAAATAAGTGACTATCTAATAAATAAGTGAAGTATGTGACAGAGTAGTGGGGAATTCTTTATTCTGGCAACTAACAAAAGTTTTAATTTTCTAGGAAGGTGGTGCTATAGAGGGAGAGGATGGTGAGGGGAAGGATTTAACCTTCTAAGTTACTTGGAATCTACGAATCTCCTGAAATTCTGAATAAAGGTTTATGTATATGTGCTTTTTCATGGAAAAAAACATGTTTAACTTTTTTTTAATTGCCAAAGCAGTCTGGGACCCAGAAAAGATCAAGAATCACAGGTATAAAGAAAATTTATTAGATTTTTAAAACATAATTTGCTATGCCTACTAAAGATTCCACATTGAACTGCAGGAATATCAAAAAGAATTTTCACCAGAGAGAGGTTAAACTGGTCATTACAATTCATACTTTCTCCTTAGAAAACATAGGTTTGTATTTTAGTGGGAATTCATCATAATAACAGAAGGAGATCCTGGCTCTGATGTGAGATCCTCAGGTTCAAATTCCAAACCCACCTCCTACCAGCTGCATAAGCTGAGAGAAGTGTTCATGAAGCCCCTATCAAAGTACCTGGCACTCTGAAAACACTTAAAAAATGTAATCTGTTATGGTTATTGTTATAATTGTGGTGAAATGTTGTATCTAGAAAACAATTTTTCCCAATTTGCCAGGTTTTTTTCAGAGATCCATGATGGCTGAGTAGTCAGTCATGAAAAGCCTAGTCTCCATCTGCATTTATTCTATTGTCTTTGTATTATTTTGTTAGGTACCGAGAAATCCACAGTTTGTAAATTGCTTTTGTTTTCTAATGATGACATGTTGCCAGGTTTTTGCCAAGTTTCCTCAAATATGAGTTGTAATTTAATTTTAAGTAAAACTTGAAACCCTTGGCACTCCTACTTGGCAACATAGAACTTCCTATTCTTAAGACAAAAGGCTCAACGAGTTCCTTTGAGTTTTCACAAAACAACATGTGTGTGAATAAAGAATTAAGTAATCCAAAATTACATAATTAAATTTCCCTTAAAATAAGCATTCGTTCAGCTCCTTTGTTTTTAATTAGAGGACAAACACTTTCTAAACATTGAGTTAATTACTTTGAATTTTTAAGAATAGGATGGAATGCTTCATGACCAACAAAATTAAGACATTTAGCCAAAAGTGGTTCCTTCTGAGGGTGGATTATGATTTGTCTCCAGGATTTACCTTCAGAGAAAGGTAGCAGAGTTTATTCACATAATAGGTTCATGCATTCCTTGAGAGCATGTAAGCAGCTCCCCTTAAAATTATTGTTCAAATAGACACAGAAAAAGAGGCTATGTAAAGATAGTGGCAGAGAGATTGGAGTTATAAGATTAACTCTATATAATGCAAATTTATATATAAAAATGTATATATATAAATATATATATAATGCAAATTTTTGTCACACTTACTTGTTTTTATACTATTGTTGATGAATTAAGCCTCCCAAATGTTTACACGTATTTGTGTTCTGAGAAAATAACTTCAGACATGGAGATTAAGCTGAGGATAGGTAGTTCAGAAAACAAATTCATTGGAGTATTGAAGCTTTTTTACATGTTTTCAAGCCACTGATAACAAGAGCAAAATTAGAGCTGTCTTGTTAAAGAAATACATTAAATGGGAAGGGCAATGAATTCTCAAATGGCCAACTGTAGCTCTATTCTCCATAAATAAAATTGCTTTAACTTTTAATCATTTCTGGCATGAAAGGTTCTAGATTTCTCCAAATAAACTCTATAGGTCCACAGTACTAGAGGGATCCACTGCACACAAGCTTTATCCTGCTTCCCAGTTGCTATATTGAATAACCTTCTTATTTCCTCGAACTTACAGGTATTCTCCCAAAAATGTAACCTTTATAGTTTTGTTTAATAAAATATTCTAGGAAATAAAATACACTCAGATACATTTCCTTTTATCTTGCTGTCTCTGAAATATGTTCATCATTTAACTGCCTTAAAAATCTTTAAGTGAATCTCCTGAACACTTTTTCAGGTCTTCCAGAACAAATGTCAAATCATTTATTGCTGTAAGTGAATTTATCTCACTTACATAGGCATATTTCTATTTTTTATGTTTATTTTTGTGGGTACATAGTAGATGCATATATTTATGGAGTACATGAGATGTTTTGATAAAGGGATGCAGTGTGAAATAAGCGCATCATGGAGAATGGGGTATCCATCCACTCAAGCATTTATACATTTAGTTACAAGCAATCCATTACAGTATTGCTTTAAATATAAAATTTAGTTATTATTGACTATAGTCACCCTGTTGAGCTATCAAATAGTAAATTTTATACATTCTTTCTATTTTTTTACACCCAGTAATCATCCCCACCCCCTATTCTGACTCCCCACCTCTAGTAACCATCCTTCTACTCTCTATGTCCATGAGTTCAATTGTTTTGATTTTTATGTCCCACAAATAAGTGAGAACATGCAAAGTTGCCTTTCTGTGCCTGGCTTATTTCACTTAATGATCTCCAGTTCTATCCATGTTGTTACAAATGACTGGATCTCATTCTTTTTTTTAATGACTGACTAGTACTCCATTGTGTATATATGTATCACATTTTCTTTATTCATTCATCTGCTGATGGACACTTAGGTTGCTTCCAAATCTTAGATATGCTTCAATAAACATAGAAGTGAAGATATCTCTTTGATATACTGATTTCCTCTCTTTTGGGTATATATTCAGCAGTGGGATTGCTGGATCATATAGTAGCTCTATTTTAATTTCTCGAGGAACCTCCAAACTCTTCATCATAGTGATAGTATGAATTTACATTCCTACTGACAGTGTTCAAGGTTTCCCTTTTTTCCACATCCTCACCAGCATTTGGTATTGCCTGTCTTTTAGATATAAGCCCTTTTAATTGAATAGGATGATATCTCATTGTAGTTTTGATTTGCATTTCTCTGATGATCAATGATGTTGATAGGCCTATTTGCCATTTGTATGTCTTCTTTTAAGAAAATGTCTATTCAGCCGGGCAAGGTGACTCACGCCTGTAATTCCAGCACTTTGGGAGGCCGAGGCAGGTGGATCACTTGAGGTCAGGAGTTCGAGACCAGCCTCGCCAACATGGTGAAGCCCTGTCTGTACTAAAAATACAAAAATTAGCCAAATGTGGTGGCAGGCGCCTGTAATCCCAGCTACTCAGAAGGCTGAGGCAGGAGAATCACTTGAAGCCAGGAGGCAGAGGTTGCAGTGAGCTGAGATCATGACACCACACCCCAACCTGGACAACAGAGTGAGACTTCGTCTCAAAAAAAATAAGAAAGAAAAAAAAAGAAGAAAAAGAAATGTCTGTTCAACTCTTTTGCTCATTTCTTCATCAAATTATCAGATTTTTTTCCTATAAAGTTATTTGAGCTCCTTATCTATTCTGGTTATTAATTCCTTGTCAGATGGATAGTTGGCAAATACTTTCTCCCATTCTTTGCATTGTCTCTTCATTTTATTGTTTCTTTTGCTGTGTGGAAGCTTTTTAACTTGATGTGATCCCATTTGTCTATTTTTGCTTTCATTGCCCATGCTTGTGGGGTCTTTCTCAAGAAATTTTTGCCGAGATCGATGTCCTAGAGATTTTCTCCAATGTTTTATTGTAGTATTTTCATAGTCTGATGTCTTAGATTTAAATTTTTAATACATTTTGATTTGACTTTTGTGTATGATGAGATATAGGTGTCTAGTTTCATTCTTCTGCATATGGATACCCAGTTTTCCCAGCTCCGTTTAATGAAGAGACTATTTTTTCCCCAGTGTATGTTCTTGGCACCTTTGTTGAAAATGAGTTCACAGTAGACGTGGGGATTTGTTCCTGGCTTCTCTGTTCTGTTTCATTGGTCTATGTGTCTGTTTTTATGCCTGTACCACACTGTTTTGTTTACTATAGCCCTGTAATATAAGTTGAAGTCAGATAATGTGATTCCCCTAGTTTTGTTCCTTTTACTTAAGATAGCTTTGGCTATTCTGGGTCTTTTGTGGTTTCATGTAAATATCAGGATTGTTTTTTTCAATTTCTGTTTCTATTTCTTTTTTTTCTACTTGTAAGAAGAATGTCATTGGTCTGTTGATAGGGGTTGCATTATATCTGTATAGGCATATTTCTACACATAAAGAATCTGTCATTACAAAAATACTATTTTCTAACCATGGGAGTTATAATGATTCCATCAGTCCATTACTCCATTATACAGCTAGACAAGACTGACATTTCTAAGGTACCAATGCCAACCTCCTTTTTAGCCAACTTTAGATTTAACTTGAACTAGCATTTGTTAAATGCCTACTATATGTGAGTTACCCTGCTTTGTGTTTGCACACACAAGTATATAAATAGTCCTGAATGAGATTACACTACATAATAAGAGTATTTACTACAATTTTATGAATGACACCAAAGCACAAGAAGGGACAAGTACTAGCTTATGTAAAAATTTGCATGCATCCAAATACCCTGCTGACTTTGGGTTTGAAAATATCCCTTATTCCAAGTACTAATAAATCCAAATGATATAAAAACTACAGTCGATATTAATTAATGCTCACCAAAAAGGCATTTTCAGAGCAGCTTGCAAAACTCTCTAATAAAGAAGTCAGGTGGAGGTTTAATGAGTAAGCCTGAAGACCAACATACAAAAGATCAAAATATGCTTGGATATGACCAAAACACAGAAAACAGTTGAGTAGCCACTTAGAAAAATGCCTGTTGATTGTTTAAACTTTTTTCAATTAAGGGGATATGATAACTGTATATAGGCTGCGGCATCAAGCTTATATGTTAGAAATTACTCACATCTTTCCACATATAATACTAAATTTAAAATCACCAAAAAAAGTAAATATAAATGCCCCCATGTTACTAAACCATGTAGATGAAAAGTGAAAATTCAAGTCACTTTTTAGGTAGTTTAGGTGTATAAAACATCCATATCTTTTCATATGTGGTAGTACTTAAATCATTAAATATTTTGACCATCTTCTCTTTTTTCCTCCTTTCTCTCAACATATACTCTCTTAACAATCACTAGGTTTCTGTTATTACTGCTGTGGAACTCCTAGATCTATGATTCCATCCTGATATCAGCCCAGCACTAATGAAAACCCTGCTCCACCTTTCCATTTTGATAGTCTACCTACACTTCAAGCTCAATATGCATCAAATTGAATATATTCTCGTCCCTCGAGCACATGCTTTCACATGACATACAAATTTGGTTTATGGCGCCATGAAAATCATCAATACTCACATTCAAATTGAATGCCAACTAACACTGATTCTACAATTGGCAGATCTAGAATACATATCCTTTCCTAACTTCATTCTCGTGATATTAATCCAAACCTTAATTATCATCCCTTGCCTTCACCAGTGCAAAATTTCCTACTTCTTTTTCTTTGGCCTACTGTTAATCCTTAATTTAACATTTACAGCTCCAGTTACCTTTACAGCCTACATCTCAGACTATTGTTTAATGGATACCAATTTTATGAGGCAATCCCTTCTCACATTCTGGGGTAAGTGTCCCACTCTTTTTCCCTTTCCAGTCTAACCAAAAATGTTCCTACCATATTCCAATTATATGATTTGAATGGAAATCATCATGTTCTAATGGATTGTGCCTTTCCTTCTCTCCTATATCCTCGTTTAAGTCTTACTTGTGTTTTCTGCATTTTTACAATCAAAGTGTCTCTGCTATATGGTCTAAACTCCAGCTAGAACGAACACATTCACTTTAAAGCTCAACTCAATGTCATCTTGTCCAGAAGGCATTCCTGAATCTTCCAGCTATGTTTAAGTAATCTGCTTAAGCATAAGAGTTTGTTTACATCTCTTTTGTGGCACTCTAATATCTTTATCACTTCCATAACAATTGTAGTATATTTGCATAAGTTTCTCCCCTTTTAAACTCTAAGTTCCTTGGTGATAAGGCCACATGTATTATAAACAACCAGTAAATGTTGAATAAATGAATGACTGGATGGATGAACAGAAAAAAATTTTTGCAAAGGATTTTCTAATGCTTTTTCTTTTTCGTTCAGATGTTTGGCATCAGAGAGACACTTCCAAAAAGGAAATAAATTAATTGGTCGTAAACAATGTTTTCTCTTAGCTCCCATTCAAATCATTGTGAACCACAATGTTCTAACTGCATGTTTGTGCTTCCTCAACTTTCATAGCCAAACACCTGCAGTTAACCAACCACACATACCAAAGTATTTTTAACATGACTCAAACTGATCTGGGGAATTGACAACTTCTCAACCACCAGCTGAATACCAAGCTAAATGTCAGTAGTTTCACAGACTCTTTTAATGACATGGGAAAACCTGAGATTTCTCTTTTTTCATGAAGTGACACACTTGCCTGAGAAAGCTGTATCATATCTCTTCCACTGGATTAACAGTGCAGACATTTCTATTGTGGATAAAACAAAAGGATCTAGAAGTTCTTGAAGGTTTTATTTTCAAATGCTGTACACCTATTATTGTACCAGACAACCAGGCTGAGAGAAAATGCAAGTGATTCTTAGCTATTAGAGTCACTCTCACAGACTCTCCTTCCATTTCAATGTATTTCAATCAAAAAAGTGCTACTAAAATTCTTTTCTCCTTTACAGCAGCAGTAATACCAACTACACCGTTACATATCATTTTTAAACAAGGCTCCATGACTTGGTCAACATATCAGAAATATTTCCTCTAATAACTTTATGTTTTAAGACACACTAAGCTAGCTATATTCTTAGCTATATACTTCAAGATTACCTCTCTACAAGGAATAATACAAGGCCAAATTTTTGTCCTGTATAACACTGTTTTATAAGGTTTGTAGTTACTTATTTTTTTAGTCAGCAAATTATTGCAGGATTTGAATACCTTAAGAAACAATAGTAAGGAACTTATTATTTATCTTATACCCCATATATTAATGAATGCATTTTATGTGTTGGGTTATTAATAACCATGTAATGGAAAGGAAAAATGTAGTTTATTTTGATCTGAAAAAATACATATACATTTTCCTACTGAGCAAAAAGTTCAAAACCACATGATTTTTAAGAGATCTGCATATAAGCATAACCAATATCAAAATCTAACTTCAAAAGTACTGAATATTTGCCATGCACATTAATATCCCACTGAGTTTTAGACAACAAAATATATTGGACTTTTGCTTCTTCAGAGGCTGGCTGCACACTTTGGGGTTTGTGTAAAAATAATTATGTGTATTCTCAACCAATTCCTTTAGTCACCTTTCTACGGCACTTAAAACCAAAAAGTGGATGCTTTATATGAAAACATCCTACCTTACCTGATCTAGGTGTTATTTGCTGACTTGTTTCTAAGGCTACACATGCTTGAGATTGTTGCTTATATGGTATCTCAAATGATAGCAGAAATATTTCATCCCAAATCTGTGTTCTACCAGCCTGATACAAGATACAAAATTTCAGCCATTTTTGTTTTATTGGGTCTTTTTTTAAAAAAAAATATTATGGGCACATTTGACAAACTGAAGGAAAAGAAAGAAATACCAAATACTCAAAATTCATTTGTAGGAGGATCTTCAAGCCACCTGAATGGAACATTCCTCTTTAATCTTCCACTCACAGAAACTGCATTACACCTTGCTGCTACCTTCCATTTCTGAGTTTTTCTGTAATATATTACTCTATATTTTCTCTAATTTTGATATTGAATTGCAGAAAAAAGATTTTCACAAGGTGTATGAGAGGGATTCAGGCTACTCTGAACACATCTAGGGAGACATCAAGGTTATTTTGCCTAGAAATCTTTTGAACTTCTCCCTAGGATCCCATGCAGCATGGTACAAGTTGAGTTTCCTGGGGACTTGGCTTTATCCAGGTACTTTTGATCATCTGCACTCGAAGCATTGTGCTGCTTCAGGCTGGAATTAGCCGAGCACATGAAAGTCACCATTCCTTGAAACCTGGATGAAAATAAAACAAAAACTGGAAGTCAAGCAATTGCCACAACTTAGATTCATAGCATTTAATTCAATACACATTTACTAAAACGTTATGAGACACTGAACCTGACCTCAAGGAGTTTCACACATCAAGATAAGGAAGAATCTCAAAGAAACCTAGATGCCACGTCTTTTTTGTCTATAGGGGAGAGAAGCTGGGATATGTATTCTTGATTTTGTGTTTTGAGAGTTAGAAGCAAGATCTTCATAGCTTTGAAAATAAATATAGGAGACTAGAAATAATATTGATAATTTTTTGAAGTCAGTGTAATAATTTAAGGACTAAAATATTCTTAATACATTTGAATTATTATTATTTATCATTACTATTACTTTCTACTTTACAACTAAAACCAGTTTTTACCCCACCTGTGGGAATTTCAGAGCTCAAAGAACAAACATGTATTGGGCAATTAATTCATGTCAGGCATTACACTAGGAATTAGACATACATCTTTTTGCTTAGCACAGCGCTCAGATTGATCTTGGCCTTGCAAAATATTGACAGAAAAACTAGAATATATTTTAATTTCTTTACGTCTCCACGAAGTAACTTCTAGCTTAGTATGAAGGAAATTCCCAGAACATGAACCACATCCATCTTGAAAGCAAATGCTGATGAATTCTGAATTTCCAGCTGCCTGGGACTCACTTATTGAACTCCATTATCAGGGTTAAATGAAACCATGTTGAAGCCTGAGGTAAAAAGAAAAAAATTAGAAGTGTGACTCTACATACACCGAACAAAATATCCTCTTATATTTTGAACCTAGTGGGAAAGTTAACAAAAGTTCTACAATTAAAACAGTTTACACACCATTGTCAGCCTTCATAGATCCTCCTGGCAGAGGGCAAGAGGGTTGCGCTGGCTGAGAAATGTGAGCTGATTGGAAACAACTGTTTCTGTTGCACAATAACGGAGGACTGTCAGGCAAACAAACAACAAGATGTCTTTATTTACACTTTTGTTAGTTTTTTAATCATGAATTTTTGCATTAATTTTGATTTTTTAAAATATTATATTAAAACATTATTTTCATTTCTGAGTTTTTTGGTGCCTTCTTAAATTTTTCTCTGAGGTAGTGATGCTAATCACAGCTCAGCCTTATTCATTATTATAATTTATCTAACGTTGACTTCAGTTTCAAAACTTCTTTCTCATCCAGCCTGTTCATTGAACCAAGACTGGTTCTTGAGGCAGAGTCGGGTGATTAAAAAGTCAGACAATGAATGGAAAAGAAACTTAAAAGATGAACACTGTCACGCCTGTAATCCCAGCACTTTGGGAGGCCGAGGCGGATGAATCACCTGAGGTCAGGAGTTCAAGACCAGTCTGGCCAACATGGTGAAACCTGCATCTCTACTAAAAATACAAAAATTATCCCGGCGTGGTAGTGGGCATTTGTAATCCCAACTACTTGGAGGCTGAGGCAGGAGAATCGCTTGAACTCAGGAGGCAGAGGTTGCAGTGAGCCGAGATCATGCCACTGCACTCTAGCCTGGGTGACAAGAACAAAACTCCATCTCAAAAAAAAAAAAAGAGATGAACACTGATAATGCAAAGAGTTTTTTTAAAAACCTACAATGTACTAAATACTTAAGAGTTAACTGCATTTTCTTTGCAATTATTTATTGGTGGCATTTTGAATTGTTTAATCTTATTTTAAGAGGTTGCTGTTAGTGATGCTGTAACTCTTTCATATTTTCAGAAAGACTTTTATAACCATTATTTTGTTTAAAGCCTACTTGAGTATATTGAATCCCTACTGTAGATTTAAAGGAAATAATTTTATTTAATTGAGTCATTAAAAATGACAACAGTAATAGATTTTTTAATAAATGTTTTTCATTCTACCTTCAGAGTTCACTGAGTGATACAGAGACCCTGGTTAACCTCACTTCTAGATTGTGCCAAGTGGAACTTGTCACATCTTAAGTGACTAACTGAACACATTTTACTCAACTAAGTGACCTGGATCAATTATGCAGAGATATAGTAAAGTTTGCCTTTCAGTGAATGTTTCCTTTTTTAAAAAAAGTTCAATGTTTATTATATATACATACTAGTCTCAAAGACAGAAAACCACCTTTTTTCAGCATATTTGGTCTAAATCTCAGAGTGAAGGAACTACCCCATAATAAACTAACTGGCTGAATGAATTCCTGTCAGCCCCTTTAGAGGGCAGAGCAAACATTTGGGGTTGCAAAAAGTATGACCTGGGTACATCTGCACATGGATAAGTGAGCTCAGAAAGCTCATGTCATGTATTTATGTGCTGCGGCTGATTAAAAAAAAATCTTAGAATTATAATTTGGGTCTGATTTGTTAGACACTATTAAAGGGTTCTAATACTGTTTTTTAATCAACAGCTTGTATTCTCGAGTTTCTAAATTTCCTTTTGTACGCCAAGTACCATTGCATTTATATAGCACATCTTGCTATTATTTATTGAGGCAAATTATTGTTTTATTTTGTCCCAGTCAGATGTCTTGTACACAGTTAACTCTGTCCTTCATCTCAGTAATGAATTTTTAATTTAATCCTTTACATTTATTAATAGCTTTCCCCCATTTTTTTCCCCTTTCTCTTTCCAAGGAGAGTACACCCCCTCTTTACCTTAACTCGTAGTGAAACACTTTTAATTCTGGCCATCCAAAAAAAAGAAAACATTTCAGGAATGTCTCTATAACTTTTTGTTTCCTGATAAACTAACTAATCACTAGCTTTAGAGTCAGATCTTCTTTGAACCCAACTCCAACACTGACAAGCCAAGTGACCCTATCCTAGACAAATAACATTACCTCCCTGACCTCCTTTCTCATCAGCTTTATGTGAATGGTAGTGCCTATCTCAAAGCCAAATTGTAGGGATTACAGCAATAACTTATCTAATGTGCCTAGTACTTCTTACCAGCAATTTCAAATGGTTCAACTTAATTGTAAGGGTTCAGCAGATCCTGGCTTCTGTGTTTTCCCTGGAAAGAGTCTGGCTGGGCAGGGACTTCCAGGGCTTTTGGCTTATCTGAGATGAAATACAGCTTAACTCATGCAAAGCTCAAAAAAAAAATAAGGTGAGCACCTAAGTATAAGATGTTTACCTTGATGGCCAACTAAGATGGTTGGTTCTTTTTGCCTTTACTACAGGCTTTCATTAGTTTTGACAGATATTCAACCAAAAGCTGGCTCTGCCCTATCTTTTACAGAACTTTTTAGAAGAAGAGAAAATTCTTTTCTTTTCTTTTCTTTTCTTTAGTCATTTTCCAGTTCTGCATGGGTTGTATTGCTAAAGTACACAGAAACTTTTTTTCCTTTTTCCCTTTAGGAAAGCCCAAGATGGAATCTTAATTTCTTAAACACTAAGTGTTTTGTTAAATTCCTATCATAAGTTTTCATGACCCATGATAAGAAAAGACACTTCAGAAAAGACTGCAGAGACCACAGGATGCTACTGCTTACAGATGACACTGTTTCTGAAAGGCAAATAAATAAAGTTAAATTGCTAACTTCAACATAGCCTTGGTTTGTATCTCAAACAACAAAGATATCTGAAACAGTTTTATTTTTTATTCCAACTTCCAGAGGCTTTTTTTGCTTTCTTTGACAGACTTGAACTTCCTTTTCTTTTACTCATTTCCAGTAGGACAAATCCTCATTCTATTACTACAACCTTTTAGTTGCCTGCCTTAGGGCAAAGCTCCGTTTGACATTAATGGAAGCTCCAAGCCTGGCCCAGAAATGTGGGGACAAGACACAAAGATGAAATCATGAATGAGGCCATGAAAGTTGATATTCATAAACTCAAAGGTACTTTCAGGATGTTCAAATAAAGAAATAAAAATACATCAACATTTCAGCAAAACATTTGTTATTCCTGCAAGCTTTATTATTAATTTATTTAGAAAGACGGTTGGCAGAGATGCAGGGAAAAAGACTCTAGAAACTTGTACTAGGACTACAGATCCATTCCTGTTTTTCTCTCAAGCACTTAGCCTAATACTTCTCACATGTTTTCTTTTCACACAGTTTTCAGTCATTCCTCATCAGGTTTCACCACTGTGTATATCATATTTTCATCAACCCAAAACATTATTGTGACACTCTGAAAACACTTTTTGAATCAAAGAGAAACTGGCACAGCTTACTAATGAAACTAGTAAGTTACATCAACTCTCATAAATATATTTAATCACAAGTAATCTGTTGGTTAAATCCTTGTTCTTCTTATAACTCAGGAGTGATAGTTAATTTTTTAATTATCGAAGTTTTGTGCTCACATTGATTATATTTAATTTAAACCTTAAATGGAATAGATTTGGAGAAATTATTATGATTCCTCTTCAACATCTCAAATAAAAATTATTCTGGCCATGTGCTGTGACTCATGCCTGTAATCCCAGCACTTTGGGAGGCCAAGGCAGGTGGATCATTTGAGGTCAGGAGTTCGAGACGAGCCTGGCTAACATGGTGAAACCCTGTCTCTACCAAAACTACAAAAAAAAAAATTAGCCAGGCATGGTAGTGGGCACTCCTAATCCCAGCTACTGAGGAGGCTCAGGCAAGAGAATCACTGGAGTCTGGAGAGGGAGGTTGCAGTGAGCCAAGATTGTGCCACTGCAGCCCAGCCTGGTCAACACAGCAAGACTCCATCTCAAAAAAAAAAAAAAATTTTTTTTCTTTGGTCTTTGGAGGCAATTTCTACCGACCTAAAATGTTAATAGGAATAGATACCTCTGGTTGACATGGAGTACTTTTTTTTTCCTTTCCTTTATACTGTATTTCATTTTTTCCTCTGTACTTTTCAAACTTTCTACAAAACTGGTAATAAGTTAAAAAGATTTTAATCAAATAAGGTATAAACTAACTTTGTGTGTGTGTGTGATGGAATCTTGCTCTGTCGCCTAGGCTGGAGTGCAGTGGCCCAATCGCGGCTCACTGCAACCTCTACCTCAGGGTTCAAGCAATTCTCCTGCCTCAGCTTCCTGAGTAGCTGGGATTACAGGTGCCCACCACTACACCCAGCTAATTTTTATATTTTTTGTAGAGATGGAGTTTCACCATGTTGGCCAGGCCTATCTTTAGGTATATAAACAAGTGACTTCAGGTGATCCGCCTACTTTGGCCTCCCAAAGTGCTGGGATTATGGGCGTAAGCTACCGTGCCAGGTCTAACCCATGTTTCTTTTAGGACAAAGTTTCTCACAGTTCTGTGGAAGAAGTATGTTTTGAACAAGATTCTGAATGGAGGTAATGCTGTGACTTGGCAGAGATGAGAGGAGAGAAGCAATGCTCAGAGAACAATGACAGAGAAGGGTTATTTCACAGGAAGCATCATTTTTGTGGCCAACTTTGAAGCACATTAGAAAGAGTTCAGAACTTATGGAAGATTATATTCACTGTAATTTTCACAGCAAGGACACTGCAAGGTCACACTTGTGTGTTATAATTATGTCCTATAGCAATGTTTGCATAAACTAGATTCTGCTAATATATTTTCTTTGATTACTAGTTACTGCTCTGTCTAGTTCACCAGATTTTGAACATTTTTGTTGAAAACTCACATATGAAATTTATTTTATATAAGGCAACCCAATATACATAAGCATGCACACAAACACATTCACATCATATTCCTAGACCTATACCAATACCTATATCCATATCAATACCCATATTTTTAGGTATATAAAAATGTTGTTTATAAAAATGTTGTGCTGCAATATTTACGTTTACAACATGAATACACTCCTGTTCTATTCTACTCTATCCTTCTCTATTCTATTCCATCTTCCTCTATTCAGTTATTTCCATTCCACTGTACTCCACTTTAAATGAAATAGTGACTGTGACCTACTAAGGCCCAACACTTGAAAAATGCTGGTTTAGCAAATGCTTGGGTGACCAAGTCCTTCTGCCTGAAAACAAAAGCATGGCAAATATTATAATATTTTGTTATTATAATATATTGTTGCAACAGTCCCAGCTTAATACAAAAAAAAAAAAAAAAAGCCCAGGCCTGTGGAAGTATAAAAGATGAAATAATATTCTATAATTAGAATCACCAGGGCTTGTCTTGTGACCTTTTGGTGAGGGCAAGAGAGAACTGAAAATGACTCGTGTTATGTACCTAAAGGATCTGAAGCCAGTGACTTTGTGGGGAGTATTGGAAACATTAGAAAAGGGTAATGGTTTGAGGGTATTATTTCAGACATAAATTTTTGTCCATTTATGTAGTTCAAAATGATCAAACTCTCAATATGTCTTTTTCCCTGTCTTTTAAAAAATAACTTATTTTCTATTAATTCATAAGCATTACACAGTGAGTTATTTTTATTTATATGTCTTTCTTTATTTGCCACAGTACAGAATATGATGTTCTACAAGAACATGGATGACAGACATGTTAAAAAACAGTTTGTTTACTGAAACATTCTTCTTTTTTTTTTAGATGGAGTCTTGCTCTGTTGCCAGGCTGCAGTGCTGTGGTGTGATCTCGGCTCACTGCAACCTCCAACTCCCTGGTTCAAGCAATTCTCCTACCTTAGCCTCCTGAGTAGCTGGGATTACAGGCATGTGCCACCACGCCCAGCTAATTTTTGTAGTTTTAGTAGAGACAAAGTTTCACCATATTGGCCAGGATGGTCTCAATCTCCTGACCTCGTGATCCACCTGCCTCGGCCTCCCAAAGTGCTGGGATTACAAGCGTGAACCACCGCACCCGGCCTGAAACATTCTTCTTAAGAAGTTGCATGTGTGCAATTCTCTCCTTCTCTTTATTTGTCAGCACTTAGTACAATTGAGAGGCCTCTTCTATTTGCAAGAGATAAGAGTTTGGCCTAAGACAGAACTTAGTTTAAATTCCAGCTCCTGACACTTAACAGCCTTGGAATCTTGGAAAAGAGTGTAGTGTCTCAATTAGTCAGAATGTTTTCAGTGGCAAGTAACAGAATCTCAAATCAACCACTATTTCTTTTTAAGTGGAGTACAATGGAATGGAAATAACTGAATAGAGAAAGATAGAATAGAATAGAGAAGGATAGAGTGGAATAGAACAGGAGTGTATTCTAGGTTGCAAGGGTAAATATTGGGCAAAAAGGGAAATCTAAATCTAACATGACTGTGTCATTATCTTGCAAATAATGATTCCAGGCATCTATGACTCTTTCTTTCAGAACTTTCTTTCTCTGTTAGCTTTATTCTCAATCTCACTATAAGTCTCTTTGTGTTAGCAAAAAAAGGTCTCTAACAGCTCCAAACTTGTATTCTACAGTTTAAGAATTCCAAGGGAAAGAGGACTACATTCCTAATTGTTTCAGAAAAATGCTCTGGGACTAATGCTGACTGGTTATAATTCATCTTAATTGAGTCATATGCCCATCTCTGAACCAATTGCTATAACAAAGAAGATGCATTGCCTTCATTTGCTAAGAATGGGTCGCGAACCCACCCCTACAACCTGGAGAGGATCCATCCATCTGAACTACATGGGTGGAGAGTCAGGGTTCTCCAAAGGAAACTTAGAAAACACAAGGAGAATAAGAGGCAAAAAATAATAGCTAGCCACTTCATCTCATAAAGCTTTAGTTTCTTTATATCTAAAATGCAGATGAATTTTAGATAAAGTTGTTCTGAAGATTAGAAATAGGGAGAAGATAAAAAACCTGGCAAAAGAGTAGTTACTCAATGAGACAGCAAATGAAAATAATAAAGCAAACAGAGTAAAATGGTAACAACAGGGGAATCTAGGTTAAAGGATGCATTAGTTTTCCTTTTGCTATTTTTATTTTTTAAAGTGTGAAATTGTTTCCATATAAAATATATTTTTCCATATAAAAAAAGAGCATCTCTGACTTCTGGTTTCCTGTTCTGCATGTAAAGACTTTGGAAGCAGTGGCTGTGTCCTAACAGCAAGTAAAAAAAAAAATTGAACAAACTGAAAAAGCAACAACTCTTCTTGAATCTCAAAGAAAGAGGAGGACATGAGGCAAACCACTGCCCTCAAAAGTGGAGAGACAGGTGGACACAGGGAGTGCCAGAGAAGATGTGTAAGCTGAGATGTCAGGAAGCAGCATCAGGGAAGGAAAACATAAACCACAGTGGACAAATTGATGGAGGCTCATTGTGGACACTTCTGAGAGAGAAAAACTCCAGGAGCACCCAGTCATAGGGAGGCTCCCACAATACTGTGAGATTTATGTTCAGCAGATCAAGCAAGTTACCACAGTAAATGCTGGGGGGGGAAATCTCACATTTCTGGCAGGGGAGTGGGAAAAGGAACCATTTTGAAATAAATTAGAGCATTTTGTTCTTAACGAGACCCTAAGGAGAAACTAATTAACAAAAGTCTAACCTTCTGGGGCATTATCAGAGCCTAACTAACCTGGAGAAGGGAAATATCCAAATCCACTCAGCTCTAGCCTTTCACATAGGAGAAGGGAAATACCTAACTCTGCATCCTCTAGCTTTCCATATTGAGGAAAGGAAAACACCCAACTCCAGCCTCCTCTATCCATACTGTTCCACTTAAGTGAGGCGACTGGAAGGCACTGTGAAGTAACAGCCCAGAGGCACAGCCTCAATAAAAGATGTGAGACTGAATCATAGGACTACAGAGCACTTCTTCTCCCCTCACACCTTATCACCACATGACTAAGGCCTACTTACCGAATTACTTTTTACCCAGTAAATCATGTCTTCCTCTAAACAAAAAATTACAAGTTATACTGTAAGGCAGAAAAACAGTTTGAAGAGGCTGAATAAGCATCTGAACCAACCACATATGGTGGGAATGTTGGAATTAAGCCAAGGATTTTTTTTAACCATAATTAATATGATAATGGCTTTCATGGAAAAAGTAGACAGCATGCAAAAAGAGGTCAATTATATAAGCAGAGAGATGGAAATTCTAGGAGTGAATCAATCAGAAATACTAGACATCAAAAATGCATCCACAGAAATAAAGTATGCCTTTAATGGGTTCATCAGCAAACTGGACAAGGCTGAGGAAAGACTCTCTTAGCCTGAGGATATGACCATAGAAACTTCCAAAATTGAAAAGCAAAGTGAAAAAAGAAAAAAAGTAGTACAGAATATCTAATCTCTGTGGGACAATTACAAAGCATGTCATCTATTCAAACTGAGGAATACCAGGAGAAGAAAGAGAGAAGCAGAACAAATATTTGAAACAACAATGACTAAAACTTTCCAAAGATTAATGTCAGACACCAAGTTATAAAATTAGGAAGCTCAGAGAACATTAAACAGGTTAAATGTCCAAAAAACAACAACTAGGCCTACTATATTCCAATTATAGAAAATGGAAGATAAAAACTTCTGAAAGAAGCCAGGGGAGAGGGAAGGGGCAATAGGGAGGGGTCAGGGAATCTTACCTATAAAGCAGGGATCCTCAGCCCTGGGCCAGAGACCTGTACTGATCTGCGGCCTGGACTGCGCAGCAGCAGGTGAGCAGCAGCAATGCAACATTACCACCTGAGCTCTGCCTTCCGTCAGATCAGCTGCAGCATTAGATTCTTATAGGAGCACGAATGCTATTGTGAACTGCCCATGCAAGGGATCTAGGTTGCATGCTCCTTATGAGAATCTAATTAATGCCTGATGATCTGAGGTGGAACAGTTTCATCCCAAAACCAATCCCACCCCCTGACCCCATCTGTGGAAAAATTGTCTTCCATCAAACTGGTCCCTGATGGCAAAAAGGTTGGGGATTGCTGCTTAGAAGAGCAAATTATATTTAACTTCTCAGAAACTATGCAAGCAAGAATAAAGTGGAATCAAATCTATACAGTATTGAGAGAAAAAAAAACAAAACAAAACACTAATCTAGAATCTTGTACCCTGTGAAATTATTCTTCAAAAAAGAAGAAGAAATAAAGATTTTCTTAGACAAATAAAAATTGAGAAAATTTGTTGCCAGTAAGCCTGCCTTGCAATAAATGTTAAAAGAAGATCGTCAGAAAGAAGGAAAGTGACCTAGGTCAGAAACTCGCATCTACGCGAAGAAAATAAAACTAACAAAGACAAGATAAGTGAAAGTAAGAAAAAAACTTCTCTGATTGTTGATTGATCTAACAGATAATAATTTGTTCAAAATAACAACAGTAACAATGTTTTTGATTATATATGCTTATGTATGATTATATATGAGTGAAATGAATGACAGCAATGATACAAAGAATGTGCTGAAGAAATTCAAATTATTTTTTAAGTTATTCACACTATCTCTGAAATGCTATGGCATAATTTAAAAGTGGATTTGGATTAGGTGTAAATGTTTATTGCAAACATTAGGAAAACCTTTTTTAAAAAATCAAAAAGAAAAGCAACAAATAAGCTAAGAAGGGAAAGAAAATGGATCTGTAAAATAATCAATTAAAACCACAAAAAGCAGAAGTAATGGGAGATAAAAATAGAAACAAAGAACAGAGGGGACAGGCATGCTTGTAATACCAGTGCTTCTGGAGGCCAAGGCAAGAGGATTACTTGAGGTCAGGAGTCTGAGACCAGCCTCGGCAATATCTCTACAAAAAAATAAATAAATAAAATAAAAAACTTAAATTAGCTCAGCATGGTGGCACGTGCCTGTAGTCCTAGCTACTCAGGAGGCTGAGGCAGGAGGATCTCTTGAGCCCAGGAGTTTGAGGACACAGAGAGCTGTGATCATACTACTACACTTCACACTTGGTGACAGAGTGAGACATCTGAAGAAGAAAAGAAAAAAAAGAAGATCTTGGGGAGGGCCCAGGAAGATAGCCTAATAGGAACAGCTCCAGTTTGTAGCTCCCAGTGAGATTCATGCAGAAGGCAGTGATTTCTGCATTTCCAACTGAGGTACCTGGTTCACCTCATTGGGACTGGTTGGACAGTGGGTGCAGCCCACAGAAGGAGAGCCAAAGTAGGGTAGGGCATCACCTCACCTGGGAAGTGCAAGGGGTTGGGGGACCAATATTCAACATTGTTAAAGAAAAGAATTTTCAACCCAGAATTTCATATCCAGCCAAACTAAGCTTCATAAGTGAAGGAGAAATAAAATCCTTAACAGACAAGCAAATGATGAGAGATTTTGTCACCACCAGGCCTGCCTTACAAGAGCTCTTGAAGGAAGCATTAAACGTGGAAAGGAACAACCAGTACCAGCCACTGCAAAAACATGTCAGATTGTAAAGGCCATCGACACTATAAAGAAACTGCATTAACTAATGGGCAAAATAACCAGATAGCATCATCATGACAGGATCAAAATCACACATAACAATATTAACCTTAAATGTAACTGGGCTAAATGCCCCAGTTAAAAGACATAGACTGGCAAACCGGATAAAGAGTCAAGATCCATCAATGTGCTGTTTTCAGGAGACCCATCTCACATGCAAAGACACACATAGGCTCAAAATAAAGGGATGGAGGAAGATTACCAGGCAAACGGAAAACAAAACAAAACAAACAAACAAACAAAAAACGGCAGGAGTTGCAATCCTAATCTCTGATAAAACAGACTTTAAACCAACAAAGGTCAAAAGAGACAAAGGCGGCCATTACATATTGGTAAAGGGATCAATGCAACAAGAATAGCTAAGTATCCTAAATATATATGCACCCAATACAGGAGCACCCAGATTCATAAAGCAAGTTTTTAGAGACCTACAAGGAGACTTAGACTCCCACATGATAATAGTGGGAGACTGTAACATCCTACTGTCAATATTAGACAGATCAAAGAGACAGAAAATTAACAAGGATATCCAGGACTTAATTCAGCTCTGGACCAAGTGGATCTAAGAGACATCTACAGAACTCTCCACCCCAAGTCAACAGAATATACATTCTTCTCAGCATCATATTGCACTTATTCTAAAATTGACCACATAATTGGAGTAAAACACTCCTTAGCAAATGTAAAAGAACAGAAATCACAATAAACTGTCTCTCAGACCACAGTGCAATCAAATCAGAGCTCAGGATTAAGAAACACTAAAAACCACAGAACTACAAGGAAACTGAACAATTTGCTCCTGAATGACTACTGGGTAAATAACGAAATGAAGACAGAAATAAAGATGTTCTTTGAAACCAATGAGAACAAAGATACAACATACCAGAATCTCTGGGACACATTTAAAGTAGTGTGGTGTGTAGAGGGAAATTTATAGCACTAAATGCCCACAAGAGAAAGCAGGAAAGATCTAAAATTGACACCTAACATCACAATGAAAAGAACTGAAGAAGCAAGAGCAAACAAATTCAAAATCTAGCAGAAGACAGAAAATAACTAAAATCAGAGCCAAAATGAAGGCACAAAAACCCCTTCAAAAAATCAATAAATCCAGGAGCTGTTTTTTTGAAAAGATCAACAAAATAGATAGACGAATAAAGAAGAAAAGAGAGAAGAATCAAATAGATGCAATAAAAAATGATAAAGGGCGTATCACCGCCAATCCCAGAGAAACACAAACTACCATCAGAGAATACTATAAACACCTCTACGGAAATGAGCTAGAAAATCTAGAAGAAATGGATAAATTCATGGACACATACAGCCTCCAAAGACTAAACCAGGAAGAAGTCGAATCTCTGAATAGAACAATAACAGGTTCTGAAATTGAGGCAGTAATTAATAGCATACCAACCAAAAAAGTCCAGGACCAGATGGATTCACAGTCGAATTCTACCAGAGGTACAAAGAGGAATTGGTACCATTCCTTCTGAAACTATTCCAAATAATAGAAAAAGTGGGAATCCTCCCTAACTCATTTTATGAGGCCAGCATTATCCTGATACCAAAACCTGGCAAAGACACAACAACAAAATAGAAAATTTTAGGCCAACATCCCTGATGAATATTGATGCGAAAATTCTCAATAAAATACTGGCAAACGGAATCCAGCAGCACATCAAAAAGCTTATCCACCATGATCAAGTCAGCTTCATCCATGGGATGCAAGGCTCGTTCAACATACACAAATCAATAAACATAATCCATCACATAAACAGAACCAATGACAAAAACCACACGCTTATCTCAATAGATGCAGAAAAGGCTTCCAGCTTGATTCCATTCTCCCCATCACTTTCAGGTATACCAACAACCCTTCATGCTAAAAACTCTCAATAAACTAGGTATTGATGGAATGTATTTCAAAATAATAAGAACTATTTATGACAAAATCACAGTCAATATCATACTGAATGGGCAAAAACTGGAAGCATTCCCTTTGAAAACTGGCACAAAATAAGGATGCCCTCTCTTACCACTCCTATTCAACATAGTATTGGAAGCTCTGGCCAGGGCAATCAGGCAAGAGAAAGATATAAAGTGTATTCAATTAGGAAAAGAGGAAGTCAAATTGTCTCTGTTTGCAGATGACATGATTGTATATTTAGGAAACCTCATCATCTCAGCCCAAAATCTCTTTAAGCTGATAAGCAACTTCAGCAAAGTCTCAGGATACAAAATCAATGTGCAAAAATCACAAGCATTCTTATACACCAATAACAGACAGAGAGCCAAATCATGAATAAACCCTCATTCACAATTGCTACAAAGAGAATAAAATACCTAGGAATACAACTTACAAGGGATGAGAAGGACTTCTTCATGGAGAACTACAAACCACTACTCAGGGAAATAAAAGAGGAAGCAAACAAATGGAAGAATATTTCATGCTCATGGACAGGAAGAATCAATATCATGAAAATGACCATACTGCCCAAAGTAATTTAGAGATTCAATGCTATCCCCATCAAGCTACCAATGACTTTCTTCACAGAATTGGAAAAAACTACTTTTAACTTCATATGGAACCAAAAAAGAGCCCGCAGAGCCAAGACAATCCTGGGCAAGAAGAACAAAGCTGGATGCATAACACTACCTGACTTCAAACTATACTACAAGACTACAGTAACTAAAACAGCATGGTACTGGCATGAAAACAGATATATAGACCAATGGAACAGAACAGAGACCTCAGAAATAACACCACACATCTACAACCATCTGATCTTTGACAATCCTGACAAAAACAAGCAATGGGGAAAGAATTCCCTATTTAATAAATGGTGTTGGGAAAACTGGCTAGCCATATGCCGAAAGCTGAAACTGGATCCCTTCCTTACACCTTATACAAAAATTAACTCAAGATGGAATAAAGACTTAAATGTAAGACCTAAAACCATAAAAACCCCAAGAAGAAAACCTAGGCAATAGCATTCAGGATATAGGCATGAGCAAAGACTTCATGACTAAAACACCAAAAGCAATGGCAACAAAAGCCAAAATAGACAAAAGGGATCTAATTAAACTAAAGAGCTTCTGCACAGCAAAAGAAACTACCGTCACAGTGAACAGGCAACCTACCGAATGGGAGAAAATGTTTACAATCTATCCATCTGACAAAGGACTAATATCCAGAATCAGCAAAGAACAAATTTACAAGAAAAAAACAAACAACCGCATCAAAAAATGGACAAAGGATATGAACAGACATTTCTCAAAGGAAGACATTTATGCAACCAAAAAACTTATGAAAAAATGCTCATCATTACTGGTCATTAGAGAAATGCAAATCAAAACCACAATGAGATACCATCTCACACCAGTTAGAATGGCAATCATTAAAAAGGAAACGACAGATGCTGGAGAGGATGTGAAGAAATAAGAATACTTTTACACTGTTGGTGGGAGTGTAAATTAGTTCAACCATTGTGGAAGACAGTATGGTGATTTCTCAAGGATCTAGAACTAGAAATACCATTTGGCCCAGCAATCCTATCACTGGGTATACACCCAAAGGATTATAAATCATTCTACTATAAAGACATACACACACATATGTTTATTGCAGCACTGTTCACAATAGCAAAGTTTTGGAACCAACCCAAATGCCCATCAATGATAGACTGAATAAAGAAAATGTGGCACATATGCACCATGGAATACTATGCAGCCATAAAAAAGGAGTTCATGTCCTTTGTGGGGACATGGATGAAACTGGAATCCATCATTCTCAGCAAAGTAACAGAAGAAGAGAAAACCAAACACTGCATGTTCTCACTCATAAGTGGGAGTTGAACAATGAGAACAAAAGGACACAGGAAGGGGAGCATTACACACCGGGGCCTGTCAGGAGGTGGGGGGCTGGGAGAGGGATTTCAATAGGAGAAATACCTAATGTAAATGAAGAGTTGATGGGTGTAGCAAATCAACATGGCACACGAATACCCATGTAACAAACCTGTGCTTTCGGCACATGTGCCCCACAACTTAAAGTATAATAAAAAATAAAGAAATAAAGAAAAGAGAAGAAAGCTTTGAAGGGAAAACAGTACAAATATGGTAGATGTTAATCCAACCATCAGTAATCATTTTGAACATCAATAGCTTAAATGTACCATATAAGACAGAGACTGTCTGAGTAGATTAAAAAAAAAACCAAACTATATATTGTCTGAAAGAAGCCCCTTTTAAGTATAAAGGCACATATAGTTTAGAATTAAATGAATAGAGAAAAATATGGCATGTTAACACTAATCAGAAGAAAATGGAATAGTTATATTAATTTCAGACAAAGATGACTTTAAAGCAAGGAAAGTTATCAGGGATATAGAAGAGCATTACATAATGATAAGGGGGTCAATTCTAATAATATATAACAATTCTTCATGTATACTTAGCTAACGACAGTGTCAGAACAGGTGGGGCAAATACTGATAGCACTGCAAAGGAGAAATAGATGAATTCATCATTATAGCTGGAGACTTCAACATCTCTTTTTCAGAAATGGACACATCCAGCAAGCATAACATTAGTAAGGACCTAGTTGAAGTAAACAACACCATCAATCAACGGTGTATAACTGGCATCTACAGATTATTTTATCCAGCAACAGCTAATTACAAATTATTCTCAAACTCACATGAAACATGCATAGATATAGACCTTATTCAGGACCATATGTCACATGTTAACAAATTCAAAAGAATATAAATTAGGGAGTGTCTGCTTTCAAACCAAATGAAATTAAACTAGAAATCAAAAACAAAAAGATAATTGGAAACACCAAATCACAAAATGCACACAGATTAAGCCACATGCTTTTTAAAAAAGAAAATACAGGATCTCATTCTGTCACCCAGACTGAAGTTCAGTGGCATGATCATAGCTCACTGCATCCTCAAACTCCTGGGCTCAAGTAATCCTCCCGCTTCAGCCTCCTGAGTAGCTAGGACTACAGGCACACACCACCGTACACGGCTGATTTTTTTTATAACTTTTATAGAGACAGGATCTTGCTGTTTTGCCCAGGCTGGTCAGCAACATGCTTTTAAATAACATGGGGGTCAAACAAGAAATCTCAAGAGAAATTTTAAAATATAAAATTTGTGAAATGCAGCAAAAGCAGTACTTAGAGGAAAATTTATAGTATTAAAATGCAAACATCAGTAAAAAGAAAATCTAAAATCAATATTCTAAGTTCTTATCTCAGAAAACTAGATAAAGAAGAGCAAATTAAATCCAAAGTCATATGTAGGAAAAAAAAATAAACATTAGAGCAAAAACCAAGTTAATAAAATTGAAAATAAGACATCAATAGAGAAAATCAATAAAATCAAAAGCTGGTTCTTTGAAAAGCTCAATACAATTAATTAGCCTTTAGCCAGGTAAACTAGGAAAAAAGAGAACAGAAACTAATAATATCAGAAAAGAAAGACGTGATATCATTATAGAGCCTATAAACATTAAAAGGATAATAAAGGAATACTGCAAACAACACTACACACACACATGCGATAATCTAGATAAAATGGAACAATTTCTGGAAGAACACAATTTGCCAAAACTCACAGAAAAAGAAATAAACAATTTGAATAGCCCCATATTAAGGAAATTGAATTGATAATACACTTCCAAAACAGAAAGCACCAGGACCAAATAAGTTTACTGATGAATTCTACAAAATATTTAGAAAGAAATGATAGCAATTCTCTATAATTTCTTTCAGAGTAGAGAAGCAGAGGGAATATTTCCGAACTCATTTTATGAGACCAATATTACTCTATACCCAACTGGAGAAAGACATTAGAAGAAATAAAAACTACAGATCAATCCATTTTATGACAACAGCTGTAAAAATTCTCAGTAAATCATATAAAACAATGTATATAAAATCCTACACCATGACCAAGTGGTATTTATCCTTGGTATACAAGTTTGGGTCAACATTTGAAAATCAATTTTTGTATTCTATCACATCAACAAGCTAATAAATAAAAACCACATGATCATATCAATAGATGCAAAAAACACATTTGACAAATTTTGACATTCATTCATAATAAAAAGGTTTAGTAAACTAGAAATGGAGGGGAACTTCCTCAACTTGAGAGAGAATATATACAAAAACCCTACAGCTAACCTACAGTTAGCATGATACCTATTGGTGAGAAACATAAAACTTCCCCAGTAATTTCAAGAACAAGGCAAGGATGTCTCTTCTCATCACATTTTATCGACATTGTACTGGAAGTCTAGCTAATACAAGACAGAAAAAGGAAAGGAAATAATAAGTATACAAGTTAAGAAGGAAGAAATGTAACTCTTTATGTAAAGGCAATATGATTATCTCAAAGAATTGATTTAAAACAAACAAAAATTACTCCTGGAACTACTAAGCAATTTTAGCAAGGCTCCAGGATACAAAGTTAATGTAAAAAAGTCAATAGCGGTCAGGTATGGTGGCTCACACCTGTAATCCCAGCATTTTGGGAGGCCAAGGTGAGCAGATTGCTTGAGCCTAGGAGTTGGAGACCAGCCTGGTCAACATGGAGAAACCCTGTCTCTACTAAAAAAAAAAAAAAAAAAAAAAAAAAAGTTGCCAGGTGTGGTGGTGCCTGCTTGTAGCCCCAGCTACTCGAGAGGCTGAGGTGGGAGGATCACCTGAGCCCAAGATGCAGAGGTTGCAGTGAGCTGAGATTGCATCACACCACTGCACTCCAGCCTAGACCATAGAGCAAGACCCTGTATCAAAAAAAAAAGAATATATAAATGGTCAATAACTTTTCCATATACCAGCAATGAACAAGGGGAATTTGAAATTAAAAACGCAATAACATTTACATTAGCACACCCCAGAAAGTACTTAAGTATAAATCTTACAAAATATGTACAAGATTTATATGAGGGAACCTACAAAATTCTAATGAAAGCTATCAAAGAAGAACTAAATAAATGGAGAGATATTCCATATTCATGGATAGAAAGTATCAACATTTTCAAGATGTCAGTTCTTCGCAACTTGGTCTATAGATTTGAGATAATTACAATGAAAATCCAAGTTACTTTGTGGATATTGACAAATTGATTCTAAAGTTTATGGGGGGTAGGAATAAAATCTAGAATAGTCAACATGACATTGAAGAAAAGAACAAAGTTAGAGACTGGCACTACCTGACTTTAAAACTTACTACAAAGCTACAGTAATCAACACACTGTGATATTGATGAAAGAATATACAAATAGATCAATAGAACAGAACAGAGATCCCAGAAACAGACTCACATAAATACAGTCAACTGATCTTTGTCAAAGGAGCAATGTAATGGATAAAAGATACTCTTTTCAACAAATGATGCTGGAATAACTGGACATCCAGCTGCAAAATAAATAAATAAATAAATAAATAAATAAATAAATAATAAAAATCTAAACAGAAATCTTACACCCTTCAGAAAAATCAAGTTAATATGAATCATACACCTAAATGTTAACCACAAAACTAGAAAACTCCTAGAATATAACATAAGAGATAACCTAGATGACCTTGGGTGTAACAGTGACTTTTTAGATAAAACATCAAAAGCATCATCCATGATGGAAATCATTGATAAGATGGACTTCATTAAAATTAAAAACTCCTCTGTGAAAGACAATTTCAAGCGAATGGGAAGAGAAGTCACAGACTGGAGAAAATATTTGTGAACAACACATCTGATAAAGGGCTGTTATCTAAAACATACAGAAACCCTTGAAACTCAAGAATAAGCAAACACACAATCTTTAAAACTGGACCAAAGACTCAGACACCTCACCAAGAAAAAACATGAATGCAAATAAGCATGTGAAAAGATGCTTCGCTTCATATGTCATTAGAGAAATGCAAATTAAATGATGAGATACCATTACACACATATTAGACTGTCCAAAATCTGGAACACCAGTAACACAAAATGTTGACAAGGAGACCAAGTAACAGGAACTTTCATTCATTGCGGTGGGGATGCAAAATGGTATAGCTACTGTTGAAGAGAGTTTGGCAGTGTCTACAAAACTGAACATACTCTTACATACAACTTAGCAAATGCATTTCTTGGCATTTACGCAAACGAGTTGGAAAGTTATGTCCGCACACACACACACGCAAATGCACATGAATGTTTATAATAGCTTTATTCCTAGTTGCCAAAACTTGGAAACAATCAAGATATCTTCAGTGGATGAATAAATTAATAAACTGTGGTACACTCAGACATTAGAATATTATTCAGCGCTAAAAAAATGAGCTACAAAGATATGGAGGAATGCATATTATATATATTATATTAAGTACATATTATTAAGTGAAAGATGCCAATCTGAAAAATCTATATGCTGTATGATTCCAACACGATCTTCTGGAAAGGCAAAACTATGTAGACTAAAAGATCAGTGGTTGCCAGGGATTGCAGAAAGTAAGAAATGAATACATGGAGCACAGATTATTTTAAGGGCAGTGAAAATACTCCATATGGTACTGTAATTATGCATATGTATCTTCATATTTACATTTGTCTAAACACATAGAATGTACAACACCAAGAACAAACTGTAATGTACACTACAGACTTTGGGTGATTATGATGTGTCAACGTAGGTTCATCAATTGCAACAAATGTACCACCCTGATAAAGAATGTTGATAATAAGGAAAACTATGCATGTGTAGGGGCACGGAGTATGGGAAATCTATGTTCTTCCTTTTAATTTTGCTATGAACCTAAAAATACTCTAAAAAAAAAAAAAGTAAACAAAAGAGTGGGTTCTCAGTAACTATTAATATTTCCCCCAAGCCTGGCTCAGCACTATGTATCATTATGAAGATGGCTTTGTTTTGATCTTCCTAAATGTGTAGAACTTTACATTATTTTCAAAGGCAATATAATACAGATGTTGGTGCCAGGGCATTTAAACGAATATTTTTAAAAATTTCTATGAGGCTAAGGAAAGTTAGAGATTCCATCACATTCATAATATGTTATGAGCTATCATAAATATTATAAAATGTCAATCTAAAGAAATTCTACTTCTTTTCCAGAAATTTCCAGAGCTCACTTGGAAAAAATATTTTTTTCTAGATATGAAGCTCCTGATATTAGGTAAAGAAACCTAATCAGTTGCTTAAGCAATAAAAGAGAAAGTGAGAAACAGGACCTGAAGGGTATTCTAAGGATAAAGGAGCAAGGGTTTTTCATTTTTTCTCAAAAGAGAAAGACAAGGAATTACAAAATATCTAGGAACAATGAGAACCATTTAGGAATTTTTTTTAAATCACTCGTATTTGAATTTACAAGAAAAACGTTCCCATGAGTCATAAAAAATGAGTGTAATACTGTGTGGAATCTTGATTTGTCTATGGATTTAAATGAATTCCTGATGTGTCACGTAATCAAATGTGGTTTGTACTACGTGATGTAAACAGCCCTAGAATCCCCCTTCTTGCTGAGAACTTAATGACTGAATCCTCAGCTCTGAGAAGACACAGGCTACACAAATCTTGAAAGCACCGGATTCACCAGCCCATGTTCAGAAAGCCATTTCTCATAGCTGGAAGTCAGCCAGCCATCCTGGGCTCTGGAAAACGTGATGACACTTACAGTGAGATCTGAGCAACTTGTATAGAAGTGGGACTCAGGATACAATGTCTATATGCTCAAGACTTACCATCCCCAAACACCATTTAGTTCACTTTTTACACTCATTATCTCACTAAGAGAGAAAATGGAAATGTGAAAAAACGGCATGAAGAAATAAGACAGCAGTGAATAGAAAGCCCCAGAATCAGACTTGACCTGTCTTCATCTTTTTACCTGGGCCAACCTGACTAAAAGTTAAAGTTTCTGAAGGGAAAACAAAGATGACCATGTCTGAATATCATAAATATTTAGACAAGCATTAAATATGGCAGCATTAACAATGATTGTATCTAGCTCCTGTTTTGTAGGTGGAAAAATTGAGACAAAAATGTTAAGTAATGTGGCTTTCATAGTACCTACAAAAATGAGGACTCTAAGGTGAGGAATTCACTTCTCTGAATTATGCGGACAAATAAATAAGTTTATACTTGGACAAAATACAAAATACAGCCCAGATAAAAAGCAAATAGCCTTTAGATAACTACATAACCCAAAGTGTTAATACCTGTTTTCGAATTCTGTGACTTACAGATTCTTAGTCTATCTACCTTGTTTAGTAGAACATATCAGCAATGCATTTGTGGGCATTTATCTCCACATTCCTCCTGAATGAAGGCCAGAGGTAAATGAGAGGAATCAGGAAGCAGGAGAAAACGTAAAGTAAGGATTTCCATTTGAAATTCTAGAACTTAGACATAAAAGGTTTTTGTGTAGTGTTGCCATGTACAATGTATATTTGTTGTGTTTTAGCTGCCTGTATCTGTTCCTCTTTGATTTGGAAACACTTTCTCAATCCCTTGAGTGAATTTTCACTCCATTGCTGTGTGTGCTGGCTTCGTGGGATTATTAGTCAAGGTGTCACTATTCAAGTGATGGGCCTATGACTCCAGTTAGGCTAATTGTATTCTCCCTTGAAGGACTTGGAATCTTGAGTCAAGATGCAAAGACCTAAAACCCCGACAGGTGTTTAATTTTAAGATGGACGAAATTGAGGCCAGGTGTGGCGGCTCGTGCCTGTAATCCCAGCACTTTTGGAGGCCAAGGTGGGTGGATCACCTGAGGTCAGAAGTTTGAGACCAGCCCGGCCAATGTGGCAAAACCCTGACTCCACTGAAAATACAAAATTTAGCCAGGCGTGGTGGTGCATACCTATAATCCCAGCTTCTCTGTAGACTGCGACGAAAGAATCACTTGAACCCGTGAGGTGGAGGTTACAGTGAGCCAAGATGGTGCCACTGCACTCCAGCCTGGGTGACAGAGCAGGACTCTGTTTCAAAAAAAATTTTTAAAAGCTGGAAATTGCCCACCATATCCTGCCACTTGAACTCCTAGTGCCTATCTCTCCCTGGGTCTACACTTTCCCCTTTTGTTCTAGAAAGTTAGCCAGTATCATTTCAATTAATGTATTAATATTTTTCATTTAAATCTCAGTCTTCAAGTTGCTCACAACTTAGTAGGGAAGATGTTGGCTCTCAAGATCTTAGCACACTGTCTGACACTTAGAAGGCCTTCAGTAAATACTTTTTGAACGACTGTTATAATCAAGGTAAATGTTGGCTACCATTGAAGCATATAGATTATGATCTTACATCGTCCTGGGGTAGGTGTAGGGAAAGCTTACCAGAGGAGTGTGGTTGAAAAGTCCTATTTTTAACCTCCCACAGTGCCTTGTAGAGAATAGGTACTCAATAAATGTTTGAATCAAAAACACAAAATCCTCCAAAAATATGTTTCAGTAAATCTCAAATTGATACAGTTTTACTAAATTTTGTTACAACTGCTATTTTCAGAATGTTTGTGTCTCCCCAAAATTCATACGTTGGAGCCTATTCCCCAATGTGGTAGACTTAAGAGTTGAGGCTTTGTGGGGTTGATTAGGTTATGAGAGCTCAATCCTAATGAATGGGATTAGTTCCTTTATAAAAGAAGCCTGAGGGAACTTGTCTGCCTCTGGCCACATGAGGACATAAACATGACAACAAGGCACCATCTTTAAAGTAGAGAGCAAGCCTCACCAGACACTGAATCTGGAGGTGCCTTGATCTTGGACCTTCCAGCCTTAAGAACTGTGAGCAATAAATTTGTGCTACTCATAAATTACCTTGTCTAAGATATTTTGTTCTAGCAGCCCTAACAAAGACAACAACCTTCTAAGATTTGTTTTATTATACTGAATGAGACAACATAGATGGAGAAAAAAATTAAATCCTGCCAAAGTTGGGAGTTTTCATATCTTTTTCACTTTTGCCATCAAGTAATATTACCATCCCCTGAAAGCAACAGAGCTGAGTTCTTTCTCATCTAGGTCTAAGGAATAACAAACATTCCTGCTTTCTTTGAGTGCCAGAGTCAGTAACAGAAAAAACTGGTGCAAATTCTCAGGAGGAAATGCTAATTTGACCCCTCTCCACAAAATGTTGACACTTGACAGCTCTATGTTTTTAAAATCTGATACCAAGGGTATTATCAGGGTATAGGAGGTCTTTTTGAGTTAAAAACAGGGCTTGGAGTTCTTTGATGAGAGCCAAAAGACGGTCTGGGAACTGGAAATGTTTATTGGACCTATGTTAAAATTTGGAGAACTGTGCATGATACATTTTTTTTTTTTTTTTTTTGCCCATAACCTTCATAGTCTTTGTTTCTCGGCCTAAAATAACATTTTTCTTCTCTTTTGCTACCAAAGTGGAAGCATTTTGGGAAACTGTATATTTATGGAAAATATATCAAGAAAGACTTCAGAGCAGAATATTGCCAAGACTGCCACTTTGGGATAGTGCAAATAAATTAAAATAGTATTCTTAACACAAGCAAAAAAAAAAAAAAAGTAGAATTCTTTCTATTCTTCTTAGACTTCTCTGAGTTTTATAAGCCTTGAGTATTAGACTGGCAAAGTATCCAAAGGAAGATTTAGATAATTTGGGATATGCCTTAATGGAATACAGTTTAAGCCTCAGGATTTGTCATTTGGGACAGTTGATATGATAGTGTATGTCAGTTCTAGGACCAAACGGATGAACAAGAGTCAAAGCATATGAGTTTGACTTTTTTACATGGGAAAATCATGTCATTTCTAAGTTTTGATTTCTTCAACTGTAAAAAGCTAGTAATAACTTTACATAGGGTTATTGTAAGGATTAAATAAAATAACATATATGAAAGTATTTTGTCCACTGTAAGTCACTATACGATGATAATTATGACAATGATACTGATAATAATGACAATGATACTGATAATAATGACAATGATACTGATAATAATGGTGATAAACTGAAAGCAGCAAAAGAAATCACTTTAGAAGAAAGGATGTCTTTACAAATAGGGGAAAGAATTCAATCCACATTAAAATCTTCACATTTATCTAGAGAGTATCTGCTATCTTTGTTGAGCATCTCTTTGTTGTGCCTTTTCCCGCCAAAATTGAAGTTTTCTTCTACCATTCTTTGTTTCCTCTCCTACCCTCTAGATGAGAGCTTGAAGCCCAAGCACAAGAAAAGAGAACAGCGTATGGGAGAACATAGAGGCAGTGCGGTGGACATAAATCAGAACCAGGGTGGTCCCAATTCTGCCCTTTGAACATGACAGTATCTATTCCAGGAAGGAAGGGGAGTGACAGGACAAGGGCTCTGGGATCCTGAGGAAGTTAAAGCTAGCAGTGGTTCTGCAGCTTCCTAACTATCTTCTGATTCCACTTATTTTGCCTTAAGGTGTCATCCTGGATCTTCTCAGGCAGTGACGACAAAGCTGATGAGTCTATTCCTGAGATGCTATAGTAGATGCAGGCCAAATAACCTTTACCTCCCCTTTCTAGGTCCAATAGCAGAAATCTAGTATCTTTCACTCTCCAAGGGAATTTTCAGTGATCTTGGAAATTGCACAGCCCCCAAATGTCCTGGATGCTACCAATTACCAGTTTCAGGCCTTTTACTATCGCCTCTTACGGCTTCATCCTCACATTTTTCTCCCTCAGTACTTCAAGGTTTCTCTCTTGTTGCCATTACATCTGCTACTAGCTTTGTAAAAATACACAATATACAGTGCACTGATTTTTGTCAGACCCAATAGTTTCATTTATAAAAAATAAAAATAAAGAAAGAACCAGAAAAAAGATTCAGATGTATAATTAAGGACTCTTAATTTTTCCATTTGCTCTGCTTGATATTACTAAAATTTAGATATCTGAAGGTTTAGCCAACCAATCTCTAGATATGTCAACAATCACAAAACAGATGTTCACAGAGTACAAACCGTTTTATTAAGTGAAGAAGAT
The DNA here is from genome assembly GCF_024542745.1 of Macaca thibetana thibetana. Lineage (NCBI taxonomy): Eukaryota > Metazoa > Chordata > Mammalia > Primates > Cercopithecidae > Macaca > Macaca thibetana. The sequence continues at coordinate 57,542,765 of NC_065579.1, forward strand.
TATTAAAAACAGGCAGCTCCCACCTTCAAATATTTTAGGAATCTCTTACCGACTTAACATAATTAAAATTCCCACTGGGTTTCAATATTCAAATGCCATTTTGTGAAACTTGGGGTTATCCATGTTAACATTTAAAAATACTTTTCATTCATATTATAAATTAATAAATTTGTTTCAATGCAGATAAATAGAAAGACTACCCATAGTCTTCCCATCAAGAAAGAGTTAACTGCTCAGAAAAATTTGGTGCAATTATCTTCTTCTGTGTGTGTTATTTTTCAGAGTTTAGCATGTACAATATACGCATTTTATTATCTTTTTTAACCTATTTTCTCATAAGTCTTTTCCATCCATTAGAGAATTTTTATAAATATAGTTTTAATGGATGTTTATTAAATAAGTTATACATTATTATATATTATTAATAAAATAATGGACATTACAAATACATTTGTGGAAATTCTCTAATTTTATATAATATAAAAATTTATGTAATATTTGTAAGTGAAAGTTACATCCAGAAGTGGCTTTTTGCTCTTTTGAATAGTTAATATGATTAATATTTCTGTACCTATGTATGTCTTCCTCTTGAATTAGTTTCTTAGAATATATTTCCCAAATTGAAATACTAGATGAAGTCATTAGAAGTTATGCTTTGTGTAATAATTTTTTGGTGATCTTAATACGTAGAAACATAGCAAATTTTAAATCCTAGGCTAATTTCAAATCAATCCGTATTGAGGTCATCAAAGAATAGGACTTGCTTTTAATAATAGATAATATTATTGAGCATTTTATGTGACTCTTCTAAATCCTACTTATTCCTCCCAACAGTCCTGACATGAAGGCCCTATTATTAACCCAGTTTAGCAGAAGAGAACAGCAAAGCCCAGAGAGTTGAAATAACTGGCCCAAGGTCACAGCTAGGGATAGAGTTACATTTGAACCCATGCAACCTGATTCCAGGACCTTTATTCTTAACTACCACCTGCCCTCTAATAAGACAGCAATTCTTCAGCTCTCAAGGCAGAAAAGTACCAAACCTTTCCCCTATAAAATGTGAACTTATTATTTATTATCTGCTTCCTTTCATTAAAAAGAATAATCTCCCTTGGAAGCCAGCAGAGTAAAATTAAAGCAATTACAAGAGTACACTGGCCAGAGAAGCTGGGTTAAAATGTTGCTAGAACAAGCTGATGTTTATGGGAAGAAAATTTCAGGAGAAATCTCATTTATTAGTCCATTCTCACACTGCTATAAAGAAATATCTGACACTTGGTAATTTATGAAGAGTTTTAATTGACTCACAGTTCTGCAGGCTGTACAGGAAGCATGGCCTCAGGAAACTTACGATCATGGCAGAAAGTGAAGGGGAAGCAAGCGTGTCTTACCATGGTGGAGTGGAAGACAGAGAGAAGAAGAAGGAAGTGCCACATACTTTTAAACAATCGTATCTCGTGAAAACTCACTCACTATCACGAGAACAACAAAGGGGAACTCCACCCCACAATGCAACCACCTCCCACCAGGTCCCTCACCCAACACTGAAAATTCAACATGAGATTTGGGTGGGTACAGAGGGTCAAACCATATCACCCCATTTTCGAGGGACATGATAGAGGAAACTCCAAAGTATTCAGACATTGCTCTCAGCTAATGTCTCTGAGCTTAACTGAATATAAGTGGCAAAAGAAAGAAAGGCTTAGTTTGGAGTGAGTGTGGGAACCAGAAAATAAAAGAGTTAGTCAAGCCGGAAAAGTTCATCCACTGACCTGTTGAGTGCCCCTATAACAAAGGCCTTGTCTTTTTAGTTATTATACCCCAACATCAAACACACTGTCTGGCACATAGAAACCCTTCAATAAATCATTGCTGAACAAAAATGAACTGTGCTACGCTGGGTGCGGCATCTCACATCTGTAATCCCAGCACTTTGGGAGGCCGAGGCAGGTGGATCACCTGAAGTCAGGAGTTTGAGAGCAGCCTGGCCAACATGGGGAAACCCTGTCTCTACCAAAAATAAAACAATTAGGTGAGCATGGTGGCATACACCTGTAATCCCAGCTACTCAGGAGGCTGAGGCAGAAGAATCACTTGAACACAGGAGGTAGAGGTTGCAGTGAGCTGAGATCATGCCACTGTACTCCAGCCTGGGCAACAGAGTGAGACTTTGTCTCAAAAAAAGGAATAAAATAAAAATAACTGTGCTGCTTGCCAAAGGGCCTCCAAGGTCAACTCTCCAATAGACAACAAGTGATAAACATTCCATGTAGACATTAACAGTATGAGAGCAAAGGAATGGGTTTGTAGAAGGATATTTCACCTGCAGGAGGAGTGAGTGAAAGTGGAAATAATGCACAAAAACCACGATTATCTCAATAGACGCAGAAAAGGCCTTCAACAAAATTCAACACCCCTTCATGCTAAAAACTCACAATAAACTAGGTATCTATGGAACGTATCTCTATTTATGACAAACCCACAGCCAATATCATACTGAATGGGCAAAAATTGGAAGCATTCCCTTTGAAAACCAGCACAAGACAAGGATGCCCTCTCTCACCACTCCTATTCAACATAGTATTGGAAGTTGTGGCCAGAACAATTAGGCAAGAGAAATAAATAAAGGGTATTCAAATAGTAAGAAAGGAAGTCAAATCGCCTCTGTTTGCAGATGACATGATTATATATTTAGAGAACCCCATTGTCTCAGCCTAAAATCTCCTTAAGCTGATAAGCAACTTCAGCAAAGTCTCAGGATACAAAATCAATATGCAAAAATCACAAGCATTGCTATACACCAATAACAGACAAACAGAGAGCCTAATAATAAGTGAACTCCCATTCATAATTGCTACAAAGAGAATAAAATACCTAGGAATACAACTCACAAGGGATGTGAAGGACCTCTTCAAGCCGAACTACAAACCACTGCTCAAGGAAATAAAAGAGGACACAAGCAAATGGAAAAATATTCCATGCTCATCGACAGGAAGAATGAATATCATGAAAATGGCCATACTGCCCAAAGAAATTTATAGATTCAATGCTATCCTCATCAAGCTCCTTTTCACAGAATTGGAAAAAAACTACTTTAAATTTCTTATAGAACCAAAAAAGAGCCCACATAGCCAAGGCAATCCTGGGCAAGAAGAACAAAGCTGGAGACATAATGCTACCTGACTTCAAACTATACTACAAGACTACAGTAACCAAAACAGCATGGTACTGGTACCAAAACAGATATATAGACCAATGGAACAGAACAGAGACCTCAGAAATAACACCACACATCTACAACCATCTGACCTTTGACAAACATGACAAAAACAAGCAATGGGGAAAAGATTCTCTATTTAATAAATGGTGTTGGGAAAACTGGCTAGCCATATGCAGAAAACTGAAACTGGACCCCTTCTTTACATCTTATACAAAAATCAACTCAAGATGGATCAAAGACTTAAACATAAGACCTAGGACCGTAAAAATCCTGGAAGAAAACCTGGGCAATACTATTCATGACGTAGGCATGGGCGAAGACTTCATGTCTAAAACACCAAAAGAAACGGCAACAAAAGACAAAATTTACAAATGGGATCTAATTAAACTAAAAAGCTTCTGCACAGCAAAAGAAACTTATCATCAGAGTGAACAAACAACCTACAGAATAGGAGAAAAATTTTGCAATCTGTCCATCTGACAAAGGGCTAATATCCAGAATCTACAAAGAACTTAAACAAATGTACAAGAAAAAACAAACAAACAACACCATCAAAAAGTGGGCAAAGGATATGAACAGACACTTCTCAAAAGAAGACATTTATGCAGCCAACAGACATATGAAAAAATGCTCATCATCACTGGTCATTAGAGAAATGCAAATTAAAACCACAATGAGATACCATCTCATGCCCATTAAAACGGTGATCACTAAAAAGTCCGGACACAACAGATGCTGGAGAGGATGTGGAGAAATAGGAATGCTTTTACACTGTTCATGGGAGTGTAAATTAGTTCAACCATTGTGGAAGACTGTGTGGCGATTCTTCAAGGATCTAAAACTAGAAATACCATTTGACCCAGCAATCCCATTACTTGGTATATGCCCAAAGGATTATAAATCATTCTACTGTAAAGACACATGCACATGTATGTTTATTGCAGCACTATTCACAATAGCAAAGACTTGGAACCAACCCAAATGCCCATCAATGATAGACTAGATAAAGAAAATGTGGCACATATACACCATGGAATACTATGCAGCCATAAAGATGGATGAGTTCAAGTCTTTTGCAGGGACATGATGAAGCTGGGAACCATCATTCTCAGCAAACTAACACAAGAACAGAAAACCAAACACTGCATGTTCTCACTCATAAGTGAGAGTTGAACAATGAGAACACATGGACATAGGGAGGGGAACATTACACACCAGGGCCTGTCGGTGAGTGGGGGCCTAGGGGAGGAACAACGTTAAGAGAAATACCTAATGTAAGTGATGGGTTGATGGGTGCAGCAAGCCACCATGGCACGTGTATACCTATGTAACAAACCTGCACTTTCTGCACATATACCCCAGAACTTAAAGTATATTAAAAAAAAAAAAAAAAAAAAAAAAAGAACTGTGCTGCTTGCCAAAGGGCCTGCAGGTCAACTCTGCAATAGAGGACAAGTGAAAACCATCCCATGTAGACATTAACAGTATGAGAGCAAAGGAATGGGTTTGCAGGATATTTCACCTGCAGGAGGAGTTAGTGAAAGTGGAAATAATGCACAGATAAGAAGAAGTAAGATCCCAAATAAAAGAGATGTTTTCTTATGTTAGAGATATAAAAAAAAAGAAGTGGCTAGAATTTGTTATCTGAAAACTGGAGGCTAACAGAAGAATCTTCTACCCTGCCCTTGAATCTGAGATTTTTACACAAAAAATGTTTTGACTCTACTTATGGATTTAGGTATTTTAAATAAAAATATACTAATATTTTAAATTTTGTTTAAGAATTATTTCTTGCCTGTAATCCCAGCACTTTGGGAGGCCGAGACGGGCGGATCACGAGGTCAGGAGATCAAGACCATCCTGGCTAACACGGTGAAACCCCGTCTCTATTAAGAAATACAAAAAAAAAAAACTAGCCGGGCGAGGTGGCGGGCACCTGTAGTCCCAGCTACTCGGGAGGCTGAGGCCGGAGAATGGCATGAACCCGGGAGGCGGAGCTTGCAGTGAGCTGAGATCTGGCCACTGCACTCCAGCTTGGGTGACAGAGCGAGACTCCGTCTCAAAAAAAAAAAAAAAAAAAAAAAAAAAAAAAGAATTATTTCTTGAGCAATTTTCATTAAAGTAGAAGGAAAGAGAAAGACAAAAGAGGGTAAGGGGAAAGGTCAAGGAAAGAGAGACAGAACCTTAAAAATACTTAAGTCAGGGCAAGCCCTGAACCCTAAAGAAAAGTTATGCTCATGGATATTTAACCTCTTGTGATTTGTACATTTTTAAGATGATATATTACACCGTGTGTAACTCTTACAGATTGAAATTTTTGGCTTTATAACTTGGTATTTTATATCCTTTGCGGTTAGTAACTATGGCTTCTATGCTGTCCTTGCCCATAGATCTTAAAATGGTACCATTTATCACTGAATTTTAAATGAAGCTAAAAATGACAATAAGGATGTTGAAGAATTTTTCCCAAATGTATCTTGTATTAGTCCATTTTCACACTGCTTATAAAGACATATTCAAGACTGAGTAATTTATAAAGAAAAAGAGATTTAATAGACTCACAGTTCCACGTGGCTGCAGAGGTCTCACAATCATGGCAGAAGGTGAAAGGCATGTCTTACATGGTGGCAGACAAGAGAGAATGAGAGCCAAGCAAAAGGGAAAACCCCTCGTAAAACCATCAGATCTCATGGGACTTATTCACTACCACGAGAACAGTATGGGAGAAACTGCCCCCATGATTCAATGATCTCCCACCAGGTCCTTCCCAGCACACGTGGGAATTATAGGAGTGCAATTCAAGATGAGATTTGAGTGGGGACACAGCCAAACTATATCATATCTGCTCATCTCCCACACAATTCAAGGTTAACTTGAAAATATTTAGCAATACAATTTTAAATGCCTGCTCTTCAAGAGTTTAAATAAACATTCAGGAAGTTGGGGGGCCGTATTAATTGATGGTTAAGAATATAGTCTTTAAGACCTGGATTCCAGTCCCAGCTCTGCCACTTACTGGCTGTGTGACCTTGAGGTAAGTTAACTGAGCTGTAGGGTTCTCATTATAAAATAGGGATAATAGTATTTATTTAATAGGATTGTCAGAAGACATTGATAACACAATATGTGTAAAGTGCTTAACACTGTATCTGGCACTTACTGGGCAACAAATAAATAGTAGTTGCCGCTGACCCTAGTTCAACTTTTCAGAGTTTACAAAGTGGACCATAACTATTACAAGAACAGGATTCCTCATGAGACTCACATAACTTCCTGAATATGGGTAGGCCAGAAATTCTCTGGGAACTGTTGAACTGTTTCCTTCCAGATCTGATGAATTCCAGGACTTGCAAAAACTGCAGAAGTGAAAATCATTAACTAACATCTGCAAAAATCATTATATATAAATGGGTGAATTTTGTGTTCATTCTCATTGAATCCCAACCATGTTCTAGTTCTTAGTAGGTAGTTTCCACCTTTATTTTGTGTGTTTGCCTTGGGCTTTGTTCACATCTCTTTTCTGTTAACATCAAGTTTCCCTGTGGCCTCACGAACATACTTGTTCTCCTATGTTGTATAAGGAGTTGAAGACAAAGACAACTGAATTAGAAGAAACTGTTAATTTCATTTTACAGTTGGAAGAAAATGTATGATTTGGTAGTGAATTTTCTTTTTCCTCTCTGTTTGTTTATTAAAGACTGGAGAGAATACTTTCTCCATTTTTCCTCTTGATCCTGTGCATTACTCCTTCTGCTCTAAAATAAGTAAGTGAAAGTAAAATTCAAATATATAAAACATGTTCAAACAAACCTTAGGTACAAGTCAATAGAAGTACACAAAGCCACTGATCAGAATGTATGAGAAAATTTCACTACCAGTAATACAAAAAGCAAGGCCTAAATTTACATATGTGTGATAATTTGAATCCTAAGATTGAATTGAATACTTTTATAAGTGAGGCTTACTGTTTTATTATTTAATTGACTTATAAAACATTTTATGCCAATTTAAACTGAGTGGGAAGTTGTTCATGTTTCAAAGGCCAGAAAGACATAACAAATATCATTAGTCTCCTTCCTGGGGCACAAATTAACTTTATAGCCTCCACTTTATAGCATAGACCATGATTCCTGCCCATTATTTAAAAAGCTAGGAGAGTAATAAAAATATTTTTATTGGGAGGGTGATATAAAACATTCACTTATAATTTTAAAAAATGAAGTAAGCTGAGAAAAGATACCAACACATAAGAATGCAAATAAGAAACCAGAATAAAAATAGACAAGATGAAGCAAAACCAAATTTATAAAAGAGAATTAGATAGACTGCATAAAAAGGCAAAAATAAATAAAAGCAACTGTATAAATTAGTAGGAAAAGGCAAAATAGGTTTTGAATGATTAAACTAAATATTTAAATAAACTAATAATATTTTAATGATATAATCAATACTTTAACAGAATAGAGATTAGGAGAGTATAAACCAAATAGGGGTGTGTGTGTGGGGGTGGGGGGCGGTGTACTGTGTTCGCTATGTTAAGATGATGACACAAATTCAAAACAATCAGAGTTATATCAAACCAAATATATTGTTCTCAAAATTAAAAAGCCACAAAGCTCAGCATTCTATCTCTTTTCTGCCTTTCTGGGCATGATGTTGCTTAATGAGTCCTGTAGACTGACAGCTAGGTAGAACTGGATGGCTGAGAGGAATCCAGGTTTTTCCTCTGTGCCTCCCAGAAGAGTCTCCTGTCACTGTCCCAGCCTCTGAGAGACAACTGTAGCAGGAGAAGCACCCTGCTCCGTGAATATGGGACCAAGAATTCCACCGCTTCAGCCACACTCAGCAGGGACAATCACACTGTGAGGTGTGACCAATTTTACATCTTTTTGACAACAGCAGAAGCCAGTCATGGCAGGATAAAGAAATTCATTTTTCAGATTCCATTTCAACTAATTTGAACAAACATAATATTTTCCACCTGTTCATAGTCAAGGCTGTATTTTTTCCCTCAAATAATGTGGATGCAAAGCCTTTTGAAAATGTTTAGCTGTCATTTATTATTTTTTGTAATGTTCAAATGCTTTAAATTGTTCAAAGCTGAGTTAGTTAGATATGGTTCTTTCAGGTGCACTTTGGAAGTGGAAATTAACATCAAGTAGCTCAATTTTATAATAAATAGAAAAATATAAATGTCATTGATAATAGCTCTAATGCACAATCTTGTGTTAATTTTTAATTTTATTGGAAAATTAACTGCACTTTTATATTCTTCATCTTGAAAATGTCTTATTACATTGCGACTCTAATCCTAGATTATTGTTTTGATTTAATGTTTTTGTTCTGTTGTCATTTTGAATGCTGCTTATTTCTAAGTAAATGAACACAAGGAGAACATTAATTTTCAAAGCACTAATTATATATCACTGTCTTAATGTGTTTTGTTTATCAGACACCTCAACATTCCTTGCGCATCTGAGACATCTCACCCTAAACTGCCTATCTAGATAGCTCTCAGTCTTCCACAGTGTCTGGAGTGTAATCAGTCACTAGGGAGGATGGCTTCCTACCTTCTCATTTTCTTCTAGGTATTGCAATGTTACCAAGCCTTCCTTTAAAAATATTGCAAAGTTTGGTTTGGAAGAAAGTTGTATCACTTTTGGCTGTTACTGGAAAAGTTTGTCATCACCTCAGTAATATTCTTCCTGGTTATTTCATATCTTGGCATTGGTATGCCCTTCAAAAAACATAGTTAAGTAATGGAATTGAACTCTCCCCAGAAATTCCTTAAGAATGCATTTTTGTTCTGAAAACTCTCTCCCTTAGATTTTCTCCTCAGTTCAAAGCCTATTCTTGCAAATATTCTGTCAGAGAATGCACAGAAAATATTTTTCATGGTACAAATGTATTTAAGGACATTCACTGGTGTGACAAAGATATTTAAGAGTCTCACAGAGATCCTAATAGGATAACCCTGTAGAAATTACTGGAGTACACAGTGTTGGAGAAAATTACAGTCAGTCTATCAACAGAATTTATTGGACGTCAGGCCATGAACTAAGTGATGATCTTATTCAGACATGAGAGAAGGTAGAATCATGTAACAGTCACGCACAAGGAATACTTTGGGGGAAAACACAAATTCTTTGTATGGGAGTCAGATTTCCATAACTCGAATTTTTTTCTGAACTTGTAAGATAAAATAAGTTCCGTGATATTTAAAGCCTCTCTAGCAACTCCTGGCATTGAAAGATTCTAAAATGTATTCTAGTACTTCTACAGAAACCACTCTTTCCTAACAAAACTATAATCTTTTAACTAAATGTCTTGGAACAGAGAATGACTATGCAAGATACAAGTCAAATTACAGGGAAAGAAAAAGTGCATTGAGGAAAACAAAATTAAATTTGAAGTTATATAATAATAATCATTTACATAGCATTTACTATGGGTTAGCCACTGTTCTCAGCATCTCATATACTTTAACATATTTAATTCTTCCAAGAAGTTCATGAGCTGGATTTTAATACAGATCTCATTTTTATATGCAGAAAGCCAAACACACACATCAGCTTAAAGTCGCAAAGAAAAATGAATCAAACCTTGAGAGTCTGGTTCCAGAGCTCTGCATATAAGCATTACATTACACTATCTCTTAATGCCCCTGATGGTGTTTCTACATGTTTAAGAGCATAACATTTCAGTCTGATATCTCCAAGTATAACTAAAACAAGTTATTCATTGAATCAACATTGATTGACCAGACATATCAATGAGAATAGATAAAATCAATAAACAGTAGTGGGATGAGGAAAACCACAAGACAGCAAGCACTCATGATGTACTACCAAACAAAAATAGCAATTAAATTCAAAATGCATTTAAACTTATTATTAAAAAGTAAACACTTAAATAGAGCCAGAAAAAAATACCCAAGCAAAATATTAAAATGTAATTCTAAGGGGAATAATATCAGTGGGGGAATAAAACTGACTTTAGCTTTCTGGTGAAGGCCTTGGAGGTCAGGGTCATTATGCTGCATGGAAAAATAATTACTGAAGATGCCAACCAATTTGACTTAGTCTACAGCACATAGATTCAGCATTAGCCAATCATTGCAAATATATGTCTGTTCTAGCAAAGGTATAATTTTGTAGCAGATAAAATGCATTTTAATAAAAGCTTTATTGTATTAAGTTAGAAATTATACTAATATAATAATTCTTATGTTTACTCACTGTATCCCTAAGACCGTTAAAATCACTGCTGTCATTTTCAACTGCGAAGCTGTCATAACTTGCTTTTACTCATATAGAATGAGGTATTTCCACCAACAGTGTAAAAGCGTTCCTATTTCTCCACATCTTCTCCAGCATCTATTGTGTCCTGATTTTTAATGATCGCCATTCTAACTGGCATGAGATGGTATCTCATTGTGGTTTTGATTTGCATTTCTCTAGTGACCAGTAGTGATGAGCTTTTTTTCATATGTTTGTTGGCTGCATAAATGTCTTTTTTTGAGAACTGTCTGTTCATATCCTTTGCTCGCTTTTTGATGGGGTTGTTGTTTTTTTTCTTGTAAATGTGTTTAATTTTTTGTAGATTCTGGATATTAGTCCTTTGTCAGATGGATAGATTGCAAAAATTTTCTCCCATTCTGTAAGTTGCCTGTTCACTCTGATGATAGTTTCTTTTGTTGTGCAGAAGTTCTGTTGTTTAATTAGATCCCACTTGTCAATTTTGGCTTTTGTTGCCACTGCTTTTGGTGTTTTAGTCATGAAGTCTTTGCCCATGCCTATGTCCTGAATAGTATTGCCCAGGTTTTCTTCTAGGATTTTTATGGTTTTAGGTCTTATGTTTAAATCTTTAATAGTTCAACCATTGTGGAAGACAGTGTGGTGACTCCTCAAGGATCTACAACCAGAAATACCCTTTGACCCAGCAATCCCTTGCTGGGTATATACCCAAAGGATTGTAAATCATTCTTCTATAAAGACACATGCACACGTATGTTTATTGTGGCACTATTCACACTAGCAAAGATTTGGAAACAACCCAAATGCCCATCAACGATAGACTGGATAAAGAAAATGTGGCACATATACACCATGGAATACTATCCAGCCATAAAAAAAATGAGGAATTCATGTCCTTTGCAGGGACATGGATGAAGCTGGAAACCATCATTCTCAGCAAACTAACACAAGAACAGAAAACCAAACACCACATGTGCTCACTCATAAGTGGGAGTTGAACAATGAGAACACGTGGACACATCGAGGGGAACATCACACTCCAGGGCCCGTTGGGGAGTGGGGGGCTAGGGGAGGGATAGCATTAGGAGAAATACCTAATGTAGATGATGGGTTGATGGGTGCAGCAAACCACCATGGCACGTGTATACCTATGTAACAAACCTGCACTTGCTGCCCATGTACCCCAGAATTTAAAGTATTAAAAAAAAGTATTTCACTAGACATTGGCTTAATCTGAATGTAGAAATCATATAGTTAAAAAAATCAACACACGAATAAGCTATTTCACTACGTTGGAGATTAACCCTCTTATAATCAATATAGAAGGGAGTTGCTTTGACATTATGAATCCAAAACTCCTAGAAAAAGCTTGACATACACAGTATGTGCTCAACCAATATTTCTTGCATGAATAAGTAAATAAAAGCATCTGTCCAATAAACAGAAAAGCAGACAGAATGTGTTTCCCTTAAATGTGATAACATAGAAACCTGAGTTACTCTACCTCTTATTAAAGTGAAATAAAAATAGAAGAGACTTCTGGTTTCTGGTGCAGCATATAAGGAACTTAGAAGTCAGCATTGTGTCTTAAAAAACAAGTAAAAAGCTAAACAAACTAAAAAATGAACAACTCTTCTTAGATCTGTCAGAGAAGCAAGATCACAAGATCACTCCTCCCAAATTGAAGATATAGGTAGATGGAGAAAATAAAAACTAACTGAAGCAAATGTCTTTTCAGAAACCAGCACTGAGGTAAGAAACATAACTAACAAGTTACTGAAGAATCAATGTGCACAAGGCTGAGAGTAATAAACTCCAGGGATACCTAGTTGTAGGGAACCCCTCATGCTTCTGGGATTTTTCACCTCCAGAAGCTCTACCAGGTCAGCACCATGAATATTGGAGAAAAAAACCCTCCCTGCTTCCAGCAGCGGGAGATAAAAAGTAACCACTTTGAAATACCCCAAAGCATTCTGTTTTTCTCAGAGCCTAACTTACTAGGATGAAATCAGAGCCTAACAAGCCCAAAAGAAGGGAATTTTTAACTCAAGGTGGTTCTAGCCTTCCATGTGGGAAAATGAAATACCCAGCTCCAGCTCCTTCTAAATCTCCTGTTTAATATTAATGTGGGAGGAAACCTGAAAAGCACTTCTGAAGCTCATGGTTCAGTGGCACAGACTCACTAAAAGATGGAGATCTGCTGAGGAGACTCTTGAAAGCCTTTTCAGTCCCCACACCTTACACCATAATACTAAAGGCCTATTTAATGCAGTTTATTTTACTCGATGTATTATGTGGACCTCTCAACAAAAATTTACAAGGCATACTAATGGGCAAAAATCACAGTGTGAAGAAATCAAATGAGCATCAGAACCAGAGTCAAATATAAAAGTAATGCTAGACTTCTAAATTCAAGATTTTAAAAAAATCTATGATCCAAATAGTAAGGGCTTTAATGAAGGAAGTAGATAACATGCAAGAAGGGATATATAATGTAAGCAGAGAGATAGAAATTCTAAGAGAGACAAAAATAGAAGCAATAGAAATTTTGACAAATTGAAAACAAAGACAAGAAAAAGACTGACAAAAAAAAAACTAGAAAAGAATATTTAAGCACTGTGGGACAAGTGCAAGAGATACAAATATGAATAACTGGAATATTAGAGAAGAAGAAACAAAGCAGCAGGATAAATATTTAAAACAATAATGATTGTGAATTGCAAATTAATTCAGACACCAAATTATAGAAATAGGAAGCTTATAGAACACCAAGACAGACAAATGCTTCACCCCCCCAAAAAACCTTAGTTCTGTCATATTCCAGCTTCAGAAAATTAAAGACAGAGAAAGACAGTAGAGGGAAAATAAAACACTTTACCTATAGAGGAGCAAAGAATTAGGTGAAACCTCCCCAAGAACCATGCAAGCAAGCAGAGAGTAGAGTAAAATATTCAAACAGTGTTTTAGATATTTTAGATAGAACAATATTTCAAGTGTTAAGAGAAAAAAAATACAAACCTAGAATTCTGTGCCCTGTGAAATTATCCTTGAAAGGAAGGAAAAATAAGGGCTTTCTCAGTCAAACAAAAATTGAGAGAATTGGTTGCAATTAATAAAAGAGAAACTAGATAAAGGAAGAATGTCAGAGAATGAATAAAGGTAAAACAAAAACTTTTATTTTTTCTTATTCTTAATTAATTTAATAGATAAGAGTTTGTTCAAATAATAATGGCAGCAAAGTATTTAATTATGCATACTTAGGTGAATATATATACATAAGCATATATATGTAAATATGCATGAGCTTATGAATAAGTGAAACAAATGACAGCAATGACACATAAGACAGGAGGAAAGAATGATGATTATTTTGTTTTTATACTACTACTGTAAATGGTATTGTGTCATTTGAAAGTGGACTTAGATTCATTGTAAATGTATATTACAAACTCTAAAACAAGCACTAAAGAAATAAAATTTTTAAAAGATCTATACTTGATAACTAAGAAAACAAAAAGTAGAATCATTTAAAATGCTCAATTAAAAACACAGGAGGCAAAAAAAAAAGTACAGTAGACAAATATAGAAAGATAGAACAATGGCAACAAATACAAAACACTAACAAATAAGATAAATATAAATCCAACTATATCAATGATCACTGTAAATTTCAATGGTCTAAACCCACCAATTAAAAGACAATGATTGGCCAGGTGTGGTGGCTTATGCCTGTAATCCCAACACTTTGGGAGGCCAAGAAGGGTAGATCACCTGAGGTCAGGAATTCGAGACCAACCTGGCGAACATGGTGAAACCCCGTCTCTACTATAATAAAAAATTAGCTGGGTGTAGTGGCATGCACCTGTAATCCCAGCTACTTGGAAGCTCAGGCAGGGGAATTGCTTGAGCCCGGGAGACAGAGGTTGCACTGAGCCAAGATTCCACCACTGTACTCCAGCCTGGGCAACAGAGTGAGACTCCATCTCCAAAAAAAAAAAAAGACAATGATTGTTAGAGTGAATTGAAAAACAAGATCCAACTGTGTGTTTTCTACAACTTTTTTCCTTTTTTTTAATACTTTAAGTTCTAGGGTACATGTGCACAACATGTAGGTTCATTATATATATATACATGTGCCATGTTGGTGTGCTGCACCCATTAACTCATCATTTACATTAGGTATATCTCCTGATGCTATCCCTCCCTCTTCCCCCCTTCCCACAATAGGACCCAGTGTGTGATGCTCCCCTTCTGTGTCCAAGTGATCTCATTGCTCAATTCCCAGCTATGAGTGAGAACACGTGGTATTTGGTTTTCTGTTCTTGCAATAGTTTGCTGAGAATCATGGTTTCCAGCTGCATCCATGTCCCTACAAAGGACACAAACTCATCCTTTTTTATGGCTGCATAGTATTCCATGGTGTATATGTGCCACATTTTCTTAATCCAGTCTGTCACTGATGGACATTTGGGTTGATTCCAAGTCTTTACTATTGTGAATAGTGCCGCAATAAACATGTGTGTGCATGTGTCTTTATAGCAGCGTGACTTATAATCCTTTGGGTATATCCCCAGTAATGAGATGGCTGGGTCAAATGGTATTTCTAGTCCTAGATCCTTGAAGAATTGCCACACTGTTTTCCACAATGGTTGAACTAGTTTACAGTCCCACCAACAGTGTAAAAGTGTTCCTATTTCTCCACATCCCCTCCATCACCTGTTGTTTCCTGATTTTTTAATGATTGCCATTCTAACTGGTGTGAGATGGTATCTCATTGTGGTTTTGATTTGCATTTCTCTGATGGTGAGTGATGATGAACATTTTTTCATGTGTCTGCTGGCTGTATGAATGTCTTCTTTTGAGAAGTGTCTATTCATATCCTTTGCCCACTTTTTGATGGAGTTGTTTGTTTTTTTCTTGTAAATTTGATTGAGTTCTTTATAGGTTCTGGATATTAGCCCTTTGTCAGATGAGTAGAGTGTGAAAATTTTCTCCCATTCTATAGGTTGCCTGTTCACTCTGATGCTAGTTTCTTTTGCTGTGCAGAAGCTCTTTAGTTTAATTAGATCCTAATTGTCAATTTTGGCTTTTGTTGCCATTGCTTTTGGTGTTTTAGACATGAAGTCCTTGCCCATGCCTATGTCCTGAATGGTATTCCCTAGGTTTTCTTCTATGATTTTTATGTTATTAGGTCTAACATTTAAGTCTCTAATCCATCTTGAATTGATTTTCATATAAGGAGTAAGGAAAGGATTCTGTTTCAGCTTTTTACTTACGGCAAGCCAATTTTCCCAGCACCATTTATTAAATAGGGAATCCTTTCCCCATTTCTTGTTTTTCTCAGGTTTGTCAAAGATAGATGGCTGTAGATGTGTGGTATTATTTCTGAGGGCTCTGTTCTGTTCCATTGGTCTATATCTCTATTTTGGTACCAGTACCATGCTGTTTTGGTTACTGTAGCCTTGTAGTATAGTTTGAAGTCAGGTAGTGTGATGCCTCCAGCTTTGTTCTTTTGGCTTAGGATTGTCTTGGCAATGCAGGGTCTTTTTTGGTTCCATATGAACTTTAAAGCAGTTTTTTCCAATTCTGTGAAGAAAGTCATTGGTAGCTTAATGGGGATGGCATTGAATCTATAAATTACCTTGGGCAGTATGGCCATTTTCACTATATTGATTCTTCCTATCCATGAGCATGGTATGTTCTTCCATTTGTTTGTATCCTCTTTTATTTCACTGAGCAGTGGTTTGTAGTTCTCCTTGAAGAGGTCCTTTACATCCCTTGTAAGTTGGATTCCTAGGTATTTTATTCTCTTTGAAGCTATTGTGAATGGGAGTTCATTCATGATTTGGCGCTCTGTTTGTCCGTTACTGGTGTTTAAGAATGCTTGTGATTTTTGCACACTGATTTTGTATCCTGAGACTTTGCTGAAGTTGGTTATCAGCTTAAGGAGACTTTGGGCTGAGAAGATGGGGTTTTCTAAATATACAATCATGTCATCTGCAAACAGGGACAATTTGACTTCTTCTTTTCCTAACTGAATACCCTTTATATCTTTCTCTTGCCTGATTGCCCTAGCCAGAACTTCCAACCCTATGTTGAATAGGAGTAGTGAGAGAGGGCATCCCTGTCTTATGCCAGTTTTCAAAGGGAATGCTTCCAGTTTTTGCCCATTCAGTGTGATATTGGCTGTGGATTTGTCATAAATAGCTCTTACAAAGAGACTTAGACTCCCATACAATAATAATGGGAGAATTTAGCACCCCACTATCAATATTAGACAGATCAACAAGACAGAAAGTTAACAAGGATATCCAGGAATTGAACTCAACCCTGCACCAAGCAGACCTAATAGACATCTACAGAACTCTCCACCCCAAATCAAAAGAATATATATTCTTCTCAGAACCACATTGCACTTATTCCAAAATTGACCACATAGTTGGAAGTAAAGCACTCCTCAGCAAATGTAAAAGAACAGAAATGATAACAAACTGTCTCTCAGACCACCGTGCAATTGAACTAGAACTCAGGACTAAGAAACTCAATCAAAACTGCTCAACTACATGGAAACTGAACAACCTGCTCCTGAATGACTACTGGGTACATAACGAAATGAAGGCAGAAATAAAGATGTTCTTTGAAACCAATGAGAACAAAGATACAACATACCAGAATCTCTGGGACACATTTAAAGCAGTGTGTAGCGGGAAATTTATAGCTCTAAATGCCCACGAGAGAAAGCAGGAAAGATCTAAAATTGACACCCTAACATCACAACTAAAAGAACTAGAGAAGCAAGAGCAAACACATTCAAAAGCTAGCAGAAGGCAAGAAATAACTAAGATGGAGAGCAGAACTGAAGGAGATAGAGACACAAAAAACCCTCCAAAAAATCAATGGATCCAGGAGCTAGTTTTTTGAAAAGATCAACAAAATTGATAGACCTCTAGCAAGACTAATAAATAAGAAAAGAGAGAAGAATCAAATAGATGCAATAAAAAATGATAAAGGGGATATCACCACCGACCCCACAGAAATACAAACTATCATCAGAGAATACTATAAGCACCTCTATGCAAATAAACTAGAACATCTAGAAGAAATGTATAATTTCCTGGACACTTACACTCTTCCAAGACTAAACCAGGAAGAAGTTTAAGCCCTGAATAGACCAATAGCAGGCTCTGAAACTGAGGCAATAATTAATAGCCTACCAACCAAAAAAAGTCCAGGACCAGATGGATTCACAGCCGAATTCTACCAGTGGTACAAGGAGGAGTTGGTACCATTCCTTCCGAAACTATTCCAATCAATAGAAAAAGAGGGAATCCTCCCTAACTCATTTTACAAGGCCAAAATTTTACATTTTACAATACCATTTTGGTATCATCCTGATACCAAAGCCTGACAGAGATACAACCAAAAAAGAAAATTTTAGACCAATATCCCTGATGAACATCGATGCAAAAATCCTCAATAAAATACTGGCAAACTGAATCCAGCAGCACATCAAAAAGCTTATCCACCATGATCAAGGGGCTTCATCCCTGGGATGCAAGGTTGGTTCAACATACGCAAATCAATAAATGTAATCCAGCATATAAACAGAACCAAAGACAAAAACCACATGATTATCTCAATAGATGCAGAAAAGGCCTTTGAGAAAATTCAACAGCCCTTCTTGTTAAAAACTCTCAATAAATTCTACAACTTTAAGTATTAAAATAAATATAAATTAAAAGTAAATGGAAGGTGAAAAACATACCACGCTACTACTAATCAACAGAAAACATAGTTATTATGTTTTAATTTATCAAACTATATTAATATATGTTATTAATTTTAGACAGCTCAGACTACAAGCAAAGTTATAAGGGACAAACTGAACATTATATAATGATAAAAGGTCAATGTTTCTAGAAGAGTGTCAAAACTATGTGAAGCAAAACTAATAGAACTGAAAGAAGAAAAAACAAATGTGTTATTATACTTGGAGACTTTAACATTCTTTATTAATTTAATTGAATTTAGTAACTATTAATTTAATTGACAGATCTAGTAGGCAGAAAATCAGTAAGGACCTATTTGACCTCAACAGCATCATCAATCAATCAACATCTGTAGATAACTTCATCCAACAGTAGCAGATTATGTATTTTTCTAAAGTTCACATGGAATATTCAATAAGATACACCACCGTCTGGGTCACTAAAAGCAATTTAAGAAGTTTTAAACAATACAACTATAAATTGTCATCTGCCCTCAGACCACAATGGAATCAAAGTAGAAAACAATAACAGAAAGATAGCTGGGAAATACATGCAGAATCCCATGTATTTACCAAAATACATACAGATTTTAAAAACCTTCCAAATAAAACAGCAATCAAAGAAGAAATCTAAAGAGTAGTGAAAAAATATTTTGAACTAAATTAAAATGATAATATAGCTTACCAAAATTTGTGGGACAGAGTGAAAGCTGTGCTTGCAGGGAAATTTACAGCACCAAATGCACATAATAGAAAAGAAGAAACATCTAGAAATCAATAATCTAAAAAGAGACAAAAGAGGACATTATATAATGACAGTGGGGTCGATTTAGTAAGAGGATATAACAGTTGTAAATATGTATACACCCCACACTGCAGCACCCAGATATATAAAGCAAATATTATTAGAACTAAACAGAGAGACGGACCCCAATAAAATAATAGCTGGGAGCTCCAACACACCACTTATAGCATTTAACAAATCATCAAGACAGAAAACCAACAAGGCAACATTGAACTTAATCTGCATTCTAAACCAAATGGACCTAAATAGACATTTAGAGAACATTTCATTCAGTAGTGGAGAATAAACATTCTTCTCCTCAGTACACAGATCATTCTGAAAGATAGACCATATGTTAGGTCACAAAACAAGTCTTGAAATAGTCAAAAAAAAAATGAAGTCATATCAAATATCTTCTCTGAATACAATGGAATAAAACTGGAAATCAACAAAAAGGGGAACTTTGAAACTATACAAACACATGGAAACTAAAGAATATTATCTTCAATGACTAGTGGTTCAATAAAGAAATTAAGATGAAAAGTTAAAAACTTCTTGAAACAAATGGAAATAGAAATACAACATAATAACACCCATGGAATACAGCAAAAGCAGGACTAAGAGGAAAGCTTATAACAAAAGTGACTATATCAAAAAAGTAGAAAAATTTTAAATAAACAACCTAAAGATGGATCTTAAAGAAGTAAAAAAGAGCAAACCAAACCCCGAATTAGTCAAAGCAAAGAAATAATAAAGATCAGAGCAGAAATAAATGAAATTAAAATAAAAAACATAAAGGATCAATGAAATAAAAATTTGCTTATTTGAAAAGATAAAATTGACAATATTTAGCCAGACTAAGAAAAAAAGAGAAGACCCAAATACATAAAATGGGAGATAAAAAAAGAGACATCACAACTGAAACCACAGAAATTCCAAGGATCGTTAGAGGCTACTATGAGCAACCATATACCCAATAAATTGGAAAACTTAGGAGAAACTGATAAATTCCTAGACATGTACAACCTATGAAGATTAAACCATGAAGAAATCCAAAATCTGAACAGACCAATAACAAGTAATGAGGTTGAAGCCATAATAAAAAGTCTCTCAGCAAAGAAAACCCAGGACTTCATGGCTTCACTGCTGAATTTCACCAAACACTTAAAGAAAAACCAATACCAATCCTACTCAAGCTATTCTGAAAAGTAGAGGAAGAGGAATACTTCCAAACTCATTCTACAAGGCCAGTAATAACCACATAAAAAAGAAACAGACAAAGATATATCAAAAAATTAAACTATAAGCTAATATCTCTATTGAACATTGATGCAAAAATCCCCAACAAAATACTAAAAAAGTGAAATTAGCAACACATTAAAAAGGTCATTCATCCTGATCAAGTGGGATTTATTTCAGAAATGCGAGGGTGGTTTGAAATATGCAAATCAATCAATGTGATACATTATATGAACAGAATGAAGTACAAAACCAATATGATCATTTCAATTGATGCTGAAAAAACATTTGATAAAATTCAACATCACTCCATGATTAAGAAAAAAAACCTCAAAAACCTGAGTATAGAAGGAACATACCTCAACACAGTAAAAGCTATATATAACACACCCACAGCTAGAATCATACTGAATGGGGAAAAATTGAAAGTCTTTTCTCTAAGATCTGGAACAAGACAAGGATGCTAACTTTCACCATTGTTATTCTAGATAGTACTGGCAGTCCTAGATAGAGCAATCAGACAAAATAACAAAATAAAGGGCAACCAAATTGGAATAGAAAAAGTCAGTTTCTTATAGTCAAATCTTATATTTGGAAAAACCTAGACTCCACCAACTATTAAAACTGATTTTTTTAAAAGTCGGTAAAGTTGTGGAAACAACATCAACACACAAAAATCAGTAGCATTTCTGTATGCCAACAGGAAACAATCTGAAAAAGAAATTAAAAAGTAGTTCCATGTACAATAGCTACAGATAAAATTAAATGTCTAGGAATTAACTTCACCAAAGAATTGAAAGGTCTCTAAAATGGAAACTACAAAACATTGAAGCAAGAAATTGAACAGGACATAAAAAGGAAAGATATTCTTCTTCATGAATTGGAAGAATCAATATTGCTAAATGTTCATACTTCCTAAAGCAATCTACAGATTCAATGCAATCTCTATCAAAATGCCAATTGCATTATTCACAGATTCCCATTTTCACAGGAACTAAAAATCCTAAAATTTATATGGAACCACAAAAGACCCAGGACAAGGGCAGCCTGAGCAAAAATAACAAAACTAAAGGAGTGACATTACCTGACTTTAAACTATATTACAGAGATATAGTAAAAAGAAAAGCATTGTACTGGCATAAAAACAGACACACAGACGAATGGAACAGAATGGAGAACACAGAAATAAATCCATACATCTACAGTAAATTCATTTCAACAAGTGTCAAGAATAGACATTGGGGAAAAGACAGTCTCTTCAATAAATGGTGCTAGGAAACTGGTACAAATGCAGAAGAATGAAACTAGACCCCTATTTCCCACCATGAACAAAAATCAAAACAAAATGGATTAAAGACCTAAATATAAGACCTGAAATGATAAATGATAAAAATACTACAAGAAAACATAGGGGAAGCTCTCTAAGACATTGGTCTAGGCAACGTTTTTCTGAGTATTAGTACACCACAATCACAGGCAACCAAAGCAAAAATAGACACATCAAGTTAAAAAGCTTCTGCTTTTTAACAATCAACAAATTCAATAGGAAAATACTTTAATAATTTGATTAAAAATGAGCGAAAGATCTGAACAGACATTTCTCAAAAGAAGACATACAAATGGCAAACAGATGTATTAAAAGATGCTCAACATCATTGATCATCAGAGAAATGCAATCAAAAGTATAACGACATATTATCTCACTCCAGCTTAAGTGGTTTTTATCCTAAAGACAGGCAATAACAAATTTTGGTGAGGATGTGGAGAAAAGGGAATTCCCAAACACTGTTGAGGCGAATGTAAATTAGTACACCCACTATGGAGTACAGCATGGAGGTTCTTCAAAAAGCTTAAAATAGAACTACCATATGATCCATCAATCCCACTGCTAGGTATATACCGAAAAGAAAGGAAATCAGTATATAGAAGAGATATCTGCACTTCCATGTTCATTATCAAATTACTCACAATAGCCAATATTTGGAAATAACAAATGACAAATGTCACTTCTCACTTATTTGTGGGAGCTAGAAAAACTAAAACAATTGAACTCATGCAGATAGAAAGTTTTATGATGGTTACCAGAGGCTGGGAAGGGTAGTGGAGTCAGAGGTGGGGTGGAGAGTGAAGATGGTTAATGGGAACAAAAATGTAGTTAGATGGAATGAGTAAGATCTAGTATTTGATAGCACTACAGGGTGACTACAGTCAACAATAATTTATTATATATTTTTAAATAACTAAAAGAGTATAATTGGATTGTTTGTAACACAGAGAAAGGATAAATGCTTGAGGCAATAGATACCCAATTTACCATGACGTGATTATCACACGTTGTGTGACAAGTAATTGCATGGTTTGGAGCAATTTTCTTAGTCTTCATTTCTAATTTTATTGTGCTGTGGTTTGAAAGAGTGGTCGTTATGATCTCAGTTCTTTTGCACTTGCCAAATATTGTTTCATGTCCAATTATGTGGTCAGTTTTAGAGTATATGCCATGCGGTGGTGAGAAGAATGTATATTCTGTTGCTTTGGGGTAGAGTTCTGTAGATGTCTCTCAGGTTCATTTGATCCAGTGCTGAGTTCAGGTTGTGAAAATCTTTGTTGATTTTCTGCCTTGATGATCTGCCTAATCATGTCAGTGGGGTGTTGAAGTCTCCCACTATTATTGTGTGTGAGTCTAAGCTTCTTTAAAGGTCTCTAAGAGCTTGGTTTACAAATCCGGGTGCTCCTGTGTTGGGTGCATATATATTCAGAATAGTTAGGTCTTCTTGTTTAATTGAACCTGTTACCATTATGTAATGCCTTTCTTTGTCTTTTTTGGTCTTTGTTGGTTGAAAGTCTACTTTCTCTGAAATTAAGATCACAACCCCTGCTTTTGTCTGCTTTCCATTTTCCTGGTAGATTTTTTCCATTCCTTTATTTTGAGCTTATGGGTGTCACTGCTTGTGAGATGGGTCTCTTAAAGACAGTATAACAGTGAATTTTGGTTTCTCATCCAGTTTGCCACTCTGTGTCTTTTAATTGGGACATTTGGCCCATTTACATTCAATGTTATTATCAGTATGTGTAGATGTGGTCCTGTTATCTTAATGCTAGCTGGTTGTTATGCAGACTTGTTTGTGTGGTTGCTTTATAGTGTCACTGGTCTGTGTACATAAGTGTGTTTTTGTAGTGGCTGGTAACAGTCTTTCCTTTCCATATTTAGTGCTTACTTCAGGACTTCTTGTGAGGCAGGTCTGGTGGTAACAAATTTCCTCAGCATTTGCTTGTGTGAAAAGAGTATTATTTCTCCTTCACTTATAAAGTTCAGTTTGGCCAGATATGAAATTCTTGGTTGAAATTTCTTTACCTTAAGAATATTCAATATTGGCCCAAAATCTCTTCTGGCTCATAGGATTTCTGCTGAGACATCTGCTGTTAGTCTGATGAGCTTCCCTTCTTAGGTGACATGACCTTTCTCTCTAGCTACTTTTAACATTTTTTCTTTCATAGGCTAATACCTAGGTGGTGAAATAATCTGTCCAATAATCTCCCATGACATAAATTTACCTATATAACAAACCTGCATATGTACCCCAGAACTTAAAAGTTTAAAACATTATTTAAAAATTAGGAAATTTTAAAAAAAAATTAAATAAATAAATAATCTAAGCTTCCATCTTAGGTAACTAGAAATAAAATAACAAATTAGATCCAAAGTTAGCCAAAGAAAATTAGCAATAAAAATTAGAGCAGAACTCAATGAAACTGAAAACAGGAAATCAATAGAGAAAAATCAACAAAATCAAAAGCTGTTACTTTGAAAACATTAGTAAAACTTATAACATTTTTTCTGGGCTTATAAAGAAAGAAGGAAAAGACACAAGATGCTAATGTCAGAAATGAAAGAGGGGAAATACTATAAACTTTAAAATCCTATGTACATTAATATTATAATAAACAATATTATGAATAATTCTATACCTGCAAATTTGATAGATGAAGTAGACAAAAGCCTTAAAAGAATGACCAAACACTCATAAAAGAAGAAATAGGCAATCTGAATAGTCCTATATCTATTCTAGACATTAAACAAATAATTAATAACCTTCCAAAACAGAAAGCAGAATGCTCAAAGAGGTTTACTGGAGAATTCTACCAAACACTTCAGAAGAAATTGTACTATTCTCTAAAATCTCTTTCAGAGTATAGAAGCAGTGGGACTAATTCCTAACTCATTTTATGAGGACAGCCTTACCTAATACGAAAACTAAACAAAGATATTACAGGAAGAGAAAACTACATACCAATATATTTTATGAACATAGAAGTAAAAATTCTAAATAAAATATTAGCAGATTGAATCCAACAATGTATAGAAACAATTATCGTTGTGCACCACATAATGACATTTCAGTCACTGATGGATGATATAATATTATAATATCACATCTTTACTGCACTTTTCTATGTTTAGATACACAGATACTTATTGCATTGTAATTTCCTACAGTATCTGGGAAAGTAACATGCTGTAATGGGTTCGTAGCCTAGGAAAAATAGGCTATATTATATATCATAGGTGTAGTAAGCTGTACCATCTAAGTTTATTTAAGTACACTCTATGAGGTTTGTAAAATGGTGAAATCTCCTAATGATGCATGTCTTAGAACATGTTTCCATCATTAAGTGATGCATAACCATATACACCACGACCAAGTGGGTTTTATCCCAAGTATGCAGGGCTGATTCAACTTTTAAAAATTAATTATTATAATCAACAGTCTAAAAAATTGCATGATTGTATCAGTAGATGAAGAAAAAGTATTTGACAAAATCCAACACCCATTCTTGATAAAAACTCCCACCCATTCATGATAAAAACTAATAATAGAAAAGAACATCCTCAACTTAATAAAGAACATCCACAGAAACCTACAGCTAATATATTTAATGGTGAGAAAATTAAAGCCTTCTCTCTAAGATCAAGAACAAGGCAAGACTGTTGCCTCTCACTACTGCTTTTCAACATCATACTGAAAGTACTAACTAATGCAGTATAACAAACCAAAAAGGAAATTAAAAGTATAGAGATTGGGAAAGAAGCAATAAAACTGTCTTTGTTTACAAATGACTTGGTTGTCTACACAGAGAATCCAAAAAAACTGCCTCACCACCCCCACAAAAAAGCCTCCCAAATCTAATAAGCAACTGTAGAAAGGTTGCAGGATACAGAGTTTATATGCCAAAGTCAGATACTTTCCTGCATAACATTAAACAAGTCAAATTTCAAATTAAAAACAAATTATTATTTACATTAGCACCCCAAAAATTAAATACTTAGGTATAAAACTAACACAATGTTACAAGATCTATATGAGAAAACCTACAAAACACTGATGAAACATATCAAATCAAATAAGATTTAAATGGCAAAGAGCATAGATAAAAATTTCAATATTATCAAGATGTCAGTTCTTCCAACTTGATCTATAAATTTAATGTAATTCCCATCACAATCCAACCAAGTTACTTTGTGGATACTGACAAACAGTGTATATGAAGAAACAAACCCAGAATAGTCACATAATATTAAAGCAGAAGAACAAAGTTGGAGGACAAACACTACCTGATCTCAAGGCTTACTATAAAGCGACAGTAATCAAGACACTGTGGTATTGGTGAAAGAAATAGGCAAATCAATGGAACAGACCCAAATCCCAAAAATAGACCCTCATAAATATACCCAATTTATCTTTGACAAAAAAAAAGCAAAGAAAATACAATTGAGTAAAGATTGTCTTTTCAACAAATGGTAGTAGAACAACTAGACGTGCACACGCAAAAAAATAAATTTAGATACCAACATACATCCTTCACAAAAATTAAATCAAAATGAATCCTATACCCAAATGTAAATATATATATATCTTCCAGGATATATTAGAAGGATATATATTCCTTCCATATATATTCTATATGGAACTCCAGGATATATATTCCATATGGAATTCCAGGATATATACAGAAGATAACATAGGAGAAAATCTAGATGACCTTGGGTGTAACAATGACTTTTTAGATATAACACAAGAAACACTATCCATGAAAGAAATAATTGATAAACTGAACTTCATTAAAATTAAAAATTTCTGCCCAGTGAAAGACAATATAAAGAGGATGGAAAGACAAACCACAGATTGGGAGAAAATATTTGCGAAACACACATCTGAATAAGAACTGTTATCCAAAATATACAAAGAACTCTTAAAACTCAACAATAAGTAAACACACAACCTGACTTGAAAATGGGTTAAAGACTTAAACAGACAAACCAACAACATTATACAGATGGCAAATAAGCATATTAAAAGATGTTCTGCATCATATGTCATCAGAGAAAAGCAAATTAAAACAACAATGAGATACCATTACTTGCGTATTAGAATGGCCATAATTCAAAATACAACAAGAAACACTGATGAGGATGTGGAGCAACAGAAACTTTTATTCATTGTTGGTAGGAATGCAAAATAGTACAGTTACTTGGAAGACACTTTACAGTTTCTTACAAAACTAAACATATTCATACCATATTTTTTTAGCAATTGCACATTTGGTATTTATCCAGATGAGTTGAAAACCTATCCAAACAAAAACACACACATGGATATTTATAGCAACTTTATTTACAATTATCAAAACTTGGAAGCAACAAAGATGTCCCTCAGGAGATGAATGGATTAATAAACTACAGTACTTCCAGACAAGAGAATATTATTCAGTGTTAAAAAGAAATAAACTATCAAGCCATGAAAAGGCCTGGAGGAAACTTAAATACATATTGCTAAGTAAAATAAATCAGTCTGAAAAGAAGGTAACATTAAAGAGAAGGCAGAAAAATAAATAGGATGAGGAAGGAGACCCATATGCCTGCATTTGAAAATTAATTTTAAAGTAGTAAGACAATCAACTAAAATGATAGGATGAATCTCAAACTCTACAAATCGGAGATTAGATTTAGTGTGGTAAGAATTAAGGAGATGTTATCAACTATAGGGCTGATATTGACATTTTTAAAAACTTGTCTATTAGAATTCTTTACCAAGGAAAAATATTTGTTAAAACAAAGGTAAATAAAGACTTACTCAGATATACAAAATCTGAAATCATCACTAGCAGACTACTTATTACAATAAAAAAAATTTAAGGAAGTTTATCAGCAGAAAAAAATGATAC
This sequence comes from Macaca thibetana thibetana, assembly GCF_024542745.1. NCBI lineage: Eukaryota > Metazoa > Chordata > Mammalia > Primates > Cercopithecidae > Macaca > Macaca thibetana. The sequence continues at coordinate 57,570,253 of NC_065579.1, forward strand.
CAGATGAAAATGGGCATCTATTTAAAGGAATAAAAAGCACTGGAAATGGTAACTATATAAGTAATTAGAAAAGCGTTTGTATTAGTCTGTTCTCACACTGCTATAAAGAAATATCTGAGACTGGGTAATTTATAAAGAAAAGAGATTTAATCAGCTTGTGGTTCTGTAGGCTCCCTATAGGAAGCATGACTGGGGAGGCCTCAGGAAACTTCCAATCATGGTGGAAAGTGAAGGGGAAGCAAGCATGCCTTCACATTGCCAGAGCAGGAGGAAGAGAGCAAGGTGGGAGGTGCCACACATTTTTTTTTTTTTTTTTTTTGAGACGGAGTCTCGCTCTGTCGCCCAGGCTGGAGTGCAGTGGCTGGATCTCAGCTCACTGCAAGCTCCGCCTCCCGGGTTCACGCCATTCTCCTGCCTCAGCCTCCCGAGTAGCTGGGACTACAGGCGCCTGCCACCTCGCCCGGCTAAGTTTTTGTATTTTTAGAGATGGGGTTTCACCGTGTTAGCCAGGATGGTCTCGATCTCCTGACCTCGTGATCCGCCCGTCTCAGCCTCCCAAAGTGCTGGGATTACAGGCTTGAGCCACCGCGCCCGGCCTGAGGTGCCACACATTTTTAAACAGCCAGATCTCATGGGCATTCACTCACTATCATGACAACAACACCTAGGGGGAAATCTGCCCCACTTGATTCAGTCACCTCCTACCAGGCTCCACCTCCAACAACAGAGATAACAATTTGACATGATATTTTGGGAGGACACAGATCCAAACCATATTATTCTGCTAAAACCCTCCCAAATCTCATGTCCTCACATTTCAAAACACAATCATGCTTTCCCAGCAGTCTTCCAAAGTATCAACTCATTCTAGTATTAACTCAAAAGTCCAAAGTCAAATCTCATCTGAGACAAGGCTAGTACCTCCCACCTATGAGCCTGTAAAATCAAAAACAAGCTAGTTGCTTTCAAGTTACAAAAGGGGGTATAGGCACTGGGTAAATATTCATTTTCTAAAATGGATAAATCAGCCAAAAGAAAGGAGCAACAGGCTCTGTGCAAGTCCAAAACCCAGCAGGAAAGTCATTAAATCTTAACGCTCCAAAATAATCTCCTTTGACTCCATGTCCCAGATTCAGGGCAAGCTGATGCAAGGGGTGGACTCCCAAGGCCTTGGGCAGCTCTACACCATTGGCTCTGCAGGGCTGAGCCCTCACATCTGCTCTCAAGGGCTGGCATTGAGTGCCTGGGGCTTTTCCAGGCACTTGGGGCAAGCTGTAGGTGGATCTAGCATTCTGGGGTCTGAAAAAATGGTGATCCTCTTCTCACAGCTCTACTAGGCAGTGCCCAGTGGGGACTCTGTGTAGGGGCTCCAACCACATATTTCCCCTCTGCACTGCCCCAGTAGAGGTTCTTCATGAGGGCTCTGCCTTCGCAGCAGACTTCTGCCTGGACATTCAGGCTTTTTCACACATCTTCTGAAATATAGGCAGGGGCTACCAAGCCTCAACTCTTGCACTCTGCACACCTGCAGGCTCAACACCATGTGAAAGCTACCAAGGCTTATGGCTTCCACCCTCTGAAGCAGTGGCCCAAATACCTGGGTCCCTTTGATCCATGGCTGGAGCCCCCAGGGATGCAGGGAGCAGCATCTCAAGGTTGTGCAGAGCAGTAGGGTCCTGGGCCTGCCCTACGAAACTATTTTGCCCTCCTATCTGTGATGAGAGGGGCTCCCATGAAAGTCTCTGAAATACCTTCAGGGTCTTTTTTCCATTGTCTTGGCTGTGAGTACTTGCCTTCCTTTTAGTTATGCAAATTTATGCATCTGGCTTGAATTCCTCCCCCAGAAAATGGGATTTTTCTTTTCTACCATATGGCTAGGCTGTAAATTTTCCAAATTTTTATGCTGTGCCTCCTTTTCAAATATAAGTTTCAGTTTCAGATAATTTCTTTGCTTATGCATATGTGCATAGACTTTTAGAAGTAGCCAGGCTACATCTTGAATGTTTTACTTCTTAGAAATTTCTTCTGCCAGGTACCCTAAACAATCTCTCTCAAGTTGAAAATTTCATAGATCCCTAGAACAGGGATAAAGTGTAGCAAGAGTGACCATTACTCCAGATCCCAATAAGCCACCTTTACTTATTAAAGTGACCTTTACTCCAATTCCTCATTTCCATCTGAGACCTCCTCAGCCTGGACTTCACTGTCCCTATTACTATCAGTAGTTTGATCACAACCATTCAAGTCTCTAGGAAGTTCCAAACATTCCCTCATCTATCTGTGTTCTTCTGAGCCCTCCAAACTATTCCAACCTCTACTCATTACCCAGTTCCAAAGCTGCTTCCACATTTTCAGGTGTCTTTGTAGCACCTCTTGGTACCAACTTTCTGTATTAGTTTGTTCTCGCCACTGCTATAAAGAAATACCTAATTTATCATGAAAAGAGATTTAATTGGCTCACAGTTCTGCAGGCTGTACAGGAAGCAAGGCTAAGGACACCTCAGGAAGCTTACAATCATGGTAGAAAGCGAAGGGGAAGCAGGCATATCTTCACATGGCCAGAGCCAAAGGAAAAGAGCAAGGAGGTAGGTGCCACACACTTTTAAACAACCAAATTTCGCTAACACTCACTCATTATCACAAGAGCTGCACCGAGGGGGAAATCTGCTTTCATGATTCAAGCCTCTCCCACCAGGCCCAACATTCAACACTGGGGATTACAATTTGACATGCGATTTGGTCAGGGATATAGACCCAAACTATATCCAATTTCTTATTTTTTAAATGTCTTTTAAAAACTGTTAAAAGAAAAAAAAAAAAAAACAGTGTATCATAGGATCTTAGGATCTATAATATATGTAAAAGTAAAATATATGACAATAATATTACAAACGCCAGGAGGGGAGATATGAAAGTATACTGACATGAAGTTCTTATTATATAGATGCTGTGGTATACAGATAAGAAAAACTGTGATAAGTTAAAAATTTATGCTTCAAAGTGTACATAACACATACACATAACACTTAAACACATACACACAACAAAGAGTTATAATTAATAAACCAAAAAAGTAAATAAGATGAAGTAATTTTTAAAAAATCAAAAAGAAGCCAGAAAATACAGTAAAGGGGAACTAAGAGCACATGGAAAAATTGAAAACAAATAAGAATATGATAGGCCTACATTCACCTGTATCAGTAATTTCATTAATTATTAATTAAGCACTCCAATTAAAAGGCAGAAGTTGTATTGAAAACAAACAAAAAAATTCTACCAACAAGAAACCCACCTTAAATATAAAAACACAAATAGCCTACATGTTAAAGGATGGAAAAAGATATATCATGATACCATTAATCACTCGTATTAATATTAGATAATACAGATTTTAGAGCAAAGAACATTACCAGGGATAAAAAGGGCCATTTTATAATGATAAAAGATTCCATTCATCAAATGGACATACAATTCTAAGTGGTTTTACACCTGATAACAGAGTTTCAAATTACATGAAGCAAAAACTGATAAATCTGCAAAGAAAAATAGACAAATTCTCAGTTATAGCTGGAAGTTTCAACATACCTCTCAAAAGTTTGTAGAAGAAATAGACAGAAAATCAGTAAGTATATTGGACACTTGTATAACACTACCAACCAGCTCAACCTACTAGAAAACTATTAGAATGATCCACCCAGAAACAACAAAATACACATTTTTTTTTCAAGTGCACAGTAAGGATTTACCAAGATAGACCATATTCAGGGCGATAAAACAAGTCTTATTGAATTTGAAAGGTTTTATGGTATACAAAATATGTTGTATAAACATAGTAGAATTAAACTAAAATCAATAAAAGATATCTGACAAATCCCAAATATTTGGAAATTAAATAACACACTTCTAAATAACCTGTATATCAAAGAAAGATTTTTTATATATCAGAAAATATTCTGAACTCAATGAAAATGTGGAATGCAGTTAAAGCAGTACGTGAGGGGAAATTATAGTAACAATGGCTATATTAGAAAAGAAAAAGAAGGCCTCAAATCAATAATCTTAGCTTTTACATTTAAAAACTAAAAAAAAAGTAAATTAAACTTCAATTAAGCAAAAGTTGTTTATAAAAATTTAATGCCAATGAACTTAACTTAGACTGAAGGGAAAAAAATCATCGAATGTCCACCAACCCTCACTTATGAATAATGGGAATAGCCTAATATTTACTAAAACATTGAGTTTATAGTTAAAAATCTTCCTATAAAAATTCAGGCCCAAATAACTTCTTTAGGGAATCATACCAAATACTTAAGAAAGAAATATCAACAATCCTAAACAAAGTCTCTGAAAAAAACGAAAAGGAAAGAATACTTCCCAACACATTGTATGGTGCCAGCACTACCCTAATATCCAAATCTGACAAAGACACTACAAGAAAACTGCAAACTAATACCGCTCATGAACATACATGCGAAATTTCCAAACCTTCTAAAATTTTAGCCTGTTTCTTTGATGGTCAGAAAGTGCTTGCACCTTATGGTCTCCCTTTATAATCGCAATTGGTATATATACAAATTAACTGCATTTATTCATTCAAAATTTGTAGGGGGATACATTTTCTGGTTTTAAAGCCATTTTTTAAAACTTTTTAGTAAAGCTTAATAAACATAGAGAAAAAAGGCTATTTATAGAACACAACTTAATGAACTTTAATGCACTGAACACGTCCATATAACCAAACCAAGCTCAAGTAACAAAACATCGGCAAAGCCAGAAACCCCTTTGTGAAGCCTTCTTGTCACTACTTGCTCCCTCTAATAGTATCAATTTTTCTGACTTCTAGCAACAAAGATTGGTTTGAAGGCATTTGATTTTATCAGTTAGCTTTTTTAAATGTTTATTCTGCTTGACATTCATCTAAAATTAGTCTGTAAATGTGTTTGAATGATCACTTATTTTATTAAACCATATTTTGTACATATCCCCGGTTATTTATTTACAAATTACACAAAAACTTGAATTATTATTTCCTAGCACATTACATACCTGAGGCATGGTTCATTAATAACATAAATCTATTTTTCGAATGGATTTTCAGATAGTTACAATTTTATAATAGATTTCATAACAGATTTCTCATATGTAATTCAATAATGATTTTTTCTTGGAATGTAGTTATGAAGTGTCTCGAGACTTATTTGTGCTGAATTTTAACATAATCTCAACTTGAGTTTTTCATATGAGAGAATCTTTAGGCCACTTGTCTATTTTGTGAAGACGAATGTAGTTAAAAACTGATTAATATTTTATCTAAGTCTATATAGCTAAGGACACATAAATGCCAATACATCCCAGATTTCTAAGGGACAGCAAATAAGTGATGGCTGCACTCTCAGTCCTTCATGGGGTTGTATTAGTCAGAGTTCTTCAGAGAAATAGAATCAATAGGATATCTCTCTCTCTCTCCATATATATATATATAATTCATATATCATATATATCAAATATATATAGAATCCTATATATGATTCATACATCATATATATATAGAGAGAGAGAGAGGAGAGAAAGAGAGATATTTTAAAGAATTGGTTCACACAATTGTGGGAGGCTTGGTAAATTCAAAATCTGCAAGGTGGAGATTCTGTCAGGCTAAAGACCCTGGGGAGAGTTGCAGCTTGAATCTGAAGGCAATGTGCTGGCAGAATTCATTCTTCCTCGAGGAAGGTCAGTCTCTGTTCTATTAAGGCATTTGACTGGTTGGATGAGGCCTATCCACACTATGGAAGGTAATCTGCTTTACTCAAATTCTACCAATTTAAGTGTTAATCTCATCCAAAAAAACACTTTCATGGAAACATCCAGAATAATGTTTGATGGATTGCCTGGTGCCTTGGCTCAACCAAGTTTACATATAAAATTACCCAACATAGGTTGGAGCTCATCCTTCTGATAGGATGGCCTCCACATCCTCACACATTGACCAAATAAGGGCTCCTAGGCCAATCCAAGTTTCAAAATGTAATAAAGTAAAACATCTTATTTGCTTAATATTAAACACGATACATAATGAGTATATGAAAATAACAGTATAAATATTTTAAAATGCACATAAAAGATGTAATATTGTCTTCTAGCCACAACGGATTGTCCCTTAATATCTTCCAGTGTTTTCCTTCTAAATGATGCTGGGATTTTTAGAAAGCACTAGTGCTATAAGTGAATAAGGTTTGTCTGAGTTTATATAATTTAGTAAAATCAAATATTTTGTATTAATTGTATTATAATTTCAAATAGTGTTTTTCTATTCAATTATTTTATTCATCTTAACTTGCCCATTACCTAAGCTTTACTTTAAACTTTCTTAGAACCCAAGAACTTAATCACACAATGATCTGGAAATTCATTTAACTCATGGGAAACTAAATTGTCTATGAAATATAAATGCATCCTTTTATAACCTATATAATACCCTATTGTTTGAGTATTTCATGTATTGTATTTCCTAAACAAAGATTTTATTGGGCAAATGGACATTTTGGGGCTCTGTATTTTAGGTAAGCAAGAATCTGCTGTTTAAATAACAAGAGGAAATGCATCTACCTTAGACAATTGAAGTTTAACAAACTCAGTTGCATTTTTATTAGGATTTCATCGTGAGAAACAGCTGATATCGTTACTTGCTTTGTCCTCCTTGGTGATTCAATTTCACTTTTATATATTCAATAGTGGAGAAATGCTGTAGCCTGGACCACAGTTTTGATTTACATTTGGTTTCCTAGAATTTCATTATAATAGTTTTGTTTGGCATCCAAAGTCTATGTAAGTCCCAGTTTATATTCCCCCTCAGCTGAATAATTACAAGTCACCACATTTCCATAATCTTTGCCAACATTTTTTCCTTTCAGTGGTAGTGGAAAGTAGTTTTTGTTCTGATTGTGTTTATTTGCCAAGGGCATTTATTACCAAGACTTGGTAAAGGCTCTGATTGGGCCACATCTTCCTCAGCTGGTTCCACTCACTCTCCCAGCCTCAACCAGTGCAGTTGGTTTGTTTGCTTAAATTCAGAGTTGTTGATTATTCTCCCATTATGTGCTTTCATGATCTGGAAAGTTTTAGAAAATAATTTTTTAAATTAACTATGAGATCTTCTGAAAACTAAGTGTAGCCAAAATAATTTCACTTGTTGAAAAACAAAATAGCATACGTTAAAAGCTCAGTCTTTCGACCCTTGGGGTAGACATATGGTTTTGAGTCCTGGCCCCACAACTTATTAACCTCTCTGTGCTCTTGTTGCCTGGTCTTACAAATGGGAGAACTAATAGTATCCTAATTTAAAAGGTTGCTGTGAATAATGCCTTACACATTATAGGTGCTGTTTGTTATAATGTGCTAGATATACTCTGTCTTTGGAGTAAGTAGTTCAATAAATTAAACCACTTAGCTATTTACTGAACTCTCTAGCAGGTTAGTTGATTTAGTCAATGGAACGTTGCAATTTCCATACACTTAAATAATTCCTTTACGTTCAAAGGATTTAAATTTGGAAGCATTAAGTTTAGTGATTCTCCTGGGAGTAAATATTAATCATGAACCTAGGTATATTTAAGTTATAGGCAAAATGATAGCTGACTCTTAAAAGTCATTAATTCAAGGTTGGGTGTGGTGGCAATTTCCTATAGTCCCAGCTATTTGGGAGGCTCACTTGAGACCAGGAGTTTGAGGCTGCAGTACACTATTATTATTGTACCTCTGAATAGCCACTGCATCCCAGCCTGAACAACAAAGCAAGATCCCATCCCTGAAAAAATAAAATGAAAGGTTTTAAAGACAGCTTATGTTATTAGGATACAGTTTATAATCTGTGATTGCAATTACAGTCAGCCAGACCTTGCCTAAGCATTCTCAAGCTCAGTCACAGTTTTCATATTCTCATCACTTCTATGGAATTAAATGTCTTGTTAATAATATATGTGTTGGGTTTAATTGTCTTTTAAAATGTATTTTAAAAGATTACAATACAACTGAGCATTAACACAAAAAAGTTATTATATTTGCAATAAAGCATGGAAACAACATTGAGTATACATTTGATACTGAAGAAACAGATATTTGTTTTTGAAAAGATAGCCACGATTTCATTTTTTCTTGCAAAGCAACCATCAAGTGCTCTATGGAATCTAGGAAAGCACAGTACTTACAGGCATGAAAACTTATGATATAGTTTGCTCCTAAATTATACATAACTGACCATAGACACTTTTTAGTAAGGCCAGTAATTTGGGGAGAAAAATCTGCAACTAATGTTCAAGAAATCTTTAAAGAAATGCCATCTTCTAAGCTCTGGGGCAATATTGTGTTGAAAATACAGATATTAACAACTCTAAGTTGAAAAGTGAGTCAGAAGCATTGGACTCAGATTGTAAAGAAGTTTAGGAAATATCTTCTTCATTAATTTATTGCATTAGCATTTTCCTTTTGTACCAACATAAGACTGATATGAAATTCTTTAAAGTTGTGTTAAGTCCAAAATTGTGTTTACTTTACTAAAAGAGCTCTTTCAGTAAATATAAGATTTTAAAAACTAAGTGATATATAGGCCTTGTGGATAGCCTAATTGGTAGCATTGTTTTCTTCTTTTGTATTAATATATAAAGATAATAGCACATGTTAAATTGATGGAATCATATTTGATGAAATATAATAAGCATAAGTAACAGTATAAACCTATCTGTGGTAAAGGATCTAGTTTCAATTTTCAATTCATCACAGGTATTTTGTAAAGTACAAGAAAAATGAAATGTAAAAGATATAAATATATAATAAGTGAATTATTTAAATTATTAGATATAACGAATGTAAAGTTACTTTATCAAATTGCTCTAAAATTTTCTAGGTGCTCGTTCGCACTTTCTCAACTTATCTTGCCCCAGATCAGTAACAATCCGTGGATCAGCAGTTTGTGGGCCACACTCTGTCGCTCATCTGTGCTGCTATTGAAGTGACAACACTGAATGTCAGAAATTCTCAGGAATGGCTGGTGAAGTTCAGAAAAAGATAAACCTCAGGTTTTCTTTCTCATACACATCAACATAATGTTTTATGTTTGTATAGAACTTTGCGGTTTATGAAATACTTGCACCAATAAAGCCTTCCAGCCAAGTTGTCTGGGTGAGTTGACTCAACACAATATTGCCCCAGAGCTGAGAAGATAGCATTTCTTTAAAGATTTCTTGAACATTGAGTATGTTTCTTTGATGCATACTCTCCACTCTAAACACATATATAGGTTGACAACAGAGTGACCAAAAAGACATAGCCCATGTCAAAAACAAGATCAGCATTTTTCTTGGACAGAAATGCAAAACAAAAGCAGGGGCACAATTCAAGGTAGACAATAGCAATCAAGAGCTTAGCCCTTGTCAGTTAAAGACCAGACAGTGCTCCACGCAAGAAGGCAACAGAAATACTCTCCTGCTCTCGTAAAAAGTGGAGGACAAAACCACTTCTGACTCAAGTCTGTAAGAAGCTGTGAGCCAGGAGGCAAGAGGGCAAAGACACCATTGTATGATTAGGTGCTGGGGCATAAGCATACCTCCTGCAGGTTCCAGATTGGAACACCAATATCTTCAGGTGTCAAAGGGCTGTTTTTGTCCATTGCTCCAGCGGTTTCCCCTCAACTACTCTGAGAGAAACTGGGTGTGTAGAATGATTCCTATCACGCAAGTGAGAAAATTAAAGCTCAGAGAGTTTACCTAGGAGCACGCAGGACTAATGCCCAGTTTACTGTGCTATCTCAAAGACACAATCTGAGTTGTGTAGTTGGAGTTAATGGAATTGATAGTAGAAAACTTGTTCTTCCCTTGAAAATTGTTGTTGTTATTTGTTTGTTTGTTTGTTTGAGACAGACTCTCGCTGTGTCACCCAGGCTGAAGTGCAGTGGCACGATCTCAGCTCACTGCAACCTCTGCCTCCTGGTTTCAAGCAATTCTTGTGCCTCAACCTCCCAAGTAGCTGAAATTACTGGCACACACCACTACACCTGGCTAATTTTGTATTTTTAGTAGAGACAGGGTGGGAGGTGGGGTTCACCATTTTGGACAGGCTGGTCTCGAACTCCTGACCTCAAGTGGTCCACCTGCCTCGGCCTCCCAAAGTGCTGGGGTTACAGGCGTGAGCCACTGCTAATGGCTGAAAATTCAGGTATTTTTAAATTACAACTGAATAGATGTTATAATGTATGGCTTTTATAATCATTTTCCCAAAGAATGTCAGATTTTGTGATAAAATTTCAACAGTAGGTGGAGTAAATAAACTTTTGGCTCTTACAAGTTAGTATATTGGTTTCTACATGGTAATATCAAACTCCAAGATACCAGCATTGTCCTCCAAAAGGTGGAGAGGGTCTTCATATTTTATTAGATGGGAGAAACCCCTGACAAGATGATCCACAGCCTGGACAGTAATTTTCAACGGGCTGAGAAAACAATTGAGAAACAGATGCCAGCATACATCCTGGACTTTTCAAAATAGTCCCAATTTCACATAACCTTATTTCTTCTACTTACCTTTTCCTAACAGATTTTGGATATGTGATTTAATTTCAATGGCTTTGTTAGATGCACTATATAAATCAAGGCAAACAAGTAGAAAAAAACTTTCATCAGATATCTTAACTTGATTTTTTTTTTTATTCAGAAGCTCTAGGCTACATTTGAGAGAGACCCCTGAAACCAAGTAAAGTACCAATCAACAGGTGTGTGGATTCAGCTTGAACGGACATGGAAATTAGTACAGGAAGCACAGTCATAATATCGAACATGAGTAATCTTGCAAACTAAAGCCACCCTCACCTTGCCCCAGTTTCTTTTTTAAAATTCCCTCTGAATTTACTTACTCTTCTACTTACTCCTAGCATCTGCCCATTTGTCTGTTGACAAATAATAAAAATTTGGTTTTCTAGTCTCATCCTTCTTTATCCCCACCAACTGCCAAGTTCATCTTGAAATTATGTGTAGGATTTTGTTAGAACTCATAGAAGATGTGGTTATGCTTTTTACTTTAAAAAGTAAATATAGGATTTTTCTTTATTCTTGTCCAATGCTTCCTTCTTCTCATTCTGACATTAAAAGTCATATTATACAGTCAAACCTTTGGAGTGTTTAGATGTACACATTTCTTGCATACATGTATATTTTACATAGTCTTATACATCACTTGACATATAGTTCCTAGCTTGCACTTTGAGGATAAGTCGTCATCATTTTCATGCATACAGTGGAAGGAAATGAGCACATCTTGCTTTCCTGCACAGTGGATCAGACATGCCCTTAACCCTGAAATCCATTAGGGAAAGGATTCCACAGATATTAGCTCACTTAAAAATAGTTCATGCTTTAGGACAGTTTGTTTCTTTCAAGGTTATATGACTGGATAAATAATGTAGAGACTTTTGAAATGTTGAGTTTACATCTTAGCAATTAAGAGTATTCAAAAATAAACCATAAACGTTTGTGATTTATATGTTTGGCAAAGCACTTATAAATTGAGGTTGGCTTTTTTTCTTCTTCTTAATCCCAAAATGGGAATTTTCTATCTCACTTAAGAAGTAGGATTTTTTTTTCTTTTTTTCCTCTACCTGTGTAGCTTTCCATAGAATTTTGGTGTGTGTAGCCCATTTTCAAATAACATCTGCCAATTGTTCTTATAGATCAGATTATTTTAAGAAAAAGAAAGAAAGAAAAAGGATTAGGCCAGTTATGACATCAGCTTATAACCAAAACTAATGGCTGAAATTAATGTGTTTCTAACTATTTAAGCACCTAAGTGATGTTTAAAATCTCTCCCCATGTGTAACAGAAACTTACCAAAACTCGCTCGGTGCTAGTTTGTTCCTGATTTAAAATACTCCATGCTTGCAGAAGTTATCCAGTTTCAAATAAGCTATTAATTGCAGTACACAGATACTGATTTATAGTTTCGTGGTTGGCATATATGTCTGGGTTGGGGACTCCCACTGCTTTGAAAAACACTTAGCAATGTCTGCCAACTGACATTCATAGATATATCATTATCTATTATTTCCCAGGTTTGAAAGATAAACTAAAAAAATCTTTTGTCAGGCCTTTTACCTAATTTTTTTTTAAATTCAGAAGCTCTAGGTTACATCCGAGGAAGAGCCCCTAACTCATATATAGGAGTTAATGAATTAAGGCATTTATTTGATAAGCACCATTAAATATCTCATACGTCATACAGTATTTTGGGTGCTGGTGATAAGACTAAGACATGATTCATACCCCCAAAGAGTATAAACAGTTTAAACAGAAGAGAAGGCTACATAAATAAGTAAGTGGAATGAAGCTTTATAGGTGCTGTGAGAGAAGTATTCACAGAGTATGATGAGTTCATAAAGGAAGGAGTCATTGCCAACTGGGTGAGGCCATGGGAAATCAGGATGTTAATCAATGGAGAAGGTGGGGCTTGAATTAAGTCTGGAGAATGTACTCTTATTCATCAGAAAGTAAAGGTGGTGTGAGTCTACAAAGAAGAATCATGGCACAGTTGTATGGTACATTTGGAGAACTCTGGATATTTCATTGTGACATGAATGTAAGATACAGTAAGAACTGGGTTCAGTTAGATATGAAGCTGAAGAGAAAAGTATGAACCAAAGTAGAGAAGACCTCATGTTCCAGTGCAGATGTTTAAATAAAACCTTACCAATAAAAGGCAAGCTTTGAAAAATTATAAAAGGGTAAAATCTAAAAGGGTAGGGACATCATCAGATTTGAAATTTAGAGCTAAAAGTCTGGGAGCAGTGTGAGAACAAACTGGAAGGGGTTAGATAAGAATCAGCGACCATATAACAAGAGGCTATGAAAAAGATGGCGAAAATCTAAATAAAGGCAGCAGTGGTTGGGAGCAGGAGGAGACACACAGGAGAGTAAGTAAAATATTTTGAGCATGTACAATTACATACACTCCACTTATTTATGTACCACATTATAAAATACACACTTAAAATAATGTAAGAGTATAAAAATGAAACAGCATTTTCTCATACCTGGAGTATAGAGTCATTCTTTGGTGTTTGTGAGGGACTGGTTCCAGGACCCCTGCAGATACCAAAATCCATGAATGCTCAAGTCCCTTCTATAAAATGGCATAGTATTTTCAAATAACCCAGGCATATCCTGTGCACTTTAAATCATCTCTAAAGTACTTAAAATAACTAATACAATGTAAATGCTATGGAAATAGTTTTAATATTGTATTTTTAAAATGTATATTACTTTTTATTGTATTTTTTTCCAAATACTTTTTATCTGAGGTTGGTTGAATTCATGCATAAGAAACCCATGTATACAGAGGGCCAACTGTATACTATCACTACAAATTTGAACATGAATAAAAATTTCATGTAGCTATTTCTTCCACTCTGTATTTTTTTCAAGGCTCCAGAGAACCTCTTTAAGCAGGAGGCACATGCAGTACAGTTTTTGTGACCCCTTTACCAGAGGACACATGACAGGGGAAAGAGAGGTACTTCCGCATCCCTCAGGGTGGCCCTCAACACTCAGTGTGCATCAGAATCACCTGTATGTTTAAAAAAAATACCGATGCCCAGGCTCTAACCTCGGGATTTGGTTTCCAAAAGTCTGGTGAGAGCAGGGCCTAGGCATTGGTATTTTTAAAAATCCTCCCAGGAGAAGTTAGTGTACAGCAGGTGTTGAGAATCACTGCTCTAGACCCTTGTTGGGGGGCCAAAGAAAATTTCCAGCAGAATGTGGCTATGGTGTTCAGCCATACTGCCTGGTGGGGCAATGCAGTAGCTGCGAGGACACAGTGGAAGTAGTGATCTGTCCACATGGAGATGACTGCACTGCCCCAGGAAAGTGGTCACTGGAATCAGAAGAAGCAACTTCCATGCCCTCCAAGATGGTGGTGCCCAGCAGAAGAAGATGTGCCACTAAGATTGAAGGCTGGACTGCTTTAAGAGCTCTGGCAAGTCATCAGGAGAATGTTGCAGGGACTGAGATCTTGACTGAACTGGTGGGAACAAGGACTATCTATTGCAACTTAAATTAATGTCATTCCAATGTCACTAAGGCTTCCACAGTTTGAAGATGCTTAGGGAAACTCAGGTTACAGCATTCATATTGTAACAATAACCAACTTTTACAGAGAGAGCATGGCAATTTACAAAGATCTTTTGTATATACATTATGTTACTTACAGGTATGTGGGGTCAAAATTTTATAGAAGACTGGTTTCCTTCTAGCATTTATGACATTCTATACTTTCTTACTTAATATTGGCAAATTTTTTCTCATCTAAAAAAACCCTACAACCCATTCAATAAATTATCTCATATATAGACTGTTAAAAACTCACCAGGGGATTGAAACTTCTAATACTGAAGGTACTAGTAAAAGCCATAAGTTGAAAGGGGATTTTTTTTTTCTTTTTTGGCAGATTGGTCTCCTGATTCCCAGAGATTTTTTCAAATATTTAATATTATGTGTTTAAATACTAAACATTAGTGTATATAGATGGAAAACAAAGAAAATTGTGTCTGTGAATAACAATAACACAGTACACTTTAAAATTACAGAAAGAGACTTTCTGACATGTTTCTAATATGACAATAAAATAACAATCTGTGTTTTAGCCAGGTGGAAGGAGTCAACCGTAATATTTTTCTTCTTTCAGGATAATTTTGTAAACAGCATGCTTCTTAATTAAGCAGCATCAAAATGCACATCTAAGTGACTCATCTCTACTATATTTTTGAAGGATTGAAAAAGGATCATAATTATTAGTATCAGTTCCCTGCAAATAGTTTACACACACACACCCCCCACATACACATGCCCCTTTTTCATTCTCCAGTGTGAATTATTTACCTCATTATACAACATAAGTTATTAAAGCAAAATAGTTATAGAAAGACTGAGTGGTCATGTTAAAAAAAACTTGGAATTGTATTGAAAAGTGGAAAAAACATTTCCTGTGATTCTCAGATCAAAGCTCCCTTGGGCCTCATCACAAGGCCTTTCGAAAGCAGCAGTTGAAATTGAGGTAAGGAAATTTTGCCTGCATAAGAAACTCCGCTCTGCTTTGTTTAGGAAGTGATGACTGAAGTTTAATTCATTGGATCACAGGGCCCGGAAATGCTGTGCCAGCTTGGATCTACTTTGAGTTTCCTTAAGAAGCCTGGTATGTTTTAATTCAAAGATGTGGAGACCTGTTGGCAACCCTTTGGAAGCATTTAGCAAACTATATTAAGGCTACCTTCAGGCACTTCATTTATAAGCTATAAGAATTCCAGCTGTTTTCCCTTGAGTCTGTTTTTCTAAAGAATACTTTTCTTCCATTAAATTCTATGTCACAGATAAAATAATTATCTATAAAACATATGTAAAACATATGCATTAATTTCCTTTTATCTAAATATCTATGCAAAGAAAGTTGTCTAAACTCTTCAAGCAGCTACTTGTATTAGAATGTCAAGTTCTTTTCTAGATTTAGCTAATGGGTTGGGAATGTAAACTTGATTTTGGTTGCTAATATTACTCGTTTTAGATCTTTCCAATCACATAATTTTATTCTAAGCTAAGTTTTCCCTTTTCCTTCTCATCCTATTTTCCTTGGTCATCTTAGAAGGTGGACTTTCGGCCGGGCGCGGTGGCTCAAGCCTGTAATCCCAGCACTTTGGGAGGCCGAGACGGGCGGATCACGAGGTCAGGAGATCGAGACCATCCTGGCTAACACGGTGAAACCCCGTCTCTACTAAAAAATACAAAAAACTAGCCGGGCGAGGTGGCGGGCGCCTGTAGTCCCAGCTACTCGGGAGGCTGAGGCAGGAGAATGGCGTGAACCGGGGAGGCGGAGCTTGCAGTGAGCTGAGATCTGGCCACTGCACTCCAGCCTGGGCGGCAGAGCGAGACTCCGTCTCAAAAAAAAAAAAAAAAAAAAAGAAGGTGGACTTTCTGTTAAATTCCTCCTGCTTATGCATTACAAATAACAGACTTTTTTTTTTACATTGTAATCACCATTGGCCAACAAAGTCACTCCAGATCTTCCTTATATATGCGCCCCGCCCCTTAGTAACAAAAGAAGAGCATCAAAGACTGTGCTTTTAGTAAACAATAAATTCAGATTCAAATAATCTATTAATGAAGAAATATAAGTAACTTTAAATTTCCTTACAGTGAATTATTTCAGTCTGTTTCTGTTTTTAAAAAATGGAATTTTTCAAGAGTTAGTCCCATGAAAATCACTCTGTGGTAAGTCTATGAATAAATAGGTCTGATTTCTTTTAGTCTAGGAACTGTTCACTCCCTTTATTAAGTTTTCCAAATTTGTTAGCTCTTAAGCAGTAACATTAGGGAGGTCAGTCTATAGAAAGGCAGAGTATAAATATGGAGTCAAACAAACACTGCAAAGATATAATTAATTTCAGTATTAAACAACCTGCAACAGTCAAGAACTATGACAAAAGTTCCAAGAATAGGCCAAGATAAAAGAAGGAAAGATGAAAGAAGAGAAGGTATCTTACAGCATTTTAGTCAAAGGTATACAGAAGAAAACAAAGCAACAGCCTTTGCAAATAGCTACCTATTACTCATAAGGCTAGTTCTGCATAGAGAAAAGTAATTTGAGCTATAATTTTCTATTTTCACTGATCCTTTTTTACATCAAAAACATATGTATACATGATATAACAATGTGTATCTTTGGAAACTTATGGAAATTATATATATATATATATATATATAAACTTTCTAAGAAAATCATATATGAAGAATGATGTGGTTTGAATGTTTGTCCCCTCAAAAATCTCACATTGGAATTTGATTCCCAGTGTTGGAGATTGGGCCTGGTGGAAGGTGTTTGGGTCATGAGGGCGGATCCTTCATGCATATTGTGGTGCCACCCTCATAGTAATGAGCGAGTTCTCGCTCTGTGAATTCCTATGAGAATTGATTGTTAAAAAGAGCCTGATGCCTCCTCCCCTTTCTCTCTTGATTCTATCCTCTTACCACGCGATGCTTGCTCCTTTTTACCTTTTGCCATAAGTGGAAGCAGACTGAGGCCCTCACCAGAAGCAGATGGTAGTACCATGCTTCTTGTACATCCTAGAGAACCTTGAACCAAATAACCTATTTATGAATTACCCAGCCTCAGGTGTTCCTTTATAGCAATGCAAATTGATTAAGAAAAAGAAGAAAATTACCAAAATAAATACTAGGCAGTTGTTACAGATATATTAAATACCATTTATTAAATGAATAAGCAAGCTAAATAATATCCAACTGTATAGTTTTAAAACTGTGGTATTATTTAAATTAATTATTTGTATTTATAAAAGTAAGATATTATCATTAATGAAAATTCAACAAACATAAATAAATGAGAAAGGAGAAATATTATCTATTGTTTCACCAGATGAGCATATAAGAGAAGAGAAAAAAATACATCAGGGTTAATTTGGGTAACAAAGAAAAACTGAAGAAAACTTCACACATTCTACAAATACGTGGAGGATGATGGCAACAAATTACTTTAAACCATTGTTATAAAAAATTTGGTTTATTATTTTGTATCTAGCTTCAAGCAAGGAGAGGAATAGAAATAATCTTTGCTGAGAATCTACTATCCTCTGCTATCTCAATTTAATGTCACAATAACTTTGCAAGCTAAGCACTGGGACCACCATTATTTAACAGATAAAGAAGACAGATCTTACATGGGCTAACAACTTATCCAATGTTACTTAGCTAGAAAGCAATGAAAGCAAGATTCAATTCCAGTTCTCTCTGGCAAATGTCAATTCTGGAGCTTTCAGTTGCATTTGGTAAAGGCCTATGTATTCTCAAATGTGCCAAAGTGTAAGAGAGAAGAAGGCCAAGGAATTTGGTCTTAGATCACTTATCCCTCTTTAAATAAAATAGCTATAACTGAAACTTGTTTTTTATTAGACATTTGTGTAACATTTCAATAAAAACAAACAAAAACTCACCTGAAAAAGTTTAAAAAACAATCCACCCCACAATGTTGCCTTACAACATAGCTTTCAGAAGTTCTGGCCAAAAAAAACCTGTGATAGAAATTGGGGGAGTGACATCAGCAAGATGGCTAGCTACAGACACTTGGCATTCATCCCCCCTACAAGAATGAACCAAGGCAAAGAAACAATAGCTGATTTGACTGGACTGTTGAAGGGAGATCGTTAGAGTGCAACAGGAGAGTAGAGACACATTTGTGGTGATTGGAAGCCCAGGAGGGCAGTGTGGAGGAACCCAGCCTCTGTAGCCCCATCTCTCTCACCCAGATCAGATTTGCCTAGAGTCAGGAGGGACGTCCTGTTTCAGGGAAAATATATGCAGAAGATCCCCACCAGCCCCCATTGCCACGGTAAACACCTAGTCCTTACAACAGGAAAATCTTATGTTCTCATAAGCCCTAAGCCCAATTTTGAAATCTGCTGGGAATTCACACAGTTGTATTGCCCAGATTAGAGGCACAAGGTGTGTACTCCTCTCATCCAGCCATGGTGAGCCAACCTGCCTCAGCATGATGCCATCATAAGACCAGACACTTCTGGAGTGTGCCCTCTTCTGGGGCACAGTAGCTACTGCACCTCTCTTGCATTAGGGCTCCATCTTCATTACACTAAGTCCACAAATGTGACAGAAGGCCGCAATCTTAGCTGTGTGAAGTCTGGGCCTAGGATTGGCTGTGACTCTGGTCCAGCACAGCAGGATAACCAACCGCTGCCTCCCTCACTTCCAGTCAAAGGAACAGTCTAGCAGTCCTGCCTAGGACAAACCTATCCTAAAGCCTGCCAAACCACTGCATGCCCTCCCTGAAGTCAGAGAGGCCCCTGAGTCTTCAAGCAGCTAACATGCCCCTGAGCCAGCAAAGTAGCTACATACCTGTGCTCAGAACCTGAGAAACAGCCCCATAGCATCCCTGATACCCCCAGACACATCTTTGGCTTGCCCAGTGGCCCTGTAACCCTAATAAGGGCCTGATAAATAGTCTTGTAAGCCATCATTGGTAGGCATGCTCCCAGATCAGCCAGGCAGCCAAGAGACCATGACCTGGACCTGAGAAACAATTCCATAGATCACCCCTGTTGAGTGCATCCCTGAGCCAGCCAAGCAGCCTTACACCTTCATCTCAAACCTGAGAAATAGCCCATGGTCCATCCAGAGAAGACATGGCCCTAGTCTGATCAAGCAGCTATGTGCCCCTGAGAAAGAGCCCTGTGGGCTGCTTCTGGTAAGCATGCCCTCGGGTCAACCAAGCATCCCTGTGTCGGTATCCCAGGCCTGTGCAACAGCACCATGGACCACCTCCCACAGAAATTCCCCAGCTGAGCAGCCATGCAGCTTTAAAGCTTGAGAAATAGTGTCGTGGATCAGCTGCAAAAGGCACACACACAGCCAGCCCTGCACCCACATACCAGGCCTGAGAAATAACCCCATGGACTACCACTGGCCAGCACAACCCCCACTCCAGTCAAGCAGCCTTTAGCCCATGTCCCAGGCCTGAGAAGCAGCCCAATGGGTCAACGCTGGAAAACACATTTCCAGGTGGCTGAGCAGTAGTGTACATACCTTCCAGACCTGAGAAATCACCCCACAAGCTGCTCCCGAGAGGCCAACCCCCAGCCTAGCCAAGCAACTCTGTGCCTTAGTTTGTGGCCAGAGTAACAGCCCTGTACCCCCCAACCCTGGAGAGCCAAAGCTCACATTGGCCAACTCCTTATGTGCATACAGATACTCTCAACATAAGAAATAGCCCAGTGGGCTCACCCATGGCAAAGTACACCACCATAGCCACAAACATTCTCAGCCTAAGCTGCTAAGAAACTCACAAATGCCACTGGCATGGATTACAACTGAAGAAACTACGCAGACACTATACTAGAACAAAGATCAAAACACACAACACACTGATACCACCAAGACCTATTCATTTGAATAAGTCTTTCCCTAGGAAACCTACTCCATAAATTTGGAAGAGGTGAATTTTCTACTAGATGCATAGAAATCAACATAAGGACACATCAACCATGAAAAAGCAAGGAAACATGTCACTTCCAAAGGAAAATAATAATTCTGCAGTACTATACCCCAATCGAAAGGAAATACAGGAAGTGCTAGAATAATAATTCAAAATAATAATCTTTTTTTTCTTTTACAAAATTTATTTTAAGAATGACATATGCATACATGATAAAAAGTTCAAAAAGTGGTATGACAGATATAATAGTGAACATGAGGCTGATCCTTGTTTTTATCCACTGAGGCAAATGTTGAGTTTATTTTCAAACATATTCTGTGTGGGTACAATCACATTTGCATATATTAAAAATACAAAATGGTATCATACTAGCTCCTCTGTACTTTCTTTTTTATCTATTTAACAACATATCTTAGAGGTAGTCCTGTATCAATTTAGCTAGACCCATTTCATTCTGTTTAATGGCTACATTGGTTTTTCTTTTTTTTTTTTTATTTGCTTGTTTATTTTTATTTTTTTTAAATTTACTTATTATTATACTTTAAGTTCTAGGGTACATGTGCATAACATGCAAGTTTGTTACATATGTATTCTTGTGCCATGTTGGTGTGCTGCACCCATCAACTCGTCAGCACCCATCAACTCGTCATTTACATCAGGTATAACTCCCAGTGCAATCCCTCTCCCCTCCCCCCTCCCCATGATAGGCCCCAGTGTGTGATGTTCCCCTTCCCGAGTCCAGGTGATCTCATTGTTCAGTTCCCACCTATGAGTGAGAACATGTGGTGTTTGGTTTTCTGTTCTTGTGATAGTTTGCTAAGAATGATGGTTTCCAGCTGCATCCATGTCCCTACAAAGGACACAAACTCATCCTTTTTTATGGCTGCATAGTATTCCATGGTGTATATGTGCCACATTTTCTTAATCCAATCTGTCACTGATGGACATTTGGGTTGATTCCAAGTCTTTGCTATTGTGAATAGTGCTGCAATAAACATACGTGTGCATGTGTCTTTATAGCAGCATGATTTATAATCCTTTGGGTATATACCCAGTAATGGGATGGCTGGGTCATATGGTACATCTAGTTCTAGATCCTTGAGGAATCGCCATACTGTTTTCCATATTGGTTGAACTAGTTTACAATCCCACCAACAGTGTAAAAGTGTTCCTATTTCTCCACATCCTCTCCAGCACCTGTTGTTTCCTGACTTTCTAATGATTGCCATTCTAACTGGTGTGAGATGGTATCTCATTGTGGTTTTGATTTGCATTTCTCTGATGGCCAGTGATGATGAGCATTTTTTCATGTGTCTGTTGGCTGTATGAATGTCTTCTTTTGAGAAATGTCTATTCATATCTTTTGCCCACTTTTTGATGGGGTTGTTTGTTTTTTTCTTGTAAATTTGTTTGAGTTCTTTGTAGGTTCTGGATATTAGCCCTTTGTCAGATGAGTAGATTGCAAAAATGTTCTCCCATTCTGTAGGTTGCCTGTTCACTCTGATGCTAGTTTCTTTTGCTGTGCAGAAGCTCTTTAGTTTAATGAGATCCCATTTGTCACTTTTGGCTTTTGCTGCCATTGCTTTTGGTGTTTTAGACATGAAGTCTTTGCCCATGCCTATGTCCTGAATGGTACTACCTAGGTTTTCCTCTAGGATTTTTATGGTATTAGGTCTAACATTTAAGTCTCTAATCCATCTTGAATTAATTTTGTATAAGGAGTAAGGAAAGGATCCAGTTTCAGCTTTCTACTTATGGCTAGCCAATTTTCCCAGCACCATTTATTAAATAGGGAATCCTTTCCCCATTTCTTGTTTCTCTCAGGTTTGTCAAAGATCAGATGGCTGTAGATGTGTGGTATTATTTCTGAGGACTCTGTTCTGTTCCATTGCTCTATATCTCTGTTTTGGTACCAGTACCATGCTGTTTTGGTTACTGTAGCCTTGCAGTATAGTTTGAAGTCAGGTAGCGTGATGCCTCCAGCTTTGTTCTTTTGACTTAGGATTGTCCTGGAGATGCGGGCTCTTTTTTGGTTCCACATGAACTTTAAAGCAGTTTTTTCCAATTCTGTGAAGATACTCATTGGTAGCTTGATGGGGATGGCATTGAATCTATAAATTACCTTGGGCAGTATGGCCATTTTCACTATATTGATTCTTCCTATCCATGAGCATGGTATGTTCTTCCATTTGTTTGTGTCCTCTTTTATTTCACTGAGCAGTGGTTTGTAGTTCTCCTTGAAGAGGTCCTTTACATCCCTTGTAAGTTGGATTCCTAGGTATTTTATTCTCTTTGAAGCAATTGTGAATGGAAGTTCATTCATGATTTGGTTCTGTGTTTGTCTGTTACTGGTGTATAAGAATGGTTGTGATTTTTGCACATTAAATTTGTATCCTGAGACTTTGCTGAAGTTGCTTATCAGCTTAAGGAGATTTTGGGCTGAGACAATGGGGTTTTCTAAATATGCAATCATGTCATCTGCAAACAGGGACAATTTGACTTCTTCTTTTCCTAACTGAATACCCTTGATTTCTTTCTCTTGCCTGATTGCCCTAGCCAGAACTTCCAACACTATGTTGAATAGGAGTGGTGAGAGAAGGCATCCCTGTCTTGTGCCAGTTTTCAAAGGGAATTTTTCCAGTTTTTGCCCATTCAGTATGATATTGGCTGTGGGTTTGTCATAAATAGCTCTTATTATTTTGAGGTACGTTCCATCAATACCGAATTTATTGAGCGTTTTTAGCATGAAGGGCTGTTGAATTTTGTCAAAAGCCTTTTCTGCATCTAT
Organism: Macaca thibetana thibetana; assembly: GCF_024542745.1. NCBI lineage: Eukaryota > Metazoa > Chordata > Mammalia > Primates > Cercopithecidae > Macaca > Macaca thibetana. The sequence goes on from NC_065579.1 coordinate 57,593,081, forward strand.
TGAGATAATCATGTGGTTCTTGTCTTTGGTTCTGTTTATATGCTGGATTATGTTTATTGATTTGTGAATGTTGAACCAGCCTTGCATCCCAGGGATGAAGCCCACTTGATCATGGTGGATAAGCTTTTTGATGTGTTGCTGAATCCGGTTTGCCAGTATTTTATTGAGGATTTTTGCCTTGATGTTCATCAGGGATATTGGTCTAAAATTCTCTTTATTTGTTGTGTCTCTGCCAGGCTTTGGTATGAGGATGATGTTGGCCTCATAAAATGAGTTAGGGAGGATTCCCTCTTTTTCTATTGATTGGAATAGTTTCAGAAGGAATGATACCAACTCCTCCTTGTACCTCTGGTAGAATTCAGCTGTGAATCCATCTGGTCCTGGACTTTTTTTGGTTGGTAGGCTATTAATTATTGCCTCAATTTCAGAGCCTGCTATTGGTCTATTCAGGGATTCAACTTCTTCCTGGTTTAGTCTTGGAAGAGTGTAAGTGTCCAGGAAATTATCCATTTCTTCTAGATTTTCCAGTTTATTTGCGTAGAGGTGTTTATAGTATTCTCTGATGGTAGTTTGTATTTCTGTGGGGTCGGTGATGATATCCCCTTTATCATTTTTTATTGCGTCAATTTGATTCTTCTCTCTTTTCTTCTTTATTAGTCTTGCTAGTGGTCTGTCAATTTTGTTGATCTTTTCAAAAAACCAACTCCTGGATTCATTGATTTTTTGGAGGGTTTTTTGTGTCTCTATCTCCTTCAGTTCTGCTCTGATCTTAGTTATTTCTTGCCTTCTGCTAGCTTTCAAATGTGTTTGCTCTTGCTTCTCTAGTTCTTTTAATTGCGATGTTAGAGTGTCAATTTTAGATCTTTCCTGCTTTCTCTCGTGGGCATTTAGTGCTATAAATTTCCCTCTACACACTGCTTTAAATGTGTCCCAGAGATTCTGGTATGTTGTATCTTTGTTCTCATTGGTTTCAAAGAACATCTTTATTTCTGCCTTCATTTCATTATGTACCCAGTAGTCATTCAAGGGCAGGTTGTTCAGTTTCCATGTAGTTGAGCAGTTTTGATTGAGTTTCTTAGTCCTGAGTTCTAGTTTGATTGCACTGTGGTCTGAGAGACAGTTTGTTATAATTTCTGTTCTTGTACATTTGCTGAGGAGTGCTTTACTTCCAATTATGTGGTCAATTTTGGAGTAAGTACGATGTGGTGCTGAGAAGAATGTATATTCTGTTGATTTGGGGTGGAGAGTTCTATAGATGTCTATTAGGTCTGCTTGCTGCAGACATGAGTTCAATTCCTGGATATCCTTGTTAACTTTCTGTCTCGTTGATCTGTCTAATGTTGACAGTGGAGTGTTGAAGTCTCCCATTATTATTGTATGGGAGTCTAAGTCTCTTTGTAAGTCTCTAAGGACTTGCTTGATGAATCTGGGTGCTCCTGTATTGGGTGCATATATATTTAGGATAGTTAGCTCTTCCTGTTGAATTGATCCCTTTACCATTATGTAATGGCCTTCTTTGTCTCTTTTGATCTTTGATGGTTTAAAGTCTGTTTTATCAGAGACTAGTATTGCAACCCCTGCTTTTTTTTGTTCTCCATTTGCTTGGTAAATCTTCCTCCATCCCTTTATTTTGAGCCTATGTATGTCTCTGCATGTGAGATGGGTCTCCTGAATACAGCAGACGGATGGGTCTTGACTCTTTATCCAGGGGTGTACTCCACCCTGTGAGGTGTGGGGTGTCAGACTGCCCCTAGTGGGGGATGTCTCCCAGTTAGGCTACTCAGGGGTCAGGGACCCACTTGAGCAGGCAGTCTGTCCCTTCTCAGATCTCAACCTCCGTGTTGGGAGATCCACTGCTCTCTTCAAAGCTGTCAGACAGAGTTGTTTGCATCTGCAGAGGTTTCTGCTGCTTTTGTTATTGTTTACTGTGCCCTGTCCCCAGAGGTGGAGTCTACAGAGACAGGCAGGTTTCCTTGAGCTGCTGTGAGCTCCACCCAGTTCGAGCTTCCCAGCAGCTTTGTTTACCTACTTAAGCCTCAGCAATGGCGGGCGCCCCTCCCCCAGCCTCGCTGCTGCCTTGCAGGTAGATCACAGACTGCTGTGCTAGCAATGAGGGAGGCTCCGTGGGCATGGGACCCTCCTGGCCAGGTGTGGGATATACTCTCCTGGTGTGCCTGTTTGCTTAAAGCGCAGTATTGGGGTGGGAGTTACCTGATTTTCCAGGTGTTGTGTGTCTCAGTTCCCCTGGCTAGGAAAAGGGATTCCCTTCCCCCTTGCACTTCCCAGGTGAGGCGATGCCTCGCCCTGCTTCAGCTCTCGCTGGTCGGGCTGCAGCAGCTGACCAGCACCGATCGTCCGGCACTCCCCAGTGAGATGAACCCAGTACCTCAGTTGAAAACGCAGAAATCACCAGTCTTCTGTGTCGCTTGCGCTGGGAGTTGGAGACTGGAGCTGTTCCTATTCGGCCATCTTGCTCCGCCCCCAAAATAATAATCTTAAAGAAATTCATTGAGATACAAGCAAATGCAGATAAACAATTCAATAAAATTAGGAAACAATTCATCATTTGAATAAGAAATTCAACAACCAGATAGATGTGATAAATAGATATTATATCATAAAAAAACAAACAGAAATCCTAGAACTGAAGAATTTAATGAGTGAAACAAAAAAATATAATTGAGAACTTTAACAGCACGCTAGACCAACCAGAAGAAAGAATTTATGAACTAGAAGATAAATATTTTGAAATAATACAGGCAGACAAAAAAAAAGAAAGAAAACAGAATAAAGAAACATACTGGATTTACAAGATATGATTAAGCAAATATTTATATTATGGGCATTATAGAAAGGAGAAGAGACAAGGAAAGGTAAGAAAAATATATTTAATGAAATAATAACAAAAAATGTCTCAAGTCTATGGAGAGAGAAGGACATCCAGGTTCAGGAAGCTCAAAGAAATCCAAATAGATTCAACCTAATCTTCAATCTTCAAGGAATATCATGGTCAAATTGTCAAAAGTCAAGAACATAGAAAGAATTTTAAAAGCAGCAAGAGAAAAGTGTAAAGTCACATATAAGGGAATCCTCATTAGAATAATAGTGTATTGCCGGGTGCAGTGGCTCATGCCTGTAATCCCAGCACTTTGAGAGGCCGGGGTGGATGGATCACGAGGTCAGGAGTTCGAGAACAGCCTGGTCAACCTGGTGAAACTTCATCTCTACTAAAAATACAAAATTTGGCCAGGTGTGGTGGCAGATGCCTGTAATCCCAACGACTTGGGAGGCTGAGGCAGAAGAATTGCTTGAACCCAGGAGGTGAAGGTTGCAGTGAGCCAAGATCGCGCCACTGCACTCCAGCCTGGGTGACAGAGCCAGACTCCATCTAAAAAAAAAAAAAAAAAAAAAAGAAAGCATATTTCTCAGCAGACAGCTTATAGGCCAAGAGACAATAAAATAATATAGTCAAGATGCGAAAGAAAAAAACTTGCCAGTCAATAATAATATACCCAGCCAAATTATCCCTCAGAAATGAAGGATAAATAAAATCTTTCATAAAGAAGCAAAAACTAAGAAAACTTATCACCAGTAGACCAGCATTACAAGGGAGTCTTATGTTTGGAAATAAAAAGATGATAACCACTACTATGAAAACATGCAAAACTATAATACTCATTGGTACATCTGACACACGAGGGAGAAAGAGAAAGAAATCAAACTTTACCACTACAGAAAACCACCCAAGTCTTAAAAAAAAATAAGAAGAAAGGATATAAGGAACAAAGAATATACAAGATAACCCCAAAACAAACAATAAACATGATAGGAATAAAACCTCACCTATCAAAAATAATCTTGAATATTAATGGATTAAATTCCTCATTTAAACAACATAGACTGACTGAATGGATACAAAAACAAGACCTATCTCCATACTCCTTACAAGAAACTGGTCTTGTTATTAAAGACACAAATAGGCTGAAAGTGAAGAGATAGAAAAAGATATTCTATGCTGACAAACACCAAAAATGAGCAGGAAAAGCTATACTTGTATCAGACAAAAGAGATTTCATTTTAAAAACTATAAGAAGAGACAAAGAAAGGCCGGGCGCGGTGGCTCAAGCCTGTAATCCCAGCACTTTGGGAGGCCGAGACGGGTGGATCATGAGGTCAGGAGATCGAGACCATCCTGGCTAATACGGTGAAACCCCGTCTCTACTAAAAAATACAAAAAAACTAGCCGGGTGAAGTGGCGGGTGCCTGTAGTCCCAGCTACTCGGGAGGCTGAGGCAGGAGAATGGCGTGAACCCGAGAGGAGGAGCTTGCAGTGAGCTGAGATCCGGCCACTGCACTCCAGCCTGGGTGACAGAGCAAGACTCCGTCTCACAAAAAAAAAAAAAAAAAAAAAAAAAAAAAAAAAAAAAAAAAAAAAAAAAGAAGAGACAAAGAAGGACATTATATAATAATAAAGAAATTAATTCAGTGAGAAAATATAAAAATTGTAAAAATATATTCAACCAGTACTAGAGCACTCAGATATGTAAAGCATATATTGTTAAATCTAAAGAGAGAGATAAACCCCAAACAATGATATCTGGGGACTTCAAAACCTCACTGTCAGCACTAGACAAATCATCTAGACAGAAAATCAACAAGGAAACATTGAATTTAATCTGCACTATAGACCAAATAGACCTAAAAGACATTTACAGAACACTTTGCTCTACGGCTGCTTGGGTGACCATATGTTAACTAAGCATTAACATATGGTCATTTCTCCAGGACTGGTCATATATTAGAACACAAAACAAGTCTTCAAAATTTAAAAAAATTGTGACCATACCAAGAATCTTACCTGATCACAATGGAATAAAACTAGACACCAATAACAAGAGTAACATTCAAAACTATACCAATACATAGAAAGTAAACAGCATGCTCCTAATGACCAATAGGTGAAGAAAGAAATTAAGACTAACATTTAAAACTTCCTTGAAATCAATGAAAATTTAAGCACAACATACCAAAACTTGCGGAGCAAAAGTAGTATTAAGAGGTAAATAGCAATATATGCCTACATCAAAAAATTAGAAAGATTTTAAATAAACAATGTAACAGTGCACCTTGAAGTACTAGAAAAGCAAGAACAAACCAACCCCAGAATTAATAGAAGGAAAAATATAATATAAATCAGAGCATACATAAATAAAACTGAGAGTAAAAAAATACTAAAGATTCATGAAACAAAAGGGTAGTTTTTGAAAATATAAACAAAATTGACAAACCATTAACTAGACTAAGAAAAAAGAGAAATGGTTCAAATAAAGAAAATCAGAAACAAAAAATGACACATCTCAATAGATAACAGAAATAGAAAGGATCATTAAAGATTACTACACACCAGTAAATTTAAAAATCAAGAGAAAATGGATAACTTATGGGACATATACAACATACAAAAATTGAAACAAGACAAATAGAACACCTAAACATATAATATTAATAGCAATTAATGAGATTAAATCAATAATAAAGTCTTCCAACAAACGAAAGTTGAGGACTGGATGGCTTTACCATTGGAGTCTACACTAATTGAGAATTAACACTAATTCTTCTCAAACTATTTTAAAATGGAGGGAATTTTTCCTAACTCATTCTATAAGGCCTGCATAACCCTGTTAGCAGCACAAGACTAGGATCCAACATAAAAAGAAAACTACAGGCCAGTGTCCCTGATGAACATAGAAACGAAAATTCTCAACAAAATCTTAGCAAACTAAATACAACAACACATCAAATTAATCGTACACCATGATCAAGTGGGATTTATCCCAGGAATTCAAGCATGAGTCAACATATGCAAATCAATACACATCATACATCATGTTAATGGAATGAAGAACGAAAGTCATATGATCATCTTAATAGATGTAGAAAAAGCTTTTGATAACATTCAAAATCCCTTCATAATAAAAACTAATAAATTAGGTAAAGAAGTGTTGAGAAAACCAGCCCCACACCACCCAGCGGGTACCCTGAGTCCAGGGGAGACAAAGGAGTTAGAAAAAGACAGAATAAGCATTTAAAAGGCGGGTCCAGGCGATTGGAGAGTTGGAGGCTTGCTCACGGCCCAGAGCTCTCAGATGCTGCCCAATTTATTGGTTTACAAGCTCTTTGTTCTTAGAGCAGATTGGAGTGGGAGGAAGGGATGAGGAAAAGGATTAATCAGTGAAGGAGAACTTGTGAGTCATTGGATAAAATGTGTAGCAGTGGCAGTTTCTGTGAATTTGCTTGAGCAAAGGCGTGTGTCTAAACTACTTAAGATCTTTACTTATTGGGACTGAAACGGGTGGGAGCAGGTTTCAGGAGGGGCTAAGATGTTTTATTATACTCCACTGCTTCAAGGGAGTGTTATCTCCCTGAGCAACCTGTGGAATGCCGCTGAGTGGTTATGCTCTCAGAGCATAAAGTCATGAATGCAATAAGGAGACTTTTCTCCTCAGAGGCTGCCCATGGCTCCCCATGGGTGTCTCACACAGGGGAGACCAACTCAACTGGCACCCCAGAAACTCTCTTTCCCACAAGAAGGAAAGCAGCTCAACATACTAAAGGCCATATATGGAAAATCCGCAGCTAACATCTTACTGAATAGAGAAAAGCTAAATCTTTTCCTATAAAACTGATAGAACAAAACATACAACTGGAAACCCTAGCTAGCGCAATTAGCAAGAGAAAGAAAAAAGGGCATCCAAATTGTAAAGAAAGAAGTCAAATTGTCCCTGTTTGAAGATGACATCATCTTATATATAGAAAAACCTAAAGACAGGGAGTCTGTTCCAAGATGGCCAAATGGGAACTTCTCCAGTCTGCAGTTCCCAGTGTGATTGACACAGAAGATGGGTGATTTCTGCATTTCCAACTGAGGTACCTGGTTCATCTCACTGGAACTGGTTGGACAGTGGGTGCAGCCCACAGAGGGTGAGCGAAACAGGGCAGGACGTTGCCTCACCTGGGAAGCACAAGGAGTGGGGGGATTTCCCTTTCCTAGTCAAAGGAAGCCATGAGAGATTGTACCTGGAAAATCGGGGCACTCCTGCCCCAATACTACACTTTTCCAATGGTCTTAGCAAACGGCACACCAGGACATTATATCCCACACCTAGCTTGGAAGGTCCCACGCTCACAGAGCCTTGCTCACTGCTAGCACAGCAGTCTGAGATGAAACTGCGAGGCAGCAGCCTGGCTGAGGGAGGGGTATCTGCCATTGATGAGGCTTGAGTAGGTAAACAAAGCAGCCAGGGAAGCTCAAACTGGGCAGAGCCCACCGCAGCTCAGCAAGACCTATTGCCTCTGTAGCTTCCACCTCTGGCAGCAGGGCATAGCTGAACAAAAGGCAGCAGAAACTTCTGCAGACTTAAATGTCCCTGTCTGACAGCTCTGAAGAGAGCAGTGGTTCTCCCAGCACAGCATTTGAGCTCTGAGAACAGACAGACTGGCTCCTCAAGTGGGTTCCTGACCACCATGTAGCCTAACTGGGAGACACGTCCCAGTAGGGGCCAACTGACACCTCAGACAGGCAGGTACCCCTCTGGGACAAAACTTGCAGAGGAAGGATCAGGCAGCAATATTTGCTGTTCTGCAGCCTCCACTGGTGACACCCAGGCAAACAGGGTCTGGAGTGGACCTCCAGCAAACTCCAATAGACCTGCAGCTGACGGACATGACTGTTAGAAGGAAAACTAACAAACAGAAAGGAATAGCATCAATGTCAACAAAAAGGACATCCACACCAAAACCCCATCTGTAGGTCACCAACAACAAAGACCAGAGGTAGATAAAACCACAAAGATGAGGAGAAACCAGAGCAGAAAAGCTGAAAATTCTAAAAACCAGAGCATCTCTTCTCCTCCAAAGGATCGCAGCTCCTCGCTACCAAGGGAACAAAGCTGGATGGAGAATGACTTTGATGAGCTGACAGAAGTAGGCTTCAGAAGGTTGGTAATAACAAATTTCTCCAAGGTAAAGGAGGATGTTTGAACCCATTACAAGGAAGCTAAAAACCTTGAAAAAAGATTAGAGGAATGACTAACTAGATTAAACAGTGTAAAGACAGCCTCAAATGACCTGATGGAGCTGAAAACCATAGCACGAGAACTATGTAATATATGTATAAGCTTCAATAGCCAATTTGATCAGGTGGAAGAAAGGGTATCAGTGATTGAAGATCAAATGAATTAAATAAAGTGAGAAGAGAAGTTGGGAGAAAAAAGAATAAAAAGTCACAAGCAAAACCTCCAAGTAATATGGGACTATGTGAAAGACCAAATCTACATTGGATTGGTATACCTGAAAGTGACGGGGAGAATGGAATCGAGTAGGAAAACACTTTTCCAGATATTAACCATGAGAACCTCCCCAACCTAGCAAGGTAGGCCAACATTCAAATTCAGGAAATACAGAGAACATCACAAAGATACTCCTTGAGAAGAGCAATCCCAAGACACATAATTGTCAGATTCACTAAGGTTGAAATGAAGGAAAAAATATTAAGAGCAACCAGAGAGAAAGGTTGGGTTACCCACAAAGGGAAGCCCATCACACTAACAGCAGATTTATCGGCAGAAACTCTACAAGCCAGAAGACAGTGGGGGCCAATATTCAACATTGCTAAAGAGAAGAATTTTCAACCCAGAATTTCACATACAGTCAAACTAAGCTTCATAAGTGAAGGAGAAATAAAATCCTTTACAGACAAGCAAATGCTGAGAGATTTTTGTCACCACCAGGCCTGTCTTACAAGAGCTCCTGAAGGAAACACTGAACATGGAAAGGAACAACTGGTACCAGCCATTGCAAAAACATGCCAAATTGTAAACACCATTGATGCTAGGAAGAGACTGCATCAATTAACAGGCAAAATAACCAGCTAACATCATAATGACAGGATCAAATTCACCCATAACAATATTAACCTTAAATGTAAATGGGCTAAATGCACCAATTAAAAGATATAGACTGGCAAATTGGATAAAGAGTCAAGACCCATCAGTGTGCTGTATTCAGGAGACCCATCTCACATGCAGAGACACACATAGGCTTAAAATAAAGGGATGGAGGAAGATCTACCAAGCAAATGGAAAGCAAAAAAAAACAAAAACAAAAAAACACAAGAGTTGCAATCTTAGTCTCTGATAAAACAGACTTTAAACTAACAAAAGAGACAGGGAAGGCCATTACATGTTAGTAAAGAGATCAATTCAATTTAAGAAGAGCTAACTATCCTAAATTTACATGCACCCAATACAGGAGCACCTAGATTCATAAAGCAAGTTTTTAGAGACCTACAAAGAGACTTAGACTACCACACAATAATATTAGGAGATTTTACCATCCCACTGTCAATATTAGATGGATCAACGAGACAGAAGGTTAACAAGGATATCCAGGACCTGACTTCAGTTCTGCACCAAGCAGACCTAATAGACATCTATAGAACTCTCCACCCCAAAACAACAAAATACACATTCTTCTCAGCACCACATTCACACTTATTCCAAAATGGACCACACAGTTGGAAGTAAAGCACTTCTCAGCAAATGTGAAAGAACAGAAATCACAACAAACTGTCTCTCAGACCAAAGTGCAATCAAATTAGAACTCAGGATTAAGAAACTCACTCTAAACCCCACAAATACATGGAAACTGAACAACCTTCTCCTGAATGACTACTGGGTACATAATAAAATGAAGGCAGAAATAAAGATGTTCTTTGAAACCAATGAGAACAAAGACACAACATACCAGAATCTCTGGGCCACATTTAAAGCACTGTGTAGAGGGAAATTTACAGCACTAAATGCCCACAAGAGAAAGCAGGAAAGATCTAAAATCCACACCCTAACATCACAATTAAAAGAACGAGAGAAGAAAGAGCAAACACATTCAAAAGCTAGCAGAAGGCAAGAAATAACTAAGATCAGAGCAGAACTGAAGGAGATAGAGACACCAAAAATCCCTTCAAAAAAATCAATGAATCCAGGAGTTGGTTTTTTGAAAAGATCAACAAAATTGATAGACTACTAGCAAGTCAAATAAAGAAGAAAAGAGAGAAGAATCAAATAGATGCAATAAAAAAATGATAAAGGGGATATCACCACTGATCCCACAGAAATACAAACTACCATCAGAAAATGTTATAAAAACCTCTATGCAAATAAACTAGAAAATCTAGAAGAAATGGGTAAATTCCTGGACACATACACCCTCCCAAGACAATACCAGGAAGAAACTGAATCTCTGAATAGACCAATAATAGGCTCTGAAATTAATGAATAGCCTACCAAGCAAGAAAAGTCAAGGACCAGGCAGATTCACGCCAAATTCTACCAGAGGTACAAAGAGGAGCTGGTACGCTTCCTTCTGATTCTATTCCAAACAATAGAAAAAGAGGGAATCCTCCTTAACTCATTTTATGAGGCCAGCATCGTCCTGATACCAAAGCCTAGCAGAGACACAACAACAACAACAACAACAACAACAACAAAAGAGGATTTTAGACCAATATCCCTGATGAACATCAATGCAAAAATCCTTAATAAAATACTGGCAAACCGAATCCAGCAGCACATCAAAAAGTTTATCCACCATGATCAAGTGGGCTTCATCCTGGGATGGAAGGCTGATTCAACATATGCAAATCAACAAATGTAATCCATCACATAAACAGAACCATCGACACAAACCACAAGATTATCTCAACAGATTCAGAAAAGGCCTTTGACAAAATTCAACAGCCCCTCATGCTAAAACCTCTCAATATTTTGGAATGTATCTCAAAATAATAAGAGCAATTTGTGACAAACCCACAGCCAATATCATATTGAATGGGCAAAAACTGGAAGCATTCCCTTTGAAATCTGGCACAAGACACGTATGCCCTCTCTCACCACTCCTATTCAACATAGGGTTGGAAGTTCTGTCCAGGACAATCAGGCAAGAGAAATAAATAAAGATATTCAATTAGGAAAAGAGGAAGTCTAATTGTCTCTGTTTACAGATGACATGATTGTATATTTAGAAAACCCCATCTTCTCAGCCCAAAATCTCCTTAAGCAGATAAGCAACTTCAGCAAAGTCTCAGGATACAAAATCAATGTGCAAAAATCACAAGCATTTCTATACACCAATAACAGACAAACAGAGAGCCAAATCATGAGCAAACTCCTATTCACAATTTCTACAAAGAGAATAAAACACCTAGGAATCCAACTTACAAGGGATGTGAAGGAACTCTTCAAGGAGAACTACAAACCACTGCTCAATGAAATAGAAGAAGACACAAACAAAGGGAAGAACATTCCATGCTCATGGATAGGAAGAATCAATATCATGAAAATGGCCATACTGCTCAAGGTAATTTGTAGATTCAATGCCATCCCCATCAAGCTACCAATGACTTTCTTCACAGAATTGGAAAAAACTACTTTAAACTTCATATGGAACCAAAACAAAAAGGCCACATTGCCAAGTCAATCTTAAGCAAAAAGAACAAAGCTGGAGGTATCACTACCTGACTTCAAACTGTACTACGAGGCTACATTAACCAAAACAGCATGGTACCAGTACCAAAACAGATATATAGACCAATGGAACAGAACAGAGGCCTCAGAAATAACACCACACATCTACAACCATCTGATCTTTGACAAACCTGCCAAAACAAGAGAAAGCAGGAAAGATCTAAAATCCACACCCTAACATCACAATTAAAAGAACGAGAGAAGAAAGAGCAAACACATTCAAAAGCTAGCAGAAGGCAAGAAATAACTAAGATCAGAGCAGAACTGAAGGAGATAGAGACACCAAAAAACCCTTCAAAAAAATCAATGAATCCAGGAGTTGGTTTTTTGAAAAGATTGCTTGACAAAAACAAGCAATAGGGAAAGGATTCCCTATTTAATAAATGGTGCTGGGAAAACTGGCTAGTCATATGTAGAAAGCTGAAACTGGATCCCTTCCTTACATCTTATACAAAAATTAATTCAAGATGGAGTAAAGACTTAAATGTTAGACATAAAACCATAAAAACCCTAGAAGAAAACCTAGGCAATACCATTCAGGACATAGGCATGGACAAGGAATTCATTACTAAAATACCAAAAACAATGGCAACAAAAACAAAAATTGACAAATGGGATCTAATTAAGCTAAAGAGCTCCTGCACAGCAAAAGAAACTACCATCAGAGTGAAAAGGCAACCTACAGAATGGGAGAAAAATTTTGCAATCTACCCATCTGACAAAGGGCTAATATCCAGAATCTACAAAGAATTTAAACAAATTTACAAGAAAAAAACAACCCTATCAAAAAGTGGGCAAAGGATATGAACAGATACTTCTCAAAAGAAGGCATTTATTCCACCAACAGACACATGAAAAAATGCTTTTCATCACTGGTCATTAGATAAATGCAAATCAAAACCACAATGAGATACCATCTCATGCCAGTTAGAATGGCGATCATTAAAAAGTCAGAAAACAACAGGTGCTGGAGAGGATGTGGAGAAATAGGAACGCTTTTACACTGTTGGTGGGACTGTAAACTAGTTCAACCATTGTGGAAGACAGTGTGGCGATTCCTCAAGGATCTAGAGCTAGAAATACCATTAGACCCAGTGATCCCATTACTGGGTATATATCCAAAGAATTATAATTCATGCTACTCTAAAGACATATGCACACATATGTTTATTGAGGCACTATTCACAATAGGAAAGACTTGAAACCAACCCAAATGTCCATCAATGACAGACTAGATTAAGAAAATGTGGCACATACATGTCATGGAATATTATGCAGCCATGAAAAAGGATGAGTTCATGTCCTTTACAGGGACATGGATGAAGCTGGAAACCATCATTATGAGCAAACTGTCACATGGACAGAAAACCAAACACTGCATGTTCTCACTCATAGGTGGGAATTGAACGTGAGCACACTTGGACCCAAGATGGGGAACATAACACACTGGGGCCTGTTGTAGGGTAGAGGGCCAGGGACAGGGATAGCATTGGGAGAAATACCTAAAGTAAATGATGGGTTTATGGGTGCAGCAGGCCAGCCTGGCACATGTATAGCTATGTAACGAGCCTGCACTTTGTGCACATATACCCTAGAACTTAAAGTATAATAAAAAATAAATAAATAAAATAAAATAAAATGAAGCAAAAAAAAAGAAAAGAAAACCCTAAAGATTCTATACACACACACACACACAAAAACTTAAAACCAATAAGTACATTGAATAAAGTTGCAAGGTATAAAATTAACATAGAAATCTGCAGCATTTTTGTATGCAAACAATGAACTAGCTGAAAAAGAGATCAAGAAGGCAATCCCATTTGCAATAGCCACAGAAAAATAAAATACCTAGGACTATATTTAACAAGTGAGGTGAAAGACATATACAAGGATAACTACAAGACACTGATAAAAGAAATTAAAGAGGATATAAACAAATGGAAAGGCATCCCATGCTCAAGAATCAGAGGAATCAATATTGTTGAAGTGATACCACTACCCAGAGCAATCTACAGATTTAATGTAATCTCCATCAAAATGTCAATGACATTCTTCACAGGCATAGAAAAAATTCTAAAATTTGTAAAGAACCACAAAAGATCTCAAAGAGCCAAAGCAATCCTGACCAAAGAGAACAAAGTTGGAGGTATCACACTACCAGATCAGAAATACACTACAAAGCTATAGTAACCAAAACATCATGATACTGGCATAAAAACAGGCACAGAGACCAATGGAACAAAATAGAGAACCCAGAAATTAATCCGTGTATCTACAATCAAGTGATATTTGATAAAGGTCCCAAAAACACCTACTGGGGAATGGTCAGTCTCTTCAATAAATGGTGCTGAGAAATGGATATTTATAGGCAGAAAAACTAGAACCACAACCCTCACTCTACAATAAAACAACTCAAATGGCCCAAAGATCTAAATGTAAGACCTGAAACAATAAAACTACTAGAAGAACACACATTGGAAATGATTCAGAACATCAGTCTGGAAAATATTTTGGGAAGAAGGCCTCAGAAGCATAGGCAACAAAAACAAAAATAAACAAGTAGTATTATGTCAAACTAAAAAGCTTCTGCACTGCAAAGGAAACAATCAACAAAGTAAAAAGGCAATCCACACAATGGCAGAAAGTATTTGCAAACTACTCATCTGACAAGGGATTCATATCCAGAATATACAACAAGCTCCAACATTGCAACACCAAGAAAAGCAAACAATCTGATTTTTAAATGGGCAAGTGATCTGAATAGATATTTCTCAAAATAAAACGAACAAATGGTCAACAAATATATTTTAAAATGTTTAACATCACCAGTCATCAGGGAAATGGCAATCAAAACCTCAATGAGCTATTATTTCACCCCAGTTAGAATGGCTATTATCAAAACAACAAAAACACATACACACACACACAAAAATACTGGTGAGGATGCAGAGAATAGGGAACTCTTAAACACTGTTTGTGGGAATCTAAGCTAATACAACCGCTATGGTGAGCAGTATGAAAGTTCCTCAGAAATGACAAATAGAACTATCATATGATCCAGCAATCCCAGGGCTGGGCATTTATCCAAAAGAAAGGTAATAATTATAATGGTTGGGGATCCACCGGCTCATCTTGCAACCACCAAAAATACGATTTATAAGTACCTATTAAATATTTCTCTCTGAGAAAATGATAATTATATCAGAGAAACATCTAAATTCCCATGTTATGTCAGCACTATGTTCATAATAGCCGAGATTAGAAATCAACATAGGTGTCCAGTAATGGACGAATGGATAAAGAAAATGCGGTATGTATGCACAATGGAATACTTTTCAGCCATAGAAATTAATGAAATTCTGTTATTCATTACAACATGGATAAAGTGGGAGGACATTATGTTAAATGAAATGTATTGAAATATTACTGTGTACCCCATGGATAGGTACAGTTATAATTTGTCAATTTAAAGCAAAATTTTAAAAACCTGCAAGAAATGAGAATGTCCAATGCCCAGAGAGCTCCTTCTCTGAAGACTTTAAAGTGAAAAATATTATATTTTGAGAAAAAATATATATCCCCTTTTCTTCCTTAAAGTATAAGAATATAAGAGATTATTACTTACATACTTCCTAGAACAAGGATACCAAATTTAAAGCTTCTAAGCCCTAGGCCATCATGGCTATTCTGTCACCACTGAGCCAAAATAGAGCCCTAGAATGTTTTCCAGTTGAGCATTCCCAGCCATTTAACCTGTCAATAAGAGATATAGGAACTATTCCATTTTATTTATACACCAGCCTTTTCCAGAATTAAAAAGAAAAAAAAAAAAAAAAGAAGCCTTGTGCTTCATAAAAGGGGACTATTGAAACAAAACTAAACTAAACTCAAACCATAAAGGAATGAATAACATATCCTGAAGAAATTTCCTCTTTCTCAGAATTAAAGAGGCCTCAACTTTGAATTTTCAAAATAAACTCATCTCAGAGCTGCCACTGTGGTTAGTGAAAACTATTAAGCTACAGACTATGTACTGATGCTACTCCTTCTCTATTCATTACCTGTGACCCATAATCCTACCCTGTTTCTCTTCTGCTCTCTGCTTTCATTGGTCTCTGTTGGGTCACTTCGCTCAAGCTAAATAGAAAGAGTAGAAAAAAAGGCTTTCTTTAGCCTTCTTGTCAGCATGAAGGCATATAACCCCCCTGGAATCACAAAACCGACAGATTATCACACTCCAACTGTCACAAATGACATCAGAACAGACTTCATGTGAATACCAATTCTAATAGCATTTTTTTAAAATCAGGGCATGGTTTGTGCCCTCAGTAGAAAATGTTAGAAAAAGCACCTGTTGTTACCCCAATCCCTATCCCCATCTTACTTTCACCTTTTCTAGGTGAAAGGACATGTCAGGTATCAAGATCAAAGTCACACTGATAGATAGCTAACAGAAATAAAAAGACTGAAGGAAGAAGAAAGGGTGTTTATTAAATTTGGGGTCAAAAAAGGAGATAAATATTATTCTCTCCTCTCCTGTTTCAAGAAAAGGTAAAACAGACTGGAATTTTAGAAATTTTTGTTAGGTAAAGGGAAAGGATTTTGAAAACTAAAAAAAAAAACAAAAGTTGATGGTGGGGGCAGAATTTCTCCATTGTACTTCTTTAGGTATAGAGTTTTAGATGATGGACATTTGTCTAAGACATTTTCAAGATTTCAGGAGCCTTTATAAACCTGTGGAAATGGACAGAAAGGTAGGCCGGCAGGTTAGGTGTGCTTTCAAATATACCAAAGAAGACCAAGATGGAGCCTCTAGACTACTGGCTAAAGAATCAGTGGGGGCCTTCAGATGATCTTCTTACTTGTCCAAACAAATTTACCATTAGAAGAAAAGGCAGATTTCTGAAGAATTACTTTGCAGAAATAAAGATATTATCAGGCAAGAAAAGCCACATTATGCTGCAGTGACAAAATCTTATTGACTTAAAGTAATCAAGTCTTGTTTCTTGTTCAATCTATACATTCACCTACTCTGCTTGTAATATTCATTCAGGGAACACTTACCATCACAAACATTAAAATGAGAGAAAAAAGAATTCTGAAGGTTCTCACCTTGGCTATTAAATGATTGCCCTGGAAATATCACATGCTACTTTTTGATTATAACTTATTATTCAGAACCAATCACAGGGCCTCACTCAGCCACAATGAGGATGAAAAGTATGATACTATGTGCCCAGGGGAAACATTTAAGAGTACAGCACTAATAACTACCTCAAGAGGGCATCCTCCTGTTTCTCAAGAACCTAAGCAAGTATAATGGAGTCTCAGAGTCAGAAGAAGAAAATTTATAACATGTCTTCTGCTTGTAAGTATGCATATAAAACGGAAGTGACATAGAGCATAAATAACCTCTAAACTACCTGATTCCCCCACTTCTGGTATGCAAGATAAAGTTTATAAATACTTGGAGCATCTAGGAAATTGATTCCTTGACATATGATTGATTGATAGCTAGCTAGCTAGTTAGAAATGAAGGAGGCTAGACTAAGGGTTAAAAGAAAATTATTTTTCCTTATTCTACAGATAGATATAGGAAAGACATAATAGAATTTCATTAATATGGGCTGGACTGGGAGAAATCCACACTGATTTAGTCAAAGGTATATATTATGAAATATATTCAAATTAATTTAATGTTATTATTTTAAGACAATGATATTATTGTCAATATTACAAAATATTTAAGAGAAAATATTACAAAACCTCAATCAGATTTAGTTCATATATATTGACTTAAATAATAAGGAATGCAATACATACCAAAAATTTGGCATAAGCAGTGACAGACTTATAGATCCATTGATGTCTCTGCTACCAAATTATTGGTTTCATGGCCATCCGACTTTCCTTTGGACTAAAAAACGATTCCATTAGCTTGCCATAACATTTTATGATAAATTAATGGTTAGACTATACTTTTAGAAGATAACTACTAATTTTAGTTTGAAAACTAATGCACACTTTACGGTCATAAAAGACATGTTGGTCATTGTTATTTATTCTTGCTTTACTCATGTTTTTGTTGTTTTCTATTGAGAATGATCAATTAAGATAGTAGAAAAAACTCTGAATCATAGAATGAGAAAGGGAATATATTGAGAGGATCACAGCCAGAACAGGTGGCTAAGTTATAGGAACCTAATGTAAGAAAATGTCAGTAGAGCTAGAAAAAAAGGGATCTGTATTAATTAGCATTTTGCATACAAAAAAACACCCCAAAACTTATAGATTTAAAGCAACTACCACTTATTTAGCTGATTGGTCCTCAACCAGTGAAGTGGGGAAGTGGGTGATATATTTGGAAATGTCTAAAGACATTTTTGGTTGTCACAGTAGGGGTGAGGATGCTGTAGTCATCTAGTTATTAGAAGCCAAGGATGCTGCTAAACATTTTATGGTGCACAGGAAAGTACCCCTCCTCCCCAAGAATTATTCAGTACATAATGTCAATATTACCAAGGTTGAGAAACCCGGATTTAGCTTAAGACTCTGCAGGCCATCAGTATGGTCTGGGTTGGAATTCTGCTGATCTGGGCCAGGCTCACCTGATCTCAACTTGCTGATTCATACATCTGTGGTTGACTATTAATAGCTGGTCAGGTGAGAGCTGGCTAAGCTAAAGGGCTCAGCTGGAACAGCTCCTTTTTGATCCCTGTGGTTTCTCATCCTCTAGAAGAATGATCAGGCATTGTTCGTACAGTGGAGGCTACAAGAGATCAAGAAGAAATATGCAAGGTCTCTTGAGATCCAGCCTCAGAATGCACACTGTTGTATGTGTCAGTCTCATTCTATGAGCAAAAGCAAGTCACAAGTCCAGCCCAGAATTAAAGAGTGGAGAAATAGACTGTATCTCTTGATGAAAGGGCTACCAAAAAAAAGTGATCATTTTTATAACCTACCAAAGAGATAATTTTAAAATAACTAGAATATAGAATCAAAAATAGTTAGTGGCTGCTGGTAAAAGGAGAAAGATAGTGGAATTAGTATTATACTGGTCAGAGATCCATGATTAATTGAATCCTATTTTTGCCACTTAGCTCTCCACATGGTTCCCAGAAAAAAATATAGACACAGAAAACAAAGTAAAATTGACCCATTTTATTTCTATCTGAAGAATTTGAGTCAAAAACCAGTAGTCCATTCCCACACTGCTATAAAGAACTACCTGAGACTGGGTAATTTATAAAGAAAAGAAATTTAATTGACTCAATGTTCCACAGCCTGTACAGGAGGCATGGGTACAGAGGCCTCAGGAAACTTACGATTATGGTGGAAGGTGAAGGGGAAGCAAGCATGTCTTACATGACTGGAGCAGGAGAGAGAGAGATCAAAGGGGGAAGTACTACACACTTTTAAACAACCAGATCTCATGAGTACGTATTATCACAAGAACAGCAAGCGGGAAGTTTGCCCCCATGATCCAATCACTTCCCACCAGGTCCTTCCCCCAACACTGGGGATTACAATTCAACTACATGAGATTTAGGTGGGCACGTACAGCCAAACAATATCATTCTGCTCCTGACCCCTCCCAAATCTCATGTCCTTTTCACACTTCAAAACACAATCATGCATTCTTAACAGTCCCCCAAAGTAATATCTCATTCCAACATTAACTCAAAAGTCCAAGTCCAAAGTTTCATCTGAGACAAGGCAAGTCCCTTCTGCCTATGAGCCTGTAAAATCAAAAAGAAGTTAGTTACTTCCAAGATAAAATGTGCATACACGCATAGGGTAAATGACCCCATTCCAAAAGGGAGAAATTGGCCAAAACAAAGATTCTATAGGTCCCATGCAAGTCTGAAACCCAGCAGGAGAGTCATAAAATCTTAAAGCTCCAAAATTATCTCCTTTGACTCACTGTCTCACATCCAGGCCACAGTGACGCAAAGGGTGGGCTCCCAAGGCCTTATGCAGCTCTGCCCCATCGGCTCTGCAGGGTATAGCCCTCATGGCTGCTTTCACAGGCTGGCATTGAGTGCCTGCAGCTTTTCCAGTTGCACAGTACAAGCTGTCAGTGGATCTACTATCCTGGGATCTGGAGGATGGCAGCCTTCTCAAAGCTCCACTAGGCAGTGCCTCAGTGAGGACTCTGTATGGGGGCTCCAACCCCACATTTCTTCTCCACACTGCCCTAGTGGAGGTTCTCCATGAGGGCTCCACCCCTGCAGCAGATTTCTGCCTGCTCATCCAGGCATTTTCATACATCTTCTGAAATCTAGGCAGAGGCTCCCAAAGTTCAATTTTTGTCTTCTGCACAGCTGCAGGCCCAACACCACATAGAAGCTTCCAAGGCTTGGGGTTTGCACCCTCTGAAGCAACAGTCCAAGCTGTACCTTGGCCCCTTTTAGCTACTCCTGGAGCTGAAGCAGCCACAATGGAGGGCACCATGTCCAGAGGCTGCCCAGAGCAGCGAGACCCTGGGCCTGGCCCATGAAACCATTTTTTACCTCCTAGGCCTCCAGGGCTGTGATGGAAGAGGCTGCCATGAAGGTCTCTGAAATGTCTTGAGGCATTTTCCCCATTGTTTTGGCTATTAACTTTCTGCTCTTCTTTACTTGAATTTGTCCCCAGAAAATGGGTTTTCTTTCCTACCAAATGGTCGGGCTGCAAATTTTTCAAACTTTCCCTCATCTTCTTGTCTTCTTCTGAGCCTTCCAAACTGTTTCAACCTCTGCCCATTACCCAGTTCCAAAGTTGCTTCCACATTTTCAGGTATCTTTATAGCAATGCCTCACTTCTCTGGTACCAGTTTTCAGTATTCATCTGCTCTCACTCTGCTATAAAGAACTACTTGAGACTGGGTAATTTATGAAGAAAAGAGGTTTAATTGACTCACAGTGCTGCAGGCTGTTCAGGAAGCATGGCTTGGAGGTCTCAGGAGACTTACAATCACGGCAGAAGGTGAAAGGGAAGCAAGCATGTCTTACCATGGCCAGAGCAGGAGAAAGAGTGAAGGGGGAAGTGCTACATACCTTTAAACAACCAGATCTTGTGAAAACTCATTCACTATGGCAAGAACAGTAGGGAGGAAATCTGCCCCCATGATCCAATCACTTCCCACCAGGTCCCTCCCCCAACATTGGGAATTACAATTTGACATGAGATTTGGCTGGGGCACAGTGCCAAACCATATCAAGAGGTCTTATGAATTACCTGTTTTCAAAAGAAGTTTCTTTTGCTAGGCAAGTTCAATCTTAAAAATCGACAAGAAAAGTAGAATGAAGGATCTGTCTAGTCCACCCAAAAATATAAATCTTTCTTCAAAATGCAGAAAGTTCACACCTATGGGGATGGGAGAAGGGAGGAAAAGAAGGAAAGAGAAGAAAGAGGAAAGGTATGGGAGTGTAAAGAGAGGAGAGAAGACAAGACAAAATAGGGATATGTGGGAGATCTCCCAGGGAGCCTATAGTCCTGAGGGAAAAATGCATCCTCAAAAGACTTTACTGATGTACACTGGCCTCACAAGGCTAATGCCAAATATATCCTCCTGAACCAGAGCAACTTTTGGCAATATTTATCCTGCAAGGGAGTACACAAGAGAATGCTCTTCAATTTTCCTTGGGGAGGAAAAAGTAGGGAGAAAGAAACTATTTGGCTTCAGCTTCCATCTCCTCATCAGCTGTGAAACATTAGATATGAGAGATGAAAAAAGGGAAAGGTGAGGAATGACTCCCAAGTCACATATTGGGCACTTGGGAATGCAGAGTTTTATTTGGACTGGATGCAGATATTTGGGCATACCAGCTTCAGCACCAGCTTCAGCACAGTTGGTAGTTGATGTCCTGTATATGAAGAAAATTACCTGTGGAGGATATGCAAAGTGAGAAGAGAAGAAAGCCAAGAACAGAACCTTGGAAAATATTAACACTTAAGCAGCAAATAGGAAAAGAGGAACTCATAGAGTTGACTCAAAAGATTGGATGGCAATTTGTAAGTAGAAAATCACGAAGAGACATGGATGTATAAAACATCCAGGAGGAAGAAAGTTCCAAAAATAAGGCCATGCCCAAAATAGTCAAATGCAGCTGAGAGTAAAAGTAAGATTAAAGACTGAAATGAATATTGGCCTTAGCAATGACCATAGGTGATACATTAGTTTCAGGAGTCAATAGAAAGTGAGATTAAGGCTGTAGGTAATGATTATTTTATTGCATAGAGAAGGAGGAAGAACAGAGATATTGGAACATGTGTGGGTTAAGAGATAGTTTTTTATTTAAAGAGATTTGAGATGTATCTACCTGCTGAGGGGAAGAATTCACTGGAGTGACTGAAGATACAGAAAGGAGGAGAAACTCGGCGCAATAGTAGCCCAATATATACAGAATGAATGAGATGAAGGGCATGTTGAAAAAAGAATCTCTTGTAACGTAGAGAGAAGTAGAACCTGGTCAGTAAAAGAGGTTATGAGTTGTGGGTTTTCAAGTGGATAAGGAAGATAAGGAAGGGGCATGGGGTAGCATGGATTGGAGGATTGGAGGACAGTGATTAATATAATATTATACTACACATATAATTTTTATTTTATAAAGAATGTGACAAACTAATAGAAAAAAGCATAACTAAAAATTAAACAAAAAATTACAAGTATTTAAATGGAAGATGATCTAGCAATGTTTAACTTCAAATACAGAAGATAAACAATTTGGGAAACACACAAGAGCAAGAACTGCAATGCATTTATTCTGCATTTATTGAATAACTTTGCCAGGTCCTCCAGAAAGTAATATAGGATCCTATGCTAGCTCAGAATATGGCAAGGAAGAGACCCAAACAAATCATCGTAAGAAAAGCTAACCACAACAGAGACACACATGATGCTCTGTAAGGAGATATGCAAACACTCCTTCCAGAAAGGAGGAAATGAATCAGTCAGAGAAGATTTCAAGAAACAAGCAGCATTTGAGCTGAAATTCAAAGATAGAAGTTCATTAGGAAGCTGGGGCATGGGTCAGAAAGGGCATTCTGAGAAATGGAACAAATATGGAGAGGTGCAGAAAAGTATCCAGAAGAATTGAGTCCGATGGACAGACAAGGAGGCTTCATCTCTCTACTAGTTGCATAAGTAAAAATAAGAGGCTGGGCATGGTGGCTCATACTTGTAATCTCATCTCAGCACTTTAGGAGGCTGAGGAGGGAGGATCACTTGAGCTCAGGAGTCGGAGACCAGCCTGGGCAATATAGTGAGACCTTGTCTCTACTAAAAATAAAATAAAATAGAAAATTAGCTGGGCATGGTTGCTCATGCCTCTGGTCTCAGCTACTGAGGATGCTGAAGCAGGAGGATAGCTTGAACCAAGGAGGTTGAGGCTGCAGTGATCACTCCAGTGCACTCCAGCCTGGGTGACAGAGCAAGACCCTGTCTCAATAAATACACAAATAAATGAACAGATAAACACAAAAAAAGAGTTTCATGCTTTACCAACTAAGCTTGCCAGGCACTTAAATAATGCTTGTGTCCCTTTAAAGCTCTCCAACTCCTCGTACACATTATGGATAAGAAAATTGGAGCAAGAAAATCAGGGCTTTTTCCTCCTCCACTATCTCGTAAATACTTGGTAATATTTTCCCCCCATCCCCAAGTTCTTGCTAGGTAATCTGATAAATACATTTACCCAGAAGAGTCACAGTTTAATCGTTGCCTTGCATTTAACCCCTTAAACAGGTATTTGCATTCTGCCCTCATACTTCTAGACACAAAGTCTTTCTTAGAGAGAAAGTTTAGGCCCTGAGGAGGAAGAAAAGGAAAGTAAATGGAAAAGGGTGTCTCTCAGCATTTCTCCTCAAATCATATGTCACATCATTTACTCTGCTTATACCTTAATGCTGGTCCTGAATAACTGAAAAAGTTGCATTGTGTCTTGAATTTTAAAAAGTAACGTAATGCACAATCCATTCACCACATTAATTCAGGTGAAACCTTGGACAAATTGCTTTGAACAATTTCAGCCACTAGGCAAGTTTGACAGCAAAATGCTCCATTCTCCGTGAGGTAAACCTCTGGGAAATATAGTGAATTTGAAATTTTAAGAGTAATTCAAATGTGTACAAAAAAGATAGAACAAAAATATGGTTTCTAAAAAAATTGGTTAAAAATGCTATCCAAGTTCAATTTGAAGTACTATTATTCTAATCTTTCCATTAAAAGATAAAACATGAGAGAAAATATTACCTACTTTTCTAACCTTTGCTGATGCATAGAAATATAATTTATTTTTTAAAGAACACAAACACTACTATAATTCTTGAAAATACCAAGCTTTGAAATCATCTTAGTTAAAAATAAAGTTTTGGGAGGGGACTGCCTAGGGATGCAAAGAAAAGTATAGAATTTTGCATTTTTTTAAGTAATTATAAAATCTATTTTATAATGCCCTCACTTGTCAGAGCTAGCAGCAAAAAACACTAGCTTTGTCCTTGGTTCCACTTATAAAGGTGAGGGGACAGATGCCAAGAAGATTTTAAAATCTCGAATCATGTTTTTCTCAGAATATGAAAGGGAAGTTTGACTATATCACATGGTTTGAGGTGACACTAAATGAGTTCCACTACATTTTATTTTTCACTCGTAAAGCCCCAGGTATGCTGAGGGGTCTAAAAATAGGAACAATAAGATCCATGGGGCAACCCACGGCACACCTGGATCATTTGTTCTCTTCAAAAAACACAATCTCTCTGTATCTGTCTCAGCTTCCATCTATTTCTCTCCCTTGTGCACTCTCTCTCTCTCTCACACACACACAGAGAGAGAGAGAGAGAGAGAGTTCCAGAACTTATGTTATGGTTTTTAAGCCCATAGTGTTTTCAATTTCTTTTTATTTTTAAACATCAATATTGTTAAAATTTTTCCAGCCACAGAGTAAATAACATTTGTAGAGACTTTCCAGTCCTCATCAGAAAGGACCAGTCAAGATGATTGAGTACTATTACTATTATTCCCTTATTACTACTATAATAAGGGAATTATGCCTTATTCCCTTACATCTCTGTTAAAATGAAAAAATACACAGTGCACACACATAAATAGTCTTTAAAAATTGACATATAAATCAATACGCTTGATAAGGAAAAAGCTTTTTTGGCATAGATCTCAATTTTCTAGACTAAAGGGCATGACTACATAAAAATCTCATCAACGCGGACTTTTTACTAAGTTGGAATTTGTGATCACTCAAAATAAAACTGAGCCAAAGTATATCTAATCGTGTACAATTATTACAAAGTTGTTTTTCTAGGCATGTAAATTCCTTTTAGATATTTTCATCTATGAGAATGCATAAAATTAGAAAGAGCTGTTAGACTGTATTCCCCTCTCCATCCCACTCCCCAAGCCTGGTTCCCTTTTTATTCATTTCCTCCACCTCCTTAGGCAAGAATCTTAGAAGCATCCTAGATAAAAGATTACTGGTGCCTGCTCTCAAGGACTCTTTGCAAAACCACCTCACCCCATGACATGGCCCCACATCCCTCTACCCTTTCCAGACAGTTACACATGCCCGTATTTCCAAAGCAGTTTATATTTTCTTTTCTCTTATCATTTATCTCTTCTCATTGTCATTACATGTCATTACTCCTTCACCCTCCATCTCCTTTCCCTCTCCGGAATACAGGTTATTTGTTTTGGACTCTAGACCTTTTTACCACCCGGAATACTTTTCTTCCAGATCATCACATGACCTGATCCTTCTTATCATTCAAGTCTCATTGGTGTTGTCACCCACTAAGAAATGCCTTATCTGAACACGCTGTTCCATTACCCTGATTTTTAGTATTTTTACTGATGCTATGTCATTTGCTTGTTTACTTGATTATTATCTATCTTCTCCCTCTCCCCATCCCTACCACCACTACTAAAAGTTAAGTTCCTTAGTGCTTAGAACAGTGGTGGGGGCATGATAGAAATTCAGTGTACATTCTTGGAATGAGTGAATGAAAAATGAATGCTTATCTCCTCTACTACACAGTGAATTTCTGCAGGGCAGGGGCCATGCCTCATTCATTTTCTTTGTGTCTAACATTTTGGGTACAGGGAAACATAGTAGAGTTCAATAAATGGTCACGAAATAAATAATCTATTAATCACAGAATAAATAATTAATAAAATTTTTATTATACGCACAGGAAAATGTTGAACTTAAAGAGATTATCTGCCTAGATTTGGTTAGACAGTTTTAGAAAGGGCAACAAAGGCAGGACAGTTGTAGGGACTCAGATTTAGGGAGTGGATTTGAGTCTCCTAAACTTTCATTGTCTGTTTCAAGTTGAAAGAGGTGAAGTGATTTACCCATGGTGTTTAAAAGTAATACAATTATATCCTTTTAAAACAAAATGTATTTAATTCTTTGCAACACTACAGGCTAGCCTTCTTTCCAAGGTCACAAATATTGTGGCTTTTATATGCTGTGAGGCTCAGAAAGGTTGCCAAGTGTTCAAGTCTAAAGCTTGAAGTCCTCAAAGAGAGTGGGCAGTTCAGCGCAGAGGCCAAAGCCAGGAGAGCTGGCTAGACAATCTATCACAGCCCTGTCATATCACCAGGGGACCGTGACTCTCCAGGGACAAAGGTTGCTGCCCTTGGGAAGAACTCTGTAGTTATGTTGATTATATTTACCAAACCAAAAATTGTGACATGCAGTCTAAGCAGATCTGTGTACAATACATAGAATGTTTGAATCTAATGCCAGCTTAGAAAATCTGGGGCTAACATTTGCAACATTCATAGCAGAACAAATTAGTTTGCATACTCTTCCATAGTTGGGTGAAATGTCCCACAAAACTTCTCATCCCTTCCAACACTATTTGATTTTATTGATTCCAAATTTTAGTTCAGTTTTGAGGTGTCTTAATACTCCTCAAAGGATCCTCATATTTTGAATGTGTTCTGATATCTAGGAGATATTATCTTAGAGATGGATTATGAAACTATCTACTTTGAGTTTCATGAGAGCTGAATCACAATTTCAGAGGAGAAAAAGCCAGAAGGTTCTTCTCAACTCTGAGATTCTGTGGTTCTGTGATTCAATTCCTTGGAGCCTAATGACCCCAATTTGAACTGATGTACACTGGTAGGTGAAGTGATAGGACAGAGGAATCGATGCTGGAAACTGATGACAGACGTGTGAGGTCCTCCTATGACACTTGGCCTCATGAAACTGAAAGACTTCCACTTTCTTACCTCAAAAGTCTGTGCTAGAGAAGTTAGCTACTGTGTATGGGTAATTGCCCCTACCCTGGACTCTAAACCTCTACCTAGGCCACACCCTATTTCTAGAAAACTGTTATCATCACCAGATAATCAAGGTTATCTCCTTCCTTCCCTTACACAGTCTTTAGAATCCACTCCTACCGTGTTGCCTCTCCTAAGCAACTAGACAGCAAGTAGCATACCTGCCCTGGGTTTTGTGTCCTAGGTAAATTACTTGTCTACTCTGCATATGAGTAAAGAATTAAATCTCAATGAGTAAAGACGTGTTGTTTCCAGTTTCTATTTCTGAGCATGCAATTGAAAACATATCAAAGCGGGCCTCAGCAACATTGGGAGGTGGAAAGTATAGGTCAAATTTGTCATATTTTCTGGGTGAGAGAACCATGAGCCAAGTTACATTAAAAAGCCTGGCAATCAGTTTCAAGGCATTCAGCATTCAATAGAGAAACTGCAAGAAAGTGGGGAAAGTCATGCATATTTTTAAAATTACCTTTATCTTTTAATCAGAAAATCCCTAAATTGTCAAACAACTAAAATACACTATACATTGAAACACACTTGATACTCAAAGTGTGGCCCGTGGACCAGCAACATCTCTCAGGAGATCGTCAAAATGCAGAATCTTCCCTTGAGCCCAGGAGTTCAAGGTAACAGTGAGCCATGATCATGCCACTGTACTCCAGCCTGGGCAGCAGAGCAAGACTCCGTCTCAAAAAAACAAAAAACAAAACAAAAAAAAAAACAGCAGACTCTTGAGCACCACCCAGGACCTACTGGATCTGAATCTGTATTTTCAAAAGATATCTAGGTGATTGATACGTGACTTAAATCTTGTAAAAGACTTTCCAAGAACAGCAATCCTCAAAGTGTGCTCCCCAGACTAGAAGCATCAATTGGCATCAACTGAAAACTTATTAAAAATGCAGAACCATGTGCCCATTCCAGACCTATTCAGTCTAAAATTTTGGAGTAAGGTCCAGTAATCTGTGTTTGGTTTTCTGGTTTTTCTGGTTTGTTTTGATTTTTTTATTTTTTTTTTTTAGACAGAGTCTCTCTCTGTCGCCCAGGCTAGAGTGCAGTGGCTCAATCTCAGCTAACTGCAACCTCTGCCCACTGGATTCAAGTGATTCTCCTGCCTCCGCCTCCTGAGTGGCTGGGACTACAGGTGCCCGCCACCGTGCCTGGCTAATTTTTGTATTTTTAGTAGAGACGGGATTTCGCCGTGTTGGTCATGCTGGTCTTGAACTCCTGACCTCAGGTGATCCATCTGGGCCTCCCAAAGTGCTGGGATTCCAGGCATGAGCCACAGCGCCTGGCCTCAGTAATCTGTGTTTTAACATACCCTCAGTGATTCTGATATATCCTCAATTTGGAGAATTTCTGTCTCTGGCCTTTTTCAATTTGTGTTAAAGAAGAGCCATCTTTTGACAAAAGTTAATATAATTCTGAATGTTTTAAGTGACTAAGAGAATAATATACCTATCTGGACAATTTTTAAAATATTGTCAATGCCCACCAGTATTTTCCAAAGATATGTCCTTATGATTTTATTTAAGCACTAGTCAGAACCGATGAATGTGTATGTTGAATAACATTTGCTAATTCATCTGGCGTCTGGCAAAACCATATCACGTTAATATGATGGATGATCCTGCTTCTTTGGAATGAGAAAGCTTCCACATGGAGGCACAGTAATTATTCCTGAAGGAATGAACAAAATGTAAACTGTCATTATGGATAAGTTTTGTGGGCAAAGGATGCCCAGGAGAAAGGCATTATGTTAAACCTTTATTCTCAGCAATGGTGCTCTGCAGCCTTGCTCCCACTTAAAGTCATTACCAGAGCTGCCTAGACCTTTCTGCCCTTTATGGCTTTGGGCTTCATTTAGTGGGTTATGGGATGTTTCAAACCTCTACTTAACACATTTGAAATATTTTCTACCTTGAAACTTTTTCTCCTTTCAAAGGCAAGGCAGCTATTAGCATCAAGAAGAAACCAAAATGAGCACAACAAATACATAAGTGTCTTTCACAAATGTAGCTTTGCCCAGATGAATTTTTAAAGGTATTTTGTGAAGAATGTTAAAATACATGAAGTTATTTTCTAAGCTAACCCACCTAGCAATTTTATTTCTAGAAATGTATATTAAAATATATCCCCAGATGAATATATAGACATATGTACAAGAACATTCATTACAGCATAGATTGCTGAAAACAAGCAAAATGTCCACAGTCACATGGAGTAACCAACCAGAGTAAGTTCGCTTGGGGAGGCCTCTGGTGTGTGCCAGGAACCAGCTCTTTAGTTTCCAGATTATGAGAGAAACAACTGTATCAGTCTCCTAGGGATGCCATAATAAAATACTGCCGACTGGGTGGCTTAAACAACAGAAATTTATTTTCTCACAGTTCTGGAGGTTAGAAGTCCAAGATCAAGGTGTCTACAGGTTTAATTTCTCCTCAGAACTCCCTCCTCGGCTTGCAGACAGCTGCCTTCTGACTGTGTCCTCATACGATCTTTCCTCTGTTGGTACACATCCCTGGTATATCTTCCTCTTCTTATAAGGATATCAGTCATATTGGATTAGGATACGTCCCTAACAGTCTCATTTTAACCTCTTTAAAGATCTATCTCCAAATATGCTCACATTCTGAGCGTAGATCTTTAAAGATCTATCTCCAAATATGCTCACATTCTGAGGTCCTGGGGAATGGAATTTTAACATACAAAATTTGGGAATACCATTCAATCCACGACAACCAGTCAGTCTTAGAGAGTAGCTGCGTCATAGAGGGTTATTTACTATACGGTTCAGAAGTACTTTAATATTTTCAAAACTGGTACAGTTTTCAGTAAGTAGTGGCTGATTATTAACCCTGACATGGACTCTGCAACAACAGTAAAAACATGTTGTGAAAAACTTTAAAGGTTGGAGGAGCCCCTTCAGGGACCTCCAAGATTGAAGATTGAGGCTAAGTAGGTGGGTTCTGAGACTATTTCTGGAATTTAGTTATTTTAGTAAATCTAGTAGATAAAAGAATGTGCTATGGTTATAAACATGAGATTTGGAATCAGAAAGAGTTTGTGTTTCTGTTTCCCACCTCTAAAATAAAAATGATAAGAGTACCTATCCCTAAGATTGTAAGCAATAAGATAACAACATAAAATGTTGATGATATGCCAGACTCAAAGTAGATACTCAATAAACAAGACA
This sequence comes from Macaca thibetana thibetana, assembly GCF_024542745.1. Lineage (NCBI taxonomy): Eukaryota > Metazoa > Chordata > Mammalia > Primates > Cercopithecidae > Macaca > Macaca thibetana. The sequence continues at coordinate 57,623,145 of NC_065579.1, forward strand.
TTATTGTATCTTTATATAAGCTTACTTTTCTAAATAGTCTTACACACACAAACACAAACACACACACACACAGTGTTCCTTACAACTACTGTACTCGACCTCTAAAGACACTTTTAGTTCTAGAATTCTTATTCTAAGTGATACTTGGCCACAAGTGATTCACAATAAGGGACTGAAATTTTTAAATACATTTATTGCTTTTAATATAAAAATAAATTGTACTTTCCTACTCTATGGGAATTCTACTTTTAGCAGTCACATTGCTTGATTTAACTGTCTAGTGTTTAAATAACAGTGTAGCGCTCACCTGGTAAAACATTGCAACTTCTGTTAGATTACTCGTTCTATGATTATTATATTGTTAAACTGCCATTTATGTGTCACAAATCAAATTAAGTAACATGTAATCATTAAAATAATGAAATATGTATTTTATGTACCAATATGGAATAATCTTAAAGATATATTAGTGATGAAAACAAAGTACACAGAAATACTCAGAGTATATGTTTTTTAAAAATAGTTTTTATATTGTTTAAATTTTTATCACGTGTATGAATTACCTTTTGAAAAAAAAATAGATTTTCTCTCACAGTAAAATATAAAAGGAGAGAACAGATGCTCAAGATTTCATTTTCAATCAGAAATTGCAATCAACAGCACCAGTAGCAGCTGCTATTTATCTGTGTTTGATAAGAGCAAAGCAACAGATAAAAATGAAAAATAAACTAAATGAAAAGGCTTTTACAGAGATCAAATTCCAGGCGACTCCTTTCCCAGTTGCCTTTGTTGTGAGTTCCAGAACAGTTTCTAAGTACTAAGAAATTCTGTGATTTAATGGAAACAACAAAGGACGTGGCATCAGACTGAGCTGGGTTCCAATTTTACTCTTCTGACTTTCTAGCTCTGCAAACACAGAAATATCCTTTTACCCTCTGAACCTCATTTTCATCAGCAGACAAGCATCAAAATGTCTGTCCTTCCACCATTTAGAGTCATTTTGAGGCTTAACTGAAATTACATGTAGACAAGTACAGGCCTAACAATGTAGACCAATATGCTTCTTTATCTCATTCATAAATTTCTCTTTAGCTTGTGGGATACAGGTATGCATTCATTAATTTATTCAACAATAACAAATAGACCCTTCTAAATACTGGAACTAAAATAGATAGCAGAATACACTCATTCTCTGCCCTTTTGAAGCGTAGAATCTTGTAGGAAGATAGAAGACAGAGCAGACATCCATCACATTAAATCGTGACAAATGCTATGATACAGATAGACAGGACACTCTAGAAATGCATTTAAGGCACATATGCTCACCAAAGATGTCTAGAAAGGCTTGTGGAGGAAGTTGTGTTCAAGTGAGGCCTGATGAAAGAGTAGGAGTTCACTAAGTGACCCAGGGGAATGTCATAGGCTTCCCACTGACTTGGCTGACCCCTGGAAGATAAAACCTGACAGGTGAACAGTGCAAGTTGAGGGCCCTCAAAGCAACTCCCTTTGCATTTGACTTGTCACAGCCAATCTCTTCCATTCCTCTCATGAAAGCAGTTGTTGGACACAATTAAGAAATGTGAAAACGGCAGCTCAAGAAAAGAAGCTGAAGGTCACATAGCTACTGAGGGGCAAAGTCAAGATTTTGATTGTCTCTCACACATTTGAAATACTTAATCGATGGAATTTTTTATTTTTATTTATTTTTTATTACTATATATTGATCAGTGGTGTGTGTCTTATAATATTGAAATTCTGACTCAGCACTGGGTATGTCTAGGATTTCAGCCACACTGCAATACCTAGAAGAGTGCTTGGTGCATAATAAGCATTCAGTAAACATCTCTTGAATTAATTAATAAATCCCAAATTTGAAGGATCACTTAGAGGCATCCTTTGTCTTTTGAATAATTAATTCATGCTGCCATCCTTGAATGGAAATTGAAGCATTTTAAAGATCTTAGGAAACTTCAGAATCTTCCCAAACCAGGGTGTTTTGAAACTGGATTGGATCTTATTTCTTTCTACAAAATGCTAAGGAGGCATCATGGCATGTAAAATCCAGTTCCATCAGGAAGTCCACTTGGGCTCTGAAATGTGTGAGAAATAACACTGCACAACAGTCCAACTGAATAATTCAAGAGATAGGCCAAAGGATTAAAAACAGTATCGTGTAAGGATTAGGAATTTAGCTTAAGACATGACTTCCTAGTATGATGTCAACATGACTCATTCATTTTGAGTTGGCTGAAGAAATTTTAGCTGCATTTTGAAAGATCATCTGGTTTTCCTCTTACAACATAGATTTGATCCTTGCACCATTCAAACCAAACAATCTAATGCATTGAAAAATGTGCCTGAGAAGGAAAAAGAATCATCACGACTTTTTCCTTTTCCTTTTACCTGAAACCTAGGTGTGAGGTTCTTGAGAAATTAGTCTTAGTACATTGACCAAACACGAATGCTTTCTGGAAAACTTTGTTCTTCTGGGATTGCACGGAGTATACTTTTAAACATGGCATCTGCATCTTAGATGCCCTATTTTAAGTCTGAGTAATCTAATCCGGGGAGGGAAATTAGGCCCTTTTAGTGGTCTATTAACTTTCTCCTACCCCGAACGGAAAATTTATTAAATTATCTTTATGTGTTCCAAGAAAGCAAACTTTGAAACTGGCCAGTAAGCTTGCAAGAGCCTAATGACGATCACGGAATGAGTTTCCATCAGCTTTCAGTGTATTTTAATACATTCCAAATGTAGACTTAAGCTATTAGTCTGTGCTCACATTCTCTCTCTCCCCATGCCTGTCTGTTTCTCTTCCATAACATACAAACACATGCACACACTGCCACTTTCTCTTTCTCAATACACACAGGCTTGAATAATTTATATTTATTTCCCAGTTCACCTTTCCTCTCGAATTCCTTTCCTGACCCCCAAATCTAGGTTCAGGTGTTCCGCTAATGCGCTCTTACTGCAACAGCTAACTTGTCCATCTCTACACTAGTCTGCAAACAATATGACAGAGACTGTTTTTGTAACTGACCTCTGTATCCCTGGGCCCTGGCAAAGTACCTGGTATGTGGAAAGCACTCAATATATTTTTGTTAAATAAGGAAATGAATGAGTGCATTAATCTAGCCCTTGTGTGCTTAGATCTGTCAAAAGACAAAGCTACAACAAATTTATCTTAAAGATCTCAATTGGCTTTATTGCAATTTTAGAATTGGGCAACACTTCATTCCATAAAATAGAATAAGTGTTCCAATAAGCTGAGAGGAAGAGGTTGGTTTTATAGACAAAGAAGAACTGAAGAAAGCAGAAATATAGAACAAAATGTGACTGGTCATTTCAAAGCTATTTCCCTTGTAAGGCAGGAACAGGGAAACAATAGAGAAATAACTGGTTGCTTAACATCAGGGTACTAGAGGTTACCTTCCCTTTAAAGATTAAAGGTAGAGGGAACTTCATTATCCTGTAGATTGAAACCAATCTGGGAAATTAAGCCGTTATCTCTTCTTTTGGGCTTCTCCAAAGGTTAGATAACAAGTCAGTTTTGGTTTGTTAATGTGGAACTGCAGCGTGAGCGACTCCATTTTGATTTTTAGTCTGATCTGTTGGTGTCTAGTGTAGGAGTGTAGCTCAAAACAATGGCCTCTTATAATTTGGTATTTACCAGAAATAAAAGGAAATATACAAATTCAATCCATTCCTTGATGATCCTCTATCAAGAAATAAGTCATTAATTTCCCCAGTAAAAAAAAAAAAAATTCTTCTGTTGGAATATGAAAACTTTCCTCCTAGGACCTCTGGAATTAAAAGTTTTAGACCCCGTACTAAAAAAATACATACAGTCAAGCTAACTCTGTTTAACTAAACGTTTTCCATAAGTATTGAAAAACAACTTTTGAGCAATGTGAATAGCTATTGTGTGCAAAAGTTAGGTAGAAGATAATATTATCCTTATTTTTCAGCAATTATATATTTACAGTATATACTTGTTTCACAAAACAAGAGAGAAACATGCAAATTTTTTTTTTACTCCCAGTATAATGGCTCTTCAATATAACTTGCCACTAACAAAAAGGTGTTAGAACCAAGAGAGAATTCAAAATTCAGAAATGGCACAAAAAGACGATCTTTCTTGTAAATAAGAAAAAAACAGAAGCCAATTTCTACAAGTATGCACTAAAACATATAGGGAAAATACTGTACATCATGATTTGGTCCCTAGGACCAGTTTTGAAAGTCAAAACTTCATTTTATACCTCTGCATTTCACAAGATCGCATACCAAGGAACATATGAGGTCTTCAATTCTTGGGAACTAAGTCTGTGGTTTACCTCCCAAGGTCTCTCCCTGGTTTTTGTTATCACTGGCAACAGAACCACTGTTGGAAGCCCACTGCAGAATTAAAAATTCACACAATCTGAAACTGCTTATCTCAAGCCTTTCGTAAGGGTGAAAATAATATTCAACAACTTTCAGCATGTGCTTACCACATCTGCACCCATTTTGGGTCAATCAGAAAAAAAAAAAAAAATGCTGGAAAGAAATAAGCCACCCATTCAAAAGTAAAAACAGGGAAAGCCAGCTGCATACAAACCCTGCAGATTGTGCTGATGAGATCCATGGATGGGCAGAAAGAGCTGCTTCAGGAAAAGAAAATCTAACTTCTGAGCAAAAAGGCTCAGAACATAGATAGGACAAAAATGCTCTCCATTAAATGCAATTCCTAAGAATTCAGGGAAGGTGTTTTATTCTATCCCAAAAGTAATCATAAAATAGTCTTTCTTTCTCATATGTACTGATTGATTCATTGATTGTCCCCTTCATCATATTTTTTATTGAAAGAAATATGGAGAAGCACAAAGAACTAAAGATTTAAAAAATCACTCACGATATCATCACTCAGTAATACCTCTGTTACATTCCCACTGATGTTTAAAATCTCACCCGCAATTCCTCACAGCCATCAATAAATTAGAGAGATAACTTTTTCTATTAAACTTTCTTCCAAAGAATTCATGTCAGTTCTTTCTACAATCAAACTTCTCTTTTAGTATGGGTTTTTAATCAGCAAGACAAAACTCAAGATGGAATCTAGTGTATTCCATAGTTGTTCAAATTGTTTAATAGCTTAAGTTTCTTGCCTTTGCACTAAGTGAGTGAATTGAATCACAATTATGCTGCAAAAGGAATAGATCTGAATGTTTAGAGGGGTCCAAGCTCACACTGGTGTCTCAAAGATATGAGGGAGAGAGTTGAGTCCCAAGACACACCTCTAGGATCTAAATGATGAATCACCTCACATCTGCAATTGATCTGCCTTCTTTGCTATTTGTTCATTAGGTTAGAGTTCCAGGTTTAATTCTGGCATAAACCAGTTACTTTTCTCTTTCCCAAAGGCCACAGAGAGCAACATTAACTGGTTATCTCTCAAAAGGTGCCATTCATTAACAAAGAGATTGGGAAAGACCATCTAGATGCATTTGTACAAAATAATCTGGGTAGGAAATGGCCTCTTCTGATGGTTATTCCATCTCAGGCACATTATCTACATTATGTAATGTACTCCTAAGAGTAGAACAATTATTATTATTATTAGATGAGAAAATGAGATGCAGGGAGATTAGTAACTAATGCAAGACCATACTGCTAATATGATAGAATCAGGATTTAAAATGCCAAATCCGTGCTTTTCCCACGATATTACCTTACCTGGCTGGGGAGAACAAACCTCAAATATGCCTATTTGGTGATAAATGTGTGAGAATATATATACACACACACACAAACATATATATATGTGCACATATATATATAATGTAGGTGTATATATATGTATGTATATCTCACAATGACTCCAAATTTTTATTTTTATTTTTATTTTTTGGAGACAGACTTGCATTATCTCCCAGACTGGAGTACAGTGGTGTAATCTCGGCTCACTGCAACCTCTGCCCCACGGATTCAAGTGATTGTCCTGCCTCAGCCACCCAAGTAGCTGGGATTATAAGTGCATGCCACCATACCTGGCTAATTTTTGTATTTTTAGTAGAAACGGAGTTTACCATGTTGGCCAGGCTGCTCTCGAACTCCTGACCTGAAGTGATCTGCCTGCCTCAGCCTCCCAAAGTGCTGAGATTACAGGTCTGAGCCACCATGCCCAGCCAAGTCAAGTCCAAAATTCTTAAGGTCCTATAATACCAAAGTCAAAATTCCCTGGGGAATTTTTAGTAAAACACATCCATCTCATATCTGTATGTTATTCATATAAAAATGGCACCTCTATTTATATGGTTTTCATGATAATTAAACAAGAAAGTGGGGATGTGATGTATAAACTATAAAGCACCATGAACACAAAATGTTATTGTTTGGAGAGTCTTCGAGGTCTCAGTTGACCAAAAAAAAAAAAAAAAAAAAAAAAAGACTCTGCAAACAGTAAATCAATCAATACTGACAGTGAAGTTCAAAAACGTTTGTATTTCTTCTAAACCATCTGGTGAACATGCCTTTTAAATTCTTGTTCAAGTCACTCAATCCATAACAATTTATGGAATTCTTTTGTATTTTGACAACAAGTCTATACACATACAAACTCGTTTTCCTTTTGTGAGGTTTAGATAAGTCATCTGTCTCTAAACCTATCTAGGAATGGAAGTAGAATGTATCCAGCACTTCAAGTTGTCATTAGTCAGTGCTATGTGATGTGGGATAATGCCTACTCCAGTCTCTCTACAAGCTAAGAAAATCGTTTTCTACATTCTCCTTGCTGAACCTCTGGATGTACAGAGGGAGAACAGATGTGACTGGCTTGCTCAGTAGAATTATTTACTTATCTGATGGCATGAATAGCCAAATGAGCTAAAATTGGCCATGAAAACTGGTTTCTATCAATAATGCTAACACATTTCCTTAACTCTAAAAGGCTGAGCTTTATAAGGGCTGACATTTTCTTAAAAATTGCTCAACATGACATGTACTGAACCTGTGAAATTGCTGGGAAAATTACAGAAAATAAATTTTAGGGTGATTGGCAAAATGGCTTTGGAAAGGTGATTTATTATTTCCAATAAGGAATGAGGAGGTGAAAATTGACATATAAAAAGACAAGGAGAAGGACAAGAAAGGAAAATGGGAAAGAAGAAAAGAGAGAGAGAGAATGAATCCCATGCCAACTTAATTCGACCATCCACTATCGTACACAAAGGCCCAAGTAGGGTACTTGGGAGGCTACAAAGAAACATAAAATGTATCCATGCAACCAATTCAACAATTATTTATGGAGCTAGGAAAGGAGGAACTATCTAACATGCCACGGCAACTGGAAATATATCTAAGATTACCTGAATGAAAAGTAAATCAGAAGTGTACTTGCAAAGTAATCTGTTTATTTAAACAATTGTTAAAAGATGATATTTTCTTAAAGAAGCAATCTTAGTCTCTTCCTGAAATGGAACTGGGGGATGGCTGTTACCTGTGGCTAATCAGATTGACCCAGACCCACCACGCACAGAGAACATTCCATCATCTTTTAACAGGGCCAACGTCATGTAGACAATTTAGTGGGGATAGTAACTTTCCAGGGGGTTTCTGATTTTAGCATCATGCAGTGCAGGGATAAAGGAGCTATGGTTTCCCACATTTAAGTTCTAAATTCAGCCATGTCACTAATTATCCTTGAGATGATTAGAGTCGATGACCCAGCATTTATTTTTTATCGTAATAAGATTTTGACTCAATACATTGTATTTTCCAATATTATTTTGAAAAAAAAAACTGAAATAATTATATAATGAACATTCAATTCTTAGATCTTTCTATTTTGAATAAGTAAATATAAATGTATTTCAGTTAAAAGCCTTAAGAGTGGGATGAGTCAAGAATAACTATAGTCATGAATCACTTAAGGACAAGGATACATTCTGAGAAATGTATTATTAGGTGATTTTGTTGGTGTACAAACATCATAGAGTATACCTACACAAACCTAGATGGTATAGCCTACTACACACCTAGGCTATATTACGCCTTAGCTATAAACCTATACAGCATGTTACTGTACTGAATACTCGAGGCAATTGTAACACAATGATAACTATTTGATAACTATTTGTGTATTTAATTCTATCTACACATATGAAAGGTACAGTAAAAATACCATAACATAATCTTATGGGACCATAGTTGTATATGTGGTTCATTGCTTGTCAAAATGCCACTGGCGGCACCTGCCTGTTTTGTGAACGTGAAAGAGTAACTGGCCTACAAAACTTCGTTAAATTGTTCCTGTATCTTCTTGACCATATCCAAAAATCTGTCAGCTAAGCTTCAAATTTAAGTATATGCATTGTTTTAAAGAATTGCTGCCGGGTGCAGTGGCTCACGCCTGTAATCCCAGAACTTCGGGAGGCCAAGGTGGGCAGATCATCTGAGGTCAGGAATTCAAGACCAGCTTGGCCAACATGATGAAACCCTGTCTTTACTAAAAAATACAAAGATTAGCTGGGCATGGTGGTACACGCCTGTAATTATAGCTACTAGGGAGGCTAAGGCAGGAGAATTGTTTGAATCCGGAAGGCGGAGGTTGCAGTGAGCCAAGATTGCGCCACTGCACTCCAGCCTGGAGACAGAGCAAGACTCCATCTCAAAAAAAAAAAAAAAAAAAAAAAAAAAAATCAGGCCGGGTGCTCTGGCTCACACGTGTCATCTCAGCGCTTTGGGAGGCCCAGACGGGCAGATCACGAGGTCCGGAGTTCAAGACCAGCCTGGCCCACACAGTCAAAACCTGTCTCTATTAAATATACGAAAAATTAGCTGGGCATGGTGATGGGCGCCTGTAATCACAGCTACTCAGGAGGCTGAGGCAGGAGAATCACTTGAACCCGGGAGGCAAAGGTTACAGTAAGCCAAGATCATGCCATTGTACTCCAGCCTGGGTGACAGAGTGAGACTCTGTCTCAAAAAAAGGCCGGGCACGGTGGCTCACGCCTGTAATCCCAGCACTTTGGGAGGCCGAAGTGGGCGGATCACCTGAGGTTGGGAGTTCGAGACCAGCCTGACCAACAAGGGGAAACCCCATCTCCACTAAAAATACAAAATTAGCTGGGCGTGGTGGTACATGCCTGTAATCCCAGCTACTCGGGAGGCTGAGACTGGAGAATTGCTTGAACCCGGGACGGAGGTTGCAGTGAGCCGAGATTGTGCCGTTGCACTCCAGCCTGGGCAACAAGAGTGAAACTCCATCTCAAAAAAAAAAAAAAAAAAGAATCACTACTATAAAATCACAGGAGTAATATCAAAAAACATGAAGCTGCTCTTATGCACTGGTTTCCAAATGAAGCATACAGCTATATTTTGGCTGAACAAAGTTCAAATGTTTCTGCCTTTATTTCTGCCAAGATTTATTCAAAACATGTTTCTAGTGCCACTGGGAAAGAAATTGTATCTGAAAACAACAATAACTGACACTATAAATAATGAATAAATGAGTACAAATTCCCAGGAAATACCTCAAATTATTCTCTGTAAATCAAAAGGACATGTGGTTGAATTCATAACATGTATGTTTTAACTTGCTTCATTAAAAAGCATATTTTCTCAAAAAATGCTTTATACAGTCTAAATGATCACTTTAGTTCAATGTTATTTTATCTAACATCAGTTATGTGATATCAGTTTATGTTTTTCTAAATATCAAAGGGAACAAAATGTTATTTCAAGGGTTAAAACAAAAGCAGAATTTGCCCAGATCCACCATGCACAGAGAGCATACATCACATGGTAACAGGGCCAACATCACATAGATTACAAAGATCCTCTTTATGCACGAAGAGAGAGGGGAAGTGAATTATTGTAGAAATGATTTCTGTTCATTAAGAATATTATTTTTAATTTTTATTTATTAATTTTTTTTTTGAGATGAAGTGTCGCTCTTGTTGCCCAGGTTGAAGGGCAATGGTGCAATCTCGACTCAACGCAGTCTCCGCCTCCTGGGTTCAAGCAATTATCCTGCCTCAGCCTCCTGAGCAGCTGGGATTACAATCAAACGTAGAATTAAATAAGCACACACACACACAAAATTGATCCTTTCCATTTAATAGCAAGCTATATGACAGCTGCCAAATATTCTAGAGCAAATAAATACTGGAGAAATAAGGAATGGAGGGGCTATTTGCCCCCTTGTGTGCGCTTTCACATATGTTTGGCTTTAGCCACATGGAAAGCCCAGTTTCTCATTTAATCTAATATATTTGCACCCAACAAATCCCGTAACCTTGGAGGCAGATCAAGAGCCTACTACTGGCACCCCTCTAGAAATTTGAGCATCACTCCAGTCTCCCAGTGAGTTTTCTCGAGAGGAAAAAGAGAAAATATTAAATACCAGCATCATCACCTGTAAAGGCTATGTTATTTGTTTGTTTGTTTGTTTGTTTGTGACGGAGTCTAGCTCTGTCACCAGGCTGGAGTTCAATGGTGCAATCTCGACTCATTACAACCTCTGCCTCCCAAGTTCAAGCGATTCTCCTGCCTCAGCCTCCTGAGTAGCTGGGATTACAGGCAAGCACCCCCACGCCCAGCTAATTTTTGTATTTTTAGTAGAGATGGGTTTCACCTTGTTAGCCAACATGATCTCGATCTCCTGACCTTGTGATCCACCCACTTCAGCCTCCCAAAGTATTGGGATTATAGGCGTGAGCCACCGCACCCAGCCAAGGGTATGTTTTTAATCAAGTTTTAATCACTTTAAATAACAGATAACAGCCTTATTTGGATTATGATGATGATAGAAGAATGTTTTGTGGGATTTTTTTGACTATTTTACTTTTTAAATGGGTCTGTTACAATTTTATTTTAGTTTAATTCTCTTGAAATGTTTTTATGAAGCATCTATTTTGTTCCAGGTACCATGAAAAGACACACCATTAACATATGTATTCAACTAAACACAGAGTATTGACTTCAAACCATACACTATCAGAATGAAGACAATACTATAAGGAACTATAGGGAGGATCTAATATTATCAGGGTGGAGAGGATAATGGAGAAAACAAAGAAGGAGGCATTATCCCTAGGACTTTAGAGAGAGAAAGAAATGGGCATAGAAGCACATGAACGTGAAAGTACAGGTGTGTTGACACATGGGTAAGTGAAAAGACATTAGATTAAAAATATAGTTATGGGCCACATTATGAAAATCCTTGAATGTCATGTTGAGAAATTCAGACCTTATCCTCCCTACAGTTAAATTTGTGGGGAATGGATAGAAACACATAAAACCTTTACTACATTTTATATATTCTAAAATAAACATTTTTCACTTTTTTACAATTCTGACATTGCAATACATCTTTCAATGGATAGTTCTACAGTAGGGGTTGTGACATAATTGTCATTGCCTACACTTGCAACTTATATTTTCCCTTTTATGCATACACAGGAATGATACATGATAAAAATCCGACAAAATAAATCTAAAAGAGATTACAGGTATAAAATGAAAGAGTCTAAGTGGTAAGAATTATTTTGTAGCTTGGTTGGTAGCACTTTTTTTCTTGTTTGGTGATACATAAAATGAGTATGTGGTAGATTGCTCTAAATATGTACTGGTCATATTGTCAAATACTTAAACAGGAAATGGCATGATCAAATTTGTTTACAAATAATATTTCTGTGAAATGTTAGTGGATATACTGGAAAAGGGAGATGTGAAGTCCAGTGACAAAGCTGAAAGCTATTCTAAGTCTAGACAAGAAAAGATGGGGTATGAACTGTAGTCATGGCAGTAGGGATTCCAGCGAAAGAGTCAAGATTCATTTTAACAGTATAGTTGATAAGAGTCAGTGCCCATCTTGATGTCATCTGATAAGGGAGAAGGCCTCAACAGTAACTTCTTTAAGATTTTGTGATGTTGTTGTTTGTTTTTGTTTGTTTACTATTGTCTGAATTCTTTATTCATTGAAATCAAAGTTCTTGTGTAGGGAAGCAATCTTGTAAATAGTCGTGCTGTCAGAAAAAGGAAATGAAATGTCTTTCTCCCTCTGGTTTTGTCAACAGGTCATTTTATAAGAGCTGTCATTTTGGTCCATCCACATAGTCTTTATGACTTTGAGGATGACCTGTGGCTAACTCTAATAATCTGACCCATAAAACCACTCATCCAGACAACCAGCTGAGCCACCAGCTTAAATTTCCCAGGAGATTGACCTTTGCACCAAAATTACTGGGGAGATCTTTGGAACATCTGTTTTATTTCCAGGGTCATTGGTATTTATTTGAGGAACTAAAGTCATGATCTTCAACATCCTTAACTTTCTGACACCAAAGAAGCCTCCTGATGGGGCCACAATATGGACCAAAAAGGAAGGACAGCATGCCCAGAGGAATTTAGTTTTGGAAAACTGCTGTAGTCCTACACATTTAATGGCTGTCTTTAAGCATGATTAAAATAAAGCACCATAAGCAATGTGTGAGAGTCTCTCTAATGTTTATTTTTTCTTTGGTGTACATTTAATAAAATTAAAAGGCAAGACAGATCTCTCAGAGAAGAGTTTGATTTTTCAGAAAAACAAAGAGGTTGAGGAATGGAATGATCCCCTAAAAGACTCACAGAATCTAATTGCATAGTGATTATCGCTTTTGGCAAAGAAATGATCTTATTAACCAGCCTTGGAACTCCTAGGTAACTAGGACATTGGAATCCAGAACTCTCAAGAACAAAGGCTGTGTAACATGATGGATCATGCCAATCTCCAGCCCACCTGAATAAATGTTAATTCTCTGGAGTTAAAAAAAGGTTAAGTCATTTACTTTTTAATACAAGTTCATAAATTCAAATGCAAGAGATATGTTGTGTTTAGACAGATGCATTTCAAAGTATACTGAAAAAACATACAAGCTTAGCTTTGAATCCTTCCCACTACCTCCACCCCCATTTTGTTAGCTCTTTAACTAAAAACATCTTAATTTACCTAAACTTCTGCATAATTCTCTTAATTATCATTTGACTATTTATTGCTTGACAATGGAATTTAACTTGGCAACATTCTCAGTAATTCTCAAAGTTTTCTTTATAGGTCCCAGTATTTTAGGCTAACTCTTACCCTAGCCTCACTGCACCCCGTAGGGGTGCATATGATGAATTCACCCTGTGCATATGATGAATTCGTCAAATTTTTTAGTGGCATGTAAGTAGGTGGACCACAGAATTTATTATCTACACCAAGACATTTTTTAGAGTGAAGGAGAACATTGTTAATAATTATACAGGAATAATGGTGCAATCCAGGTCAAGAAGAATGGTCATATTACTTAAAAGGCTCTGAGTGATCTGGCCTCTGGCTAGTTCCCCAGCTTCATTTCCCTATCTATGTATTTTTCAAAAAAAATACTGTGTATGGAAACATTCTTTCTCTGATTTAATAATTTCAGAATTGAGCCAAATATTTCTTCAGAAAATTAAATTCTAATAACTACTTTCCAATAGGTTATGTTTTGACCAAAAGCCCCTTGCATTGAAAAGGAAATATTTTGTTAAACTAACTTAGTATTATGACCTAATAGTCCTAAAATAGAGTTGACAGATAAGGTTGAAATAGTATTTCCTTAGACATGATCCAAAGGGTATTGATAGTAGGATTTCAAAAAAGTTCTGTGCCCTAAGAATATTAAAAAACTCAGGTTAAATGATGTTAAAAGGATTTCCTTACTGCAGACCATCTTAAAACCTCTGACTGTGAACCTCCAAGAGAGGGATGACAAGCTGTATTTTCCTAATTTATGAGAGCCTGAAAAGCTGTTTTCAGGAGATAAATGTTTCTCCTGTTTCATGGAACACTTTTTAAGAAACGCTGGTCAAGAAAAAAATTGTAGAGAGTGACGTCAGCAAGATGGCTGAGACACTTTGCACTCATCCTCCCAATAAGAAGTTAGGTAACTAGGACACTGGAATCCGAACTCTCAAGAACAAAGACTCTGTAATATGCTGGATCATGCCAATCTCCAGACCAAGGCAATGAATCAACAGCTAAGATTTGACTGGAGTGTCAAAGGGCAAGTGCTAGAGTGCAGCAGGGGAGTGGAGACACGCTGGTGGTGATTGAAAGGCCAGGAGGACAGGATGGAGGCACTGGGCCTCAGTAGCCCCATTTCTTCCACCCGGGGTGGGATCTGCCTAGAGTTAGGAGGGACTTCTCATTTCAGAGAAAAGGTAAGAAGATCCTCACCAGCTCACATTGTCACCACAAACACCTACAATAGGATAATTTCGAAGTCTTGTAATTTCAAAGTCTTGTAATTTGTAGAGCTGCCAAGAATGCACACAGCCACATTGCCCCAAATTAGGAGCACAAGGTGGGCACTCTCCACCCTCCATCCACCTGCAGTGAGCCAAGCTGTGCAGCACGGTGCCATCTTGAAACCAGAGCCACCTCTTGTGTGTGCCCTTCTCTGGGGAACAGTAGCTACTGCACCTCTCCAGCACTGGGGCTCCATCTTCATTATACTAAGCCCACACCAGGGGCTGTATGCCACAACCCCAGCAGCACAGAGACGGGGCACAAGATCAGCTGTGACTCTGATCCTACACATCAGGGAAACCAACTTCTGCTGCCCTCACTTCCAGCCAGAGAAACAGTTTAATAATAGTCCCGCCCCTGGTGAACCCACCCTTAAGCCTGCCAAACCATTGCACTCCATCCTCCATATGGGAGAGGCCCTCAAGCCTCCAAACCTCCAACCCTCCAAGCATTCCTGAGCTGGTGTAGCAACTAGGCACCTGCACGCAGGGCCTGAGAAAGAGCCCTGAGGTGCCCCTCCTCCTGCAGACAAGACCCTCACCTGCTCAATGAACCTGCATTCACAATCAGAGTCTGAGAAATAACTCTGTGGGATGCCCCTGGCAGAAACTCCCCCAGGTTGGCCTAACAACTACACACCCAATTCCCAGAACTGAGCAAGAGTTCTACATGCTGTTCCAAGGAGGCATGCCTCTGTGCTGGCCAAGGAACTATGTGCCCTCATCCTGGGCCTGAGAAAAACACCTTAGGAGATTCCTAACAGATACATTCCCAGAACAGCCAAGAAGCTGTGTGCCTGCACCCTGAGCCTGAGAAATATCCCTGTGGGCCACAGCAAGCAGACAAACCCCTAGGAGAGATGAGAAGCTTTGGTCCTGTGTCCCAGGCCTGAGAAGCAGCCCCGTGGGCTGCTCCTGGCAGATACGCCCCCAGGTTGGTCAAGCAGCCTTGCGCCCACATCCTAGGCCTGAATTTCTGAACTTGAAGGCAAGTTTTTTGACATAACACAGTCAGACCAAAAATAAAAGATTAAAGATGAAAAAGAATAAAGGTCTGTCTACAGGATTTATGAGATACCGTTAAGCAAACCAATAGTTATGTTACAGGCAATTCAGAAGAACAGACAGGAAAGGGTGAAGAAAACATATTTAATAAAATAATCACAGAAAACCTCAAATCTTGGGAAGGAGATGAACAATCGGGTTAAGGAGGCTCAAAGGATTCCAAATAGATTTAACTGAAGCAAATCCTCTTCAAGGCATAATATACCCAAATTGTCAAAAGAGAAAAACAGAAGTATTTTAAAAGGAGCATAAGAACATTAAACATATGGAAATCCCCATTAGACTAACAGCAGATTTCTCAGCAAAAACCTACAGGCTTGGGGAGAATTGGATCATATATTCAAAATATTGAGAGAAAAATCTACCAATCTAGATTATTATAGCCAGTAACACACTCCTCCGGAAATGAAGGACAAAATAAAATTTTTCACATGTAAGCAAAAAATAAAAGAATTCATTACTACTCAACTGGAATTACAAGAAATGCTCAAGGGAGCCTTACATTTTGAAGCAAAAAGAAAATAACCACTATCCATTGCAGTTAGACTACATATTAAGGCACAAAATGAGTCTCAAAAAGTTAAAAATATTTAAAGTCATATTAAGTATCTTATCTTACCACAGTAAAATGAAACCAGACATTAATAACAAGATAAACACTCAAAACTATACAAATACATGGAAATTAAAAGGCATTATTTTGAAAAAGTAATAGGTAAAGAAAAAATTAAGAATGAAATGTCCAAATTTCTTAACATAAATATAAATGGAAACACAGCATACCAAAACCTAAGGGACACACCAAAAGGAGTAGTATAAATTTTTAGCATAAAATGCCCACATCAAAAAACTGGAAAGAGTTCAGACAAAAAACCTAATGGTACACTTTAAGGAACTAGAAAAGTAAGAACAAGCCAAACTCAAAATTAGTAGAATGAAAGAAATAAGAAAAAATAAAAGAAAGAGCAAAAGTAAATAAAATTGAGACTAAAAAAATACAAAAGATCAATAAAATAAAAATTTCATTTTTTGCAAAAGGTAAACAAAATTGACAAACATTTATAAATTCTATTTATAATAACTACAATTGACTAAGAAGTAAATAGAGATGACCCAAATATATAAAATCAGAAATGAAAAAGGAGACAACACAACAGATAGTCTCCCAAAGAAAAGTCCAAGAATGGATGGTTTCACTGCTGAATTCTATCGAACCTTTAAAGAAAAATTAATACCAACTATTCTCAAACTATTGAAAAAAATTGAAGCAGAGGGAATTCTACCTTACCCATTCTATAAGCCCACCCTAACCCTGATACCCAAATAAGACTAGGACACAACAACAACAAAAAAGAAAGCTACAGGCCAATATCCCCAACGGACATAGAAAACAAAATCCTCAACAAAATTCTAGCAAACTGAATTCAACAACACATCAAGATGATAATATACTGTGATCAAGTGGGATTTACCCAGGAAGGCAAGCCTGGTTCAACATACGCAAATCAATACACATCAAATATCACACCAATAGAATGAAGGACAAACACTATAAAATCATCTTAATAGATGCAGGAAAAAGCCTTTGATAACATTCAACAACACTTGGTAATAAAAATTCTAATAAATTAGGTAGAGAAGGAAAGTAGCTCCACATGATAAAGGTTACATATGACAAATCCACAGCTAACATCTTACTGAACAGAGAAAAATTGAAAGCTTTTCCTCTAAGAACTGGAAGAAGACAAGGATTCCTATTCTCACCACTCTTATTCAACATAGTACTGGAAGTCCTAGCCAGAGCAATTAGGCAAAAGAAATAAAAGGCAGCCAAATTGGAAAGGAGAAAGTCAAATTGTCACTGTTTGCAGATGACATGATCTTAGATACAGAAAATCCTAAAGTGTCTACCATAAAATTATTAGAACTGATAAATGAATTTATCAGTTGCAGGATATAAAATTAATATATACAAATCAGTAGTGGGCCAGGCACGGAGGCTCATGCCTGTAATCCCAGCAATTTGGGAGACTGAGGTGGGAGGATCACTTGAGTTAAGGAGTTCAAGACCACCCTGGCCAACATGATGAAACCCCATCTCTGCTAAAAATACAAAAATTAGCTGGGTGTGGTGGCAGGTGCCTGTAATCCCAGCTACTCAGGCTAAGACGGGAGAATTGCTTGAACTCGGGAGGCGGAGGTTACAATGAACTGAGATTGTGCCACTGCGCTCCAGTCTGGGCACCAGAGTGAGACTCCATCTCAAAAAACAAAACAAAACAAAACAAAAATCAGTAATGTTTCTATACATGAACAAAAAAATAGCTGAAAAAGTAATCAAAAATGCAATTTCGCACTTTGGGAGGCGAAGGTGAGTGAATCACCTGAGGTCAGGAGTTCAAGATCAGTCTGGCCAACATGGTGAAACCCCGCCTCTATAAAAATACAAAAAAAAAATTATCCAGGCATGATGGCAGTGCCTGTAATCCCAGCTACTTGGGAGGTTGAGGCGGAAGAATTGCTTGAACCCAGGAGGCGGAGGTTGCAGTGAGCCAAGATTGTGCCATTGCACTACAGCCTGGGTGACAAGAGTGAAATTCCGTCACAAAAAAAAAAAAAAAAAAAAAAAAAAAAAAAATGCAATTCCATTTATAATAACTACAATTTAAAAAATAAAATACCTGGGAATAAATTTTACCAAGGAGCTGAAAGACCTCTGCAAGAAAAACTAAAAAAAAAAAAAAAAAAAAAAAAAAAAAAAAAAAAAAAATTATAGTAATAATAAAGAAATTAAAGAGGATACAAACAAATGAAAAGACATCCCATGCTTATGGATCAGAAGACTCAATATTGTTAAAATGACAATACTACTCAAAGAAATCTACAGATTCAATGAAATCCCTATGAAAATACCAATGACATTCTTTGCAGAAATAGAAAAAAAAAATCCTAAAATGTGTATGGAAGCACAAAAGACCCCAAAGATCCAAAGCAACCCTGAGGAAAGATAGCAAAGCTGAAGTTATCATCCTCCCAGACCTCAAAATGTACTACAAAGTATAGCAACCAAACCAGCATTCTACTGACATAAAAACAGATACATAGACCAAAAGAACAGAGTAGAAAACCCAGAGATTAAACCAGTGCTTACAGCCAACTGATATTTGAAAAAGGTGCTAAGAGCCCTCACTTGGGAAAGGACAGTCTGCAAATATATAATGCTGGGAAAACTGGATATCTATATATCTATATATCTATATCTATATCTATATAGATATAGATATAGATATCTCAGAAGAATGAAACTAGACCTTCACATTTTACCCTATACAAAATTCAACTCAAATTGGATCAAAAACTTAAATGTGAGACCCAAAATGATAAAACTCTGGAAGAATACATAGGAGAAATGTTTCAGAACATCGGTCATGGAAAAGATTTTATGAAAAAGACTTCAAAAGCATAGGCAACAAAAGCAAAAATAAACAAAGGAGATTATATTAAACCGAAAACCTTCTGCACAGCAAAAGAAGCCATCAAAGGAGTGAAAAGACAACCTACAGAATGAGAAAAATATTTGGAAACTACTCATCTGACAGGGGATTGATATTCAGAATATTCAAGGAACACATCTCACCAGGAAAAAAAGAAAATCCACTTAACAAATGGGCAAATGATCTGAATAGACATTTCTCAAAAGAAGACAAATGGCCCACAAATATATGAAAAATACTTAACATCAAAAATCATCAAGGAAATGCAAATCAAACTATAGTGCAGTATAATCTCATTCCAGTTGGTATGGCTACTATCAAAAAGACAAAAAAAGTGTTGATGAGGATGCAAGGAAAAGGAAACTCTTATATGCTGCTGGTAGGAATGTAAGCTAGTACAACCACTATGGGAGCAGTATGGAAGTTCCTCAAGAAACTACCAATAGAACTACCATATCATCCAGCAATTCCACTGCTAGACATTTATGCAAAGGAAAAAAATATTATATCAGTGACATCTGCACCCCTATGTTTATTGCAGCACTATTCACAATAGTGAAGATATGGAATCAAGCTAGGTGTCCAACAACAGATAAATAAATAAACAATATGTGACATGTGCACAATGGAATAGTATTCCTCCATAAAAAATAATTAAATCTTGTCATTTGCAGAAGTACGAATGGACTGGAAGACATTATGCTAATTGAAATAACCCAGGAAGAGACAGTGAGACATTACATGTTCTCAACTCATATGTAGATGCTGAAAAGTTGATTTCATAGAAGTAAAAAAAGTAGAACAGAGGACATCAGAGGTGGGGACAAGTAGGGGAAGGAAGGAATAGAAAAGAGCTGTTAAAGGATAGGTAGGAGAAATATGTTCTAGTGTTCTATAGCATTGTAGGATGACTATAGTTAACAACAACATATTACATAGTTTCAAATAGCTAAAAGGAGGATATTCACTATTCCCAACATAAAGAAAAAATAAATATTTGAGATGATGGATATGCTAATTACCTTGATCTGATCACTATACATTGCATGTATCAAAATATTGCTATGTACTCCATAAATATATATAATTATTATTTGTTAATTTTAAAAATACAATGTCTTTTACAGGGTTAAAGGAATTAAAAGACCTTTAAATAAACATAATCATATTTATAAAAACAAAAAAGAAGAAAAATATTATACCTTATCTCCATTTAAGTGGCCAAAGTGCTTGTTTTTTGTTTTTTTCTTTGTTTGTTTGTATTTACTGCTTCAATATTTATTTACAAGCCTGAAGTGACACTTGAGGGTAATTATTTCCAGTCACTTGAGGGTAATTATTTCCTTTGTCAATTTACTCTTTTCCTTGATATTGTTTATGAATAGGTCTGAGAAAATACATAAATGCAGCTATGAGGCTTGGGGGACATAAACTTTATTAATATCGTGTTTTTGTGGGGATTAGTTTCTCCAATTCCATAAGCAACCTTTTAAAGTGTAAAGAATGTATAGCATTCCACTCAATGTTTAATGATTAGTTTCCACATTCTTTTTAACAACATATTTTCAATGAAATGAAACCAACCCAGATGTTTTCTTTATGGATAATCAGTAGACAGGCCATGCTCCCTCTTGTTTGATAATACTATCAGGATGTGAAAAATAAATCTTGGCAGAGCTATTGAGATAAATCCTCAAATGAAACTCAGATAAAGGCACATGTAAACTTAGTAACTTTATATCCTTTGCAGGGAAAATAAAACAAATGCAAAAGGATCCAACAAAAAATTTAAGACCAACCATTAAAGACAAATTTTTTTAAATGAAAATTCAGAAACACTGTCTTCCTAAGTGATTTCTGAAGAAAACGTAATTTAAACATAAATCTCTTTTGATAAGTGGGTAAGTTATAACACTCAGCACTGGAGTTTTAAAATGTTTTTCCACACGTCTTCTGATAAAACAGTTAAGCCTGAAAAAGACCCTATGAGATTTTTTTATTGTCAGGTTTATTTATGTATTTATTTATTTATTCATTTATTTATTTTGCTTTGTAGCTCCAACACTTACCAAATGTTTTTCTTATAATTAATTTTTAATTATAATTCTTTTACAATGTACTTCTGAAAAGGAAAAGAAGCATCGACCACTAAATATCTGTATTAGTACCCAGGCTGCACACTGGGCCTGGCCCATGAAATCATTTTTTCTCCTAGACCTCTGGGTTTGCGATGGGAGGGGCTGCTATGAAAGTCTCTGACATGACCTGGAGACATCTTCCCCATTGTCTTTGTGATTAACATTTGGCTCCTTGTTACTTATGCAAATTTCTATAGCAGGCTTGAATTTCTCTCCAGAAAATGTTCTTTTCTATGGGGTTGCCGCTGGGCTGCAAATTTTCAAAACGTTTATGCTCTACTTCCTCTTGAATTCTTTGCCGCTTAGAAATTTCTTCTGCCAGATACCCTAAATCATCCCTCTCAAGTTCAAACTTCCACAGATCTCTAGGCTAGGGGCAAAATGCTACCCATCTCCTTGCAAAAGCCTAACAAGAGCCACCCTTGGTCCAGTTCCCAAGAAGTTTCTCACCCCCATCTGAGACCACCTCAGCCTGGACTTCATTGTCCTTATCACTGTCAGCATTCTGGTAAAAACCATTCAACAAGTCTCTAGGAAGTTCCAAACTTTCCAACATTTTCCTGTCTTCTTCTAAGCCCTCCAAATCATTCCAGCCTCTTCCTGTTACCCTGTTCCAAAGTCAATTCCACATTTTTGGGTATTTTTACAGCAGCTGCCCACTCTCTGTGGTACTAATTCACTGTATTAGCCCATTCGCACACTGCTAATAAAGACATACCCAAGACTGGATAATTTATAAAGGAAAGAGATTTACTTGACTCACAGTTCCGCACAGCTGGGGAGTCCTCAGAAAACTTACAATCATGGCAGAAGGGGAGGCAAACACATCTTTCTTCATATGGCGGCAGCAAGGAGAAGTAAAAAGAGAAGTCAGGGGAAAGCTTCTTATAAAACCATCAAATCTCATGAGCACTCACTCACTAACACAAGAACAGCATGGACGTAACTGCCCCATGATTCAATTACCTTCAACCGGGTCCCTCCCATGACATGTGGTGATTATGGGAACTACAATTCAAGATGAGATTTGGGTGGGGACACAGACAAACCTTATAAATATCATAATTATCCAAATATATCAAAAATACTCAGCTTAAGTCATGGAATGGAGAATTAATGGGTAATATGCCAAATGTTGCCACTTTGTTTGAAGAAGAAGGATTAGATCACCAGTATATTCCTCATTTCTGTATATTTCTTGAAAAATAAATATTGCAGTGGCTCAGACCTCAGACTTCAAGTCAGACAGCTGTAGATGTAAGTCCTAGCTCTGTCACTGAGTACTGTGACATTGGATGAATGTCTACACATCTCTAAGCCTCATCTGCAAATGGAATGCTAATTATAACTCACTTATGAGTTTCTTATAAAAATTTAAAAAACAGAAACATGTAAAATATTTGACCCAAGTTCTGGCATATAGTAAACATTCAATACATGTCACTACTAAAGAGATTTAGTATTTATAAATGCTTTACATGAAGGATAGTTTGAATTGTCTGGGTATGTTCCAAGACTCTAGGTTTCATTCATTAAGAAATATTTAGCATGTCTACTATATATACTAGGTGTGTATCTGTGTTGCTATACATCTTTTGTCTGTCATTATACATCAAGAATAAAGCTTTTACCAATTTCTCCTTTCTCTTCTCCTCTTTCTTTCACTAGCTTGTGCTTTCCTTTTCTTCTTCTCTTTCTTGGGATAGCAGTTCTGAAAATGCAACACTTGTTGCTATTGAAGGAAAATCTATAGAGAAAAGAAGTCTAAATACAATAACTGTTAGATTCTACCCATCAATGTTTCCAGGAGTCAAAGATTGCTGCCCACCCTACCCCCCATACCTTACCATCACTCCAGAAAAATAAACCAATACAAACTGTTATTACCAGTCTGGGCCCTTATGTTAGTCTGCTAGAGCTGCCATAACAAAATACCAAAGACTGAGCAGATTATACCACAGAAAGTTATTTTCTCATAGCTGTGGAAGCTACAAGTCCAAGATTAAAGTACCATCAGTGTTGATTCCTGACGAGGACTCTCTTCTTGGTTGATAAACAGCTGCCTTCTCACTGTGCTTTTCCATGATCGTTCTTTGTGAGTGTTTGGTGAGAGAGATCTCTGGTGTCTCTTTCACTTCTTTTATTTTTTGAGACAGACTCTCGCTGTGTTGCCCAGGCTGGAGTGCAATGTCATGATCTTGGCTCACTGCAACCTCTGCATCCCGGGTTCAAGTGATTCTTCTGCCTCAGCCTCCCTAGTAGCTGGGATTACAGGCACACACCACCATGGCTGGCTAATTTTTGTACTTTTAGTAGAGACAGACTTTTGCCGTGTTGGACAGGCTGTTCTTGAACTCCTGACCTCAGGTTATTCACTCGCCTCGACCTCCCAAAGTGGTGAGATTACAGGCATGAGCCACCATGCTGGGCCTTCTCTTTCACTTCTTTTGAGGACGTTAGACCTATCAGATTAAACTACCACCCTTACCACTTCATTTAACCTTGATTACCTCTGTAAAGGCCCCATCTCCCAAATACAGTCACATTTAGAGTTAGGGCTTCAACATATGAATTTGAGGGCAAAACAGTTCAGTTCATAACAGCTTGCTTTTTCCCATTACCAAGAGACCATATAAGTCCTTTCTCCCCCTATATGCAGGCTTCTTTTTCGGAAAAGGTGCAGAGGAGGAAAAGGCTCATTCAGGGGAAGAAAGCGATGATAAATGTCTGAAATGGTTCAAATAACAAATTTATTTTTTGCACCTTTTTAAACAAAAGGTCAGGATATTTTTGGAAACTAAGGCATAACACTGATTTCTCAACTGCTTTCTTTCCCTCTGTCTTAGTCCGTTTGGACTGCTCTAACAAATATACCATGGACTGTGTATGTGACTTAAACAATAAACATTTATTTCTCATGGTTCTAGGGGCTGGAAGTCCAAGATCAGGATGACGAGTTTTGGCTTGCAGACTGCCTACTTCTCCATGGATACTTACATGGCAAACACAGGGAGCTAGCTAGCTCTCTGGCCTCTTCTTAGTATTGCCTCTAAGGACTCCACTTTCATGGCCTAATTACCTCCTTAAAGCCCCACCTCCAAACACCATTACCTTGGGATTAGTCAACATACGACTTTTGAGGGGACACAAACATTCAGTCCATTGCATCCTCTAATGAACTCTTATAGCACTTTCCTGTTTCATAACACCTGTGGTCTCCTACTTTGCAATATTTAGTTGTTTACATGTTTCATTTTTTTTCTAAATATGCAAGTATCTTGAAAATGAAATCTGTATCCAGTATTTTGTTCCTCATAGTAATTAACAGTGTTACAGAAAGCAACCGTCCTGATTCGATGCACTTTGAGTCAGTGCCTACCATATGCCACACCACTGCGGTTTGATGAAAATTTCCTAATAAATACATAAATGAACTTATAAATAAATTATAAAACATTTAAGGATACTTGAAAAGCTGGATGTAATAATATTCTGATCTACCTTTTAGATATTTGTAAAGTATATTTAAATTCATCGTCACTCCTGCCATATATATGAGCAAACATATGGCTCAAAAATATTTTATTTTTGGCTCTACATTACACAGAAGTTTTGCATGTAAAAATTCTAAATAGTCTTTTTCACAGTGAGGGAAGAATTAAATTTAAATTGCCCAGCACTATGCCTGACACATATCCATTGCATGGTGAATATAGTAATTCTATGTACCACTGGATAGCAGATTCTTTGATGGCAGGAAATTTTTTGTTTTGTTTTGTTTTAGTCTCTGTGATAGTTGATTTAATGTGTCAACTTGACTGGATCAAGCAATGGGCTAAGCAGATAGCTGGTAAAACATTATTTCTGGGTGTGTATGCGAGGGTATTTCTGGAAGAAATTAGCATTTCAGGCCAGGTGCTGTGGCTCATGCCTGTAATCCCAGCACTTTGGGAGGCTGAGATGGGTGGATCACGAGGTCAAGAGATCGAGACCATCCTGGCCAATATGGTGAAGCTCCATCTCTATAAAAAAACAAAAATTAGCTGGGCGTGGTGGCAGGCACCTGTAGTCCCAGCTACTCAGGAGGCTGAGGCAGGAGAATTGCTTGAACCTGGGATGCAGAGGTTGCAGTGAGCCGAGATTGTGCCACTGTACCCCAGCCTGGGCAATAGAGCAAGATTCCGTCTCAAAAAAAAAAAAAAAAAAAGAAAGAAAAGAAAGAAAGAAAAAAGAAAAGAAAAGAAAGAAAGAAATTAACATTTGAATAAGTAGTTTAAGTAAGAAAATTCACCCTCACCAAAGTGGGTGGGCATCTCTTGAGGGACCAAATAAAACAAAAAGATGTCCAGGCATGTTGTCTCGTGCCTGTAATCCCAACATTTTGGGAGGCCAAGGCAGGTGAATTACAAGGTCAGGAGATCGAGACCATCCTGGCTAACATGGTGAAAATCTGTCTCTACTAAAAAAATACAAAAAATTGGCCGGGCATGGTGGCGGGTGCCTGTGGTCCCAGTTACTAGGGAGGCTGAGGCAGGAGAATGGCGTGAACTTGGGAGACAGAGCTTGCAGTGAGCTGAGATCACGCCACTGCACTCCAGCCTGGGCGACGGAGCGAGACTCCATCTCAAAAAAAAAAAAAAAAAAAAAAAAAAGGACAAAAGAAGGGTGAATTTTCTCTCTCTTGGGAAGCTGGGACATTCACCTTCTCATTCCCTTGAACGTCAGTGCTCCTGGTTCTCAGGCCTTCGGACTCTGACTCGGACTTACATTTATGGCTCCCCTGGTTCTCAGGTCTTTGGGCTTGCATCAGAAGTATTTCCTGTTCTTCAATTTCCAGATGACAAATCGTGGGACTTAGCTTTCATATCCCATGAGCCAGTCTCATAATAAATTTCTTTCTCTATATCTATTCATGTCCTATTGGTCCTGTTTCTCTGTAGAAACCTAATATAATCCTCATAGCCCCAGAAGTTTGTCTCTAATTTAGCAGTTGTTCAAGAAATATTTATGGAATAGAATAAAACAGAACTGCCATCTGCCTGATTTCTCCTTTTAGAGTAGGAAAACACCACCTGAGGAGAGGATAACTGTGAATATAAAATGAAGCAATTAAAAGAAGCAATTAGGATCACTTGAGCCCAGGAGTTCGAGACCAGCCTGAGCAACATAATGAGACCCCAACTCAACAAAAACAATTTTTTAAATCAGCCAGGTGTGGTGGTGCACACCTGTAGTCCCAGCTACTCAGGAGGCTAAGGTGGGAGGATTGCTTGCTTGAGGAGAGAGGATTGCTTGAGCCTAGGAGGTCAAGGCTATAGTGAGCCATGATTGTGCCACTGCACTCCAGCCTGGGTGACAGAGCAAGACCCTGTCTCAAAAAGAAAAAAGAAGTAATTATTCTTTCTTTGGATGAGAACTGTGTATTCTATACTAGACTCTTACATATTGTCATTTACAAGCTGTCTCTTACGGTCCCAAAGAAATACCAGTTTTCTCTTTCAGAGCAGGGGTTAGCTCTCAAAAGTAGGACCTAGGTTCCTCAGTGGATCTTCTGGATTTGAGGATAAAGTTTGGAAGTGCTTGGGACCATAGGTACAGGTCTGACTTGAGGACAGTAAACCAAGACAGGGAAGCAGCAACTGTTGTGGGGTGGGGAGAGGGGAGGAAAACAGGACACAGGAAAAACAAGCATAAACCACGAGAGTGGAGTCAGTGATTTAGCAGGACCCAAAGTTTATATTGAGAAGATTTCCCTGGCTTTGGTTTTGGACAGATTATGTAGGGACTTGGGGATGCTTAGTTAATTATATAGTTCCATTTCCTTTTCATCATCTCACCTTTTTCAAAAGAATGTTTTATGTGTGTCTTTAGAATTGGTGAATGAATGAATCTTATTTTTTTAATACCTGAGATTGTCACTGAAGCATTGTCACACAATTTAGGCTTAAAAGTCTGACAGTGAATTGATCCTAGGTAAGGTGCAGGGCTTTTGTCTTTTAGAAAGCATCAATCAAGAAAACGTCCAGGAGTCACTGGACACAACACTCTCCTGGAAGCCAGGGGTATAGGAAGATGCTGAGGCCCACCATGGTCCCAGCAGCATACATTCTACAAGAGGCCAGAGATTTTTTACTTGGCAAAGCTTTAGTCCAGCTTCTTAATCTTCTGTTAGATCCTTCAGTGCACTTCATTGTGAAATCCAGTTTTAGCAAAAAAAAAAAAAAAAAAGCCCTGCTAAGTCTGTTTAGCAAGAACCCCTCAACCTCCATATCTGATCAGGTTTATCATCCTCCACAATCTCCCAGGTGATGTCTGATCACCCTAGCTTGTCTTAAGCAAGAGCCCTGTTGGGCAAGTTTAGCCAAAATCCCCCTTACTTCTAATGTTTCCTGTTAGTAATTTTCTATCCACGGACCTCCACACAGTTCCTTGCCTGTAAATTTCTATTCATTCCTGCTCTATTCAGAGTTGAGCCTAATTGCTCTCCACGACTGCAAGCCCTCATTGCAGTGGTCCCTACACCTATGGCAATGGTCTTGAATAAATTCTTCCTTACCGTGCTGTTAAAAAAGAGAGAGAGAGAAAATAAAACAGAACTGAATATACTGAAAATATTGCTTAATATACAGCAACCTCTGTGTAACTATTCTCACTTCCTTTTAACAGATTTCCTCACTATTAGCATAACCTTGGACTGATCACAACAGTAGCCGCTTGTATGTATTTAGTCCTTGAAATACGGCCAGGCTAAATCGAGAAGTACTATAAGTATAAAATACACACAAAATGTCAAAGATTTAGTCCAAAAAATAAACTCAATAATTTTTAATATTGATTGCATGTTGAAATGACAATATTTTGTATATATTGGGTTAGAGAAAATGCTATTTAATTTTATGTTTCCTTCTCTTTTTTAATGTGGCTACTAGAAAATTTTGAATCTAAGAAGTAGCTAACACGGTATTTACATTGTACAGTACTGCTTTGACCTCTTCACAGATGCAGATTATTTTGCCTAAAATTATATTCTACTACCATAGCATGGTTACAATTGTTGTAACTTGCTAAAATGTTTAAAACTATATTTATATAGAAATCCTTGGCCTCTTAAACGCTTCTTCACAGGAGTAGAATGGGAATACCAGGTGCAGTTCAAACAATATATTATTTTAGCACCTATTTAAACAAATTATTGAATATTTTAGAAATTCACGGTGTGACATAAAATAGTCCAATTATTGTCACGTGATTTCTTAACAATTACTTCCTTAAAAAGCACCCAGTTGTGGGCCAGAAAAATTATAAATTCTGGCTCAGTGGCCTTTATATGGCATGCATGAATTAGAAACCAGGTATTTTATAATAACTATCTCTAAGAAAAATGAAATTTGGATTCCTGTAGCAGCAAATTTTTAAGGAATTAAAGAAATAATGTTAAAATAATAAATTTTTATTTAATAAGATTTTAGATACTGTTTTAGTAAATTGATATCCACATGAATGGCATTTCAAGGTTGCTGTAAGCACTTGGGTGAAGAAAAAATTAGAATCTTGTATATTTGTTCATTAGAGATAGTGATATGTTTAGGCTTTGTGTCCCCACTCAAATCTAATCTTAAATTGAAATTCCCATAATTTCTGTGTGTCAAGGAAGAGACCAGATAGAGTTAATTGAATCATGGGGGCAGTTTCGCCCATGCTATTCTCATGATAGTGAGTGAGTTCTCATGAGATCTGATGGTTTTAAAAGGGGCTCTTCATCCTTCACTTGGCACTTCTCCTTCCTGTTGCCTTGTGAAGAAGGTGCCTTGCTTCACCTCCATCTTCCACCATGATTGTAAGTTTCCTGAGGCTTCACCAGCCATGCTGAACTGTGAGTCAATATTTTAAACCTCTTTCCTTTATAAATTACTCAGTCTCAGGCAGTTCTTTATAGCAGTATGAAAACAAAATAACACAGTAAATTGGTACCAAGAAAGTGGAGCATAGCTTTAAAGATACTTGAAAATGTGGATGCAACTTTGGAACTGAGTAACAGGCAGAGGTTGGAACAGTTTGGAGGGTTCAAAGGAAGACAGGAACATGTGGGAAAGTTTGGAACTTCGTAGTGACTTGTTGAAGGACTTTGACCAAAATGCTGACAGTAATATGGACAATGAAGTCCAGGCTGAAGTGGTCTCAGATGGAGATGAGAAACTTGTTGGGAAGCAGAGCAAAAGTGACTCTTGCTATGCTATAGCAAAGAGACTGGCAGCAGTTTGCCCCTGCCCTATAGATCTGTGGAACTTTAAATTTGAGAGAGATGATTTAAGGTATCTGGCAGAAGAAATTTCTAAGCAGCAAAGTATTCAACAGGTGACTTGGGTCCAGCTCTGTTGCCCAGGCTGGAGTGCAGTGGTGCCATCTCAGCTCACTGCAACCTCTGTCTCCCAGCTTCAAGAAATTATCCTGCCTCAGCCTCCTGAGTAGCTAGGATTACAGGCACCTGCCACCATGCCCAGCTAATTTTTGTATTTATAGTAGAGACAAGGTTTCATCACATTGGCCAGGCTGGTCTTCAACTCCTGGTCTCAACCAATCCACCCACCTCAGTCTCCCAAAGTACTAGGATTACAGGCATGAGCCATTGTGCCCAGCCAACTTGGGTGCTCTTAAAAGTGTTCAGTTTTATGCATTCACAAAGAGACGGTTTGGAATTGGAACTTATGTTTAAAAGGGAAGCAGAGCATAAAAGTTTGGGAAATTTGCAGTGTGATGATACTATAGAAAAAAAAAATCTGAGGAGAAATCCAAGCCACTGCAGAAATTTGCATAAGTAACAAGGAGCCAAATATTATTCGCCAATACATTTGGGGAAAATGTTTCCAGGACAGATCTTCACTGTAGCCCCTCTCATCACAGGCCAGGAGGCCCAGGACTAAAAAATGATTTCATGGGCCAGGCCCAGGGACTTGCTGCTTTGTGCAGTCTGGAGATTCAGTTCCCTATGTCCAAGCTGTGGCTAAAAGGGGCCAACATACAACTCAGGCCATTGCTTTAGAGTGTGTGAGTCCCAAGCCTTGGCAGCTTATAAATGGTATCGGGCCTGTGGGTGCACAGAAGTAAAAAATTGAGTTTTGGGAACATCTGCCTAGATTTCAGAGGATGTATGGAAATGCTTGGATTTCCAGGTAGAGGTGTGCTGCAGGGGTGAAGCCCTCATGGAGAACCTCTGCTAGGGCAGTGTGGAAGGGAAATGTGGGGTCAGAGTCCCCACACAGAGTCCCCACTGGGGCACTGCTTAGTGGAGTGGTGAGAAGAGGCCACCATCCTCCAGACCCCAGAATGGTAGATCCACTGACTGCTTGCACTGTGTGCCTGGAAAATCCACAGACACTCAACACCAGCCATGAAAACAGCTGGCACTGGGGCTTGTACCCTGAAAAGCCACAGGGGTGGAGCTGCCCAAGGCTGTGGGAACCCACCTCTCACATCAGTGTGACCAGGATGTGAGACATGGAATCAAAGAAGACTATTTTGGAGCTTTAAGATTTGACTGCCCCACTGGATTTCAGACTTGAATAGCCCCTTTGTTTTGGTCAATTTCTCCCATTTAAATAGGTGTATTTATCCAACAGCTGTGCCCCCAGTGTATCTAGGAAGTAACTAACTTGCTTTTGATTTTACAGGCTCATAGGTGGAAGGGACTTCCCTTGTCTCAGATGAAACTTTGGACTTGGATTTTTGAGTTAATGCTGAAATGGATTAAGACTTTGGAAGACTGTTGGGAAGGTATGATTGGTTTTGAAATGTGAAAGGGACATGAGATTTTGGAGGGGTCAGAGCAGAATGATAGGGTTAGGCTTTGTATCTCCAACCAAATCTCATCTTTAATTGTAATCCCCATAATCCCCACGTGTCAAGGGAGAGACCAGGTGGAGGTAATTGAATCATGGGGACAGTTTTCCCTATGTTGTTCTGGCGATAGTGAGTGAGTTCTCACAAGATCTGATGGTTTTATAAGGGACTGTTTCTCCTTCACTAGACACTTCTCTTTCCTGCTGCCTTGTGAAGAAGGCACCTTGCTTCCACTTTGCCTTCTGCCATGATAGTAAGTTTCCTGATGCCTCCTCAGCCATGTTGAACCATGAGTCAATTAAACCTCTTTTTTTTTTCATAAATTACCCAGTCTCAGGCAGTTCTTTGTAACAGTATGAAAATCAACTAACACAGAGAGTGACCTTCAAAACTCCCTTTATTTACTAAATATATTTCCATATATGTGATGGCTTTCTTTTTAATTTCTGCTGTCAACACTCTGAAAACCACTGACATCAGTTAACCTCAATCATTAGATAAGTAATCTGCATTAAGCACTTCATAATACATTTTCATATTAAATGCAGGAGTCATTTCTTCTTCCATCAGTACTAGTAGGCCACCCACTCCAATTAAATGCAATAATCAAGAAATATTTCTAAGCGGTAATGTATATCTCTGTAACAGACATATAATGATATCTCTTCCTGTGTCATCTGAAAAGGCTTAGATGGAATAAGAAGTTATTCTGTCATGGTTAAAAATGGAAGTTAAGTCTGAGAGGAGTGCAAAAGTGAAGATACTAGTGAGACAAAATAACAAGTGCAGGGACCATTTCAAAGTAGAGCAATCATTAGAAGTGCAGAATAAAAGGAGGCACACTTGTCTTTTTAAAAAGAGAATGAAAAAAGCATGGGTTCTCAGAGATGAGTTATTTAACCCCAGACAGCTGTGAGCAATTTGTCAACCACTCTGAAGTGCAGTGTGGAGTCAACCCCAGGGTCTCAGCCACATGCTCCAGGTACTGTTTCCATGAGGCTAAAAGCACAAGAGGATATTCTGTCTCAAGGACATCCTAGCTGTCATTGCAGTCCAAAGAATACCAAAACAACTTAAAAGTAATTCTCACAAATTAAATAAGCTACATTAATAGGGATTCTCGGTGGATAGGAAAAAAATAGATCAGCAAAAGCTACCAAATAAAAGTGTCTACAGTGCAAAAATCACTGACTTTTGCCCTGGCTCTGAATCCTGGCTCCACAATTTACCTTATCACCTTGGGCAATTCTTTTCACCTCTATTAACCTCAGTTTTCATTCTATAAAATGAAAGTAATATACAGTTTGTCCTCCATATTTGTGGGTTTGCCATCTGTGGATTCAAACAACCACAGATTGACAATATTTGGAGAAAAATAATAATTCCACAAAGTTCCAGAAAGCAAAACTTGAGTTTACCTCATACCAACTACTACAATGAATCCATGGGAATGAAGTGATGTATAGGCATTGTATTAGGTATTATAAGTAATCTAGAGATGATTTAAAGTATGAGAGAATACGTGTAGGTTATATGCAAATATTGTGTCATTTTGTATAAGAGACTTGAGCATCTGCAAATTTTGATATCTAAGAGAGGTCCTGGAACAAATCCCCCATGAATACCGAGAGATGATTGTACCTAGGATTTAAAGAAATCATGCTACTTAAAGGTTCTAGACTATAATAAGTTCCCCTTTTTTTTTCAAGAGGAAGTCTTGCTCTGTCACCCAGGCTGGAGTGCAATGGTACGATCTCAACTGACTGCAACCTCTGAATTCAAGTGACTCTCCTGCCTCAGCCTCCCAAGCAACTGGGACTACAGGCACACCCTATCACACCCAGCTAATTTTTGTATTTTTAGTAGAGATGGGTTTTCACCGTGTTGGCCAAGCTTTCAAACCCCTGACCTCAAGTGATCCACCTGCCTCAGCCTTTCAAAGTGCTGGGATTACAGGCATGAGTCAAGGTCCCTGACCACTAGACTATAACAGGTTCTTAATGTATTTGTTAGTATCTTGCTACAAAAGGAAACCATATCAATAAATACATTGATTAAGAACTTAGGGAATTGCTTTGCATTCACTCTGACAATCTTCGTGATTTGGTATGGGAGAAATATAATCATCTAGAAACTTTCTGGGTTTGTTCTTTGCTCCTTATGCTTCCTTCAATGTCAGTCAGACAAGGACCTGGAACTGGCAGAGCTAGCCAGGAAGGTCAATGTGATATATATATAACAGATATATATATATATATATATACACACACACACACATATAAAATGTTGTGAGATTGCCAAGATTTATGGTAAGAACAAATCTTCTATCCATTAAACTGTAAAAAACAAAAAATAAATTTGTGCTGTTGTACCTCAGACTATAAAAGTTATAGCCACAGTGCATAATAAGTTATTGGTTAAGATGGAAAAGGCATTAAATTTGTGGTTGGAAGACACTAACAGAAATGTGTTCTGATTTACAGCAACTGGATTTGGTACCATCTGAGATTGTACCAACTGGGGTTCTTAGAATCCCCAGTGGATGTGGGGCAACTACTATATGAGCAAAAGTCTGACGTATCCACTAGACTCCAAGCTCCTGGTGGAAACCTGTATTGGTCCATTTTCATACTGGTATAAAGAACTGTGCAAGACTGGGTAATTTATAAAGGAGAGGGATTTAGCTGACTCACAGTTCAGCATGGCTGGGGAAACTTATAATCATGGCAGAAGGCAAAGAGGAAGCAAGACACCTTCTTCACAGGGTGGCAGGAAAGAGAAGTGCCTGGCAAAGGAGAAAGGGTCTCTTATAAAACCATCAGATCTTATGAGAACTCACTCACTATCACGAGAACAGCATGGAGGAAAGTGCCCCCATGATTCAATTACCTCCATCTTGTCCCTCCCTTGACACATGGAGATTACGGGGATTATAATTCAAGATGAGATTTTGAGGGGACACAAAGCCTAACCATATCAGAATCCCAGAGCAGTGTCTAGCTTCAATCACAGATAAGCTAGCTACACCCTTAGAATGCTGGGCTTCACCTCAGCCTCACTCTGGTGCCAGTTCTGTTGCCCCTGCTTCCACCTAACTCCAATACCTACCCTGTTCATCCAATGCTATCAA
The DNA here is from genome assembly GCF_024542745.1 of Macaca thibetana thibetana. Taxonomy (NCBI): domain Eukaryota; kingdom Metazoa; phylum Chordata; class Mammalia; order Primates; family Cercopithecidae; genus Macaca; species Macaca thibetana. The sequence goes on from NC_065579.1 coordinate 57,657,111, forward strand.
GGATAGTCAGCCTTAGAAAATGAAGCTCCAGAACAGATACTATATTTACTTCAGTTTTTGTTATAAAAGAAGGGGGTGGGGAGTGTTTAAGAACAGCAATGAAAAAAAAAATGCCTTCCTTTATAACTCTGGGTTACATGTCTAAAAATTTGCTAGCAATGAGGAGTTAATCTGTCAGAAAGTAACAAAGATACACATTTAACGGAATCTAGTGACATGCACAAAAGCATAATTGTTGCTGATTTATGAGTTTGAGGTCCTTTCTCTTTTCAGCCAGGAAAAACAGTCTCAACAGTTTCTGCCCCCCTCCCATACTAAGGTGATTTTTCTGTATCTTCTTTGAAAATGTCAGTAAAATGCTGTAAACTGTTTGTTATATGCAATTGTGTGGAAACTAGATGTGCTGATTAATCTAAAAATGAATAAGCATTTTCTATATGTACATGTGACAAAATGAGGACAAAACCACCTTGGAGTATCTTACACTTTCTCTGATTCTAACAGCCCTGAAAAAGCTCTCAAAGCTCCACAGGTGGTTTTGAATGTCTCCATTATTATTGTGCTATTGGGAGGCACACGTATCAGTTTATCAAGAGTTCTTAGGGCCGGGCACAGTGGCTTCTGCCTATAATTCCAGCACTTTGGGAGGCTGAGGCAGGCGGACCACCTGAGGTCAGGAGTTCTAGATCAGCCTGGCCAAACATGGCAAAACCCCATCTCTACTAAAAATACAAAACAACAACAACAAAAAAAAGTTAGTTGGGTGTGGTGGTGGGTGCCTGTAATCCAGCTACTAGGCTGAAGCAGGAGAATCACTTGAAGTGGGGAGGCGGAGGTTACAGTGAGTGGAGATCATGCCATTGCACTCCAGCCTGGGCAACAAGAGCGTAACTCCTTCTCAAAAAAAAAAAAAAAAAAAAAGTTCTCATTGCTAGAATGTCAAGAAACAACAGCTATATTGTAGTCTTGATTGTGTTTTTTTTTTTTAATGTCACCATCTTTACAAAGCATATGGTAACATTCCTCAAGTTATCCAAACAAAGTCTGATATTGATTAAATACTAAAGTTCCTTACAATTAATGCTCATGAAGCGTGTGGATAAATGATATACATAGTGTGTTCTATGAAAACAAAATCAACAATTTAAAGGGTTTTACTTTTTTTTTTTATTTTGAGTTTTGTTTTGCTTTATTGTCTCCATAGGTTAAATTCTTCCCCTCTATGACTTTTATCATAGTTATGCACGAATAACTATGAGTGGAAAGTGGCTTAGTGGAGGAGGGGAGTGATCAAAGGAAATCGGTAAGCTATGTTGACTTATTTCATTTTAATCTTATTATCTGAAACCTCGAATGGGTAATCAATAGGACCCTAAAATTTCTTCCAGGTTTCTGTAGAATGTTGTCTCCCAAACTCCCAAGAAAAGTCTTTCAGACCTTCTCTTTTTAAACCTTCCTGATCCTTCCTTCACTGTCAGCTGCTGAGCATACATCATACATCACTCACAGAATGCTTCCTCCAGGTAAATGTCCCCACCAGACCTTCAGACTCCATGCAGGGACTCCCAGCCTCTCCTTCTTCCTTCCGACCTTGTGAAAGGTCAACCCCTCCTCATGTGCCTGGATTCCATTCTCTCTCACTTCACAGGAATGCCGTTCCTTCATTATCTGTCCTATCTCTGCCTCACAAGCCTTTCCCTTTCTACCAGCTTATTTTCTTTAGCATAAGAACTTGTCCTAGTGACTCTTTGCTAAAAAACAAACAATCTTTCCCCCCCAAACCCTCCCTTATCTTTGATCTTGGTCTTCAAATCCTCTCCATTCCTGGGCTCCTCTCCTCTCAGTGGCTGACGAGAAATTAGAAGGTAATAACAGGATGATAAGCCTCATCACATTTTGCTGCTCTCCTTCATAATTAAGTGTTCTTCTCTTTCCCGCCTCCTTCCATCTGCTTACACACTCACTACCCTACAGAACCTGGCCAATTAGTATAGGTGTCCTTACTGCCAAAACATATAATGGCCATGGCAAAATATATGACTTCTGTTGACGAAAAGAGTCAAACTGTATAAAATATTTGAAGAGATTTATTCTGAACCAAATATGAGTGACCAATGGCCCATGACAGACCTCAGGAGATCCTGAGAACGTGTGCCCAAAGTGGTTGGGGCTCAGCCTAGTTTTATACATTTAGGGATACATGAGACATCAATCAAATACATGTAAGATATAACATTGGTTTAGTCTGGAAAAGTAGGACAAATCGAGGGGGCAGGAGGGGCTCCCAGGTTATAGGTAAATTTTTAAAAGTTCTGATTAGCAATTAGTTTAAAGAGTTAATAAAAAGGAATGCCTGGATTATAATAAGGGGTTGTAGTGACCAAAATTTTATCATGCAGATGAAGTGACCAGGTAGCAGGCTTCAGAGAATAGATTGTAAATGTTTCTTTTTTTCTTTCTTTCTTTCCTTTTTTTTTTTTTTGTGACGGAATCTTGCTGTGTTGCCCAGGCTGGAGTCAGTGGTGTGATCTTGGTTTACTGCAATCTCCACCTCCCAGGTCAGCCTCTGGAGTAGCTGGGACTACAGGCATGCACCACCACACCTGGCTAATTTTTGTATTTTTAGTAACGACGGGGTTTCACCATGTTGACCAAGCTGTTCTCAAACACCTGACCTCGTGATCTGCCCGCCTCAACTTCCCAAAGTGATGGGATAACAGGCGTGAGCCACCATGCCCGGCCCTTGTAAATGTTTCTTACCAGACTTAAGGTCTGTGTTGATGTTAAATGCTGGTGTTTCATGAATTACAAAGGGAGTAGGTTAAAATGAGGCATGTCTGACCCTCCCTTCCTGTCTTGGCCTGAACCAATTTTTCAAGTTCGGAATGCCCTTGCTGAGAGAAGGTGTTCATTCAGATGGTTGGAGGCCGTAGAATTTTATTTTTGGTTTACACTTCCTTTTGGTTTACATTTCCTCACCTCCTGATGTAGGCCACAGTAGCACCAAGACTTCCCTGTCCTTTGTGGGGTCTTTTAATTTTGTTTTTTAGTTGCTTAAAACAACAGTTTATTACTTTCTTTTACAGTTCTGGGGCTAATGGGCTCAACTAGGCAGTCCTTGCTCACCATATTTCATGAAGTTGTAAGCAAATCATGACTGTGGCTGGAGTCAGATGAAGGCTTCTTTACTCATACTTTTGGTGCCTGGGCTAGGATGGCAGGGACAGTTAGGGGTTTGTGGGCATCTCTCTCCCTCCGCCTGGCCATCTCCTATAACACTCTCACCTCCAGTGTCCCCAGGTGCCTTCTCCACATGGCTAGCTTGGGCTTCCTCATAGCCCCAGCAGTCTCAGGATAGCTAGGCTTCTTACATGGCAGTTGACTTCCAAGTTGCCTGAATAGAAGCTGCCAGGCTTTTGCTGAGCTAGCATCCCAAGTCTAAGAATGTCACCATATCACACACTGTTGGCCAAGCAGATCACTGAAGTTGAGAGAAGGGGAGTTAGACCCTGCCTCCCAAGGAGTCTCCTGCCTCTTCCCACAGTGGGGCTGCTCTTCACTCCAGATACCTGTGGGTTTCACTCCTTGTCACCCCAACACTATTTAAAATGATTCACCCACCTGTGCTCTCCTCCTCCTTCTGCATTTATTTTTCTCCACAATGCTTGTCCCTTCTTCCTGCTTGTTGTCCAGTTCCCTCTCCTGATGTGGACAGAGACTTTTGTTCATAACAATATGCCAACACCTAGCAATGTGTCTGCCACACAGTGGCTGCTCAGTGAATATTTGTTGAATGAAATGTGTCAGGCATACTTCTAAGGGTTTTATGTATATAGAGTTATTCAATCCTTGCAAAACGCCTATTGAGGTAAGGAATACTGTTATTCATGTGATGTTTTTGTTTGTTTTTTGTTTGTTTGTTTGTTTGTTTTTTGATATGGAGTTTCTCTCTTGTTGCCTAGGCTGGAGCGCAATGACACGATCTCGGCTCACTGCAACCTCCGCCTCCCGGGTTCGAGCGATTCTCCTGTTTCAGCCTCCCTAGTGGCTGGGATTACAGGCACATGCTACCACGCCCAGCTAATTTTTGTATTTTTAGTAGATACGAAGTTTCATCATATTGGTCAGGCTGCTCTCGAACTGCTGACCTCAGGTGATCCACCCATGTAGGCTTCCCAAAGTGCTGGGATTACAGGCATGAGCCTCTATGCCCGGCCATTCATGTTTTACGTGGAGAATCAGAGACACATGGAGGCCTACTTGTTTTGTTCCTAAGCTTGAAAGCCAGGATTCAAACCCAGGCAACTGGGCTCCACTTTCGAATGCTTCTCAGGTTCAACAATCCCTCTTTGCCTTCATCCTACTCAACTCTCAGCAGCACTGGATGCCACCCACTCCCTCCTCCTTAAAACCACAGACTTCCAAGCTAGTTTTCACCTTACCTTTTGACTTCTGTCTTCCTTCCTTTTCCCACGGTGAGTTCATCAGTTCCCAGGCATATGCTGATGAATTCTACTCTCACCATGACATTTCCTGGGAACTTCATGTTTACATACTCAACTCCTGTTGGACATGGCATATCACAGCAATCTCAATCCTAGCGTGTCCACTGCAATCAAAACATGTCCCTTAATCTCTCTTGCCTCAATAAATGACTCAACCACCCATGTGTACACTCAAGCCAGACCCTTAAGAGTCATTCTGATATCTTCCTGTCTCTTATCCCCTAGCCACAATATTCAGTCATCAAGCTGTGATGATTCTGTATTCCAGAGAATCTGCACACTTCTTTCAACATCTCTTCTGTGACAACTGAGTTCAGGTTACCTTTGCTGCATGCCCAAATTACTGCACAACTCTCTGACTATAGTCTGCCTCCACTCCTTTGCCTCCAAACCATTCATACCACAGTGGAGAGCAAGTGAGAGGCTTTCTTAAGATCTAAATTGTATCTTGTTACTCTTCGTGTAAAAGTCTTCCATGGAACATGAAATCCAAACCCTATGAGCTTCAGGTCACAGAGTTTATTAAAACTTGCCATTGTTTTATTTACTTTGATGTTATTTGTTTGCTTAGTACCACACTAAAATATAAACCTATGAGAGAAAGATGATTTATACACTGTTGAGTACCCAGAACTTCTTATCATGACCTCATTGGGAGGGCTCAATAAATATTTTCTGAAAGAGTAATACAAAACTTTAAAATAGTACACTTAGAAAGCACCTCGTACACGTTTGAATTTCAAAGTTCATATTGCATTTGTTGGTCTGGCCACACAGTTAATGGAGTTTAATGAGAATACACACAGTTATATATGGACTAACCCAGCCAGTGTAGCCAGCATAGCAGGTGACCTGTGATACTTTCTTCTGCCCCAACTGAAACATTTATTTTCAAACAGGAAAATATTGATTATCAGAGTTTTGTGAAAATATTAATTTATCATAGTATTATGTGTTTCCCTGACAATATTTAATGTTTGATATCAATGAAAAGTCCAAAATGACTTATAAGGAGCAAATTAAATACAAATATCCATATAGAGAGATAGGAAAATACCAAGCAGTACTAATGTATGCAGGTATAAATGACAGAGATATGTACATGAAATTGAGAAATTTGTTTTGTTTTGTTTTTTGAGACGGAGTTTGGCTCTTGCCTTAGCCTCCTAAGTAGCTAGGATTACAGGCATGTGCCACCACGCCCAACTAATTTTTTTTTATTTTTAGTAGAGACGGGGTTTCACCATGTTAGCCAGGCTGGTCCCGAGCTCTCGACCTCAGGTGATCCACCCACCTCAGCCTCCCAAAGTGCTAGGATTATAGGCGTCAGCCATTGCACCCAGCTGAGAAAAGTTTTATTTGAACTAAATTCAAAATACTGAAAGATAGAGTTAACTTTAGGCAAGATACTGGGATCTGAAGGAAAAAACATGATTACCAAGAGTAACATGGTTTACAAAATGGGGATTTGGCCCTACATAGAAACACTGATAAGTATAAAAGGTATAAAGTGAAATGGGATGCATATTGGAGTGAAAGGAAATTAAATTCTGGGACACTCAAATCACTTAGCCAAAGAGAAAAGTCAATCTGGGAACTGCATAGGCCAAACCTGCCTCCCAGGTTATCCGTTCCTAAAATAGATAGCTACTAAGATAAAAAGCTACATACCTCCCTCACAAGAAATTTCCTTCTGGACAAAGGACAGACAAAACTCAAAGTCATCCCTCTGTTCACTGAGATAAATGCACATGTGTTGTCTCCTTTGGAAAGACTAATTAGAAACTCAAAAGATGGATACACGGTACACTGCTCGGGTGATGGGTAAACCAAAATCTCAGAAACCAGCACTAGAGAACTTATCCATGTAATCAAAAGCCACCTGCATCCCCAAAACTATTGAAATAAAAATAAAAATAATTCTTAAAAGAAAAAAAGAAGAAACTCAGAAGAATGCAACTGTTTTTCTCTTACTTACCTATCATCTAGAAACCCCTGACTGACTTCAAGCTGTCCTGCCTTTCCAGATGGAACCAACATACACCTTGCATATATTGATTGGTATTTCATGTCTTCCTAAAATGTATAAAACCAAGCTGTGCCCCAACCACCTTGAGCACGTGTCGTCAGGACCTCCCGAGGCTGTGTCACAGGCATATGGCATTCACTTTTTGGCAAAACAAACATCCTAAGTTGACTGAGACCTGTCTCAAATATTTGGGGTTCACACTGGATACTTTATGTACATTCATCCACACAGGCAGCTGTATAAGTAATATTATCCTTGACCAGAAAGACAATGTCAGCTACTTTTTATCTGTCTTATTGTATTCGGTAAGTATGGTTTGGTCCCTCACAAAACAGTAAACTCTCTTGTTTCTACGTTGTACCCCAAAGTCCTTGAGACTCAATAAGTTTACATTGTTTTTTTCATTTTTCAAAACCACATTATGAAGTAGAACAGTACTTCCTTTTGTTCTCTATAGTAGTGATTTCTTTCAAGGGTTATACATCACTAGGTCTGTCTGGATTGATGTACAATGGTTACAGTCTGAAATTCTCTGAGAAGTAGACATTATTTCCATATTGTGGTCTACAGTGCATTCCAATTGTTAGTTTTTATTTGCTTACAAGTTATTTCTCCTGACAAAGGCTATATTTAGCTGAACTATGTGATTTGATTTGCAAATCCTCCTCCCTCACACACACATACTTAAGTAATTGTTTCAAACAAAGGTTCACCCTCATCCACTTTGTGAGGCAAGCTGAAGGTATAAGTAAAGTGGGTGTAGCTGTGTTTGTTTCTGCATGTTAAGAAGTCCTTTAATATGAACAGTTAAGCAAATTCCCGTAGGTGAAAATTATTCCTATCATCTGGTTTATGTGTTTGATTTCCTTGCAGTGCAAATAGACAAAGCCCTTCAGAAAGCCACCCACACAGAGTAAAACTGCTATGATAGGGTTCACTACTTCTTTTGTTGTTTTCGGTGACAGTGATTCCAGATGATGGGCATACGCTAAATACAACTCCCAGTAAATGAAAGTGTGCCATCACGCTAATTGGAACAAACCTGTAGCTCAGTTTAGACCAGCAGAAAAGTTGTTCAGTGAAGCAGCCCTGAACCTAAAGTCAGGAGATGAGAGGGTCTAGCCTGAGTCCTCCCCTTTACTTGCTGGGTGCCACTGCTTAAATAGCTTAACTTCTCTGAGTCTCCTTCGTGAAACTGGGTTATACTTAATGACTTTTATTGTTCCATGTAGCTACTTTTTAAATTCAACAATCAAAACGTTTTAATTACATTGTCTCTTTACATGTTGATAAGTTCTTTGGTACTGGCTTTCAAGATGTGTATACTTCTTAGTGAGCAGAATAAGCATATATGTGTGTATATATATACATATATCTCGGATTGTTCTTTTTCTTTTTCCTTTAATCACATTCCATTTGTTACCCCCAATGCCGTACTTTTTTGTTATCCAAGTCGTTGCTTTTTCTTGCTATATCGTATTAGTTTGCTAAGACTGCTATAACAAAATACTACAGACTGAGTGGCTCTAACAATTGAAATGTATTTTCTCACAGTTCTGAAGTCCAAGATCAAGGTGCCAGCAGGGCTGGTTTCTCCTGACATCACTCTCCTTGACTTGTGGATGGCCCTTCTCTTGCTGCTCTTCATATGGCCATCCCTCAGGGCACCCCTACCCCTCGTATTTTTCTGTGTGTCCAAATTTTCTCTTCTTTTAACGACACTGATCATATTGGATTAGGGACCAACCTTATTACCTCTTTTTACCTCTTCAAAGTCCCTATCTTCAAATACAGTCACACTCTGAGTTACTGGGGGTTAGGCTTCAACACATGAGTTTTAGGGAGACAGAATCAGTCCATAGCATATGTAATCTTTTAAAAAATTATTCTTTTATCTTATTTATTTTTAAAATTTTATTTATTTAAAAATTTCATTTTTGTAAAGATGGAATCTTGTTATGTAGACCAGGCTGATCTCAAACTCTTGGGCTCAAGAGATCCTCCTGCCTTAGTCTCCCAAAGTGCTGGGATTATAGGTATGAGCCACTGCACCAGGCTCAGAGCATATACATTCCAAGTCTTCTTTATATTAATACAGACTTTATCCAATAACATTTTAACATCATTTTAAAACATTTTATACTTTCAATATAATAATCAACATATACTTCTTCTAAACAGACTTTAAATAGTCACCATAATTTTAATGACATGAATCGATGCTTATAGGTCTTCGTGAATCCTCCTAGCAGGTATGTTCATTTTTTTATACTACAATATTTTCATAATTTATTCTTCCTTCCTTATGATACCTGAAAAAGAAATTTATTGATAGCTAGTCACTTATGAACCAGCATCCCAGAATTCCTGGTATCATCTCTAGTATGATATAATCATATGCTCCCAATGGATGCCTAATAAACACTTGTTAGATTAATTAATTTGATTCTTTTGACTTATAGGAGACTAAAGGCCAGGAGAAATAGAGATCAGTATCTAGGAATCAAACTACTATTCACTGCATAGCACAGAGTAAAAATTCTCAAAAATTTTACAGCAACAAATGGGAAGGATAAGGCTCTCTGGTACATGTCCCTCTCGTTGGTGGATGCACAGTTAAAGACCTCACTCTCAGCTGAGTGCGGTGGCTCACGTCTGTAATCCCAACATTTTGGGAGGCCAAGGTGGGTGGCTCACCTGAGATCATGAGTTTGAGGCCAGCCTGGCCAACATGGTGAAACCCTGTCTCTACTAAAAATACAAATATTAGCCAGGCATGGTGGCGAGTGTCTGTAGTCCCAGCTACTTGAGAGGCTGAGGCAGGAGAATCGCTTGAACTTGGGAGGTGGAGGTTGCAGTGAGCCTAGATCTCACCACTGCACTCCAGCCTGGGTGACAGAGCGAGATTCTGTCAAAAACAAAACAAAACAAAACAACAACAACAACAACAAAAACCCTCACTCTCCTGATGCAGCCTTGTCTTCTGCACATATAAACCATGTTCCCATTAGGGAAAATTATGGGCATACGAAGAGAATTCTGAAGGCAGATTTTAGGATCTCCACAGGAATTGTTAACAGTGTTAGTGTCTCCCTCCAGGGTTTTCCTGGCCTTTCAGCGATTTGGGGAGCTTGGCAAGAATAGCCTGGCCTACGCTTGCAGAGACCCACTCAGCCTCATCACTAGGCAGGAGTGAAAAGCAGAGTCAGTAGTCTTACTGATGTCAGAATCAAACTGGGGAGAGATTCTGGAGTCCTACATGTAAGAAGACATTTAAGAAATCCTATACCTCGACACAGAATGCTCAAGAAGTTGGGAGATTCCAAGAACAATTGCACTCAGAGGTTGGCGGTATTTAGCAAAGAATGACAGCAGTCTCGCACTGAATACTTTTACAGAGCACAGACCCACACTGCTTCAGCTCACTTCCTCTCCACAGCTTCTCGAGACAGGAGACTCAAGAACTCTTACCATGTCCATTTGACAGAGGATGAAGCTAAGGCTCAAAGAAGGTAAGGATTACACATGGTAACTTCAAAGTCACAATGAATAGTTAAGCAATTGCGGAGGATGCAAACCTAAGTCTGATGACTTCCTGTTTTGCCGTGTTTTCCCTAAGTCATGCCTCCTTCCTTGGGTGTCAAGTAGGAACTTGATATGTTTTGCTAATTAGGGAATCACCACCTTGCAACCATGTGTACAGCAACTGGATATCTTTTTTCTGGGATGATATTATCTAAACTGTTAGAGCAGAAAACGTTGTGCAATCTCAATAAGACACCATGGTAAAATTTCAGAAAATTTCATTGCCTAAGAGATGTGGGCAGATTTTTTTCAGAGCAATTGAGTATATTCAAAGATGTCTTCATTAAAATAAGAATATGAAATGTTAAATGTCCATTCCCTGGAAGTGAGAATAGCGGGAATGTAGATCGTAAATCACACATTTTTATATAGTCTGGTAAACTAGCATCAAAACAAAAAAAAACAAAAAAAAAACAACAAACAAAAAAAGTCTTGGTGTGGACAGAAACAAATAAAAAAAATCACCGAGTCTTTTGACCATCATCTCCCTAATGCTTAACCCAGTGCCTGGAAAAATGAGAGACCAAAAATGAATTGGCTGAGGTAAGTTTAAGAGTTAAGGACTTCCTAAAGTAATAGCTTCTTGAAAGATTTCCCTGCTTTCACCTTTGCCCTGCTTCAGTCTCTTCACACCCTGCAGCCAAGTAATCCTTGAAGAGTATAAACCTGAGCTTGTAGTTAGCATAACTCTCCAATGACTCCCATTCTCTCTCACAGCAAATGCCAAGGTCCCTGTAACAGTTTACAAGGCCCTGCAAGATTGGCCTCTCTGTGTTTCTTCAAACTCATTTCCTACTCTCAGCTTTATTTACACCCCTCCATCCACTCTGCCTTTTGCTGTTCCTCCAACATACCAAATGCCAGATGCATAGTTACCCAGGGGCCTTTGTCCCTGAGCTGCTCATCCTCAAGATATTACTCACTGTTCACCTTCTTCAAGGGACACAATTTATAGCTGAACCCACTCACTCACATGCTTTCTATTTACCCTCCCTAGTTTACTTTGCGCTGTAATACTTATGACTTTCTACTTCATTATTTATTTATTTTGTTTACTGTCTCTTTTGCCCCCACTTGAATGAGAATTCCATGGGAGCAGGAATTTTTGCTCATTTGGTTGTTTTTCCGGTGCCTGGAACATAAGTACTCAGTAAATACTTGTTGAAAGTAATACAGAGAGGCTGTGAGTGGTGGCTTACACCTGTAATCCCAGCATTTTGAAGGCCAAGGCAGGCTGATCACTTGAGGTCAGGAGTTTGAGACCAGCCTGCCCAACATGGTGAAACCTCGTCTCTACTAAAAATACAAAAATTAGGCGGGCATGGTGGTGCACACCCATAATCCCAGCTACTCGGGAAGCTGAGGCAGGAGAATCGCTTGAACCCAGGAGGCAGAGGTTGTGGTAAGCCAAGATCACACCACTGCACTCTAGCTTGGGTGACAGAGTGAAACTCTGTCTCAAAAAAAAAAAAAAAAAAAAAAAAAGAAAGAAAGTAATACAGAGAAATGTTCTGAACTCAGTAAGATCACAGCTTTTATAGAGTGCCAAAAGAAAAGCTAATGAAGAAGAGAAAGATAAGAAAAAATGTTTTCAAAATAACCTAGAGAGAAAGTATTCGGGCTTTAAAGCAAAACTGGAGCTATATGGAAAAAGAAAAAGTGAGAGAGAAAGAGAGGGAAAAGGAGAGAGGGAAGGAGAAGAGATAGAGAAGGAGGGAGGGAAAAAAGGAGACTTTAAATTAGCTTAAGAGGATGTGGCTGGGAGTGGTGGCTCACACCTGTAATCCCAGCACTTTGGGAGGCTGAGGTGGGCAGATCACCTGAGGTCAGGAGTTTGAAACTAGCTTGGCCAATATGGTGAAACCTCGTCTCTACTGAAAATAAAAATTAGCCAGGCATGGTGGCATATGCCTGTAATCCCAGCTACTGGGGAGGCTGAAGCAGGAAAATCACTTGAACCTCGGAGGCAGAGGTTGCAGTGAGCTGAGATCATGCCACTGCACTCCAGCCTGTATGACAGGGCGAGACTCTGTCTCAAAAAAAAAAATAAAAAATAAAAATAAAAACAGGGTGCATGCTGAGATACACTTCAAAGAGTGTTTTTCAAAGTGTCTCAGCCAGTTCAGGCTACTGTCACTGGCTAAGCATTATAGGCTGGGTGGCTTATAACAATTAAAATTTATTTATCACAGTTCTGGAGCCTGAGAAGTCCAAGATCAAAGTGCCTGCAGATCCAGTGACTGCCATCTTCTTATTCTACGTTCACATGGTGGAGAGTAGAACGAGAGGAAGCAAGCTCTTGTCACATGTGTCCGTGTGAAGAGACCACCAACAGGCTTTGTGTGAGCAACAAGGCTGTTTATTTCACCTAGGTGCAGGTGGGCTGAGTCCGAAAAAGGAGTCAGCAAAGGGTAGTGGGATTATCATTCATTCTTACAGGTTTGGGATAGGTATACAAAGTACATTCTCAAGGGCAGGGAGAATATTACAAAGTACCTTCTTAAGGGTGGGGGAGAATATATTGTATCAGTTAGGGTGGGGCAGGAACAAATCACAATGGTGCAATGTCATCAGTTAAGGCTATTTTCACTTCTTTTGTGGATCTCCAGTTGCTTCAGGCCATCTGGATGTATATATGCAGGTCACAGAGGATATAATGGCTTAGCTTGGACTCAGAGGCCTGACAGCTCTCACATCTCTCTTCTTATAAGGGCACTGACTTAATCCCTTTGGGTTCCTATCACGAAATGCCAGAAACTGGGTAACGCACAAACAACAGGAATTTTCATCACAGACTTCTGGAGGCTGGGAAGTTAAAGATCAAGGCACTGGCAGATCTGATGTCTCATGAAGGCTCATTTTCTGGTTCATAAATGACTCCTCACTGTGTCTTCACATGGTGAAAAGAGCAAGAAGGCTCTCTGGGTTCTCTTTTATACAGGTGTTAATCCCAATTATGAGGGTCAAAGTCTCACAAAGACCCCACTTCTCAATATCATCCCCAAAGCCCCACCTCCCAATACCATCATCTTGAGGGCTGGCATTTCAACACATAAACTTGGAGGTGGCGGGGGGGCACAAATATTTAGACCATAGCAGGCAGTAATCTCAACGATGAGGGCCCCACCCTCATGACCTAATTACCTCCTAAAGGTCCCGCCTCCTAATACAAACATCGTGGGAAATAGAATTTCAACATACGAATATTTGAGGGACAGAAACATTGAGGCCAAAGCACAGAGGCTCATCCATGGAGCCTTACAGATCAGGGAAGGAGTCAAACACGGACGTCAGCCCCCAGATCCATATCTGCCCCTCAGTTTTACATCTTCAATATTTTTAGTTTCTGGGTAAGATTGTATTCTTTTAAAAAATGCCTTAGATTAAAAATAATCATAAAAGAGTGAAACTACTACCATAAAGTAAGTTATACAAGGAAATTCTTGAGAGAGATTTGCTGAAGACTGCTGATGGAAAAGGTCAGGATCACAGAAAGTGGACTATTCTCTGCCCTCTCTCAACATCTAGGCTTCAGGTTCTAAAGAAGCTTGGGAAAGAGAGCAGAGCTAAGGCAAAGAAAAAGAACATGTTCTTTAGGGAAATGTGTAACTGAACTTGGCGTTGAGGTGGCCTGGATGATGAACAAGGGCTGGAAGTAGCAACAAAGAAAAACTCTCTTCCAAAGACCGTTTGAACTTTTATTTGTGGAAGTGACTGTGCTGCGCAGTGAGTTTACAATTTCAGAGGACACCGAGATAAGAACACAAAGGCATTCTCGGAAATAACTCAGAAAACAAGAGTGGAGGATACGGGGAATGTGGTGGGTATACAAAAGTCTTGTAGTTTTTAGTGTTGGGAACAGTGGTGTGGCCTCCTTACTGAGTGATATTTTACATGCTTTCATCCACAGTTCCTGTCTCATAAATCCCATAGCCCTTGTTATAATGTTGAGGTATCTTAGGCCTCAGAAACTGGCCTCAAAAGATAGGCTCTCTCTCTCTCTGACCCTTCCCTGCCCTCCTTTTATGTGCCTGAGGCAGGACTATTATCTGATTTTGGGTCATAAGACCCTCATTCCAGATAGCGTTCTGCCCCATACCCTGGAAGAAGGAATGCTCCACAGACAGGCCAAGAAGAATCTGAACAGACAGGCCTTGCTGGGTTTTCCCACTCGGCCTATGGCCTATTAGTACTAAATTATACCTCTTTGTCCAATCACGTTTCTGCGTGATTGTTAATCATGCTTATCCAATGAAGTCTTCATAAAAGGTCCAAGAAGACAGGGTTTGGGGCCTTCTGGATAACTGAACACGTGGAGGTTTACAAGAAACTGAGTAAGAATTTATCCACATGCCGGAAGGGTGGTGCACCCCAACTCCACAGGCACAAAAGCCTCTGTGTCCAGGATCCTTCCAGACCTCACCTTTGCATCCCTTCGTCTGGGTATTTATTTGTATCCTTTAAAATATCTTTGTAATAAACTGGTAAATATGTTTCCCTGAGTTCTGTGAGCCACTCTAGCAAACTAATTGAACCCCAAGAGAGGGCTGTAGGGACCGCAGTGGAAGCTGATTGGTCAGAAATTCTGGAGATTGGACTTGTGACGGGTGTCTGAACTGGGTGGGGGAAGTCTTGGGGACAGAGTCCTCAACCTGGGGATCCAAGGCTATCTCCAGGTAGATAGTGTCAGAATTGAATTCAAGGAAATCCAGTTGGTATCTTCCGCTTCATGTGTCGGGGGAAAACCCACATACATTTGGCCATAGAAGTCTGTGTCAAGGCCAGGTGCGGTGGCTCACGCCTGTAATCCCAACACTTTGGGAGGCTGAGGCAGGTGGATCACTTGGGGTCAGGAGTTCAAGACCAGCCTGGCTAACATGGTGAAACCCTGTCTCTACTCCAAATACAAAAATTAACCGGGCATAGTGGCATGCACCTGTAATCCCAGCTACGCAGGAGGCTGAGGCAGGAGAATCGCTTGAACCCAGGAGGTGGAGGTTGCAATGAGCTGAGATGGCACCATTGCCCTGGGCAACAAGAGTGAAACTCCATCTCCACAAAAAAAAAAAAAAAAAAGTATGTGTCGGTTGTTGTGGTGAGATCAGAAAAAAACACCCAGTGAGTGTTGTTTTTCCCACGTTCCCACTGAGTATGACGAAATGGTTGTTGATGGTTATCACTGGAGATTGAAAACCAGGATTCCTTTTTCACCAGGAATTGGTGCCTGACATGGCTAGGGATACGCAGTGATGGATTTGTGACCTGCTCCTCTGAAAGCTGGCCCAAGGGTGTACAGCATATGAATGTGGGGGAGCTTACACTACACAGGCTCTTGGCTGTAAGTAGTTCAGTTTCATTTATTTTAATTTATTACTAACTGCTTAACTTTAGTTAAAGCCTGAGAATCTTATCTACACTGATACAACTTATGCTGTTATCATTTCACTTTATGCAGCTCTGAATCCACTCCCATGCCCCAACTTGAGGCTTAATTTGGTGTATGTAATGATTTATGTTGTTTTGACAAGAATAATAAATAGAGCTGGCAGTTTGAAGAGAGGACAATAAAGATGTAAATAAAGAAGGGGAGTAATGCCATTCAACCTTAGCTTTATATATTGATATCATTTTACTTTTTCTGCTATATTATAACTGATATTATCAGCATGTGTCTATTTTATTGATACTTTTTGCACTGATCTTGCCCTGATTTGGTCATTTTTGGTGAACAATTTTAGAAATATGAGCATAGCATAGAAAAAGGGACATCTGTCATAGAGATACATTTCCTATAAAGGTGCACACTTATATGCACATAAAATTATATATGAATGCAGGAAATGTCTACAATGAAAAATAAAAATGGTCCTGCCTATGGTAGAATTACTGCTGCAGGAAG
This sequence comes from Macaca thibetana thibetana, assembly GCF_024542745.1. Classification (NCBI taxonomy): domain Eukaryota; kingdom Metazoa; phylum Chordata; class Mammalia; order Primates; family Cercopithecidae; genus Macaca; species Macaca thibetana. Next base: position 57,673,129 of record NC_065579.1, read on the forward strand.
TAGAGGGGAATTGCAGTGATATCTTTGGAAGCATGGGAAGGACCATCAATCAACTCAAAACCATGCCACGTGAAAAATATCTGAAAAAGTGTGATTTTTCAACTTGGAGAGAATAACCCACTGAACTTAAATAGCTGTTTCCAAATATGTGAAGTCTGTCTCGCGGAAAGATCAGACTTGTTAGGTAGGGCCCCAGGGGCAGATAGTGAGAGATGCATCTTCCTGAAAAGTGGATCAGAGTATCTGCAACACTGAAACCTCTTACTCTGACTCTGAGAGAAAACCACCACCCAGGGTGCAGCCCAGCCTTTGCCACTATATGCCTGCCAATGGAGAGGAAACATAAAGCATCTACTCAGCCAACTGTGCCAGTGACCAGAGATAAACTCTGATGGATTTGTGCATTATTCTTCTAAAATTGGTGTCAGGCTGCACAGTAAATAAATTCTGGAGGATGAGGGGAGATTTGTAGGCAAAAGTAGAGAAAAATTACAGATCACTTTTGGAGGCCAAGGTGGGTGGGTCACTTGAGGTCAGGAATTCAAGACCAGCCTCACCAACATGGTGAAACCCCATCTCTACAAAAATACAAAAATTAGCTGAGTGTCATGACGGGCAGGTGTAATCCCAGCTACTTGGCAGGCTGAACCAGGAGAATCTCTTGAACCCAAAATTTGGAGGTTGCAGCGAGCCAAGATAGTGCCATTGCACTCCAGCCTGGGAGACAGAGCGAGACCCCGCCTCAAAAAAAAAAAAAAAAAAAAAAAAGTAGAGACAAAGTAGATACCAAGTGGTATCAGATTTCTTTTTCTCTCTTTTTTTTTTTTTTTTTTTTTTTGAGACAGAGTTTCACTCTGCCACCCAGGCTGGAGTGCAACGGCACAATCTCAGCTCACTGCAACCTCTGCCTCCTGGGTTCAAGCAATTCTTTCTTGCCTCAGCCTCCCAAGTAGCTGGGACTACAGGTGCCTGCCCCCAAACCCAGTTAATTTTTGTATTTTTTGTACAGAGAGTTTCACCATGTTGGCCAGGCTGGTCTTGAACTCCTGACCTCAAGTGATCTGCCTGGTATCAGATTTTTGCAGAGACTAATAGATATCAGGTGTCAGGTTTTAGCAAACCATTGAAATATTAATAATCCCCTCCAAAAAAAACCAAGCACAGAAAGAAAGTACAGATTCTTCCCCTCTTTTGCCAGTGTAGCCATGGACATTTTAACAGCAGTTACATTGATCTGTTCTGCTATAGGCATGCTCCATGCATTTCCTTGGGAAAATGAAGCAAACAGGATCGAATGCTTAGGGTTTGTTTGTTTGTCTGTTTGTTAGTTTGTTTTCTGGGATAGGGGTGGGGGGACGGGTAGAGTTGTTTTAAGAAACACTCCCAGCTCAGTGTCCATCTATCTGTTCACTGAGGCCCTCACAACTTGTCAGTCAGAAAACTCAAATGGGTTAAAAGAATGAACTCTGGAGCCAAGATTCTAGGGTTTAAATCCCACTTCTACCACTGATTGACTTTTTTATTGTTATTATCACTAGTCCCTCAAGGTCAAAGACAGAGTTAGACCACTACTTCCCTGTAAGAAAAATAAGCCTCGACCTAGCACAGTGGCTCACACCTATAATCCCAGCACTTTGGGAGGTGGAAGCAGGTGGATCACCTGAAGTCAGGCATTCAAGATTAGCTTGGGCAACATGGTGAAATCTCGTCTCTACTAAAATTGCAAAACTTAGCTGGGTGTGGTGGCGTGTGCCTGTCATCCCAGCTACTTGGGAGCCTGAGGCATGAGAATCCCTTGAACCCGGGAGGCAGAGGTTGTAGTGAGCCGAGAGCGTGTCATTGGACTCCAGCCTGGGTGACAGTGAGACTCTGTCCCCCTCTCCCATCTCCCCCAGAAAAGAAAGAAAGAAAGAAAAAGAAGTCTCTCTTTTTTTTTTTTTTTGTTTGTTTGTTTGTTTTTTGAGACGGAGTCTCGCTCTGTCGCCCAGGCTGGAGTGCAGTGGCGTGATCTCGGCTCACTGCAAGCTCCGCCTCCTGGGTTTACGCCATTCTCCTGCCTCAGCCTCCTGAGTAGCTGGGACTACAGGCGCCCGCCACCGCGCCCGGCTAATTTTTTGTATTTTTAGTAGAGACGGGGTTTCACCGTGGTCTCGATCTCCTGACCTTGTGATCCGCCCGCCTCGGCCTCCCAAAGTGCTGGGATTACAGGCGTGAGCCACCGCGCCCGGCCAAGAAGTCTCTTAAGTAATACCCTCATCCAGCTATCCTGGTATCTGCGTGTGACTCTTGGTAAATAAAGCTGTAGAAACACAAATGTCCAAAAGCAGGTTGATGATGTTTCCTAACCTCTTTTTCCTTTATGTCTTTAAATAAAACAAGAGTTTACAATAGATTTGCTACTTTATTCTATCCATCTACTCAGACAGTAATAATAATTTTAACAAGCATTGATTCAAATGTTAAACTACCCAATAGATCTATTAGCCTGGGTATTTTGCAAGCACCTCAACTTCAACATCCCAGAAACTGAAGTCTCGGTCTTCTCTTTGCATTTCTAATATTTGTCAATATACTTAGACATTTCCAAAATCATTTTTGGTTTGGCAATGCTACCCTGCTAAATTTTTCTCAAATCCATCTCTTCCTTGAACTCATTTCGGAACTGCCCTGGGTCAGGGCTTCTTGATATATTGCCTGGATTCCTGCTCTAATCTCTCAATGCTTCCTGTCTCTCTCTTTTCTTCTATGTAACACTTCCTTCATCTACACAAGCATAAAGAGGAGCTTTCTAAAATGCAGATCTGATCTTACACTCCTATTTTTTATAAAGTCTAAAGCCCTGGGCAAGGTTTTTATGGTTCTTCATGGTTCCAGTTTATCTTTCCAGTCCTGCTCACTCCCTGCTGTGCTTGTTCAGCCTTGAAGGCTATTAGCGGATTTCTCCCAACCACCTTCCCTGCCCTCAGCACATACAGAGTGCCAGGGCCTTCTGGACCTTTGCTCATGCTACTTGCTTTACCTGTGTGCTCTTTCTCCTTTCCCTGATCTGAAAACCTCTATTCAATCTTAAAGGCCCAGCTCAAATATTACTGTTGTTAAATTTCTTTGTGTTAGGATTTCTTCCACAGAATCCCTTAACACTGGGCTTAGATAGCATTTTAGCATTTTAATAGCATTAACGGTATAGCTGGCTAAAAGGCAACAGATTAAACACACAAGTGGTTTACTCTGACAATTAGGTGCTTTTTAAACTATATGATTTATTTTTAGTTTTACGCATTTTAACCTTCGCAGCTAGCCCAATCCTAAGCATATAATAGGTACTCAAAAGGTTTGTTGACTGAATAAATGAAATAAATCTTTTACCTCAAATATATTAATATTTTTACTTTTCATCAGTACAATCAAATAGATATGTACCTTTTTGCCTTGTTTTATCTGTTTACTAATTTCTAGCAATCTATTCATGCATGGGTAAATGTAACCCTAAAGAGATAATTCTGTCTTCTTTTTAAAATGGCAATGGACTCTGTGAAAGGAAAGGGGTGAGGACCATCATTTATTCATTCATTTGATGCCTATTATCGTGCACCTTTCTAGGCTCTGGAGATTCATTGAAACAGTCAACATTTCTACTCTCCAGGATCTTCTCTTCTATAAAGATAGGACAGAAAAGAAACAAGTAAACAGACAAACAAGGTAATTGTGTTCCGTGGTAAGGACTAAGAGAACCATAAAATGGATTAGTGTGGCACAACCTAATTAGGAATGGGGAATACAAGAGATTGGGTGGTTACCTTGCCAATGAAGTGAGAGCTGAATGTTGAAAGGAGCCAACCATGTCATGATCTGGGGATAGAGAGGACAGTTGGGGTAAAGCCTAAGGACAGGAGTGAGGAAACGGCAGGAGGCAATGTGGCTGCTCATTATTAGCAAGGGGATCACCTGGTGTAGCAGATGCTGTATTACCTGCTTTCCATGTTTCTACATTTATGTCTGATTATAACTTCAGAAGGCTATCCACACTTTATAGATGGAGGAACAGATCATCACAACAAGACAGCAGACTTTTCCAAGTCTTGTATCTTGGAAATGAAAGGCATAATCATTCTAAATGAATTCTGACTGTCTCAAAAGTTTTGGATCAAATGTCAGACTAAAGTAAAGTGATGTTTGATAGCATTACATCTTTATTGTCTATTGAAATGTCAACCTAAAGTAATCAAAAGGGTAAGCATTTCTTTTTAAAAAGAGTTCGTTCAAGTCTAAGTTTCCCTCTCTTGGACTTCTAAGGCTTTCTTTTTGTTACTTACAAGTTAGTTTGGGTTACAAAGACTTGATTTTAGTGTTTGAAATTTGATTTCTGGAAGTATGGCAAATATCAAAGGTTTAAAACACTTCCTATCAAAACAGAATCACAGGTTATGGTAAAAAAAAAAAAAAAAAAAAAAAAAAAAAAAAAGGTCAATCATTTAGCCAAAGTGATCATGTAAAGTTTTCACAAAAAATAAAAACTTTTAATCTTTGATAGAAAGGAGATCAAAGTTATTAAACAAAGTCCTAATAAACACAACATGAGACCAACAGAATCTATCTCTTCTTCTGTCCAATTTTTTTTTGCAGTTCATGCAAAAGATAAGCACAATTTTTCTTACCATTTTTTGTTAATACTACACAAAAATCTTATTCAAAGGAGGAAACCAAATTTTACTTTTGTATTAGTGTATTATCAATACTAAACCCAATTTTAATAAAACCTTAAAAACAAATCCATCCAATCTCAACCAACTTTGACCATATAAGACTTTCATAAACCTTTTATAACTTCTTAAAAATTTTTTTCTATTTATTCCTTTCTCCAACATTTTAGATCCTTTTAGTTTTGTTTATATCATAGCCCTTTAATTTAAAACAATTTTAAATAACCTCTTAAACTAGACAAATTAATGTTTTACTCAAAAAACACTTTTTTGTGTTTTTGTTTTTTCTAAAAATACATCTTTTTTATATTTGCAGACAAGACAGTTTTTCCCATATCTAGTATTTAATTACGTATATAATTAATTTAGCTCACAGCCAAGTCAAGCAAGTATCAAAAATATAACAAAATGAACAGGTTCATGGCCTTAAAATATCTATTAGAAACAGTGTTACACTGTCTGACCAGTAGACCCTGGAAAAATGTCTGAATTATATTTAATGCTAACAATTCTGAAGACATTTTCATGTTATTTTGGCAACAATTTTAAAACTAGTTCTACTTGCCAAGATTACTAAAATCATGTGAACCAGAAGGCATTTGAGTTAGTTTCTATTTTTCTGATAACATATTTACGTACTTAATTTTCCTTGAAGCCAATTAATTAAAGTTCTTTCCCTTATTTTGATAGTGAAATATCACATACTCATGACATATATAAATATACAGACATATAGGCACACAGACAGAAGTAGATCTTATAGCTTTATAATCTTCTTCATTTACCAACTTTTAAATAGTTTTTCTCTCCCTTTAGACTATTGAGGCCTAAACAATTGTTAGTTAGGCAATCCTCAATTTGCATATCCAAAGACATGATTTTTAGGTGAACATTTACATCCCAAAGGCACAGAAATTAGATCTAAACACGATTATTTGTTCACACAAAAAGGAAATAGGTGAAGATTCAATCAAGACAAAATTGTTGAGAAAAGTGTCTTAAGAATGGTAAATTACATAAACTTTAAGCCAATGTCTTCTTCACTATAAAAGTTTCTAGTAGTTTAGGTACAGGAGGGAGATGCCCTTACAAATGGAGATTTTCTTCATAAATGTAATTTTTTCTTTTATATAGAATTTCAAAATAGCCAGTTAAATGCCAGAAAGTCATATTTTGGAGACCAATCTACACTTAGGTGGTCTTTTCAGCTTTGCTTAATTTTTTTTTTTTTTTTTTTTTTGGTTAGATTATTGACTTCAGGGTGTAGCCCTTTAATTACTAAGGCAAAGAAAGCATTTTCTATATCTGTACACATTATAGATAACTCTGAAAAGAAACAAGAATACTTTGCCTGAAGTCCTATCTTTTATAAACACTTTATCCAGCTTTTTTTTCTAGTTTAAACCAAGAGTATTTTTTCAAGTGACTCACAAACCAATACGTCTTAAAGTTTATGACTTTGGTATCTCCAAAGAGGTGCCAAGAAATCCCCACAAGATATAGAATCACCCCAAAGACAGCTCAAAGAAAGCAAAGTTTTGCTAGCTGCAAATGGAGTACACATCACATTTCTGTCTGGCTATATTTTCTACGATCTCAGCTTGTCAGCTAAGTGCCTATGCATGAAGGTCCAGAAGCCTTGTATGCCCCACAGATGGAGAGACCAGATATGAAAATCTGTCCATGGAAGAGAAAAAAAATCAATAATAAATGGGTACTCCAAAAGATAAAGAGTCATATGAATAATTTAAAACAAATGAGACTGGTTCCCTGACAGGGAATTGATCCTGGGTCACAGTCATAGCAGCACAGAATCTTAGCCATAGACTGCAGTTTGGAATGCTTTTCTTTAAGTCCTACAAGGGGATCCAAAGAGGGAACTTTGAGATTTAAAGGATTTTAACTTGTTTCAGATCTGAGTTCAGCTGTAATGTTGCTTAGCTAATCCCTTGAATGTTAACATTTTACAGACATGTTAAGCTTTACATCTTCAAGAGCAGGGCATTTAAAGGGTGTCATCTGATATTGGGTCAATAAATCATTAAGTGTCATTTATTAATTCCAGTTTAGAAAAAAAAATTGTTGGATCTGTAGTTTGTAATTTCAGTAGTTTCATTTTCATTCTGTAGCAACTCTGTTTGTTCCCTCTGGTCCAAATTTAAATACATTTTCCCCTTTTGAGAGAAAGAAAAGAGTGCAATATGGAATTCCAAAAATTTGCCTAAGAGATGTGTGGGAGTTGAGGGAACAGGCTGGAAGAGGTAAGTTCAGATCATAGAGGTAGAATAAGGAGCAGTTGGAAATAAAAGGAGAAAGCTTTGAATGTCTTTTTAAATTTAGAAACAGTTTTAGGCAACCTCTTGTAAAGAAATGACTTTATCAGAATGTCTTTAAGAAGCTTCTAAGTACCATTGAAAAATAGCTCTCTAAGTTGTTTTGTTTTTATTTTATAGCCAGCTTTTGTTTTTTTGTTTGTTTGTTTTGTTTTGTTTTTGAGATGGAGTTTCACTCTTGTCGCCCAGGCTGGAGTGCAGTGGAGTGATCTCGGCTCACTGCAACCTCCGCCTCCCGGGTTCAAGTGATTTTCCTGCCTCAGCCTCCCCAGTAGCTGGGATTACAGATGTCTGCCACCACACTCGGCTACTTTTTTGTATTTTTAGTAGAGACAGGGTTTCACCATGTTGGGCAGGCTGGTCTCAAACTCCTAACCTCAGATGATCCATCCGCTTTGACTTCCCAAAGTGCTGGGATAACAGGCGTGAGCCATCGCGCCCAGTCACCAGCTTTTGTTTTTAATTAAACATGCAGATAAACGAACGTAGGTATTTCCAAGGTACCCCATTTTCACTATTTTAGTTTGGGGTCTTCACAGCTTAAGTAAAACCATTTTTCTAGATATTGATGGGAAGTAACACCATAAATATTATACATAAATCTAACTGTAGTTTTTAAAGGTAGATCTCTCCTTTAGAAGTACAATAGTCCATAATTTAGATTTTCCTTTTGAATGTCCAAAAAGATCTTGTAGGAGAAATTTTGGTCATTCAAGGAGAAAGATTAGATTTGTCAATTGAATCAAGCTTCAGAATCTGACCAGTTTTAAAGATTACAAATTTTCCCTTAAGCCACAATTATTTCACTTTTTGTTTTTAAAAAGAAGTTGTTTCTTCTTGACCAAATTTCATACAACAGAAAATGTTGCAAACTCTAACAAGAAAGTCATTCAAAACCTCAGTAAAAATTGAAAATCCCAAATCTACAGTCAGCAAAATCTCTAGAAAACAACCAATGAAGCTCCTATCTTAAAAGCAGAACTTCAATTCCAACTCCATTGATTGTGAATTAGGTTGCTTGAATACAGTCTGAATCTCAAATCAAAATCAGGGAGATTTGAAATCTGAAAGGAGCCTCAACAGATGCCCACTGGCTCTGGCAAGGTCAGATGAACAAAAACCATTCATGCTGGGACCAAGTCTCTAACTGTGGGCAAAATGACAGGGATCACAGGAGGCTTGCTTCTGGTCTCCCTGCGTCACCAAAATGTCAACCTAAAATAATCAAAAGGTTCAGAATCTAGTTTAAAGAGAGTTTATTCAAACACAAAACTCGAGGATAGACTATACGAGAAGAACAGATTACAAAAAATGGAAGTCAATGTTTTGGAGCCCAAAAGTTTGGAATCACTTATATAGACAAAGCTAGAGAAGTTTAACAGAATTTCAACATCTTTCTATGTAAGTCTTAATGCATAGTTACAATGATCTAATTAGCTGAGGTGGTCTTTTTCTTTTGGGAAAGGCATATTTAACATTCCATACTGAAGATGTAACTGTCATGGAATCTTGTGTGGCATCTGGTCTGAGTTAGGTACAGGACAATAAAGGAGACAGTTAATCTATAACAAAGAACTGTGATTGGAAGAGGGGAGATCTGGCTTCTGTCTCTTTTAGTCATTTACAGAACAAGAACATTAAAGAAGAGAGTTAAGCTATAATCTAAGAAGCAGAATTGCAAACATGCTATGTGACTCAGGCTCCAGGGCTTAACTTCCTCTTTGGCACCATAAATTTAGAGTGTCCTGAAATTTTATTTTATTTCACAATAAACTGCTGTGAACATGATAAGAAGCAAATACAGTGAAATCCCTTAATATATTGCTGATGTTAGAATAGACAATATTGCCCACCTTCAAGTTTAAATCTATTATATTAAGCTTTTCTTTATGTGCAAGTTGTATGTTTCAAAGCTGTTTTCTATTCATTTAAAACTATGATAGAAACTATGTAACAACAAGCTTCATTATAATGGAATTTTAATAGCTCAAATAAAAATGCCTATTGGTATAAATACTAATAAAATTAAAACTCATGGTTAGATGAGAATATCAACTACTTGAATTTTGTACAATTTACAGATAATATAAGAGAGACTTCAATGTTAAAAGGCAACATTTGTTGGCTAAACATTGCTTTCTATTTGATGTTAAAACAGTCTATCAGTTCTTCAAGGCTGAACTAGCAGATTAAACAAATAAGAAAATGCATTCACCAAGCAAATAGGGCATGTCAAAAGAGCAGGCAGTTTGTAGTGAATACAATAAATATATAACCTTTGTTTTATTAAAAAAAAAAAATTTAGTCCATCAGGGGTCAGTAACCACCAAAAGCCTAAATAAAATGTTGATAAAAATCCCATATAAATTTCTTCCCTTGGACCAGAATAAACTTGAGGCAATATAGAATTCAATTACACCTACACTGGGAGACATTTCTTAAACCTAAGATACTAATAGGTTCAAAATTAGAGTATCCTTCTCAATTAATATACGCAGCACCCTAGGTCAATTGCCTTAAGAAATTAGGCCACAGATTTTTAAAGCGTACACAGAGAAAAAGACTACCTCCAAAGTCCTTTCTAAGAAGCATGCCTTCCTCCTCAACTTAACAATAAGACGTGAGTTTTGAAGACCTGATCTGTACATAAGATTAAAATAGAAATCCTTTACCTATATAGCAAGTACCAGAGCACTGTAGCCACAGTTCTCAAAGAGGATTTGGGTGGGTGTGTTCTCTGATCGGAAACTTACCACCAGTACATTTCTGAGTCCTAGGATGTGCTTTGGTTGTTTTCTGAGATTTATTTCCCTCCAAGTATGCTTTTTCTGTGCATGTGGAGATTCCCTGGCAATAATAAATAATTTACTTTATGCCCAAAAACCTCATTAGAAATGCAGACCATAGTTACCAACTTGATTTTAGGAGCAAGAGATTGGAAGTGATGTTTTTCTGGTCTTAGGCAGTCTCTCTCACTTTAGAAGAGGTACAGAGCCTTATTAACAAGGAAGAAAACAATTTACAGGGTTTTTTTGAACATGCCTTCAAGATCTGTGAATGATTAGGTTTCAGAATGTTAAGAGGGAATATGATGCAATTGAGATTTTTATAAAGCACAAATGAAGGATAACTGGGTGTTTCATTTCAAAATAAACCCCTTAGGGTCTTAATAAAATATGTAGCAGTCATTACTTGATATACTCACTGCCTCTTCTGCCCCTTCCTAACAAAACTGGAAAAAGTTTAAAGAACTTCAACTTTATTTTACCCCGTGGGTCCTTGTCTGTTGGTCAGTTTGGAAATAAAGCCTAAAAAAACAACCAAAGAAAGTTTGAATTTACATCCAGGATAACAAACGAGTTTCATATTTCCTGACAAATTCAATCAATTAGTGGTGGTGCCTGGAGTTCTGTGTTGAGCAGAATGACAAAGTACATTGGCTCACTGAGAAAGAAGCCATGATGGATTATTTATGTTTACCATAGACTCAGGAAGGGAATGAACCAGCACTCATACTATGATTGGCTAAATCTGATAAAGACATTCAAAGAAATAATGGAGATGGAATATTTGTTTTAGAAATCATGATGGAGAAAAAATAACACTTTCATACCAAAAAGGGCGAAAAGGTAAAATATGTGTGTGTTTTCCATGTAATGCTTCTAGAGCAGAGCCATTCATATATTCATTAAGTACATATTTATTTAGTGCTTATTTAATAATACTATAATGTCTATAATATAAATATAAAATATTTCATATTTAATGTACTTACCTATAAAGCACATTAAATGTAAAATATAAATTATATATTACATATAAATAGTAAAACAATAAATATATATTGAGTGCATCATTCCAAGGTGATAGGAAACAGATTTCCCACCCTGTTATCATCCATGTGATGAAAAATCAAAAAGCAATTGAACAAGTTAACATATTCTGGGGGGTTATAATGGCTGAGAATGTTTTTTTAAAAAGCAAAGAAAGTGAACAGAGATTATGGAGTGAGTGATTTCATACGAAATGGTCAGGGAAGGCGTCTCTAAGAAGGTGGCTTTTGAAGAGAACCTGAAAGAAGTAAGTGGCAGAGCTATGTAGATGGGGGCAGGTACCCAGTTCAGGAAGGAGTGATCTGGAAGTATCCTTGACATGTTTAAGTTCGGTATAGCTGGCCTGTAGAGAACATTAGGGAAAGTGGAGGAGATAAGGTGAGAGAAGAAGTGGAGGGGAGAGGCCGCACCGGGGAGCAGATGATGAGGGGCCTACCCTCATTGGCCTTTGTAAGAGAAGTGTCTCTTATTTTGAAACTAGAAAGTTGCCAGTGGAGAGTTCTGAGCAGAGCAATGACATGGATGACTTGGCTGCTGTTGAGAAAAACTGTGGCATAAAAGGGAAAGGGACAAAAGTAAAAGAAAATACACCACTCAGGAGGCAGCTGCAATAATCCAGGCAAAAATGATGGTACCTTGAACCAGTATAGTTGTGGTGGAGGTGAAGAGAAGGGATCATATTCAGAATATATTGTGAAGGTAAAGCAGATGGAATTTGCTAATGCATTGGAGGTGAGATGTGAGAGAAAGAGAAGAGTCCAGGAAGATTCCAATATTTATGGCCTGTGCAACTAGTAAAATAGATGTGTCATATGTTGAGATAAGCAGAATTGTGAGAGCAGCATTTTCAGTGAAATCACTACTTAATCTTTGAATCCATTAGATTCTTTTTAATGTTTTAAATCAAATTTATTACATATAATTCACAAACAATAAAATATACCAATTTAAAATGTTCAGTTTGATAAGTTTTAACAGTTTTATGCTTTTATGTAACCATCACTGAAATCAAGATATAGAATTTTTTTATTAACCCCAACATTTGTCTTGAGTCCTACCGCAGTCAATTACCCAGCCATCACAGGCTCCAGGCAGCAACTGATCTGACTTTTGTCCCTATACCTTAAATTGGTATCTTCTAGCATTTCATATACATGTGATCATACAGTATGTAATTCTTTGGGTTGACTTCTTTCACTCAGAGTAATATTTTCAAGATTTTATATATGTTATGTGTATCAGTAGTTCATTTCTTTTATTATTATTTTTTTAGTGTTGAGTTGTAAGAGTTCTTTCTATATCCTGGATATTCCTCCCTTGTCAAATACATGTATAACAAATATTTTTCTCCTAGTCTGTGGCTTGTCTTTTCTTTTGAATAGTAAAACTTTTAATTTTGTTAAAGTTTAATTCTTCAAATTTCTTCTGTGGTTTGTGTATTTAATTTTCAAAAAAGTTTTTTGTCTACCCTAAGTTTGCAAAATCTTTCTCCTATGCCTTCTTCTAGAAGTTTTACAGTTTCAGTTTTAAGTTTAGCTCTATGATTCATTTCAAGTTAGTTTTTGTACATGGTGCGAAGCTTAATTTTTTCCAAATGAGTATCTTCTCCAGCACAATTTGTTGAAAAGAATTTACTTTCCCCATTGAATTGCCTTGGCACCTTTTTAAAAAGTCCATTGACCATAGATGTCAAGGTGTATTTCTGGACTCTCTTCTGCTGAATTCATCTATATGTGTGTTTGTCATGCAGTACTGCACTGTCCTGAAGACTATAGCTTTATAGCAAGACTTGCTTTGACCCTCTAGTAAGTGGCAATGACTTATTGTTTTTACTAATACCTGGGTTTCCTTACCATCCATTGATTGTCTTCTCAGCTCTTTTACTATTTAAATGCACTAAGTTCTCTTTGTTGTAAAAACTGGAAGGGGTTTATGTTTTTTAGGTTAAATCTGATCAATAGAAACTCTCACAAAATTGCTAGGTAGGTACTAACAATTTTAATTATCCTCACTTTAGAGGAGGAAATTGACGTACAAAGAAATTAAGCAATTTGCCCCTGTTGAAAGAGCCACAAAATGGTGGGGGCAAGATTCAAAGCCAGGCAGTCTAGCTCCAGAGCTTGTGCCTCTAAGCATCATTGTATATGTGATATTCAAACTGAGTGAAATCACAGAGAATGGGGGTAAGAAGAGGTCAGTAGACTGAGCCCAGGGGAACTCAATTGTTTAGGGCTCAGAAAGATGAGGAAGAGCTAACGAAGGAGGCTATAAAGAAGCACTGAGTGAAGGACGACAACCATGAGAAGGAATTGTCCTAGAAACCAGTGAAGAAAGTGTTTCAAGAGAAAGGACATGATTAACTATGCCAAATGCTGCTAGAAGGTCAAGTTATGTGAGCATTGGGAAAACATTGGATTTGGCAACAGAGGTCACTGATGTTCTTGCTAGGACCAGTTTTGGTAGAATTGTGGGAGAAGAGTTAGCTCAATTAGAGTGAGTTCAAGAGTAAATAAAAGGAGAGGAAATGGAGACAATGAGTATACACCACTTTTTAGCTGTGTGTGTGTTGGGGAATGGGTGACAGCTGTGGGTAGGGAGGGGAGAGATGAAGTCAGGTATGTGTAATGAAACAGATGGTCTAATGAAAGAGAAAATATTGATGATGCAAACGTTGAAGACAGAAAATCACACACTTTGAAGTGTTTCCAAACACATAGTTTGCTACATAGTGCCATATGTTTTTCAGTGATAAGAACGTGGAGTGTAATTCCCCTTCCCACAAGAATGTTACATCACCCATATCAGATCTACATATGTGAGTTATTGGCCTCAAGTACTAGACTCCAAAATGTTTATAAACCCAAGGTTTTGGACAAACATATTGAGAGCTTAGGCCATAGCAGGACTATACTCTGTCAGCGCCTCTCTGAAGACTGAGAGCCCAGGCTGTGGCAGGACTACTCTCTGCCAGCTTCAAGCTACTCTCTGCAACCTTGCCCACCAACCCTGGCACTGCTCACTAGTGTCTAGGACCTTGCTGGTCATTGCAGATCCACACTGTGTTTGTCAAACTGTCTCTTCCAAGAACCTCTCATAGAAAGGTACACCTCAAACTTTGATTACACTTTCGATCTACATAGGCTTGCTTCTAAACTTATTGAGCAATTAGAATTTAATAATTGGATTCTAAATGAAATTAGAACTCATGATGTAGTTAATATACAGTAGTCTCCCTTTATCCTTGAGGAATATGCTCCAAGACCCCCAGTGGACACCTAAAACTGCAGATAGTACTGAACCCTGTGTATACCATGCACAAACTTCTTTTTTCTTCTTTACAATTTCATGTATGGAAGACTCATGCTTACCATAGATCTTAGCAACCTCAGCATACATTTTTTTTCTTTCCTTATTAAGTTGACAACTTTCCCCTTTTCACTTAAAGGTAGCACTTTATGACCTCTCTTTTGAACATCTGGGTTGCCTACGTCACTACTCTTGTGCTTTGGGACATGATTAAGTAAAATACAGGTACCTCATTTATTGAGTGTATTCCCTGTGATATTCATTCTCATTATTCTCCTCTACTTTGAGCATTGTGTGGAGGAAAGAAAAGAACTTCATTGTATGGCAACAAACCATGTGATTCATAAAACCATACTGTGATCTTCTTATTTTAACCACACAAAACACCCCAATTTGGGCAGGACTCAAATTCATGCCAAGACAAATGAGGAAGGGGGCCAGACCCAGTGCCAAGAGGCAGAGTCAAGTGCAAGAGGAGGAAAAATAGCCCATTCGTAATGGTGGGATAAGGCAGAGGATATAGGAGCAAGGTGGTTTGACAGACGTTGTGGTGGGAAGGTGTGAAAGTCCTCCTCTAGTGGCTTCTATTTTCTTGGGAAAATAAGAAGTTAGCTCATCGGTTGAGAGTGAAGAGAAGCAAGAAAGTTGTGGAGGCTTAACTAAAGTGGAAAAGGTATGAATTAGGAGACTGGAAATTAAATAGGTCAGGGGTATATTGTAGAATTGTCCAGTAGCAGCACTAGAGACTTGTTTGGGTTAAAAATCGCAAATTTAAACTGAGATTCAGTCAGCGGAAACTGAATAAGTACCTTTAATTTTCTAAATGGCCACTTTTTTTTTTCTAATAACATAGTTGGAAAAGAATAATAAAACAGATACTTGAATTTTAAAAACTGACCAAAGGAATCTCCATAAAATTTGCCAGTTAATCATAGTAGGGTATCAAAGATAATTTTCTGATTTTGTTAATTTCACTGCAATTATGTAAGAGAACTCCTGGATTTCAGAAAACAAACAATGAAGCATTTAGAGGAAAAAAGGATAATCATGTGTGCATCTTACTCTTAAATGATTTAGAAAAAAATGTAAGTATAAAATGAAATATATGTACATTTTTTCCTTCCCCGTTTTATTACGATATAATTAACAAATGAAAATTATATATATTTATGGTATACAACATGATGTGCATACACCTTTTGAAATGACTAAATCAAACTGATTAATATAATTTTGAAACAAAGATAAATTTTTTTAACAAAATGCACATGTAAAAATAAAAGTCAGGGGAATATGTCCCTTATGACGTTGAATACTTTAAACCCTGCTATACTGAAAGAAACGAAGCAAGACAAATCATACTAAAAACAAAGGAGAGGAACAAGCAAAATGAGTTTTTTCCAAGGCTACCTGGATAAATTCTTATACAGACTATTCAGTCTGTAAAGGGGGTGGTGGAAGGGGAGGTTGATTGGCTTAATGCAAGATTTCTTACCTTTAGCACTCTTGACATTTTATGGTCAGATAATTCTCTGTTATGAAGGTTGTCTGTGCATTGTAGGTAGGTCAGATTGTTAGCATCACCTCTGGCTGCTACCTCCTACACACCAGTAGCAAACCCTCTCAAGTTGTCGGAACCAAACACGTGCCCAGACATTTTCAAACATTCCTTGAAACAATATCACCCCAGGTGAGAACCGATGCCTGAACAGACACTTGCCTATGATGTCTATATTTGGAATTTTAGAAGCTATGATTAAATATATGTTTACATATACATACATACACACACATATGTATATAAAATACACAAACATGTATTTATGTATCTATATTTACATATTATGCATTTATGTGTATGCATGTATACTTATACATATAGAAAAGGAGACAGAGAAAGACTGAGACAGAGAGAGAGTGAAAAAGGACACAGTAGATGTAATAAATGTTAATATTTGGGAAAATATGGGTTGAAAGTATCCAGGATTTGTTTATACTGTTTTTGAAAATTTTCCATAAGTTCAAAATAATATCAAAAAAAGACTGGCCTGTATTTGAAGTAAAATGCATTTGGAAAACTACTAAAGTCTTAAATTGTATTATCTTGATTCTCCCATATAACCTTATAATGTCATGATTCAGAAAATTTAAGAAACTATTACTCAGAATTTATATTTGAGAAAAAAAGTCAAGGCAAGACTGATGCTAGTTTATTTTTAATTTGTAGCTCAAACCATTAGAGAAAATCTGTCACTGAGATATAAATTTATATTATGAAGAAAGAACATGAATATACTGGTTGTTATATAGACTCTCTATATGTGCATTTTCCTCAAGATTCTCCCACACAACAAAGAACATCTTTCTCATCGCAAAATTCTAGGAACCATCATTGATTTTTCTCCCTCACTCTCCACATCTAGTTCATCAGTAAGTGTTGTTGATTTAATCCCTCATATCCCTACTGAACCCCTCCCTTCTCTTTGTCTTTATAATCATCAGTCTGGTCCATGTCACCATGTCACTCCCCTGTAGACCTGTTTTCATTATTGCCCCTTCCCCCAATCCATCTACACAGCAACTAAGGTCATCTATTTAATATCACTCTTGTTTAAATGCTTAAATGTTCAGGTGTGCTAGAATTTTACAACATTGCACCTGTAGTCAACGATAATGTATGGTTCACTTAAAAATTTGTTCAAAGGGTGGATTTCATGATAGGTGCTATTACCATAATAAAACACAATTAACAAAGAAAGAAAGCTATGGGGCATTTATTATAATACAAAGCTGGTTTACATCTTTAAAAATCTATTTTAAAGATTTTTTTCTTTAAAAATCTATTTTAGTAGATTTTTAGAGAAAAGGATTTTTCCATAAGATTAATAAAGCTAAGAAGAAAGATCAATCAAGACAGGAAATTGCCACTTTAATCTTGAAGATGGTGGATCATATTTTCTTGCAGGGTATTTCGAGCATAGCATCTTACCGAAATCCCTTTTGGAAATTGTCATAAAACTCCAGGGTCTCTATTTAAATAGAAGTGCACAATGAAGTGGCTTAGAGAAATTAATGAAAACAATGAAGGAGTTCAATTTTAATAGAAGATAAAGAGCTAGAGTGGAGAGAAAGGCAGAAGATGAAAACTTTAAATTCTTATGTACCATACTTTAAATATCAAAGACCCAAGATCTGCATATGAACCTAAGTTCCTGAAAGGTATGGACATTTAGAGACAGAAAAGGAGATTGTCAGTAGCACGGTAATGTCTCAAATCTGGGACGAAAACTCTAAATGTCTCTAAGCTTTTATTGAATCACAAAGAAACTTCCCTGAGATTGGACTTTGTCATTTTATAAAAACTCTATTTAGCCTTTAAAGATTATTTTAACAAAAGAATATTTCAATTTAGGGTTTTAGAGAAATTAGCCAAATAGAGATGACGGTCTTAATGACCACGTTTTCTTCCATTTTCACTGAGATAACGTGCACAAACACTCAGGAACTCAGAGCTTTTCCCAATGCCTCTTTGAAATTTTCCCATTGTGTAGATTTTGAACAATTGATGCAAACTAGTTTCTGACAATTTTTATAATGGAATTTCTTCCATCGGCTGAGTCAATTGTTTCTGTGTGTCTAGCTAATTGCTTTTTTATTTTAAGTGATATGGACCCACAATTTAAAAAAACCAGTAAGACAGAAACATATACTGAAAAGAAAATGTCTTTTCCTGTCATGCCCAGTCTTTTTTCTGAAAGGTAAGCAATTGAGAAGAGTTTCTTATAGATCCATCAGGGAGTAGGAGAAAAGCACAGGCGTGTACACACACGTTTATACATATGTGCATAACATTTTACACAAATTGCACTATATGCCAAAGACTGTTTGAATCTTTACATTTTTCAGTTTGAATAACTTGCTAAGTTACCTTTCCCAGAGGTTGTGTATTTTATTTTTCTGCCAGTAGTGTATGAATGCATCTATTTCTTCATGCCCTCCCCACCATTGGATGTTAACAAACTTTTTGAATTGTGTTAATCTGAAAAGTGAAAAACATCAATTTGCTTTCATTGACTTTAATTATGAATGAAACTATCTTCACATTTTTGACCATTTACATTTCTTTTTCTGTCAAGTGTTTATCATCTTTGCCTATTTTCTGCTGCATTTTATCTTAAGAGGCCATTCATGTAAATCCCGTGTAAATTTAGAAAAATTACCAGTGGTAGGTTATATATATATCACATTTGTAAGTATAGAAAAATCACCATTTGTAGGTTATGAACACTTTTCCAATATACTCACTTTTTTTGTTTTTTTAATTTTATTTTTTACAAAATTATGCTTAGAGTCTTTTTGTGGTATAATTTTCAACATTTTGTACCTTTTTCTTTATGGCTTTGGTGTTTTGTGCCCTTCTTAGAAGGTCCTCCCTATAACAAAATTTATGTATAAGTTTATCCAACTCTTCTTACTATAAATTTATAATGTTATTTTAAATTTTTTGATATAGCCAGATATTACTTTAATATTAGTATTAGATAGGAATCAACTTTAGTTTTCGAAACTTCTAGCAAATTTTTGCAGTATTTCTTATGAACCTTTCTTCCTTCCTTCCTTTCTCTCCTCTCTTTCTTTCTTTCCCTCCTTTCCTTCCCTCCTTCCTTCCTTCCTTCCTTCCTTCCTTCCTTCCTTCCTTCCTTCCTTCCTCCCTCCCTCCCTCCCTCCCTCCCTCCCTTCCTTCCTTTCTTTCTGTCTTTGAGACGGAGTTTCTCTATGTTGCCCAGGCTGGAATGCAATGGTGCGATCTTGGCTCACTGCAACCTCTGCCTCCCAGGTTCCAGCGATTCTCCTGCCTCAGTCTTCCCAAGTAGCTGGGATTACAGGCATGTGCCACCATGCCCAGCTAATTTTGTATTTTTAGTAGAGATGGGGTTTCTCCATGTTGGTCAGGTTGGTCTCGAACTCCCGACCACAGGTAATCCGCTCGCCTTGGCCTTACAAAGTGCTTGGATTACAGGCATGAGCCACTGCATCCAACCTTACAAACCTATTTTTCTTCACTGATTTGCCAACTTCATAATATATTAATTTCCCATAAATAATTGTATCTATTACTGGACCCTTTATTATGTTTCCTAGGTATAATTATTTTATAGTACCAAATTCTTTTAGGTATTTTTACTTGATTAGACATTCTATTATCTGATAGACAAGTCTTCTGCTGTTAACTTTTCTGTTTCAAAATTGTCCTTGCTATACTTTCATGTTTACTTTTACGAATTTATTCTGTTAATATTTTGTCTAATTCGTCCCCCCAAGCTTCTGTTATTTTAATGAGACTTTAGCATTAATTGCTAGCTTTGCAATGTTGACTTTACCTATTCATAAGCCAGCTTCCATTTTATCAATCTCAATGAAGTTAAAAATGTAGTCATAACAGTTTTATAAATTTTATACATTCCTCATTAAGTGTTTTTCTGTTACAACTATTATACATGGAATATTTTCTGCCTTTTTCTTTTTTCTTTTTCCTTTTTTTTTGAAACAGGGTCTCACTTTGTCACTTGGGCTGGAGTGCAGTGGTGAAATTTCAGCTCACTGCAACCTCTGCCTCCCGGGTTCAAGCGATTCTTCTGCCTCAGCCACCCGAGTAGCTGGGATTACAGGTGCACGCCAGGACACCCGGCTAATTTTTGTATTATTAGTAGAGATGGGGTTTCACCATATTGGCTAGGCCGATCTTGAACTCCTGATCTCAGACGATCCACCTGCCTCGGCCTCCCAGAGTACTGAGAGATTACAGGTGTCAGCCACCACACTTGACTTTCGTTTTTCTCACATTTATTGTTTACTGCTAGAGCAGCTTCTTTACTGTTAAGAAAGATTTATATTATTATTATTTTTTTAAATTTTTATTTATTTATTTTGAGACGGAGTCTCGCTCTTGTCGCCCAGGCTGGAGTGCAATGGCACAATCTCAGTTCACTGCAACCTCCGCCTCCTGGGTTCAAGCAATTCTCCTGCCTCAGCCTCCTGAGTATCTTCTTAATTGGAATGTTTAAAGTATTTCTCCATTAAGCAGTTTCATTATGCTGGATTTTTGTCAAATATCTTCAACATCTATTGAGTTGGGATATTTTCCCCCGTTAGTCCAATATTATGAAAAATTATATTAGTTTAATTTGCTAGCATGTAAATATAGTTGCATTCTTAGGATGAACTGCACTTGACCAAGAAGTAGAATTTCTTCATTGATCCACTTAATGCTATTTACAAATGTTTTAAATACATGCATATAAATAGTGTAAGTGAACTTGGTCTGTAATTTTTTATTTTATTTTATTTTTTTGGTGGGAAGTCAAATTTTAGTGTCTTTTTCTGCTCAAGTATGTAGTTGAAAGCTTTTCTTCTTTCTCTGTTCACTGAGATATTTTAAATCAGGTTGGAATTATCCATGAATTATCACTGCCCATGAAAACCTTTAAACTGATTTTTCAGAAAGTAGTACTTCTATGTTTTCTGCAAATTTTGTTTGATTTCTTTTTTATAAAAATACTTTTTTTTTTTTTTAAGACGGAGTCTCGCTCTGTCACCAGGCTGGAGTGTAATGGCAAAGTCTTGGTCACTGCAATCTCTGTTTCCTGGGTTCAGGTGATTCTCCTGCCCCAGCCTCCTGAGTAGCTGGGACTACAGGCGCCTGCCACCACACCTGGCTAATTTTTGTGTTTTAGTAAAGACAGTGTTTCACCATGTTGGCCAGGATGGTCTCGATCTCCTGACCTCATGATCTGCCCGCCTCAGCCTCCCAAAGTTCTGGGATTACAGGCGTGAGCCACTGCGCCCGGCCTATAAAAATACTTTTAAGTGAAAGTATAAATGTCTAGGTAGTTGTGGTTTGGATCTTTCTTTTTTTTTTTTTTTTTTTGAGACGGAGTCTCGCTCTGTCACCCAGGCTGGAGTGCAGTGGCCGGATCTCAGCTCACTGCAAGCTCCGCCTCCCGGGTTCACGCCATTCTCCTGCCTCAGCCTCCCGAGTAGCTGGGACTACAGGCGCCTGCCACCTCGCCCGGCTAAGTTTTTGTATTTTTAGTAGAGACGGGGTTTCACTGTGTTAGCCGGGATGGTCTCGATCTCCTGACCTCGTGATCCGCCCGTCTCGGCCTCCCAAAGTGCTGGGATTACAGGCTTGAGCCACCTTGCCCGGCCGGTTTGGATCTTTCAAAATTAATTATGTTTTTTTTGTTTTTTTTTGTTTTTTGGTTTTGAGACAGAGTCTTGCTCTGTCGCCCAGGCTGGTATCAATAGACTCTGTGGTGATCATCTCTTTTTTATTCTTGATCTTGATGGTTTATCTCCTTTTCTTCTTGATCACTACCTGAGAATGTCAATTTTGTTGGTCTTTTCAGTGAATCAATCTTTGGTTTTGTTAATTTTCTCTAGTCCGTTTTCTATTTTGTTGATTTCTGTTCTCATCTTTAATATTTTCTTTCTTCAACTGACTATGTATAATTTGCTCTTTTTCTAGCTTCTTAAGGTGGGATATTAGGCATTGACGTGAAATATTTCTTCTTTTCTAATACGAACATTTGAAAGTATGAGTTTCCATCTAAGTAAAGTGTTAAATTTATCTGTTCATTATGATTCAGTCAAAATTGTTTTCTAATTTTCCGTATTCTCTATAATATTCTTTGAGTTCATCCTGTTTGGAGTTTGCTGAGCTTCTACAGTCTATAAATTTATGTCTTTCACCACATTTGGGAAATTTTAGCCATATTTTCTTCAACTAGCTTTTGTGCCTCTACCTCTTGCACTAACTCTCTAAGACTCCTATCCATGTGTGTTAGACTTTTTAATATTGTCCTATGTGTCCCTGAGAGCTGAGAGTTTTTTCCAACTTGTTTTCTCTTTATTCTTCAGGTTGGATAATTTCTTTCAACTTATCTTCAAGTTTACTGACTGGTTCCTCTGTCATCTCCTTGCAGCTTGTGAACCTAACTATCCAGTAAGACTTTGAAAATTTGAATAAATTATACAGTCATGTGCCACATAATGACATTTCAATCATCAACAGATTGCATATATGAGGGTGACCCATGAGATGATAATGGAGATAAAAGTTCCCATTGCTGGCTGGGAGTGATGGCTCATGCCTGTAATCCCAGCACTTTGGGAGGCCAAGGTGGGTGGATCTCCTGAGGTCACGAGTTCAAGACCAGCCTGGCCAACATGGTGAAAAACCATCTCTACGAAAAATACAAAAAAATTAGCTGGGCATGGTGGAGGGCACCTGTAATCTCAGTTACTCAAGAGGCCGAGGCAAGAGAATCGCTTGAACCCAGGAGGCGGAGATTGCAGTGAACCGAGATTGTACCACTGCCCTCCAGCCTGGGCGACAAGAGCGAGACTTTGTCTCAAAAAAAGAAAAAGAAAAAAAGTTCCTACTGCCTAGTGATATTTTAATTATCCTGACCCTGTGTAGGCCTAGGGTTAATATGTGTGTTTGTGTGCTAATTTTTAATAAAAAATTTAAAAAGTAAAAATAAGTAAACAGTTGTAAAAATAGAAAAAAGTTTGTTCTAAAGAAAAATAATTTTCGTACAATTGTACAATGTTTTGTGTTGTAAGCTAAATGTTATTACAAAAGAGTCAAATAATTTTAATTTAAAAATTTATAAAGTAGAAAAGTTACAGTAAGCTAAGGTTAATTTATTACTGAAGAAAGAAACTTGTTTATATAACTTTAGTGTGTACAGTGATTATAAAGTCTACAGTAATGTATAATAATGTCCTAGGCCTTCACATTCACTCACCACTCACTCACTGACTCACCCAGAGAAATTTTCAGTCCTGCCATTTCCATTCAAGGTATGTATCCTATACAGGTATTCCATTTATTATTCTTTATACTGTATTTTCACTAGACCTTTCCTATGGTTATACATGTGTAGGTAAATAAATACTTGCATTGTTTTACCACTGTCTATAGTATTTAATAGGTATTTTACCACTGTTTATAGTATTTAATAGAGTAACATGCTGTACAGCTGGTAACCTAGGAGCAACAGGGTATCCTATATGGCCTAGGTGTCTAGTAAGCTATACCATCTAGGTTTGTGTAAGTACACTCTACAGTGTTCACACAACAACAAAAATCACCTAACAACACATTTCCCAGAACATACCCTGTTGTTAAAGCAAAGCATAATGGTGCTTATCACCTCTAAAATTTCTATTTGGTTCTTTTGAAAAAGACAAGTCTCTACATGTCTCATGAGACTTTCTCTCATTTCATTTTTTCAGGAGTGTTCTCTCTACAACATGTTGCCTTAGTTATATTAGCTGCATTAAAGTATCTGATAGTTCCAGTATCTAGGAGGAACTCAAGGATGACAGGAGTTCATTGTCTTTTCTCCTAATGATTAGACACATGTTCTTGGTTCTCTGTACATAGGATAACTTTTTTAATTCTGTCCTTAACATTGTAAAAGACGGGTTGTGTAGACCATGGTTTCTGTTGTAAGCATCTGTAGAAGCCAGTCTGATTCAGGCAGTAAGATCTGTCTCATTTCTGTGGGTGGTAATTCGAATTTCAGTTCCATGTTCGGAGCCTTTGTTAATCTGTTGTAGGTGTTGCTCATGTATTTATGGTTCATGGATTAGTATGAGGGAGTTTTGAGTAGTCCAGTTTTCATTTCAGTTATTTTATCCATCGTTTAGGTCTTTCCTGAGTAGGCTTTATTCCAGTGAGCATTATTCCTGAGTTAAAGCGAGAGACTAGTGCATGGAGATCAAAGCTCAGTCCCATTTTGAAACCTCTGTTATGTGCTAATTTGGTCTGACTTGTATATGCATAGATCAGGAGTTAGGTGGAAACCTGTGTAGGTTCACATACAGAATTAGAAAATTTCTCTAGCTTTCTCCTTCCTAACAATTTCCCCCTAACTCAATTCAGCTTGTGAAGTCCCTTTTTCCTGGTTTCTATGGGGCCCGCTCTTAGAGCAGAGTCACAAAGGAAAAATCAATTAACAAATGGGTAACTCACTCAACGTGGAACACATCATTCAGTTTTTGCTTTCTTTTACAATCTGTCTTCTTTTGTTCCTTTTCAGCGTAATTCAGAATTTTTATTTGTTGTTCAGAGTTTAGTATTGGGAGAAATGGGTTGTAGTGAGATTATTTTCTGAGATTTTGGCATTTAATGGTACCTTTCATACTTAAATGACAACAGAGCTTGAATATTGTTTTTATTCATTTCATCAGAGCTCTAGAGACATTGCATCACTGTAAAATTAGAGGGAGTCTGAAACTACCTGCATATCATTTTTTTACACCTGGATCCTCATAAAATTCTTTGTCCTTGAAGTTTAGAATAGAATATTCTTGATGATGAACATTCTCCATCAGTTTTTCTTAGTACATGGTAGGCCTCTTAATCTGTGGTTTCAGTCCTTCCTTTTCGTGTAAAAATACTAATTATTTTGTCTTTGAATATTTTTCTCTATTCTAGTGCTTGGTTTATCTTATTCATGCAAAGTGAAGATCTTCATATAGAATTATTGTTTGCTCTCCCTATCTTTTACATTGCCTCTAATTGTTTTAATCTCTGTCTGTCTCTTTCATATCAAATCACTGTTACTATCCCAAATCTTTCCTCCACTTCAAAAACTCTGTTTTTAACATGTTTAACTTAATTCTTACTAATTCTAATTTATTCATTAGTTCTGTGTTAAGCACCCCCAGTTTGGTGTCTTAACCCTGAAATCTCCCATTTTATTTCTTTCTATTGCTCCATTATTTTATTTTTTATTTCAATTTTACTGAATGTATGTTCTTCTTAATTTTTCTGTGGTCAGATCTCTCATGTACGTATAGTGGATTGAATAGTGTTACCCCAAAATGTATGTCTGGAAACCCACAATATGACCTTATTTAGAAACAGTCTTTACAGATTTATTTAAGCTAATAATTGAGATAAGAGTATGCTGGATTAGGATGGACCCCATGTCCCAAGAGAGTACCCTTATAAGAAACAGAAAAGATCAAACAGAAATTCTCAGAGAACAAAGCCATGTAAAGATCAATGTACAGACTGGAGTGATATATTCACAAGCCAAGGAAGGCCAAGGGTTGCCAGAAACGACCAGAAGCTAGGAGAGAGGTACAGAACAGAGGAAGTGGCTTTGGAATTAGGAAATGAGTAGAGGCTGGAAGAGTTTTTGAGGCACTTTGTTGAAAAAGAAGTTTAGATTGCCTTGAAGAGATGCTTGGTGGAAATATGAATGTTAAAGGCAATTCTGCTGAGGACTCAGATAGAAGTAAGGAGCATGGTAGAGAGATCTCCTATCATCTTAGTATATCTATCTATCTATCTATCTATCTATCTATCTATCTATCTATCTATCTATCTATCTATTTATCTATCTATCTGGAGAGAGAGAGAACAGAATGTTGGTAGAAATATAAGCAAAAGGATGTTTCTGGTGTGATCTCAGAAGGAAATGTGAGGTATGTTATCAAGAAATGGAAGAAAGAAAATTCTTGTTATAAGGTGACAGAAATTGTTTTTACCTTATTTTATTATTTTAACTTTTGTTTAAGGTTCAGGGATACACTTGCAGGTTTGTTATATACATAAACTCGTGTCACAAGGGTTTGGTTTACAGATTATTTCATCACCCAGATACTAAGCACAGTACCCAATAGGTATTTTTTCTGATCTTGTTCTTCCTCAGACCCTCCACTTTCAAGTAGACCCCAGTATCTAGCATTCTCCTCTTTGTGTCCATGTATTCTGGTTGTTAACTCCCAGTTATAAGTGAGAACATGTTGTATTTGGTTTTTTGTTCCTGCATTAGTTTGCTTAGGATAATGGCTTCCAGCTCTATTCATGTTGCCGCAAAGGACACGATTTCATTCTTTTATATGGCTGCATCATATTCCATGTTATATATGTACCACCTTTTCTTTATCAAGTCTACCATTAATGGGCATTTAGGTTGATTCTGTGTCTTTGCTATTATAAATAGTGTTGTGATGAACATATGCATGCATGTGTCTTTAAGACAGAATAATCTATATTCCTTTGGGTATGTACCCAATAATGGGATTGCTGGATGGAATGGTAATTCTGTTTAGTTCTTTAAGGAATTGCCACATTGGTTTCCGTGATGCATGAATTGATTAACACTCCCATCAGGAGTGTGTAAGTGTTCCCTTTTCCCTGCAAACTTGCCATTATGTTATTTTTTTGAGTTTTTAATAATAACCATTCTGACTCACGTGAGATTGTATGCCATTATGGTTTTGATTTACGTTTCTCTAATGATTAGTGACATTGGGTGTTTTTTCGTATGCTTCTTAGCTGCATGTATGTTTTCTTTTGAAAAAATGTTTGTTGATGTCTTTGCTCACTTTTAGTGGTGTTGTTTGGTTTTTGCTTGTAAATTTGTTTAAGTTCCTTATAGACTCTGGATGTTAGAACTTTGTCAGATGCATAGTTTGTTAATATTTTATGCCATTCTCTAGTTGTCTGCTTACTCTGTTAATAGTTTCTTTTACTGTGCAGAAGCTCTTTAGTTTAATTCAATCCCATTTGTCAACGTTTGCTCGTGTTGCAACTGCTTTTGGGGTCTTCATCATGAAATTTTTGCTGGTTGCTACGAGGTGACAGAAGTCTTGAGTGAATTGTGTTCTATAGTTGGGCAGAAAGCAAAACAGATAAGTGATTAACTTGGATGTTTGAGCTGAGGATATTTCTAAGCAAAGTGTGGGAGGTTCAGCCTTATTTCTCCTTGCTGCTTGTAGAAAAATGTGACAGAAAAGACATAAATTGAAAAAGAAACTGTTAAGCAAAAGAAACCAGAGTTTGATGATTTGGAAAATTCTCAGCCTATCAAATAGCATGCTCTGGAAGTAAGAACAAACATTCTGAACAACATTTTGCTGAAAAGATCACATGTGTAACTCAATAATCAGATCAACCTTCTCAGCAGAATCCAAAAATTTAGATGACATTATTCAAGAAAATGTCTGTGGAGGACTCTTGTTCAATAGCATGGACTGCCATGAATTCCACGGGAAATCAACAAGGCTTTTCAGAATGCTACACTAGCGGAAACACTATGTAATAGTTTATTTTCACACTGCTATAAAGACATACCCGAAACTGGGTAATTTATAAAGAAAATAAGTTTAATTGACTCACAATTCTGCACGGCAAGGGAAGCCTCAGGAAAATTATGATCACAGTGGAAAGCAAAACAGGCACATCTTATATGTGAGAGGCAGGTAAGAGAAATGAGTGCCAAGCAAAGGGGACACTCCTCATAAACCCATCAGATCTCATTAGAACTAACTCACTATCATGATAACAGCATGAGGGTAACTACCCCCATGATTTAATTACCTCCCATAGGGTTCCTCCCATGACACATGGTATTATGGGAACTACAATTCAAGATGAGATTTGGGTGGGGATACAAAGCCTAACCATATCATTCTGTCTCTGACCAAATCTCATGTCCTCACATTTCATAATCATGCCTTCCCAACAGCCCCCCCAAAGTCTTAACTCATTCCAGCATTAACTCAAAAGTCCAAATCCAAAGTCTTATCTGAGACAAGGCAAGTCCCTTCTGCCTATGAGCCTATAAAATTAAGAGCAAATTAGTTACTTCCTAGATACAATGATGGTTCAGGCATTGGATAAATACACCTGTTACAAATAAGATAAATTGGCCAAAACAAAGAGGTTATAGGCCCTATACAAATCTGAAATCCAATAGGGCTGTTATTCAACCTTAATGTTCCAAAATAATCTCCTTTGACTCCACATCTCATATCCAGGTTATGCTGATGTAAGAGGTGGGCTTCCACAGCCTGGGGCAGCTCCACCTGTGGCTTTCCAGGATACAGTCCCCCATCCTGGCTGTTTTCACAAGCTGGCATTGAGTGCCTGTGGCTTTTCCAGGTGCAGAGTGTAAACTGTCAGTGGATCTCCCATTCTGGGGTCTGGAAGACAGCAGCCCTCTTCTCACAGCTGTACTGAGCAGTGTCTCTGTGGGGACTTTGTGTGGGAGCTCCAACCCCACATTTCCCTTCTGCACTGCCCTAGAAGAAGTTCTCTATGTGTACACCTCTGCCTGGGTATCCTGGCATTTCTGTCCATCCTCTGAAATCTAGACAGAGGTTCTCAAAGCTCATTTCTTATCTTCTATGTACCTACAGAACAAACACCATGTGGAAGCCAAGTCTTGGGGCTTACACTCTCTGAAGCAATGACCTGAGCTGTATCTTGGCCCCTTTTAGCCACAACTGGAGCAGAAGTAGCTGGGATGCAGGGTACCATGTATTGAGGCTGCACAGGGCAGGGGGTTGCCCTGGGTCCAGCCCATGAAACCATTTTTTCCTCCTAGGCCCCTGGACCTGTGATAGAAGGGGCTGTCATGAAGGCCTTTCACATGCCATGGAGACATTTTCCCCATTGTCTTGGTGATTAACATTCAGCTCCTTATTACTTATGCAAATTACTGCAGCAGGCTTAAATTTCTCCCCAGAAAATGGGTTTTCCTTTTCTGTTTTATCATCAGGCTGCAAATTTTCCAAACTTTTATGCTCTGCCTTCTGTTGAATACTTTGCTGCTTAGAAATTTCTTCCACCAGGTACTCTAAATCATCTCTCTCAAGTTCAAAGTTCCACAGATCTCTAGGGCAGGAGTGAAATGCCACTAATCTCTTTGCATAGAAAGAGTGACCTTTACTCCAGTTCCCAACAAGTTCATCATTGCCATCTGAGACCACCTCAGCCTAGATTTTGCTGTTGATATTACTATCAGCATTTTGGTTAAAGCCATTCAACAAGTCACTGGGAATTTCCAAACTTTCCCACATTTTCCTGTCTTCCTCTGAGCCCACCAAACAGTTCCAATCTCTGCCCATTACCCACTTCCAAAGTCACTTCTGCATTTTTGGGTATCTTCACAGCAGCACCCGTTCTCTGTGATACCAATGTACTGTTTTAGTCTGTTTTCATGCTGCTTTAAAGACATACTCAAGACTGGGTAATTTATAAAGAAAAAAGGTTTAATTGACACAGTTCTGCATGTCTAGGGAGGCCTCAGAAAACTTACAATCATGACAGAAGATGAAACAGGCACGTCTTACATGGTGGCAGGCGAGATAAGTGAGTATGGAGTGAAGGAGAAGCCCCTTATAAAACCATCAGATTGCTTGAGTACTTATTCACTATGAGAACAACATG
Organism: Macaca thibetana thibetana; assembly: GCF_024542745.1. NCBI lineage: Eukaryota > Metazoa > Chordata > Mammalia > Primates > Cercopithecidae > Macaca > Macaca thibetana. The sequence goes on from NC_065579.1 coordinate 57,702,563, forward strand.
AAGATAACTGCCCCAGTTATTCAATTACCTCCCATAGAGTCCTTCCCATGACATGTGGGGATTACGGAAATTACAATTCAAGATGAGATTTGGGTGGGAGCACAGTAAAACCATATCACACTACCAGCCTGGACTGAAAGGGGCAGAGATAAGACAAAATAAAGGAAGGCCACCAGATTTGGGATTCTAGCAAGAAATGGGCTGATAGAGCTATTCAGTCGCAAATATTTGCTCATCTTTAAGAGAAAGGAAGAATTACTCTGAGGGCAGAACCACAGATACAAATATAAAGGCCAGAGACAGCAGGGTGACTACCATGGGCCCAGAAAACAGAGGATCAAGTCTCAGAGGATCATTTTCAGGCCTTGAGCCGAATGCAGTTTGTCCTGCCAATTTTTACACTTGCTTGAAACCAATAACCCTTTTATAACTTCCAATTTCTCCCTATGGAAATGAAAATGTTTATCCTATGCCTATCCCAGTGGTCCACAGATGGAGAGGATTGCTAAGAATTGCCAGCAATCACCAGAAGCTGTTCTCCAAAACTGTGAGAGAATAAATTTATGTTGTTGTGTTACCCAGTTTGTGGTAATTTGTTTCAGCAGCCCTAGTACACTAGTACAGTGTAGAATTTACTTTTATTTCTTTGCATTAATTTTCTTATATGATGGATTTCAACTATTGGATTTTTAGGACTATGTGTCCTTCTTTAATCATTTTTATTTTAGTGCTTTTTATGTAGGCTTTATGCCGTTCCTTTTTGCCTTAATTATTTTTCATTTGTTCTATTAAGACCTTCTGTTTGCTCCTAGATAATTTTGGAATATTCTTCCTTTCATGTTACTGAGAGGAATTTTTTAGTCTTCACAGCTTCAATATGAGTATTTTTATATTTCTGATTTAGCATGAAGAGGAAGAGTGAAGTCAGGCTATGGACAATCACAGATAGATTACCTTGCCTGCGCACTCTCACATATAATTTTGTTAAAAGCTCACTGTATGAGAAAAATGGCTAGACTGGGTACAGTGGCTCACACCTGCAATCTCAGCACTTTGGGAGGCGGAGGCTGGCGGATGACCGAGGTCAGGAGTTCGAGACCAGCCTGGTCATCATGGCGAAACCCTGTCTCTACAAAAAGTACGAAAATTAGCTGGGCGTAGTGGCTCATCCCTGTAGTCCCAGCTACTCAGAAGGCTAAGGCTGGAGAATCGCTTGAACCCAGGAGGCAGAGGTTGCAGTGAGCCAAGATCATACCATTGCACTCTAGCCTGGGCAACAAGAGTGAAACTCCGTCTCAAAAACAAAAAAGAAAGCAAACAAACAAAACAAAACAAAAGGCTAAAGACTTCAGTGAGTACCTCACAAGAGCATATCCAAATGACTGATTAACATATGACTAAAAAACACTGAGTTTCCAGGGTTCTAGAACAATACTAAATGTCATTGATTGCTGGCATAAATTAGTTAACCACCTTGAAAAATTGTTTGGAGCATCTATCTATATGTATGGTAATATATCGTGTGTGTGCTCTATGAACCAGCAATTAAACTTCTAGATGAATACTCAACAGAGGTGTATTTATGTGTTTACAAAAAGACATGTAAAATATGTTCATAGCATTTCCAAACTGAAAGCTGATCAAAGAACTCAACTGTAAAATGGAAAAAAAAAAACAAAACAAAAACAAACATTGTATGCTCACGCAATGGAATACATACAGTAATAAGAATGGACAAACTAAAACTACACACAGCAATATATTAAATCTCACAAACATAATATTGAGCAAAAAAGAGATTTTAAAAATCTATTGTATTGTCCGGGTGTGGTGGCTCATGCCTGTAATCCCAGCACTTTGGGAGGCCAAGGCAGACAGATCACTTGAGGTCAGGAGTTCAAGACCAGCTTGGCCCAACATGGTGAAACCTCGTCTCTACAAAAATATAAAAATCAGCTAGGCATGATGGCGTGCGCCTGTTATCTCAGCTACTCAGGAGGCTGAGGCAGGAGAATGGCTTGAACCTGGGAGGTGGAGATTGCAGTGAGCCGAGATTGTGCCATTGTACTCTAGCCTGGGTGACAGAGCAAGACTCCATCTCAAAAAAAAAAAAAATATATATATATATATATATATATATAAAATTCCTCCATTTACATAAATTTCAAAAACAGGCAGAACTAATCTGTGAAATTAAAAGTTAGGATAATGGTTATTCTTGGGAGAGGTGGATAATGACTAGAAAGGAGCCCAAAGAGGTCCCTGAGGCACTAGCCGTGTTATGTTTCCTGATGTGATTGCTAGTTATGCAGGTGTTTAAACTTTGTGAATATTAATTGAGACGTATACTTATGACTTATTCATTTTTCTAATTGTATGCTATGACTCAACATTATAGGGTTGAATTATAGGGTTTTTGTATTATTTTAAGTTCAGTGCCTTTAATTTACTCCTTCAGGTTAGGCTATTGTTTGTTTGTTTGTTTTTACTTTAACTGCTCTTAGGATGTAGCTCGTTAATTCGCTTACCATCACTCACCAACTGCCACTATCAACCCCATCCCACCCAGTTTTTCTTCTCTGTTTTTAACTACAAATTGTTGGTTCATAGAAAGGGAATTTGAATTCCACCTGCAGCACTCCAAATGCCTCTTCCCTCAGATAATGTTGTTTTATTTCCTCTTCTAGCATCCTTTATACTAGATCTCTGAACAGTTCTAAAGATCAATTGACTTAGATGATTGTCATAATTTTTCAGACTTCTTTACTCAGCTTGCCCCGCCGTAGTGAGCGCTGGTAGATTTGCCAGCCTCTGGTGCATTGGTAGGGAGTGAGTTACAAAATACTCTCAAAGTGTTTGATGTGTTTTCCCCAAGCTGACCAGATATTTCTGGCATTCGTTTTTTTTCGTTTGTTTGTTTGTTTGTTTGTTTTCAAATTGTGGTGACTTTAAGAGGGAGGAGAAGAGAGAAGTAAAGGGAATGGAGATCAATGACATTTTTTAGGATCTAATTCATCTCCTCTCCCCATACTGTTTACAGGATGAGTGGAGGAGGAAATCTTCACTATGCCTGTCATATTTTGCTTCTCTTTTCCTGTCTTGCTTATATATCTATATATTTGATTCTTGCTGCCATACTAAATTATTTTTTTGTACATCTTATAGTTGTTGTTTTAAGCTTACTATTTATTTTTGAAGATAAAGGTCTATGATACAACTTTTTTCCATTATCTTTCCCCAGAAAGCACAGGACAAGTTTCTCTAAGAGCTATTATATATTCTAAGGTATACCAGTGGAGAGTCTATACAAAAACAAACAAACAGCAACAAAAATCAAAACAAAAAAACCCTTGTTTAAACCTCTATAAATAATGATAATAATAATAAATGCATACAGTAAGTCAAAAATTTTAATGAACACTCACACGATATTTGACCCAAGGTGTTATATAGTAGAATTCGATCAGTTCGGATCCAGAAGTAAGATGAACATCTCCCTCTCCTCAAAAGACAATTAAGCACTGCGTATTTTCTCCTTGAAGGTAATGACAGTATCTTATTTACTATTCCCTGCCCTAACCTCTACCACTAAGACTGTGGACAAAGTCCAGTTCTAAATAAATATTTGTGACTGAAGAACTTAATGGATGAATAAGAATGTTGTCTTAACAAATAAAATATAAACATAGCATGTTAATGTTAGAAAAAAGAGAAAAACAGAAAACGTGTCTTTACCATTCCTTTACACTTTTTAAAGCACTTTGCTAGCATTGTGCCAAAGAATCAATACGCATTTAACTTAATAATTTAGAAAAAGAAAAACCTAAGGAAAAAATATTAAAAATGCAGCATTGGAATTGAATGTATAATAAAGAAATAAATAAGTTGAGAAAACCATAAACTGACTCTCAAGTTAACAAATAAATAGATTTTAAGCCTCACCAGGAAAGGATTGAAAACTAAAGCTCCACATAGATATATTTGAAAAAGCCTAATAGTTTGCCAATAGTAAATGTAATTTCGTAGTAAAACACCCATTTCCAAAACTACTTCATGAAGAATAAGAATCTGTGAACTTGTCGAAGTATTCTCTCACCCAAGGCACAGGTTCCAAATGATTTCATAACTGAGTTATTTTAAATTCTCAAGGAATAAAAAATTCTTCTTTCTCTTAACTATTTCCAGGTTATAGAAAAAGAAGGATCAGCCAGATGTGGTGGCTCATGCCTGTAATCCCAGCACTGTGGGAGGCCAAGGTGAGAGAGGTCAGGAGTTTGAGACCAGGCTGGCCAACACGGCAAAACCATGTCTTGGTGGTGTATGCCTGTAATCCCAGCTACTCAAGAGGCTGAGGCTGGAGAATCACTTGAAGCCGGCGGGCAGAGGTTTCAGTCAGTGAGCCAAGATCACACCACTGCACTCCAGCTTGGGCTACAAAGCAAAATTCTGTCTCAAAAAAAAAAAAAAAAAGGATCACTTTTAAGTGCACTTTATAAGGTTAGCATATTGATATCAAAACCTGCCCATAATGACATCAATGATATTTATAAAGAGCTTTCTGTATACCAAGAACATTGTAAGTGTTCTAGAAATATAAATCTATTTATTCCACAAAATACTTACAAGACTGAGCATTTCTCTCATCTTACAGATGAGAAAACTTAGAGAAGTTAAATAACTTCTCCAGGATTCCACAATTAGTAAACAGGGGGGCAGAGATGGAAACTAGGTAACTTGCATCGAGGAGATAAGCTATTAACCACTATTTTGTATGTTTCCCATAGAAAATGGAAACTATAGGCCTATTTCATTTATGAAGGATGATGCCACCATCTGAGATAATTTACTAGAAAGTTTATTTCAAAAGTATATTAAATGAAAAAAAAGAAAACACATCTAAATCATGATGAAAGTAGGGTTTATTCAAGAAAATTAAAAATAGATTAGTATCATTAGAACTATATAACTCTTAAATTCCCTTTTGAATTTTATGTGGTCTAATTAATCAAAAGATACACACACACGTATGGAACAGAAATTATCATTACTCATAAACAACATAATAAACACACAAATAAAATGAAAAAGAAATTAAACAATATGATAATTTGGTACATGGGTTGCTAAGTAGATTTTGTTGGGCAGGCAACTAAACCCAGAGTCTCAAAGTAGGAGTTGTTAATCAGTTGACTACTCTTTTGAACAATAATAATAAGGGTAGAAGGTGGCCACAAATACTTTACTTGCCACTTAAAATTACTTTGGCCTACTAAGTCATATATTACTGACTCTAGGAATAGATCTTCATACCTGCCCTTTGGGAGACTGGGAACAAGAATAACATGCTGAGAGGTTGCAGCAAAATTATGATTTCACACCTGTGAGACAGCCACTTTGATCTGCAAATGTCCTCCCTTTGGGCTTGCTGAAAGCTGAAACCCCATTATTAAAGATCCTTCTTACTGGCTGGAAGTTTTCATACTGTGTTAAATGAAATACTTATGGTTAAGATGGTTTACTAACTTTCAAAAGGCATTTCTATCTTAGGACAGGTAATTAAGGGTAAATATATTGGTTTCTCTGGTCCTTAGTTTACTAATTTGTAAAATGCAGCAGTTTGAACAAGATAATTCACATTTTCTTCCAACTCTAACACTTCATGATCCTAGAGTCCTCACAGTCTTCCCTGTAAGTAGGTGCTTACTGTTGAGATGGAGCAGAAGTTCTGAGGCCCTGATGATATCAAGAAGGAGCAAAATGGTGAGAGTGGGGAGGTGTAAGGGCAAGATTCAGGGAGGGTGTCTCACTTTAGGCCGCAATAACAGAATACCATTTCTCACCACAAAGAATTGCCACAATAATTATTTTGTGGCTTCAACAACAAATATTTATTTCTCACAGTTCTGAAGGGTGGAAGTCTGTAATCATAGTGCCAGCATGGTCAGGTTCTGGTGAGGGCCCTTTTTTCCTAGTTATGTTCTCACCTGGATTTTCTTGGTGAGTACCTGCAGAAAGACAAACAGAAAGAGAGCACTTTTGCTCTATTCGCTTTCTCTTCTTATAAGGACACAATCCCATCATGGAGACTCCACCCTCATAACCTCACTTAATTACTTTCGTAAGACCTCACCTCCTAACAATATCCCTTTGGAGTTTTGGTTTCACTGTATTAGTTTTGGGTGGATGCAAACATCAGAGAGCTAAAGACAAATTCTAAATCTTTCAGAACTTTGAAGTATATACATTATCAAATGATCATTTGCATGTAACACTTTTAAAAGTGTATCAAGTTAAAAGCAGCTGTATAAATTAAAAATATCAAGCATTCTTTACTCAGCTTTATTCTGGGACAGGAAGTCACAGAGAGGAAAGCTAAGACTTTAACAACCACATTAAAAACTTGTATTTGTTACTGATGTATATAAATAAAATTAATTTTTATAGTGACTTTGTATATCTCAACCTTACTAGATTTACTTATTAATTCTAACAATTTATCTGTATGTAGGTTCTTTTTTTTTTTTTTTTGAGACAGAGTCTTGCTCTGTTGCCCAGGCTGGAGTGAAGTGGCACAATCTTGGCTCACTGCAACCTCTGCCTCATGGGTTCAGGCGAGACTTGTGACTCAGCCCCCTGAGTAGCTGGGATTATAGGCATCTGCCACACTCCCATTTAACTCTTGTATTTTCAGTAGATAAAGGGTTTTGCCATGTTGGCCAGGCTGGTTTCGAACTCCTGGCTTCAAGTGATCTGTCCACCTCAGCCTCCCAAAGTGCTCGGATTACAGGCATGAGCCACCATGCCAGGCCAGTCATCTACTCTGTATGTTCTTTTACATTTTCTGGGTACATATCATATTATTTGCAAATAACAGCAGTTTTATTTTCTTCTTTCCAAACCCTTTAACATTTTGATTTCTATGTATTGCCTTACCACTCTAGCTAGAATTTCCTATTCAAAGTTGAATAGGAAGGGTGCTAAATAGCATCCTTGCCTCATCCTTGCCATTGTAATTCTATTGTTTTATATATTTAATATTAATTTATATGTACCTATCTATTTACCTTTGCACTGTTCTTTCTGAAATTTCACCTGCATTCTTTTTTATCTGCAAGAACACCCTTTAATATTTCTCTTGGTTTGGATCTGTTGGTAACAAATGCTATTTAGTTTATGTTTATCCTTCACAAACATATTTTTTCAAAATTTTGAAGGCTATCTTTTTATTGTCTTTGGACATCATTTTTCCTGTTGGAAATTCAGCTACCAGCCTTATTTTTAGTTCTATGAGTTCAAGATTGTTCTTCCTTCATTACCAGCAAGAGGCAAATGTAATGCTCTGTGTTGAAATATAATATCAAACTAAACTTAGAATTATTTCACATTATTTTACATACAATTTCTAGCATTCAATCAAAACTAACAAGGCATATGAGAATAAGAAAGAACAGAAACAAAACTTTGGGGAAACAATAGGCAATAGAAGCAGGCAAGTATCCAGAAATAATGATATTATTGGAATACATTTTAAAATAATTATGCTTATTATGTTCTGAGACATAAAAGGCAAGCTTGAAAATATTGACACACAATGGAAACTTTAAAAAGGAAAGAACTGGCTGGGTATGGTGTTTTACACCTGTTATCCAAGGCCCACGGATCACAAGGTGAGGAGTTAGAGACCAGCCTGGCCAACATGGTGAAACCCTGTCTCTACTAAAAAAACAAAAATTAGCTGGGAGTGGTGGCACATGCCTGTAATCCCAGATAATCTGAAGGCTGGGGCAGGAGAATCACTTGAACCCGGGAGGCGGAGGTTGCAGTGAGCCACGATCATGCCACTGCACTCCAGCCTGGGACAGAGTGAGACTCTGTCTCAAAAAAAAAAAGAAAGGAAAGAACTAAATCAAAACTAAATATATAATTAATGACTTTATTAATTATATAAATATATGTTATATAAATATATGTTATATATTTATGTTATAGAAATATATAATATAGTTTATATAATATATAATATTATATATTATATAGTTTGTAATGTATATTATTTATATATTATATATCATATGTAATGATATATAATGTATATTATGTTTATATATGATATATAATATATATCATATGTAATTATATATGATATATGATATATGATATATGATATATGTCATATGTAATGATATATAATATATAGTATGATTATATATTATATATATATATATAATTATTATATAAATAATATAATAATATGCTAATATATAATATATAATTATATATAATATGAATGATAATAATATACCTTATATAATTATACAATATGTATATAATCATATATCATATATCATATCATATATCATATCAATTGTATTATATAATCATATAATCAATTATATTATGTATAATATTAGATATATAATTATATATTATATATTAAGCACTATTTATAATTTATGATATATAATAAATTATATGTAACATTATATATTATTTATATATTATATATTTTGAATATATAATTATATTGAAATTATGTGCTAAAAAATATAAAATTATTCCAAGCCTAGTATGATCTTCCTCCACAGAGGATTTACGTTAGCTTTTTGCTAGTGATGAAAGGCTAATAATCTCGGATTTCCTTAGTTCAATTTTAGGGATATGTACATTTAAGCTGGAATTCCATTTCTAGAAAAGACACGTTGCTTTCACTATACCCTATTCCTTAAGGCACGACCCTTTGGGGTTTTAAGAAAAAGCAATGAGGGACTTACAAGTCCTTTTCCTATTGGAAGGACCTAGGCTTCATTTTTTTTCCCTTCTAGTACTGTAAAGCTGTCAAAAGCACTGCTCCTTTTCCAGCTCTCACAAGTCTCTTCAGGAATTGACAGATGACCGTAGAGAAAAAGTGCTCCAAATGGAGGTCTCACCACTTAAGTTTCCTTTTTCTCATGGATCTTGACCTCAGGGTTCATCACTATTTTATCATATCCTTTCTTTTTTAAAAAAATCATATCATATCATATCATTTTTTTTAATCATGTCATATCTTTTCTTTTTTTTTTTTTTTTGCACAGTGGAGTTTTGTCATGAGTTGTGTAGCCCGCTATTACTCTTAAACACTTCTCTTTAATTCAAACTCCTTAGGTCTCGTGGTAATATATATTTTTTAAGTTTTCTCAACAATGATGTGGCTAGATAAAAGTTACTGACAAAGTGATCACAGAAATACCTTATAACTTTTAGCTTAAAAGAAGTCAAAAAAATTTTAAATTATATTTCTATTTCCCAAAGTGTCTTAGTCCATTTTTTGCTGCTATAACAGAATACCACAGACTGAATAATTTATGAGAAAGAGAAATTTACTTTCTCACATTTCTGGAGGCTGGGAAGTCCAAGCTCAGTGTGCTGGCACCTGAGGACCTTCTTGCTGCATCAGAACATGTTGGAGGGGCAAAGATAGAGTGAGAGAGAGAGAGAGAGAGAGGCTGAACTCATCTTTTTATAAGGAACCTACTCCCATGATAACATTAATCCACTCATAAGGGCAGAGCCCACATGGCCTAATCACCTTTCAAAGGTCCCACTTCTTAACATCAGCACACAAGCCTTCCCCACTTAAACTTTGTTAAACTTTGGGAGACATATTCACACCATAGCATCAAGGTATAGATTGTGTAGAAATATTTATTTTTCAGGCATGATAAAATGATTTTTTGTTTATCATATGACTAATTTTCTTATGCTAACTGATTTTAGAAAATTTTTTACCATATCATTGTCTTATAAAGGATGCAATTGTTGACTGGCAAAGGCAACTAAAGCATAAAATAATCTTTAAGAGAAAGTTATTCAGAATCACATTTTATCATATGAAGATCTGCTTCCTGTCAGATGGTTAGAATCTAATAGTTAAAAGTAAAGTCTTTAGCAACAAAAATGCCTGTATTTGAATTCTAGACTTGTCACTTGTTGGGGCAAATTAATCTCTCCCACCCTTAGTTTCCTCATGTGTAAAATGGAAATAGCAGTAGTATATACTTAATCAGAGATATTTTGGGAAACATTGCTTAGGAATGATTTATTTAGCACAATGCTTGGTATGTAGTAAATATGTTATAAAGAGTATTCTTTATTAGCCATTATACTAGACTGCAATTTCTCAATCTTGGCTCTATTATTGACATTTTGGACTGGACAACTCTTTTCTAGTTGGAGGCAGGGGGTGTCCTGTATATAATATGTCCAAAAGCACCCTGGCTTCTATTCATTAGCTGCCAGTAGCATCCCCTCAATGTGACAATCCAAAATGTCTACAGACATTGCAAAATTTTCCTCTTGAGAACCTCTGTGCCAGACCATTATATATATATAGAATAGTTATCATACTCAAATGGAAAGAATGTTAAATTTGGAATTAAAATACCTCAGTTAATTTTCTAGATATTCCCTTTATTAGTTCTATGAAATTCAGAAAATTCTTTGATAATTCTTCATCTCAGTTTCCCCACTATGCATCTATACCTATATACAGACACATCTCATTTTTTACATTTTGCTTTATTGCACTTCAAGATAGGGCATTTTTTACAAATTGAAAGTTTTTGGCAATCCTGTGTCAGGCAAGTCTATCAGCATCATTTTTCCAACAGCATGTGTTTACTTCATGTCTCTGTGTTAGCAATTTTAGCAATAAAGAATTTCTTAATTAAGATATGTACTTTTTTTTAGAGATAATGCTGTTGCTCATTTAATAGACCACAGTATAGTATAAACATACTTTTATATACACTAAGAAACCAAAAAAACTGTGTGACTCATTTTATTATAATATTCACTTTATTGCTATGGTCTGAAACTGAGCCTCCAATATCTCTGAGGTATACCTGAATGCATATATAAGCACATATGTTACATAAATGTGAGTGTGTGTGTGTATATATATATATAGTATATATAGGTGGTAGTTTTTCTTACACTGAAAAAGATCACAACTAAATAAACAGTAAATAAAAGCTCTATAAACTTTCTCAAAATTTCATTGGCCTGGTAAAGAAAAAAATAAACATTGTCTGTCAACAGATGGCCAATAACCCACACTCCAATTTTGAGTCCTACAGAAACAGAAAATTGGCCATCACATAACCTTTTACAGTTGAATTTTACTAGGAAGTTAGATCCTTGAGTCAGTGGGTAGACAAAAACCATGTAGAGCCAAAATAACCCTTGAAAACTCATTAGGAAGGTGCTAAATTGGAAAGTTGTAACATACCTCTCAGTAATTAAAAATATATATCTAGTGTTCTGTCCCATATTTGAATAGATAGCTGTTTCTTTCAATGAGCACCAGATGAAGGGTTTGGCTCATCCCTAGGGAACAATTTTTTGTTTTTGTTTTAAAAATATATTTAGGGCCGGGAGCAGTGGCCCATGCTTGTAATCCCAGCACTTTGGGAGGCCGAGGCGGGTGGAACACCTGCGGTCAGGAGTTCAAGACCAGCCTGGCCAACACGGCAAAACCTTGTCTCTACTAAAAATGCAAAAATTAGCCAGGCATGGTGGTGGGCACCTGTAATCCCAGCTACTCAGGAGGCTGAGATAGGAGAATCGCTTGAATCCGGGAGGTGGAGTTTGCAGTGAGCTGAGATCATGCTAATACACTTCAGTCTGGGCAACAGAGTGAGACTCTGTCTCAAAAAAATTATACATATATAATATTATATATATATATATATATATGCACTGTTCTAACCCTCTGATTTGCAAAATATTCAATAATGAAGGCACAAGAGAGGACAGCCATGCAGTCACAAAGGCAGAGATTGGGTGATTCATTAAGTGAGGCTAAGGAAAAAAGGTTTATGTCTCATTTCTCTTGTTGATTCTGAGACATATACGAAATGTGTGAAATAATGAGGAATATAACACACTGTTTGTGTATATGTTATTTATTGAACTGCACATATCATGTCGTATTTAGGTAACTCAATTATGTTGATGAGACTCTTCTGAATACTCTTTCACTCCTTCATGCCTGTGAACATGCTGTTACCTTCACTTGGAAAACTTTCCCTTCGGTCTACTTAATGAGCTCCTAGATATGTTATTAATTTTCCAGGGATGCTGCAACAAAGTGCAACTGGTGCTTAAAACAAGAAAAATATATTGCCTTACCATTCCAGAGACTAGAAGTCTGAAATTAAGGTGCTGGCAGAACTGTGCTCTCTCTAAGACTTTCTAAGGGAGAAACCTTCCTTGACTCTTCTGGCTTCCGGTGTTTGTCATCAACCTTTGGCGTCGCTTGACTTGTAAGTGCATCACTCAATCTTTGCTTCTGTTATCACATGGCCATATTCTCCCTGACAGAAATAGTGTCTCTGTTTCTGTGTGTCTTCTCTTCATCTTACAAGGATACCAGTCATACTGCATAAGGGCCAACTTACTCCAGTATGACCTTTTCTTAGATAATTCCATCTGTGACAATCCTGCTTCCAAATTAGATCACATGATTCCAAGAAGGACACGAATTTTGCAAGGACACTATTCAACCCAATAAAGTATCCTTTGGCAGTTTCCTCAAAGACAGTCTCATTTCTGAAGTGTGTGTGTCTGTGTGTGTGTGTGTATGTGTGTGTGTTTTCTTTTAACCTACCACTTTGGACATTCTTTCATCAAGACACATATAGTTGTAGCTACTGTTTCTCTCTCTTCCTCTCTCCCTTACTAGACTAAGACTTAAGAAAAGGCAGCATTCTATTTATCTCTATGTCTTAAGGACCTACCAGAATGGCTAGCATATGTATGTACTTAGTAAACATTTATGAAATGAAATGAATAAATTTCCCTTCCCTGAAGTCCTAAAGACCCTACAGATATGAAGACAAATGGGGACACCTCCCCCAGCAAACCAGCTATAGAAAAGTGGAACAGGATATAGTCACACTCAGCCTTCAACAAATAGCAGCTTATAGTTATCTTTAATTTTTCTTGAAATCTATATGAATAAAGTGAAATTTTGTCTCTTTATCTGCTAGTACATAGCAACAAAAACAGTTGCATAATAGATTCTTAGCAAGCACAAAGGTTAAGTTTTGGATTGCTTAACTTAAAACATGAGTTAGATGACTTACACTCATGTGGAGCCCTGGGAGGTGCCTGAAATAGACAGGCGGTCAGTCACCCTCCAGAGCAGGCCCAGCTGAGGTAAAGCGAGAGGGTGGTGACTAATTAGGAGAAGCATTTCATACATAATATGACACTGTGGTCATAAAAGACAGTGCTTTCAAATACGGGCTCAAGTTGTTGAGATATACACTGATGTTCCAGATTGTTGTAGCTTCTGTGCAGTGGAGCTGCTTCTCACATAGTCAGTTCCATGAACTGCTTTTCAGGGTGAGTAGGACAGGGATTTAATTATTTAAGAAATTCAGGAGTGTTTCGCTATTCACTTAACAGAGCAAAGGGCTGTTAGACTAGGACAATATTCTAGATGTCGTCTAGTCCAATTTTCATTTTATATAGAAGTGAAGCTAAGGTTTACAGTTAAATAAATATTCTACAGTCCAAAAATTAATTTTTAAAGAGCACTTAATGATAGAAAATTAGCATGTTATAGTACTATTTTTTTAAGTATGTAACATTATGACAATCTAATTTTAAAAATGTGTATGAGCTTAGAAAAAGATTGAAAGAATATACAGTAAAAGGAAATAATCATACATGTGAATATGCATGATTATTGTCCTCTTTTTTTTTTTTTTTTTGAAGTTTCCTGTTTTCCATAAATAAGTAATGAGTTGCTCTAGTTGATTCCAGGGCTGGTTTCCTAAACTTGTTTGCTCACTCTCTCCTTGCCTGCTCATTGCCATCTCCTCAACCCAATGGTGAAGGCACCTCCTAGTAAACCCTAGTTTTCCATGGAGTAAGTATAGTTTGAAAATAATTGGGCTAAACATTAAATAATTTTTCCCCAAATTGAGTCATTTGTATATTACGGTAACAATTTTTGATGAATCTGAATATCAATAGAATATTACTTATCTAATATGTTTTCTATCAATTAACTCATTTCCTTTAACTAAAATACATGGTGTAATGACATTTTATTCGCTATCACTGGCTGACTGATTGAAAATCTATGTCACTTACTAAAAAAGTAAATACAATGAAAAAATGCAAACAAAAAATCCTAGCTTAGTACTCTCAACTGCTGAAGACTTGAGACTAAGGACTGCTCTCTGTTGAGAAAAGTGATCAACTATTATCACAGAGATGTTACACAAACATAATTTCCAAGTTGAGACTTTTTTCTTTACATAAGAAAATGAATCTAAAGAGAAGTCAAAATAGAATACCATTCTTATAGTGAGATTTATCCTTATATAATAACTCTGTATACCCCTACAACCATCTCACCTACTACCATTAGAACTCATAGCATGTTTTAGAACTCACTTATTTAGAGACTATAGAGGAACCATGAGTAATAAGGCAGAATATTTAGGCTGGATTCATATAATGCATTTTCTGGATGTAGATAATGTTGAAGAAAGCTATGCTTTCCTTGTGCTTGCAAATGATTCTCCCAGAGACTTTATTTGTAGTTATTATTCCAACAATTATTTGGAAGAAAACATGGGCAATTTGAAAAAAAAAAAAAAAAAAAAAACTCTCATTCAAAGATAAAATAGAGAGACTTTTGTATGTTTTAAAAATTTATATAACAGAGTTAGCTTTTGCAATTTATTTTCCTTTTTTTTTTTTTTTTTTTTGAGACCGATTCTTACTCTGTCTTGAGTGCAATGGTATGATCTTGGCTCACTGCAACCTCCTCCTCCCAGGTTCAAGCAATTCTCCTGCCTCAGCCTCCCAAGTAGCTGGAATTACAGGTGCGTGCCACCATGTCTGGCTAATTTTTGTATTTTTAGTTGAGACGGGGTTTCACCGTGTTGGTCAGGCTGTCTTGAACTCCTGACCTCGTGATCTGCCCACCTCGGCCTCCCAAAGTGTTGAGATAACAGGTGGTCTTGAACTCCTGACTTCATGATCTGCCCACCTCGGCCTCCCAAAGTGCTGGGATTACAGGCGTGAGCCACAGCGCCTGGCCCTTATTTTCCTTTTAAAATACTTTTCAAACACTCACCAAACAAGATATATGGATAACAAATAGACAGATGAAAAGATACTTGACATCATTAGTCATTAAGGAAATGCAAATTAAAACCACGATACACTATCATACACCAATTATAATGGCTAAAACTAAAAAGATTGACTGTACCAAGTGTTAACAAGAATGTGGGGCAAATGGAATGCTTATACAGTACTGGTGTGAAAAATGCTACAACCGCTTTGGAAAATAGTTTGGCAGTCTGTTAAACAGTTAAACTTTACTGTCATATGATTCAGCTATTGCACTCCTAGATATTTACCTAGGAAAAGTGAAAGCATATGTTCCTATAAAGATTTAAAAATGAATTTACGTAGCAACTTTATTTGTAATGGCCCCAAGCTATAAATTATACAAATTTCTATCAACAAGTGAATTGATAAACTAAGGTATATCCATTCAATGGAATACTATTCAATAATAAAAAAGAATGAACTACTGCTACTACATGAATGAATATCAGCATAATTATGCTGAATGTAAAAAGGCAAAAAATAGTATATACTGTGTAATTACATCTATATAAAATTCTAGAAAATGCAAACTAGTATACAAATGGTATACTAACAGAGAGGCAATCAATGGTTGCCTGAGAATAAGAGATAGGTAGGGAAGGACAGCAGAGAGAGATTACCAAGGCACAAGAGTTACTTTTGGAAGGTGATGGATAAATTTATTATCTCAATGGGATGACTCTTTCATAGGCGTATGCATAATAAATGTCACATTTTATTAAATTATACACTTAAATATGTGCAGTTTATTGTTATGTCAATTATGCATTAATAACTGTTGAAGCCAAAATAATTCCTCCCAAAACTTGAATATTTTAGGCTGGTCTGACACGGTGTCACTGGTTTTACAGTATCAGCCACTTTTTTTTTTTTGTTTCTATACTTTTAACTACATTTCCCATTCTAACAGGCTTAGCACATGTAAAGTAGCACAAGTTTTATTAAATTAGGCTTAGCCGGCATAAAATCTGAAAATACAGAATTTTGCAGTTTCTGAACATCTGAGTGAGTAAAATATTCTGAGTTTCTATTTAATTGACCAGGAAATAATGTGAACAATGAATTGAGATAAAGAAAAGATGAAATAGTGTCTTTCTAAGGATAATGTTCAAAATGTTAGTATAATAATCCAGGAAAAATAAGAGAATAGAATTTCTGCTGGCTAATGTTGGCTTTGGTAATAAAATGTAGGGAAAAGGATTCAGGAGATCCTGTGGAGATCAAAACGCTGACATTTGTAAATTCATTGTTTGTTGGGGAGTAATAAAGGACTCATCAAAGGCCACTGGGATGTGTCAAGCCTAGATGAACTGGAACAAGGCTGAGCCTGTAAAGTATATAAGTTCATGAGTGCATGGGTTTGTGAAGTATTCTACAAATGAAAGGAAAAGTGGGGAATACGTTGGACTAATTGTTGTAGGTTTGGGAGCTGTCTGCCATGAGATCAGAGTTGAAATAATGATATGCATAAAAACAGTCAAGCAAGAATTCCTAGAAAGAGAGAGATGAAAGGACAAGAAAAGATGCTTTATTTAGTAGGCAGATGGAGGACAAAGAGGAGGGAGAGACCTGCACAATGTTGTAGAAGCTAGAAGAACTGAAAGTTCAAGAAATAGATGTATTAAAGATTAAGAAATGTCATCAGGCTAGAAATAATGGAGAAAATTAAAGATGCTTTCAGTGAGAAGGATGAAAGAAATGATCAGCTTGGGGCAACTCAGAGTTAAGAGAGGTTTGTTAAGGCCCGGAATGACTGAGCTCACAAGTGAATGACTTCGAGGGAAGATGAACGTACCAGTAATTGAACAGCACTAACCTGGCCCTTTTTCTCTGAGACAACTTCAAATATTATTATTCATATCATTCCTTGCTATAATATGAAATTGGGCCTTAGCAATTTATTGGTGATATTACAGGAAAAGAAACATTGTACTTTATGGAGAATCCTCCTTACTGTTATTAATACCTATTTAAATAGTGACTGGATAAATTAATATCACTCTGAATTCCTTAGCAGGAAGAAACTCACTGGGTTTCAAATGGGTAAAAAGCAATACCATTAAATTAATGAACTAGGAATAGGCTCCATTACCTTCAGCTATTTTAATACCCTAGTACTCAACAAGAATGTGACTCCCTCACCCTTGTCCCTGTGATGTCGGTTGACGTCAGCAGAAGGACCTTATTGAGAACTACCCCCCTACCCAGCTCCAGAAGCAACAGGAAATGGGCATAACCACAGGGAACAGGAAGAGATTGTTTTCCCTTTGGAATGGAACTGCTGCCTCTACCAATAACCACTAGATAAGGCAGGTGGACAAGGCAAACAGACAACAACTCTCCTGTAAGAATACAGTTAGTGTGATAGAGACAAAAGCAAAACAATCACATTGTTTAATGTTTTTGGAGCTATTTTTCAATTATATACAACATTGTACTAGTCAAATGGGCCCTCAACGCTTTTATTTCTTTAATTTTTCTGGCCTAGTTTTAAAATTTGCAGTGCATTAATATGCATTGAATACGCTTTTGTGAAATAACATCCTAAATCATTATAATTGAAAAGATTTCTTACACTAAAAGCATCTTGTAACAAGGAGCAGTTCGTTTCTTTAGGACTTGGCATTGAGATATTTTAAACATTGTAATGAAAGCATACAACAGAAGCCACTATGTACATACATCTGCATAAACAGATCAGGATGAGTTTTTAAAAGTGTTCTTTTTGCTTGGACTTAAAAGATCTAGGTAAATGCAATAATCTGAATTGGTAAGAATCCTTGTGGTAAGAATGACCAGCTGATAAAAAAGATTAAGAATAATGGGGTTCAAGATAAACTTTATCTTTGTAAAAGGATTGGTGTGGTATAAAGCATAAATAAATAAAGCACGGAACATAAAAGTCTAACATTTAGATATTTCTGTTTCACCTGGCACTTTTCCTGGAAACATTATGGATTCAAGAGAAGTTGGGAATTGATTACATTTGGAATATGATTATTTCAAGTTAAGACACAAACTTTCCCACTCAGGAGTTGCTTAGAAGACGCATTTCTTCTTCTTGCTTGTCCTAGTTTTGATTATTTGGAATCAGCACCTCTGCCAAACATCAGAGTCAGAAAGAACCAGAGATTTAAAGGTTAATCATGCCAAAATTGGACAGCTGTCCCCCTGAGAAAAATCTGGGGTGTTTGGGTTTATTCCTGTGGCTGCTGCTGTGTAGTATTCAATACCCTGCTCTCGCCCCCAGAGTCAGGGCCACAGCTGTCCACAGGAAATGCATCAGAGAGGTCTAATGTGAATGAATCATATGCACATGTTCCTTGGTATGTGGTGATAGGTAAACCAAAGGCTCAAAATCAGCCCTCCCTCCGGGTCAGAATTGGTTCCAGGTTTGTGAATGCAAAGTGTCCACACAAGTTGTGCTGTGAAACTACCCTACTTCCCCCTTTCTCTATGTATTGCCAGTAAAGGAATTTTAGTGTGTTGCTGGGATGAAACACATAATCATCTTGGAGACATGAGGGGATGAGCATATCTCTGTAACTGAGCTTAGTCACATCATACGCGTGGCATGTGCAGCATGTCTGGGAGGGACTTTCATGCCCCACTGCATCAGCACATGGAACAGTTTAGAGAGGGAATAGGCCCAATTCCATGTTTGGAAATTTAATTTTCAGTCACTCAGCTATAGTCATTTGAAAAACTGCTTAGTGAGTGACTGTTTTCAAATAATCGTTTGGTAATCATAGGGTATTTTTTCTTGAATGAAATTTGAAGGTATAATATTTCTGAGTCGTATTTGTCCCACCATCACAATTAATTATTGCATTTGGCATGTAACAAATATTTAGATGTTTTACCAAATTGTCAGGAGCAGCAAATATCCCACTGTATGACAGTAATGCTACAATTTCAACATGATGTCCATCATCCTAGCCACAACTCACCACCACCACTATCAGATGTTCCCTATCTCAGTGAAGTGGCAGATCTATCCAGTTGCCTGATACTATAGTAGTCATTCTGGATTCTTTCTTCTTTACCTTCAATATGAAAAAGTCGCTAAGTCCTATGGATTTACCTCAAAAATCTATCCAATTGCCTTAGATCACTTATTTATTTTTAAAACATCTCTCATAAGAATCACTGTCCAAGCCCTTTAACAGATCTCCTTGCCTCCATCCTTTCCCATCCTCTCATTCCCATCAATGCAACATAGGCATTATAACGGACACTCCGACCTTATTGCTCCATTGCACAAAATTCCACCACGCCAAAAAGAGTAAACACTTTTCTATCACATGCAAATCTACTGTAAATGCTTGTTTGCATTTTTCTTACCCACTAAACTGTGGATTCCCTGATTACATAATCATTACATCTTCTGTTTTCTTTGTATCTGTTAATAGTCTACACAGAGTTTTCTTGCTTTTTCATTCAACATTATTTTTCTCATTTGTTTAGCTGCAACTGGTTATTTTGTATTCTGTGTAGTTTAGCTGCAGTTGGTTTGTTTGTTTGGTTGGTTGGTTTGTTGGTTTGTTTAGGGCAGTTGGTTATTTTGTATTCTGTGTAGTATTCTATTTTATGAATGTATTACCATTATCTATCCATTCTCTTATCAATGGACTTTTGTATTGTTTCTACTTTTTTGAAAATTATTATAGACCACACTGCTACAGAATCTTACACATATCTTCAGGTTTTTTTCTGAGACTGTGCACCTAAAGGTACATTTGTTGGGCTGTAAGTCATGTGTTTCTTTAACAATTCTGGATAATATAAATGTTTTCTAAAATGGTTTACTGAAAGTTTACCAAAGTTTAGTTTTTTAAAAACTATGTTGGCCTATCAAAACTTTTATTAGCCTATAAAATGTAATGTTTAGAGTTATCGTTTCCATGGAAATCAATAGGATCTCTCCCAGAAAAAGTTCATTTTCATGATTTTAAACAAGAATCATTTGTATTGTTGTGTTTTCTACAAATTGCTAAACTAATCCATTTTCATCACTATCTATTTCCAACAAGGACAACTTTTTCCAAGTTGTGGAATAGCTTGGTCAATGAAAAGTCAACCAAAGGTGCATATCCCAATAGAATCACATAATCTCTGGAGGATCCACTGACCAGGAATCTGCAAACTACAACCAGTCAGCCAAATCCAACAGTGGTCAGTGGCCCCTTTCAGAGCCTACAAGCTAAAAATAATGTTACATTTTTAAGAACAAACAGGCATTAAAATGAAGAATAAATAGAAATGACCACAGCACAGGAGATGCACAGTCTCATGAATTAATAAGTAAATGCCAGCTAGAACTCCAAATAAAACCAAGTCTTATTCACCTGACTTCTTATATACCACTAATAAGAATATCAATTTAGACACTAGTCAGTGCATAAAGTCTACTAAGCCTTGTACCTCACATTAGTTTGCTGTAAATAGAATGTTTTAAACAACAGTAGTGGGTAATAATAACACACAATGGCATTAATTTTAGAAAAGAGTATGAATTTGTACAATCTGCCAAAAGAGGGAAAAAAAAAAAAAAAAACAGTGTCCCTGTAAAGAGCAAAACCAATTATTCGCTGTCTTTTCAGTAGGATTCTGAGCATTGGCTAGCACAAAGGCAGTGAAACTTGCTCTGTATCAAGCCAGATAATAAATATTTTAGGCTCTAAGGATGATTTAGGTCTCTGTTGCATATTCTTTTCTTCCCTTTTTTTTTTACAACCCCTCATTTAGGATATATCTATATATTTATATCAATGCCTGTTTATCTGTCTACCTATAGGACTGTAGATGGGTCTTCTAAGGTTATGTTTTCTCATTTGTTTCTCTTGTAAAAATGCAATTAATTTTTTAATATTCATCTTATATCCAGCAATCATATTACTCTCTTATAAATATGAGTAAAATTTTATAGATTACTTTGATTTTCCAGTATTGATAATCGCACTACATAATTTACCATTATTTAATTAGTTCTGTCTTCTTTTCTATTCACTTCCCTTCATCTCTCCTTCCTTTTCTTCTCTCTCTCTCTCTTTTTCCAACTACACCATCCAGGCCTTCTAACCCAATACTTACTATTGAACTCATATTTAATTTTAATATTGAAAGTAAAAGAAAGCTATCTTTGGTCATTTTTATGTACTACTGCATTCAGTTCACTTTCTTAGGATTTGTTATTTTCTTTTTCTAACTTTCCAAGTTATATGCTCACCTCATTAAATTTTAGCTTTTTCCCTCTAAAATAAAATTATTTAAGGCTACAGATTTTCTGCTATTGATAGATACCTCGATTGACATATATTGTTAAGAAATATTTTTATTGCATTCAGTTATAGGTTTCTTCACTTCAATCATGATTTGCTCTTGCTCTTTATGTGTGTGTGTGTTTTCTTCCTTCCTTCCTTCCTTCCTTCCTTCCTTCCTTCCTTCCTTCCTTCCTTCCTTCCTTCCTTCCTTCCTTCCTTCCTTCCTTCCTTCCTTCCTTCCTTCCTTCCTTCCTTCTTCCTTCC
Source organism: Macaca thibetana thibetana (assembly GCF_024542745.1). Lineage (NCBI taxonomy): Eukaryota > Metazoa > Chordata > Mammalia > Primates > Cercopithecidae > Macaca > Macaca thibetana. The sequence continues at coordinate 57,724,270 of NC_065579.1, forward strand.
TCCTTCCCTCCCTCCTTTCTTTTTTTTTTTTTTTTCCAGAGTCGTACTCTGTGACCCAGGCTGGAGTGCAGTGGTGTGATCTCGGCTCACTGCAATCTCTGCTTCCCTCATTCAAGTGATTCTCCTGCCTCAGCCTCCCGAGTAGCTAGGATTACAGGCACGTGCCACCACACCCATCAAATTTTTGTATTTTTAGTAGAGGGGGTGGTTTCTCCATGTTGGCCAGGCTGGTCTCAAACTCCTGACCTCAGGGGATCCTCCCGCCTCGGCTTCCCAAAGTGCTGGGAATACAGGCATGAGCTACCACGCCTGGCCAATTTATGCGTTATTTTAAGGTGTTTGTGTGCATTGTTAAACAATTTCTAGATGTATATGTGGTTTTATTTTATTTAATCATGTTAAGGTCCAAAAATGTGTTATGAAAAGTCTTCAAGATTCACTGAAGCTTATTTAATAGTTTGGCATATAATCAATGTTTATAAATATTTCATAGGTGCTTAAAAAATGTATAGTCTCCAATTCTTAAGTGAAATATTCTATATATTTCTATTGGATTATCTTTTAATATTGTTATCCAGATCTTCTATATCCTTACTGATTTGTGCACTTGATTTATCAAATATTGAGAAAAGTGTATTAAAATCACCCAGTAACATTGGTGATTTTACCCTTTTAATTCTTATATTATTTTTGTAATATATACTTAAAATTTATGCTACTAAATGTAATCAAGCTTAGAATTTTATCATCCTGCTGAATTGATTGCTCTCTTTTTTTGGTAAAATTTTAGTTTTATTACAATCTTGCTATACCAGCAATCCTTCAGTTATATTTGTTTGATGTATTTTTTACATTATTTTACTTTCAACTATTCTATAGCCTTATGTTTTAGATGTGTCTCTTTCAAACAGAAGCAGCTGGATTTTGTTCATTTGTTTGTTTTATGCCAATCTGTCTTCTAACTGGAGAATTTGGTTCAATTATATTCATTGCAATTAATATATTTTGATTTATTTCTAGCATTTTATGTTATACTTCCTATATTTTCTTCTCTAATGCTTTTTCTTTTTCTGTCCTCCTTTAGATTGACTTATGTTTACTTTTGTTTTTTCTTTCTGCAAAACTTGACCTCATGCACTATATTTTTATCTTTTTAGTGGTTATATTAGTACTTTTTACATACATAATTAACCTAATGAAGTCTAAAGTATACAATTAATCAATATCATTATCCTTCTTTCCAACAATGTAAGTAAGGACTTCATTTTATTTATTTAGCCAGTGTCTCACTATGTTGCTCAGGCTGGTCTCAAACTTGGGCTCAAGTGCTTTTCCTGCCTCAGCCTCCTGAGTAGCTAGGACTACAGGTGCACATCATCAGGCTTGATTGAGTAAAGACTTTCGAGTGCTTTAATTGTAATTAAACTCTCCCAACTTACACACCCCTGTTGTCTGGTTTTTTAGTTGATCTTTTTTATCACCATTTTTTAATTTTTGTTAATGTTTGCTTAGATTTATTTATGTTGTTACTATATTCTTTGCTTATCATTCTTTCTCGCATATCAGATCTTCCATAAACTATTACTTTGCTTCATAAATTCATTCTCAAGAAGTTCTTTTGGTTAGAGTCAGTTGTGGTAAGTTTTTCAGTTTTTATTTCGAACAGTCTAGCTGGGACTGTTTTACCATAAATCTTTAACTTGGAAATACTCAGGCTACACAATTAGTATAAATTCTAGCCCTGCATCCATCTGAAGTCTAGCTGAATCATGAATTCTTACAGAAAATTTTTGTTGTAAGTTTACCAGCCTGAATCAGGACTGAAAAAAGCAAATATATTTATGTTTCTTGTGGGAGAGTAGGGGTGCGGAGTGGGAGTTGGGGCTGAGTTTCATTTTTTGTTAGCCCACCTTTTCACTTTACTCTGAACTAGGCTTTGTATGAAGTCCCTCGGCACTTGCAAGTTCTGTTAAAGTGAAAGCTCTCGGTCACTTAAGTCCAGTGAGGCCTCCTGAAATGGATAGATACTACCAGGACATCCATATCCTTCTTGATTTTTTTGTCTGTGTTACAGGAAAGACATCTTGATCCCCCAAAAGAGGGTTCTTGGACCTCTTGCAAGAAAGAATTCAGGATGAATCCGCAAAGTGAAATCAAGTTTATTAGGAAAGTAAAGGAATAAAGAATGGCTACTCTATAGGCAGAGCAGCAGCATAGGCCATTTGACTGAGTATACTTACAGTTATTTCTTCATTGTGTGCCAAACAAGAGGTAGATTATTCATGAGTTTTCAGGGAAAGGGGCAGAGATTTCCTGGAACTGAGGATCCCCTCCCCTTTTTAGACTATGTAGGTTAACTTCTGGATGTTGCTATGGCATATGTAAATGGTCATGGCACTGGTGGTAGTGTCTTTTAGCATGGTAATACATTATAATTCACAAATAATGAGCAGTAAGGACCACCAGTGGTCACTTTCGTGGCCATCTTGGTTTTGGTGGGTTTTGACTGACTTCTTTACAGTATCCTGTTTTATCAGCACCGTCTTTATGACCTATATCTTGTGCCAACCAACCTTCTATCTCATCCTATGACTAAGAATGTCTCACCTCCTGGGAGTTCAGTCCAGCAGGTCTCAGCCTTATTTTACCTAGCCCCTATTCAAGATGAAGTTGCTCTGGTCCAAATGCCTCTGACAGCTCCCTTTGTTTTTGGCTTCTAAGGTTTTCCTTTACTTGCCTCCTGGCTCAATGGTGCGTATAAAAAGGCACTATTGCATTTTGAAAGGACTTAAAAAAACTTCATCAAGCATTTGTGTCACACTGGTGGTTTTTAAGGATCTATTCTGCATATTGCTAGAACCAATGCATTTCCATTCTTAATAACTTATGTGTGGTCACCAGGAGGACTACTTTTCCTCCATTCCTATAAGTAGCCAAACCGAGTGATCTTGGACCAACTCAGTAAGCCTCAGTTTTCTAAATTTACTTACTGTAAATACTTGAAGACTCTTTATTAGATCCCTTAAAAATTTTATCTCAAACTTGCATAAACTTCTGGGAGGAGATTTAGCATTCTTGATTTAAAAACAAACAAACAACAACAAAAATAAAAACCCCTAAGTTTCTAATGAACTTGAATGAAATCAAGATATTGTAAGGCAGGTGTGGGTAGTACAAGCCTGTAATCCAAGCTACTCAAGAGGTTGAGGCTGAAGGATTGCTTGAGCCCAGAGTTAGAGACCAGCCTGGGCAATGCAGTAAGACTCTCATCTAAAAACAAAACAAAACAGAAAGAAAAGAGAAAAAGAAAAAAAGATTTGTTCTGGGAAAACAGTTAACAATCCATACTGTGGACTATCAGCTGAAAGTCAGAGTCTAAAAATAACTTTAAGTAGGCATTTTTTTTTCTTTTGTCATACATTCTAAGTAAATCCTCTCCCCTCCCCCCCGCCCTTTTTTTTTTTCCTTTAAAATGTCCTCACCGCCAGGCATGGTAGCTAAAACCCGTAATTCCAGCACTTTGGGAGACCGAGGTGTGCGGATCACTTGAGGCCAGGAGTTCGAGACCAGCCTGGCCAACATGGAGAAACCCCAAAACTAAAAGTACACACACACACACACACACACACACACACACACAAAATAAGCTGGGTGTGGTGGTGCGTGCCTGTATTTCCAGCTGCTCAGGAGGCTGAGGCAGGCGAATCGCTTGAACCCAGGAGGCAGAGGTTGCAGTGGGTCCAGATCACACCACTGCACTCCAGCCTGGGCGACAGCGCCAGACTCTGTAGGAAAATAAGTAAATGAATAAATTCCCGTTGAGATGCTTTCCAGGGCGCTAGTCAAGCTCCATATGCTTATTTGTGGGAGTGAAAACACCAATATTTCAGGATTGTTGTGAGGTCTAAGTAGTGTCTGTAAGATGCACAGATAAAGCGTAAATAGTCGTGAATAGCACTTGTTAGGTCTACACACTCCATTTTTCTCTATATTAATAAAATTATTTAAAGATTGGCTAGCTTTTTGGGGAAATGTCTCTCCATTGTATTCCACTTATTAGCATGAACTACCTTTTCTCCTTGCTTTTCAGCTTTCTCTCCTATGAAAAAGATGGAAAATGTTTTAGTACAAGAGGACCCTCTCAAGCAGTAAATCATTTTGATATTAAAAACAGATAATTGCAAACCCAGTTTTACTTCAGTATGAGTTCCGCAGGGGAGTGTGAGTGTGTGTGTGTGTGTGTGTGTGTGTCTGTAATTACATGTGATTCAAAAGAGGAAAGGGATCAGTATTAAAGGTACTTGTATACTAGAAGCAAAAAAAAAAAAAAAAAAAAAAAAAAGGAAGTTTAGTTCCTCTGAGCTCCTTGTTAATTATAGCTGCTAAAGGTAGCTTTTACAAAGAAACTGCCTTTGTGCCAAAAGTATTTATTTCCTTGTTTGTATTTATCTCTTTGAGGAGGAATCACTGTGTCTTGAGTGAAAGGGGTGCTCTGCTTGCCTGCATTAAACTGATGAGGGTCCAGGCGCATGATGGATGATTTCAGTAGGTAGAGCAGACACATTTTAGTTTCTTTCTCTCTTTCTCACTCCCCACACTCAACCTCCGATGTACACACGTTACAAGATTCCCTGGAGTCAGGAGGTGGGAGCGGAGAGTTTCAGTACAGATCTTGACATCAGAGTACTCTGACCAAGAAAAAGAAAGAAAGAGGGAAGCGAGGTGGAGAAAGCAGTAGCAAGGAAAGAAAGAAGGAAAAGCGGAGGGACAGTAAGAAAAAAGAAAACGAAGGAGGGAGGGAGGGAGGAAATTTAAGTGAAGAAGGAAGGAAGCTTGGATTCAGGGAGGAAAGGGAGCGAGAAAGAGAGCGAAAGAAGAGCGTGAGAAGAGCCAAGCATTACAGTCTCCGGTCCACAGGAGAGAGATGGAGCCCTCATCCGCACTAGAGAATCCCAAAGAGCCAGTGTATTGTTTTCTTGAAAGCCCCGAAGCTAAGCAACTCCGAAAATGTTTAGCAAAGCCCTTTTGGGAATGGTGAGATGAGGGGTGGGGAGGATAGGACATTCTCATTGCCACCGCCCGCCCCCCCCCCCCCCCCCCCCCGTCTCCCCTGCCCCCTCACATGAAGTGACTGGATTTGGGAGACCTAGCGGAAACCTTCAGGTCACCCAGGGAACTGCTCCTCTCGCTGGTCCTGCAGCGGCGAGGCGGGGGGGTGGGGTGGCGGGGGGCGGGGGGCCGTGAGAGCGCCGAGACGCGCGGGGCGCGGAGATGTGCAAGTGGCGAAGCTTGACCGAGCGCAGACTGGAGCAGCCGCCTAACTCCTGGCGCGGGATCTACTGAGAGGTCACGGTGAGTCTCTGCGGGTGCGGGTAGGAGGGATGCCCAGGTGCCTCGACGCCCCCCGGCCCGGGAGGAGGCGGGTCCGGAACCTCCCCCTAGTCCGGCCTCACCCCGGAGCCCGCGCGCCTTGGGCGGATGCACCGACTGAGCGGCGCTCGGCTGGGCTCCCAGCCCGCCACTGCCACCCGGCCCCGCGCGCTCATTGGTCGGGATGTGTCGGCTCAGCAGCCTCCAACTTCTCCCGAATCCCACTGGTGAGTCCCAGGAGAGCGAGCTGAGGGAGAAAGGTCCAAAGGGCGCGAGCGCCCAGGGCGCTGGGAGCCCGTGGGACGGGCACGGGGAGGGCAGAGCCAGCCCAGAGGAGCTGCTGCCGGGAGGTGCGCTGAGCAGGGTCCGCAGCGAAGGTCCGGCGCGATCCGAGCGCCCAGGACCCTGCGGCGGTGGAGGAGGCGTGCCCTGGAAGGAGCCGCTACTGGGACCTGAAGAGTGAGGGGAGGGAGAGGGGCCCGGAGGTTGACCTGGAGGAGGGCTCTGGAAGTCACGTCAGGTTGGCTCTTCAGGTTCATTTCCATAGTTCCCTGCGGCCTCTGCCTCGGGGAGTTATGTTTGGTTACCGAGATCCGCGCTACCAGATTGCACCGGGGCTGATTTGGGGGCTGGGAATTTGCCATTCTGCTGTACAGACACTGATTTTTTTTTTTAAAGCAAGGTTTGTTTTCATTATGGTTTCTGTCGGATTTTCTCATTTGTAACTCACTTTTCTATTTTTACTTTTCTTAACCGGAAGATCTTTTCATTATCCCACCTCTTCATCTTGCTTTTAACCTGATTTCCTATTATATAATTTATGCTTAAATCTCACAAGGGTTGGTCGGTGCGGGGTTGGGGTGTCCTTTTGTAGATGAAAGTTTAAGACTTCTTACTTAACTGGTTTCAATCTATTTGTATTGTTTCAAAATAAGGGTAATTGCAACCAAATATCCCTCTTTAGCCTCTTGATCAAGTCGATTCCTCCCCCATATATGATTCGAATTACAATTTTATTAAACTGAAAACTAGTACCTGACTTGCAGCGTCAGCATTGGAAACTGCTTATCGGCAAATCGACTGTATGAAGGCGTGTAACTTCATTCCCTGCCATTTTTGTGGGTTCCAGCACTTTAAAAAATTGGTAATTTCTTGGACTTAACGCTGTGTCTTTGGTTGTAGAGCAGCACTAACCAGGAGAGTAACATGGTTGGCACTTTGTGTCCAGAACTCCGTATTTCAGGCTGGGAAACACCTAATTAATGTCTGGGAAACAAGAAGATGATTTATCCTGAGTACCTCTGTCCTCAGCTTCTGCAGACACAGTCTAAATATGCACACTGTTTCTCCTTCTTCCTGTGCCTCAGTTTCCATAATGCAAACTGTAATTGCAAAGCACAGCTTCAGGAACCTGCAGATATAAGTTAATGTTATAATGTGCTATGAAGATGAAAATTGCTTAGCTAAGTCTAAGTCTGTAAGTCTATGAGATTTCCTTTTTAACAAATCAGTTATTCAGGTTTCCTGCTTTGACTATCTGATATAGTTATGCTTATGCTCAACTGGTATAAGAATTGCTGCTTTACATTGCTTTGAAATTCAGCTTACACTTAAAATAGTAATTTATTCTCTTGGTAATGTCGAGCTGAAGTTTGCAGGTTCTTGTTATCTTAAACTTTTTATTTAACACATCTTCAGTTGAAGTGAAATATTTTAAGAATACAGGTATGTTTTTGCATACCCTGCTTTATATGGGACTACAAGCATCAACTTTGTTTTTTTTTTTTTTTTTTTTTAAATTCTTTTGTTCACTTGTCCCCCTTACTCTTCTCTTAAATGGGATTGGGTGCGGTTAAGTTGGATATTCAGGTATCTGGGAGTTAGTCATATGTTCCACAGTGAGATTCCAGATACTGTCCCCTGATTTCTTAAAGAAAAATAGTGAACCTTCCAGAATTAACTGGAAATGAATGACAAAGTTAATTAGGAGATTAAACTTGCATCATTTCTGCCTGCGCTCATTGCTTTTGGAAAAACGCTACTAAGACCAAAAGACTTCCTTTATGAATTTACAGAGCATTTACAAGAGGGGGAGATGGAGGAACATCTTGTAGATTATTCAAAGATTATATTGTTTTGATGCAGCTTCTCTCACTGTCTTCATTTCTCTGTAACTGTTTCTGCAAACTTAGGTGCTGAACCATTAAGAGCCCAGCTGCTTCAGTACGCAGTCTTAAAGGTAAGGAGAAGCCAAGGGAAAGTAACTTACAGAAACAAATGCTTATCCACTAGCTTTACTACACCACAAGGCATGGAGTTGCCACAGAGCACCTGTAATTTAGCCCTGAGGCTGCCCTGGTTCACCTCTTCACTTTACAGGGACACAGACTGCCATTTCTAAGGAAGAACTAAAAACACAAACAACAAAAAACGTCATTTTGTACCAATAAAACATTTCTCTACATTGCCTTCTGAAATATACAGGGGGAACAATATTCAGGAAAGGGAAATACTTTAGCAAATGTGCTTAATATTCAGATGTTCTTTAGGACAGTCATGAAACATGGGGAGACTGGGAGACTTATTATTGTTTACCTCTCTGTAAGGTGTCCAAAGTATTATTAAATTTGTTCCCATCTTTTCTTTGCCCAACCAATACACTATTAAAATAGGACTACAATCAATGCAATTCCATATCATAACCCCAGGGGTGGTGAGACTAAGCCAGCATGCCTTACATAACCATTAAGTAAGACATTTTAACATTCAGATACATTACATTCCCCTTTTATTGAGCAGACACAGTTTTCATTGTCTAATAAAATATTTTTATTTGATAGTCTGTCCTTGCTTATAGCCTCATGTAATCAAGGGGACAGCATGCTTAAGACTTTGTATCCAGAACCTTAAGGTCTAGTTGTGGTTCGCTTATGAATAATTCACTGGGAAGGGTAATTTCTAGTTTTCTGCTGGGTCTCCCCACCACACTTCAAATGTGAAATATGTTTCTTCTTTCTCCTATGCGTCAGTTTCCACAAAACACACCCTTAGAGAATTGTGCGTATTCAACAAAGATCTTTAACTATAAGAGCATTTCTGAGCCGTCCCTGCATCCAGGGACCAAATTCTCAGAGCAGTTTGTATTGAGCTATAAACAGCTAATCTGTCAGTTTAAGATGTTCTTTTATACAGTCATGAAGCAAAATGGAAATTGTGTGTTCTAATCCTTGGAGACGGACTGATAAACTGTCACTAGGCCCCTGATAAAGTTTAATATTTAGGCTTATACCCCCTTAAATTTCCCCCTAAATTTCTACAATAAGATCTAAATTAGCTTTTACTGCATGATGATACAGCTTTATTTTGAACAATGACCGAGTGTGTTCTTTCCAAAGAATATTGACTAGTTGTGTAGTCTTAAACACGTTGTCTGACTTCTCTGTGCCCCAGTTTCCCAATTCTTTATTCTCTTCTGTGGCAGTGTCCACTTTATGGTTTAAAGTTGTTAACACATCTCCAGTTGAGGTGAAAGATTTTAAGAATACAGGTATGTTTTTGCATACCCTGCTTTACACAGGACTACAAGTATCAACTTGGTAACTTTTTGTATTATTTTGTTTACTTGTCCCCTTTACTCCCCTCTTAAATGGGATTGGGTGTGGTTAAGCTGGATATTCAGGTATCTTTTGGTACAGTGAGTGTCCATTTTCAGAATGTTGTCTAACCAGTTAATAGATACCAGTATCAGTAGTAGTAGTAATTTTGAACTGTAAAAATAAAAGTTGTCTTTATGACTAAAATAAACTACCTCATGTGTTCATTCCTTTTGGTGTTTATCTATATTAATATTTCAAATTATTGCTTAGTCAAAACCTCAAGGTATTAGTCATTGGTTTTTGAGCTTATAAAGGAAGCCACTGGAGCAAGATATAAAATTAACTTTGATGTTAGTCCAGAGTTCAAAAGGGTAAGTTTAAAACTTTCTTAATGGTGGTATAGCAATTATTTGCTTATAAACTGCTGAATTAATCCTACTTGAGTATTTAACCAAGTCTTACTGTCTAATTTTGCTGAGATTTTCAGTGATACATCAAAACAAAACAAAACAACAGCAACAAAAAACAAAAAGTTGTGACTGAGACCTGTCGAATTCATTTGACTCTATAATCTTTGCATTCAGCAACAAAATGTTGACTTCTCAACAGCAAAAACATATTTCTATTTTAAAATGACTGAACCTTTTACTTTTATCCAGTCACATTACGCATTTGGACATTTTCTTTTTTATCATTAGCATTTTCATTTTTTGCAGATTTTAGGTGATGGGCAGATCAGAAAGTCAGATGGATATAACTGATATCAACACTCCAAAGCCAAAGAAGAAACAGCGATGGACTCCGCTAGAGATCAGCCTCTCGGTCCTTGTCCTGCTCCTCACCATCATAGCTGTGACAATGATCGCGCTCTATGCAACCTACGATGGTGAGTTACTCCCACACCTGTGCATCCATAAATGCAAAAGAGAAGGAAATCTTCCTCCATGCTTTTACTGTCTATCTAACAAATGTGTTAGGGATAGAGGCACTTAAAGACTGACAAAGAGATTCATTTAAAAAATGTAACATCCGTATGTCAAAACAATTAACTTTGAAGTACAGTGCCTTTTATGTTTGAGCTAAGTTATTAATTGCAAGTATATTTAGTGTGCTCATGCTTACTTATGAGGAATCTCAAATATGGTTTTATTTGATTAAAATATACACAATTTTATGGCCAGCTTTAGTAATAGTCATTAGTCAGTTTTTGTTGTGTCATTGAAATTCTAAAGGGCTTCACAGGAATTTAACAAATTTAATTTGAGTCTTGGAAGTTTTTCAAAACTAGGATTAAAAAAGATTGATTTTTAATGGTTAAAAAAATGATTACCAAGCAAAAACAACTGATTATTTCAATGTAATAGGCCTAGAGCTTAGTTGGTAGAGAAGATATAATAACACATTTTTCTTCATAATCAAAATTTTAAATTTAGATTTTACCTATTTTATTTTCTTATATTTTTTCTAACCACTGGCAATGATATATAATGCTCAGTTTTTAGTTCTTGTTTTAAGAAATTGCTTATTTAATCGACAGTTTTTAAAAGAACAAAAGAAAAACAAATTTAAAAATGTGCGTTGCCAGTATTTATGCATATTCTCTCCTTTTTCTAGATGGTATTTGCAAGTCATCAGACTGCATAAAATCAGGTAAGAAATGGTTTTTACATGTAATAGTTACACAACTGATGTATAATATTGAAAATTAAATGCTAATCTTAGTTTGCTTTGTTTACACTTTTATTCATTATAGATCAATTATTTGTGTGTCTGGCTCTATAATCAAGGGAAATAAAATTATATTTAAGTAATAGATTAATTAACTTGTCTACTGTGAAAAATATGTTACTATTGGCAGCCCTGGGCTGTATAGCAGGGCAATAGAAAACTATTTCTCTATTTGTATGGAGCTTGCCATGCAGTTGAAGAAAGAAAATGAGCACATATGAAATGGTAAGCATTGTATCATTGTGTTAAATTTCTCAATGCACCTCACTAGGTGGGTGAGAAGAAGGGAGTGAGATGTAGCATGTAAATCTAGATGGAGAAGTTAAAATTTGGGAAGAAACTTTTTTTTTTTTAGACAGGGTCTCACTCTGTCGCCCAGGCTGGAGTGCAGTGATGTGATCTCAGCTCACTGCAACCTCTGCCTGCCAGGTTCAAGGGATTCTCCTGCTTCAGCCTCCCGAGTAGCTGGGACTACAGGTGCCCACCACCACGCCTGGCTAATTTTTGTATTTTTAGTAGAGACGGGGTTTCACCATATTGGTCAGGCTGGTCTCGAACTCCTGACCTCAGGTGATCTGCCTGCCTCAGCCTCCCAAAATGCTGGGATTACAGGCATGAGCCACTGCAGCCAGCCTTAAATTTGGGAAGAACCTTGAAGTAGGGCTGGAATTTAGATGTGGCAGTGCAGAAGAGGGAATTCCAAACACAACAGAAATAAACTATGTTATTGAGAAGTAGTAAAAATGTACGCTTGATAGAAGGGCACGTTGTGGAGAACCTTGAAAATCCATGTTTAGCCTTCATATTGTAATACAGGAGAAACAGATATTTTTGAACAGAGGAGTGACCAGGCCAAAGGTGAAGGATGATTCCGGGAATGTGAGGTTGGATGGATTGAGTGAAAAGGAGGGCAGGCAGGTGGGGGCTGCGTCTGTACTCCAAGTGTAAGCTAAAGAGGTTGGCCTGTGGTGAGATAAGAGTGCTATTGAGATAATACAGAGGGAGAATTGGGTGACTTAATAGAACTGACTTGCTAAATAAAATGAATGAGTTGAGAATGATGCCAAGTTTTAAAACCCAAGGGACTGAAGAGAATGGTGGCAGCCCACACAGAAAGAGAGAAGTTATGAGGTGGATGTGGATGTGTTTGGTCTAAGCCATGGGTAACAGCCCCATGAGAATAGACAGCAGGAAGGTAGAGGTGAGGTTCAAGAATTTGGAATATGAATTTGGGATCTGTCAGTTTAAGAGTGATAGTGGAAGCCTTGGGAGTATTTGAGTTCTCAATAGAAGAGAAGAGGTTCAAGGGCTAAACTTAAGACAATATCAGTGATTAGAAGAGAAGAAAAATAAGTCAGAGCAGAAAACAGAGAAGTGTATGGAGCTATATAAATCCCAGCAATTAGAGTGTGGTGAAAATGAAAGTATTTCTTCTTTCATCAAGAAGAAGGAAGGTGGTAGCTGAGGGCAGCACCCTGGGATATGAACACGATGTTTGTGGCCTTTAACAAGAGATTCTAAACCTCCTTTCTAACATCTAAGTGTCTTATAAGAGATAAATAAACTGCCCCAAATAATTTGAACCATTTTCTGCTGGATTTTTTTTTAAATTTTATTTATGTATGTTTGTATGTATGTATGTATGTATGTATTTTTTGAGGTAGGGTCTTGCTCTGTCACCCAGGCTGGAGTGTAGTGGTGTGATCACAGCTCACTGTAACTTTGATCTCCTGGGCTCAAGGCATCCTCCCACCCGAGCCTCCTGAGTAGCCGGGACTATAGGCACCTGCCACCATTCCTGGCTACGTTTTGTTTTGTTTTGTTTTTTTTTTTTTAAGTTTTTTTGTAGAGACAGGGTCTCTCTATGTTGCCCAGGCTTGGTTTTGAACTCCTGAGATCAAGCAATCCTCCTACTTGTCTTCCCAAAGTGCTGGGATTACAGGCATGAGCCACTGCACCCAGCCTTGGATATTCTTTACATGATTTTTTGTTATTCACTGAATTTTGCAAAAGAATGACGGGAAAATATCTGGCAATTCTAGGTTATAGTCTAATGTCCTGAATCTATGCTCTTTGCTTTTTTTTTTTTGTATTGTTTTTTGATGTTTTTATTTGCTCTGGGTCACAAGTGCAATGGTCAGACGCCCTGAGATGTGATGTGGGGAGTGTGAGGGAAAGTTGATTTAGATGTTAGCCATTTGCTCCTCAACATGGTACGTTTTTCTCAAAAATAAAGTTTCTTTATTCCCCAGGGAAATGACTGCACAGGTACTTTGGCTGGGGGATCTCCGTGGCCATGTGCGAAAGTCAGCATGTGTCCAAGTTGTCAAAGTTAACATTTACTTCCTCCCCGGATCCTCCTATGCTTCCTCTCTCTACCAGCTACCCTATTACATGCTCAGGCTGTCCTGTTTTGGGAAACTTCCACTTACATATTGACTACTGAGGATTAATTCGTCTGTCTGCAATACACTTGACATGTCTGTCTCTTTGGTATCTTAATCTATAGCTCTCTTCTCTCACTATTTTTCTTTTTTCTCTTCTTTTCCTTGAATTTTATTTTCGAAGAAACTGGATTTTTTGACTAGGTAGGCATGTTTTTATAAACGACAACTGATTTTGCCTCAGAGATCTAGGCAGGTTTTTCTTCCCAAGGAGCAATGTGACATTCAGAATCTGGAATCTTAAATGTGACTTAATGTTTAGAGATATGGTTTTTAAATAGTGTTTGGCAAGTCTCAACTGACTAAAATGTATTTAACCTGTATCCTTTAATTGCAGCTTAGAAATCAAACCAAATATATAATACCTTGCAGAATGTATTTTGGCAGAGAAATGTAAACAATAGAAATAACTTCAGTGGGAAACAAGGTTGCTGTATAGCTGTGTATTTTTCTTCATTCTGCTCTGTTGGTTCACAAGCCATTAGAATACTTGTTCACACTGGTAGTTACTGTTCTTCCTAGGAGAATGAATAAGATGACACACACCCTCATGGATACACTCTTCATACTCAAACACACACACACACACACACACACACACACACACAGAGTCTTCTGCTGATTAGGAAATCTTTTCTGCCACAGAAAAATACAACTATTTCTTTTAGAAGTCGTTGCAAATTAGGAAAACCCTAGAGGAAATCTTGGACAAAAGCAAGTATTGAAGAAGAATGACAAGAGTAGAATAGGCCGGGCGCGGTGGCTCAAGCCTGTAATCCCAGCACTTTGGGAGGCCGAGATGGGCAGATCACGAGGTCAGGAGATGGAGACCATCCTGGCTAACACAATGAAACCCCGTCTCTACTAAAAATACAAAAAAAAATTAGCCCGGCGCGGTGGCGGCGCCTGTAGTCCCAGCTACTCGGGAGGCTGAGGCAGGAGAATGGCGGGAACCCGGGAGGCGGAGCTTGCAGTGAGCCGAGATCGCGCCACTGCACTCCAGCCTGGGCGACAGAGCAAGACTCCGCCTCAAAACAAAAACAAAAACAAAAAAAGAGTAGAATAGATGGAAAGAAAAAGAAATAAGAAAAGAGAAGGCTGGGCGCGATGGCTCACGCCTGTAATCCCAGCACTTTGGGAGGCTGAGGCGGGCAGATCACCTGAGGTTGGGAGTTCAAGACCAGCCTGACCAACATGGAGAAATCCCATCTCTACTAAAAATACAAAATTAGCCGGCTGTGGTGGTACATGCCTGTAACCAAAGCTATTCAGGAGGCTGAGGCAGGAGAATCACTTGAACCCGGGAGACAGAGGTTGCAGTGAGCCAAGAGAGCACGATTGCACCATAGCCTGGGCAACAAGAGTGAAACTCCATTTGAAAAAAAAAAAAGAAAGAAAGAAATATGAAAAGAGAGATGTTGAAAAAAATATAAAATATCTTACCAGCAAGTCTATAGGTCACTTTAAGAGAGTAGGGGGTTCAAACCTGAGCTCAGAAATTCTTGAGAATGGGAAAACGAAGTATTGACACTCAGGGTGCTTACATTATGTGAAAGATGGCCCCAACTTGAACCTTTCTCCCAGTGGAAAGGAATGTCACAGCAAATGGACTTTTCTCTTTGATCCTTTGAAGTCAAGGAATAGAAGTCAAGCCGTACCAAGACAGAAGTAAAATATTGCAGAAGGCTGATTCAAATCTGTTTGGTGTTACGTATTATAAATCTGAGCATCTAGGATTTAAATATTTATGATGTACATAAAATGATGTTTATGTATACTTTAAATTAACTTCCCTATATGTGTAATGCTTCAGTATAAAAGATTACACCAGACCTAAAGTAAAACAAATACCATTTAAGAAATAACATCTTAAGGCGGAGATCAAAATACTTCAAAGTATTATTCATCACTTATTTACCCTATAAGGTTGTCAAAAACTTAGAGTTATAGAACTTGTATGTGATTTTGCAGACTTTTCCATACAAATCTAAATCCTGAAACTGACTTCCATTGTATTGTAACCTTCCTAACTCAGCTTTCAAGGAATCTTATGCTTTAAATCAGGGTTTCTCAACTCACTATTGATATTTTTGTGCTGGAATTATTCTTTGTTGTGGGTGTTATTCTGTGTATTATAGGATATTTAGCAGCATCCCTGGCCTCTACCAACTAGATGTCCAGTAGCAGTCCTCTCCTAGTTGTGACAACCAAAAAATGTCTCTAGCCATTACTAAATGTTCCCTGCAGGCAGCACAGTCACTTGTGACTGGGTATCCCTGGTTTAAATGGTCTCAAGATGTTATCAATGCTTCCCTCTTAATGGTAGGCAGGATAATGGCCTTTCAAAAATATTCACATCCAATGTCAAACTTAATCACATAGTAGCCTCATTCCTACACTAAAAGGCTGCTACAGGGCCAGCAGCCCCCATGAGTTAGCCATCAGTCCTTCCTGTATTTACCTCATTGTGCTGTTTTTCTTCATGGAGGTTTCAAGGTGTTAATAGGCAAGAAGGCAGAGATGCTTTGTTGCAGCCAGGAAAGGCCAGCTGTTGCCAAGATACATCACCTAGGGCATCACCATGATGTGGCCCTTGCAGACATTTGCAAGTTTCATTTCAGTTCAAAGGTCATAGCTCAAAGCACACAAATCTGATCATTAAATCAGCATGTGCGTACAGTAGTCTCCCCCTTATCTGTGGTTTCACTTTCCATGGTTTCAGTTACCCAAGGTCAACTACCGTCCAATATATTAAATAGAAAATTCCAGAAACAGACAACTCATATGTCTTAAATCACGCACCATTCTGAGTAGTGTGATGAAAGTCATGAAGGAGCCTTCTCCATTATTATCATATCAACTGTTGCAAGATGATAGTGTTTGTGTTCAAGTAACCCTATTTTACTTAATGACCCCAAACCATAAGAATAGTGATGCTGGAATAGTGTCATAATTGTTCTATTTTTTATTAATTATTGTTATTAATCTCTATGTCTAATTTATAAATTCAACTATATCATAGGTATGTATAGAGAAAAAAATATACCATATATAGGGTTCAGTACTGGTTCAGTCCAGTGTCAGGCATCCACTGAGGTCTTGGGGATCCTCAGAGGATAAGAGGGGGACTGCTGTGCATTATCTCACCATACTGAAAATATCTTTCAAGTAACAGAATGCCACCTCTCCTTGTATTAATAATTAAATAATCATCAAAAATTTTCTTGATACGTGCAGAATTAAAATAAAAGGAGTGGACAGTTCTGAGAGGTGTTTCATCCAGGTCTTCATGTTCCACAAGCCTGTCTGTCAAGGCTGCCATCGACAAATGTGCAGTGTACAACCTGCATGACTACACAGGTGGAGGTGGTCCCACTCTCTCTAGTAAACTGTATCGGTCACATCTTAACTTGGCTACTCTGGTCTCTGGATAATTTAGGACCACGCTTCTAACATATGCTTTTGCGGACCCCTCAAATCTCTGTTGTCGTTTTTTTTTTTCTTTTGGAGTCTTGCTTTGTCGTCCAGGCTGGAGTGCAGTGGTGCAATCTTGGCTTGCTGCAACCTTTGCCTCCCGGGTTCAAGCAATTCTCCTCCCTCTGGGATTACAGGCGCGTGCCACCATGCCCGGATTTTTGATTTTTTAGTAGAGATGGGGTTTCACCATGTTGGCCAGGCTGGTCTTGAACTCCTGACCTCAAGTGATCCACCCGCCTTGGCCTCCCAAAGTGCTGGAATTACAGGCATGTTGTCATGTAAGGCAATATATTCAGAGGCTCTGGAAATTGGATGATTTAATGATCAGATTTGTGTGCTTTGAGCTATGACCTTTGAACTGAAATGAAACTTGCAAATGTCTGCAAGGGCCACATCATGGTGATGCCCTAGGTGATGTATCTTGGCAACAGCTGGCCTTTCCTGGCTGCAACAAAGCATCTCTGCCTTCTTGCCTATTAACACCTTGAAACCTCCATGAAGAAAAACAGCACAATGAGGTAAATACAGGAAGGACTGATGGCTAACTCATGGGGGCTGCTGGCCCTGTAGCAGCCTTTTAGTGTAGGAATGAGGCTACTATGTGATTAAGTTTGAAAAAAATCCTTCGTGGAATAAGAAAGCAGCAGACATCTTAGTATGAAGACCACTGAAGCACACCTTTGTTAATTTAAATGTGGCATGTGACAATTTGTTTTGGGTGGCCTCCCTGGCACAATTCTCGTGAAAATGGTATAGGGATATTACCTTACATTTATCCAGTCAAAATTAGCATCTTTCAATCAAATCCTTTCCAAGAAAGGGAATCAATTATATGATAAATATACAAATGTATAACATGTGTTTTTTACTCTCCAGGGAAATTTTAAGGACGTAGTACATCATCATTTTTTAATGAATGGTCAAGAAATTGAAAACATACATTAGTTGAATTAAGCAGTTGAAGGGAAAGAAAATTAGCAATGCCTGGTAAGCTAAGTGGTACTCCAAAGATTTATTTTATAGCTACGGAAATTATCTACCTGTAAAGGGGGTGAATACAAACTAACTTAGGTTGGGGTGAGAACCCTGGTTTGACATTTAACATTTTAGAATAAGAGACATAGAAAGATTCCTCTGTAGTTGAAGGATCCTGCTTTGTCCTACTCATAAGCAAATCCCTGGGGTAGCAAGGTGCTTTCTGGTAAACCTTTGATATAATATGAAGCTCAATTAATCAAAATAGATTAATTGAAGTAAATTGAAAAATACAGAATTTTAAAAACCGTAAGAAGAATGTTGCACAAGCTTTTGAATCCTGTAAATTTTCATTCTTTAAGACCATTCAGAAAAGGAGATTTTGTCGGGGGCCGGTAGTGACTTGTTTTGATCCTATTTCTGAACTGACTGAAAACTAGAATACATTCTTTCTGTTCAAAACATCTTAGAAGGGCCACATACTAGTCAGCCCTTCTCCAGAGAACAGAACCAATGGTCTATATATATAAAGTCTCAAAATCCAAAGGCCCAAGAACCTGGAGTTCTGATGTCTGAGAACAGGAGAAGGTGGATGTCCCAGTTCCAGAAAAAAACAGAGAATTTCCTCTCCCACTGCCTTTTGTTTTATCTAGGCCTTCAGCAGATTGGATGATGCTCAGCCACAATGGCGGTTGAGTGTGGATCTTCTCTACTCCGTCCACTGATTCAGATGCCACTCTCTTCCATAAACACCTTCACGGATGCACCCAGAAATAATGCTTTAGAAATAATGCTTTATCAGCTATCTGGGTATCTCTTAACCTGGTCAAGCTGACACCTAAAATTAACCACCACAGGCTACAATGAAAAAGATAGTTCCAACTGTGAATGAGGATGTGGAGAAACTGAACCATCACTCATTAATGGTGGGAATGTAAATTTTAGTACACCTGGATCAACATGTTAGAAACATTTTGGAAAACAGTTCGACAGTTTTTACAAAATGTTGAATATATACTTTCCAGACAACCCAGCAATTCTAGTCCTAGGTACTACTTAAAGTAAATGAAAACACATATCATCACAAGGACTTCTTTGTGATTGTTCCTTACAGCATTATTTATAAAAGCCAAAATATGGAAACATTCCAAATGTGTATAAACAGGTGAATAAACAAAATGCCATATAGCTATGAACTATGATACCACACAGCAATAAAAAGGAGCAAACTACTGTTATGTGCAATGGTATAGATGAACATCAAAAACATGATGCTAAGTGAAATAAGCCGGACACAAACTGCATATTGTAAAATTCAATTTATATGAAATTTCTAGAAGAGGCAATTATAGGGGCAGAAGACAAATACTGATTGCCTGAGGCTGGAGATGAAGCAGGCATTGGCTGCAAATGGGCATAAGGGGACTTCTTGGGGTAATGGAAGTGTTCTAAAATTGGACTGTGACAGATTCTCAGCCTTTTGGCTAAAGATGAAGTGTAAATTGGATTGTGGTGATGGTTGCACAACTATATAAATTTACCGAAAATTAATCAGGTGAACTTTATGGTATACCAATTAATAACCCAAAGCTGTTAAAAAAAAAAAAAAGCTGCCGGGCGCGGTGGCTCACGCCTGTAATCCCAGCACTTTGGGAGGCCAAGGCGGGCGGATCACAAGGTCAGGAGATCGAGACCACGGTGAAACCCCGTCTTTACTAAAAATACAAAAAATTAGCCAGGCGCGGTGGCGGGTGCCTATAGTCCCAGCTACTCGGGAGGCTGAGGCAGGAGAATGGCGGGAACCTGGGAGGTGGAGCTTGCAGTGAGCCCAGATCGCGCCACTGCACTCCAGCCAGGGGGACAGAGCGAGACTCCGCCTCAAAAAAAAAAAAAAAAAAAAAAAAAAAAAGCAAACAAAAATTTACCTTCATTCTTTCCCCTATCTCGCCAATGTCCATTTTTACATAGTTATCTCATGTTTTGATCTTATGCTTGCTATTGTATGTTGAGTCCATTGAGCTCCATTTTTGCAGTTTAAATGATTATATGTAGTTTTCAATGTCTACTAAATCTTCCCTAAATAAACTCAAGCTTTTTAGTTTAAGTGAACCTCTATTATTTGATTATATTAGCATTATATTGATGAAAAGTCTCTGGAAATAGTAAATCAATTGGGAAGTTAAAAATTATTTCAGGATTAGGAGTTGAAAGCCCTGTTTTTACCCCCTGGGGTTTCATTTACAGAGGAAGTCAAAGACATATATGTCCAGGTGTACCAGCCATCTGGATCAAAGCCAGACCACTTGGTCTACCACAGAGCAGTTAGCAGTTCCTGCTTCTGGAAAAATGTGTTTGTTTTTCACACGGGTGCTGTGAGATGTTTCCCTTTCACCTTAACTGATAGAAAGCCAAGAACCAAGACAGGTGCGGTGGCTCATATCTATAATCCCAGCACTTTGGGAGGCTGAGGCAGGTGACACACGAGGTCAAGAGTTCACGACCAGCCTGGCCAAGATGGTGAAACCCTGTCTCTACTAAAAATACGAAAATTAGTTGGGCGTGGTGGCAGGCGCCTGTAATTCCAGCTACTCGGGAGGCTGAGGCACAAGAATTGCTTGAACCCGGGGGGCGGAGTTTTCAGTGAGCTGAAATCTTGCCACTGCATTCCAGCCTGGGTGACAGAGTGAGACTCTGTCTCAAAAAAAAAGAAAGTCAAGAGCCAAATTTGAATTTAACTTGAAATTATAGGACTTCTTTGTATAAACTTGCTTCATCAGCTTTATTCCTGTTCCTCTTTTCTTTCTCATACAATGTATATTAGTTTATTTTATGGATCCCTCTAAAGCCACTTTGAATTATTTTAGGAAGAATGTAGGTTAATAATTAGATGAATAGAATATAAATTCCAGCAACAGATATGTGCAGGAGAAGGGCTGTTAAATTATAAACTTTATTTCAAAGAGATGCAAGTGCTATGAGTAACTGAGGTACAATTTTTAGAAGCTTACTGCTTCTTTTTCCACTAAGCCAACTTTTAGCATGGGAGATCTGGGATGTAAGTTTTGGCCCCATCCTGTGTTATTGGTATGTGATCCTAATTAAGTCAGTTCAGCTTTCTGCATTTCATTTTCGTTATCTACAAAATTGGAATTAAAAGTGTCTCCTTTTACAGGGAAACAGCAAAGACTAACGACAGCCTATTTCATGTTACACGTCCTTCAGGGAGATACACCATAGGTATAATGCACAGATATGATTCATACAACATCTTAGTTCATGAAAATTACAAATACACTATTTAAAATTTTTTTATTGAGAATCAAATAAAAATCAAATCAAAAGCCAGTATATTTTTGAAAAGGAAGTTGTAGCCAGAGAGAGTGAGAAAGAAAGAGAGAATGCGGTACATTTTACATATTCTCAAATAAAAATGTGTCATCCTTTATTAACATTTTCTTTGATTGCTGTGCTCTGTCTTAGCATGGGGGTGACAGTTCAGGCTTTGAATCAATTAGAATGAGCACGATCAGAAATGAACACTTGAATCTGTGTTTCCTGTAAAGAAAAACGTACCAACAGGGACACCTTAGTTTGCAAACCTAGCTAATCTGCACTCACCCTTGCCATTACCCCTTTTCTCACCTCTGATTAATCCCTAAAAGTAAATAAGTCAGAGGCCTGCATCAGGAGAATGACTAGATCCTTGGTATTCAATGCGTGGTCCGTGGACCAACAACAGCAGCAGCTGCTGAGAATGTGCAAAAATGCAGAGTCCCAGGCCCCGCCTCAGACCTACTGAATGTGCAGCTGCACTTTCAGTAGCCTCTTCAGGTGATCTGTTTGCACAATAAAGTTGAGAAGCACTGAAGAATCGTGATTTTCATATATGGCTGCTTATTACAATGATTTGGGAAGCTTTTGAAACGTACCCATACTACTAAACTTTCTATTCTTCCTGGGCACACAAAATTTCCATTTCTTCAGTGGAGTAGTTTCTGTTATGTGTTAGGAGGAAAAGCAATTTAAGTAAATGAATAGATGTTAAGGGATATAGGAATTGCCTGGATATTTGCATTTTTTAAAAGAAGGTACATATTGACCAACTGATTGCTTTAACAGGTTCAATTTCAGACTGTGTGCTCAGTGAAGACTTTAAGTTAGAGAGGAGAGACATCGAGCCTGATTTTCTGCTAATCATAGACAAGCTGAACCTGGAATGCCTTCCTAAATTTCCCCAGTGTGATGCAGGCATGATATTTCTGTAGAGACAGTAGAACAACTTTTTCCTCTTCCATTCATTTATTCATTTATCTATTCATTAGTTAATTAATTGTATTTTTTAAATTTTATTTTTCATTGTTTTTTAGAGGCAAGGTCTCCTTGTGTTGCCCAGGCTGACCTCAAGCTCCTGGGCTCGAGCAATCCACACGCCTCAGCCTCCCCAAGCAGCTGGGACTACAGGCACATGCCACCATACCTGGCATCCATTTTTTTTCCCCACAAAAGCATTAATCAAGCACTTTCTAAATATTCAACACTAGACATTGGAAATATGAACTAAAATACCCCCTGCCCTCAGGAAAATGATAATCTGGTCAGTGTGACAGACATAAACAAAATTACCATATTGTTTGATAAGTGCTATGATGGTGATAAGAAGATTTGTGTGCTACAGATGCTCTGAGAGAGGAGCACTTAACCAGAGTGGGTCTGGGAGTGGGCAGCTAAAGTGATAGCAATGAGGCCAGGAAAGCAGTCCCACATCACCCACTAAGTTCTGAAGAGCTAGATTGCCCAACCAATGGGAGCAGGGGAGAGCATGTGCATAGGCTGTATGCAAGATGGAGGCAAGAGCTCAGGGAGTTTAGGACCTACTAGTGGTTCATGATGGCTGGGATGTAGAAGCTAGCAAGACATGATACTAGAGAAGTAACCAGGGCCCAGGTCACAAAGGGTCTTATATGCCATGATAAATGGGTTACATTATCTCCTGACGTTTATAGAAAATGAATAAAATTAAAATGCCACAGAGGGCATCTACGGGATTTTAAATAGGGGTGTGGCATTGTCAAGCAAGATTGGCTGCTATCTATCTCACGCCGGGTAAAGTGGAGGCAAAGATTTACCCAAACAAGGGAATAACATTTCAGTGGCCCTGGTGTGTGAGAGAGCTTGGCAAGACTGAGAAACTGAAAGAATATCTGTAAGGCTGTCATAGAGGGTGTGTATGAAGATATGAGAGTGAAGGCAAGAAGAAGTGTTCACTGTTGGCAAAAGAAATAAGCAGGAGTTGAGTTTTGTAGTCTGTGTTAAAGTGAATGCACTTCCTTCTAGTAGCCCTGGGAAGTCACAGAAGGAAGGGTTTTAAATGATGCATGGGCCGGGCGCGGTGGCTCACGCCTGTAATCCCAGCGCTTTGGGAGGCCGAGGCGGGCGGATCACAAGGTCAGGAGATCGAGACCACGGTGAAACCCCGTCTCTACTAAAAATACAAAAAATTAGCCGGGCGCGGTTGTGGGCGCCTGTAGTCCCAGCTACTCGGGAGGCTGAGGCAGGAGAATGGCGTGAACCCGGGAGGCGGAGCTTGAAGTGAGCCGAGATCGCGCCACTGCACTCCAGCCTGGGCGACAGAGCGAGACTCCGTCTCAAAAAAAATAAAAAATAAAAAAAAAAAATGATGCATGACTTTGTCAGAATTATTGAGAAAGATCACTGACTAAAAATAAAGAATGGCTCTGGGCAGGAAATTGGGCTACTGCACTTATTTGGATGAGTATTATGGTTGCCTGGATTTGAATGGCAACAGTTTTTGTTGTTGTCGCTTGCTGTTGTTTGTTTGTTTCGAGACAGGGTCTCACTTTGTCAGCCAGGCTGGAGTTCAGTGGCTCAATCACAGCTCACTGCAGCCTCAGCTTCCCCAGACTCAGGTGATCCTCCCACCTCAGCCTCCTGAGTAGCTAGGATTATAGGCACGCACCACCATACCCCGTAAGTATTGTAATTTTCTGTAGACATGGGGTTTCACCATGTTGCCCAGGCTGAGAAATGGATAGATTTGAGAAGTATTTACTGGGAAGTAGAATTCATAAGGCACAGTGTTTCTGTAAGTAGGTGAGGTTGTGAAGGGGAAGTGAGGAAAAGGTAACTCAAGTTTCTGGCTTGGTAAATCGGGTGATAAGTCAGCCATTCACCAAGCTAGGGAACACTGAAGCAGAGCTTATTGGGTAATAGACTGGGACCAATGCAGTGAAGAGTTCACTTTGAGATAGTTTAAACTTGAGATACTGTACATATTCGATGTGGTAGAGTTCAGGGAAAATAGTGTTGGAAATAAAGATTCAGGGGTTATCAGCATGTGGATGATACAGTTGAGATTTCCTAGGGAGGAAATGGAGAAGAGAACCCATAATTGCATCACATAAAGCAACATTTAAAAATGAGAAGAGGAAGAAACTCCAAAAGAAACTGAGAAGAAGTAATCAGAGAGGTAGAAGGAAAATCAGCAAAGTGTAAAATCACCAAAGCAAATGGAAGAGCAGATGTCAAAAATCAGAGAGTGATCATTGGAATTAAGCACAGCTGAGAGGTTGAGTAGGCTAAATGTTGAAACATAGAGGAAGACATTGAAGATTCAGGTGACGATCAGGTGGAAAATAGATGGATTTTGTCCATGGGGAAGTAAAAGAGGATGTATATCCAGAGAAAAGAATATAGGATAATTCTGAGATAAAGGATGGCCTCCTCCTTCCCCTTTTGTTTAATACTAGGGAGAAAGAAACCAAGATGGCTGAAATGCAAATATGTTTGGAGGCTGGGAGGGACAGGAAGTTGAATGGGTCATGATCCAGTTGCCTCTGTGAAGTAACAAGCAAAAATCTCCCCCTGGGAGTGAGCTGATAGAGAAAGTAAGGAGAGTATGAAGACTGGAAAGGCTCCATGTGAGGAGTGGGCCATGCACACAGAATTGAGGACTCTGTTGAAGTGGAAGGCTATAACATGAAATGGCATTAAACCAGGCAGTTGTGGGGTTTCTCCAGCATCACCGATAATAGCTTCAACAGATATTGTCAGCACTGTTTTAGATGCTGAGGATACCTAGCACCTAAACACAGAGTGAACAACACAATGTCCCTGCTCACAGGAGCTTACAGTAGTAAAGGAGACAGTAAATAAACACACACAGGCATATAAAAACATTATTAGACTAGAATTGGAAGGGAAAAGGAAGGCAGCTGGATCAATTCAGGGTAGGCTCATTTGCAGAGGACAAGGGAATGAAATACTTTGGTGAGATGATGTTTTCAGGGATTGCACCACAGGATGTACTGGATAGAAGATATAAAACAAAGGTAAAGTAAAAACAGAGAGCTGGCCGGGTGTGGTGGCTCACGCCTGTAATCCCAGCACTTTGGGAAGCCAAGGCGGGTGGATCACCAGGTCAGGAGATCAAGACTATCCTGGCTAACATGGTGAAACCCTGTCTCCTAAAAATACAAAAAAATTAGCTGGGTGTGGTGGCACCCGCTTGTAGTCCCAGCTACTCGGGAGGCTGAGGCAGGAGAATCGCTCGAACCCAGGAGGCGGAGGTTGCAATGAGCCAAGATCGCGCCACTGCACTCCAACCTGGGTGGCAGAGTGAGACTCCACCTCAAAAAAAAAAAAAAAGCACAAAGGAACAAGAAAAAATGGATGGGGTGAGAGTTCTCAGTGAAGTCGAAGAGCAGGTGTAGAGGGAATAAAGAAATGAAAAAAAAAAACAAACAAAAAGCACTTCTAAGAATCAGATGATTCTTATTGGAGATGGGGGTTACTCCTGATGAATGTTTCAGAGGTACAATTGTTCTGGCATCTCACATGGCAAGAATGGGAGGAAGAGAGTGGGTGGGGAGGTGCCACACACTTATAAGCAACCAGATCTCATGAAAACTCATTCACTATTGCAAAGACAGCACCAAGTCATTAGGGATCTGCCCCCATAATAAATACCTCCCACAGGCTCCACCTCCAACACTGAGGATTATTTCAGCATGAGATTTGGGTGAGGACAAATATCCAAGCTACATCAAAAAGTTTCATAGCACCCATTGCTACTAACTTCTTGACTGACTGATTGATTGATTGATTGATTGATTGGAGATGGGGTCTTGCTACGTTGCCCAGGCTAATCTCCAACTCCTGGGCTCCAGTGATCCTGCTGCCTCAGCCTCCTGAGTAGTTGGACTACAGGTGTGTGCCACAGCACTCAGTTCTACTATTTTATAGATGAGAGAATTAAGTTGTCGTCATGAAAATGTGTGGACCAATGTGAAGTGAAAGTGAAAGTTAGGAGAGTTCAGATGGTCAAGAAATTCTTAAGCTAGAGTGTAGCAGAGGTTGTCCACAGGGTCTCTGATGTTACATATCAAGATGGTAGAACTTACGTGGAAGGACAGACTGCACAAGGTGCCACAGTCTTAAACAAGCAGAGATGAATGCCTCTGGAGTCAGTAGAAGACAGAGATAAAGTACGTGAGGCTGGGGTGATCTGCTGGAAGAAGCCTAAATAAGCAGAGTGGAGAGTAAGGATTTGGCTATCGCACAAAGTTACAGAAAACTAGTTTTGCTTTTCCATGTTGGGACAAGGTGGAGGGATATGCCACCTGATGAGATTAGTTCATATGGGTTAGTATTTTCAGTACACGTGTTGTCATATGTAACTATCACTCAAAAGGGTGAGCAGCAACTAAGAAGAAGAGGTGCTGGAGGGCCACCTGTCTGGCATATAGTGTGGGATTCCATTTGACAGAATTACAAATGAATTCATTTTTACTCGTTTTTATCTTTTCACTATCCTAGATAAAAACTCAAAATGAATCCATGAGTTCTTATCTTAAAACAATATGTTTTGTTTAAACATTTCTCAGCGGTGTAATCTTCTTTTAATCTTCCATTTCTTCAATCCAGAGGAGTTCAACTACAGTGCCTTCACTGTGAAGCTAATGAAAAGGGAGTTGGTCCACTGCATAGACTAGACTAGATGATGGTGAAGTTAAACTGAAGTCACTGAGCAGGTACCCAATAGCCAGCAGTGGATTTGTTTCTCTGCGTTGATGCTTAAGTAAAAACGAGCAAGCCAAGTATAAAATGGTGGATGTGGCCCAGGCCATATCGTCTAAGGAAGTTTGTTTTGTTAATCAAGGCTTCCCTGAACTTCAAAGAAATTCTTATTTAAGTAACTCCAAATCATTAAAGACTTCTAATAAGATATATTTGAGGATCCGGTAGTTACTTAAAAATACTCCCAGAAAAGAAAGCTTTTGTTACATTCTTTGGCTTAATTTACTGGAGTAATGAAATTAGCTGAATGAAATTAGGATGTTTCTGATACTTCTGCCAGTTTGACACTAAATGAATTATTTTCAAAACACATGTATGTAGGAATTAATGATATTACTAACTTAGAAGCCAAGAAGCAAAATAGTAATAACTGTGTTTGTGACAGAGAAATAATTTTAATAATGTTTGAATGAATCAAATATACAAATAGTACTGTGATACAATATACACACAATCATTAACTCAACTATGCATTACTCAAAGCACTGTAGATAATAGTCGAGCAAGGATCTGACAATATGTTGAGAAGAAATGATGCAAAGGAAATCTTGAAAGTTGCCTTAAAGAAACTCATATCATGCAAATATGGATCTTCTAATAGCTACTATAAAATAGTAGAACTGAGTGCTGTGGCACACACCTGTAGTCCAACTACTCAGGAGGCTGAGGCAGCAGGATCACTGGAGCCCAGGAGTTGGAGATTAGCCTGGGCAACGTAGCAAGACCCCATCTCCAATCAATCAATCAATCAATCAATCAGTCAGTCAAGAAGTTAGTAGCAATGGGTGCTATGAAACTTTTTGATGTAGCTTGGATATCTGTCCTCACCCAAATCTCATGCTGAAATAATCCTCAGTGTTGGAGGTGGAGCCTGTGGGAGGTATTTATTATGGGGGCAGATCCCTAATGACTTGGTGCTGTCTTTGCAATAGTGAATGAGTTTTCATGAGATCTGGTTGCTTATAAGTGTGTGGCACCTCCCCACCCACTCTCTTCCTCCCATTCTTGCCATGTGAGATGCCTGCTCCTCCTTCACCTTCTCTCATAGGTAAAAGCTCCCCTGAGGCTTCCCAGAAAGGAGATGCTGGTGTTATGCTTCCTGTACAGCCTGTAGAGCCATGAGCCAATTAAACCTCTTTCCTTTATAAATTACTCAGTCTCCATCATTTCTTTATAGCATTGCAAGAACAGCCTAATACACTTTGCATGGTGCATATCAACCATGGTAATAAAGTGAAAACAAAGAAGTGGGAAGCTTTGAAAAGTTGACAAATTGGTTGAGCTCCATATGGAACTCCAGCTGTAGGATCAGTCCCATTCCAGGCCCACTTGCTCTCTGGGGCCAAGGTCAGTAGCTCAAACATTCCACGTCCAGTCAGCCCTACTCCTGGTGATCTGCCTCTGACCCCAGCTCTAGTAAATGGGTTTCTGCCTTTTCCCTTGGGGATCTCACTCCTGGCTCATTCCCCACTTCTGGAAAATTAGTTTCTTTTTTTCTTTTCTGTCTTCTGGGACTGAAATCTAGCTTAGCTCTTAACCTCATGACCTTTTGCCAGACCGTGGAGACCTGAAGTTTCCTTGGATCAACACACACCCTCTGCTGGTTATAGCTCCCTCCTCACAGCTGCCTTGGGTGCCCTCCCTGTGTGGCTTCTTTCTGTTGCTTGTAGCTAGGAACTTCTGTTGATGATCCTTTATAGTCTGACGAAACCAGGATTCAGTCTCACTGGGCTGGTCAAACCACTTCTACCGGAGCCCAGTTTATGTGAATGATGAATGTTTTACATGGAAAAAAAGTTTCTTCATTTACTGAGGAAGGAACAGCTTCACTGATTTTGTATGCCAACACAGACAGCCAAGGATCCTGCTTGTCCTTCACCTATCAGCCATCACACCTATTAATTTTCAAAACCTAGGAGGGGGGGAATTGGTCTTTTGTTTATTTAGTAAAAGAAAATCTAATTATATGTTAAAAGTTGAAAAAACTTTAGGTCCTGCCTATTTGACTTTAAAGTAAGCAATAAAAGTCGTTTTTTATTCGGGGATAGTAGCAGGAAAAAGAAGCTAGTATCAGAATGTTTTAAGATTCTGATACAGTGCATGTGCGGGTTTTACTTTACAAATAGCAGATGGAGATGATTTACTATAAGAAGATGTCATTAATTGAGAATGAAGTATCCTTTTGGAGTGTCCATTATGGACTAGTCATTGTGCTAGGGGTAGGAATTAGAATCCTTTCCGTGGGTGGGGGTATGTTTAAAATTATTGCTTTTGTACTCTATGGATTACCTTGAAATATACTTTGAGTCATTTCTCAAAAATTGTGCATACCATACTGATCTGATAACTCATTGCACTGTTGCTCTGAGGCTCCATCCCCTCACCTAACCAATGGTCATCCATTTTGCAGTCCACAAGAGCCCCGTCTGAATTCATGGAAAGAACTTGCTCGCACTTGGGCTTGATAAAGCATAAGTCAATTTGGCAGCGCATGTGTTAACAAGATGATTTAGAACTTTGCAACCAGCCAGAACCATAAAGACAGCTTGGAATAAAACTAAAGTTGTTCCCATGAGATGCCCATGATGAGGGCTTCTAAGGCAAGGCTGCTGTTTTCTGCAGCCTCAGCAAGAACGAGGTCTCTTTCCCATGATCATTTCCCTCCCCTTCACTGGGCAGGGTGACAAAGACCAGGCCTCTGCTCCCACCAGTCAACAACAGGCAGGGCCCCCGGCATGCCAAAACTTGAGACCTACCTCTTCCTCCTTTATCCGTTCTTCAGAGGGTAGCCTACCTGTCCACACCTGCAGAGAGTCACTCTGCATGCCAGTCCTCTTTCGGTTGCCTCTTTTGTCAAAAGCGTCACCTACTTTCTCTGCCTAGGACGCAGCTCAGAACCTGACTCAAATATTTGTTGAATGGCCAGATGAATGATTGAATTGCTCCTCTCTCCTCTGCCTTCGACTGGTAACTCCTCCTTCACTCCCAGAGCACCCTATACACTTTACCTATAACTCATAACCCACTTCTTATCAGTTGTTCAGTCTGGTTTTTGTCCACTAAAATGTAAGTTTTGACTGTTTCTATTTTATTCATTATTCTATTTCTAGCACCCAGCAGTGTGTAAGTTATCAATAAATATTGATTGAATAAATATACTCTCAGGTTCCTTATCTTGAAGTCACAAAAGTATTGATGCCTATACAAGGTGACTTGTAAGCACACCTGATACACAAATATAGCTGCAGCAAGGAAACATTTTCAGTCTAGTTAGGTCCTGCTTATGTAAGTCAGATTTCTCAGTTCAATATTTCTGTATCAAGCCTCCTAGGTTTAGCCTCTTTCTGTCTGATCCATCTTCTTTGCTAGCAATAAAGTCAATTACTCTCTTCTCAGTTGTCTAATTCACCTTGCTAATTCTACCCTCCTAAGCTAGAACTAGGTTAATGAGGAAACAGTTTCTGGATGTGTTTCTCTTTCCTACTATTTTTCTGTTTAAGGGAGAATCTCAACGAATTTTCCACTTGGGTAAGCATTTCCAGCTCTCTAGGAGCAAAGTCTCCATCAGTCTGGTTTTTCTTTTCCAACTCTGGTTTGTTCTGAATTCCTCCCTTCTCAATAATTCATTTCTTCTTTCTTTTAACACTCTATGTTCTTCTCTTGAACACCATTGTTTAGGTAAGTGTTGCTGTTCTTCAAAAACCACCATCCTCTAAAACTCCTCTGTCCCTGCTCACTTCATTCATAACACATGAATTCGAATTCCTAGCCAGCTCACGCATACATGCATAAACTCATTTATGGAAGGACATGACAAGTGACTCCTTACCTCTAGGTTAGGAGGAGCTTTACTTATCAACTGACTGAAGTAGGAGCTTTACTTGTCAATGAACACTGAGTAAGTTTGAGAATTGAAAATAAGACCTGAGCATCACAAAACAACCTTTCATATCTAGATATAGTGACCATGTAGGAGTTCACACACATTATAAAAGTCTTGTTTAAGATGAAACCCTGCAAGCTCTGTGAGGGCAGGGATTATGTCTGTTTATCACACCATGGTATGTTCAGTTCCTAATAGTGTCAGGTATATAGAGGCCGTCAATATTTGTTGAAATTAAATGAAAAGTTTCAGTCTTTTCATGCTTCACAAGAAGAAAACCTTTTGGAGAAAGCAAATGATTTAACATAATCTTCTGGATCTTCTATGATAGAAAATAGCTATTTACTCAGTAAAAAATATAAACACGTGAAGCCGAACACTGCCTTGTGCCAATCAAATGTTTGGTTTATTAATAGTTACTCAATTTATTAGTGCTCTCTAGACAAGAGCCTTTTTAGAATTTGATATCATTTTAGGCAGCATTCAAGAAGCACCATCGACTCAGCTTGTCCTCTGGCTGTTGTCTTTTTATACCACTCCCTAACCAAAATTGATGCAAAGGCAGGATGCTTTGAGTTACTCTCAGTAATTACATATTATTGAAGTTGGCTGGTTATTCTTGACCAACAGTATGATCCAAAATAACACAATGTTTAAACAGGAGGAACATGGGTGTGGAACCCCAGTGCTGCCTCTTCAGAGATGTCTTCCAGGGTGCAGGGAACTTGGGATCTGCCTGAAGAGTGTTACTAAGGGAACAATGGAGCCTTTTCATGACCTTCTATAGCTTTAGTTTAAAAAAGGAACATTGTCGTCATTTGCTAACATTATAATCAACAGCAGATCTCTGATAACTCATTTTAAGTGATATATTGTATTTAAATTACAGTATAATCCCTAATAGCTTCTTGCCAACAGAGTCTTTCAGGATTCAAAATGCAAATTGCACCTGAAAAAGAAAAATTATTTTTAGACTTATGGCACTTTAACTTAACTGTAACACAGAGTACTTTTTATTATTATTATTAATAGAATGTGTTTCGGTTGCAAATTCTGGAGTAATCCCTACAGGAAAATAATTGCCAGTCCTCCCTTGGCTCTGAGCCATTCATTGAGATGGGCTATGAGATAAGACTGAAGAATTTCACTAATTTCGGGAGTGCCAACTGAAGATTATTATTGTGAATCCATTAGACATGAGATTTCTGCGATTATCTCAATGAGTTCTAAAATCCAGGGCCAAATGAGGTGAAAAAAATTTATACGATTATATACATGTTATAGAGCAATTACAATTTTAATTGGGTGTCAAGAAAAACAGTGGCTGCTCTATAACTTAATTTGGGTTCTCTCTGCCTCTCTGTAGAGTTTCTGAAAATTTTTAAATGTTATTTGGAGTTAAAGCAGAATGATACTGTGGAAAAAGCATCAGCTTAAAATTAGACCTAGGCTCAGCTTTAGATGAATTCCTTAAATTTGTATTGGTGACCTTGAGTTTGTAACCACCTCATAGCTAGATTTTCTTAAAATAGGAGTAATATGTCCTACTTTATAAAGCAGTTCTAAGGAAGAAAAATGATTAAAACCCAAGGCAGTTTCACATAGTATAAGATCCCAGACGCTGGCCACCAGGCTACTTGAGTTCAAACCACAGCATTATCCTTTGCCAACTATGTGAACTTGGACACAAATTACTTACCCTCAATTTCTATACTTGGAAAATGCGGACACAAATATAGTTACCATACAGGGTTGAAAGAAAACAAACATTAAAGAATGCATTTAAAAAACAACCAGCATGAAGCTGGTACTTGGTGTTTGACGTATGTCAAGTGTTGGCCTCTATTGTTATTATTATTATTACATTTAAGAATCTTTGGCTAAACCTAAATGAAAATCCAATAATTTACATTGTATATTTAAATCTGATAGTGAATTTATCTGATAGCAAGTGGATTCCAGGTTGATTATTCATATGTTTGTGCCTATGTGTGTGTATGCATATTTGTTGTATGTGTAAGACGTATGCATTTAAGATAAATTAGTCACATGTATATATGAAATATAGTTATAAACTAATTACTCCTGAAACTAGAGCAGCAAAAATAGGTCTTGTTACTTGAGAGTACAGCTGTGCAGAGTAAATTTACTACGCTTGGAAACTTCTTTCATATCTGCTTATGTAAGTCTGCGGCTAGTTTCTGAACAGTTGTATAGTGATGGTTTCTTGGTACTCACCAATTAGACAAGCATAAGTCATGACCTTGGCTTTCTTGGAACGTAACCAGTGGTTGACAGGGAGTGTTTGAGTTAAATGATAAACTAGCAGTCCAGATTACACTGAGCATCTGGTATCCCCCACTTTCCATCTTTCTTCAACCAAGGCATCACAAAAGCAATTTGGGGGCAGGGATTTTCATTTAAAAATGAAGAGTGGATTGTGGAAGCATCCTGGGTGTTTGTAATGAAAGCCATTTGGTTTTTATTAGTATTAGAGTCTATGTGCTTGCTAGTTTTCAGTCATTTTCTCTTCAAGAATGGTCCCCCAGATTCCAGTTTTCACATTGCTGCCTTTTGAATGGAATCCTTTGTGACCCGTTGTGATTACATTGCATTTTCCTTGTGTTCTTTTAAAAAGTTCTGACTTCCTCTGAATTTTGGTTGGGGGGATGGTGGGAGGAGGGTGGCAGCAAGGGAATGGGGTCAATTGTACTTTCAGAATGTTGTCAAAAGAGATTTTTAAATTGTCAAAAATTGTCTAGAAGTAATATCAAGCTTAGTGTCTGCTAATAAAGCAAGCATTTACAACAGAAAGTTCGGTCAAAAATGGGTGTCGTAAGGTCTTTACAAAAGAGCATTTGCTCCTGAGTGCCCCAACATTTCTCTGACCTCTGTTGGACACTTCTAGAACAGTTATAAATCGGGCTAATTATAATGATGTTAGGATACTGGTGTTGTGTGTTTGGGGTTAGGAAGCTGAGAGCTTAAGCAATTTGAAGAGAACAAGCTGAAAACAGTTTTGTTCATATATCATTCCCTAAACCTTAATTCAGTGCAGATTAAGAATAATCAATGGGCCGGGCACGGTGGCTCATGCCTGTAATCCCAGCACTTTGGGAGGCCGAGGCAGGCGGATCACGAGGTCAGGAATTTGAGACCAGCCTGGCCAACATGGTGAATCCCTGTCTCTACTAACATACAAAAATTAGCTGGGCGTGGCGGTGGGCGCCTGTAATCCCAGCTACTCGAAAGGCTGAGGCAGGAGAATTGATTGAGGCTGAGGCAGGAGAATTGCTTGAACCTTGGAGGTGGAGGTTGCAGTGAGCCGAGATTGCGCCATTGCACTCCAGCCTAGGCGACAGAGTGAGACTCTGTCTCAAAAAAAAAAAAAAGAATAGTCAATAGAGGAATTTTGTCACGGCACCAGGGGTATTTACGTGGTATGTATGTTGTAAATAGATGCCTAACCTATTTAAAATGTGGCTAATCTATAGTGACCAAGAGTTTTTAAAATAGAGTAGTAATTGAGAAAGAAATTATTTGTATCTTTTTCCCACTTAGTTTTCTTTCCTGTTTTGGACATTTTTCTAGATGCTTCAAAAAGACCCAAAGAAAAAAGGAATACAAGCACAGTCATTACTCATTATTTGTGGATTCTGTGTTTGCTAATTTGCCTACTGCCTAAAATGTATTTATTACCCCCAAATCACTACTTGTAGCTTTCTCACAGTCATTTACAGACATGCACAGACTGGTGAAAAATCTTTGAGTCTTTCTACACAAATGTACTCAGCTGAGGTTGAACAAGGGAACCATAGACAAGGATCCTTTTTGTAGTCCATTTAGTCAACATTTTTTGCATTTTTGTGCTTTTTGGTGATGATTTCACTGTTAAAATGGTCCACAACCGTAGTGTAGAAGTGCTATCTAGTGTTTTGAAACACAAGAAGGCTGTGACATACCTTACAGAGAAAATACATGCAATGGATAAACATTGTTCAGGCATCAGTTACAGTGCTGTTGGTGTGAGCTAAATGTTAGTGAATCAACGAAATATATTAAATAAGGTGTCTTTGAACAGAAACACACATAAAACAAGGCTATGTATTAATCATCTGTGTGACCAGAAGCTCACAGGAACCTAATCTTGTATTTTCTCCTAGGGTCAATGATTCAGTATTCACTAATTCAGTGTAGTAGTGACTTTATATAGAATAAAACTCATACAAATAACTAGAATAAACCACACTTGTTTTTTAATTCCTGTGAAAAAATTCATATGGGAAACCATCAACAAACTGCTACATAATGACGAACATTAAAAAAATTAAACCCGGCCAGGCATCCCACCTACTCGGGAGGCTGAGGCGGGAGAATGGCGTGAACCCAGGAGGCGGAGGTTGCACTGAGCATAGATCGCACCACTGCACTCCAGCCTGGGGGACAAAAGTGAGATTTCGTCTCAAAAAAAAA
The DNA here is from genome assembly GCF_024542745.1 of Macaca thibetana thibetana. Classification (NCBI taxonomy): domain Eukaryota; kingdom Metazoa; phylum Chordata; class Mammalia; order Primates; family Cercopithecidae; genus Macaca; species Macaca thibetana. Next base: position 57,759,312 of record NC_065579.1, read on the forward strand.
AAAAAAAAAAAAATTAAAGCCATATAAATGTACTACAGCATAAAACTTTATGCTATCTATTTTGTTCATTTGCTGCTTGTGACTATCATATTTATGTCAACTTTCCCCTGTTTTATTGACAATTTTCCCAGGAGCACTTGACAATGTAGAAATTTCTTTAAACCCTCCCCCTTCCCCACCAGAAAATAAGCCTCCAGGGAATGTACATATATAAACATTTAAATAGTTGTTGTGTGTAGTGCCCCAAATACTATTTTCAGTTAACAAACTATTGGTAATGTTGGAAAGCAAGGCATGCACATAAGAAAGGGGAGATCTTGTGGCTTGGAGGCCATTCAAAGGCAGACTTAAGATTGCCTCTTCTTAAGGGAGACATGTAGTGGGGTCCTGTGTAACGAATTTCACCATGTCTAATCATGTCTAGCAGACCAATGGAATGCTGTGCCTCAAGTTTCTTCTGAGAGGCCTATGAGCCTCCTGAGATATCAACAAAAATGTTCCTTGGCCATCAGAAGAGAGAAGTGATTTTGAATATAGTACAGTTTTGCTATTATAATCACTCCAAAACCAGGCCTGTTGGTGCTTGTGGTTCTTCAGAGAGGAGGCCATGGGGGCAAAATTCAAGAGACCTGTTTACCTGTAGGCACAAGAGCCCTGCTCAAGACTTGAGACAATGAAAGATGAGGAAGGGAGGTATTTTCCCTGCATCATCCAGCTTCAGCACCCAGCAGAAAGTGGATCATGGATGGGGACTGGGTAGGAGGCCGTGGAGGCTAAAGTCGGTGGAGCAGAGTGGAAGCCTTGGGGTCATGGGCTTATGCATGAGACACATGTGAGGTTCCTTGCAACACTTTGCCCGCCAATTATAAGAGACTGAAGTCACTGCAAAACATAGATTGCCATGATGTAAGCCAATTTGCATTTGCAGACTGAAAAGGTAAAAGGAAATATTCCTACTTCAAGTAAGTATGGGACTATACTTTTTTGATATTGGATCTGTTGGTCCTCATTTCCATGTTTCTCTATTGTCTAATGTGGTGGTTCCCCCTCACTGCACATTAGACCCACTCTAGAAAATCTTAAAAAAATGTCTGGACCCACTCCAAAGATTCTGATTAAATTGATCAGGAGTAGATCCTGGGCATCCATGTGTCTAAAAGGCTTCTCAGATCATTCACGTGTTTAGCCAGGGTTGACAAGTACTGCCCTAAAACATGTTGCTGAGATTTTTCACACCCCATTTTCCAGTGTGCTCCAAAGATAACTTAGGCAGGAGCCCTGCTACATGTCCACTTCAAAAAGATGCACCCCTGAATGGGCCTTTGAGTGCATCCACCTAGAGTGACCTCCATGCCACTTTCCTGTCTGGTTACTCCACTGTGAAAAATTCATCTGCGGACTCTCCAAGTCCTCATGCTGTACATTGTCCTGCCTTTCTCCCAGCACAAATTGTTGGTGATAAGTCCGACAGTGGGGAGGTTGTGGCTGCAGAGTGGCAGGAAAGAGAGGAAGTAAAGGAGAAGGCAGGACAAAGGAAGAGTAAAAGGGTACTTGGAGTGGAAAGGAGGGCCATGCAAGGCGCTGCTTCTCACATGCTCCCCACCAGCCATCTGCATCCAAAGCAGGGAGGGAAGAGTGTGGGCTCAGAGCCAGACACACTTAAGTGCAAGCCTTGGGGCCCCATAATTTACTAGCAGCTTGATCTTGGAAAAATTACTTAATCTTGTACAACTAAAAAGTGGTGGAGCTCTGGGATTCAAAACTGGTCTGTCTGGCTTAAAAGAGCCCAAACGTTCTTCCCAGTATATGCTACATCTCCCAATCCATACCCACACAATAGACTTTTCAGTGAGGAATACAGTAATTAATAACTTCCCAGATGGCAGTTGAACTTGTTTTTAAATTCCTATAGTCAAATAAGTTGGGGGAATGTTACAAGAAGATTAGTTAGAAAGAAAATGGTGTCATTTATTATCAGCTCAAAACATTCAGAATTGTCATTTATAAGAAATAAGCTCATTATTAATAGAAGATTACTTTTCTTGTCTTTGTGTGACCATTTTCTTAAATTAAAAATAAACTTTTTTCCCTTATTGCAAAAGCAATGCATGTTCATCTAATACAAATTGAAAAATAAAGATAAGCAAATAATACAAAATTAAACACACTCTTAATCCCTCTGCCCGGATCTAACTGCTGTAAATATGTTAGTATATATCCTTCTAGATTTTCTGTGCTTTTATACAGATTTTGAAAAATCATAGTATACGTTCTTTCACTTTAAACGTCTGGTCAACAACATTCCATGTCAATACCTTTGCCTTTACTACATTGTTTTTTTATATCTGCTTATTAAGGTGAATAATTTTGTCTGATTTTAAACCACATTTGTTTACTGAGATGTCAGAGACCCACAGATAAGGAAACATCTGAAGAGCCCAGGTGTGGCTATGTGGAGAGGCTGAGTAATTCAAAACAAAGTACAAAACATAAAAACAATTACAACCAGTTTGACAGTTGTACGTCTGTTTCCTACAGCCTCTACCCACCAGTCTACCGCTGACTTCAAAGAAAAGTCAGCACAGAGGAGGTCCAGAGGATAAGGTGCAAAACGAGAATCAAACCCACGATAAGAGATTAAAGGAAGGTTGATCAAAGACCCAGCATAAAAGTGCTAGCCCATGACTTGACTTGGCCCATGGCCCCAAAATATTCATCAGAACAGAGTGCTCTCTTTGAAGCGATTGGATGCATCCATGCTCAGACAAGCTCTCTGGTCCAAGGGAAATTTAAAGAGCGGCCCTGGAAGGAGTTAGCAGGGTTCCCTCTTCCTCCCTCTGCTCTGCACATCCCTCACAAACTGAACGTTATTTCTTTGGTTTGTTGTGCAGATGCCAGTAGTTCAACTCTACTCTTTGCCTCCTGGGAGATGTGAGAAGTACAGTTGCATTTACAGGATGGAGAATTTGCACTCATGATCAGAGACCTGAAACCTCCAGCCGTCTTTTTTATTCAGAGTGTTTAAGGACAGGTGGTATTTCCAAATAGGCAGTAGGACTTGTTCATGACTCTCCTTGTTCATTCTGCGTGTTCATTACTTGTTCACTACTTTTCTGAGTAGAGTTTATTGCTCTGTGGTGTCGTGACGGAAGCCATTCATTTCCCATGAAAGGGGAAGAAAACAGAAGTGCCCCCTCCTGGAATAACCTTCACGACATTCAGCTTAAATGTTTTTGAGTATCTTAAAAGAGAAGTTATGTATTGCTAAGTGTGTTCTTAGAATGTCTGTAGTTAGCACTTCTTTCAGGCTCTAGTTTTCTGGTTTTTCGCTTTGCATAATAATCTTCTATGTATTTAGAATCTTTAATTTTCACCTTTCCCATTACCATATTTTTACTTCCTTCAAAGTTCAAGGGAATTGCTTTTTCTCTCTACCTTTTTTAGATCAGTTTCCTAGCCTTTAACTGAGGTGTTAAAGTTGGAGTTCTTACTGGCAAGTCTTGGATTGAGCACAGTGTTAGGCTCTGTGAGAGAGAAAATGCATTTTCTGTTTTCACAGAGCCGCAGTCCAGGTGAGGAGATAATGAGTTTGCATGCAAAAAATGAATATGTTGTGAGCTGATACAGACTTTTCTCAGGCCAGTCTTTCATAAAGAAGGAGTACTTGGAATGGGCTTTGAAAATGCCAGAAATTCCAAAATGAAATAATATGAAAGAGTATTTATTAGTACATCTTGGGGCTGGGTAATATGGTCAAAGTTACAGAGGCAGAAAACCATAAGGTGTCTCAGAGAAACTGAATACACTCATTTAACTCTGATGGATGGTTCATCTGAGAAAGTAGCAAAGGAGAAGCTTCATTAGTTCTATTAGTGTTACAATGTGCTATGGAATCTGGATTTTATTATGATTGCAAAATGATGGTGTTGAAAATTTTGGAGTGGAAAATGACATTCTCAAGTATTTTGAGAACATGACTCTGCCTGTGGAGTACAGAATGGACGTGGGTAGGAAGAGGCCTGGAGCCACAACTTGGTCAAAAGTGCACAGAGTCTGAGAGAAAGACTTGAAACAGAATGGAAACAATGGGAAGGATGAAATGGACTCTGGAGGCAGTGAACTGAGAACTGATCTGACCTCTGTGACGAGGTGAGAGGAGGGGAGTGATGGGCTGTAAGAGAAGATGGTAAGAAGACTCATAGATGATTCAGTCACAAATAAACATAATTGCACCCCTACTACCTAGGTGCTAGGTGATACAAAGAGACTAATCACATCAACAAAATGGTTAGGTAGACAGAGTAGGTATTTACAGTGAAAAACTCAAAGTAGTCTCACCTAAACATTGAAGACAGAGTGAGGCAATGAGCTCTCAGGAGTTGGGAGAAATATTCCTTGAAGTTTTGAGTCACAGAAACATCAGGGAAGAGATGGAACATGAGCTGAACATTGAACGAAGGGTAGAATTTGGAAAGAATGACAAGGGCAATCAAAGCTGTGGGATGAGGAGGTTAAAGCAAAGGCACAGGACTAAGAAAACACAAGGATCGTTTTGACACATTGACGAGGTCCATCTGTTTGGAACAGAGTTTGCGTAAAACACCAAAAGAGGAAAAGGGGAAGAAGGTAGGGTGATCCATTTAATCTGGTAAAGGTTTAGAAACCAAGTGTAAGATTTTATTTTTACTTCTGAGACAGAGTCTTTCTGTCACCTAGGCTGGAGTGCAGTGACGCAATCTTGTTTCACTGCAACCTCCACCCGCTGAGTTCAAGCGATTCTCCTGCTTTAGCCTCCTGAGTAGCTGGGACTACAGGTGTCTGCCACCATGGGCAGACAATTTTTGTATTTTTAGTACAGTTTGGGTTTCACCATGTTGGCCAGGCTGGTATCGAACTCCCAAAGTGCTGGCATTACAGGCATGAGCCACTGTGCCTGGCCAAGAGTTTATAATTTAACCTGGGAAATGTCAAGCCACTGACATTTTTCAGCGAGGGTGTGGCCAGTGTAAAAGAGTCTTTTGGGAAGTTTGGTTTGTGAAAGATGTGTAGAATATATCAAGATGAAGAACTGGGTGACTTCTAGTCAAAAAGGAATGATGATGTAAACCAGTTACCAATCAGAATGAGAGGTATGGAAGAGGGGCAAAGGAATTACCAGTAAACCAAGGGGAAATGGAAATACAGTTTTACCCAAAGTTTCAAACCCAGGAGGCTATGATAGCAATGTGCCATATACTAAGGCATAAAAATCATGAGAGGACTGGCTTGGTAACAGTCCTGAGCGTTTTGTATTAAAGAGCTGGGTCCTGAGGTTCCAGCCAGACAAGCAAACATTCTGAAAAGGTGGTTCAAAGTGGGGGCTTGACGCTCAGCTGGAAACCATATTTACCATACCAAGTTTAAAAAATCCACACAATTCAGCAATTGTTCGAAGTTTTTAATTAATTAATTTATTCAGAAAGTGAAATATTCTCCAAAGCTCATCTGAGAGCTCTATTCTCTTGATACAGATGAATTCTCAGTTGCTCTTTTGTTTTCATTCCAAAACAGTTCAACTTGTATGAGACTGAAAGTGGGGAGGGCAGGAGCAGAATTTTCTCTGTTCCAGGTATAGACATTATGGGTATTGGGCCATATTCTCATCTTCATTGGTAATAATTCCTGTTTCATACATCTTTCTATCAATTGCAGCTCTTAGCAGAGTCAGCGTCTTGATTGTAAATACTCAGTGTTGGTTGATTTGCATTTTCATCATAGTCCTGAAAGATAAAAGTGGACCTAAGAAAAACTAATAAGCTTACAGCGAGTTTTATAATGACAGACTCTATATAAACAAATGCAAATTGGATGTCAAATCTGAATTACAAAATTTATTTGAGCAAGGTCCAGGAAGTAATAACAGTGGCTTCAGATCCTTTCTAAAATGATAAAAATTCATTAACAATCTTCCATGGCTTGGAGTCTCAGAGACATTCAAAAGTCACAGCACTTTGAAGAGCAGAGTTGGCAACTAAAGTTATCAGAGTGAAGAATGACATACTAACCTCAGGCGCAGGATGGCCAACTCAGAGTAGACCTCTATTCTTTGTTCTTCTGAGATAGGAACTAGCCAGAAAACTTAGTGATTCGGGGGTGGGGTGGGAAGGCTGTGGGACCCAGGGTGGAAGGACCCACACAGTTCAAAATAAAACGAACCAACTATAAGGAAGGACAAGAGAACTATGCACAGATAATATTCCTCATCCACCTGAATTGACTTATATAAAAAAGAAAACAGAGCATACGACAAATGGATGCAATCAAAAGGGAGCAATAAGCCTTTTTCTCCTTTTAAGCTTCTTAAGAAATGAACCCATCATTTTTATCTAGTGTTTTCTCTGCTCTTGCAGCTGCTCGACTGATCCAAAACATGGATGCCACCGCTGAGCCTTGTGCAGACTTTTTCAAATATGCCTGCGGAGGCTGGTTGAAACGCAATGTCATTCCTGAGACCAGCTCCCGTTACGGCAACTTTGACATTTTAAGAGATGAACTAGAAGTCGTTTTGAAAGGTTAGTAGAGAGTGTGTCTGTGCATCAAAGATTTCTCTCTTAATATGTTCATTTTTTAAATATACAATTGTTAGCCATTACAAGGAATGTCACAGAAGATTAAAAAGTTAATAATCCTTCCAGGATTTGTGTGCCACCACCGAGTCACTTTGGTAGGGGCAGACACCGAAATTAATATGCTGACATCTCTTAGCATTCCTGTTTTCATTTGTAGGTATGCAAATGATAAAGCTGTATCATCCCTAGAGATGGCAGGTTTGGTTTTTGTTTGTTTGTTTGTTTGTTTTTTGAGATGGAATTTTGCTCTTGTCACCCAGGCTGAAGTGCAATGATGCTATTTCGGCTGACTGCCACCTCTGCCTCCCAGGTTTAAGCGATTCTCCTGCCTCAACCTCCCAAGTAACTGAGATTATAGGCACCTGCCATTACACCCAACCAATTTTTGTATTTTTAGTAGAGACGGGGTTTCACCATTTTCGCCAAGCTGTTCTTGAACTCCTGAGCTCAGTTGATCCACGAGCCTTGGCCTCCCAAAGTGCTAGGATTACAGGCGTGAGCCACTATACCCAGCCAAGATGGTAGTTTTATGTCATTTTACAGAAGAAAAAAAATTAAATGATTGACGCAGAAACATACTTTTGTAGTCTCCCTACCCAAACCCTGTGTTAAAGTCACTGTAAGATGTTACCAAGATTTGCCTTCCCAGCATAGGTAGATTCTAACCTGGCTAAGACTGTCTCCCTGGGAAGTTAAGAAATCTAGACAAGTCCCTCCTATCCTCTGTTCTGTGTTCTCCCCTCTTCTAGAAGTTATTTTGTAGAAGAACAATTTTTGCTACTTTTTAACGTTGAAACAAGTAGGACAATTCAATTCATTCATTTGGAGCATGAACAGTACAGTCACACAAAGATAATTATTTTCCAGCCTTCAAAAGAACTATTCATACTAAATTCCAAATTCCTCTGTGTTATTGTTTTCTTTTTAATCTCAATTTCAAGAAAAGTAACTGTTACCTATGGCAGAGCAGTATGCATCACTGTTCATAAAAAAAAGATAATCTAGTCAAAAGAACTTTCATCTAAATTGGCTGATTAAACTGACTCCCAGTTATGTGCTAGGACTGATAATCTGGCAAGGGGTTTGGTTTTTCCTATAAGGTTTTGCAACTTGGGTGAGGAAATGAATGTACCTCCAGAAAAGCGAGGTTTTTTTTTTTTCTTTTTAACTGAACTCCCCTTGCCAATGTTAATTACTGCAAATGAACAGTTATGCTTGCATAGTGCAAATAAGCAATTATGTTGATGCATTTTATTAAATGTCCTTATTTCAGATGTCCTTCAAGAACCCAAAACTGAAGATATAGTAGCAGTGCAGAAAGCAAAAACATTGTACAGGTCTTGTATAAATGAATGTAAGTGCTCTTCATTTGATTTCGTTAGGAGTATGCATATATTGGTGCCAAACTATGCCTAGATTTCTAACTGAATTTATGTTTGTTGTTTTCAAAAGCTGCTATTGATAGCAGAGGTGGAGAACCTCTTCTGAAACTGTTACCAGATATATATGGGTGGCCAGTAGCAACAGAAAACTGGGAGCAAAAATATGGTAAGGCAATTTTCCTACTTAAAAAAAAATTTCCACGTAAAATCTATGTTACTATAATATCGTTAATGAACTAAAGCTTCTAAAGATATATTTTATCTTTTATTGCTTTAGGTGCTTCTTGGACAGCTGAAAAAGCTATTGCACAACTGAATTCTAAATATGGGAAAAAAGTCCTTATTAATTTGTTTGTTGGCACTGATGATAAGAATTCTGTGAATCATGTAATTCATGTAAGTTTGTGTGGCAAATAACTAAAGTTACCTTTAAATTGTAATAAAACTCCCACACACATTGTTGTTATTGATATTTAGAAATAATGCTATTTTCAATTGAATTGAATAAGCAAGAAGGTAGTATATTCATGCTCTGTCCCTAGTACCTGGAGTCTCAATTTTGAAAGTATTTTCTTAGTGCTGTGTTTTAGACATTCACCTCTTGCTTCTGCTATCTCTGTTTTAGATACCTCTCCCTTCACAAAACAAATGATAAGAAGGGCTCCAGGCCTCTCCTATTCAGAAAAAGTTCCTAATTTCTTTTTATGGTACTTGAAAGGAGCATGCTTTGGTTTATAGAAGTAATGCAGGTCTGGAAACCAAAAAATAATAATTGCTTTCAAAAAGAACATAGAAAAGGGATTTTAAACATAATTTTTTTTCCTCACTAAAGAATATCTGTACTTTTTTCTCAACTAAAGGTAAAAAAAAAATGCCTTTCTTTTAAAATGGATTTATTGTATTTTTAAAAATGTAAACAATTTGGTTTAGATATCACCTAAGACTAGATTAATGAATATGTTTGGAATGTACTGAAAAATTTAGAGTTTTTCTTTCCTCCTTTTTTTTTTCTTAGTTTCCTGTATAAGGAATTATACCAAAAATTGCAGGTTACCGAATCACCTAATCATATCTGTGTCACTATTGCATAAACCTTTATGGTCATTTGTATTAAAATCATGAAAGGAATTGAACCCAAATCTCCTGCAGGGCACTCTTTCTCTTCTGAAACTTCCTCCTTGCAGGATCACCTTGAGGGCCAGGGCGTGGGGAAGGATCAGGGCCCTTCAGGTGGAGATATCTTCTGGCTCTTTTCATACCAGTTCTTTGGGTTTTGTTTCTTTTGTATTGGCCTAGGCCCTCCACAGCTGCTAGGATTCTCTCTTTAACCCAGAAATGCTCTGTTTCACCTCCACACTCATGTTGCCATGCAGTGAGTAAGAAACAATCTCCCAAAGCTGCAAGTATGCCCAGGTAGCTCTCACTTGTGTATTATAGATGGACCAGACATATTAGCGCAGAACTGAGTTTCATCTTTCATACCCTTAACTGCTATCTGGGTCTACTGAGGTTCTTCTGAGCAGAGCAGCTTTGGGGAGAACCATGGAGAAGTCGCCTCCATTCCCTTAGGGTGGAGAATCTTAAAAAACATTTTCTGGCACAAGTTACATTAGCAAAAAGGCTCTGGAGTTACCTTAGAGGTTTACCACTTCTCCTCCCTTTCTCCCCATCCATCCAAATCAACTTGAAGACTATTAACCCACTCCCTCCAATGAAAGGGGATCCCAACTAAGGGTGGGAGCAGATGAAAATGTTCCCAGGGGAGCACATTAGAATCTCCGGAAGCTGGGAAATCTGTGAATACGTAATTTAGAAATTTCCACGTCCTGGAATCTAACATGTTTTTGTTCACTTGCACCTTCTGCTCTGCATTAAAAATCCCTCCCAGTAAATCTTTTGTTCACTTTCTTTTGTTTTCCTTAAATACCTGCAGCACAATCCTCCAGATTATCTAACTGCCCATTAGTATAACACTTACAAGTAGTGTGGAAACCATTTCCTAACTAGGTATTTACTCAGTGTCTGATGGTTACCCCTATAAACAGCAAAAGTAGGATCTGTCACATACATAGATAGGCATGCTTGTATTTTTCTAACTTTTCTATATTCGCTGAATGATTTATTTTCTTTCATGTATATTTTTTATAGATTGACCAACCTCGACTTGGCCTCCCTTCTAGAGATTACTATGAATGCACTGGAATCTATAAAGAGGTAAAAAGAAAAAGAAAATAACCAAAACCAAACTACAGAACCATCTGGTGTAAACCTATAAGTAACGAACAAGGCCAAAATCAAATTTAACCCTCTGATATTTTTCATTCATGACAGGGACTTAAAATCACACATAATAGTGAGCTGTCTGTGATAGAATGAATATTCTCAATAGAATGAATGAAGGTATTTTACAAAACTAGGAAACTTGAAATTCCTTATTTGTATCTTGGTTTTTAGTATTTAAAACATATGATCTATTTTGAAAATTAATTTAAAGTATTTTAATCCACCTGTAAACTGCATTATTTAAAAAATGAGCAGATTTATCATGGTCTAGGGTGGTGCTGGTGAGGACCAGAGGGTCAGTGAGAGATACACTATGTAGCATCCTTCTGGAACCATCTGATTTGACTTTCAGAGAACTATGCAGGTAGTGGCATTGGGCTCAGACAAACTTTTGCAGCTACCTTGTGACTCTAACATTGGCCAGGTAGCCAGTGGGCATCATATCCCATAGTGGACGTTCGGATGTTCTGGAGTGCTTTCTTATTGTCTCACAACCTTGTCTCCCTTGGGCTGATGTTCACGTACTCTTTTTTTTTTTTTTTTTTGAGATGGAGTCTTGCTCTGTCCTGTCACCCAGGCTAGAGTGCAGTGGCATGATCTTGGCTCACTGTAGCCTCCGCCTCCCTGGTTCAAGCAATTCTACCAGCCTCAGCCTCCCGATTACCTGGGATTACAGGCGACCGCCACCACACCCAGCTAATTTTTGTATTTTTAGTAGAGACGGGGTTTCACCATCTTGGCCAGTGTGGTCTCAAACTCCTGACCTTGTGATCCACCTGCCTTGGCCTCCCAAAGTGCTGGGATTACAGGTATGGGCCTGGCCCACGTGCTCTTCTCACAGAAGTAAGGAACAACAGGAGACAAAACTAGTAATCTTACACATTATTAGATATTGGGGAAAGGTGTTGGTTCTACAAAGGTTTTTCTTATAATTATTTTGTAGCTCAAAAGTAAATTATCTTTGATGATCCTAATGTCTCACAGTGTAGTGATGTGACTAAAATTACATTTTATTTTAAATTACTAGCTAAATATGTTTATGATTGGCATTTATTTTGCCTAATTATGAAGTTCAAATAATATGTAATGAATTCACTGTAATGTATCTTTTTGAATGACTGCACAACACTGAAATGAAGAAAAAGATCTGTTATCAAAGGCCACAATTAATAGCATAGATAAATACATGGGTGTGGGATATTTGGGTTCAGTACAATCTAGTTACTGTGTGGGGTACAGCTACTGGCTTTAAGAGCTATGCAGCTGCTTTCTGTTACAGATTTGAAAGTGATTGAGGAATTTTGGTTCACTCTTGTACATTTTTATCACCATCAACTGGGATGCTTTTCATATTTAGGATTGTGTTCTTATATCAAATTTTTCAAATCCTACAATACATACTCTTTTTTTACATTTTAATATTTCTGGTATTAAGGTATACGTGGCAGTCAATGTATATATTTAAGGCAGTAAAAGTTTTTTTTTTTTTTTTAAGATGTTGTATTCATGCATTTTATACTCAATGCTATCCCATAATCTCAGACAGGTCACAAACTGGCAGTCTTTGGCTCAAATATGATATAGAAGCATTTTTGTTTAACCTGTAGTGTTTTTTTTTTTTAATTTTGAATTACTTGCCAATATTTTACAAAATTGAAAGATTTCATTTGAGAATCCAGATTTCTTAGTAAATCAGTAGAATTTGAGCCCCTAGCTTGCATTCTTATATGGCAGCAATTGGCCAGAGTGGTGTTGTGGTTGCTCCTTTTAGAAAGGGCATTTGTTGGCTGGGCGCGGTGGCTCATGCCTGTAATCCCAGCACTTTGGGAGGCTGAGGTGGGCGGATCACCTGAGGTCGGGAGATCGAGACCAGCCTGACCAACATGGAGAAACCCCATCTCTACTAGAAATACAAAATTAGCCCGGCGTGATGACCCATGCCTGTAATCCCAGCTACTTGGGAACTTGGGAGGCTGAGGCAGGAGAGTCACTTGAACCTAGGAAGTAAAGGTTGCAGTGAGCCAAGATCACACCATTGGACTCCAGCCTGGGCAATAAGAGTGAAACTCCGTCTCAAAAAAAAAAAAAAAAAAAAAAGGGCATTTGTTCCAGGTTTGAACAGTCCTCATCAACATGATTCATTGATTTATATTGACTTCTCAGCTCCTGTAGGCACTTGATTTTGCATATTAGTCTGGCCTTGGCTAAACCACAGCAGTAAAAATACAAATACAGTAGCTCAAACAAGAGAGAAGTTTACTTCTATCTGTCATGCCAGTCCAGAAGTAGACAGGCCGTCTAGATGAGGCAGGAAGCTCTGCTCCATGGGAATGTCTGGGAGCCAGCTTTCTTTGATTTTGTTGCTCTAACATCAGCCTCCTCTGGTGTTTTTCTTAGTCTATTTGGTCAAAGTTGGTTCGCCAGTGCCCTGTTCACATGTCAAGCCACAGGAAAAAGAAAAGAGGGAAGTGGTAGACAAATAGTTAACTTTTATGTAAATGGTGCAAAACTTGCATACTTTCCATTGATTAAAACATTGTCATGTGGCCACAACTAAATATAAAGGAGGCAGGAAAATGTAGTCTTGAGCAGAATGGCCATGTCTGTGCCTTGTTAAAACCTGATTGGCAGAGAGGAAGGTCTTATCATTTAAAAGATGAGAAGCACATATACCAATGTCATTTAGCAGACTCTGCCACAGTTTACATCCACTGATCTAGGAAATACTGTATTTGTGATCAAATAACGCAGTGGTGATCAAATCTAGAATCAGTAATATGTTTATAGAGTTTATGGGTGAGAAATCTGAGGCTCAGAAGTTTGCCCTCAACACTCAGCAAAACAGTAGTATAGTGGCAAACTTTGCTCCTTCTGTCTTCTTCATTCTATTACATTATTACAATCTCTTAAGAGTTGGTAGTTCATACTAGTAGAGTTCTTTCAATGAGCAAATGATAGAGGAAACTCACCTGCACTGGCACTTACAGCCCGGAAGTTATTCTCAGCTTAAATCAGGTGCTCTTCAACAATCTGAATCAGACTAGCAAACACGCACCATGCTTGCTGCCTCGCTCCTCTTCCACAACTATGTACTTTTGGTGACATCCTTCTTTCCTGCTAACCTGAGATCTTAGAATTCTTCTCAAGGCAGTGCTCCAAGCTGTAAGCAATCTCCTTTCAGTGGAAGGGAGTTGCATATAAAATAAAAGCTACATGTCATCCCAGAAATGGGTAATTATCTGAATATTTCTGCACCCTCTCCCTCTTTTTACATCCATTCTTTTGGGCATGGAGGTGAGAGTGTGTGTTGTTACAGTAAGAATTCCAATGTTATCCTTATTTTTCCCATGATATTTTCTACTCTCTCCTAATCCCTACCCCCTGCAATCCCTCAGTTTCCCCTGCATCTCCAGCAAGTTATCAAATAAAAGTTAATTCTAATTTTTCCACTACTCTGCTATCTTTGAAAGATGTCAACCATCTTAAGTATTTCTGTCTTGTGTCTTATTGCTTCATGAACAAAAAATGGTGAGAAGTGTAGAATAACAAGTTTACCTTCAGTAGAGGAGTTATAAATCTGGAAGAAATGTTAATGTCAGTGTATCATTGGGCTTCAATGATTTTCTCCCTTATAGGCTTTTATATATGCTTTTCCCTTTGCCTAGAACTTGCCCCCCCCCCCCACACACACACACCCCACCTGCCCACACTCTTTCCTCTAATATAGTTTTCCTGGCAACTAGGTTTCTGTATACTTCTTATTTAATGTCTTTTTTTTTCTATAAAACTGTAAATTAAATGGAAACAATGCTGTTTCTCATTGTCCTTTGCTCTTTTTCTGATACCTACCTCAGTTTCTGGTCCTTAAATACTACAGAATCAGTGAATGAATGATTGAGGGGGAAGACGGCAGGGAAGAGAGGAAACAAAAGAAAGAAGAACCCAATCTTCTGGAAGCCCTTCTTATTTCCTTCCCTTGATTCTGGGAAACATGAGCTTTAGGGCATCAACAGCTAATAGCATACATTTCTTGAGCATTTTACAAACTCTGTGTTCTCTTGCCTTTTTTCAATCCCCAGTTATTTCTTTGCTAAACTCAGTTTGCTGAGGTGTATTTATGCAATCAATGGGTATCATGCACTTGCAATTTACATTATTTTATTGAAGATAACTAAGAGAAGTTTTGAGAATTGGCATAGGGTCACCAACTTTTTTTTGTCAAAGAAAGATGTTTTTAGACCACGGAAGTCTGGCTTCCTTGCACATCGCTTTAGCCTATAATTTTAAAACTTTAGTGTGGGGTCTATCTTCTGCAGATATGCCTCAGAGGCTGAGGATCAGGGAAGGTCACATTCCCTCGTCAGTCAAAAGTACTCTAATCATGGGTCTCCTTAATCAGATTATTAACTCAGCCTGTTTCCCCAGGTCTTCTTTGATCTTTCCTTCCAGGATAACCCAGGTCATCCAGAGGAATCATCTTCCATAATCTTAAAACCGAACTTCTTATCAACTTTGAAAATAGCCCCTATGATTACTAAGACAGATCATTTCACTTTACAGAAATCCCTTTTTTTTTTTTTTTTTTTTTTGCTTTGGATAACCGCATAATGGAATTTTTGTGTTGTAATATTTGATTATTATTACAATCTAGAAAGGAAAAGTGATATGGAACAGTTGCATCATCTCAGAAAGGGGCCCACATTCACCGTGTCTGCCATTCCTAACAAACTGTTCTCAAAATATTCTCGTCAAGGAGCTTCTTGTGACACATCTTTGTTAAAGAGGTAGAACCTGAGTTCTGAGGTATTCTGATTATCTGAAGAGATTACTTAATGACACACTGCTACCTCAAAGAACAGAGTAGTGAGATTCAAAACAATTCTATTCCTTACAGGGGTACAAATTTCTATGCTAGGAAAACAATACGAAAGAGACACATGGCCCATAAACATAACCATGACCAATCACAAAATTTTTAAATGGAACCAACCAGCCCCCTCATGTGAGAAAGTTCTTATATAGTGATTCACTGAGAGGAATGAGGACCTTATTTTTTTTAAGGAATCACCCACCTTCAGAAGAGTCTGAACTCGGTATTGGGGGCGAATTGGAATTGGTCTCAAATCTTCCCTTTCTCTACCTTCTTAGCGTATCAAGAGCAATTGTTACCTTACTTTGTTCTCCTTCATAAAGAAATCTGAAGGTTAGGAATCCAAAATATTTGAGCATAATTAGATAATAGATATGTTTATGCTCTGTACTAATGTTTGTCTGAGAAGGAGAAATAAGTGAGGTTAGTGGTTTCCAACCCTAAGGACTACTTTGTGTGTGCCACTTACAGGGCTCTGTGCAGAAATACCTCACACATACACACACTTCAAAAGCCACTATGATTTATTTTACTTGTGTGTTTATACATCAACAAAATATTTCTTTGAGTAGAGTATTTCAGGACTAAAAGAAAAGTGAGAAAACCACTGGGGCTAGAGTTTGAGAGCATAAGGAGGTAGGGAAGGAACTGGAGAGTAGAAGCTACAGGGTATACTGCTGCCAGGCATGGCTAGGGAGGAGAAGCCAGAGTTATAAAGAAGTTTAGAGCCTTCACAAAATCTGGGGTTCATAAAACTGGAGACATTTTAGGGACGAGGATAGAGGACTTGGAACATGGGCATGATGGACTGAAGCCAGAAAGTGATGACCCAGAGTCTGTGCGCCTAGATCAGAAAAGCCAGGAGAAGTCTCCAAATTGTACGTACCTGGGAAAGAGCACAGGCTGAGATTGGCCATCCTGTAGATGAGCAGGTGCAAGCTCAAACGGAGACTTAACAACACGAGATTTTCTTTGTCCACCGACCCAATGTACAAGCTGAGAGAAACTGTTCAGGACTTGAGCTAAGAATAGAAGTTCCGAGGAAATAGGAAGTGAGAGAAACTTAATATATTTACAATTTAACTTCATTGTTTTTTAATTCAACAGATCTTCATTGAGCTTATGCTATGTGACAAATACTTTTCTAGGCAGTAGCGATTCCAAGGAAACGAGGTCCTTGTTCTCATGAAACTCATGTCCTAATGGAAAGAGATAGACAATCAATAACCAAGTAAATAATTTAAGGAAATTAGACAAATCGTGAGTGTTATTAAGAAAATAAATCAAGGTGATAGAATAACAAGTCACTTGGGTAAGGCATAGGTGATTCAATTTGGCTTGCTTAAACCATCTCTGACTGCTGTTTGTAGAATGTGTTTCAATGGAAGGAGAGAGATCAGAGAAGGCCAAATGGTAATTCACGTGAAAGATAATGATGGACTCAGATGGTGGCAAGTCAGGTAGAGAAATCTGAGCAGACCTGAGATAATCTTGTGTAGGTGGCTCTATCATTATAGGGAAACAGTTTGTGTATTTTAAACCGCTCGGCCAATACGTGCCTCGGTGATACGTGGCGGAACTTGTCTCACTGCATAACACAGCTATGACATGATAAGATGGAGCTTGCAAGGGAAACTGCTGACCTTGCTTTGTCCTTTCTGGGCACCAGGTGACTAATAGTCAGAAGGTTTCACTCAGTTCAGTTATCTGTGTTTAAGAAAACAAAAGGGAGCTTTTAAACATGAGATTTAGTGAATATGACAGAGAATTTTTGAGATCAACTGAACTCAGTTTGTAAAAAGAACTAGAATCAGCCCCCTAAGCATGCAATAAACCTTAGAAGTTATACAAGAAGTTGTACAAACCTTCAGGTTCTTATTAATAACCTGATGAAAGCCGCAAATGGTCCCTATGCTGGTCCGAGTTCGGGTCCTCTTAGGCCCCATGTTCCTCCTGCTCTAGCGTCCTGCTTGACTGGGGACTATTTTTTATTTCCAGTGCCCAGAAATGGCTGCGTGACTATGTTTGCAGTCTGTTGGAGGGAAGCAGGCCTCTGAGGTAGTGAGCATACTACCCGAAAGTCAGTGTTTCAACCCTTGCTCCACTCTCCCTTCACCCGCTGGTAATCCTCAGCATCTATTATTGCCATCTCTATGTCCATAAGTACCCAACATTTAGATGTACCTTTGCACTCACAGTGAATATAAGGATGACCCTTTCACTTCTAATTGTTCAGTAAGGATGTAAAATATTCTTAAAACTGTGGAAATGTTAAAGCACATTATAGCACACTTTATAGCCTTTCTTTGTATTTACCCTGCAAACAAGTCTTTGAAGCATAGAAATCTCACCTATCCATAATCACAATTGACTGCTTTACTAAATTTTAAAATGAGGTGGAATTGTAATGTATTTTAGTTGCCAATAGGTAATAATGGCTAATAAATAACAATTGGTTCAAACCTAACGAAAGTGGGACTCTATTTCCTAGTGTTCTTTCACTACGAACTTGAATAAGGCATTTACATGTTCTGTAAAAGGTTAGTTATACAATTATTCTGTAGTTTAGCAAATTAAGATGTATGTGAAGATAAAATATAAAGAATTTGAGTTATTAGAAGAAAACTAATATCTAAATCTATGGTATCTTATAGTGAAAGTTTACAGTAACAGGAGCTATTTATGGAATTAAAACCTACAGGTGTGTATTGGTGGAGCTCCTGACAACACAGCTTCATAAAAAGGAAACTGCTTGACTCAAGGAGACAGATAAAAAGATGTCTGATTTTATTATATGAGTTTATGGTCATTTTTCCATGAATAGTTGAGAAAATGATTATATATGAGCACAGAAAATCTGAGAAAAAGAGATTTGGTAAAGAAATAAATTATGATGACTGGGCACGGTGGCTCATGCCTATAATCCCAGCGCTTTGGGAGACCGAGGCAGGCGGATCAGAAGATCAAGAGTTTCAGGCCAGCCTGAAATCCTGTCTCTACTGAAAATACAAGAAATTAGCTGGGTGTGGTGTGGTGGGCGCCTGTAATTCCAGCTACTTGGGAGGCTGAGGCATGAGAATCACTTGAACCCTAGAGGTGGAGGTTGCAGTGAGCTGAGATAACGCCACTGCACTCCAGTCTGGGCAACAGTGCGAGACTCCGTCTCAATAAAAAATAAAATTTAAAAAGAAACGTATTATTGTTCATAGAAAAAATTAGTATATGTTATTGCTTATCAAGTGTTTTGCAACTCATTCTAATTAAGGCAAAATAACTTTATTGAAAATTGAAAATTACAAAGTCTCCATAGCTAAGTGGTTATACATTACTTAGTACTTTCAAAGTGATACCTCATTGCTCTCCTTTAAGCTCTAATTCAAAGATATATTGACTGTCTAAGAATCTGTGCAGGTCATTTCTCTAAGTATTTAGAAAAGGATTTTTATTTTACTAAGGTTATCTATTAGCAAAGATTAATATTGAAATGAAAATAAATTTTAAGTACCATGATGAATATTTAGAGCTTCTCCAACAGTTTAGTGCTATTTATTTCTTGCAGGCTTGTACAGCATATGTGGATTTTATGATTTCTGTGGCCAGATTGATTCGTCAGGAAGAAAGATTGCCCATCGATGAAAACCAGCTTGCTTTGGAAATGAATAAAGTTATGGAATTGGAAAAAGAAATTGCCAATGTAAAACGCATTTTTTTTTCTGATATACTGAATAATGTCAACCGCTTTTTTTTTTCTTTCCCCTCTCTATCATACTTTAAGAGTAAAAGGTACAGCACTTTAACAAAGTAGTAAAAATGCATGGCTTGGTAATAGATCATTGACTTCAAAAGGACCTTTGAAACTAAAGAATTTTATAGTAAACTGGGTTCCTGACATTTAAAAGACACACCAAATTGGACAAATATTAAACTGGAAACACTTAATTGCCTGTTATAAGTGGATTTCATCAGAATTCTACCATTTACAGTCAAACTGTTGTTAGATGCCCTTCAGACTCAGGGCAAATGCAAAGCTGTTTTAGTTTAGATATGTATAGAATGTTACTTTATTTTAAAGTTTAAAGTGATCACAGAGATTGTCTCTATTTCTTTGCTAAGAAGTATTAAACCCCTGAACATAGCCATGTGGCAATGTGATACCACTGAGTTCAAATTGTCAGGCTGCTGAGCTGACAGAGGATAAGACAATAATTTCGCAACAAAGCCCAAGGAGTGTATTCCTGAATTTCTTCTGGCTCTAGGTCAACCCTTGGAGTCTGAGTTGGCACTTTCTTCCCTGATGATTCTTTGATAGGGCACTGCAGTCTCTGAGTATAAACAGCATCCAGGTTATTGATTAAACCCATGGTCAGAGTCAGTCTAGGACCCACAGAGTTCTCTTTGTCATTGCAAACGACAACCTGCATCCCTGACTCCCTATACTTGCCCCTGCCATATAAGCTTATCAGAATCTTGAAGAGTCAAGATCATGGAGGGCAATTTTAGCTTTCCTGGGGCTATATGAAACCAAAAATCTCCTATCAGAACCAGGCTGTTCTTGGAGGGGCCACTGAATGAATGGCATTTGAATGGGTTACATGTGGTTCTGTGTTGGAAACAGACTTGCTAGAGGAGAAATGTTTCCTGCTCTCAGTTTTTGCCACTTACACCTTCCCAGACCATGCTCTCCTTTGACCAGCATCAGCTCTGTAGTTGTTGTGTCTTATCTCAGCATTATGTGTCTATATTTTCAGTCTCATATTAGACTCTCGTATTAGATTGGTATGAGGCCTTAGCCATTGTTGAATCATTTATGCATCTCTAACAAAATCCAGCATAGTATTGCACATAGGACATGTTCAATAAATAATTGTTTTCATTACACGAATAGGTAAGTGACCTAAAGTGGAAACTGGAGCCATAGTCACTGAGAAATAATTGCAATTTTAAACCTTTACCTTTTGTCTCTTCTCACTTAAAATTGCTTTTCCTTATTTCAGCCACTAGTTGGGGAGTTGTTATTGCAATTTTTTTTAAATTCAGTGAAAGAAATAAAATTGGATGCTGCTGCATGTAGAGCACTAAACTGGTCTGGCAGGGTGGGAGAACGGTCACAAAGGAAGGTCCTTGATGTTGCCACTCTCAGATAACTTGCAACCAAATTGTGCTCTGTACTGGGAATTTTCTGTGTTACTTGCCATAAATTCTTGTAGAAACAGTGGCACCTATTTTTCCTTGCTAAATTTTAACTAGGACACTGAATGGTAACGGTGAAGATGGGAAAAATTTAAGAGAGAAATTGGAGATGACTATATCAAAGAAAGTTAAAATATGAAACATTCACAGACATAACTGAACTGGCCTTTAGCCATAGCTCATAAATATTGCTTATATGGCTTGGCAGTTGTCAAAATGTAGAAAGATTTTTTAAAAATTTTAAACTAGACACCACAGCCAAATCTCAATAATTCTTAATAAATATACTCCAAAAATCTCTTACATTTCACTTTTTTTGAAATGACAAAACAAACTACAAAACCAAGTACAGAATAAGACTTAAATTATGTTATAGCTATCCTATATTTTACCCTCAAATATAGTTATATTTTTCTAAAGAATTCTTAATTCTAAAATAGTGATTAAAAATTAAATCCATAGGCTACGGCTAAACCTGAAGATCGAAATGATCCGATGCTTCTTTATAACAAGATGACATTGGCCCAGCTCCAAAGTAACTTTTCATTAGAGATCAATGGGAAGGTAAGTGGTTTTTTGTGCTCTCTTATTGTGCCATTTTCTAAATTATAACATTGAAATACTCTTTCTAAAATTCATCAAGTTTTCATTTATTGAAATAAATGGGACTTCAATTCTTTTTTTTTTTTTTTTTTTTTTTGAGACAGGGTCTCGTTCTGTTGCCCAGGCTGGAGTACAGTGACACAATCTTGGCTCACTGCAACCTCCACCTCCTAGGCTCAAGCAATTCTCCTGCCTCAGCCTCCCAAGTAGCTGGGATTACAGGCATGCACCATCACACCTGGCTAATTCCTGTATTTTTAGTAGAGATGAGGTTTGGCCAATCTGGTCTCGAACTCCTGAGCTCAAGTGATCCGCCGGCCACAGCCTCCCAAAGTGTTAGGATTACAGGTGTGAGACACCTCTCTCAGCTGGTAAAATTCCTTTTAAGGCAGCTATACAATACTAGAAACTCCCATAGGAAAGGGTTTGGAAAATACTAAAACTGAACATCTTTCTGAGAGGCCATTATATAGTCATCAGACTTGGACAGTCACACAATAAAAGCACTAGATTTCCTTTTAACTCTGAAAAAGGATAATTTATTCATAGAACTTCTCATGTTCTCATCAAGGCCATCTACAGAGGTGTTCAGAACAATAATTCAGAAATAGAACACAAATAAAAAGAAAATCTCTCTCATTTATAAACAACAATTGACTTCTTTTTCCTTACCTACTATCCAATAATCTCTTTTTGTGGCTATGCATTTATTCTTGTGTATTAGTTGATGCACACAGCCAAGAAATGAAGCAACATCCATGGGAAAATCTACAAACTACCACATTCAGCGATGACATTCTCTTTGGCACTAATTCTAGTTAACAAGGACTTTTCCAAAGGCATAAATTATTGAGTTAGATATCTTACATATATTTTTTAATATAATAAGTGTTTAATAAATATGTTTTGAAAGAACGACCTAAATCACCAAAGGAAATGAAGAAAAGTGCATAGCATAGCACCCCATACTCAGTAGGTGATATGTGCCTGTGTTTGTGTGCGTGAAATACAGCCTAAGATATTGATAGTCTTAAACATTATCAATTCTTATTTAGAAAGACAAGATTTCATCTTTTGGCAACTCCAAACTTAGCTTCTGAAGTGTAAACATGGCATGCCTGTAGAGCCAATATTGATAATTGAAAAGATGCTGTTTTCTTTGACTTCATAACATCACTGTACCACTGCTATAACAGTATGTTTTCATCTGTAATAGAATTTCCACTGAGATGTGTTACTGTGTTTGAATGGTTTATTAATATCCATTTTTAAAAGATAAACACTTTATACGTGTTTCCATTTTTGCATCAACCAAAAAAGCTTTATTTTTAAATTTAAATTTAAATTCTATTTTTATTTCTGTATTGGTTAGACAAAGAAGATGACATTAAGCCTAATTTCTAGGTATATGTTCCCTAAGCTTAAAGGCTTTGTTTTTACTCTTAAATGGTTGGTTTAATTATTCTATGTAAATAATCATTTAAAGAACTAGTTTTTATTTAAAAACTTATTGAAACAGTTGAGGAAGAATCCCAAGTGAATATCAAACTGATCAATGTGATAATTATGTGATGCAACTGACACCCTTTAATGTCCAATCCTCTAACTATAACTGAATCTTGGAACCAAGAAGAGAAATACACAATTTCTGAATGTTTCATGCCTGCTTTTTTCCAGCCATTCAGCTGGTTAAATTTCACAAATGAAATCATGTCAACTGTGAATATTAGTATTACAAATGAGGAAGATGTGGTTGTTTATGCTCCAGAATATTTAACCAAACTTAAGCCCATTCTTACCAAATATTCTGCCAGGTAGGTATGTCACAGTCCCCGTGTCTTCAAAGTTTGTATTTCATATCACTCTTCAGAAGCTTTGCAGCCTCATCTTTTCTGTTGCTGGGTGGTGGTTTTTTTTATACAGAGATCTTCAAAATTTAATGTCCTGGAGATTCATAATGGATCTTGTAAGCAGCCTCAGCCGAACCTACAAGGAGTCCAGAAATGCTTTCCGCAAGGTGAAGAAAAAATCTCTCTCTTTTCTTAAGACTTAAAACATAAAGTGATACATGGTTATGAAGGCTTGCCATGTACACTGCTAGGACATGGTGAACTTTGAAAAGGGACAAAATGCCAAAGTTGGTTATCTTGCACATATTTAGGATATGTTGCCGAGGAAGATAAGTCTTCATGGGCTTCACCATCTTATGATGGTCTATGTGGCACCATGATTGCATTGTCCTGTAAGGAGTCACATTTGGTTATTTAACCAGTTCGTGAAATAATACCATCTTGATTTTTGTTGTTGTTGTTGTTACTGTGTTAAAAGTAATTTCAGGGTTATCTATTTTAATTAACTTGATTTTCAGGTGCTCATTGCACACTGGACATATACACAGATCGACTATATTGATGTGGGCGGTCTATTGAAAGTACCCCTACCTGGAGTTAAATAAGACCTTTTCTTAGCCTATACCTCTGTTATTTAAACCATCACCATTTTGGTACTATGGTGAGGGGAGTAGGCAGTAGAGGTTGAGGAAGGAGAGACTCCAGCAAACATGTTACTTGGAGTCTTGGAAAGAAAATAACATTGATTGATTAAAATTTCCAGTTTTTATCTTCAAAAATAAAATGTAGACATCTTTTTAAATTAAAGAATGCAAAAATGGTATTATGCTGAATCTCCCTTGCTTAGGTTATCCTGTTATTCTTAAATCTATACACATACAGGTTCTCTAAGTACTCAGAGTTCAGCTAAAAAGTTTAAAAGCAGTAATGTGTTTTCTCATATACCATATTTGCCCCATTAGATTTATTGAATATGACTTCACATTTATGTTTGTACAGTGGTTACAATGTTGTATTTTTTTCTAATGCTTTCTACAATGATATTAACTTGTAATAGCAAAAAGTTCTACTGGGGCATCTACTGAAAATATACCTAGTTTTCAGATCATATATAAGTAA
This sequence comes from Macaca thibetana thibetana, assembly GCF_024542745.1. NCBI lineage: Eukaryota > Metazoa > Chordata > Mammalia > Primates > Cercopithecidae > Macaca > Macaca thibetana. Next base: position 57,783,217 of record NC_065579.1, read on the forward strand.
ACAATCCATTTGGATTAGATGTCATCATAGGCTAGGAACATGTGCCTTGTGAGGAGAAGTGATGAATATTTCAAGAACTTAGACGAGACATTTGTGAAATGTGTGCTCTTAACGTGCTCCAGACCTTTCCTTCTGGTCAAATGCCATTTCCTTTTCCTCTTCCATAGGCCCTTTATGGTACAACCTCAGAAACAGCAACTTGGAGACGTTGTGCAAACTATGTCAATGGGAATATGGAAAATGCTGTGGGGAGGCTTTATGTGGAAGCAGCATTTGCTGGAGAGAGTAAACACGTGGTAATGTTTTCAGAATGATACATTGTCAGTTATATAGGACACTATCAGTTTGTTCACATTGATGAGCGATTACAGTTCTCCATCATGTGGCTAAAATTTTATTAATTTAGGCGGAGAACCTCTGAATCATAGTATGCCATTGTTTCCCAATAAATCTTCTTGCCTTCCCCAAGAGTCTAGTTATGTTTCTGCTCCTAATACTGTCTAGTCCAAAACCAGCTCACCGTTTTCCAGAGGCAGTGTGTTTGGAGTACCCAGTAACATGTTCTATTTATATAGTCATTTATAAACTCTTCTATTTTCAAAATTGCCCCAAAATTAGTATTTTCTTAAAAACAGAGAAAGTAAAACAGGATTCATTTGGAGTGTAAGAAATGTGCTTTATTTTTCATTGTTAGGAAAATGAAGACCATGGAACTTAATGGTATGGTGAAAGAATTTGTTGAAATGTTACTTTATGCTTAGCTAAACCACTAATGGTAATGATAACCCTAATATTTTATGTTAGTTCTTCCAGTATGATAGTGAAACCATTACATTCTGAAAATGATTTTTACCTTATTGCATATATTAAGACCTATTTAATCAAGAGTGTTGATAATAGCAATATTGCTTTTAAAATATAACGGTCCCATATATTTGTTAGCTTAGGTCACAGTTTGTCTATAAATTTACATTTATTAATATATTAAGTCATACAAAGATAGCATGTAGCTCTATTTTTAAAAATCTGTGTTACAAAGAATGAATTAATGACCTATATTTGTCTTCCGTTCTGATTTGAGGTTGAGGATTTGATTGCACAGATCCGAGAAGTTTTTATTCAGACTTTAGATGATCTCACTTGGATGGATGCTGAGACCAAAAAGAGAGCTGAAGAAAAGGTAAAGACCAAGTAGCTAACCAGCAAAGAAAAATCTGTATAGGAAAAATTAACTTTAAAAACATTTAGGAAAAAAAATATAATCAAAGATTGCATAAAAACTTGTAAGCTCTTTCAATATGTAATATTTCCCGAAAGAGTTTTTGTGGATAAAGATGTATTTCTACAATTTGAATCTTTTATCTCTGCAACCAATACTCTAGCAAGGTGAAAATGTTAAGTGTCTGTTCAAGCAAATGTAAGGTGGTGCATTATAAGATCTATAATTAAAGAGATGTTGAAGAAGCTTTTTGATAACTATTCCTGCCTGCCCATAAGGTGCAGCTTTTATTGAGACTTTTACTCTCTTGCATAAGAATAAGTCTAAGATTTCTCACGAAATCTTAAGTTTAAATTTACTGTGATCATTTGTCTTTATAATTACATAACAACTAGGGGGAATATGTCCTGTGAAAACTGTGAACATGCTTTATGAGCAACATTCACATGCATCCTGACTAATCTCTGTAGTTAGGGTGGCAGAAAAAGCAGACTCTTTGGATTGATAGAGGAGACCATAATAAATGTATTTTAATAAGATAATCAACCTCTGGTCTAGTTTTCTTTTAGAATTAAATCACATGGAAGGATTATCTTCTTTCAGCTCTCAAAGAGCCCTGAGTGGGTTAGGCCTAGAACCTCAGCCCCCAGTATTGCTATTTTTCCATCACTCTGGCCAGCTCTTCAGACATTCAGGTTGGATTTGCTCCTTTCATGTCACAGCTGTGCATGACATGGTTCTGCTTGGTAAAGCCAGTTGGATTGTTCTGGATCAGCATTTCCAAAGTGGTGTCACAAAATACCGAACATGCAAGTTGTTCCACAAGAGGCTCATGGTCAAAAGAGTTTAGTATACAATTCTCGTAGAAAGGCTTCCCTCATCTCACCCAAGGCTAGGTTACATGCTTCTAGGGCGTGATTTTATCATACTTGGGAGTTAATATTTATTTCACTGCTTATCATTGCTGTTTACAATAAGCTCTTTATGGGTGGGGGTGGGGGAACAGAAAATATTGCATAGCATTATATCCTCAGTCCTTTACAACATATGTGGCCTTTGGAAGACCCTTGAAATATGTTGAGTGAATAAATTGATAAATTAATTTCCCATCTTGGACATTTATAATAACTTAGGATTCTAACCTTATAATCTAACCCATTTTTAATTGTAAGAAGTCCTGCAATAAAGAAACTTGCTTAATGTTTTTGCTACAGTATTTACTCAAAGTAATTGACAATGAATTTTTTTGTGTGTACTAGTTTATACTTTCTGTAGAATTTGTATCCTTTAGCAAACTCTTTAAGGAAATGTCTTACAGGAAATAAAGTATCATTGAGTGGGGGCTGGTTTGTCATGACTGATGGCAAACCTACAAGAAAATGGGTTTGGCTTCAGTGACTTCAGTGATACATATGAGGTCTGATCCACTGACTGGGGAAACCCTGGGCTCATGTAACAGATTTATGATAAAACCACATCCATTTGATGGCAAACCATGTAACTCAGAGATACAGGCTAAACTCTTCATGAAAATTTTAAATTAATTAAATTATTTAAGAGTGATATGAAATGGTAGAATCAGAAGTCAAATATCATTGAGAAAACCAAGATAGAAATAAAACAAAAATAGAAATAGCAAGTAGTAAACAAGTGATAATGAAATAATAAAATAAGTAAAGTAAACCATTTTAAAATAATTTAAAATGAACTTTAGAAATAGTGGTAAATAGGCCGGGTGCAGTGGCTCACTGATGTAATCCCAGCACTTTGGGAGGCCAAGGCAGGCAGATTACTTGAGCCCAGGAGTTTCAGACTAGACTGGGCAATGTGGCAAAATGCTGTCTCTACAAACAGTACAAAAATTATCTGGGCGTGGTGGTGCATATTTGGGAGGCTGAAATGGGAAGATCACTTGAGCCCAGGAGGTAGAGGTTACAGTGAGCCCTGATTGCGCCACTGCACTTCAGCCTGGGCAACAGAGCAAGACCTTGTCTGAAAAGAAAAAAAAAAAAAAAAGAAAGATAGTATTAAATACATGATAAATATGAGCTGGAATAACAAGGAAAACTCTGTTTTCCACTTACCTAATTAATGTCATTTATTGAACTTGAGACGATAGGTACACTGACTTTGGAGAATAAAGGAGAACATAAAAACTCCAGGAACCAATATTTAGGAATAATATTAGCAGAAAACCTATAAGCCAATATTTGTTTTCTCAGCCAAATCAATGAGGCAGAAAGATAATTATAACCTGCTAGAATGGAAGCTCTAAATATTACTCCTTCTAAAAACTTGTAAAAATAAAAAAGCCTTTGAGAGAAAAAGTTCATAAAACTACAAAATATGTGGAACAATGAGTTTTGTCAGTTTTCATGTTGGTTTTCTTGAGAAAGCTGCAGCCTGTAAGGATAAGGCATTAGAAACTCAATTTCAGACCCAATTTTCCTTTGTTCTTGAATCTCCCAGGAAAGATCCATTGCAAAGTTCTCTGTTTAAGAATGTCAGACACTCGTTTTATGAACAGTATGGATCAAGTTATTCAATTGCTAGTCATGGACAGATTATAAGTGTGTATCTGAAAGTTACATAATCATCTTCACATTTAATATTATAATTTTCATAGGCCTTAGCAATTAAAGAAAGGATCGGCTATCCTGATGACATTGTTTCAAATGATAACAAACTGAATAATGAGTACCTCGAGGTAAGTCTCTATAAAGACTCTGGACTACTGATACTTAGGGCTGATAGTAGTGTCATTTTTAGCTATGGGGTGCCTGAAATTATGTGAAGTAGCCTAAAACCACAGGTCATATTATATAAAGCCTTCAACGCTGGCAACGCTGGTGCCAGAATGATATTTGTTTTAGCCTTTTTGTTTTCATTAGCCAGGACTATATTTGGTTATTGTTCATTTTGTTTCCATATATTCCATTTTAAGAACAGTGAGTAAAATCTGGTGTCCTTTAAAGAGTATCAAGGAAGGGATAGACATCAAGGTGGTGAACAACAGGCAAGCTCCTTATCACGTTTTACACAGGCTTCGAGTTTTCCTCCGCCTTCTAAGTTTTCCTCTACTGGATAAACCAGTTCATGCCTACTATATTTTAAAAACAAAACAAAACAAACCCTGATATTTGAGAACTGAAAACTATTTTGTTCTGCCCTGGTAATGTAACAGCTAAAAGAGCAGAAGTTGCTTAACGTCTCTACAGTGCTGATTTCAGACTCAACTGAAAGTCCTGTTGCTAACTTTGTGGTCACCACAACTCCATGATACCCTGGTGACAGTGAGGTGATCCTTGCCCAGGTCCTGGGATGACAGTAATTCCTCATTCATTGATTACTAGTCTAGCATGGGGATTTGCAAGCCATACTGCCTTCTTCTCTCTTTCCATTTGCAGAAGAAACTTGACTTTCTCTTTTAAATGATCTGGTTACAGTTGGAAGCCCCAGGGGTCCTTATAGCAGGAGTGTAGTGGCTACGAACATAGACTCAAAACCAAGTTCCTTGATTCCAGATCCCAGTTCCACCACTCATTTAAACTTGGGCAAGTGACTAAGTTGTATCTCAGTTTCCTTGACTTTAAAACAGGGATAGGAGCCCTTAGTTCATCGGTATTAAATGAGCATAATATTAGATTCTATTAGTATAACAGAATTGAATGAGTATAATGTATAATTTGAAGAACTTAGAACAGTACTTGGCACATGGTAAGTACTAAAGAAGAATGTATTATCCATATGTATTATGTGAAGATTAATGTCATTAATGTGAGGTTTGTTTGACACTTGATTTCATTTGATTATGGTAAAATAATAGACTGAATTTGTGATTTGACTGGAGTACTGACTTGTGATATACTAATAGAATTAGGTTAATTGGAACTACATCCTTTTTTGGTAAGTTTTTTAATGCTCTCTGTTAACTTTATTGACTGATATAATTTAAGAAAATCTCTATGGTTTTTAGCAAAAATTTTGAAGATATTGGTTTTAATATTTCTCCCCAAATCTTTTATATAATATAGTTGAACTACAAAGAAGATGAATACTTCGAGAACATAATTCAAAATCTGAAATTCAGCCAAAGTAAACAACTAAAGAAGCTCCGAGAAAAGGTGGACAAAGACGAGTGCGTATATTCTCGTTTCTAACGTGCTCATTTAGAAGCAGGTCTTTCCCTCCCTTCTTTGTTGGATTAAGTGAAAGAGCCTCAGTTAGAAAAATATTAAAAAGTACAAAGTCCTCTTTTTATTGAGATCTTCTAAAAGCATCTAATTATGGTATACTAAAGATATGGGTCAAGAATTTAACCAGATTAAAATACCTTTTTCGTTAAGGTATCCTCAAATTTACATTTCTTTAGTTTCGCCTTATATCATTGCCTGTCAGCTCAATTTTATTTGTGAACAAGATTCTCAAAAACACCTTAGTTTAAGTAAGCCAATTCATAGCTCCTTTGAGCCTTCTCTTAGGCCTTACTCTGTGTCCAGAATTTTCTTCTGCTGACAGCCCCGTTTTTTCTATCAGTCAATCCCACAACTCAATCCCCTTCATAGATAGTTAATGTAAGACTTTTCTAATCCTGTGGTAGTCAAATAGGAGATACCGGGAACAATTCTTATTCATAGTCTTCTTATGCTCTTAATCTCTGCTTGTTAGTGACATCAGTACTTCATAGTATTAGTTTAGAGTTTATTTTTTCTATTAAATAGATATATCTAACATATGTATCAGCATGTGTGTTTATGCCCCTAAATTCCTAGAACCACTTATGTTGACTTTTTCTCCCTAGGCTCCTAGCCCCTAGAGAACAGGGGCTATTCTTTTTGACCATAAAGTCTCAACGTCTAGCATCCTGAAGAATCTCAGTTAAAATTAAATTAATGACCTAGCGAGCAAGTGAAAAATAAATATACTGATTGATTTGTGTGGTAACTAACACAATAACATGCCAAAGAGGTGCTTGTTTCATTCATGCATTCATTTATCCTTTCATGCATTTATTAACATTTTGGAACATGAAGTCCAGGTGTCATTGGGTACTAGGAGAATCAAAGGTGAACTTTGATTACATTATGAGAGTAGAAGATAGACAAGACATGATGTAATAAACAGCACCACCAGGAGGGAAATGTCGTGCCAAGCAAAGTACAAAGTGCTGTGGGCTTATTTGATGATAAGACTGTTCCGTTCTCAGTAAACCAAGTACAGGTTGGACAAAACTACTAATAGAAATGCCAATACATTTCAGTAATAAATCTAACTCAGCTGCTAAAATAAAAATGGTCACATCTGACTGGACCCAGTGGCTCACATCTGTAATCCTAACACTTTGGGAGGTCGAGGCAGGCAGATCATGGGTCAGGAGTTCGAGACCAGCCTGGCCAACATGGCGAAACCCTGTCTCTACTGAAAATACAAAAATTAGCCAGGCATGGTGCCATGCGCCTATAATGCCAGCTACTTGGGAGGCTGGGGCAAGAAAATCGCTCGAACCCAGGAGATGGAGGTTGCAGTGAGCCAAGATGGCACCACTGCAGTCTAGCCTGAGCCACAGAGAGACACTCCATCTCAAAGAAAAAGAAAAATGGTCACATCCAAACATTTCACTATCATGGCTGGTGAAGATATACAACATCATCTTTAACAAATTCAAGAAATTGAGGAAGTCAAGAAGTCTGCATGTGAGATACCTGAGTTAATCATTTAGCTAAAAGGCCCTCCCTCTGCTTTTATGAGTGGCTGGCGCCTGCAAAGGGCAGGGATTTACTTTTTTTTTTTTTTTAAGATTGAGTCTCACTTTGTCACCCAGGCTAGAGTGCAGTGGCACCATCTCTGCTCACTGCAGCCTCCACTATCCAGGTTCAAGTGATTCTCCTGCTCCAGCCTCCCGAGTAGCTGGGATTACAGGCGTACACCACCATGCCCAGCTAATTTTTGTATTTTTAGTAGAGATAGGGTTTCACCATGTTGGTCAGGCTGGTCTCGAACTCCTGACCTCAGATGATCCACCCGCCTCGGCCTCCTAAAGGGATTTAAATTTTAAAAGCTCTTGCTTCATGTAGTTTCTGATGCCTAGTATGTGTTTCCAAAAAAATCTCAAACATTATGTCTTAAGGATTTAGCGCCAGTTGGTAAAGAATTTTAAACATGTCATTATAACATAGAGATAGTGCTGAATCGGGAATGTAATAGCCTTTGGTTACTTAGTAATATTTCTAAAATATTTACTTCTAGTAACATGAATTTTCATTTAGAGTTCATAGAGCAAACGTAAACCTCTAAAGAAAAAGATGTACAAGAACAAAACAAAATGAGTCTCTTGTTGTTTTTAGACTTGATGTTATTTTGTTAGTTTCTCAGGACAGAACTTTCTGTGATGTAATTGTAATGGGTGTTGCTAGTGTTTGTGAATCATAACTGTTGAGCACTGGAGTTAACTTCTTGTAAAGTACAAAGAGGAATCTCATTGCTGCGTCTCTCTTGCTGTTCTGCATCAAAATGAAAGCATACTAACATTGATAGGAGCCAAGTCAATAAATATTTATTGAGCAGCTAGCCTATGCAGAGCACTGTGCTAAACAAAGTAGATGATAAAGAGAACAACATGTTGCCCTTTACTCAGGAGGCTATGATCTTAAGGGGTAGGTGATTAAAAATTAAATCTGATGAAAGGCAAGGTTTGGTTGGTGCTATTACCAGGAAACAAAGTGCTAGAACAGCACTTTCTTCAAACTACAAACCTTTACTTATTAGTAAAACACAATTTTTCAAACCACAATTAAACTTTTACTTATTAGTAAAATATTCTCTGGAACCAATATATCAGCATTTCCATTAATATTGAGGTGAACACAGAATTCACTAAAAACAAAACAAAAATGATTGGCTCGTTTCTGTCTTCCCCTTGGTTGCTTCAAGCGTGGTGTTTTTTTGTGTTTTTTTTTTTTTCTAATCTGGTCCAACTGGATGGTGGCACACCTCTGAAATAAGTGGAACCCCTAAAGCTGGAAGCTCAACATCTGTAACTCCATGGTACATGGAGAAAGTTCCTGAAAGGCCAGCACCACCAAAAATGGCAGAGCAGTTGGCACCCTGGGAAGTGACGCTGGAGTTTTGCCACCGCAATGAGTGCCTAACTAATACTCTTTTAGTGTTCCAGTTCTGCCATTCACTACCTGTGGCCTTTTAAAAGCCCTGCGGTTTCCTTATTTATAAAATGAGTAGGCTGTGCTAGGCTGTAGAATGTGTCTAAGGTTCTTTCTGGCACTGAAATTCTGTGGACCTTACTGTGAAGTTTTCATAAGAGCCAGGAAGTTTTCCTCCTTGGATTCTCCACATCAAATGACCCAAGGGAAAAAAACACAATCTTGAGTAGCAGAGAAATACCTCACTTCTTTCTAAAATATCCCTTCTGATTTTTCCACTTCACCAATGTTTCGAGAACCAGCCTTCTTTCTAACTAAGTTCTGTGTAGTTCAACTTGAATATCAAAGGAAAAATAATTATGCAGAACTTATATGGGTAAATATGATGGCCCAGCAGTGGAAAGTTGAGAGTCTGTCCAAGGTGGGCAGGCAGAGCACCGGACACTTGAGACAAATGACTCTCCATAAATGTAGACAGAGATAATTTGTAAAAAAAGATTATTTGACTCAGCAAATGTTAGCCAGAAAGAAGAGATACACTAAACTTGAACAAGTCACTTTAATTTCCCAGGGCAGTATCTGCCATGGCATCCTCATGTTCTACACATGTTGCAACAGATGAAAATTTTAGATTTTTACCTTTTATGCTTCCATTAAGCCAACAGAGTCTTTGCAGATTTTCAGTGTGTTTTGGGGTTGTAAGCAAAATATGTTTTATTGGCAAAAAGATTTCTGCTTTTTAGTCAGCACTTGATGAGGAATTCTGTTTTGTTTTGTTTTGTTTTGTTTTGTTTTCCAGAGGGGGAAAGGGAATTAGGAAAGGAAGCTGAATAATTTAAAGGTTGAAATTTTAGGTAGTTCTTTTTTAAAAACAAAACAAAACAAAAATATCGTCTCCAAACAACACAATTAAAAGTTCCTAAACTTCCATTTAAACTGAAAGAACTTTGCAAAAGAATTCTGATGCATGTATTTCAGGGTCATCTCTTGAAAGGACAACATTCAGCGGTACACAGTTTCTGATAGCCACCACTCTCTACAACGTGCATAGCAACAGTGCCCTCTGCCATCCTAGAGTCACAGGATGAAATGGGTCAGCACTCCGGGAGTTTGGAGGACCCAGTGATATACCAAGGCCCAAAGAGCTGAGTGCTTACTGTGCTCCCACCACTGGTCTTAGCCCTAGGATTCAATTAACAACAAAACATGGAATATTCCTGCCTTCATGGAATTACCTTCTAATGAGCTAGGTAGACAATAGTCTTATGTCAAGTTATGTAAGTACTGAGGGTTATATAGTGTGGAATAGGTTTCACCTCTTTCCTGGAAGTTCTCACAATTACTTTAAATCAGGAGAAAAGTCACCAAAGAAAATTCTGACAGAAACGATCCACCCACCAAAGTGTCTCCAAAATTAGGAATCTCTCCGAATTTAGCATACCAAGTGTGTGTGCACATATATGTGCATGTACACATATATAAGGCTAGCAAAGACTAAAAAGATTGTGCCTTGTTGCCAAACAGAACTACACACAAACAACTGGTAACATCTGGGAAAGAAGTAGTAATTTTCCATTACCTTTCATTGAAAGAGAAGTGGCTTCTCCCAGTTTAGTGTCAGAATGAGAGTGCTAGCCTCAGACAGATTCAGGTAAGTCACCGGAGGACTTCAGTTATGTTAACAACCAGTATGCAGCAATAGAAGTTCTTTGGTCCTACTGTGCTTTTGCCTTTGGGTAAAAAGTTACACTTAGGGATCACTGGAAGAGCCTGTGCTGTGGCGTCAGGGGGTAAGGGGAGTAGACCTGAGTCAGAAGTCCTGCTTTGCCTCCTAACCTCTGAACCTAGATTTTTTCCTTTATAATCTGGTGATAATAACTTCACTTTTGTCTTGCATGGTTGTGTTGTACATTGTGTAACGCACCTGGCACATAACTTCGGTGCTTATTAAATAGTAACCAGTGTGACATAGTAGTAAGAAATGATCGTCTTCGTTTTTAAAGAGGATGGGAAGAAAATGGCATTAATCCCTGTAATGAAATTTTCTATATGGTGCAGATCAACAGCTTAGGAGTAGGAGATTTGATTGGAAGCTGAGTAGGTTCCTATTCTTCTTAGTTTAAATATGATTTTCCCAGTTATATAACGTAGTTTGTAAGTGTATTAGGAAAGAGTTTAATAACCATATTGTGCCTCAGTTTCTATACCTGCAAATATATGGATGATTTGAAAGATGAATAAAAGTATATGGAAAAATTCAAAGTCTTGATGAGAGAATATTGATAAATGTAAAGGATTAGAATGATTACTGTGATTACAAGATAAGAATTCTTTCCACCCAGGGGACTGGAGGAAGACACAGAAAAACTATCGTATTGCACTGCTGATTTCAAAGGAGTTGCTTTGAGACTACTAAATGCTGAGAAATTGAACACTGGCAGTAAAGGCTCACTAATAATTTCGTTGTTTTCAGTTTTTAAGTTACACGAGAGTGGGTGAAAAAAAATTTATTCTAGGTGCTTTTGCAATCTAGTGGGCTTATTATAACCAAAAGGCTATAGGATCAGTCTGTTGTCTTCTGCTCTCCTTCCCAGCTATAAAAATGATTTCTTCACACTTTCCTCAGCACTCAGTTTCTTCAGGGCAATAAGAGATAGAAGAGAAACACCTGGTTCCTCTGTCAAGTATATTTCAGTTCTATTCCCCACCCACATTGTTAGCTCAGCTTTGAGGGCCGTACTGCTTCTAGTGGCCCCTCTTTGTTTTACTGCCGAATGCCCCCAAACGAGAATAAGCTTACCTGACAAAATTACATCTCATAAATTAAAAATAAGGTTTCTTCCTTCCTGCTTCCCCACTCTTCACTTTATATCACATACATCCCCACATTCGTACACATACAGACCACCAGAGGAAGGATGAGAAATGGGAGAAGAGAGTGGTTCATCTCTCAAGTCTGATACTTCTCTGCGGAGGCTGTTAGTGTTTGACCTCCACACTTTAAAGATACCTTCAGGTAACCTACACTATTATTTTAGGGCAAGAATCACCACCTTTTCACTCTCTCTTTGTGAATTTTCTCTTCTCTGTACTGCCAGTCAGGGTCACATTTGGGCTGCATTCAAACCAAAAGAATTTAGAGTTTTTGTTACATCACTGTTTAGTTGGCCCTGTTAATTTAACTTTTGTATTAAGATTGAGAGATATTTTGTGATTGATCACAAATATTAGACATTCAGTCTATAGCTGTTATCATCACCTTATTTAAGATGTAATGGTCTAATCACAGTACTTCCAGTTCTGATTATTACCAGGGAAAAAATGTCCTGAGCTTTTGGTAATTCCCCAGACTGGTTTGAGGGCACATCAAGAAAGATCTCAAAGAAGAAAAGGCAAACCCTATAAGCTAGTGCTATGTAAACCCAACACCATAATTCTAATTTTATTTGAATGTTCAGTGGTCATAAATAGCTACCTATTTTCTTTAAGGTATAATTCACAGTGGACATTTTAATAAGCAAAACTATCCCTGCTGGAAATTTGCAAACATAAATCAAAATGCAATCTTAAAGCCCTTAACGTAATGTAAAAGAAGAGCAGAAAAGCACTAAAACAAAAGGTATGACATTTAGTTCTACAAAAGCGATAGACACAAGATGGATAATATATAAACTTCATTCATTCATGTCCCACTGTTGTGATCTATTGTTGTCTGAAAAATTAATTTCATGTATCTTGTTCCTCTCCTCCGTAATAACAATTTAAAAACAATTTGGATTGGCACCTTTTCTGTTTCAGTATTAGGATTTCTGACTAGTCCAGAGCCAAAAAATATGCAACTGTTATTTGTAATTACCTATAAAAGCCCATGTAGAATTCACTGTCACTAAACCAGAAGTTTGCAGTTGAGAAGCTGAACCCTAGAACCCCTGGGACCTAGATAGCTGTTAAATTAACTTCTATAGCAATTAAAATTTTAATAGCTATAAGCTGTTTACGTAAAAAATTTGCTGCCATGTTTGCCATGAAAATGTCGGGGACACATGAGAATTACCTTTTTCCACTCATGCAAGGAACAATGTTTCCCCCTAGGAGTAGTAAGAGCACATTTTCCATTTTGACCTTCTTGCCAGACAGCCTAGAATCATATCTGAACCTGAATTACAGTAACTGTCTGAATATATATAAACATAGTCATAATATATTTCCTAATCATGATTTTTGCTTATTTTCTTTTATAATACTTCACAGTCACATAAATTGCAATCTATTTGTTCTACATAGTTTCTGATCTCTCAATTTTAGTCTAATATCCCTGGGTTTACACATACATGCTTTTCTTGTGAGTCACCACAAATTATGTGGGAAGCAAATAGAGTTTAATTAAAATAAATAAAATTATATTGTTGTAATCATCAACGTGCAAGAAATATTAAAATACTGATGACTCGGCTGTGATGAAATTAAGGAGGGCTGATATTATCAGTCCCCCCCGTCCTGTTTAAAAATGCTTTCTCGATTTAAAACAACAGCAGTAACAAACTAAGGAAGAAACACGTTGATCAATCATTCTTCCCCATCTCCAAGCTTATTTTCTTCCTAAAGAAAAATTCACAGAAATGTTGACTAGATTTTTTTAAAACCCCAAACCCTTTAAATAAAAAAGTCTTAATCAGGTTGTTGTAGACAAAATCCATTCTTTGAATTTATCAGTCAGTTGATATATATTGCCCTCTGCTCCTTATTTTTAAGAGATCAAAATAAAATTCACTTCTGACATCCCAAAATAGTTACTGACATTGTAAGTAAAGTGACATTGTAACTAAAGTCGACTTTGCATAGCTCAACTGGCAGAGCAGGGTTTAGAAACAGTTCTGATGTAACCTCATTGTACTAATTACTGTACACCCCTTCTGTGAGTAGGATAATTGCCATTCTAACAGTTGCCATGAAAGTAGAACAACTGCAGTGAAGCCATTAGATGATGATGTATGACTGCCTTAAATGTATGCATGTGTGCTGACATTTAAGAGGTTATCTGAAGTCAAGCAGTATCCATTTTTCCAATGAGCAAATAACAATACATGTAATAGTCTACTAAGATGAGAAATTTAGTCCTGTTGCACAAAATTTCTTAAGACATGATTATTAATATATAGTCTTCATAACATCTGAACAGAGAGACATGGGAACTTTGGCTCCTATCCTCGTCCCTCAAATTATCATCTGGGAGCCATTTGTTTTCCATTTTCTCATTCAGCCTATAGTTATTTATGCATTTTTCTCATCTCCTCAACTAAACTAGAGTCTCCTGAAGTCAGGAACTGTATTTTATAAAATCTCTAGGTTCCATACAGAGCCTTAGACATAGACTGACAGAGCCTTAGACTGACAGAGAGACCGACAACTCTACTTAAGAATGACCGGGGTTTCGTTTTAAAGTCATACAAAAATGTATCTTTGCTCAATTAGCTGGAATGTTGTATTTTTTGAAGATACTTTTAAAGGGCAATAATCAGAGACATATTACTCTGACACAACTGCTTGAGATATCGTAGTTCCCAAAAAGGTTCTTTGTAAACCAGGAATTAACTATTCTTAATATACTTGAATCTGAAGTTTTAATGACCCACACTTCAGTATTCTGTCAACTGCTCCAGAATGGTTGTCATAGTTACCTAGTATCAGGAACATAAAGCTAAATAAATTTCAGTACAATGTTACCCCATTGCAATTTCTGAAGTGATATATTTGAATAGGTTTTGCAACATCAGAGGCCTCCAAAAAAATCTATGCAAATAAAACAAAAGATTACAGACTTGAATATATGCTGATGTTTTTCAAGAAATAGAAATGCCTTCAAATGAGCTCTCACCTAGTGAACTAATTTTCATTTGTTGATCATGTTTCAAACAGAAAGTTAAGATTCATCTAGGAATAGTAATATTGCTTTAATTGTGTGAGTGAGTTGAATCAGATAATGCGGTACCATTTGTAATGAGTTCTTATGTTTTCTACAGGTGGATAAGTGGAGCAGCTGTAGTCAATGCATTTTACTCTTCAGGAAGAAATCAGATAGGTAAGGTGTATTCTTAAATGATTATTTAATATTTCTGTATTGTTCCCAACCTGTAGCACATTGTATGACCAATTACAGTACTTCTAAACAAGCACAGCTGAGGCTGAGTTATTGATCTTTTGAATACATTTCTTGAAAGTAAATGCATCCGTGTACCTTTTTTCACTATAATGGGAAAATTCAGATTAGTACAAATCATGTTAAGTAGTTGTGTTTCTTTTACAATATTCCTATTTATACTAAAATGGTTTATCTTATTTCTAAATATTTTTATTTTATTTCTAAGTACCTTTTAAAAGTCCCTTGAATATATCTATATAAAGTCATATTGACTTTAGGACTCATTAAGCATTAGCTTCTAAAAATGGTTTAAGGTTTCAAGAGCCAACTTTTCACAGATCTAGTCCTCCTGGCAATTCTGTATGCTGCCTCTGTGAGAGATGATCCTATTCTATGTCATCTCCATTCAGGAAGGCTCCAAGGGCTTTAGAGAGTTGGAATCTCAATTATATTAGATTGAATCATATGAAATTGTATTTACCTAGCCACAATTGATCAAAAAAGAAAAAAATTTCATATATTCACTTATAGTATTGTTACAGACATATACTTAGATTAATACATGAATAAATTATCATATATGATGAATAACTGAATGACATAATATGACAAAAATATTTCCTCTTCCTGGGAAGGCCTGGACATCTTTGAACATACATTGGATCACATATGTCACTTATCACATACATTGGCTCATTTTTTTTTCAAGGGGTTTTTAGCATTAGAAAGGTACTCAACTGATTCAGTACTGCCAGAAATATTCTAAACAAATAGTAGAGCAAGCTTCTGCAGGTGCACTCAGTTCTCCAGGTGCACTCAGTCCTGCCCTTCCTTTCTAAACATAGTCTAGAATTAAGAGAGAAGATAACCTCAGCATTATTCTAAACCATTCTTCTTATATCTCAGAGTCTGTTGTAAGCCTCATTTTTATTGAATTCTATTACCAATTAGATTAGAAATTATAAAAACTCTTACAAGATATTTATCATTGGCTTAAAAAAAACCTTAAAATAAATTGTATATTTTTATGTTAAAGTTTGATTATACCTTTCCCCATTGCTTTCAACTCTAAAAAGAGTTAGGTTAAGAAGTTATCTACATTTTCTTCTAGTATTTTTATGATTTCTATTTTTGGAGTAAAACCTTAATCCATCTGGAATTTACCTTGGTACATGACCTGAAACTGAATTATATAAAGTAACCAGAAAAGATTATTTTGTATAACATATAAACAATAAGTAAGATATATTTACTCAGATTAAAATTACTTAGCTCAAAGTCTAAGCTAATGTTTTCTGGCTAGGGAAATGATTGCCCCAACCCAGACCAGAACCTGCTTAATAATCAACTCATCAGAACCTATGAAGTCAGTCCTTTATAATATATTATTTGAAACCATTCAGATCTTGTTTTAAAATGCCTTTATCTCTAGAGAGTCTTCACTTGAAGCCCTCTTTTTAATATTCAGTAGTTCTGTCAGTGTCTAGTTCATTGGGTCCTGAGCCAAACAGAAGAGTTAACTTTCAATGGAATCCCAAAGTCAAAGCAAGGCAACTTAGACCCCTTAGTGCTGCATTAGAGCAGACTAAGGGATGCAGCTTCATTTCAGTCCAGCCCAGGGAGGACCCTGGATCCTGTTGGACCTGGTGCTGATGCATCCTCAGTAGGACCACTCTGGCATGTTCAGTCCTTCAGCCCTTCTCTAGAGTAGGCTCAGGCATTTATGCCAAGACAGGACCTTGTTTGATTCTGAATTACCCCAAGTCCCTGGAGGTGGCTCAAAATTGGCCCACTTCAGAGATTCCCCTATCAGAGAAGAGCTGAAAATATTTTCATTTTGAGTATAATGTCCTGAAACCAAAGAAGCATACAGAAAAAGGAAAAGGAAGGTAAAAGTGGCCCAATAGTGGTCTATTTCACGAAATAGACAATAATCCTCTGGCAAATCAAAAATTAGCTATAATAACAATTCTGAATTATATAAAAAATATCTTTTCCAAGATCCTTAAAATAAGGATCCAATGGAAATATAAAATAAGAAAACTTGTTAACTTCTTTTCATATGCTTGTCTGCTTCTTGAACAGCAAAGAGGAGAAATCCTTGAAATGTACACCTTTTTTCTTTGACAATTTAAATCTTCTAAGTAGGGATTGTCTTACCTAAAAATAGCTGAAGTGTCAAATCTCCATCTTTTTTCTTGATAGGAATGTGTATGTGGTCTGGGTGCGGTGGCTCACGTCTGTAATCCCAGCACGTTGGGAGGGTAAGGTGGGTGGATCACCTGAGGTCAAGAGTTCGAGACCAGCCTGGCCAACATGGTGAAACCCCATCTCCACTAAAAATACAAAAATTAGCCTACTGTGGTGGTGGTTACCTGTAATCCCAGCTACTCAGAAGGCTGAGGCACGAGAATCGCTTGAACCCAAACGCAGAGGTTGCAATGAGCTGAGATCGCGCCACTGCACTCCAGCCTGGGTGACAAAGCAAAACTGTGTCTCAAAAAAAAAACAAAAAGAAAAGAAAAGAAAAACAAATGTGTATATGAATATAAATACACACATACATACCTATATACGTGTCTTCTTCAACACTGCCTTAATGGATTTGGGATAATGTCCATTATAAAATTAGGATTGGTATAGAATAGCGTGTGCCACCATAAGTGAGTCCCTCCCTCCACACACACACATAGACAGGCAAATACTCCAAATTAGATTGCATACACTTTCTCATGGGATTGGTCATTTTATGTTGTTATGTTAAAAAAAAAAAAAAAAAAGCACTTGTTTTGTTATATAGAGACTTACTCGTATCAATAATTTCTACTTCTTAATTCAGTTTTCACTATTTTGTTAGAACTCACACATGTAGACTACATTCCAAGTTGTATGCATTCCTACATCTTCATATCAACAAAAAAAGTCAATTTCCAAGAAAGAAGGCAAACTAAAAGTGCTTAATCCACTGTTCCTCTTCCTTGCATGTTTACTTCATGGAGCTCTAGAAGGCCCCCATACCATGACATTAGGAAAGCTGCACTTCAATATTTTGTCATATGGTTCTCTGTAAGTTCTAGGTGCTGTTCAGTCATCATATTAAACCTTAAAATCTCAGTCAAGGAAATGATTGAATGTATTCTCCTTTTCCATTAAAATTGCAGAATCTTTTAAATCATTTTTTTTAATTTCTCAAATATATAAGTTCTTTAGTATGTTCAGCCTGTGTCAAATATAAATACTTTGAGATAGTTAAATGTTCTAAATTGCCTTATTTATTCTTAGGAGCTTTATTTTCAGGCTTGAAAATTAAGACAGTTTCCAAACATAATATTACTCCATTTAATATAAAAAGAATGTTTCGGCTATGCATGGTGGCTCATGCCTGTAATCCCAGTACTTTGGAAAGCTGAGGTGAGCTGATTGCTTGAGCTAAGTAGTTGATACCAGCCTGGGCAACACGGTAAAACCCTGTCTCTACCAAAAACTACAAAAAAAATTAACTGAGCATGGTGGTGCACGCCTGTGGTCTCAGCTACTTGAGAGGCTGAGGTGGGAAGATTTCTTGAGCCTGAAAGGTGGAGGTTGCAGTGAGCCAAGGTCACACCACTGCACTTCAGCCTGGGTGACAGAGTAAAACCCTGTCGCAAAAAAAAAAAAAAAAAAAAAAAAAATGTTTAATTAATTTGCACCAAAAACAATTACTCAATTGCTGCCTTAGGCTTTATATGAAATATTCTAAAATTGAATTGCTAGCAGCCTTCAAAAAATAAAGTTGTGTTGGGGAGCCAAAAAAAAAAAAAAAAAAAGGGCAAAGAGGGGAAAGAGGAGACACAGTCTTTGCTTCATGGCCCAATGACTTATTTAATTAACTAACTTGTTGACAATCGTGAACATAAAAAATGCACAACTAAGCAGTTGGTTATAAACAACAGTTGTGACACCTACTAGGTAACAGCAGTAAGGCTAATGGGGAAAATCCTCCTTACAGAGATTTAGCTGACAAAGTAAAAAAGGAGGTCATAATTAGCAAAGTTGAACTGAAGACTAATATTTAATAAGAACCATAAAAGTCTTATCACTTGCCTGAAGGATGGCATATTGGGGCATGATTAAAGCAGCAGGATCTTTATAGTTAATATTTAGTCTTGATAGCACGTTTCATAACAGCATTTTATATAATGGGTGGATTTTAATCAAAGTACATAGTGTGGGAGATAGCATTCACTTTAAGTTAATAAAGTACTGCACATAATTTTTATACTTTAAGCTAAAAATAATTTCATGGCTCCGTTTAGCTCAGGCTGCTACACGTGAGGTATAACTTTCATCAAAATTCTCTAAGGACAAAAGTACTTTTTTGTTGTTGTGTCATTTGAATGTTATGGCAACTTTCCAAATTCTTGTAGAGGTCTGGAGAGCAATTAAATTGCTCAGATACTTTGAAGTCTTCTCTGTAAATATCTAATATTTATCCCTGAAGCCCATGTGAGGTTATATTGTGTTCAGTACACCTGAAAGATAAAGAAATAACATGTGCTACTCTGTGTTAACTAGATCTTAAAAATCTTGAGGTCAGGGCCCTTCTTTTATATTCTTAATGTCCTGCATAGCAATGACCCAGGGCTTTGCATTTAATAGGTGTTGATACTGAAGGTTTTTTTTTTTATTACAGAAAATAATGTTTCAGTTATTCAGTGTATACTAGAGTTTTAAGCCATTAAAGATGGAATTACTAAACTATGAACATTTAATTAATTTAATTTTAATTTCTTTCTAAGGTCAAAGATTAATGACCTCTAAATAACATGACCCAAAATTTTATTAAACAGGGGAAGTGTATTCCAAGGGAAGATAATCTCCATCTTTTGTTAGTATTTAAGACATATTATTAGTATATTTCAGGAATAGTGAAATATATTTCATCAGAGTTTATATTATAAGAGGATACGGGATATGATGGAAGTGGAGAGGGGAGAGGACCCTGGAGCCATAGGCCAGAAAGATGTGTTTAGCTAGCGAGCAATGGTAAGCCTTCCAAAGACTTTTAGCAGGAGAGTGATGATGCCCAGATTTGTCTTTAATCTGGTTGCAGGATAGTTTCAGAGAGCAGATTCGATTTAGAATAGATTACAGTTGGGTGAAACAGAAAGTGGGAGACTGATCAGGAAATTCAGTCATCCCTGAAACAAGGAATGAGAGTATGTGTGGACAGTAACACTGACAGGAGGAGATAAAGATGCTCCTGAAAGCCACCTCCCCCAGCCTCTGCCTAAGCAGACTTGTAAAAGACTGTAAAAGAAAGGAGGCATCTAAGATAAATAGAAACATTTACTTTTGCTGATAGAGACCCTTCAAGTGCCATTAGCAGAAAAAATACAGAGTGAGGGCCTAGAGGGGAAAATGAATTTGATGTTTGACGCATTAAATATAACACGTTTGTGAGATATCTGAATGGAGGAAGTTAGCAAGTTAATGCAGATGTCAGAGTAGACATATTGAAAACTACTGTTCATTTATTAATTTACTAAACTCTTTAGAACACATTAGTAAGTTAAGGTGATCATTCATTTATTTATCATTGATTATTCATTGATTCAACACATTTCCTGAGCACTGTTAATGTTCCAGGTACTATTCTAGTTTTAGGTATTGTTCAATTTTAGGCATTTAGATAATGAACTAGAAAAATGCATGAAATTAAAACATAAACAAATGTATGTACAGACACACAAATCTCTGCTCTCCAAGGGCTAATACTTGAGGACCTGGAGTAGGATTGGGGCAGACAGGAAAAGGAAGGACTGCGATCATAAAGAAATAAATAGAATATGAGGTAGTCATAAGTGCCTTGGTGAAAATAAGGTAAGGTTACGTGATAGAGGTATACTTACAATTGAGGGGCAATGTTTATTTAAGATATTATTGTAGATGGATACAATTTCTTTGATAACATTAAAAATAATACTGGTGTTATTGAGTAACTATTTCTTCCAAGTATTTATAAGGGGGAAAGAACCTTCTGAAAGAAGGTTACTAGTTCCCTTTGCTCCAAACTCCTTAGAGCACAAAACAATCTTAAAAGAGATTGTAAAGTGAATCATGATGATAAATCACAGATTATAGCCCCACTCCAGGGTGAACTCTGTTGTCATCCATAATAAAATGCCTGCATTGGCTTCTATTACAGAAGATTTTTGTATATAACTAAGTGAAACTGACATTGTGAACAGCAGCTTAGCCAGCACAAAGCCAACCCCAAGCCTGCCATCACTTAATAATGCCATGGTGGCATGCACCTGTAGTCCCAGCTACTCAGGAGGCTGAGGAGGGAGGACTGTCTCTAAGAAAATAAAACTTTTTAAAAAATTATGCCACAAATAATCTCTACCTATCTTCTCTCCTTGTAGTCTTCCCAGCCGGCATTCTGCAGCCCCCCTTCTTTAGTGCCCAGCAGTCCAACTCATTGAACTATGGGGGCATCGGCATGGTCATAGGACACGAAATCACCCATGGCTTTGATGACAATGGTAAAGTGCAGTTGACATTTTCCTTTGGCTAAGGCATATGCTCATAAATTTGATTGAAATTTGATTATTATAATTTATTACTACAAAGCTACATTTATTCAAACATGTATCATTTCTCTAATTTTCACCACACTTTCAATTTTCCCTTTAAATTGTTGCTTAAAGAGATCAAAAAAATTCTCATAGTGAGGTGAGCAATGTGTACTTTACACTCTGGCAGAATGAAGTAAATATTCCTATTGGGAAAATACTATGGTGTTTGTCAGCAGCAGTGATAATGCTTGGTCTTAGTTTCCTGATTGTATATGACGTGTCTTGTCATACTCTTAAAAGACAGGCTGCATGTATACGTCTTAAAATCAGATGTAAAATCAGAAAATATTGTCTCTGCAAGTGCTCATAAGACTCTTAAGCTGCTTTGGGTCAGAGACTTTTTTTTATTTTTTTTCATCTTGTACCTACTACCTAGTTCAAGTCTTTGCAAAAAGGCACTTAAATGCCACCCTAAATGGCAAAATCAATTTAGAGTTTCAATCAAAGCTGAATTCCTGAGAGGAATAAAGACATGAAATAGTAAAGAGGTGATAGTTAAATCTATGACAAATTTCGTTCACAAATGGAAAGAAAGTAGAAAGAGAACAATAAAGAGAAAATAATCCCCATTTTAGAGAGCCAGAGAAAGAAAAAGAGGCAGGAAGGTTAGAATTCTTAAAAAGACTTACTAAGTGTCTATTAACTCAAACTATGCAACAGTCTTTACAGGTAGGTTCTAATACTGTTTCTGTTTTCCAAGTGGAAAAAAATAAAAGCACATGAAAGATGTGCCCAAAGATACAAAGATAGGAACTGGTGGAACCAGGAGGTGTGTTCAAGTAGGTTGGCTGCATAGCCCTTTTCTTAATCACTACATCATAGACAAATATGAAAAAGATGGTAATATTAAGTGTCAAAACACGTGATACATATAAATGCAATTGGAGCTCAAAAGGGAGAAACATTGATGTAGTTTATGGTTGGCAGGGAAGCTACAGGAGAAAAAGACTTTTGTGTGTGCTCGAGGTAGAGGCAAACTATGAGCCCACAGTGTCCTATGAAGGGTCCAGGAATATAAAAATGCCAGAATAAAAATGTTGACCATTTAAAAAATCTCAAAATATCAAAGTAAACAGACTTGGGTCAGGTAAAAACCATTCAACAGAACAAGGCATAACTTCAGGAATATTTTGTCTGGCGGCCTCTTCTGAGATATCAAGAGCAAAATGGGTGAAATGTCTGGGTCATTGCTGAGACACATCAGCAAAGAAAGCTCTGGCAGTCCAGGCTTTGCCAACTCTGTGATGAGGAGGGATGACAGTTTCTCTCATTGTCTGCCTAATTTAATGTTCTGTCACACAGCAGTATTTCAGTCCTTGCACTTTGAATTAAAGATATCTTATAATTCTTGTTGCAATGAGTTCCCATTTTACTTAAATAAATATGTTATAGGCAGAAACTTTAACAAAGATGGAGACCTGGTTGACTGGTGGACTCAACAGTCTGCAAGTAACTTTAAAGAGCAATCCCAATGCATGGTGTATCAGTATGGAAACTTTTCCTGGGACCTGGCAGGTGGACAGCACGTATGTCATTAGCATTTTCTTGAAAAGTTTTAGACACGTTCAATCTTAAGTGTATTACTGATGTTTTATTTTAAAACAATCCTAATAAAGTGTCTTTTTTAACAGCTCAATGGAATTAATACACTGGGAGAAAACATTGCTGATAACGGAGGTATTGGTCAAGCATACAGAGTAAGTAAAAAGATTTTCTTTCCATTTTAGTGATTTGGAGTGTTTCTCATATTTAATAATTCATTTACAACCTTTTGCAAAAAAAGAAACTCATATAATATAAGCAATAAAAGATGAATAGAAAATGGAAAAAAATATGAGGAGAAAGAGTTGTGAATATGCTAACCGTAAGGGTCAATACATTGATGTGACAGAGCTGAACACTTAAGTTTGCAAAGAGCCAAGAAGAAAAGAAAACATGGAATATTATATCAACTGAAATGAGCAGATAGCAGGTTCACAAAGGAGGCAACATTTTTCTAAGAAATAATATCTGAAATAATTTTTTTTAGAAGAGATGTCCCATAAGAAGGATTATTTCAGGGTCATTGACCAATATAAGAAACAGGACCTTCAGTTTTGTTGCAGGTGAAGTAGCATTTGGGAACAAAAATCAATGTAAACCACAGGCATATTAAACCATAGTTCACATATAATACAGTAAGGGACTGATGTGATATGGTTCCAGCACATGGCCTTGTAGTCAATCACACTATTATACACAGAAGACTATTATCAGTGGAGCATCGCTTAGAATCCCATTTAGCCTTCCATTCATTCTTGCGTTCAATACATATTCATTGAGGCTTAATAGGTTTGGCACTATTCTAAGAGCTGGAGATAATGCAGTGAATGCTTTATAAAAGGTCATTATTTGAGGATCTGAGCAAGGGTTAAAAAAGAATCTAGTAGATGCCATGTGCATAAGAAAAAGCAGGGAATTTCATAAAAGGGTGGAGGAATGATGGTCTAGGAAGCAACAAAGAGGAATGAGGATGATTTTGAGTGTTTTTCTCAACTATGAAGTAGCCCATATGTAGGAGAACGAGCAGCATCTACTTGAGATGTCACAAGGAACAAGTTGTTCCTAGGCTAGAACTAGGCTTCTCTAAGACAAGGATGGATGGAATGATCCGTGGAGAAAATGAGGATTTAGAATCATTTGTTCATTATAGAAATGTTTGGATTAGAGTGGAGGAGGAGAAGATCGATGGTTGGGTTAGGGAAGGGGAACACCAGAGAAGTGGAGGAAGAGGTGACTGATGGGGCGTGCAATTTGGCAGTGACCAGAGATGATCAGAGTGTGAAGCTTGGAAGATTAAGTCAGCTACAGGTTTCCAAAAGAATAAGTCCAGCCAGTTCCAGGGGCATGGTAGATTGCTGCTGCTTTGAATGCTTAGCAATTTTTTTACTCAATGCCAGACACTTTGCATTTTATCTTTTTTTTTTTGGAGATAGAGTCTCATTCTGTTGCCCAGGCTGGAGTGCAGTGGCATGATCTTGGCTCACTGCAACCTCTGCCTCCTGGGTTCAAGCGATTCTCCTGCCTCAGCCTCCCAAATAATTGGGATTACAGGCGTGTGCCACCATGCCTGGCTAATTTTTGTATTTGTAGTAGAGATGGGATTTTGCCATGTTGGCCAGGCTGGTCTCAAACTCCTGAACATCAAGCGATCCACCTGCCTTGGCCTCCTAAAGAGCTAGGAATACAGGCATGAGCCACTGTGCCTGACAACATTTTACTTCTCTGGGTGCTGGATGTTCTTTTGTTCCTATACATATTCTCTTGCCCAGGCTGGAGTGCAGTGGTAGGATCTCAGCTCGCTGCAAGCTCCGCCTCCCGAGTTTATGCCATTCTCCTGCCTCAGCCTCCCGAGTAGCTGGGACTACAGGCGCCCGCCACCTCGCCCGGCTAGTTTTTTGTATTTTTAGTAGAGACGGGGTTTCACTGTGTTAGCCAGGATGGTCTCGATCTCCTGACCTCATGATCTGCCCGTCTCGGCCTCCCAAAGTGCTGGGATTACAGGCATGAGCCACTGCACCCGGCCTGTTCCTATACATATTCTTGAGCTTTATTCTAGGATACAGTTAAATTCCTGGAAAATGGTTTGATCCTTTTGGGTCTTGCTTTTGCAATATTTGTTGAGATGGGGGCAGTGTTCAGTCTAGGCACATTATTCTCAACTGCTGAGATAAGAATCTACTGTGTGAATCTTGGGGGTTTCCATTCTTGTCCTGTGTAAGTACCATAAATTGTTATCTCCAGTCCTTTTGGGATATTGTTTTCCTAGCATTGAGTATTTTGCTCACACCCATCTTCAGATCAAGACGAAGCTGAATGCTTGAGGAAAGCCATCTGTAATCTCTGAGGTTCTCTTTTTGTGTTGCTTTCTCCTCTTTAGTAACCTGTTCTTGGTGTCCCTGAACTCTCAGCTCCTTCTCCTCAATTCAAGGAGTCTCCCCAGCTCTGACTGGTTTTCTCCTACGACGTGGCCTGAAAACTCTCAGGACAATAAGCTCAGCAGCAATAGGACTCACTGAGAGTAATGTTTAACATCTCTCAGGGGTCATTCTCCTTTTGCCTGATGTTCAGTGTTACGCAAACCATTATTTTAAATATTTTGTTCGTCATTTAGTTGTTTCAGCAAGAAGTTAAATCCAGTCCCTATCACTCCATCTTGACTGGAAGTGGAAGGCATTGGCACTCAATATTCCCATGGTGATTCTAATACACAGCCAGATTGAGAATCACTGCTATAAAATCCAGCCAAAGTTGGGATTGATAGTACTTCCATGGAGATCCTTACCTAGAGCAAGTACAGAATTGTAACGATGATGCAAATGACAATTGTGCAAATATTTTATTACATTGAAAATATGTAAATTCTTAACATGTAATACCTTGCCCCCTGCTAGATTGCAAGCTCCCTAAGAGCGAGCAGGTGCAAGCCTTTCCCATATCCCCAGCATTGTTAGTTACACAGTAGAGGTTCAGTAAGTCTATGTTGATGGTAAGTGGCAGAAATGAAATATATCTTCTGCTCATCTAGTTGGTCACCTTCCTTTGTATTAAATTGGAAATGACACATCTCAGAACGATTATTATGAATTCCTTTTAAAAGTTTATTTAGTAGAGGAAAACTCATTTTTTTCAGTAGTGCGCATAAATCTTTAAGAATTAAGAGCACTTTTTGATATTCAAATTACCTAAATATTTTCCTTGAAATGTACCTGAGGCTTTGTCCATTTTGTCCTGTCTTCAAAAGATGAGAATAGTTGCATTTTATTGTCCTCAGACTCATAGGAGACTAGGCCTCTAAGGGATCTCAAGAGAACCCTTTGACTTGGCAAGAGTCACTCGAACTTAGTCTGGTGAGTCTATTTTGCTAAGAGAGTGGTAACTAAGTTAAATGTAGCAATTGTAGACCTCCTTGGCAATTCATTTGTCCTGGCTGGTCTTATTCATCAATTTATAAAACAACATTTAGATAAGTTTTTCATCACTTATGTTGGTCATCCATCCATTCAATTGGCATTTATTGATCACCTAACATGTACCAGGCTCTTGTCCTCTACTAATCAGTATCTTGTTCTTTTCAGAGCATTTGTAAATAAATTTGATTTGCCTTTCTAATCCATAAAATAGCTGTAGGTTACCATAACTAAATGTATTATTAGGGTGATTTTAATATAAAATATTAATTACTTGGTGATAAGATCTTTTACATGGGTTTATATATATAACCTTAGGAATTATAATTATTGTTTTTCTATTTTATCAACTGCCTAGGCCTATCAGAATTATGTTAAAAAGAATGGTGAAGAAAAATTACTTCCTGGACTTGACCTAAATCACAAACAACTATTCTTCTTGAACTTTGCACAGGTATTGTGTCTTTCTTGATTGATAGATATGAAAACCATTCTGAGTTGTAATTTCACAGTAAGTTAGATGTCACATGCTGAATTCTCTTGTTTTAATCAATTGTGGCAGAGCATTTGACTTGATTCACTTTCATTGTTTATAATAGACTGTTGGATCATATTAATGATAAATAACTATGTTCCTGGTTGCCTTTCATTGAACATTATTTGAAGAGAGAATGGTTGAGGAATGCAGAATTCCAATTTAATTTTTCTCCCTCCCCTCAACTTGCTCAAACAAATAATCCTTGATTGAACCTGAGTACATGCTTTGCTTTCCCTATTCCTATCTCTAGGTCTGGTGTGGAACCTATAGGCCAGAGTATGCAGTCAACTCCATTAAAACAGATGTGCACAGTCCAGGCAATTTCAGGTGCGTGGGTATGAACAGCAATCAAGGTGCTCTTATATTGGGTCCATTGCTTCCACATTTGGAATTTAGACTTTTCTAACTCTGATTCTTTTACACTGGGAAATTCAGTGCTTTTTGTTTGTTTGTTTGTTTGTTTGTCTGAGAGTCACAGATAGGATCGAGAGAACACATTAGAGCATTCTACATAAGCATCGCCTTGGCTGCTCTCTTTCTTCGAATCTACGATAATTATAATTCCTTAGAATGTATGAGGCCCAGGGCTTGATCTATTCCAACAAAGATGTCGTCTCAGAACAATGGCTCAATTTAAAGCTAGCACAAAGACATTTCTAAGAGGCTGTGAATGGTTTAGGCCCAGGCCAAATGAGCTCCAAATTGTGAAGAAAAATTTCAACATAAAGGAAAAGTTCCTACTAATTAATTAGAGGTTTTTCAATATGGAATAACATTATTCCCAAAGCTTCAGGAGAGAGTACATTGAAGCAGAGGTCAGAACAGCCCATCAAGGATGTGAGAGAAAAATGCTCTACAGGGTAGAAAATTGTTTGTATATTTAAGTTTTTATTGTTGTTCTGGTTCCAAAGATCCCTCATCGACTATTTTTCATTCGTAACAACAGAAGTGTGTGTGTGTATGTGTGTGTGTGTTTTAAGGGTAAATGGAATGCCAACATTTTGTCAAGGAAATTATTATTTTCTCCGGAGGTAAGGAGATTTTCTTGGCAAGATCTAGAAGAAGTTAAAGTTCTTCCCAAATTAGAAAATCTAAGAGAACAATGATTGAAGAGAGTCCTTCTAACCAACATTTGAATGTTAAATCGCAGATCCTATGTATTTGTTTAAGAACTGAATTCCTAACGCTACCCCTTTCCCATGTGCTAGAACACTTAGTCACTCATTTGCTGATCAACAACGCCTCTCAGGCAAGAAAGTTTAAAAAAAAAAAAAACCTAAAAAATTTGTAGGGTAGTTGGAAAATGGAATTTGAGAACAAAAGAGAACTAATGGGCTAAATTTCAAAAGCTCTACATAAAATGAATGTAAGCATACTGCCCAGATCATTTACTCTTGGGAAAAAAACACATTCAATTATGGAGAAAAACATATTCAGTTATGAAACAATAAAGTAGCTCATTTAAAAATTAAAGAATTTACTCAGCTTGTTAGTATCATCATTGTCATCATCAACATTATCATCATCATCTAGTATTTGCCTTAACATTTCTTTCAATATTCATTCACTCAATAATTGCTTATGGTATGCCTATTATCTCTGTAATCCAGACTAACTTTAGTTCTGCTAAGATATTCAAATTAACTGCTTTATAGGTAATGAGCAACAAAAGTGACTGGATTAATTCCCACTGTGGTTTATTCAAGAAACTTTTAATTTTTTTAAAGTTGTCTTTTTCTTTACTAAAGTGAACTTAAGCTTTGAAGTAAGAAACACTTGAGTTCTCACCATGGCTTCACTATTTACTAGCGTTAATGTAACCTCTGTGCCTCAGTTTCTTGATATGTAAAATGAGGATTAAATTATCATGAGAGTTGCTAGAGGATTAACGTTAATATAAATGAAGAGCCTATGTTGTGTGTGTGTGTTTGAAAGTTTATACTAGGATTATTTGTAGACAAGAGTTATGAACAGAATAAGAATTCTTATGTATTTTGCAATAGTTCCCTATCAGTCAAGGCCGTTTTGGTGCTCATTTCTTATGTTCTGCACATTTCAGAATGTTAGTAACTGATCAGTGGTTAAGTAAAACATAGATAAGTATATAATTGTTTTCTAGCTCCAATTTTAAACTGAAAACAATATTTTGCTATAAATAAGTTAAATTATGTGTATATTTAAGTTTTTATTGTTGTTCTGGTTCCAAAGATCCCTCATCGACTATTTTTCATTCATAACAATTGTGTGTGTGTGTGTGTGTGTGTGTGTGTGTGTGTGTGTGTGTGTTTTAAGGGTAAATGGAATGCCAACCTTTTGTCAAGGAAATTATTATTTTCTCTGGAGGTAAGGAGATTTTCTTGGCAAAAGATTGAGCTTACATTTAGTTTTGGAAACAGACCATTTCCTGGCTGTACAAAGTAAAATATATTTTTTAAAGAACTTTAAAAACTAATAGATACCGAGTTGCTATTTAAGAATTGTGCTTGGTGGTTATATAGAAATATTTCTGAATTAGATATTTGTAACCTTATATTTAAACAGCCATAGTATTAAAACAAAAAGCAAAATACGCTTGATACAAAGCTGTGTCTATAAAGCCGTATTTGCTATGTCTAACCTATCGTTGTTGTAGTCTTCCTGACTAAAGCTTTATTTATGTTCTTTAAAATAAACTTTAGAAGTTAAGGTATAAGAATCTAATTCTAAGGATAGCAGCTAGCATTTATAAGCTCATACAAACCACCATACAACCTAATTTGTCAAGGGTTTGCCCTGCATATCTCCATAAACTAAAACAGATGTCCATAAAAATCTAGGTGAATTTCAGTAATATTATTGTAATACCTGGTATATCTACCATCCTCAGATAATGAGAGGTTGCAAATTAAGTTTTGATAGGTAAAATTTGTCTCTTTTAAGTATTAACATTTTTATCTTAACAACTGGATTAAAATTTCTTTATTAAAAATATATTTCTGCCTTCCTACCTTAAAACAATATCCTGAAAAAAAAACCTAACCTTTTAAAAAATTTTGATGGTACAGACTACTTTATGATTATTAGTTATGCTTTTACTGTTTATTAATTTATTCTGTGGAGCTATTTATTCTTATATCAATTGTGATGCTTTTTTATTTATTTTGGCTTTTTATTAAGGTTTTTCTGTGCGTTTGTTTCTTTCCTAGTTTTCTTTCCTATTATTGTATTGCCTGCCTTTAGTTCCCTAATTCCTCCATTTTGATTAGCTCAGAAAACATGTGGTTAAAATTAAATGGTATGTAAGCCAAAAACATTTTTCTTTTAGTAGTCTAGAAATTGAATCTGTAATTTAAATATTGACTTCATTTTGGAAATGCAGTTTATGGTTAGCCATCTATCGTCATTTCAGGGAATGGTTATTATAATATTTATATGTAATCTATAAATATGTTTCTAAAATTATTTAGATGTAATTTTCTATGCGATATGTAAGGGTCTGATAATTTTGTAAAGCAAGTCCAAATAGACAAACTGATTTAAGTGCTTAGATTGCTCAACCTTATCTTCCAGTCAGGAAGAAAGGGCACTTTTTAGAACTGACACCACTAGCAAAGTAAGAAATGTTTTTCAAAGCTTAATTTTTAATATTTTTGAAGGAATATTTTGTCTAGTGTTTTATATAGACATGTTCAACTAATAAGGCTATTTTGTTCCTTCATAACTCTGTAATTAAGCAGGCTAATAAGCCCTCTTTGAAATTCTTCTGTTTCTTCAATTTCCCTTCAATATTAGCATTGGTTCCTGATATTTTATAGATATCAGTATAGATTTTAGTGAGTTTTGTAGAATTTATATTAGCCCCTCCAATCTTTAGCTGATAACTAGAAATCTATTCCAGCATTAATTTCTTTATGAATGTATAGCAGAACATACACTCATCAATATGACTTTGCTTTGAAAGAACCATAAAAATTAGTTAATGATGAAGATTAGATAGCTTATTCCTGAATGAAACCAGTTAACTTTGTAGCTAAGTCATTCATTTACAAGAATTAACAAAAAGTTGTCCGAGGACCCATTAATTGCACACAGTAATTCAGAAGTCCAGTTGTAGTACACAAGAATAGTCAGATAGTATATAAAGTCCATTCTTGGTCACAATGCCAAATCTCTTAGATGTTTTTAATACAAGTAACTGTTTGCCAAGGGAGAAAACATCAGCAGTACAATAAGTTATTTTATATAATAAAGTAAAAATTTCAAGTAAATCACCTTAAGAAATCATCAATAAAAGCTTTATTATCTTCTGTTAGTAGAAACACAAGTACACAGTTTTATACAGCATGAAATTCATGTACATATCTTCTAATAACAGAAGATAATTCATGTAATACGATCTCACTCTTAGAAAAAAGATGTATTTTATTAATAATGTATTCACTTTTCAAAATAGATTATCTAGGCCTGGTACAGTCGCTCATGCCTGTTAATTCCAGCACTTTGGGAGGTTAATGAGGGAGGATCACTTGAGCTCAGGAGTTCAAGACCAACCTGGGTGACATAGTGGGACCTCATCTCTATTAAAAACAAAAAAATTGCCCAGGCCTGGTGGTACATGCCTGTAGTCCCAGCTACTTGGGAGGCTGAGGCAGGAGGATCACTGGAACTCAGGAGGTCAAGGCTGCAGTGAGTCATGATCGCACCACTGCAGCACGCCAGCCTGAGTGACAGAGGGAGACCCTATCTCAGAAAAAAATAGATGATCTATTCAAAGATTTGATGTCATCAACACCAAACATTAAGAAAGTAAGTGAAGCCCTCGTGTGTTGTTGACCTATTCAGGATCAAATTAAGTAGAGTCTTTGGATGGAGAGAGGATGGGCAGAGCGGGCGTGGAGAGCTGAGTGCACAGCAGGATGAGTGTTTCTGCAGTGCCCACTCTCCGCAGTGTTATCTGAAGACTTTTCTTTGAGGTGTTTTTTTGTTTGTTGTTTTAACTTAATTTTGAGATTTATAAATATAAATCCTAAAAATACTTTTTAAGAAAAATATAAAATTAAGTAGTGGGTTTGGACATTTTTACTGAAGTACTTGTTCCCATATGATTAAATCTAAGACAGAATCCTTTGGAAAAAAATTAATTAAAAAAAAACAAAAACTTGCAGCTCTTCCAGTCAATGACTCGTGGCTTACCTGGTCAACCAGGGAGCTTGCTCCCCAGTGTGAGGAATGCCCAGGATGTCAGGATGACTGTCTTTAGCCAGTATCTAGGCATCCTGAATTGGGAAGAAGGTTGCATGAATAAATCAAAGCTCCTCTCTAACATAAAGGATCATTGAGTCCCACAACCTGAAAGACTAAAGACCAACGCAAATTCCTAATTTCTAAGCTCTTTTGATTCCTACACAGTCACTTTTGACTACATTATAGAAGTGAATTTTTTTTTGGCTTATGAACAATGGAAATTTATTTCTCACGGTTCTGGAGACTGGAAGTCTAAGATCAGGGTGCCAGCATGATCGGGTTCTGGTGAGGGCCATCTTCTGGTTTGCAAACTGCAGACTTCTCCTTGTACTCTCACATGGTCCAAAGAGTGAATGTGTTTTTCAATATTTCAGATGTAAGAAATGGACATTTTTTTTTAAATCAAGTTAAGCCAAACTCTGAGCTCTTAGACCAAGCTAGGAGATGAGCCATTTACTTTCAGTGACTTTTCAACGTGCTCTTTCAGGGTTATTCTGGAATCTGAAATCATCACACAGACATAGAAATTAGAGAATAGCTTCCATCTTCAGTCCACCATGGTCACTGCTGATATCCATGCAGTCCAAATCCTCCCAGTCAGTGTTTCCATTTCCTTCCAATGCTCATGAGCTCCAGAGCCTTCACTCTTCAGGTCCAGGTTCTCCAACAACCATGCGCCATGCTATCAGAGGGACTCTCAGAGCCATGCTCAGAGCGGGAAGCATCTCCTTGTCATTCACACAACCTGCCTTTACTGGAACTCACCCCATTCTAGGGAAGGCCAATCATCTCCCTGTCAAATGGACTAACATATAAATTCCCCAGCTCCTGGCTCCACTTCACAACCCCAGGAGATTATTTTCATTTTTAAGACTCCTCTAGGGGTCCTAAAAAACAAACAACTAAAAAAGGTTACATCCTCCATGAAAGATAGGGGAGTTGTGGTGGAGAGGAATAGAGAAGTTAGTTGATGCATTGATGCGTGACATATTAGAAAGTCAGACTTACAAAAAATCCACATGGATCTCTATTTTCTGGAATGAGGAAACAGAAAGAAAATGCTTTCTTTCTCTTCCTGTTGGTCCATAATATCAAACAAACGACAGAAACACTAAGTAGTGTTTTTCTTCCTGATGCCCTATTGCTTCTCTACAGGTAATCACTGTGACAAACCAGGTCAAGGTTCATTCATTCAATATGTACTGAGTCCTGTGCTGGACTTTGGGGGCACAGCAGGGAGCAAGACGTACACAGTACAGCATCTTCCCTCAGTATCTGTGGGGGATTGGTTCCCCTCCCTGCAGATACCAAAATTTGTGGATGCTCAACTTCTTGATATAAATGGTGTAGTATTTATATATAACTTATACACCTTCTCCCTCCTGTACTTTGTCACCTCTAGATTACTTATAATACCTAATACAATGTAAATGCTGTGTAAATATTTGTTATACTGTGTTCTTTAGGGATTAATGATAAGGAAAATAAGTCCATATGTGTTCAGTACAGACACAATATTTCCCCCACATATGTTCAGCCACATTTGGTTGAATCCACAGATGTGGAACTCAAGGATACAAAGGCTGTATTTTGCCCTCATAGAAATTAGTCTAGTGGGTGTGTCAGGAAGTAAAAAAGGAGAACAAATCATTGTAAATGTGGTAAGTGCTTTGATAGGGATAGTCCCTGCAAGAGGAGTTAGTTTAGATGGCATTCAAAGAAGGGGTCCAAGGAGGGTATATTTAAGCAAAGGCATGAAGGCTGAGGAGTTAGCCAGGTACTGACTGCTGAGCAACTTTCCAGGGAGTGGGACCTGCAGGTAGCAGTAGGCCCTGAAGAAGGACAGGGTTTGGCTGGTCTGAGGAATTGAAGGTAGGTCAGCATAGTTTGAGCCTAAGGAGGAACAGGAAGAGAAATGTACCACGAGGAGGCTAGAGAGGAGACTGGAGCCATCAGGAGGACATTGGAGGCCATGAACAGGAGTGTAAATTTCCTTCAAGTCCATAAAAGGCTTTAAGTAAGAGATTATGGAATCTGATTTAAATTTTAAAGATCATTCTGACTGTGGTGTGGAGAATGGTTGGAGGAGAGAGAAGTGCTAAGATGTACACACGGTAGTACACCTGCCACATAGGGAGAGCTCCGTAAATCACAATGGACTCATCTGTCACTTGTGCCTAGTCCTTGCACCACTCCAGTCCACTTGTCTCTGGGCACCTCCTCCCAACCAAAGCAAGCATGGTGGGCTGGCCTCAGCAGGAAGAGAAGGGAAGGAGGTGGTTCAGGGTTCAGGGTGGGTGTGAAAACATCACCTCTGCATCAACGTACTGACCCATCTCTCCCCTCAAATGCTGCTAGGTGCAGATAGTGAACTGGACTGTGCTGTTTTTGCCCACTGGGGTCAGAGATAAGAGGAAAGTGGCATTTTGCCAGCCCTTTCCAGTTATTCAGGCTGAATCCAGTTTCTGATATTTAAGGAGCCCTTTTGGAAAAAGGAAAATAATCCTCTATCAAATCAACAAAAAATATCTATTTAAAGTCTATTATGCTTAAGTCATTATGTGAGCCCTTTCAAGACATTTACCGTGAGAGGTCATGATTATATTCTTTGACCAAACTCTTATTATAATACAACTCCAAATAACTGCATTTTCAAATGTGAATTATTCATTTGTTTTACAAACACACATAATGCTTATAAATTACTAACTCTCCATGACAACCTTAAGATGCATGTTCTATTCTGCAGACACCAAGGCACAAAGAAGCTTCATAAGCAGGATTCAAGCCATGTAGTCTGTCTCCCAAATCTGTGCTTTTAACTCCTGTACTTTGTTACCTCTCCATTTAAAAATTCTGTTAATGAGAAGGCACTGACTCGTTGTACCAGGTTATTTTAAGTTTAACTTCAAACTCCAAATTCATTCACTTGACCTGCAGAGGGAAATGCTGCAGGGCTCCAGTGTGGTTTGGACATGAGTATCAAATGCTGATGGTGACTTTTTTTGTTTGTTTCAAAGGATTATTGGGACTTTGCAGAACTCTGCAGAGTTTTCAGAAGCCTTTCACTGCCGCAAGAATTCCTACATGAATCCAGAAAAGAAATGCCGGGTTTGGTGATCTTCAAAAGAAGCAGTGCAGCCCTCGGCTAGACTTGCCAACACCACAGAAATGGGGAACTCTCTAACTGAGAGAAAATGGGCCCTAGGGGTCACTGTACTGACTCGGGGGTGATTAACAGAGAGGGGAGCATCACAATACAAATAACATTAGGTTGTTCTAGAAAGGGTGTGGAGGGAGGAAGAGGGTCTGAGGTCTGTCAAGTCAATCACTTCTCACTGTGTAAATAATGCTTAATTTCTAAAGATAATATTACTGTTTATTTCTGTTTCTCATATGGTCTACCAATTTGCTGATGTCCCTAGAAAACAATGCAGAACCTTTGAGGTAGACCAGGATTTCGAATCCAAAGGGAAAAGAAGATGTGGAAGAATACAGTTAGGCACCAGAAGAACAGTAGGTGACACTATAGTTTCAAGCACATTGCCTAACTACTAGTTTTTACTTTTATTTGCAACATTTACAGTCCTTCAAAACCCTTCCAAAGAATTCTTATACACATTGGGGCCTTGGAACTTATACAGTTTTAAACTCATTTTTGCCATATGTCAGTTATTCATTCTGTGATCGTTTATTTGAAGCACTCTTAGAGCAAAAAATGAATGTCTAAAATTGTTTTTTGTTGTACCTGCTTTGACTGATACTGAGATTCTTAAGGCTTCCTGCAATTTTCTAAGCAATTTCTTGCTCTCTCTATCTCTCAAAACTTGGTATTTTTAAGAGATTTATATAAATGTAAAAATAATAATTTTTATATTTAATTATTAACTACATTTATGAGTAACTATTATTACAGGTAATCAATGAATATTGAAGTTTCAGCTTAAAATAAATAGTTGTGAACCAGGATCTGTAAAGTGATATGCAGATG
Source organism: Macaca thibetana thibetana (assembly GCF_024542745.1). NCBI lineage: Eukaryota > Metazoa > Chordata > Mammalia > Primates > Cercopithecidae > Macaca > Macaca thibetana. The sequence goes on from NC_065579.1 coordinate 57,819,053, forward strand.
AAAATTTGAGACTATTTAAACTTATAAATCATATTGATGAAAGCTTGAAGCACAAACTTTAGGGTAAAAATTGCCATTGGACAGTTGTCTAGAGATATATATACTTGTGGTTTTCAAATTGGACTTTCAAAACTAAATCTGTCCCTTAGAGTATGTCTGATAAAAGGGCAAATCTGCATCTATGTAGCTCTGCGTCTCCTGTCTTTTCAGGTTTGTCATCAGATGGAAATATTTTGATAATAAATTGAAATTGTGAACTCATTACTCCCTAAGACTTTGTGACAGCTGTCTAACTTTAGAAGTGCATTTCTGAATAGAAATGGACCTTCTAGAATTCTAAGTCACAAAGAGTTCTGGAAAAGAACTGTTTAGTGTTTGATAGGAATTCATCTTTTCAGGCTTCTATTCCTCTCTTTTGCTGTTCTATTGACTATTTTAGTTTATTACCAGATTAAGATTTTACAAAAGAGGTGCACTTCCAAAATTCTTACTTTTCCTAACAAAAGACGAAAGCAGGGCTTTTCTATCTAAATAATGAGTATTAGTTCCCTGCCTCTTGAAAAATGCCCATTTGCCTTTAAAAAAAAGTTACAGAAATACTATAACATAGGTATGTAAATTGCATAAAGCATAAGTATACAGTTCAATAAACTTAACTGTAACTGAACAATGACCCTGTAGCCAGCACCTGTAAGAAACAGAGCAGTACTGGCACTCTAGAAGCACCTCCTTGTCACTTTATTTCTCCCAGAATGATAACTATCCTGACTTCTAATATTCACTAGCTTTGCCTGGTTTTGTCTTTTATACAGATAGAATCAATCAGTACGTATTCTTTTGTGCCTGGCTTCTTTCTCTCAGCCTTAACATTTGTGAGATTCCCCTGTATTGTTGTGCTGATTGTGGATCTCATTCTCATTGCAGAATAATGTTCTATTGTGAGACTTATTACAATTTGTTCGTCCTATTGTTGATGGGCACTTCAGAACTTTCCAGTTTGGCGCTATTACAAATAGTGCAACTATGAATGTACTGCTTGTTACCATCTTACTTGAGCCTTCAATGGACTTATTTCTTCAAGTCCTTCCAAATAGTATTATAAGCATTGAAATTATAGTTTCAGGCCAACTGTGGATACCCTTACCCTTTCCTCCTTTATCACAACCACCATTATAATGGGTAATTTCAAGTATACTTATATCTATATTTCCTTAAAGTAAATTTAAAACTTACCTAAGTGATATTTGTAGTTGAAGTAATAGGAGCTTCCAGCTCTAATAAAACAGCTATCTCTTAACTTATTTTATTTCCATCATGTCAGAGCAGGTGAAGAGCCAGAAGTGAAGAGTGACTAGTACAAATCATAAAAAGCCACTAGACTCTTCACTGTTAGCTTTTTAAAACATCAGGCTCGCATCCCTATGGAGGAACAACTCTCCGGTGCCTGGATCTCCTCTGTCTATAAATATAAGATTTTCTGGGCCTAAAGGATAGATCAAACTGAAAATAGCAATACCTCCCTATCCCTAACACATCCAGACATCGTGAATTTTACATGGTACTCTTGTTGAATTCTATAGGGCCTTCTGATGTCTCTAAAACACTACCTATTCTTTAGAGTTGTCACATCAGATGAGACATATCTCTAATCCCATCCATAAATCCAGTTCTACTGTGGCTGAGTTCTGGTCAAAGAAAGAAGGTTTAGAAGTTGAGACACAAAGGATTGGGAGCTGATGAAACTCACAAATGACAGTAGGAAGAAGCTCTCGACAATACCTGTTGGGAAGGAGTCTGCCTCCATGCCAGTGTTCGAGTGGGTTGTAGGTGCAAAGTGGAAAGGATGCTGTCCAAAGAAAAGAGTCCTTGTTCCAGCCCTATTCTGCCACTCCTGACAGGGTGACCTTGGGTATTTGCTGTATTCTTTTGGGCCTCTGCTTCTCTCACCTAAAAAACAAGAGAATTAGATTATATCAGTGGTTCTCAGCAAGAGAAGGAGTATGTGTCCAATGCTGCTTTCCCATGAATCTGTCTCCCAGTTATGAATCAGTGGGCAGGATAATCTGAAAACTCCCATTTAAGTGTCTGAGTCGAGTTAGACAAAATTTTAGTCCAAATAACAAGTACCAAAGTTTTATCAAGTTTGGGTCTGTGCTGCTGTTACTATTAACCATTTAAGTGGGACAAAACCTTGCTAATTTTCTCAAAAGCATTTATCATTCCTGTTGCCACAGATGGAGTACTCAAACTAAAAGATATTTGTTACTTTGGAAAGAAGAAAGACTCTATTCTCAAAGTTTGCTAATCAGAAATTTTTATCAGTTTCCAGTCTCAAAAATACAAAATAAAAACAAACATTTTTAATACTATTGCTTTTATGCCTAGTCAACTCTGTTCCAAACTGCCAACTCCTGTGTAAATCTCTACCCCATTTATGTCTTGAAAAAATATTAAGATTAAATGGAGCTTTTATCTCTGTAATCTTGTACTTCCCGCTAGCTTCAAATTGAATTTTTAGAAAATGAATGATACAAACTTTGTATCCAATATGTCCTTGTTTTCCCCACCCTTTTTCAGAGATCACCATGATTTTCTGATTGGATTTTTTTTCAAAAGTTAAGTGAAATGGCCATCAAATGTTATAGGGAGTCACTAGCATAATCAGATGACTTAGGCAAAAGCCAAAAGTAAGTGTCTTTGTCCACAGTCTCTAGGCTGAAGAAGTTGACCATTTGGTTGGTCAGGTGGAGAGAGGAGTCACATCTGACTGGTGTCAAAGTGGCACATGTTTATCTCATTCTAATCTTTTATCTAACAATGTTTTCTTAACTTCTGCTTCTTTGTATTTTGCATTTCCTCTAAAACAGTGAGAAACACTACTTTCATTTTCAACCTCACAGACAAAATGTTGTGTTTCTGCTTTGCTTGACAAAACAGATCTTCTCAGTTGTACAAAGGAAGTCTGGCAGGAAAATAATCATTGGCTCTTGCCAGAAATAATGATGAGTTTCCAACTTGGGAAGTATAGAAAGACTGGAAAGCCTAATGTTTATGAAAAATTTTTATACTCTAGATTTTCCTTCTACTCAGAAACTAACAATTTTGCAGGTATTAGGCATACTAGCATCCCATTTCACTCTTATAAATACACTTGATAGAATCTGCAACCTGACATTTATGCTATATCCAGGAAGACAAATGGAGTCAAGTATCTATATTATCGTTTTACCTTGGTGTAAATCCTTCTTACGTGCTATGAATGCTCTATGTCCTCTGACATACTGCATCAGAGATGTAATGCTAAGATGTATCGCAGCTTTATAATACCAAAGAAATAGAGATTCAAACACTAACTAGGGCTGGGTGCAATGCCTCACACCTGTAATCCTAGCACTTTGGGAGTCTGAAGCAGGAAGATTGCTTGAGCCCAGGAGTTCGAGACTAGCATGGGTAACACAAGGAGACCCTATCTCTACAAAAAGTAAAATACAAAATTAGCCAGGCATAGTGGCACATGCCTGTGGCCCCAGCTACTCAAGAGGCTGAGGTGGAAGGATCACTTAAGCCCAGAAGGTCAAAGCTGTAATGAGCCGTGATTATGCCACTGCACTCCAGCCTAGGCAACAGAGCAATACTGTCTCAAAAAAGAGCCAGAAAACCTAACCAGCAGAAAATACTTAGATGTAGTAAGTGAAAATACAAAAAGGGCACAATGTTGAGTATGCATTATCATATCAACTATGTTAAAATATTATTCCATAGAAAAAGAGTTGGAAGAATATATGCCAAAAATTAACCGGGGCTATCTCTGGGTGGTAGTATTATAAGTGGTTCTTATTTTCCTTTTTTGGTTTTCTACATTTTAAGTTTTTCTGTAATAGGAAAATGTTACTCCTAAAAAGTCATTTTAAAAATGTTATTTGGAAGGAAAAAGAAAAGGAATATGAAAGGGAGGGGAGTGAGGGGGAAATTGACCCAAAAAGAAAAATAAAATTTCCCTGAATAAAAGGGTTGTTCATTTTTTTTTTTTTTTTTTTTTTTTTTTTTTTGAGACGAAGTCTCGCTCTGTCGCCCAGGCTGGAGTGCAGTGGCCGGATCTCAGCTCACTGCAAGCTCCGCCTCCCGGGTTTACGCCATTCTCCTGCCTCAGCCTCCCGAGTAGCTGGGACTACAGGCGCCCGCCACCTCGCCCGGCTAGTTTTTTGTATTTTTAGTAGAGACGGGGTTTCACCATGTTGGCCAGGATGGTCTCGATCTCCTGACCTTGTGATCCGCCCGTCTTGGCCTCCCAAAGTGCTGGGATTACAGGCTTGAGCCACCGCGCCCGGCGGTTGTTCATTCTTTAAGGACCTATTCAGTTTGATGTCTCAGGCAACTTAGACCCAAGGAACCTGGTGAAGTAGATTTTGTTCAAGAGCTTGCTGCCCCCAGGACAGGCCAGATCTGTTTATAAAGTAACTTTGAAACACACTGTATAACACAGAATGGAGGAAGTTGCTGGACCTTCCTCTGAGATTTAAAGTGCCTCTGTGAGAACAAAGCATGTAATCTAGAGGAGGTTTTGGGCTTTTTCTAAAAATGCTAAAAGGTTGACTGATCCACCACCTTCTCCCACCTGGTCCTTCACACCTCCCCAACGCGCCCAAAACCCCAGCATTTGCCAAACCCTGACCCAGATGAGGATACAGTGTATGGCTGTGAAACACAAACCGGTAGATTATGCAGTAATTAGATCTAAATGCTTCACCTGGTAGGCACCACGATTCACCTGGTGGTCAGCTGCTAAAATTTAGACGTTGAATAGGGAGGAAACAATGGGATACAGCTAATCCCAGGTGACTCACTGCTTAAATACGCTTAAATCTGATAAGACTTTAGTTGCAAATGTGAAAGTCAAAATCACGCTAAATAAGCCAAAACTCGAGTTTTTTTGACCTGCCTTACCAAATATGGGGTGAGCGTGAGTAACTGGGCCTTCTTTCCCTGTCTATTGTTGCAGACTTGCTTTCTCTAAAGTCAAGTCATGATGGTCAGTCACACTCAGGCTCAGAGATTCTCCATTTCCTCTCCAAGAGAAGGACAGATTTCTTATCACAGTACGCATTTGACAAATCCTAGAGAAAAACCGATCGGCTTATTTTGGAAACATGGCCACTCCTGTGGACAATGCATGAGGAATTGGGGAGGTTGTAGAAATTATAATCTTTCATCTCCTTTGGAGCCAAAGGAGGACAATTTCTCAAAAGAAGAAAAGCACCATTCCAAGAAGAAGAAGAGGAAGAAGAAGCAGCAGAAAAGAAGAAAAAGACATTAAAAACACCAGTAATTACCAGATAATTCTCAAAAGCTTCACAAAACATTTTGGGTTGGATTATATTGTGCATATTACACTTAGAATAAATGTTATCTTTTCATTTTGTTTAATCAAAAAAAAGACATTATACCATTTAGTTAGATTTAATATTTAAGAAAATGAAGTTATTAATAAAGAAGAGTGGGAAGGAAGAGCAATGATACTATTTATTGTGAGCTGGGCACATAATTTAGGTTGTTTGCATAAAGTGTTCATTTAATATAGCTAACCTGTGAGGTTAATGTTAGTACTCCTATTTCTTTCCTTTTTTTTTTTTTTTTTTTTTTTGAGACGGAATTTTGCTCTTTGCCCCAGGCTGGAGTGCAATAGCAGGATCTCGGCTCACCGCAACCTCCGCCTTCTGGTTTCAAGCGATTCTCCTGCCTCAGCCTCCTGAGTAGCTGGGATTACAGGCGCCCACCACCAAGCCTGGCTAATTTTTGTATTTTTAGTAGAGACATGGTTTCACCATGTTGGCCAGGATGGTCTTGAACTCCTGACCTTGTGATCTCAAAGTTCTGGGATTACAGGCGTGAGCCACTCTGCCCAGCCAGCACCCCCGTTTCGTGGATGGTGAATTTAAGTTTCGGAGAGTTTAACTGATATATCCAGATTCACACAGAAAATGACAAGACCAGGGACGAAACCAAGTTATATTGAAGTGCAAAGTCTATGTAAATTTACTATCAAATCTGTACCTCACTATAAAATGCACTTAATCCTATCAAAATCAACTCATTGGCCGGGCACGGTGGCTCACGCCTGTAATCCCAGCACTTTGGGAGGCCAAGGCAGGCGATCACGAGGTCAGGAGAGCGAGACCATCCTGGCTAACATGGTGAAACCCCGTCTCTACTAAAAATACAAAAAATTAACCGGTCATGGTGGTGGGCACCTTTAGTCCCAGCTACTCGGGAGGTTGAGGCAGGAGAATGGCGTGAACCCGGGAGGCAGAGCATGCAGTGAGCCAAGATTGTGCCACCGCACTCCAGCCTGGGTGACAGAGCAAGGCTCCATCTTAAAAAAAAAAAAAAAACCACACAAAATTAGCCAGGCATGGTGGCCAGCACCTGTAGTCCCAGCTACTCTGGAAGCTGAGGCAGGAGAATGGCGTGAACCCGGGAGGCAGAGCATGCAGTGAGCCAAGATTGTGCCACTGCACTCCAGCCTGGGTGACAGAGCAAGACTCCATTTAAGGAAAAAAAAAAAAAAAATCAACTGATTACTTATAGCTAATAAAAAGTAGTATATTTTTAAGTTTCTTTATTACTTATAGTCTCCTATTTTAAAAGAAATATTAAGTATTTTAAGTAATTATATCAATAAACATTTATTAATCATCTTATATGTTCAAGATACTATATTGGAAACACAAAATTAGGAAAGAAAAGCAAGATAAAGCAATATTGTTTAGCCAGTACTATACTTCTCTACTACATGTGCTCACTTATTCATTGATGAAACATTGAGCATTATTTATGTGTAGTGCACTATACTAGATCCATTAGAAGATAAATGAAAACAATTGTCCTTTTAATATAGTAGAGACACTAAAAATGTACACAAACATATTACACAGCTAAGCATATGGTATGCCAAGAGATATAGAGAAAACAAAATTTGAAAATTGAGAATTTCCTTTCCTATCATGGGGAAAACATCCTGGATGGGATAGAATGTAACTTGCATTTGACAATATGGCTGGGATTTTGGCAATTAAAGCAGAACATAAGGAAATATTTTGGCCTAAGAGTATCTCACATGCAAGATTAGACAACAAAATAGTAAGAACCCCACAATTACTCTGTAGCAGTGCTAACTCTGAAAGAACATAGCAATGGGACCTATGCACTCTGAGTCTGTTGACACAGTTATTCATTATTTACAGTTGCCTTTTTGATGCCTGTACCAAGAAAAGCCTTCCTTATGTATTTGAACATCTTATGCTACTCTCAAAGTTTATTCATGATCATTCTACTGTGAAAGATGCCTTGAGCATTTCTTGGCATTTTGCTAGAAGCGTGATAGGATAACATTTCATCCTATTCCTGAGAAGGTAGAACTCTCCTTTTATTTCAGCCCTGTTGCTAATTCATTGCACTGAGTAAATAACTAACTTCTCTGCATTTCTATTGTCTCAGAATTAAAATCATAGTTAGGATCAAGGCCTTGTGAAAATCATAAGGCAGACAGGTAGCATTTTGCAAACCACACTTTTTGAGAATGGTAAGAGATATCAGAGTGCACAGGAACTAGAGAACAGTGTTGTGAAATATCTGAATCCAGAGAGAGTCAGACAGACCCAGGGACACAGAAGGTCAAAGCAAAGACCCTCCAAATGTCTATAAGCATTTGACTCCTCAATTTCCTCCTCTGCAAAATGGCCATAATTACTTGCACCTCTTTGGGAACGATACTGTACCGGTTGCCAACGAATTATATTTGCAACTGCATTAAAATTTAAGACCTTTATTTTTACCTCTGACTTTTCCCTGGCATTAATTAAGCTCTATGGATCTGTAAAAATCAGGGCTTTTGGCTAAAAGACCAGGATTTTATTTTTTGTCTTTTTACCATATTATCTTTCATGTTGCTTTCAGGAATCACTTGCTTGATCCCTTTTGAATCATTTTTCTCACTAGACACTCTTGAAACAGAAAAGGCACAAAAAGTGCAATCCTTTAAATAGTAAGAGATTTCTTCAAAAGTTAAAAAAGAGAAAGCAGGAACATACTCAAAACAAAATTGAAGTGGTTTTTGTTTTCTTTTTTTTTTTTAATTTGAGATGGAGTCTTGCTCTGTCACCCAGGCTGGAGTACAGTGTTGCAATCTTGGCTCACTGCAACCTCTGCCTTCCGGGTTCAAGCAATTCTTCTGCTTCACCCTCAGCTAGGATTATAGATATGCACCATCACACCCGGCTAATTTTTGTATTTTTAGTAGAGACAGGTTTTCACTATGTTGGCCAGGCTGGGTCTCAAACTCCTGACCTCAAGCGATCTGCCCGCCTCGGCCTTCCAAAGTGCTGGGATTACAGGTGTAAGCCAAGCACCTGGTCCAAAATTGAAGTTTTGAGCAAGATGCTAATTTTGGGGAAAACAGTTTATAGCATTATGCAGATATCTTCACTTTGCTCAAAAAATGTCATTGGCCCAGAGACCTTAGGAAAGCCATTTAACTCCTTTGAAACTTAGTTTGCTCAGAAAGGAACTATGAAAATGTAAACACATTTTTGCCATTTAGGTGTGTTGTAGGCAGAGTAATGATCCCCCAAGGATGTTCATGTGCTAATTCCCAAAAGTTATGAATATGTCAGAGTATATTGCAAAGGGGAACTAAAGGTTGCAGATGGAATAAGGTTGCTAATCAGCTGGCATTAAGAAGATGAGAGTAGGCTGGATTATGCAGGTGGATAATAACCCAATGTAATAAGGGTTCTCAAAAGTGGAAGAGGGAAGCAGAAGAGCAAGTCAGAAGTGATGTGATGTGAGGAGGGCTTGACCTGCTCTGGCTGACGTTGAGGATAGAGAAGAAGGGTCATAGGCCAAGGAATAAAGACAGCTTGTAGAGGCTGAAAAAGGCAAGGAAATTGATTCTCTTCTGGAGCCCACAGAAAGGACCACAGTCCTTCTGACACCACTGTTTTGGCTCAGTGAGACCACGTCAGATTTCTGACCTACGGAACTGTAAGATAAGTTTGTGTTGTTGGGGACCACTAAGTTTACGGTAATTTGTTACAGCAGCTATAGAAAACACATAGTATAAGTAATTATTTGGCAAATAATACTTCAGAATTATTTAAACATTTTGAAAAGAATTCTAATCTCACATATTCTGGTGGTAAAGTATATGCAACTATAAAAATTTTATCTCAAACTACTTACTGTTCTTCACTTAGCTGTTTTTAAATGGTGACTATAGGGATACAACATCAATTTGAGATAACTAGAGATGAGTTGGTATTATTTTAAATTAAAATTAGTGGTCATAATTGATTCACTCATTCAAAGACTAAAACATTGGTCTTTATAAAGTAAACATAATTCATCAGACAGAGAGGTTAGGTATTTGGCAGTTAACAAGCCTTGCCTATCACCCACCTTTCGTCCCAGCATGCAAACTAATTAACCACTGAGAGGACTTTCCCTGTATAAGCACTAATATGTCAGGAAAATATTTATGGCTTTATCCACTAAAGTAGCTAAAATATAAATTGTTTAGGCAAAGCTTTGAGAAAATAGAAACTCGGGACCATAGAAATACTAATCATAAGGCAGCCTTCAGATTTTACTTCACTTGGCACACTGTATTTTCCTGAAAGTTATTTATATGTATTATTTTTACCTTAGGCAAGCTAATAATGAATTGCTCTGTTCTAAGGAACTTCAGCACTTCAACTTTAAAGAGCATGTCATTAAAAAGATATACATATTCCAAGTGCTTAAACATTATGAATAAAGAAGGATGGTCACACTGGCAAGTGTGTGCTGTCCCTGCAACAACATAAAGAACGTTGCTGGTTTTTAAGTGTACAGCATCTGTAAATTCTATATTTACATTGCTCAGGGCTTCCTCGACCTTCGAGTTCTGCAGATAGCAAAGTACATGAACAAAGCCCAGCCCACGATGTGCCGGAGCCAGCCTCAACAGTTCATGAGAGCTGATTGCTAAATTTTCAGAAATCCCATGAGCTAGTCGATGTCATACTGGTAGCTTGAAATCAGCCAACACTATAAGTCAGGTTTGGTTGGCTTATTTTTCCTGGAGAATCAGCTGTTCAGCATTTGCACTTTACAAAGGCAATTTACAGTCCAGGAAGTGAAACCAGGGTCATCATCTAAAGCCTACACAATATAGGGGACTTCTTATCTTAGTTAGAGTAGACTTGCATATTTGTAGCTTTTTGGACAGATGGCTAAAGTTTTCTTATTCTTACAAAATTGGTATGCTAAAGGAACTTTCCAACAGATGAAAGTCAAGTATCTTGAGGAAGAGGTGACTTTTTCTACTTCACACAATGGCAATGTGTGTTAATGCTAACCTGAGGGGTTAACCTAAGTCAGCGCTAAAGACTGAATGTTTATGTCCCCCAAATTCATGTGAAACCTAATTCTTAAAGAGGCAATATTATAAGGTGGCACCTTTGGGAGGTGATTAGATCAAGAGAGTGGAACCTCCATGTTTGAGATGAGTGTCCTTGTAAAAGAGACCCCAGAGAGATCCCTGGCCCTTTCTGCCATGTGAAAAAACAGTGAAAAGACAGCCATCCATGAATCAGGATGAAGGTCCTCACCAGACACTGAATCTACTGGTGCTGTGATCTTGGACTTTCCAGCCTCCAGAACTGTGAGAAATTTCTGTTGTTTCTAAGATACTTAGTCTACAATTTTCTGTAGTAGTAGCCTGAACTGACTTAAGATTATCAGAATAAATAGAATATGATATAGGATTCAATAATGATGGAAGTGATGAATTACATTTACCTACGAATATTTGCAAAGTCTTTAGTAAAATGTGTCATTGAGGTAGGTTTTAAAGATGGACAGGTTTTTTTTCCCAAGAGTGAATGGTAGGATGGGAATTCCAAGAGAAGAATACAACCTGAATCAACATTCGCAATTGGGTCAGTTCTTCGAGTCAGTCAGGTTATCCCAAACTAACCAGATAAAAGAGTTATTTTTCAAGGTAGTTCAGAGCCAAACTGGGGGCATCTATAATTCAAACTAAGAAGTTTTAATTTTGGAAGTGCATTTGAAATTTTAAAGCCATATTTTCTGCCAAAAAGAGGATTGCACTAACATGAAAATAGAGACCTGGTAGACAACACAAGAGCAGACTTCATGTCTGTTTTTTCACCATTGAAACTTCAGGACTTGTTACAGCACCAAGCATATTTTAGCACTCTTTCTTTTTCTCTGTTTGGGAACTAAAAGGTGAGTTTATGCCATTGTCCTTAATGATTTTACCACAAAACACACCTGTTGAAATATCTTCAGCATATCCAACTAAGCCAACCCCCGAACCATCTCTTGAGTCATTTTATAAAACAATTTTTGTATCCTTTCCTCTGATAAAACATCTTGCTAGATTAAAATGCTAAGAAACAAAATTAATGATAAGAACATAATTAGAAAAATTGTTGACAAAAGGCTAGAACACGAGAAACTTGGTTAATAGTATGGTTCTCATTCTGTCACAGAGCTGTGAATCAGCAGTAGCAAATGGTACTCAAAGTGAGATCAAGGCAGAAAAGAAACTGAAGTTGAATGAAATGAGATGCTTTCGTGAAGAGGCCTATTTTATTTCAGCCTCAAGATTGCCTGTTCCTGAATAGAAAAGGTGCTACACTGGCACCCTTCCCTCCTCTGGGAATCCTGGCAAATCAGTGACAGGACAAGTGTGGTGGGGCAGTAAGGATAACTGGCTTGAATCTCTACCTGATGAGGACTCAAGCACTAGATGAAACAGATCAAGAGCACTAACTGTGAGGTCCGTATTTATAAAACGATAAACAGAGATGGTAGAGAAAGTGTCACAGTATATGTCAAACAATCTATCTTAACTCGCATCATCATGTAGAGACAAATTCCAGACCCTCTTAAGCTCCTCTCAAATACTTTTGAGTCCTACATGGCCCACACGTAAGTCCCATATCAAACCAAGTTTAGGGCCCTTGACTGCTAAAGAATTCCCTGCTTCCCAGCTCCAGTCTTCTGCAAAGATTTCCTCTGTCAATGCCAATTCCTAATGCAGCAGTTATGCTCCAGTGCCCACAAAGGGGCCTACTGCTGCCAATCTACACCAAAGGGACAGCCACAGCTACCTGTCCCTGGTGATATATCTCTGAGCATGCTGATGCCAGACACTGATGGCATTGTCATCTGACCCAAGGGCACTATCTCTTGTTACTGCCAAAGATGCCAGCATAGAATCTTTCCATTGCATCAACTACTAGATTATTCAAATCTCATGTTCCCACATCTGACGGCTTTTTATGGGGGGAGGGGAATATATCTCTGTCTATCATGTTTCTGTTTGCTGACTTCTTCACGTAGGTCTCAAATTTGAACTTATGGTGACATTCCAAGTGACAGACAATGCAGTGAGCTTAGAATCTTTTCCTTCCCAAACCAAACTTCTGAATTTCAACTCACTTCTCTTAGGTTAAATTATCTCCTATGAGGCTCCTCACTTCATTCTAAAATTCCCGCTGAGATGCCTCAGCCCCTAGACAGGGCTGATACTCAGCTGGTACATGCCTAGGTAGGTGTGCCATCTGTCCACAGCTGGCACCTATTCTGATTGACTGGTGTTAAATATTCTGGCTAGTTGCCTATCTCCAGGCCTACCTCAGCCCTAGGGTAAACACAGTGGAGGCTCACAGAATCGTACTTTTAAAAATATCAGAGGAAAATGTTTTCCATGCCTTAGTTTCTTAATACTGAGAAAAATATGATTGCTACATCATATTAAAGGTATTGATTGTTATTTGAGGAGACGTCAGTGCTTCTCACTTACAGATGAATACACTGCAGTATAGTACAGAATATGACAAAACGGATTCCTTCTGATACTGAAGCATGACCTGAAGGTCCCAAAGTGGTTTGTCAGGTAAAAACTACTAATTGTGTCTCAGCATCCATTCTCTCTTTTTTTTTTTTTTTTTTTTTTCATCACAGAATTCCCCAGTTTTATCTGAGCACATAGCCAACCTGGCTAGAGACTTCATTTTCCAGCCAGGAGTGGACATGTGATTAGAATAGAATATGAGGTGAAGCTATATATACTACCTGGGTCACATCATTTAGAAATGAAGTTACTTGAACTGCAAGGTACAGTCTGGACTTGACAAATGTGGTGCTGATGAGCCAGCCTCAAGCTGGGATGGTAAAGTAACAAGATAGAAAACACCTGGGTCACTGGTCACTCTCACTGTTGACCTATTCTGGACTGTCGAGAGAGAAATAAACTCCTGTCTTGTATGAGTTTGACTTGTTAACTTTGAGTTTTTTGTTTTTGTTTTTTTGGTGGAGGAGGAATGTCTCTTTGTTACAGCAACGTAGTCTGTGTGCTGACAAATGCAAAGAGCTATCAGTCTCTGGAAGAAGTAAACAAATGTTTAAACATGTGTATAGGAATGACCAGAGAAATGCATGATGGAACTCCAGGGACTGTGTAGTCATCATGGAAATAACATTTATTGGGTAGAAAAACTGTAGGCTTAAACTTTAGATGTTAAATGCTAAAAGTTAGATGCTAAATGACATTCTGGAAATCTACCCAATGCAGGGTTTAAAGACAAAAGAGAATTATGTTACAATCATTTCCTAATGATGTCCTCTGTAGCCACTTCTCTCATATGACCTTCCAGCCAATCATAGCAGAATGAATGAATGAGTTACATTTTTAAAGTTGTTGGATTTGTTGGGGGCAATTAATACTGGCTACTAAAACACACACTCCCAAAATTTAAAAACAAAATAAAAATTTTGTTCTCCCTCACACAAAGTCCTACGCAACTAGGCAGGTTTCCTGGAAGGCTCTTCTCTAACCTGTGACTCCACTATCTGGGCTCCTAGTTTTTTTGTTTTTAAAACAGGATCTCACTCTGTTACCCAGGCTGGAGTGCAGTGGCATGATAACGGCTTACTGCAGCCTCAACACCCACCTAACCCCCAAGTAGCTAGGGCCACAGGCACGTGCCACCACACCTGGGTAATTTTTAATTTTTTCTAGAGATAGTTTTCCCTATGTTACCAAGGCTGGTCTCAAACTCCTGAGCTCAAACAATCCTCCTCCGCTGGCCTCCCAGAGCTCTGGGATTACAGGTGTGAGCCACCATGCCCACCTTCTAGTATTTTTACTTACCATCTTGAAATTATTTTCTTCCCAACATGTCAGTGGAGGGAGGCGGTAGAGAGGGAGCCTGGGGAAGGCACAGAGCACATTGAGCCTGAACCTGCAAGCGAGGGCCCAAATTTTCACATGATTTCATTGATCAGAACTAGTCACATTCAAGACTGGGAAATGCAGAGAGTTCATAAATATTCATAAATGTTCTGTCTCTTCCACAGCAGTTATTTTGCCTGCTCTAGAAAGCAACATCCTTAAACATTGGTTGTAATTTATTGTCCTTTTAACTGCTGCTCTCTGCACTTCTGCACTGCAGTTCTGTAACTGCTGCTCTCTGCGGTTAAGTACGCCCTTAAGTGTAGTGTCTAACATATGCCAGAGTTAGGAAGGATCCAGAGCAGTCCCCATTCTGCAATGTTGGTCCCAACTTTATGAGAGTTAAGAGATTAAAATTTATTTTCTCATTACATTTGAGATCCTTGGTGAAATGCTAAAATTGCATTCTTAGTTCCAACCCAGAGTTTAGTTGGCCTTATCAAGATATAGCTATAAACTGTTGTATAATGGGCCAGAAGATAGATGTGTGCACTCACTCAGGCTATGTGTCCTTAACTGGCTGAGCAGATTTGGGAGAGTCACCCTCTCTGGACTCCATGTCCTTATCTGGGAGCGAATAAGCCAGCAAAACACTGAAACTAGAGAGGATGGAGTGGAATTAGATGATTCCTGAGGTGTCTGTCCCACCTAACAGTCAGTGGATCTCTAATTTTAAATTTTACATCTTAGAAACCAGGGCTTTTGAAGAGCTTTCTAGTACCTTGTACATTTTTACTTTCAGATGCTCTATCCTATTTCATATTAAACATTGAAATGTATACAGATCCCACATGAAATATGGTTTATGTATAACTATACAAAAGTTTTCATATGTTGGAGCCAACAACCTTTTCAAGTCTAAACTTTTTTACTGATCTTAACACTGTGCCTAGAGGGCTTAATGATACATTAATCCTCCAAAGAACCATTCTACAGATTCTCACAAAATGGGTTTCAGTACAGCTCAGTGTGTTCCACAGTGCAGAACTCCTACGAAATGAAACAGATGTTAAAACACTTTATCCCTAAGAAGCAGTGACCACACAAGTCACTACCCCCTCACTTGGGAAAACAAGAGAGCTGGAACAAGGATTGGCAGAAAGGGCAACCTAATGTGACAAATAGATCCAAAGCTATTTGAGCAATGTGGGCCCACAGTCTGATGGCTCATACACACTCTCAGAACATTATCGTGGAGAAACTGGGTGTGTTTAAAACAGTTTAAAGATCTGAAAGGAAATTTTATATTGTGTGAGAACATTATTTACAGTAGTTGAGCTGCAAGAAAATGGGAAGCAGATACCATAAAAATTAAAAATTGCATGGGTTATTAGCCTAAATGGTCTCTGATCTGAACAAATTCAGCAAGTTGAACACTTCCTAGCAAAGTTTAGGCAGCTTGTTCAATCAATATGCCACACTACCCTTTCAGAGAGAATTGTTGCTAACGTTTAGATTGGCTGTATTACCCAGAAGGGCAATCCAGCTGGAGACATTACTGAGGGACTTGTGAAAAGAGCAACACTTCTTCAAAAGGACTTTCTCTCCAGGAACCTTCTGCCTCTGAGCAGAGAACAGGAAAATCATGGCCTGTAAAGCTGCCTCAGCCTAGCCAGGCAAGTACCTGCTTACACTGTTCCCTTCCTAGGATTCTACCTCTTCCCTGATGAGTCATCTTGGGGTCAGTCAGTGCAGATAATCTGAACTGATGAAGACTTTGACAATCCAAGAAATTCTTGTTAATAGGCTTACTGACATGCAGTGTCAAAATAAGATCACATTTGTGGCCATGCAGTCTTCCAAAATGTTTCCCACCACTGGCTAATCTGGTGGCTAACAGGCTTACGTATCACTTAGGTCTTCAAAAGGAAGACAGAGACTACTTCTATCTTGACACTAATAAAACTGGGTATTTATGCAATAAATGCCGGCAAGATACCAGCTTTGTTAAAAAATATAAAACAGACATAATAATCCCTTTGTTTGTCTGAATGCCTGTGGCTTATGAACCTTGAAGAACAAACTTAGAATTACTTGACATTCCCAGTTTTGAACATTATGACTTTTTTTTAACTCTAAGATCACAAATAAACTTGTCATGTAAGGCCAGTATTAAAAATTAGTGAAAAATATTTTAAAACCATGGCTCATTCTGAAATCAACTGCATTTGGCAAGTATCTCACTAATTACAAACTTTTGTAATTTGGAGTTAGGCCAAGCCATTAAGATAGTCTATACAAAACAGTCCAGGCTAATAAAGTAGCCCAAAAGTTAAGATGAACCCAAAATGAGGAGACCAGTTGCCTAACACTTGGTAGGTAATAAAAACTGAAATCAAGTGGTAAGAATAGCCAGAGGAATGGTTGAAGCATGTAAAGATGACTATTTACAGACAACGAAGGAACCCTGCAAAAAAGGGAAAGAATTCAAGTTTCCTGAGCTAATGAAGTCTATTTCAAACAATTCAAGTATAAATCACAGAAAAACTTAGCACCATTACTTAACTTGAATTTGATGGAGGTAGGTAAAAGTAGAAACTCTATGCCCCATTTATAAGTATACATGGAAAAATTGACGATTAAAAATGTAAATAATCTTACCGTTATTTTTTTACTAACAACTTCAAAAGGAAATAAAACAGAATTGGAAGGAAGGAGGTCTGTCCTGAAAAAAAACATGACCTTGAGCAAGTTCTTCAACTTCACATGCTTCCATTTCTCATCTAAATTGAGGGACTGAGACTAGATGATGTCTAAAATCTGTTCCAGCTCTAACCCTGTTTTTCACGAAAACACTTTCGAAGCCTCAGCATACTAAATAAAGGGAGCGATATGTTACTGTGAAGAATAAGAACAAGAGCCTGAGGGGAGCACATGCTTGCTTTATTTCTTACCATTGAATTAGGTCCACCATGCCTAAATTCAATGCTCTCTCCTAATTTCCATAACAGGGCATTGTTACTCATGCCTGCTAAACAACATGGCTGCCTTCAGGATATTGTACACACTCCCCTACTAATTTTTCAATGTGCTCTGCTTTGAGGTGTATTTTTCATGGGATACCCACAACAAAAACATTTACCTTTGCCTTATCACAATAATCACGGTTTAAGGAGCAAAGTTTTTTTTTTTTTTCTCCATCAGGACCAGTTCTAAGGCATTTAATGAAGTGGGTCCTTGGAGCCTTACCCTCTTTGCCCATAGCTTTGATAGCATCCTTTCCTCAAGTTCCCTACCTTTGGCTTCCCTAGACCTCACATCCAGGAAGCTGCCTGTGGGGGCAGTTCGCCACATACAGAAGCACAGGCTTCCCATGGGAGGAAAAGACAAGCTTTTCAGAGGCAGACACCCACGCCGATCGCAATGCCTGGCACAGGATCGGAGCTTAATAAATACCAAGTAAGCGACTCAAAGCATTTCGGATCTAATAACTCTGACCCCATATTTTCTCAAGACTGCTCACTTATCTAATAAATAGTCCCAACCCTCAAGAGCCATTGGATGTTCATATGTTCATGTGACAATCTCCTAGGTCAGGGGAAAGCATTGGAAAAGGAGCTGCTGAGACCAAATGCCTTTACCCTAAATTCCAGGACTCAGAATAGTAAGTGGAAGAGCAGTTCAGAATTCTTCAGGTTTACAATATATATTTTCCATACTGCAACCTCATCCTTCAGTGACTTATCTTTAAAAATTACAGTGCAGAGATGTAAAATTTTCACTTACTTAAAGTCACTAGTATGGGCAATTTTAAGACTTAATGGACAGAATGAAGAAGAATGGAAAAAGGAGCAGGAGAAAAGGGAAGTCCTTTCTTTGAGCTCTGCGAAATTACAGGTACACTTCTGGGTACTTACGTAGGGTGCCTCATTTAAGCCTCAAGCGATTAGATCTTCCCTTTACAAAGAAAACGAGATTTGCTGAAGTTGGTTTGCTCAACAGGATTCCTTAGCCGGAAAAATAGCAGAGCGAGGACTGAAATCTAGCTCTTTTGGTGTTGTTATTGCTATTTATCTCTTTCAAAAAAGCGTTTCCATTTGTGCTTGACTCAGGTATAACATAGCAATCAAAGGAATCACAGTAAATCTGTATTCCCATAGCTCATGAAGCATTCAGTTTCTCTCCACTAGACCTTGTAGTACCCTGTACCTTTGGAGCCTAACTCAACATTCCCGAGAAATTTCTACTTCTTATTCACCTTACTTTACACTATTGCTTGACAATAAAATGCAACTGTTATGATTTAAATTGTGTCCTTCCAAAACATGTTGAAGTCCTAACCCACAGTACCTGTGAATGTGACCATGTTTGGAAATAGAATCTTTGCAGATAAGGCGAGGTCATTAGGTAGCCCCTAACCCAGTATAACTCTTGTCTTTATAAGAAGGGGAAATTTGGGGCTGGGCACGGTGGCTCACGCCTGTAATCCTAGCACTTTGGGAGGCCAAGGCAGGTGGATCACGAGGTCAGGAGTTCGAGACCAGCCTAACCAACATGGTGAAATACTGTCTCTACTAAAAAATATATAAAATTAGCCGGGCGTGGTGGTGGGCCCCTGTAATCCCAGCTACTCAGGAGACTGAGGCAGAAGAATCGATTGAACCTGGGAGGTGGAGGTTGCAGTGAGTGGAGATTGCGCCACTGCACTCCAGCCTGGGCAACAGAGCAAGACTCTGTCTCAAATAAATAAATAAATAAATAAATAAATAAATAGAAGGGGAAATTTGGACACTAAGACAGTCATGCACGCAGGGAGAATGCCCACATGAAGATGAAGGCAGAGATTGGGAATCCAAGTCAGGAAACACCAAAGACTGTCAGCAAACCACCGGAAGAAGCTAGGTGAGAGGCATGGAACAGATGCTTCCTCACAGCCTTGCCAACACCTTGATCTTGGACTTCTAGCTTCCAGAACCCTGAGATAATTTTCTGTTGTTTAAGCCACCATGTTTGTTGCACAGCAGCCCCAGGAAATTAAGACAGCCATCATTTAGCAAGCACTAAGACATGGGGCAAAAGCAAATAGCTGCAAATCACATAACACAAAATTATTCTGAAAAATAAAAAATTCAGAAGGCAAAAGTAATACAATATTTGATCAATATTTATTCTACTCTGATCACTACTGTATTTAGAAAATGAGGCCATCAGACATAACCAAGTATTTTAATTACATGAATTGCTTACAATATAAAAGCTTTTAGAATGGTAAGTAATGTTAATGCTTCCTAGAACTGTATTTTTCCAAGATTCAAGCCTATGATATTGACAAATGTATTTTTAATTCACAGAGGAAATTGATATTGCTCAGAAACCGAAAGATGTTTAACTAATACAACTCAGTCATAAATTTCAGCTCAGTGCAGGCAGGTCGTGATTCTGATGATCCAAGGAGTGAACAGTGACAGGCTTCATAGATACATTTTCCTAGGACCTTCAGCACTAGCCTCCAACAGCCCAATCCTGGTCATGCTTTCATATGCATTTCTAGTTTGCTTTAAAAAGCACAAAAGGAACAGAATTCAAACAGTATGGAAAATAAGATTGTGTTTTAGTCAACCCAATTCAATTTGTTGGCAAATATTGAACTTTGTGAATTATGTGGAAAATTGCCAGAGACCTGAGATAACTGTTCTTCCACTGTGTATCACATGAAGTTAGTTGGCACCAAGAAAAGAAAGAGAGAACACGATCATAGCTTATACAGATCAGCACATTTTGTAGATATTTTTCATCAGTCATCAAACACCACATTTTTTCTGGCCCCAGCTCATTGGAATATATTATTCAAGAAACTACTTAAAAATTAACTGAGTGACTATTAAATTTTTATTTGTTCAACAAATACTTATTTTCCTTCTAGTGTGGGACAGGCACTGTCCTAGGACACCATGATAAACAGAACTGATACAATTTCTGCCCTTATGAAAACTACCCTTGAGCTCGTGCAAACTTTCGTTTGGTACAAATGGAGTGCTTAGAAATTTAATATTCCCACAAGAAGTTTATGGTGTATTATAATGGCCAGCCCTACATGGATCTCTCAACTGACAATATAATATACAACACAGGATTAATGACCCAATAGTGACATTAATAATTATATCTAAGTTAAGTAAAGAAGATTATTGTTTGAAACAGAAAAATCCTGTTGCTTTCCTGCATGGAACCCCTTTCTTCTAGGAAGTGGCCCATTTCCCATTCAACATCCACGACTAAAGCAGAGGCAGCTATGTTTCAATGTGACCCTGCCCCCAGAACTATACACATCCCCTGCAATTATTGCTGATGTAACATGGATTGTGATAACTGCTAAGACTGAAGTGAAACTCGGAAGCAGCTAAAGTTTTCCTATCCCTTGAAATCTAGAGAAGATTGACATAAATCCCTCTTTTTTTTCCCTGACTCATGAGCACCTGCAGCCTTGACTTTCTGCTCTGTCAACTTCTTATTTTTAACTCTATGCCTTTTTAGTGTATATTTATTTCCACTACTTTTAAACCAAATGTGCCTCTCCAAAATAAATAAAATAACTACGTTTTCACGAGACTGTTGAATGTGTGGCATACTTCACTGAAAGCTTTAGAAATACAGATGGGATGCACAATATAAGGATACAAATGCCCTGTTGTAAGTCTTTAAGCTGCTCTGCCATGTTACTCAATATTTTTGCCCAGTTCCCTCTACTCACCAATTTCTATTCATTTCTCATTCACAACCATTGGACCATTTATTTCATTGCCAGATCTTTTGCTAACATGTTACTTATTTTGGGGATTATGAAGACCTTTTCCCAAACAAAGATGATTTCTTTCATAAGAATAATTCTGTTACCTGGTAATGAGATTTCTTTTTTTTAACTCCACTACAGACTATTTGTCAAGTACTTTAGGAAAATATGAAAAGGAAACAGTTAAGTTGAGAAGGCTTAAGTGAGGAAGCAACAGTGAGTTGGGTTTTCAAGGATTAACAAGCTTCTTCAGGCTCATTAAAAAATGAGACGAGGGGTGTCCTGAGTGGAAGGCATCACATAAGAAAGCACAGAGCAATGTAAGAATACAGAGCAGGGGCCAGGAGCCTTAAGTGATAATTCAGGCATCTCCCAAGTAGAACTCCAGGTCAAATTGAAAAGGTGCTTTGTAGTGAGAGAGGGAGAGCTCTATAAAACGGTCTTGAAAAAAGCATAGATGAATGCATAGAAGGCTTTATTATGGATCCCCAAAAGTTTTTGCTTATCATGAAATGAAGAATCTTCGTTTCAAGATATCAGCTTTAGAACTTTGTATCAATTCAATGACACATGTTAGGTACTTAGTATGTGATAGGCACATTGTTAAGAATCGGTGATACAAGATAAATAAATGCTCTGAAAGCTAATGTACTGGGAAGAATCTAGTGCAAAACTTTCTACCCAGGGTACTAGGAAGGCTATAACACCTGTATCTATAAATGCTTCAAGATATTGATCTCTTCAGTCTTTGGGACAACTAGGAGGAAACTTCAGTAGCCGGAATCTATATCTCTCTCCAGCCACAAGCATACCTTTTCATTGACATCAATGTGCAATGCAAACATCGCATGCTGTGGATACCATTAAGAACCACTGGCAGAGAATTATGATGCCATTGCACAAGTCCAGATGAGCTGAATCAGGCTGCAGCTGTGGTGATGGTGAAGAGCACATGGACTTGGGAGCTACTTATGAGGCAGAATCAACAGATGTTGCTAATTGAGTTCTTGTAGGAGGTAAGGATGAGGGAGAGGACAACGGATTCAGCACGAGAGGTGTTTAGAAGGATGGGTTTCTACAATGTGCCATCCATCAGGGAGGAGTAGAGAAAGGTTTGGAGAATCTCGCTCTGGTAACACCTTCCCGCCCCACACATTTCCCGCCTTGAAGAGTTTAAAACGTGATCAAAAAAATCTAACATTGACTACCTGCTCGGGCCCCCTTCCATGTTGTGGAAGATTTGTACTGTCACTCTGCTCAGTAAAGCCTACAACTTTTTTCTCTGAGTCAAAAAATAAAAATTAAAATAATAAAATGGTTGAACCTGGTTCTCGGGGAAGAGATTTTATAGCCAAGAACTGGTGAGCAATTCTGAATTGCTATCATTCGTTTTCTTTAAACTTTTCCCTTGAAACTCCCTAAAATATGAATTTGACATAGTCTTAGCAGTATCTCAGAAGGGGACATCAGAATTGGGATTCTTATAGGACTTTCAGGTCGAAGCTCAAGTTGTTTAAGGTGAGGGCGGGGTTTTCAAAGTGAGGAACTGATTGGGATTCAGCAAAGTCTGTGACATAATAGTTTAAGATTGATGGGTCCAGCAAGGCAAGGGTCTTAAAGCCAATCTTGATATGTAAACAGTGATAAGCAAGAATTTGCCCAGATGAGCAGACTGTTGTCTCCAATTAGTTGATATGTAGGAATTGCCTGAAACAAATAGAGAAGTTATTTATTGGTTACAGTATTTCTTCCCAAGACAAAATTTTCCCGAAACAAACAACAAAATCATGTTGACTTAGATTGTCTATAGTTTTGTTGTCATAGACAGTCTCAGTTATCACTCTCAACTTTCCAAAAAATGTTGTTTTATGTCTATGCCCAACTAGGATGAAAGTTAGCTACTATGTCTAGTTACCAGAACCTCCCCATCCATCTAAGACAAGAACTCCCTCAAGCAAATCCTGAGTAAACACACATACCTCCACTCCACTCCTGACTGTGAGCATGGATTTTTGCAGTAAGGTAATGACTAAGAATGAGTGCTTTGTAAGTGGTGATGTGGATTGAAGACACAAAGGAAATTAAAGACAGCAGAATTTTTTGTTTTGTTTTGTTTTCTTTGAGATGGAGTTTTGCTCTTGTGGTCCAGGCTGGAGTGCAATGGCACAATCTCAGCTCACTGCAGCTTCTGCCTCCCAGGTTCAAGCAATTCTCCTGCCTCAGCCTCCCGAGTAGCTGGGATCACAGATGCCCGCCACCACACCCAGCTAATTTTTGTATTTTTAGTAGAGACGGGGTTTTGCCATGCTAGCCAGGCTGGTCTTGAACTCCTGACCTCAGATGATCCACAGGCCTCGGCCTCCCAAAGTGCTGGGATTACAGGTGCTAAGCCACTGTGCCTGGCCAAAGACAGCAGATTTTAAGGGTTGGTCATTTTAACAGGTTGCAAGGCTGCTAGAGAAAATTATATAATACAGACTGCACGGTTCCCAACATCACGTGAGCTCTCAAAGCTATCTGAAATCTTTCTATATTTTCTTAATAGGTTTATTTCTCAATTTCCATGAAAGGAACTTCATGCATTCTCCAGTTTCCTCATAACTCTAAATCAACTATCACCTTCTACTCCCAGCATATGACCTTGGTTACTATTTCAAAGATAAAAGAGAATGAAGTGGATTTAGACTAAAGTTGAGTTACTGCCATCTAAGTTAAAACTTACTGCCAGATGTGGTGACCCACACCTGTGATCCAAGCACTTTGGGAGGCCAAGGCAGGAGGTTAGCTTGAGTCTAGGAGTTTGAGACCAGCCTGGGTAACACAGTAGACTCCATCTGTATAAAAAGTAAAAACAAATAAAGTAGGTGGGGGGAGGGAGGAGGGATAGCATTAGGAGATATATCTAATGTAAATGATGAGTTACTGGGTGCAGCACATCAACATGGCACATGTATACATATGTAACAAACCTGCACGTTATGCACATGTACCCTAGAACATAAAGTATAATAATAACAAAATAAAAGTAAATAAAATCCCCCCCAAAGTTAAAATGTACAAGTATCTGTGTTTGTCCTTTTCTACTTGTCTCCTATTGAATTGGAGGAGGTAGCATTCCTCCTCCTTTTTCTGAAGCTTGCTCATCTCCTCAAGTGCATTGCTCTATTATTATCTCCACACCTCTATGTATACTCTTTTTCTTCTTAATTGAATCTCTGTCTTCTGGTTATCTTTTGGCCAGTTTGCCACTTCTTTCAATTTCTTCTTCAGCCACCTAATCCTTTGACTATCTTGTAAATACTTGTCCTACTCACAGTTCTGTCCAAAAGTGTCTTTTCTTCTTATTCTCTGTGCTCTTCTTTCATAATCTTCTCTCTATGTATGCCTTGAACTGTCACCTGGGACTCTCAACTTTATGTCATCTGTACAGTTCTCTCTCTAGAGCTCTACTCTATGCATTTGATTATGCATGTTTAATTGGCCATTGTCCTTTCATATGAAACTAAATGTGTCTAAAATGGAACCAGATACTTTTCCCTTGGAATCGGCCTCTCTTCATATCTTTGAGAATGATGCTGTCATTCATGCCATTACACCCAGTACCTGGCTGTCTTTTTTACTCCTTTTCTGTCATCAATTCCCATATTCAATCAATCACTAAATTCTGAATTCTATGGATATCTCCTACATGTGTGCATGTCACCATTACACTGACTCTTCCCTAGTTTAAGCCAGTGTTATATGGGTTGCTGCAATCACGTTTCATTATCCATCCTTATCCCTTCTAATGTATTCTACACACGCAGTCCTGCATATAACTCTTAATGTCTCTTTGTTTCTCTTTGATAAGCTGCATAATTCTAACCAGAGTTTATTAGGCATTATTTGATCTATCTTTTCTGAATAATTTCTTTTATAGCCACATCCTTTTGTGGTGTGTGTGTGTGTGTATACCATATATATATACACCATATATATATATACACACCATGGTGTATATATATACACACACACACACACCACATATATAGACATCCAGGACAATGTTATAGCAAACATCCAGTGCAGTTCAGATGGTCAATAATATTTGTTGAATAAATAGTCGCATAATGAAATCCTATATTTTTTGGTCTCTTTAGATGGCTCTACTCTCTGATATTCTCTTACCTTAAAGAAAATCTAGGACAGGTAATCTAGGACAGGTCTAATCCCTCAAAGAAGTTACAGCTCTTTCATCCTAACATGTCTTCCATATTGGTAACTCAACTCAAAGCATTTTCTGTCAAAGGATCTGGCTGATCTCCCAGATATCAATGTTTAAATCAAGGAAAGGTCTAGCTTCTCTCTGTCTTCATTTTTGTCACTGTCATCCCTCAGCAGTTTGTCCCATCCCCTTTCTTTCTTTTCTAGTGCTTCTGGGTTTTGTATTTTTTAATTTTTACTTTAATAAAGTTAAATCTGTGCGTCACTTAGAAAGTCAAATAGTTTCACAAAACTTGTTAAGAAAAACAGCAATCCCCAGCCCTATAACCCACACTCCAGAGCAACCACTTACAAAATGTTTAGCTTTCTAAATGGTATGCTTGAACTACTACTTTTTGACATTTTTTTATTATTATTTTACTTTAAGTTCTAGGGTACATGTGCACAATGTGCAGACTTGTTACATATGTATACATGTGCCATCTTGGTGTGCTGCACCCATTAACTCTTCATTTACATTAGGTATATCTCCTAATGCTATTCTTCCCCTCTACCCCCTCCCCACAATAGGACCCGGTGTGTGATGTTCCCCTTCCTGTATCCAAGTGATCTCATTGTTCAATTCCTATCTATGAGTGAGAACATGAGGTATTTGGTTTTCTGTTCTTGCGATAGTTTGCTGAGAATGATGGTTTCCAGCTGCATCCATGTCCCTACAAAGGACATAAACTCATCCTTTATTATGGTTGCATAGTATTCCATGGTGTATATGTGCCACATTTTCTTAATCCAGTCTGTCACTGATGGACATTTGGGTTGGTTCCAAGTCTTTGCTATTGTGAATAGTGTCGCAATAAACATACGTGTGCATGCATCTTTATAGTAGCATGACTTATAATCCTTTGGGTATATACCCAGTAATGGGATGGTTGGGTCAAATGGTATTGCTAGTTCTAGATCCTTGAGGAATCGCCATACTGTCTTCTACAATGGTTGAACTGGTTTACCGTCCCACCAACAGTGTAAAAGTGTTCCTATTTCTCCACGTCCTCTCCAGCACCTGTTGTTTCTTGATTTTTTAATGATTGCCATTCTAACTGGTGTGAGATGGTATCTCATTGTGGTTTTGATCTGCATTTCTCTGATGGCAAGTGATGATGAGCATTTTTTCATGTGTCTGTTGGCTATAAGAATGTCTTCTTTTGAGAAGTGTCTGTTCATATCCTTTGCCCACTTTTTGATGGGGTTGTTTGTTTTTTTCTTGTAAATTTGATTGAGTTCTTTGTAGGTTCTGGGTATTAGCCCTTTGTCAGATGAGTAGATTGCAAAAATTTTTTCCCATTCTGTAGGTTGCCTGTTCACTCTGATGGTAGTTTCTTTGGTGTGCAGAAGCTCTTTAGTTTAATGAGATCCCATTTGTCAATTTTGGCTTTTGTTGCCATTGCTTTTGGTGTTTTAGACATGAAGTCCTTGCCCATGCCTATGTCCTGAATGGTATTACCTAGGTTTTCTTCTAGGGTTTTTATGGTATTAGATCTAACATTTAAGTCTCTAATCCATCTTGAATTAATTTTCATATAAGGAGTAAGGAAAGGATCCAGTTTCAGCTTTCTACTTATGGCTAGCCAATTTTTCCAGCACCATTTATTGAATAGGGAATCCTTTCCCCATTTCTTGTTTTTCTCAGGTTTGTCAAAGTTCAGACAGCTGTAGATGTGTGGTATTATTTCTGAGGGCTCTGTTCTGTTCCATTGGTCTATATCTCTGTTTTGGTACCAGTACCCTGCTGTTTTGGTTACTGTAGCCTCGTAGTATAGTTTCAAGTCAGGTAGCGTGATGTCTCCAGCTTTGTTCTTTTGGCTTAGGATTGTCTTGGCAATGTGAGGTCTTTTTTGGTTCTATATGAACTTTAAAGCAGTTTTTTCCAATTATGTGAAGAAAGTCATTGGTAGCTTAATGGGGATGGCATTGAATCTATAAATTACCTTGGGCAGTATGGCCATTTTCACAATGTTGATTCTTCCTATCCATGAGCATGGAATGTTCTTCCATTTGTTTGTGTCCTCTTTTATTTCACTGAGCAGTGGTTTGTAGTTCTCCTTGAAGAGGTCCTTCACATCCCTTGTAAGTTGGATTCCTAGGTATTTTATTCTCTTTGAAGCAATTGTGAATGGGAGTTCATTCATGATTTGGCTCTGTTTGTCTGTTACTGGTGTATAAAAATGCTTGTGATTTTTGCCCGTTGATTTTGTATCCTGAGACTTTGCTGAAATTGCTTATCAGCTTAAGGAGATTTTGGCCTGAGAAGATGGGGTTTTCTAAATATACAATCATGTCATCTGCAAACAGGGACAATTTGACTTCTTCTTTTCCTAACTGAATACCTTTTATATCTTTCTCTTGCCTGATTGCCCTAGCCAGAACTTCCAACACTATGTTGAATAGGAGTGGTGAGAGAGGGCATCCCTGTCTTGTGCCAGTTTTCAAAGGGAATGCTTCCAGTTTTTGCCCATTCAGTATGATATTTGCTGTGGGTTTGTCATAAATAGCTCTTATTATTTGGAGATACGTTCCATCAATACCAAATTTATTGAGAGTTTTTAGCATGAAGGGCTGTTGAATTTTGTCAAAGGCCTTTTCTGCATCTATTGAGATAATCATGTGCTTTTTGTCTTTGGTTCTTTTTATATGCTGGATTACATTTATTGATTTGCGTGTGTTGAACCAGCTTTGCATCCCCAAGATGAAGCCCACTTGATCATGGTGGATAAGCTTATTTTTGACCATTATCTATTGACTTCCCACCATGGAAGAAGAGGATTAACTCTTACACACACACACACCCCATTACACACATGTACACTTCCTTTCCCCCTCTTCTCCAATAGTCAAACCCTTTCCACAATTGAGTCATGTAGTCAGCTCAGAGAACTTTTCCTTTCCTGCATATATTTTTGCTTCCATGGAGTTAGTAATTTTCTTGCTTTAAAAAATTTGTTTGGTTTGCTATATACTCCTGATTAGTTCAACCCCAAACTCTCCACTAATTGTCTAAAGCTCCTCTCTATACTTTGCAGTAGACATTATACCAATTTCATCAATTGGAAGAAATTTCTCGCAGAGTTTTCCTCCCTACTTTATTCTAGATGGATTGCACCCTGTTCTTAGTGCAGAATATTTGCCCCAGAACCTTTTTTTCTATCATCACGGGGATTCTTTTCCTGGCTCTTGTTTCTCCATGTTTACCTTGAATACACCTAACCTGGGAAATAAAAAAAAATAACCTGGGAAGCTAAAAAACCCTGATGCCCAGGTTTCATCACACACTAATTAACTCAGAACATTTTGAGACAGAATACATCAAAGCACTACAGTCGATTCCAATGAACAGCTAATGATAAAAACCACTAGTCCATCTAAATTTTTCTTTGGGTACTTTCTAATTTTGGTGGAACACATCCTCCAGAAGCTCTGAGAAAGAGCACATAAGAACAAATTTAGAGACTTTGCTTTTCTGAACATGCTTTTATTTTATTCTCCATTTGACTTATAACTTAACTAATGTAGAATTCATACTGAAAAATATTTTTCCCTCCAAAGTTGTGATGGCATTGCTCCACTGTCTTCTAGCTTTCAACATTACTTTTGAGAAATTGGAAGACATTCTGATTCCTGATCTTTTGTATATAATCTGTGTTTTTCTCTCCCAATGTTTATGGGATCTTTCTCTTGCCCCAGCATTCTAAAAAAATTTTTAATGATTGCCATAGTATGAGTCTATTTTTGCCAATTTACTTGCACATTCATAGCCCCTTCTAATCTTGTAGCTTGAGTCTTTTAATTCAGGGAAATTTTCATAAATCTCTCCATTAATGACTTCTTCTTCTTCTTCTTCTTCTTCTTCTTCTTCTTCTTCTTCTTCTTCTTCTTCTTCTTCTTCTTCTTCTTCTTCTTCTTCTTCTTCTTCTTCTTCTTCTCTCTCTTTCTCTCTCTCTCTTTCTCTCTTTCTCTCTCTCTCTCTCTCCCTCTCTCTCCTCTCTTCAATTCTGGAACTCATTTTTTAGACATTGAATCTTCTTAATCAATACTCTTCTTGACTCCTATGCTGTTATTTTCCCTCCTGGTTTCCATTTCTTTTTCTTTCTTTTCTTTTCTTTTTTTCTTCTTTGAGACAGTATCTGGATCTGTCACCCAGGCTTGAATGCAGTGGTATGATCATGGCTCAGTGCAGCCTTGACCTTCTGGGCTCAAGCAGTCTACCTGTAAACCAAAAAGTATGAGACAGGTCTCAATCAATTTAGTTTATTTTCCCAATGTTAAGCACATGCCTGGAAGAAAGGAACGCAGAATCGCAAAAACAGTCTGTAATCTGTGACTTTCTCCAAAGATGATTGAGGACTTCAATATTTAAAGGGGAAAAGTGAGCTGGAAGGGAAAGAGGGAGGTGTGGTTACACTACTGAATCCATATGTTGCAGGAGAAAAGGTGTAGGTGTTGGAATTGTGTATTCATCTGGCACTCAATAAATTGGCACTTTACATAACATAAGGTGAACATAGAGAAGCTACCTGTGGAGATATCTAATCTCTTTTCTGTTACTATCTGCTTAGGAACAAAATGAAAGGCAGTTTCTTGCATGACTCAGCTTTCAGCTTAATTTTTACCTGTTGGCACAGTGAATTGAGGTCCTGAGATTTTATTTTCCTTTCACACACCTCAGCCTCCTGGGTAACTTGGATGATAGACGTGCACCACCTGCCTGAGTCTCACTTTCCATTTCTAAGTCTTTTTGGCCTATATTATGGGCTGATGTGTCGTCTCTCCCTTCCCACCCCAATTCATATGTTGAAGTCCTAACCTTAAATACCTCAGAAGGCGGTATTTGAAGATAGGGTCTTTAAAGAGGTAATAAAGTTAAAAGGAGGTCATTAGGGTGGGCTTAATCTGATATGACTGTGTCTTTATAAGAAGGGAAATTTGGACACAATCACACACAGCAGAGGGGATGGGGATGCCATCTGAACATGAAGATAACCACCTTCAAGCCAAGGGGAGAAGCCTTCAAAGGAACCAACCTTCTTAATACCTTGGTCTCAGACTTCAAGCCTCCAGATCTGTGAGAAAATAAATTTCTATTACTGAAGCAACACAGTCTGTGGCACTGCATTATTGCAGCCTTAGCAAACGAATACAGTTTGCTTTACAGGAACTTTTCTCAACTTGATTTTCCAACATTAATCTCAAATTTTTCTTACATTAGCTTTCACATTTTTTATGTTTAAGGTTCTTTTCTGTTCTCTGAATGTTCCTTTTGTAATAGCACCTTGCTCATGCTTCAAGGACACAATATCTTTTCCTGTCTCACCCAGGATGTTAATGGTAGTTCTCCTCTTCATGTTTTCATGTTTCTGCATAGTTTTGGTTTCCTCTAAGTTGTCTATTTTGTGTATATGTGTTTGTTTTAGTTTTTATCTTTCATGGTAAAGATTTTCTTCAGGTATCTGACTGTCTGCTCATATTTAAGATTAAGGCTATTTTTTTGCAAAAGCTGATTTGACAGTCTGCCTGGTGGATGGGGTTATTGACTGGGATCTCATGCCCTTTGTTCTTTAACCCAAGGGGTTGAAAACTGGCAACCCACAGGCTGAGTCTGAAACGAACGTGCCTGTGTTTTGTTTTTCAAGTAGATTTGGATTCCTTTAACTAAGTGTGTTACATTTAACTACCCATGAACCCTACAAATGCTTTTTGATTGCAGCTAATTTAAGGTTTAAAATTTTTACCTAACTTTTTTTTTCTTTTATTATAGAGACAGGGCCTTCCTGTGTTGCCCAGGCTGGAATGAAACTTCTGGTTTCAAGCAATCCTTCCACCTCAGCCTCCCCAAGTACTGGGATTACAGGCATGAGCCACCACACCAAACCCCTAACATTTTTTGCTACCAGTCAAAATCTTCCTTATGCTTTAACACAAGCTCAGATGCTTCTTCCTCTGTGACACCTTCTCTAATCCTCCCAGGCAAAGTTCAACTCTGCCTACTCTGGGCTCCACCAAGTTTCATATCCCCATTAGAGCCCTCACCACAGTCTTCCTCATTGTGAGAGATATTGGATGTGTATGTGGGACACTCCATAAGACTATGAATATTGTCTTCTTTGGAGAAAGGACTCTTTCAGGCATATTATTATCTCATACAGCAGCTTTGGTAAATGCTCAATAAAAGGTTTCTTGAAAACCTTCATGCTCAGTCGGGCAGGGTTTGAAGGAAGGAAAAGACAGGGAAGCATGATTTGATTATCTTCCTAGAATGCAACTGCTTGAGTATTTGATTGTTAAAATCGGGAACTACAGGTTTTCCACCAAATTAAGCAGCATGCCAGGCCAAACGACAATGTGGCTTTAATATACTTTCAGATGATCACACAGAATATAATCTGTTTCACATGATTGAACATTTCTCAAGCTGGAACAACAGAAAGAAGGAAAAACAAAACCACAACATATCTAAATGAAGAAATATTTCTGCATTTGAATAGGCAAGTTTTTCTCATTTGTGATTATCTGCTCTTTCAGGACTCAAAGCAGCTAAAGCAAAAATCTTGGCACATCTGCCAAAGTGCCTATGTCAAGAAATCATAGTTCGTGGTAAATGTTTTGAAAACAGTTTTCAGGTATCTGAGGCCTTAGCATTTCTGCTACTATTGTTTCACCCTGGCCTTAATTGTGAAGTATCTTTCGTGTTCCTAAGAAGCATGGATTTTTGCCATGTGTTGCTTCCATTTCCATTTAAAGTTCCACGACACAATCCACATTCTCCCATCCTTGACTGAAGTAGACTTTTTCTTTTTTATTCAGCTACTCATGGTGGCCCAATTAAGCAAGATTAGTTAACTCTTTGTTCCTATTAATCTTTCCCTCCCAGCATGATTTGAACATTGTGGTTTTTTAATTATTGAGACAGCCCTGGGAGTTACCAAATACAGACTCATTCATGTGAACAGTAAACAAAGTATGTTTGGATTCACACAAATTTATGTCTCTGGAAAGACCCTGAAGAACCAGATGGATTTTAAGCACTGTGTCTCCAAGTTCTACTCTTAAACTGGATATGGTGATTAAGAGCAGACTGTGGTACAGGTGGCCTGGATTCCCATCTAGCCACTGCTACATACAACTGGGTGGCCTTGGAAATTATTTAGTGTCTCTATAAGCCCCAGACACCATCAGTGAAATGAACAAAATAATTGCATCTACTTCAGAAGATTTTTGTGAAGATCAAACAGAATAATACGCTTGGCACACCTTATGCAAATATTAGTTGCTATTTTTTTTAAATTAATGAGAGCAACAAGACTGAAACAGGGTACTATACAAATTAACTGAAAGAAAAATTGTCCATAGTTTTAGAGATTTGTTAGGCTTCTATACCTGCCAAATACAAGGCTAAAATAAATGTGTTGAATTAAATGAAAATATTCAGAACTTTATGTTTAAACAAATAGTTTTTACTACATCTGGGAACAAGAGTTATAAAGGAATTGGAAGCAGATGACTTCTAAATCTTTTATTTTACAACGACAACCTTACAAGTAAAGCCATAAACTACCAGCTCAAAACCAGTTTTTCAAGAATCTTTTGTTTTCATTAGAAGCCTAAATTTAATGGATCCAAAATTCAAATGTCCCCTGCCTCCCAACAGTGTATATCATGGTTCAACGCAGAGGTCAGCCCACTCAGAGTAAGGGGCCCAGATGAAAATGACAAAGACCACTGATAACCCAAACTGAACAAAGCAATAAACCTTTGCCTAAGAGAGAATTCACTTAACAGCTGTTATTTTGGGAGGGGTGAGTGGGGTCAGGGTTAAAGAAAAGCAATATTTTTAAGGTAGGTGTACTTTACAAAATGTACTTTGCTTTCGGTGTGTTCATTTTGTTTGGTGAAAGTTGGTGGTGAGTTTACATATACCATATGCAATAACCTGTGTTGGTTTTCCTAAGTATTGGGATAAACTACTTTATTAAATTAAATCTGAATTAGTTTTTCCTTAACTGTCATCCACAGAACATTGTTCCTCAACTATTAATAAATATGCTAGATGAAACTATAATAGCAGAAATAAGTTTAAAATAGAGGTGTTCACTATGTGTATTTATCAGTTCATCCAAATTTTTACATTAGCACACAAAAAACTCTAACACAGTCTATAGTGGGGCCAGGTACAGTGGCTCACGCCTATAATCCCAGCACTTTGGGAGGCCGAGGAGGGTAGACCACAAGGTCGGGAGTTCAAGATCAGCCTGACCAACATGGTGAAACCTCGTCTCTACTAAAAATACAAAAATTAACCAGGCATGGTGGCGGGTGCCTGTAATCCCAGCTACTCGGGAGACTGAGGCAGGAGAATTGCTTGAGCCCAGGAGGCAGAGGTTGCAGTGAGCTAAGATCACACCACTGCATTTGAGCCTGGCAGACAGAGCAAGACTCCGTCTCAAAACAAAAACAAAACAAAACAAAAAAGATAGTTATAGTGAAGAAGTCTATTTTGGTTTCCTTAATCCAGGAATCATTTGAAGCCAAAATCCAGTTTTCCCAGCATACTTTTTAGCATTTTAGGAAACACAGTTTGCAGAATTCCAATGTGGGAATACATTGTTTACATTTGGTCAAGGCCTAACTTGCAATTCATGGAAAAGCTGTCAGGCTGAAAACTGTCAGGGTTCTACATATTAATGATAATAATAATCATTATGATAATAATTAATGATAATAATAATTAGGGAAAATGCTTCTTCCTCACTCCCTACCTTTTTCCCATGAGGAGGATTTCTCTTCAATACCTCTGGCCTCTTGTCCCATCCTTGACTCCTTCCCTCGGGGAAGAGCTTTTATTAGGGAGCAGTCATTGGCCAATGTTTCCCAGTAGAGTAGAAGTTATGTATCAAAAGTGGAAGCAACAAAAGACATCAAGCCTCTTCTCTTTCCTCTGCATCTGGACCAAGGATAATTAGTAACCTGAGTTAAGTGCTCCTCTAAAGCAAAATTTCCCTCAGGTAAGCTGTTCCAAGACTGACAATGGGGACAGGCAGTTAGCAAGCCCATTTCGTTGGTCAGACTAAGTTGTGTCTTGAAACCTAGCCCTTATCTTTGATAATGGTGATATTTTAGTTCTCCATGGGATAATTCTGTTTTAACTGGTTCAGAAATTGGGAAACAAAATGAAGTGTTATTTTGGACCTCCTTTCAAAACCTCAATAGCATGTACCATTAATTCTGCATGATCCTTTTAATGCATTATCTCATTTAATACTCACCAACCTATAAAGGTAGACACTAGTATATCCTTATTTTAAAAATGAGAAAATTGAAAGAAAGGTTAAGTAACTTACCAGAGGTGACTTACCAGAGATGACTGATTTTGTCATTCATATAACACGCAAATTACTTAATTGTACTCTAAGTAGTGCATCTTATACGTTTTTTTTTTTTTTTTTTTTTACTTCTCAATTCCTCCTCTATTGCATATACTGATCGACCAACCTCAGTTATATGGAATGATGAAGATAGAAAACATAACCTTGGTCAATGAGTAAGATATTCTAGTAAGGTCTTAATCAGAAATTTCAAATGGACAGCAGCCCACAGATATGTTTCATTTGGCTCCCAAATTGTTAAAGATTTGTATTCGTTATTAATATAAAATATAAATTTAGAACTTCTCTCAAAAAATGTAAAGATCTGGGTAGCTATGAGCTGGAGCCGAAGAGCTATAGTCCTCTTTGGATGGGGCATGTGTGGCACAGTCACCTTGGGCCCACTGTGTCATTTGGTTTAACTACTTTGCCTTTATGTGCTCTTGTAAACATTCAATTTGTAACCCTAATGCCAGGTAGGTGGCCTCCTACTCCTACCCATTCATTCCTGTGGAACACCAGGGTCTTTGCAAGAATTCTGGAGGCTGGATGTCAACATCTGTGACCAGGCCACTAACTGAATAGTATGTGTCTTGAGGTGCAACAGCTGAGATATGAGTGGCAGCTCTTCAGAGTGGTGCACCATTCAGTGTGGGTGCTTATTTCAATCCCTGAAGCAAAGATGTTCAAGTTGCACCCTGTAGAGACTTCAGGCAGTGAGAAGAGCAGTTGGCCTGTCAGAGGTCTGTGTCCACTACACACTTGGTCTGGATCTGCTTTAGATATAGGATATCTGTGTAAATGTTCTTAAATTATGAGCTTCTGGCCAGGTGTGGTGGCTCCCACATGTAATCCCAGCACTTTGGGAGGCCGAGGTGGATTACCTGAAGTCAGAAGTTTGAGACCAGCCTGGCCAACATGGCAAGACCCTGTCTCTAGTAAAAATACAAAAATTAGGCAGGCATAGTGGTGCATGCCTGTAATCCCAGCTATTTAGGAGGCTGAGGCAGGAGAACGGCTTGAACTCAGGAGGCAGAGGTTGCAGTGAGCCAAGATCATGCCACTGCACTCCAGCCTGGGTGACAGAGTGAGATTCCATCTCAAAAAAAAAAAAAAAAAAAAAAAAAAAAAATTATGAGCCTCCTGGGCACTAAAAATGTTGTGAAACTATTGCCCTTGAGCCTTCTATGTTTTCACCTCCAATAGTGACCTTTCCTTCTGTATCAGTGTCTTTTATGTGGTAGTTGCTTAGTAAAAGATTGTTAAATGAGCAAATGAATAGATTGTGAATTCTAGGGGTGGATTATCGTCCCTCCTTTAAGAAATGCTTATTTGACCAAGTTATAAATGCCTCACTGAGGTCTCTTTCAGGATCTGTTCCTCATTCTCATCCTCATCTCATCACCAGGATGAGCAAAGCCTTCTCCCATTAAGGTTAGGTATTACCTCTTCCAGAGGATTTTACATTCAAAGGATTCTATAGTAGTTACATGAAACATCTATCTCCTTTTGTAGGGATATCAAGCATCAGAAAGCAGGTAGAGTCAACATTTGTATTTGTGGGGCAGCCTGAAATCCTTCAGGATACTTTTCTTACTCTAAAATGAGGTTTTATGAACCTGAATTTAAAAGCAAAAAAATAAAAAATAAAAAAATTGAGTGCAGATTTTCAAAAACCCATGACATATTTAAACATGCACAACCACCAAATCACAGTATATTAGCTGGAGTTGAAAATAATGTTAGAACAAAATCACCAAATACAATTTTCTGTCAGGGAGATCATTGCATTGAAATGCCACCTGTGCCTGAATATTGTAAATATCAATTTGTGGAATGACTGTACAATGTTAAGTACAGCGCATTCTTGAAAAAGTTGATCATTGAAAAGTTAACATGGAATTTTAATAAGAGAAATACTTAAATTGTTCTTTAGTGTAACATAAACCTATTGGAGAGACATGCTCTGAGAGTAATGGCAAAGTAACACCATTTTTTTTTAATTTTACTTTAAGTTCTGGGATACCTGTGCAGAATGTGCAGGTTTGTTACATAGGTATACATATGCCATGGTGATTTGCTGCAACTATCAACCTGTCATCTAGGTTTTAAGCCCTGCATGCATTAGGTATATGTCCTAATGCGCTCCCTCCCCTTGCCCTGGCCCCCGAACAGGCCCAAGAGTGTGATGTTCCCCTCGCTGTGTCCATGTGTTCTCATTGTTCAACTCCCACTTATGAGTGACAACATGCAGCGCTTGGTTTTCTGTTCCTGTATTAATTTGCTGAGAATGATGGTTTCCTGCTTCATCCATGTCCCTGCAAAGGACACGAACTCATCCTCTTTTATGACTGCATAGTATTCCATGATGGCAAAGTAACACCTTTTTAAATTTGTACTTTCTGATTAGCAATGTTCACTCTCATTTTATTAGAATTGGCTTACATTTATTATGTGATTGGGCTGAAAGTTTATATGCAAATATTGAATAGTCACGTGATCAGAAATGCCTCCTAAGCTGCCAAAGGTTCTGAAATAATCTAAGTAACTCAAACCAGAGAGATTTTTTACGTTGGGATCTCTTAAAGAATGTGCCATTCAGGACATTCAAATATTCAGTGAATAGATTTTCTCAAATGTTACTACTTACTGATAGCCATTTTAAAGTTGGAAATAGGCTGGGTGCAGTGGCTCACACCTGTAATTCCAGAACTTTGGGAGGCTGAGGCAGGAGAATAGCTTGAGCTCAGGAGTTGAAGGCCAGCCTGGGAAACATGGTGAGCCACAGTCTCTACAAAAAAATTTAAAACGTAGCCAGGCTTGGTGGCACTCATCTGTAGTCCCAGATGCTCAGGAGGCTGAGATGGGAGGACTGCTTGAGCCCAGGAGTTTGAGACCTCCTCTCTCCACCAAAAAAAAAAAAAAAAAAAAAAAAATTTACAATTAGCCAGGCATTGTGGTGTGCACCTGTAGTTCCAGCTACTCAGGAGGTTGAGGCAGAAGGATTGCCTGAGCCTGGGACATTGAGCCTGCAGTGAACTATGACTGGGCGATTACACTCACCTGGGAAACAGTGAAACCCCATCTTTAAATAAAAAAAAAAAAAATCTTAAATAAAGTTGAAAATATCACAATAGTAATTAACACAAACATGGGGTCTGAATAGCATTATTTTAAAGTGCACTAGACTTGGACAGCTATAGAAAAACAGCTGGGCAGTTCCTAAAGGTTAAAGGCCCGGGAAATTCAAAGAAATTTGTTATTCCATCTTCCTTTAATAGAGGGGAAATCAGCCTCAAATAAGCATTCAGCTAGGGATCTAATTAGACTATACTGAGCGCTGGCTCTTGAAGAGAGCATGGGTAGAGTGTAGAGTGTTCCCATCACCGGGTAGCCCCCTACTTACAGTCAGGACAGACATTAGCTAACCCAAACAGCCTTTCCAACACTCTTCTCACTTCCTGCTTCTACTACAAAGGCTGGCAAAGCTAAATACTCACTTTCTCGACCCACCCCACCTTGCGTTTAGGAACTGCCAAGTGACACAGTGTAGACCAATGAGGCAACAGAAAGTGTTGTGTAGGATTTGGGCAAAGTGATTTTTTAATATCTTTTTCTTATAAAAGCAATGGTTGCACCCATTTTCTCCTTTTCATTTCCCTTGTCTGGGACTTTGGAAGCAATTTTGTGACTTTGAATCTCCTAAGCAATGCCAGAGGCTCCTTCCTCGTAGTTACAGCACTGTGAAAATGTTTATCTGCAGCCAAAATACGTGGTTGAAGAATAGTAACACCTTTTATTTGTGGGTTTTAGCCTATTTGAAATAACATTTCAGTAGATGGATTTCTTTGTCTCAGGGAAAAAAAAAAATAGTCTTTCAACACACTGCTTGAGGTAGCATGGCCGGTCCACCTCTCACCCTGGAAAAATGCATCTGAAGGTCCCTGCAGTTCATACATCACACAGTCTTCTTCAGGAGTGTTTCTTCTTGTGGTTAGTGTGTGATTTCCTATAGTTCCCTTCACTTTCACCTGAACAAAATGTTATTTTGATTTATGACACTATTCATCTAAGATCTGCCCGTTCTTACTTTTTCACAGAGGCTTTATAATTTTTTTTATATCTTAGATAGGAAATATAGTCATCTAGTTCTTAATGAAACAGTACAAAAATTAATACAGTAAAAAGTCTTCTCATTGTTAGGTCCAAGTGTTAAAAAATATTGTCAGATATTCCTCTTTTCAGTAAAACTATTAGCCACAAGGTAATTGCAAAACAAAGAAAAAGAT
The DNA here is from genome assembly GCF_024542745.1 of Macaca thibetana thibetana. Classification (NCBI taxonomy): domain Eukaryota; kingdom Metazoa; phylum Chordata; class Mammalia; order Primates; family Cercopithecidae; genus Macaca; species Macaca thibetana. Next base: position 57,857,990 of record NC_065579.1, read on the forward strand.
GTCTCAAGCCTACCAATCCCTGAATCCAATTTGCTCCCCTTATCTTCAACCATTTTATTAGTTTTTATTTATCACAGAGATTTTTTTTTAGTTTCATGATGTTTATTTTAAAAAATATACTTGTTTATATGTATGCATCTTTATATCTAGTAGCTAGTCAGTATTTATTCTTTATTGTCATATCTTGTATGTTGACAGTATCTAGATGACATCAATTCTCTTTTAGAACTCATGCCCAACACTTCTTTTCTTTTTTTTTTTTTTTAACTTCCAACTTATATCTTAAGTTCAGGGGTACACGTGCAGGATATGCAGATTTGTTATATGGGTAAATGTATCACAGAGATTTTAAATTCAAATACAAGATAATGCGAATGTGCGCTCTCCTCTCTTTCCTACACAAAGGTTAGCCTACACATGTTGCTCTGAACCTTGGCTTTCTTTGTGTAACCATATATCTTGGAGCCATTCCATATCCATGCATGGTGTCCACATGTTTCTAGTGGCAAAGTAGTACTCCCTTTCTTGAAGGTCCATGAGCTACTTAACCTGTCTTCTGTCTTCTTTTGCTGAATACTTGGAGTATTTCCAACAAACACTGCTATAACAACCTCATACATACATCATCTTGCACAAGGGAGGGAATAACCATAGGATAAATACCCAGAAGTGACCTTGCTAAGTCAAAGGGTAAATGCAGTTGTGTTACCAGAAAGGGGTCCTGATCCAGACCCCAAAGCGTTCTTGGTTCTTATACAAGAAAGAATTCAAGGCAAATTCAGAGCAAAGTGAAAGCAAGTTTATTAAGAAAATAAACGAATAAAAGAATGACTACCCCATAGGCAAAGCAGCCCCCAGGGCAGCAGATTGCCCATTTTTATCGTTATTTCTCAATTGTATGCTAAAGGAGTGGATTATTCATGTCTCCCCCTTTTAGACCATATAGGGTAACTTCCTCACATTGCCATGGCATTTGTAAATTGTCATGTCGCTGGTGGGAGTGTAGCAGTGAGGACGACCAGAGGTCGCTTTGGTTGCCATCTTGGTTTTGGTGGGTTTTAGCCAGCTCCTTTACTGCAACCTGTTTTATCAGCAAGGTCTTTATGACCTGTATCTTGTAGTGACTTCCTGTGTCATCCTGTGACTTAGAATGCCTAACGGTCTGGGAATGCAGTTCAGCAGGTCTTAGCCTAATTTTACGTAGCCCCTATTCAAGATGGCATTGCCCTGGTTCAAATGCTTCTGATAGTTGTAATTTTGATCACTGGTGTCAAATTGCTCTCCACAGGAGTTGTACCAATTTATATTTCCACTAGCAACATATAAATGTACCTGAAGGGAAACTTTTAGATTTTACCAATTCACTATGTGAGAGATGGTATCTTGATATAGTTTTAATATGGATTCATTTTATTACAAGGAAAAAACATTTTTAATGTAATTTCATTTCATTTTACATTCTGGGATACATGTGCAGGACATGCAAGTTTTTTTATTATTATTATACTTTAAGTTCTAGGGTACATGTGCACAATGTGCAGGTTTGTTACATATGTATACATCTGCCATGTTGGTGTGCTGCACCCATTAACTCGTCATTTACATTAGGTATATCTCCTAATGCTATCCCTCCCCCCTCCCCCTACCCCACAACAGGCCCCGGTATGTGATGTTCCCCTTCCCAAGTCCAAGTGATCTCATTGTTCAATTCCCACCTATGAGTGAGAACATGTGGTGTTTGGTTTTCTGTTCTTGCGATAGTTTGCTGAGAATGATGGTTTCCAGCTGCATCCATGTCCCTACAAAGGACATAAACTCATCCTTTTTTATGGCTGTATAGTATTCCATGGTGTATATGTGCCACATTTCCTTAATCCAGTCTAACATTGATGGACATTTGGGTTGGTTCCAAGTCTTTGCTATTGTGAATAGTGCCGCAATAAACATACGTGTGCATGTGTCTTTATAGCAGTATGATTTATAATCCTTTGGGTATACACCCAGCAAGGGGATGGCTGGGTCAAATGGTATTGCTAGTTCTAGATCCTTGAGGAATTGCCACACTGTCTTCCACAATGGTTGAACTAGTTTACAATCCCACCAACATTGTAAAAGTGTTCCTATTTCTCCATATCCTCTCCAGCACCTGTTGTTTCCTGACTTTTTAATGATCACCATTCTAACTGGTATGAGATGGTATCTCATTGTGGTTTTGATTTGCATTTCTCTGATGGCTAGTGATGATGAGCATTTTTTCATGTGTCTGTTGGCAGAATAAATACCTTATTTTGAGAAGTCTCTGTTCATATCCTTTGCCCACTTTTTGATGGGGTTGTTTGTTTTTTTCTTGTAAATTTGTTTGAGTTCTTTGTAGGCTCTGGATATTAGCCCTTTGTCAGATTAGTAGATTGTAAATATTTTCTCCCATTCTGTAGGTTGCCTGTTCACTCTGATGGTAGTTTCTTTTGCTGTGCAGAAGCTCTTTAGTTTAATTAGATCCCATTTGTCAATTTTGACTTTTGTTGCCATTGCTTTTGGTGTTTTAGACATGAAGTCCTTGCCCATGCCTAAGGACATGCAGGTTTGTTACATAGGTAAACGTGTGCCATGGTGGTTTGCTGCACCTATCAACCCATCACCTAGGTGTTAAGCCCCACATTCATTAGCTATTTATCCTGATGCTCTTCCTCTGCTGTCCCCCACAACAGGCCCCAGTGTGTGATGTTCCCCTCCCTGTGTCCATGTGTTCCCATTGTTCAGCTCCCACTTACTAGTGAGAACATGTGGTGTTTGGTGTTCTGTTCCCATGTTAGTTTGTTGAGGATAATGACTTTCAGTTCCATCCATGTCCCTGCAGAGGACATGAGCCCATTCCTTTTTATGGCTGTGTAGTATTCCACAGTGGTTGTGTACCACATTTTCTTTATCCAGTCTACCATTGATGGGCATTTTGGTTGATTCCATGTCTCTGCTATTGTGAATAGTGCTGCAATGAGCATATGCATGCTCGTATCTTTATAATATAGAATTATTTATATTTCTCTGGGTATATATCCATATTGGGATTGGTGGATCAAATGCTATTTCTGGTTCTAGGTCTTTGAGGAATCACCACACTGTCTTCCACAATAGTTAAACTAACTTACATTCCCACTAACAGTGTAAAAGCATTCCTATTTCTTCACAGCCTCACCAACATCTGTTTCTTGATTTTTTAATAATCACCCTTCTGACTGGCATGAGATGGTATCTCATTGTGGTTTTGATTTACATTTATCTAATAATCAGTGATGTTAAGCTTTTTATCATGTTTGTTGGCCGCATAAATGTCATCTTTGGAGACGCATCTGTTCATGTCCTTTGCCTAGTTTTTAATGGGGTTGTTTGTTTTGTTTTGTTTTCCTTGTAAATTTATTTAACTTCCTTATAGATTCTGGATATTAGACCTTTGTCAGATGGATAGATTGAAAAAATTTTCTCCCATTCTGTAGATTGTCTGTTCACTCTGATGAGAGTTTCTTTTATTGTGAGAAACTCTTGAGTTTAATTAGATCCTGTTTGTCAATTTTTGCTTTTGTTGCAATTGCTTTTGACACTTTCATCATGAAATCTTTGCCATACCTATGGGAACTACAATTCAAGATGAGATCTGGGTGGGGACACAGCCAAACCATATCAAATGGGGAAAGGATTCCCTATTTCATAAATAGTGCTGGGAGAACAGGCTGGCCATATGCAGGACACTGAAACTAGACTACTTCCTTATCCCTTATACAAAAATTAACTCAAGATCAATTAAAGAGTTACATGTAAAACCCCTAAAAATCCTAGAAGAATATCTGGGCAATACCATTCCGGACATAGGCAAGGGAAAGATTTAACAGAGATCAGATGGCTGTAGACTTATAGTCTTATTTCTGAGAACTCTATTCTGTTCCTTTGATCTGTGTGTCTGTTTTGTACCAGTACCATGCTGTTTTGGTAACTGTGGCCTTGTAGTATAATTTGAAGTCAGGTAGCATGATGCCTCCAGTTTTGGTCTTTTTGCTTAGGATTGTCTTGGCTATACGGGCTCTTCTTTGGTTCCATACAAATTTTAAAATAGTTTTTCCTAATTCTGTGAAGAATGTTAATGGTAGTTTAATAGGAGTAGCATTGAACCTATAAATTACTTTGGTCAGTATGGCCATTTTCATGATATTGATTTTCCTATCCATGAGCATGGAATGTTTTCTATTTGTTAGTGTCCTCTCTTATTTCCTTGAGCAGTGGTTTGTAGTTCTTCTTGAAGAGCTCCTTCACTTCCCTTGTTAGCTGTATTCCTAGGTACTTTATCCTCTTTGTAGGAATTCTGAATGGGAGTTCCTTCATGATTTGGTTCTCTGCTTGCCTATTGCTGGTGTGTAGAAATGCTTGTGATTTTTGCACATTGATTTTGTATCCTGAGATTTTGCTGAAGTTGCTTATCAGCTTAAGAAGCTTTTGGACTGAGATGATGAGGTTTTCTAGATACAGGAACATGTCATCTGAAAACACAGATAGTTTTACTTCCTCTCTTCCTATTTGAATATGCTTTATTTCTTTCTCTTCCCTGATTGCTCTGACCAGAATTTCCAATAGTATGTTGAATAGGAGTGGTGAGAGAGAGCATCTTTGTCTTGTGCTGGTTTTCAAGGGGAATGCTTCCAGCTTTTGCCCATTCAGTATGATATTGGCTATGGGTTTGTCATAAATGGCTCTTATTACTTTGAGTTATGATCCTTCAATACCTAGTTTATTCAGAGTTTTTAACATGAAGAGGTGTTGAATTTTATAGTAAGCATTTTCAGTGCCTATTGAGATAATACATGATTTTTGTCCTTAGTTCTGTTTATGTGATGAATTTCATTTCTTGATTTGTGTATCTTGAACCACTCTTGCATCCTGGGGATGAAGCTTACTTGATCGTGGTGGATAAGCAGTTTTTTTGTTGTTTGTCGTGTGCGTGTGCGTGTGTGTGTGTGTGTGTGTTGCTGAATTTGGTTTGCCAGTATTTTATTATTTTATTGAGGATTTTTGCATCGGTGTTCATCAGGGATATTGACCTGAAGTTTTCTTTTTTTATTGTATCTCTGCCAGGTTTTGGTATCAGGATGATGCCGGCCTCATAGAATGAGTTACGGAGAAGTCCCTCCTTTTCAGTTGTTTGGAATAGTTTCAGAAGGAATGGAACCAGTTCCTCTTTGTACCTCTGAAAGAATTCAACTGTAAACCTATCTGATCCTGGTCATTTTTTTGGTTGGTAGGCTATATATTACTGCCTCCTTTTCAGTACTTGTTATTGGTGTATTCAGGGATTCAGCTTCTTCCTGGTTCAGTCTTGGGAGGGTGTATGTGTCCAGGAATGTATCCTTTTCTTCTAGCTTTCCTACTTCAATTGCATAGGGGTGTTTATAGTATTCTCTAATGGTTGTTTGTATTTCTGAGGGGTCAGTGGTGATATCCCCTTTATCACTTTTCATTGTGTCTATTTGATTCTTCTCTCTTTTCTTCTTTATTAGTCTAGCTAGTGGTTATCTATGTTATTAATTTTTCCAAAAAACTGTCTCCTGGATTCATTGACTTTTATTTTATTTTATTTTTTTTTTTTGAAGGTTTTTTGTGTCTCTATCTCCTTCAGTTCTGCTCTGATCATGGTTATTTATTGTCTTCTGCTAGCTTTGGGATTTGTTTGCTTTTGGTTCTCTAGTTCCTTTATTAACAGTTGTGATGTTAGGGTGTCGATTTGTTATCTGTCTAGCTTTTTTATGGGGACATTTAGTGCTATAAATTAACTCTGCTTTAGCTGCATCCCAGAGATTCTGGTTTTGAGTGAGTTTCTTAATCTTGAATTCTAATTTGATTGTGCTGTGGTCTGAGAGACTGGTATGATTTCAGCTCTTTTGCATTTGTTGAGGAGTGTTTTACTTCTAATTATGTGATTGATTTTAGAGTAAGTGCCATGTGGTGCCAAGAAGAATGTATATCTATTGTTCTGTGGTGGGGAGTTTTGTAGATATATATGAGGTCCACTTAATCCAGAGCTGAGTTCAAGTCCTGAATATCCTTGTTAATTTTCTGTCTTGATGATCTGTTTAATATTGACAGTGGGGCTTTACACTCTCCCACTATTATTGTGTGGGAGCCTAAGCCTCTTTCTAAGTCTCTAAGAACTTGTTTTATGAATCCAGGCACCCCTGTATTGGGTACATATATATTTAGGATAGTTAGCTCTTCTTGTTAAATTGATCCCTTTACCTTTATGTAATGCCCTTCTTTGTCTTTTTTGATCTTTGTTGGTTTAAAGTCTGTTTAATCAGAAACTAAGATTGCAACCCTTGCTTTTTTTCTGCTTTCCATTTGCTTGGTGGATTTTCCACAATCCCTTTATTTTGAGCCTATGTGTGTTGTTGCATGTGAGATGAGTCTCTTGAATACAGCACACTGATGGGTCTTAACTCTATCCAGCTTGCCATTCTGTGTCTTTTAATTGGAGCATTTAGCCCATTTACATTTAAGGTTAATATTACTTGTGAATGTCATTCTGTCATCATGATGCTGGCTGTTTATTTTGCAGATGTGTTGATGTAGTTGCTTCATAGTGTCATTGGTGTTTATACTTCAGTGTGTTTTTGCAGTGGCTGGTAATGGTTTTTCCTTTCCACATTTAGTGCTTCCTTCAGGAGCTCTTGCAAGGCAGGCCTGGTGGTGATGAATTCCCTCAGAATTTGCTTGCCTGAAAAGGATTTTATTTCTCCTTCACTTATAAAGCTTAGTTTGCCTGGATATAAAATTCTAGGTTGAAAATTCTTTTCTTTAAGAATGTGTTGAATATTGGCCCCCAAACTCTTCTGGCCTGTAGGGTTTCCACTGAGAGGTCTGTTGCTAGTGTGATGGGCTTCCCTTTGTAGGTGACCTGGCCTTTTTCTCTGGCTGCCCATAATATTTTTCCCTTCATTTCTACCTTGGAGAATCTGATGATTATTTGTCTTCTCATGGTGTATCTTACTGGGGTTCTCTGGACTTCCTGAATTTGAATGTTGGCCTGTCTTTTTAGCTTTGAAAGTTCTCCTGGATGATATCCTGAAGTTAATTTTCCAACTTGGTTCCATTCTTCCTGTCTTCCTGTCTCTTTCAGGTACCCCAATCAGTCATAGATTCAGTCTTTTTACATAATCCCATAGTCCTTGGAGGTTTTGTTCATTCCTTTTTCCTATTTTTTCTTTAATCTTGTCTGCCTTTCTTATTTCTGCAAGATAGTCTTCAAGCTCTGAAATTCTTTCCTCTGCCTGATCTATGGAGTTATTGATACTTGTGGTTGCACTGGGAAGTTCTTGTGTTGTGTTTTTCAGCTCCATCAGGTATTTTATGTTTCTCTCTAAACTGGTTAACAGTTCCTGTAATGTTTTATCATGGTTCTTAGCTTCTTTGCATTGGGTTAGAACAAGTTCTTTTAGCTCAGCAAAGTTCATTATTACCCACTTTCTGAAGCCTCCTTCTGTCAATTAATCGTTTTCAGCCTCCACCCTGTTATATGCCCCTGCTGGAGAGATGTTGTGATCATTTGGAGGAAAAGAGGCACTCTGGCTTTTTGAGTTTTCAGCATTTTTTTGTTGATTCTTTTCTATCATTGTGAGTTTACCCAGCTTCGATCTTTGAGGCTGCTGACCTTTGGATGGAGTTTTTGTGGGGATTATTTTGTTGATGCTATTGCTGCTTTCTGTTTGTTTTACTTTTAAGTCGGGGCCCTCTTCCCTAGGACTGCTGTGGTTTGCTGGGGGTCCACTCCAGACCCTATTCACCTGGGTCCCTCCTGCACCTGGAGGTGTCACCAGTAGAGACTGCAGAACAACAAACAGGGCTGCCTGCTTTTCCTCTGGGATCTCTGTCCCAGAGCAGCACCAACCTGATGACAGCAGGAATGCTCCTGTATAAGGTGTCTGGTGTTCCCTGTTGGGGGGCTCTCACCCAGTCAGGAGGCACAGGATCTAGGACTTGCTTAATGAAGCACTCTGGCTGCCCCTTGGCAGAGACAGTGAGCTGCACTGGGGGCAATTCCACTTGTCTGAACTGCCTGGATTCCCCAGAGCCAGTAGGAGGAAAAACTAAGTTTGCTGATCCAGGGAGACTGCAGCTGCTCCTTTCTCCAGGGGCTCAGTCCCAGAGAGATCAGAATTCTGTCCCTAAAATTGTGGCTGGAGTTGCTGAAACTCCTGCAGGGAGGCCCTGCCCAGTGAGGAGGGATGGGTCAGGGTCTGGCCTAAAGAGGTAGTCTGGCCATGATCTGCCACAGCTGCTGTGCTGCACTGTGAAGAATTCCTCCTGGTTCTAAACCACCCAGTATCCCTGGAACAGGCAGGGGAAAAATGGCAGATTGGAGTTGCAATGATGGCTGCCGCCCCTCCCCTGGGGAGCTCAGTTGTCTTAGGCAGCAGGCAGACACAGTGATGATGGCGGCCCCTGCCCCCGGGACCTCAGTAGTCTTAGACAGTCTCCAACCAAGTGGCCACTAAGAATCTGCACAGCTCTGGGCTTGGGACCCAAGGCCCTGGTGGCGTGGGCTCAAGAGGGGGATCTCCTGATCTGCGAGTTGCACAGATATGTGGGAAAAGCATGGTTTCCCCTGCAGGGTAGCATGATCACTCACCACCTCCCTTGGCTGGGGGTGGCATTTCCCTTGTTCTGTGCGACTCCTAGGTGGACCGTGGCTCCACCCTGCTTTTCCTCACTTTTCATGGCTTGTGCCAACTGCCTAGTCAGTCTCAGTGAGAGAACCTTGATACCTCAGTTGTCAACGCAGGATTCACTCGCTGTTTTCCTTCTTCTCAGTGGGAGTTTCCAACCACAGCTGTTTCTAGTCAGCCATCTTGGCATCTCCCTGAATAAACATCTTTTCATACATTTTAGGGGCCATTTATATTTATTTTTTCTATATGTGTTCATTTATTTGGTTAATTTATTAAAATTATATATTTTTTTAATATAAAGAAGCTCTATACACATTAGGGATACTAATTCTCATTTATAAATAAACAGGATTTTTCCCCAGTTTGTTCTTTGTTTTTTAAACATATTTCTGGTGAGGTTTTTATTGTGGGGTTGGGGGTTCATACAGAGATTTTTGGTTTTTACTTAGTTAATCTTTTATGGCATCTGAAATTTGAGTCATGGAAAGAATTTTCTTGTTCAAATCTTATAACTTATTCAGTGTTCTTTCAGTAATCATATGGTTTCATTTTTTATACTTAAATATTTGATCCATTTAAAATGTATACCAGTAGACAATGTGAAAGATTAAACTTATTTTTTTCCAGTTAGCTACACAATTATATCAATACCTATTAATGAGAAATCTATATTTTTAGGGTCTTTAAGTCCAAACTTTCAATGTCTGGCTAAATGTAGTGGAGTTTCATTATTTTCTAAGTTAAAATTCATAAAAGAAAGGAGTTAAGTACTTATTGGTTTGTACACAATCCACTTAAAGACAAGAATGAAAAATTTAATTTTGCTCTTGAGATCCTATCTTTAAATAAATAGACTGGAATTGGTATAGAAAGTTATGCCAGAAAAATGTTAGATTATGTTAAAAGAATATTGCTGTGACTTTTTATTATTTTCCTTTTACAGATTTAAGGCCAGTGATTAGCAAAGATTATACATGGGACTCAAAGGAAAATGATGTATTTAATTATAAGTGAATGAACAATCTAAAATGTAATTTGATACAATTCTGGCTCAATGACATTTCCAGACCCCACCTTTAATCTAATGAATCAAAATATTAGGAGCTGGGACTAGGGTATCTATTTTTATAACAAGTTCTCAGATGGTAGTAATAAAGGCGGCCCACATATCTAGGAACCTCTGACTTCTGGCCTGGAAAAAGAAAGGTCAGACGCCAAGTTTAGAACTACGGGGGCTAGAAGAAATGTGAAAACATGATCCAGCCCAACCCACTGTCTTTATTCTAACTGAAAGAGACAAATATGTCTAGTATCCAAAAGTCTCAGTAATCCACAAATGCCATCACAAGCTCAAAGTCATCAGCCCAACAAGCTTAAAATATAAGCAATTATTTGCTCAGATTTCTTCAGTTGGGGCAGAATTTGGTGAGGACTCATTTTTGTTCCACATGGTATTGATTGGGAACATTTATGCAACTCCTATTGGGATTAGAAAGCCCAAGCTGACCTCTCTCCATGTGGCCTCATCATTCAACAGTCCAGCCCAATCTTCTTCCTCGGTGGCCGGATGCCAAGAGCGAGTACTCCAAGAAGGAGTAAAGCAAACCTGATGGTCCTCTCAAGAGCTTAGACTGGAACTGGCAAGGCTTCACTTCCATCACATTCTATTAGTTAAAACAAATCATAAGGCCAGCCCAGGTTAAAGAGAAGGAGAAAGAACCCCCACCTCTTCAAAAACTCTGTGGCCATAATAATTTATTAATGGCCTTCCTTTAAAGTTGGGCCACTATCCCCTTCTTTAAACACCAGCCTCCATACACTATATTCTCTCAAGACAAGCCTACTATGATTTCTTGATGGATCTAAACTTGCAAAACAAAGATTTCCAGGCCTTGAAAGACTAAAACCTGCTAATGCAATCTGCCTGCCTTCCTCTAAGCAAGGGAGCCTGCAATTCCAGACAGAGGCTTCTTATGAGAGAGAAGTGTCCTTTAGGAAATGAGAAAACAGCAGCAAAAAGTCAAGAAATTTATTATTTCAATAACTTCCCCAGTTATGGTCACATTCGTTTTTAAATTTAGTCTCCTTCGAATTCTCTTTTGTAATTTGGTATAGATCTAGGAAAACAAAACCTAATGATGTTTATAAAGTCATATTTTGATAGTTTCAACCTCACTGATATTCTAACAGACTCTATCATACCTTTTAAAAGCAGTGTAAAAATAATTGAGTTGGCCCTTAACTCCTCCCCTTCTTAGAGTTTAAGAAAAATGTATGGGTAGTCATTAGCACAGAAATTTAGCTCAAAATAGCTCAAGCAAAAAGGAAATTCTTGGTTCCTAAGTCTGGGAAATTAGGGTTAGGTTTGATTTCAAGTGTAGCTGGATATAGGTGTTCAAACATTGCCATCGCAGCCCTTTGTTTCCTTTCTCTTGGCTGTAGTTGTCAATCAGCTGGTTTCCTTCACTCCTGCATGAGAGGAGCTTCCTCTATATAACTGGAAAGATAGTTGCCAGCAGCCTAACATCATTTTCTTCAAGCTTAGCCACTCTCAGGAAAAAATAACTTCTCTTCCCAGCCTAATAACACTCCCAAGGAAGTCTTTAGTTTTACAATTTAGGTGGCATGTTCACCTTCGGAGGGTAGTGTAGTAGAGAGAATAGTTACTCCCTGAAGATGTCCACATTCTAATCTCTACAACCTATGAATTTGTTAGTTTACACAGCAAAAGGGACTTTGCAGATGTGATTAAATTAAAGACCTTGAGATGGGAAGATTATCTTGGATTATCCAGGTGGATTCAATATAATCACAAGGGTCCTTATGAGAAAAATGCAGGAGACGTCAAAAAGAGGAGGTGACATGATAAGGGAAATAGAGACAGACATTGTAGTGATGTACTTTGAAGATGAAAGAACGAGGCCCAAGCCAAGGATACAGATGGTCTATAGAAGCAGGAAAAGCCAAGGAAACAGATTCTCTGCTACAGCCTCCAGAAGAGACCAGCTGACACCTAGAGTTTAGCCCAGTAAAGCTGAATTTAGACTCCAGCCTCTAGAACTACAAAAGAACACATTTTTATTTTCTTAAGTCACTAAGTTTGTGGTGATTTGTTACAGCAACATAAAACTAATCAAGGGGTTTCCTGCTTTGGCTCAGTTTAGTTTTCAAACTTTGATCTCTAGTCAAGGAAGAGGGTAGAGTTGGCCAGCGATGGTGGAAGTGAGAGTACATGATTGATGGTATAGCCAAGACCCAGAAATTCAGACTACATAAAATCTCCCCACAGTGAAATTCCTTTGTCATAAGAGGAAGGAGATAGGAAAGAAGGCTTAATAAATAAAATTAACAAGGAAGCAACTCCACAAACAATAATTACTGTAGTCTAATGCTACTCAAAAGTAAAAATGCTGAATCAGGTGGAAGAGAAGAAGTAAGCAAGGAAAGGACATTAGGGCTTACAACTGGGCTGAATAGTCAATAATCCATAGCTGCAACAGCAAATATGTTCCAGCTCTAATGTCCTGAAAGACAGAGAATTATGAAGATAAGCACGTGTCTTAGAAACAGTAATATCTAGACTCAAATCTACTACTGAGAGCTGGTACTTTTATCTTGGTTTTCGACAACAAAGTGAAAGGGCTGGTTCTTCAAAAATTCTTCCACAAATAATCCCTAGTGTCATAGAAGAGAAGAAGTAAATGAATGGACACAGAGAATCTGGGAGCTTCACAAGGAACCCTATGCCCGTGAAAATTTTCTTCATTTAAAATTCAGGAAATTTGCTTTAATATAAAAATAATATATTAAAGTCCTGCAAGTTAAATTACTTTTTTCTATTCTCAAATATTTGAGTTAATTGGTGCTCCAGAAAGGTTTATCCGTTTTACTCTAGCTTCAGATATTCTGATTTCTATGACTTATGTGGCATGCATACCCCAATTATGGTACTAGGATCGGGTCCCTGCTAGACTTCCAATTCTAAGACAATCATCATAGGTCTGCTGTCCCCATTGTCACTCAGTTGGCACATGAGATGGGAGAAGCATTATCAGCAACAGTAAGAGCTTAATTGTGTTGATGAAGAAGCTGCTGCCAGGCTTCCATCAGAAGATACTTCAGAGCGACACAAAAGGAGGGTTGAAGATTTTGTGGTTTTAAAATATGCCTGCAGCTTCTTCAACACTCCACCCGTTAAGTTCTGGTGTTCTATAGCACTGGAGGATAACTATAGTTAACATATATTTTATATAGTTTCAAATAGAGAGATGGGGGATATTGAATGCTACCAACACAAAGAAATGATAAATGTTTGAGATGATGGAAATGCTAATTACTCTGATATGATCACTGCACATTGTATGTATCAAAACATCTCTATGTATCCCACAAATATGCATAATTATTTGTGTCAATTAAAAAAACAAAATGGAAAAAAGTAGATTCTATGTCTCCTTCCACCACAACAGGGCATTTTTGTAAGAAACTTTAAAGAAACTTTATAAGAAACTATGAAACTTCTGAAGTTAAGTTGGAAAAGGCAATACAGCTTCCACCTGGCTCTCTCCTTCTTGGGATGCTTGCCTATGGTACCCAGCTGCCATAGTGTGAGGAAATCCAAGCCACATGAAGAGGTAGCATATAATGTTCTAGCTAATGCCCCCCACTAAGATTACTGCTCATAGCCAGCATTCACTGCCAGATATGTAAGCAAGGAAGCCTCTGAGAGGATTCCAGTAGTGGTAATTGTTGAGAAAGCCTTTGTGATGACTCCAGACCCAGTCACTGCCTGATTGCACCCACAAAAAGACCTTGAGCAAGAACAGCTTAACTTAGTTCAGTCGGCTTACAGAGCCAAGAGAGGTAATAATAAATTGTTGTTGTTTTACAGCACTAAGTTTATGCAGCAATAGATATCCAAAACAAGGGTAGTATCTGTAGGACTGAATCACTGGATAGGGAAAAGGATGAAATATGCAGCTCAGGTAACATAACTTTCACGTGTCCAGGGCCCAGATTTTACCACAGCACCTCTGATGCCACATTCCATGTTGGATTGCAATGTGACTGTTTACTTCTCCACCCCCGGTCTGGAAGATGGTAAGTATGTTATAAATGTATAGGGAAAATGGAGTGAGAAGATGGCAGAGGCTGGGATCTGACCCCAAATCATGAGAACAACAATCCCAGGTATCTACTAAACTCTTTTATAGTTGAATTTGATGAACAGCTCCAAGTAGTGCAATGTGGCCTGGAGGTGCTGGTGGTGATGCCGTTTCTCACATTGGGATATAGAAAACAATCAACAGGGTGTGTGTGTATATACATACACACACACACACACACACACATAGATATATGATCTAGACACAAAGGGATCTAATGCAATCTAAAATAAAATGTTATATTACACATAAATGTATTATGGAGAAGGCAAAATTACCATGAATTTTTAAGAAACAGACAAAAAATATTCATCCTCGCAGTGGCATCATACATGCCATAAATCCCTGGCACCTCAGAGGTAGGTATGTACTGTCCTCAGCGGTTAAGAGTGCAGAGTATAAGAAATCTTCATTTGGGAGGGATAGCATTAGGAGAAATACCTAATGTAAACAATGAGTTGATGGGTGCAGCAAACCAACATGGTACATGTGTACATATGTAACAAACCTGCACGTTGTACACATGTACCCTAGAACTTAAAGTATAATAAAGAAAAAGAGGCCGGGCGCAGTGGCTCAAGCCTGTAATCCCAGCACTTTGGGAGGCCGAGGCGGGCGGATCACAAGGTCAGGAGATCGAGACCACAGTGAAACCCCGTCTCTACTAAAAATACAAAAAATTAGCCGGGCGCGGTGGCGGGCGCCTGTAGTCCCAGCTACTCAGGAGGCTGAGGCAGGAGAATGGCGGGAACCCGGGAGGCGGATCTTGCAGTGAGCCGAGATCACGCCACTGCACTCCAGCCTGGGCAACAGCGTGAGACTCCGTCTCAAAAAAAAAAAAAAAAAAAAAAAGAAAGAAATTTTCATTTAAAATATTAACAAAAATGTTTTTGTTATAATGTCTTCCTGTACCATAGGTCAAAAATTGGTAGCCTAAGGCTTAATCTGCAGATGTGTCTTATATGAACCACAGAGTAATTTGTTTCATTACAACTTGAATTGGTGGCCAATATTTAAGACTCAGGGGTTTCATATGCTATGTTGACTTTCTGGCTTCAGGTGGAAAAAAAAAAAATGGAAAGAGCTGGCAACCTTGAGACCACATCCTCATGTGACCACAACAGCTGGTGCAGGCTTCTACTTCCCCATTCGGATTAAAGACCTGGTCCCAGTAGCCCTGTCCACACCACCAACCAGACCCGTGGCCTACTTCTGTTGTCCATGCTACCTGCCTGGCCCTAGGAAATATTGGAATGTGTGCCCCTGTTCCAGACTGGCACTGAATCACTTGGGTCATTTTCCGGTATTTAACACTGTCTTCTCTAACTTCAATGTTTCAAATTTTCAAGACACCAGCCTTCACAGTCAGATTCAGAAATTGAGTCTTATCTGCCCAAGTCACAAATCACGGAACCACAGAGCTGGAATGGCCTCACCTTTCTGATCACGGTGTAGGAGTCTGAAGGCTGCCACAGAATCACAGGGATCAGAAAGAGCCCCAAGTTCACCTGACTTACACTTGAGGAAAGAATCAGGATTAAAATACACATCTTCTCCAAATACAGAGTCCAAGGAAAATCAGGCAAAGAGAGAATACAAGAAGGTTAGACCAGGTTATTTTAGAGCATGCCCTCCTATCACAGGACACAGACTCCATCCCACAGTTGGGAAAGGGGAAAAGAGGATCCCAAATGTCTTTAGATTCTGGCAAGAATAAGTGGGCGTAGCCTCTTCACTAGGACAAGCCGGAAAATGGATCCCAAATTTCCATAGCACTCTGTGTGTGTGGTTGTCACTGTATCCACCTCAGGGGCTGTGAACATTCACCATGAGTCATGGTTTTGTTTTCTGGGCTCAGTAGCCTGTGGTCTGGCAGGAATCAAGGTCTGTGATTTTGCAACAGCTGTTCATGTCACCTGGAAAGGCAACTGAGCAAGCAATGGGATAATTTTTATCAGCTCATGAGCACTGGCTTTGCCTGCCAAAAGGCCATGTTTCTCAGCTAGAAAATTATATTCTTATCTGGAACTTGTATAGACTCTTAAATGCCTTAAATGCCAGGATCTAAATTCTTACTTTATGCTACATAGTCCTAAATTATTCTCACAGTCTCTAATTCAAATTAAAGGCATATTAACTCCTAAAGGGCATAACTATAACATCTTTTCAGATGCTACCATAACTTGGAGAGAATATTCAGCAAATAGGGTGGAGATGGAGCCTCATTCTATCTCTTTAACTTAAAATTACTTTCTTAAAATGACTTTCTGATGGCATCAGGAGCAGCCGTCCTGTTCTCTATTTAGGACTTTAATACATAAACTTCTCTCAAGCAACTGTTCCAAGCTCGTTCATGTTACCTTTTAGCTCTGGTCTTTCCAGATCTCATTTTTGGCCCATCTTCTGGGCAAGTCTCCCTAGCTCATGATCTTGCATTTGCCTTTCTCTGGGCCCCTTCCAGCTTCTCTACGGAGAGAGGCACAATGTCCTTTGGACTGCAGCCAAGGGAGAAACACTGACTCCATGATGACCACAGGCACTGCCTGTTCCCTGAAAACAGCACATAGCAGTGACAGAAGGATGCCAGGGGGACTGCTCACTCCCTTCTTGCTGTGGGAACCTCTACTAACATGTGTGGGATAATAAAACCAGCTAATTTTATCAGCAGGTGTCACATAAAAACTGACCAACATACTTAACTAGCAGGTCAACGATCTAAACCATAGTCAAGTCTGAAAGATGATTAAGTGAAAATCTAACAAATCTGTCAGTAACACTAATTGGGAACTCATCAAGATTTTCTAATCTAAATGCCTTCAAAACAACATTATTTTGAAAGCAGTCTGATGGTGACAGAGGGAGGTTTCAAGGCAAAAAGTATTTACATGTGTGGAATATGAAAGGACAGTGGTGTGCAATATTTTATTTAGGTCGTTATCTAATAAGATTATCTGTCTGCTGTTTCCAGATTCAAAAATAGTGTCAACAGAAAATTCTAGATAAAATGTATTGCAATCAATGTGTGTGGTTGTCATTTTTTGATATGCAATAATCTACTTTTAATACTGCTTCTTGGTCTCATCCACTCTGGGCCTGTTATTGCAAAGTACTGACTCCAACACTTTCTTTTTCTTTTTCTAATTACTATCACTATTGTTTTTTACTTTTATTTTACATGCAGGGGCACATGTGCACCTGTTTGTTGTATAGATCAACTGTGTGTTGCAGGGATTTTGGTGGACAGATTATTTCATCACCCATGTGTTCAGCATAGTACCTGACGGGTTTTTCAATCCTCGCTCTCCTCCCACCTTCCACCCTCAAGTAGGCCCAGATGTCTGTTGTTCCCTTTTTTGTGTCCATATGTACTCAGTGTTTAGCTCCCACTTATAAATAAGAACACGCAATATTTGGTTTTCTGCTCCCATGTTAGTTTACTTAGCATAATGGCTTCTAGCTCCATCCACGTTGCTGTGTGGGACATGCTCTCATTCTTTTCACAGTTGCATAGTATCTCATGGCATGTAAGTACCACATTTTCTTTATCCAGTTTACCACTGATGGGCATTTCAGTTGATCCCATGTCTTTGCTATTGTAAATAGCTATTGTAAATAGCATGTGCTGCAATGAACATACATATGCCTGTGTGTTTATGGCAGAAAAATTTATATTCCTTTGGGTATAAACCCAATAATGGGATTGATGAGTCAAATGATAGTTCTGTTTTTAGTGCTTTGAGAAATCACCTGACTGCTTTCCACAATAGCTGCACTAATTTACATTCCCTCCAGCAGTGCAGATGCATTCCCTTTTCTCCACAACCTCATCAACATCTGTTCTTTTTTAACTCTTTTTAGTAATTCTGACTGGCATGAGATGGTGTATCATCATGGTTTTGATGTGCATTTCTCTAGTGATGCTGAGCATTTATTCATATGCTGTTGGCCACATGTATGTCTTCTTCTGAAAAGTGTCTGTTCATGCCCTTTGCCCACTTTTTAATGGAGTTGTTTGTTTTCTGCTTGTAAATTTAAGTTCTTCATAAATTCTGTCTATTAGACCTTTGTTGGATGCACAGTTTGCAAGTATTTTCTCCCATTCTATAGGTTGTTTTCTGTCTCTGTTGATACAGAAATATTCTTGTTGATATTTTCTTTCGTTGTGCAGAAGCTCTTTGTCAATTTTTGTTTTTATTGCAATTGCTCTTGGCATCTTCATCATGCAATCTTTGCCAGGTCCTATGTCCAAAATGGTATTTCCTAGGTTACCTTCCAGGATTTTTATAGTTTTACATTTTACATTTAAGTCTTCAATCCATTTGAATTGCTTTTTGTATATGGTGACAGAGGGAGGTTTCAGAAAGGGTCTGGTTTCAAACTTCTGCATATGGCTAGTTAGTTAACCCAGCACCATTTATTGACTCCCCATTGCTTTTGTTTTCAATTTTGTTGGAGATCAGATGGTTGTAGGTATGACATTATTCTTGGGCTCTCTATTCTGTTCCACTGGTCTATGTGTCTGTTTTTGTACCACTACCATGCTGTTTTGATTACTATAGACTTGTAATATAGTATGAAGTTTGGTAACGTGATGCCTCCAGCTTTCTTCTTTTTGCTTAGGATTACCCTGGCTATTCGGGCTCTTTTTGGGTTCAATATGAACTTTTAATTTTTTTCTATTTCTGTGAAAAATGTCACTGGTAGTTTGATGGGAATAGCATTGAATCTGTAAATTGCTTGGGCAGTATGGCCATTTTAATGATATTGATTCTTCCTATCCATGGAACATTTTTCCATTTGTTTATGCCATCTCTGATTTCTTCGACCTGTGTTTTATAATTCTCATTGTAGAGCTCTTTCACCTCCCTGCTTAGCTGTATTCCTACATATTTTATTCTTTTTGTGGCCATTGTGAATAGGATTGCATTTTTGATTTAGCTCTCAGCATGTTGCTCTCAGGATGTTGTTGGTGCAGGAATGCTACTGACTTTTGTACATTGATTTTGTATACTGAAACTTTGATGAAGTTGTTTATCAGATGAATGATCTTTTAGGAAAAGACTGGGGTTTTCCAGGTATGGAATCACGTTATTTGCAAACAGAAATTGTTTGTCTTCCCCTCCTTCTGTTTGGATGTCTTTTATTTCTTTCTCTTGCCTGATTGCTCTGGCTAAGACTTCAATACTATGTTGAATAGTAGTAGTGAGAGAAGGCATCCTTGTCTTGTTCCAGTTTTCAAGGAGAATGCTCCCACCTTTTGCCCATTCAGTATAATGTTGGTTGTAGGTTTGTCATAGATGGCTTCTATTATTTTCAAGTATGTTCCATTAGTGTCTAGTTTGTTGAGGGTTTTTAACAAGAAAGGATGCTGAATTTTATCAAAATACTTTTTTGTATTCACCCTATTAAGATGGTCATGTGATTTTGTTTTTAGTTCTGTTTATGTAATGAATCACATTTATTAATTTGCATATGTTGAACCAACCTTGCATCCCAGGGATAAAGCCTACATGACTATGGTGGGATACCTTTTTGATATTCTGCTGAATTCTGTTTACTATTATTTTGTTGAATATTTTTGCATCTATGTTCATCAGGGATATTGGCCTGAAGTTTTTGTTGTTATTGTTGTGTCTCTGTCAGGTTTAGGTATCAGGATGATGCTGGCCTCATAGAATGAGTTGAGGAGGATTCCTATCTGCACAATTTTTGGAATAGTTTCAGTAGGAATGGTACCAGCTCTTCTTTACACATATGGTAGCATTCAGCTGTGAATCCATCTGGTCCTAGGCATTTTCTCATTAGTACACTTTTTATTCAATTTCAGAATTCATTATCAATCTGTTCAGGGATTTAACTTCTTTCTGGTTCAGTCTGGAGAGGTTGTATGTTTCCTGGAATTTATCAATTTCTTCAAGGTTTTCTAACTTGTGTGCATAAAGATGTTCAAAGTAGTCTCTGAGGGTTTTCCATATATCTGTGGGGTGAATGGTAACATCACCTTTGTCATTTCTGACTATGTTCATTTAGTTTTCCTCTCTTTTTTTCTTTATTAGTCTAGCTAGAGGTCTACCTGAGTTATTATTAAAAACCTAACTTCTGGATTCATTGATCTTTTGTATGTTTTTTTGTGTCTCAATTTCCTTCAATTCAGCTCTGATTTTGGTTATTTCTTGTCTTCTGCTAGCTTTGGGGCTGTTTTCCTCTCGTTTCTCTAGTTCCTCTAGTCGTGACACTAGGTTGCTAATTTGAGATCTTTCTAAATTTTCGATATGTGCTATAAACTTCCCTCTTAACACTGTTTTGTCTGTGTCCCAGAGACCCTGTTATGCTGTAACTTTGTTCTCATTAGTTTCAAATAATTTGATTTCTGCTTTAATTTCATTATTTATTTAATTTCATTTCATTATTTATTTAATTTCATTATTTACCAAGAAGTCATTCAGCAACTCATTGTTCAACTTTCATGTAATCGTATGATTTTGAGCAATTTACTTAGCATTTGCTTTTATTATGCTGTGGTCTGAGAGTCTGGTTGATATGATTTGGAGTTTTCTTAATTTGCTAAGGATTGTTTTATGCCAGATTGCATGATTGATTTTAGAATATGTGCCATGTGCAGATGAGAACAATTCTGTTGTTTTGGGGTGGAGAGTTCTATAGATGTCTATTAGTTCCATTTGGTCAAGTATCAAGTCTAGTCCCGATTATCTTCGTTGTTATCTGTCTGATACTCCTCAGTGGGGTTTTAAAGGTCCTCACTGTTATTGTGTAGTTAATCTAAGTCTCTTCATAGGTCGCAGAGAACTTGCTTTATGAATCTGAGTGCTCCTATTTGGGTGTGTATATATTTAGGATAGGTCTTATTATTTAATTGAGCCCTTTACCGTTATGTAATTCCTTTTTTGGTCTTTTTTGCTCTTTGTTAGTTTAAAGTCTGCTTTGTCTGAAATTAGAACAGTAATCCCTGCTTTTTACTGTTTTCCATTTGCTTGGTAGATTTTTCTCCACCCTTTACTTTGAGTCTATTGATTTGATTGCATGTGAGATGGGTATCTTGAAGACAGCATATCGTTGGGTTTTGCTTCTTTATCCAACTTGTCCTTCTGTGTCTTAATTGGGACACTTAGCTGGTTTACATTCAAGATTAGTATCGATATGTGCAGATTTGATCCTGTCATTGTGTTGTTAGCTGGTTATTAGGCAGATTTGTTGGTGTGGTTGCTTTATAGTGTCACTGGTCTATCTATTTAAGTGTGTTTTTGTAATGGCCAGTAACAATCTTTCCCTTCCATATTTAGCACCTCCTCTGTACCACTTTTAAGGCAGGTGTGATAGCAAAGAATTCCCTCACCATTTGCTTGTCTGAAAAAGATCTTATTTTGCCTTAGCTTATGAAGCTTAGTTTGGCAAAATATGAAATTCTTGGCTGGAAATTCTTTTTTTAAGAATGCTCAATATAGGCCTCCAATATTTTCTAGTTTGTAAGGTTTCTGCAGAAAGATCTGATGTTAGCCTGATTAGGTTCCCTTTGTAGGTGACCTGCCCCTTCTCTGTAGCTACCTTCAAAATTTTTTCTTTCATTTTGACTTTGGAGAATCTGATAATTGTGTCTTGGGGATGTTCTTCTTGTGTAGTATTTCACAAGTGTTCACTGCATTTCCTGAATTTGAATGTTGGCCTCTCTTGCAAGGTTGAGTGAATGTTCATGAGTGATATCCTGAAATACATTTTCCAATTTGCTTGCTTTCTCTTCCTCCCTTTCAGGGACACCAATTAGTCATATCTTGGGTCTCTTTACATAATCCCATATTTCTCAGAGGTTTTGGTCATTCTTCTTTATTGTTTGTTCTTTATTTTTGTCTGACTGAGTTATTTCAGAGAGCCAGTCTTCAAGTTCTGAGATTCTTTCTTTAGCTTGTTTGATTCTGCTGTTAATATTTGCAGTTGCATCCTAAAATCCTTGAAGTGAGTTTTTCAGCTCTATCAGATTAGTTTGTTTCTTTCTTAAAATGATCATTTCATCTTTCATGTCCTGTATCATTTCACTGTATTCCTTAGAATGCTCAGATTGGGTTTTGACTTTCTTCTGAATCTTGATGATCTTAATTTCTATCCATATTCTGAATTATATTTCTGTCACTTCAGCCATTTCAGCCTGGTTAAGAACCACTGCTAGGGAACTAGTGCAGTTGTTTAGAGGTAAGAAGACACTCTAGCTTTTTGAGTTGCCAAAGTTCTTGTGCTGCTTTTTTCTCATCTTTGTGGGCTGATGTTCCTTCAATCTTTGAAGCTGCTGTCCTTTGGATTTTTTTTTAATCCTCTTTGACATCCTTGGGAGTTTGATTATGGTATAAGGTAAGTTCAGTTAACTGGCTTCATTTCTGGAAGATTTTAGGGGGCCAAGCCTCAGCTCAGAACTCCTGAGATGCATACTCTAACTTTTAGGGGCTGGTATCAGGCCCTTGGCTTTGTTCTGTGGCCCCCCTCAAGGTTAGGATTTTGCTGCCCTGGAGAGACTAAGGTGTTCTCAGACTGCTGGTCATGATACTCCAATAATTGGTGCCATCCAAAGCACTTTTTGGGGCACTGGCAGCAAGATCCATCTTCATTCTCATGTGCTATCAGCAGTGGCAGCACACTGGTGTACATTCTCATAGACTGAGGCAGAGCACTGATTGCCACAAAGGTGCTGGCCTCCGTGTGGGCATTCACAGTGGTGGTGGTGGTGGTGGTGGTGGTGGTGGCATGACAAAGGGCACAGGAGTCACCAGCATCCCTATGGCCAGCAGCAGTGTCATTGTGAATGTAGGGCTTTGGCAGGCACAGAGATGATGGTCTCTGTGCATGCAATCACACCAGCAGCAATGCAGCTCAGGACAGGGAGTGGGGCTGCTGGTCTCTTTTTGTGAATTCCCCATTGACAATGGTGTCATGGTAGGAGGGTAGGGTCCATTCATGGCAGCAGCAGTGGCATGTTGTGGTGCACACATGCACCAGTGGCAAAGAGGAGGCAAAGTGTGCATGTGCCCCAATCAAGTAATGTAGGGGTTAGCTGTGGGCGAGTGCATGCCAGCAAAACACATGGGGGATGCTGCAGTATGGGGGAGATGGGTGGGCTAGCATGGGTCAGCAGGGCCTGTTCTGCTAGAGATCTCCAATGGTCAGGCATGGTCTGCCAGTGCAGGAGCTATGATGCAGTTCCCTCAGAGGCACCCTGGCTGGACATCCAAGGCTGCAGTGCAAGCCTGTGCACCCAGGCTGGGGCCCCAGAAGAGGCCAGCAGACAGGGGTGCACTTAGGTCAGATTGGCCCCATTCCATGGGCATGATCATCCTGCTCTATTCTGATCCAACAGTTCACATAGGCTGAAGTATCCTAGGGAAGCAAGGCGACCTTTGAGGGATAGGTGCTTCTGGCCATGATCCACTGTAGACACTCCTGCACAAAGCCCTCTGAGCTCCTTACCAGCTGGAATTCTGTTCCTACTACCTCTCTAAGCAGCTCTTCCTGCCAACTCAAGTGCCCATGAGGGATGTGGGGTCTCCTACTGCCAGATTTCCAGAGGTCCATGATGAGAGTGGGTTGCTCCTTGCCTGCTCAACTCACCCCTTCCCCAGGAGTTGCTGGAGGCCAGGAATGAGTCCCCAAGTGTGATAGCCCAGTCCAGGGTTCCCAGCCTCCTTGCCCTTCAGCCCAGCGTCTGTGTCCTCCCTCCATTTATTTTCAATGCCTTCTCTCTGAACATCTGCTTGGAATGCACCAGTCCTCTGGATTTCCCGGTCCCTTGGTGGCAGATGTTCTTTCTCACTGCGTCCAGTCAGCCATCTTGCCTCCCTCACATTTCCATGGGTCAGAAGCTTAACCAGATCTTCTGATCAATGTCCCAAAGGCTATAATCAACATCTGAGGTACCAAGGTGTTTTTCCAAGCTCATTTTGGCTGGGTTGCCTGCTCCCCATTTCAATGCTGGGTGCCATAGGCTCAGGGCCTCTTGGGCTCTGGGAGGAGATGTAGTGGAAGGCAAGGCCATTATAAGGTCACTCCAGAGTCACCTAGCACTGTTACCACCTCATGGTCTCCAGCATCCAAGGAGAGTGTGGGCAGCTGGAGCCAGGTTCTCCTCCTCCTCCATCTCCTCCTCTTCTTCCTCCTCCTCCTTCTTTTCTTCATTTCCTCCTCCTCCTGCCTATTGCAGAGCAGCAGAAAGCAAAGGAGCTAGAAAAGGCTAAAATCAATTCTTTTTCTGTAACCTTTTTGCTTTGCTTTTATTAAGTTCTTAAGGCTTTCGGTCTTGAGTCCTAGATAAGATGCAAATAATTTTGAAGGGATCATAACTTTTAATATTATCAGTGGACATTTAAGAAAAAAATAAAACCATAGGATAGATTGATTGATAATTAGTAGAGAATAAAAAGAAGATTCAGGAGAGGCCATGGGGAGATGAAGAGAGAGAAAGGGGTGGAGAGTGTGCATGAGTGTATGTGAGTGTGTGTGTGTGTATGTGTGCATGTGAGAGAGAGAGAGGGGAGGGAGGGAGAGAGAGTGAGAGAGAGAGAAAGAGTGGAAATTCTATGAAGAAATTGCCACTTCTTCTTCTGTTCAACTATTTCACTATTTTGTCAAAACTTTGCACTGCCTCTAAGGTCTCCTGCAACTCACCCACCCACCCCTCTTACTCCATCATATTCAACTTCCAAACTAAGAGGAAAGCCCGAGCTATATGTCCTATTCATCAATCAGGGAAGAGATATTGAGAAGAATAAACAGAGAAACTGTAAGTGGCTGAACACTATACAGGGACAAAGAATAATTGCTTGGTTCTAAGATGGGCCTGGCCTGACCAGATCAGGCCACAGTTAGCCTGCTCCCAGGACACTTGGGGGACATTAGTCCAAGAGAGGGAATCATTGCAGCTGATCCTATGAAAAGCCAAGCATGCTTTCTTGATGAAATAGCATGCCAGCAGATTAAGATATTGCTCTGAGACAAAGGGGAACATATGGAAACTATTCTGAGAAGGATAGTCATGATTACCCCGCAGATTGACCCAGACAATAATTGTGGGGCCAATGTAGAAGAGGAGCATTTTATTAATATAATTTTTCTTTTTCTTTAACACAACTAGTCATTCTTTTCAAATTATGCTATGTGGGCCCAACAAAAAGCAGGCAGAAGAAATATTTGCTTTTGATTAAATATATTGTTGGTTTCCTTAGAAAAGGAAATTATCTGCAAAACATAATACATTTTAGTGGATTTATGGAAATTACCTCAAAAATGAAGCTCAGGATAATTTCACACCAGGAATCTCAATTTTTTAAAGAAGAAAGAATAGGCAAGAGTTCAAAAATCTTCTCCATGGTATTGTAAGTCTGGAAAAACTTAGCAGTTTTAAGAAAAAATGACATGAATAAAGTAATGGTATTAGTACTCCTTTTTTGGAAAAAAACATTCACATGTATGATTTGGAGAGAATATTTGCTTTTGTCAAATGTGTCAGAGCCCTTCATTGGGTGCACTGATACTACTCATCTCAGCCTTCAAGGCAGAATGATTTCTAGTAGAATCATGCCTATGCCAACCAACATTAAGGAGTTATGTGAGTTCCCTTAATATTAGCATATTTCTCTCCCTTAGGAAAGGGTACAGATATGAATGAATGTTTAAAAGAAGGAACCATGACACATAAACCAGACCATATTCTTGGCTCTGACTTAGAATGAATCATAATATTTGGAGCAATAGCACAGGCATTTGCTAAGTACCCATGCCGACTGGCCTATCAAAAACTGGTTCTTTCCAAATCACACATGTGTATATGTTTCTCCAAAAAAAAAAGACTAATACCATTGTTTTATTCATGCAATTTTTCTTAAAAATGTTAAGTTTCACCAGACATACAATATTGTGAAGAATATTTTTCAACTCTTGTCTATCCTTTCCTCTTTAAAAAGTTGAGATCCCTGGTATAAAATTCTTCTGAATTTCATTTTTGAGGTAATTTCTGTAAATAAACTAAAATGTATTATGCTTTGCGATATTTTTTCTCTCAACTAAAACATCCATTTTAATCAATATTTGGCAAGAAAATATCTACCTGTTTCATCTTCACTGGTTATTTCCATAAACTGGAAAGAATGACTGCCTAAATAGTAGTTATGTCCCATGAGATGTTTAAGCAAAGGGGAAAAATATACAAAAAAGAATGCCAAATTTTGTCTGGGCCACCAGAATGACAGTAAAAATTTATCATGCTAGAAAGTAATGCCATCGTATCCAAACAGGAGCTGCTGAGATGTTGGTCCATACTGAGGGGACCACAGCCTTTGCCTCCATGAATTCAGATGCCATCTTGTCCTTGGACTCCAAACCAAATGACATTGTTTAGACTGTACCCTAGAACCAGATATCCCTAAGAAGGCAAATTATTTGGAGAGACCTAACTAGGATTCTAATCTACTTTGGTCAGTGTTACTCTATTTGACATTGAGTGTTGCAGGGTGCTAAACAGAACTTACTTCAAGATGACTAAGGGACCTCAGGTGTTTGAATTCAGAAAAGAGCCACTTTATGGTGGCAGCCAAAAACAAGGTAGATTTCTTGATGTAGGTTCACCCCAAATCCAGCAAAATAAGAACTAGGAAACACCAGTTAAAGTATATGAATGGCTTTGATCTAAATAGCAGAAGAAGTAAACTCAGTAAGCATTTGTTATTTTAAAATGCTGAGTCCCAGGTTAAAGAAGGGTTTAACATAAACTCATGGTTTGTGGATCCATAATATAACATTAAGAAAAGATGGTGATATTTAGTATACATTTTGTGGTTGATGTCAACAAGGTTAATAATATCCTTCTGTAAAACAGGACTTGTTTCTTAGAACTGCAAGAGGAAAAAAAAACGGCCTTTAGAGGCTAAGACTGGAATAAGATCCCACAGTGAGCTAATGACTCAGACTAGGTGCCAGATCAAGGTACTGATTCTCAGTACTAGTACTTTTCTCCAGACCCGTATTTCCCAAATTGTGTACCTCAAATTTCTTGGTGTGATTACACACACACATGCACACATGCATCTTTATCTATCTATATATTTATATATAGATATATATATAGCTCCTTTCTTAGTGATTCACAATGCACATTATCATATTAATAATTCTGAGTAATCTTTCAGTAAAGAAATTTGTTTAACTTTACTAAGCTCAACTTTTCCCAAACTTATTTGACCATGAAGCCCTTTTTGCCACTTAATAATTAATTAACATCTCATGAAACTAAATCACGAAATGTCTGCATCAAAACCTCATTTGTATTCATAATTATTCTATTTGGCCCACTGGTTCATTTTGTTCAAACTGGTTAATGCAAAGTAGAAATATGAGCAGCAAATAAAAACAGATTCTTAAATAAAACCCCAACAGTTTCATTCATTCAACCAACTCATCACAGTAACAGTGAAATCCCAAGGTTATGTGTACCCAGACCAGCTGACATGGCACAGAGCCAATGGTGATCTCTGTATTTTTGCACATTTGCAAATCAATACAGCATTGGACTGTAGAGGACTATGTGCTCGCAAACAGGGTGTTCCCGATAAGTCCTGCTCTCACAAACGAAGCAGGGCATTCCCAATAAGTCCTGCTCTTGCAAACGAAGCAGGAAGCAGGGCGTTGGGGGCTTGTTTATGTGTAAACATCTTGAAAATCCAGAAAGTCAGGGAAAGGTCAGAAAAACAACAATGTGTCTTGTGACTTGGCAACATTCCACAAACAACTGTATAAAATAAAGCAGAGTGGGCCATTCGAGGTGGCCGCCATGTTTGTCTTGTCTTGTGTTGTCTTGTGTGTTCATTCCTTTGTTTAGGAAACATGCGGACCCCAACATTGGACCACTTTTTGCAAAGGCAGATTGGCCATAAGATGTATACAAACCGATTTAAAGAAAATTTTCTTTGACACTTACAGACTTTTTTTTGTATAAAACAGAAAGTGAGCATCCCATACAACAGAGTTAGGTCTGTAGATTTTTGTTGAATCAAGAGTACACTTAGCTTTAGAGGTGAATCTTTATCTCTAAATAAAATGAAAGGGGGTTCAAACCAATATCTTATAGAGAGTTATAAAAGCTTCATTCTATTTTAAAACCTATTCATCGGTTCCCGTGGCACTGTCATTTCACCTTTGTGAAATGAGAATATTAGGCTGTCAAACTGGTATGGAAATTCTAAAATTCTTAAGTGTTTATATAATCTTCTGGCTTAAGGAAACAGATCTGCAAAGGCATCATTCGCGTTTGTCAAATGTGGCAGAGCCTTCTCATGCTACTCATCTCATTCCTCATGGCAGAATGATTTCTAGGAGAATCATGCATATGCCAACTGACATTGAGGAGTCATCTGATTTCCCTTGAGATTAGCATATTTTTCTCTCTCTCTCTCTCTCTCTCTCTCTCTGTCTCTGTCTCTCTCTGACACACACACACACACACACACACACACACACATATGCCTGGAACGTACTTGATAGACTCTAATGATTAATTTTATGTGCCAACTTAACTAGAACAAGGGGTGTCCACATCGCTGGCAAAACATTGTTTCTGGGTATGTCTGTGAGGGTGTTTCTGGAAAACTTTAGCATTTTAATAAGTAGAGTAGACTGAATAAGGAAGATGCGTCCTCTTTGGATAGATGCAGGAGGCATCATCTAATCCATTAAGAGATTGAATAGAACAGAAAGGTAGAGAAAGAGCTAATTTTCTCTCTATCCCGCCCCTTCCTTCCATCCTTGAGCTGGGACATCCAACTTCTCTTGCCCTCAGACATCAGTGCCCCTGGGTCTTGGACCTTTGGACTCCAAGATTTACACTGGTACCTCCTTTCTTGATTTTCAGGCCTTTCCCTACCCCTCCTGGTTCTCAGTCCTTCAGCCTTGAACTGGGAAATAAACTATCAACTCCCCCGATTCTCAGGCCTTCAGACTTGGAGTACATTATACCATCGGCTTTACTTGTTCTCCAGCTTGGAGATGGCATATCATGGGACTTCTCAGTTTCCATAATCTTGTGAGCAAATTTCCATATTGTGTGTGTGTGTGTGTGTGTGCATGTGGCATGTGTGTGTACATATATCCTATTGATTCTGTTCTCTAGAGAACCCTGACTGATACAGACTTTGGTACTGATGGTGGTTCTTAAAAAACAGAATTTTTTTTCTCTTTTTCTGAATTGATTTTGGGGTTTCTGGGATTGGCTCTCTAATTAGATTTTAAAATACTAACGACTCTCTTTCCAGTAGTGGAAAAAAAAAAGGCACTGACAGTTTATGGCATGATCTGGTTATAGAGATATGCAAAATATCTGCCTTGGATACTCCTAATCAACCACTTATAACAAGTAAGGAGCTGGGTACTCTGTTAATCTTCTCAGATGGAGGCACAAGACCTTATTTTGTGATTGACTGAATTACAACACAAGCTGAACTCCCAGCTTCACACAGTGTCTACTATTATAGTGAGGATATTCATTGGGAATAAATAGGATCCTGTAAGTTAAGATGGGGACAGATGGAAAGACACTAATGAAGTTGGGGACATTGAGTCCTAAATTCGGGTAAATCTTTGCCAGTGGAAGAGGTCTCTTCACCCCCAGCAAAAGCAGCCTCCCCACTAGCCCCCAGTTGTATCAGCCTATCTGCCTCCATCTGAGGGAATTGAGCCTGTACTGCCTGAGGAAATGATAATGGCCTCCCATAAGGCAGTTCCCATTCAAGACAATATAAATTCTCCTCAGGGCCCACTCCTACCACCCCTTTTTGCTTCTAGAGCTATGACTAGACTCAAGTCCCAGCAGACTCATGAGGAGGTATACTACACTCCAAAAGAACTGCTTGTGTTTTCTAATTTATACAAGCAGAAACCAAGGGAACACATATGGGAACGGATATTAAGGGTGTGAAATAAAGGTAGAAGGAGCATAAAATTGGATGAGGCTGACTTCATTGATATAGGCCCACCAAGCAGAGATTCTGCATTTACTGATGCTGCTCAGACGGTAAGAAAGGGCTCTATCTGTCTGGTGGTTGGTTGGCTGAAACATGGTTCAAAAGACAGCCCACCCACCTAATATCCTTTGCTTTAATGTAGAGGAAGGGATTCAAAGGCTTAGAGAAACTGGAATGTCAGAGTGGATTTGTCATTTAAGACCTAGCTTTTGCTAAATTTATTTTGAGGAATAAATTTGTGAGGGGATTCCTAGCATCCTTGAAGACATCTATGATTGTTCTTCTCTGTAGGCCAAACCCTAGAGTGTGAACTGCAGTCACTCAATTGGAAAACCTAAATGCAATGGAAGTAACTGAATCTCATGTCAGTACTCAACTGCCAGAGGCAAGGTGGCCATAGTTACCATAAAGGACAACAGCAACCAGAATAGTCTGATTCTCAGAGAACTATGAGGATAGCTAGTTAATAATGTGTTCCTAGAAGTGAAATAGATAAAAAGCCTACTAAATTCTTACTTGATCTGTATAAGCAGATAGTGAACAAGTCTAACTCATAAAGACAGAGAGTCACAGCCCTTCAATTAACTCCCAGACTTGAGCCATTTGCAGACCTAGAACTCCTTGAATGAGGAGAGACCAGGTCCCCTCTAAGGAAGAAACCTGGTACACTACCAAAATTTTATACTGTTAATTTTTCTCTCCGCTTTCCCTAAAGTGACCCATGGCCTCTTAAAAGAGTAACTGTGCATTGAAGAAAAAGAAATAATCAGAACTTTGAATAACTGCTGGACAATGGTTCTGAACTAAAGTTGACCTTTGAATGATGTGGGGGGTCTGGGGTGCTGATTTCTGCGCAATTAAAAATCAGCACAAAACTTTTGACTCCCCAAAAACTTAACTACTAGTAGCCTACTGTTAACCAGAATCCTTACCAAAACATAATCAATTAACACATATTTTGTATGTGATATGTATCATATACTATATTCTCACATTAAAGCTAGAAAATATGTTATTAAGAAAAATCACAGGGAAGAGAAAATATATTTCCTATTCATTTAAGTAGGAATGGCTCATCATAAAGGCCTCTATCCTCATCATCTTCATGTCAAGTAGGCTGAGCAGGAGGAGGAAGAGGAGCAAGTTAGTATTGCTGACTTAGAGGCAGAGGCAGAAAAGGGGAAGGAGGTAGAAGGGGAGGCAGAAGAGGCTGTCATACTTGGCGTAACTTTGAGGAAATACATTGTAATTTCTGACATTTTTTGCTTTTTCAACTCTCTAAAAATGTTTCTATATGTCACCAAACCTTCTTTCACTGTTTGCTTTAGGTTCAATGCCCATAAGAGTCCATGTCATAAAAGAAATCAAAAGCAATCTTGAACAATCAGAATGCTTCTGCCAGATTGTCTCATATAAATTTGTTTCTTGGCATTTCTTCTTTCCTCTATGTCTTCTTCCCCATCGCCTGGCACTGATCAAGTCATCTTTTGTTAATTCTTGTGGTGTGTCTATTCACGCTTGAATTTCTTCAAAATCTGTATTTTGAAGGGTTTCTTTATCCCTCATCTTTTTGCCTTATCCACAATCTCTTTCATGGTTTCCTCGATTGGCTCTGTTGTAAATCCTGTAAAGTCATGCACACCTTGGCAGTTTCCTCCAGTAGGAATTTATTTCAGGCTTGATGGTTTTTGTGGCTTTTCTATAACAATGATTGCATCTTTAATGGAGTGATCCTTCCAGACTTTAATGATGTTCTGTTTATCATAAGTTATCTTTCATAGTGTTGACAATTCTTTCCATAGAGTAGCATGTGTGATGAATCTTAAAGTCCTTATGACACTATGATCTAGAGGTTGACTTAGAGATGTTGTCTTCGGGGGCGAGTAGACCACTTTGACACCTTCATTGTCAAACTCATTGGATTGTGGGTGTCCAAGAGCATTGTCTAATATCAAAAGAACTTGCAGACTTCAAGGACAAATAATCAATGAAACCAATCCAGAAAAAGAGTTCTTCTTGTCTAGGTCTTCTTGTTGAACAACCAAAGGCTGCCAGCAGGTGCTTAATTTTTCCCTTCAAGGCTTGAGGGTTAGTGGCTTTCTAGGTAAGGGTAGTCTTGATTATAAACCCGACTTCATTTACACAAAACAGTAGAGTTAGCCTATTCCTCCTTGTCTTAAATCCTGGTTCTTACTTATCTTTCTTTCTAATACATGTTCTTTGTGGCTTTTTTTTCTACAATAAGACTTTGGGTCTGCATTTAAAAGCTGTTCAGGCAGATATCCTTTCTCTTCAGTGATTTTCGTAATTACTTTTGGGAACTTGTCTGCTGCCTCTTGGTTGGCAGAAGCTGCTTTTTCTGTTATCTTGACTTTTTTGAAAGCCAAACTGCTTTCTAAAATTATCAAACCATCCTTTGCTGGTTTAATTTCTCCAGCTTTACATCCTTCACCTTTGCTTTAAATTTTCATGTAATGACTTTGCTTTTTCTCAAATCATAGTAGAGTTCATAGATGTGCCTTTCTTGTAGCAACCCTGTATCCGCATAAAAACTACATTTTCAATACAAGATAAAAGGGTTTTTTTATTTATTTTTTTTTTTTTTTTGAGACAGAGTTTTGCTCTTGTTGCCCAGGCTGGAGTGCAATGGCACAATCTCGGCTTACCACAACCTCCACCTCCCGTATTCAAGTGATTCTCCTGCCTCAGCCTCCTGAGTAGCTGGGATTACAGGCATGCACCACCACTCCCCGCTGATTTTGTATTTTCAGTAGAGAGGGTTTCTCCATGTTGGCCAGGCTGGTCTTGAACTCCCAACCTCAGGTTATCCATCTGCCTCAGCCTCCCGAAGTGCTGGGATTACAGGCATGAGCCACTGTACCCGGCCAAAAAAAAGTGCAAGGTTTTTATGCATGCTGAAGTAGCTGCAGCAAGGGCTTTATGAATTTTCTCTCTCTCTTTTCCTCTCTCTCTCTCTGTCTCTTTTCCTCTCTCTCTCTCTCTCTCTGTCTCTCTTTTTACACTGGTTCTTACACTTGATTAATTTATCTTGAAATGATGAACAACTACAGCTGCAGAACTCAATCTACAGTACATATCAAGTAATTAAATTTTTCTTGTAATGTTATGACTTTTTTCTGTGTCCTAGGAGCACTTCTAGCATCACTACTGGCATTTTTTATGGGTCCCATGGTGTTATTCAAAGTCTACAGGATTGTGCTAAAGACAATGAATAACAGGAGAAAACTGTAAGAGATCATTTTTTACTGCAATATGCAATTTACTGGAGAGATAACTGTTTTAATAAGATACAATACTTGAGCTCACCACAATAGCAACAGGAGGTGGCTGCAAAATTATTACAGTGGTATAGTATATACTACAGTTAATATTTATAGTATATACTACAGTTAATATTATGCAGTTATAACGTAATACTACGTCTTTATATTTATTTACATTTCTCTCAACTGCTAGTGCCATTGTGTACCGGGTGCCTGTGCATAAGTTTAACTTTTTGTAATAGATCTGTATATATTTTACGGTAGTAAATGATAAAGTATACTGGCATCTACATATATTTTATGAATTCATGACATACTTACATTTTTCTTAATTTTTTTTTTTCTTTTTGAGATGGAGTCTTGCTCTATTGCCCAGGCTGGAATGCAGTGGTGCGATCTCAGCTCACTGCAGCCTCAGCCTCCTGGTTTCAAGAGATTTTCCTGCCTCAGCCTCCTGAGTATCTGGGATTACAGACACATGCCAGCATGCCCAGCTAATTTTTCTATTTTTAGTAGAGATGGGGTTTCACCATGTTGGCCAGACTGGTCTCGAACTCCTGACCTCAAATGACCCACCCACTTCAGCCTCCCGAAGTGTTCTGATTACAGGCTTCAGCCACCATGCCCAGTCTTTTTATTAATTTTTTAAAAATATTTCCAGTCTATGTAGTTTATCTGCAAGTTTATTTCAAATTATTGCAAAACATTTTTAATGCATTAGTTGAAAAAAATCCACATATAGGTGGATTTGTGTAGTTCAAACTCATATAATTCAAGGGTCAACTGTATATTGATTCTGGGAGACCCATAATGTCACTCTAGTAAGAGTAGGTAGGGGCTTACAGAGGTCAGGTGATCAATGTAGTTTTAGCTTAAATCTGTCTCACAGTGGATCTGGTGGGTCCCAGAACCCATTCTGCGGTTATTTCTTCAAATCCGGACTGCATAATCGGAACAAACATACTTAGCAACTGGTAGAGTCCTCAGATTGGTTTTCTTACCTATTATTGGGGGAAAGGCCAAACAGAAGCCATTAGAACTGTTTCTACCTAGGAAAATGGTAAATCAAAAGAAATACGGCATTCTTGGAGGATTGCAAAGATTAGTGACACCATTAAGGACTTGAAAGATGCAGGGGTGGTGATTCCCACCACATCCTCCTATAATCCTTCCGTTTGACCTGTACAGAAGACAGTTGACAGATCTTGGAGAATTATTGTCAGCTTAACCACGTGGTGATTCCAATTGCAGCTAGTATACCAGATGTAGTTTCATTGCTAGAGCAAAATAACACATCTCCCTTGGTATCTGGTATGCACCTATTGACATGACAAGTGACTTTTTCTCTATACCTGTCTATAAAGCTCATAAGTAGTAATTTGGTTTCAGCTGGCATGGTCAGTAACCCACCTTCTCTTTTCTACCTTGGAAACTTGGGGGTGTATCAACTCTCCAGCCCTATGTCATTATATAGTTTGCAGGGATCTTGATTGTCTTTCCCTTCCACAAGATATCACTCTGGTCCACTATATTGATGACATTCTGCTGATTGGACCTAGTGTGTGGGAGGCAGCAAGTACTCTAGACTTATTGATAAAGCATTTGCATGTCAAAGGGTAGGAAATAAATCTGACTAAAAATCAGCAGCCTTTACCTCAGTTACATTTCTAGGGGTCCAGTGGTATGAGGCATGTCAAGATATCTCTTCTAAGATGGATGAGTTGTTGTACCTGGCCTCATCTACAATAAAAAAAACAGACACGATGTTTAGTGGGCCTGCTAGGACTTTGGAAGCAACATATTTCCCACTTCAGTGTGTTACTCTGGTGTACTTACCAAGTGACCTATACAACTGTTAGTTTTTAGTGGGGTCTTGAACAAAAAGAAGATTCTGAAAGGTCCAGGCTGCTGTGCAAGCAGCTCTGCCACTTGGGCCATATGCATCCTTATCTTTAAGTATCATTGTTTCTTAAAGTGGCAGTGGCAGATGAGGATGCTGTTTGGAGCCTTTAGCAGGCCTCCATAGATAAATTACAGATCAGGCCTTCAGGTTTTTGGAACAAGACCCTCCCATCATCTGCAGATAACTACTCTCCTTTTGAGTAACAGCTCTTTTCCTGTTACTGAGTCTTAATAGAAACTGAATGCTTAAACATGGGCCACCATGAGTCCAAGGAACCTGACCTACCTTTGATGAACTGGGTGTTAGATGACCCACTAAGTCATAAAGTTACGTATGCCCAGCAAAACTGCATTATCAAATGGAAGTGATGTATATGTGATTGGGCCCAAGCAGGGCCTGAAGGCACAAGTAAGTTACATGAGGTAGTGGTCCAAATATTCATGGTCCCCACTCCTGCTACACTGCCTGCACCTATGCCCTGTACCTATGGCGTCATGGGGATTTCCCTACAATAAGTTAACTGAGGAAGAGAAAACTTGGGCCTAGTTTATAGATGTCTCTGCATGATACACAGGTACTGTCTGAAAGTGGACAGCTTCAGCATTACAGCCCCTTTCTGGGACATCCCTGAAGACAGTGGAGAAGGAAAATGCCCCCCACCCCTGTAGGCAGAACTTCTGGCAGTGCATCTGGTTGTGTACTTTGCTTGGAAGGAGAAACAGCCAGATGTGTGATTATATACTGATTCATGGGCTGTAACCACTGGTTGGGCTGGATGAAATTTGGAAGGAACATTGTTGGAAAATTGATTGATAACAAAATTGGAGGAAGAGTGAATAGACCTCTCTGAATGGGCAAGGAAAATGTAAAGATATTTGTGTCTTACGTGAATGCTCACTGAAGGGTGACCCAAGCAGGGTAGGATTTTAACAATCAAGTAGATAGGCTGACCCATTCTGTGGATACCAGCCAGCTTCTTTCCTCAGCCACTCCTGTCATCACTCAATGGGCTCATGAAGAAAGTGGCCATGTTGGTTGGGATGAAAGCTATGCACGGGCTCAGCCACACAGATTTCCACTGACCAAGGTGGATCTGGTTACAGCCACCACTGAGTGCTCAATCTGCCAGCAGCTGAGACTCTGATATGGTACCATTTCCCCAGGGTGATCAGCCAGATACCTGGTAGCAGGCTGATTACATTGAACTGCTTATATCATGGTAGGGACAGCATTTTGTCCTTATTAAAATAAATAATCTAGATACAGATTTTTCCTTCCCTGCATGCAATGCTTCTGTCAACAGTACCATCCCTGGACTTACAGAATACCTTATCATCATGGTATCGTTCATATCACTGCTTTTGACCAAAGAACTCACTTCAAAGCCAAAGAAGTGAAGCAATAGCACTTGCTCTCACAGAATTCACTGATCTTGTTGGAGTAGCTGGCTTGGTAGAACAGTGGAATGGCCTTTTGAAGACTCCATGCCAGCTAGGTGGCAATACCTTGTAGGGCTGGGGGAAGGTTCTCCAAAGTCTGGACATACTCTGAATCATTCTCCAATATATGGTGCTATTTCTCCAATAGCTAAGATACATGAGTCCAGGAATCAAAGAATGGAAAAGAAAATGGCACCACTCACTATTACCCCTACTGGCCCGCTAGCAAAATGTTTGCTTCCTGTTCCCATGACTTTATGCTCTGCTGACCTCAAGGTCTTAGTTTTAGAGAGAGGAATGCTTCTACCAGGAGACACAACAATTCTATTGAACTAAAAGTTAAGACTGCCACCTGGCAACTTTGGGCTCCTCATGCCTCGGAGTCAACAGGCCAAGAAGGGAGTTACAGTGTTGGCTGGGGTGATTACTCTGGGCTACCAAGGAAAAACTGACTACCACTCCACAATGGAGGTAAGGAAGAGTATGTCTGGAATACAGGTAAATCCTTAGGGCATCTCTTTATATTACCCCACCCTGTGATTAAGGTCAATGAAAAATACAACAACCCAATCTGGGGGGACCCTTCAAGAATGAAAGTTTGGATCACCCCAACAGGTAAAGAATCATAACCAGACAAGGTTCTTGCTGAAGGCAAAGAACATACAGAATGAGTACAAGAAGGAAGTTATAAATACTAGCTGTGACCACAGGACAAGTTACAGAAATAGGGAGTGTAATTGTCATAATTATTTTCTCCTTACTTTGTTATGAATGCATTTCTGTATATATTTATATATATATATGCAAATATCTTTGTTTAATTTCCTCTCTTATTCCCTAATTATGTAACATAAGATGTATTCACTTTATATCAGCATTTAAATATTGCAAATTTTACATCACAGTACTTAAGTTACAGGACATCAAGAGAAGAGTAAACATCATTCAAAGACTTTACTACCTCTTCTGGGGAAGGGATTAATGAATTTTTAGCTATACACAGGATAGTTGTATTATGTTAGGAAGAATTATAACCTCATTATTGTGTTTATTTTGAGATCAAATATGGTTTAACAAGATGCTTAAGGATACCAAGTAGACAAGGGATGGGTTTGTGATGCTTAATTTTATGTGTCAACTTGACTGGGCTAAGGGATGTCCATATAGCTAGTAAAACATGATTTCTAGGTATATCCATGAGGGTGTCTCCAGACAACATTAGCATTTAATTCAGCAGACTGAATAAAGAAGATTCACCCTCATCAATGTGGGTAGGTATCCTCCAATCATTGCAGGCCTAGATAAAATGAAAAGGTGGAGAGAAGGTGAATTGTCTTTTTCTCTGAGCTAGGACATGCATCTTCTCTCCTACTCTCAGACATCAGAGTTCCTGATTCTCAGACCTTCTTCCACCCGCACTCTCAGTTTTCAGGCCTTTGACCTCAGACTGGGAGTTACATCACCCGCTATGCTAGAGTCAGGCCTTTGAACTCAGACAGAACTATGCTACTGACTTCCCTGGTTCTCCAGCCTGCAAATGGCATATCATGAGATTTCATAGCCACCACCATCTCACGAGCCAAATCCCATAATAAATTTCCTCATATATATCTATGTATATCCTATTTGTTGTTTCCCTAACTAATATACAGCCCCTTGGGCTTAAAATGTATTAGGACATTTTAATGAACTAGTATGTTAAAATATACTAGTAAATTAGTATAGTTAGTAATTTTAGGAGCCTTAAACGCCAGCCTAGGCAAGATTCTGCCCAAGTTTCCTCTGATACCAATCTGTATTCATTTTGATTCCCCATAGTTCATTCCTCTTGAGAGAACTGCTAATTTAAATAGAAAAGTACCTAAACGTGTGTGAGTATTGTAGTCTAATATGGTTAAATTACACCCCATGGGATAATTTAAGAGGAAATTATGTTTTTATTTCCAATCAATGGACCAATGTTATGGTTTATTTTATAACAACAATTCTTTTGCCTTTGCTTATCTCTTGGTCGATACTTTTAGACTGAGGTGGAAAAGATTATTTGCTGTAATCTTACCCTTAATATTGCTTTTTTGTACATTTCCATACATATAATTTGTGCTGTGAGAATTAGAGGATAATAAGTTTGTTAATAAGCACTAATTTTCTCTACAGTTTCATAGAAAATGTTTTGAGTCTCAAAGAATTTATAGAATTTACAGCAATTGTCTTTGAGGAGTGATTTCCCTCTGTCTGCCTCATAGAATAGCTGAGCTCAACCTTGATTGCCTTTTAAGTTGAGTAAATTGGAGGACAGGCTGCCCAGTATCTTGGTTCTTCTAAGACTGCTTGCAAACCAGAAAGTGTGAACAGTGTGATGACGAATGCTCTTAAGAACAGGTAAAAGTGAAGTTCTTCAAACTAATTTATTATTTTGGAATTAATAAATTAGAATACTTCTCAATAGATACATTGAGTTTACCCATGTCTAAATAATGAATACAAGTTTCATAATATTTTTACTGTTTTCTGCTGTAAAAGACAGCTATAAAAGTACTAATTTCTACTGAGACTGCAAGAGATATATTATTTGATTCAATAGTTATGAGATCATGTCCCCACGATTTTTTCTTTGTTTGTTTGTTTGTTTTTTGTTTTTGTTTTTGTTTTTGTTTTTTGAGACAGAGTCTCTCTCTGTCACCCCAGCTGGAGTGCAGTGGCCGGATCTCAGCTCACTGCAAGCTCTGCCTTCTGGGTTCACACCATTCTCCTGCCTCAGCCTCCAGAGTAGCTGGGATTACAGGCACCTGCCACCACGCCCGGCTAATTTTTTGTATTTTTAGTAGAGACGGGGTTTCACTGTGTTAGCCAGGATGGTCTCGATCTCCTGACCTCGTGATCCACCCACCTCGACCTCCCAAAGTACTGAGATTACAGGTGTGAGTCACTGCATCCAGCCTGTCCCCACATTTTTAAATTCATGATATTCTTCCTACTGTTATTCAGTATCCATTTTGAAATTACATCTCCATTTTAAAACATAATCTTTCCAAGTCAGAGTTATTCTGTTTCACTCTTTTTTTTTTTTTTTTTTTTTTTTTTGTGACGTTGTCTCGCTCTGTTGCCCCGGCTGGAGTGCAGTGGTGCTATCTCAGCTCACTGCAGCCTCCGCCTCCCAGGTTCAAGTGATTCTCCTGCCTCAGCCTCCCAAGTAGCTGGGATCGCAGGGATGTGCCACCATATCAGGCAATTTTTTGTATCTTTAGTAGAGACGGAGTTTCACCATGTTGGCCAGGCTGGTCTTGAATTCCTGACCTCGTGATCCGCCCACCTCGGCGTCCCAAAGTGCTGGGATTACAGGCATGAACCACCACACCCGGCCTTCTATTTCACTCTTACTAAGCAGCTAAATCTATTCTTTTTAACTTACTCTCTGCTTCATGTCCCTTTTCCCTACAATTTCTTAATGTTGGATAATGCCAGGATTTAATTGTTGAACCTTATGAGCTGCCTCTCTGTCTACACTTACTCCTTTGGTTATCTCATCAGGGCATCAAATGCTGTCTTTATGCTAGTAGCTCCCAAATTTATAGTTTTAGTTCAGTCTTCACTCCAAAATTCCAAACTCTTATACCCAAATTCCTAGTCATCAGGTCTACCTGTATTTCTAATAAAAATCTAAAACTTACCATGAACAAGACTGAATTAATATTTTTGAGATGATATTCCTACATTTTTAAATACCTGATATTCTTCCTACTGGTATTCCATATCCATTTTAAAATTACATCTCCATTATAAAAAAGACCTCACTCTGAAATTCCAAGCTCTTAGTCAACAGCTCTACTTGTATTTCTATAATAATAAAAGTCTAATATTTACCATGTCCAAGACTGAATTCTTGCAAAAGCTACTTTACCTAAGCCTTCCTCTTCTCACTTGGAGTCAGCTTTGTTCTTTCAAGTGTCAAAACCTTAAGTCATCCTGGACTCCTCTCTTTCTCATACTTTACACCCAATCTAACTGGAAATTGAGTTGGTTCTATCATCAAAATTGATCCATATATATATATAGATTCCCCATAGTTCATTCCTCTTGACAGAATACACACATTCCTCTGTGTGTGTGTATGTGTGTGTGTGTGTATATATATATATATGTGTACACACACACAGACAGGTGAGTATATAAATAAACATAGTTGCATATATACATGAAGTGGTAGGTGGAAGAATGCCCCCTCTCCAAATATATTAGCATTCTCATCT
The DNA here is from genome assembly GCF_024542745.1 of Macaca thibetana thibetana. NCBI lineage: Eukaryota > Metazoa > Chordata > Mammalia > Primates > Cercopithecidae > Macaca > Macaca thibetana. Next base: position 57,898,740 of record NC_065579.1, read on the forward strand.
TGGGCAAATGTGAATATATTACTTTATGTGACAAAAGGGACTTTGCAGATGTGATTAAGTTAAGAGCCTTGAGATGGGGAGATTAACCTGGATTATCTGGGTGGGTCCAACATAATCACAATGGTCCTTGAAAGAGTCAGAGGAGAAGCGACAACTAAAGCAGAGTGTCACAATGATGCAATGGTGATTTGAAGACACTGTGATGCTGGCTTTGAAATGGAAGAAAGTGTCTGAGTCAAGGAATGCAGCCTCTAAAGGGTGGAAAAGGAAAGGAAACAGATTCGCTCTTAGAGCCTCCAGAAGTAATGCAATCCTGCCAATGTCTTGATTTTAGCCCACTGAAATTCATTTCAGATGTTTGACCTCCAGAACTGTAAGTTAATAAATTGGTATGGTTTTAAGCCACTAAGTTTGTGGTAATTTGTTACAGAGCATAGGAAACTAACATACTTGGGTTAGTAATATGTATTTATTTCCTAGCTGTGTCACTAGACGGGTCTAGAGGTAATGACATCCCACTAGCAGCAAGTCTACCTAGGGTCTAGATCTTACTTTTTAAGTATCATCCTTCAACAAAAGGTACCAGGGCTTCTTTGGAAAATCAGATCCTAGGGTTGTTGCAGGGAAAAACGTAAGAGAAGCCTGGAGCATTTTGTAGTGCTAGAAAGTAGGGAAGTGCTCCAAAGAATGGGGGACCAGGAGGTGGGTACATCAAAAAGACACGGGAGCCAATCAAAGAGTTTCCAATGACCAAAGTTAGAACAATCTGACCAAATAAATAAATAAATAACAATAGCATTGGATTCTAACCCAAAAGAAAATAAAATGCATGAGTTCAGACTGATATAAATAAATTATAAAATATATACCAGAGAGAAGGGACAAGTCCTTCTTACAGAAGAATTTCAATTAATTTATGTTGAAGGATTGAGGGAAATAGAACATCACTAATAGAACACTACAGTAATAATTTCCACAAGCAAGTTCCACCAATTCATGTAAAACTTAAAGAGAAATAGGTTATTTGCATAGCTTCAAAGTATCTCCCCCAAAATATTTACTGATTACTATAGTGATTTTATTATATGTCCATGAATACTTTGATACTTCTCTCTCTAGGAGTTCAAGCTTAACTTCCAGCCCCTTGAGTGTGGGCTAGACTTAGTGACCTGCTTCTAAGGAATAGAGTGTGGAAAGAGGAAAATAGCAACATTACAGTAGAGAAAACTGAAAGCACCTTAACCAAATGATCTCAGAATCACCGGCAATAAGACATGTTGATATCAGGTACCACCAATACAGTATGATGAAAAGACCCATCATCTCAGTGGTATTTATCCTCAAAATCTATAATCTGACAACAATTATGAGAAAATATAGACAAACCCAAATTGAAAGGAAGCAAGTCTACAAAATACTTCACCAGTACTTTACAAAAGTGACAAAGTCATGAAAGACAGAACAAGACTGAGACACTCACAGATTGTAGGAAGCCAAAGAGACATAACGGCTGAGATCATGGTGGTGGAACTCTGGTTTGGATCCTGGAACAGAAAAAAGAACACTAAATGGAAAAGCTTATGAAATATAAATAAAGTCTATAATTCAATTAATGATATTGTACTATTAATCTCTTAAGTTTTGAAAAATGGACCACATTATGTAAGACATTAACGTCAGGGGAAGCTAGGTAAAGGTAACTTGGGAACTCTCTGCAACTCTTCTAAAATTATTTTGGATGGATGTGGTGGCTCAATCCCCCTGTAATCCTAACACTTTGGAAGGTCAGGGCAGCAGGATTGCTGAGGTCAAGAATTCAGTCTTGGCATTGTAGAAAGACCCCATCTTTACAATAAAGTAAAAATAAAAAGTAGCCAGCATGATGGCACCTTCCAGTAGTCCTAGCTACTCAGGAGGCATAGCCAGGAAGATTGCTTGAACACAGGAGTTTGAGGCTACAAGGTGCCAGGATTACACCACTGTACTCCAGCCTGGGAAACAGACACAAACACTGTCTCCAAAAAAAAAAAAAAAAAAGAAAGAAAGAAAGAAAGAAAGAAAGAAAGAAAGAAAGAAAGAAAAAAGAAAGAAAGAAAGAAAGAAAGAAAGAAAGAAAGAGAAAAAAATTTGAAATAAATAGTTTCAAAAAATCTAGAATTTGACCACTTTTCATCAGTAAAATTGCCTCTTTGGTACAAGCCACCATGATCTTTCTTCTGGTTTATTTCAATAGCTTCCTTGCAGGTCTCTGCTCTGTGCTCCTCACCCACCACCTGTAAGTCTTGAATCTACTCTCCACAAACCAAGCAGAGTTATTCCTTTAAAATGTAAATCAAATTATGTAAGTCTTTTGCTCAAAACCCTGAGCTGGCTCCCTATTTCCATCTAAGCAAAAGCCAAAGTCCTTATGGTGACACACAAATCCCTAATGATTATTTTTCTCCCATGGTTGCTTTAACTTCATTTCCTACCACCGCAGACTTCATTCTCTGGGTTCCCACATGCTGGCCTCCTCGCTATTCCTGGAAAATATAGCAACATAGGTCTTGGATCCATTTGCTTCCATGGCCTGGAGCACATTTTCAGATATCTTCCTGGCCCACTCTCTTATCTCCTTTCCTGGGCAAAGATTTTTATATTGCAAAGAGACCCAAACCTCTGCAATCCAAATCTCCCAACCCTTTGCTGACTTTTCTCCTTCTCAAAGCACGTTTAGTGTTTTCTGTCAATCGGGGTTTTTCCTTTAATGATAATTGTTTGCTATTTGTTTCTCCTGATTAGAATGTAAACTGCCCTCCATGGGAAAAAAAATCTTTGTCTTTTTTTTTTTTTATCCACTGATAATCCCACCTACCTAGAACAGTATCTGGCACATGGGAAATGCATAACAAATTGTTAAATTGAGTTTAAACGGACACATTAAGGTCCCCGGAGTATGGAACAACCTTTGAGTGGTGTCAGACTACCTAGAAATTTTCATATAATTTTTTTCTTTTTCAGTCCATGTGCATTTAAATATAGCCAACATCTCAGGTTTAGAGTGACCAACATTCCTGGTTTACCCCAAAATGAGGCATTTCCAGGAAATACATAAGTTCAGTCTTTGCAAGGGATGCTGCATAACCCCAGTTTCTCAGGAAGCTGTCCCATGGCTCAATACTTGCACCCATCATCTCTATAGCCACCAGAGAAAGGGGTCATTAAATGCCAGCTCAGAGGATATAACCAGAGAATTGTGCCTAACCCAAATCCTGTTTATTTTTTAAAAATTAATATATAGCGGCCGGGCGCAGTGGCTCAAGCCTGTAATCCCAGCACTTTGGGAGGCCGAGACGGGCGGATCACGAGGTCAGGAGATCGAGACCATCCTGGCTAATACGGTGAAACCCCGTCTCTACTAAAAATACAAAAAACTAGCCGGGCGAGGTGGCGGGCGCCTGTGGTCCCAGCTACTCGGGAGGCTGAGGCAGGAGAATGGCGGGAACCCGGGAGGCGGAGCTTGCAGTGAGCTGAGGTCCGGCCACTGCACTCCAGCCCGGCGACAGAGCAAGACTCCGTCTCAAAAAAAAAAAAAAAATTAATATATAGCATTTTAAATACAGAGATTTCACATTAAAGAGAAGATATTTTCAGCTTCTCTTGAAAAACGGGAAGATCTGGTAATGCTGGTCTCAAGTTCTTCCGTGACAAAAATTGTTTCCAAATCTTCAGTCTCCATCTAGCCAGTTTTACTCTTTTCCTCACCTGAGCCCTGAAAACATTTGAATTCATACCCCAAACTTTAGCTGAAAGGCAGAACAGAGGAAAAAAAAAGCTTTAGGAATGAATTCATATTTTGGCTCCACAACTAGTAAATTTTTTAGATAAATGTTTAGAGTTTTCTTTACTTGATGTTTGAAAATACCAGAGAATTTCACTGGTATTACAATATAAAGATATGAGTTTTTAAAACATATAGGTTATGTTATTTAAAGGAGAGTAATAAAAGAGAGCCTATATCTAAATCTTTAATCTTATAGTTTTTAGAAGACCAAAATAAACAATGTTCATTAAGCTAGAAACAAAGAAATGTCTATTTTTTTCAGTATGTCTATTTTTGAGGAAAATAACAGGGGGAATTTATGCTAACCAGAAAGTTATTATCTTCTCTTGGAAGGGGGGAAAAAAAACCTAGAAATGTCATTTTCTTTTCTATGCATCAGATGAAAAGAAATCAGTAACACTTGCATTACTTATATTAACTTTTTATCCAAAAACCCAAGAGTCCTGCAAAATGGTGCTCTTAGATCAAAAAGGTATATATTATGTTAATTTCTCTGCCTCTTCATGCTTTAATTTCTTTTCAATTGGCAGCTGTCTTGGATGTACTCTTGCATATATTTCTTAGCATAATGCTAAGTGAAATCAGATGAGGAAATAAAATCAAGTCATCATAAAAAGATTTCAAAACCTGCATAAGTCTTTAAACCTTGTTAGAAACCCTACTTTGATTTTCTAAAGTCCGACTCAAAGCAAATAATTTTATCATACTATATATTTTTATTTTCTTTTATTTACCCTGAGGTTCATATTTAGCTAGAAATATATGCAATTCTAGCAATCAGAATTAAATACTATCCCTATGTATTTAATACAAATCATTTTCTTGAGACAGGCTTTAAATAGATTTCCTTAGTGTAATAGACGATAATATAAACTGAAGGCTGTAGTATAAACATGTCTGTTTTGTTTTATCATACAATATTCTTTTAAATATGAGTTTCAATAGATTTAAGCAGGAAGGAATACACTCTTCATCTGTTAGCATAGTTGTCACTATTCTCTATTTTCTTACATTGGTTTTATATTACCTATGCCACCTTGCTGGCCACAAAGACTTGTGAGTTTATGACTTACGAATTATCGATGAATGTAGCTAATTGGTATTCACCACAACTAAATTAAAATGAGCTTCAGAAAGAGTAAAAGCTATCTGTAATTTTTAACTTAAAAAGAAATCCACGGATTTCAAGAAACAGATTTTGTCAAGTTTTTCATAGATATATGACCGAGCTGAGATGATATTTTAGGAAAAGTTAGGGAGGTCACTTGAAAACAGTGTGTATTGGTCAGGGTTCTCCAAAAACACAGAACAAATAGGATGGATGGATGGATACATGGATGGATGGATGGATGGATGGATGGATGGATGGATGGATGGATGGATGGATGGATGGATGGATGGATGGTGAGATAGAAAGAGAGAGACAGAGAGACAATAGAGAGATAGAGGGAGAAAGAGAGATGGGAGTGATTTATTAGAAGAATTGGCTCACTTAATTATGGAGGTTGAAAGCTCCCACAACAGGCCATCTGCAAACTGGGCAACCTGGGATGTTGGCAGCATGGCTCAGTCCAAGTTTGAAAGCATTAGAAGCAAGGAAGCCAATGGCATAATGCTCAGTCCAAAGCTGAAGACCTGAGAAACTGGAGGTGCCATTGGCATATGTTATGGAGTCCAAAGGTCTAAGAGTCTGGAGTTCTGATGTCAGAAAAAAGTGTCCTGGCTCCAGGAGAAAGAGAAATCCTTTCCTCTTTTTGTTCCAACTGGCCCCCAGCCAAGTGGATGGTGCCTGCCCACATTTTGAGAGCAGATCTCTCCTGCTCAATCCACTGACTCACGCACCAGTCTCCTCAGGAAATGCCCTCACAGACTCACTCAGAAGTAATGCTTTAGCTATCTAGGTATTCCTCATTCAGTCAAGTTGACGTAAAATTAATCTTGACACAGTGGGTCTCAACCTTGAGCATCAAAATCATCTGAAGAACTTGTCAAAACATGATTGCTGGGCTCTGCCCCCAGAGTTTCTGATTCAGTAGGCCTGGAGCCCAAGTATTTGCATTTCCAACAAGTTCTAAGGTGACGTCAATGTTACTTGTCTAGGGAACAACCTTTGAGAACCTATGAAATAAGAAATACTCAGGGACTTTTAAAGAAAGAAACTTCTTTGTCACATTTATTTTTCAAGACACACATGCATACCCACACAGATTTTATTTTCTTTGTAAAATGATTGAAAATCTTTTAGATAAAACTTAGCAATATAGTTTGTGTCTGTGTAGTCTCCCAAATCTCACATCAAATTGTAATCCCCAATGTTGGAGGTGGAGCCTGGTGGGAGGTGATTGGGTCATGGGAGCGGATTTCCCCTTTGGTGCTGCTCTCCTGGAAATGAGTTATCTCAAGATCTGGTTGTTTAAACATGTGTGGCACCTCCCCTGTCTCTCTCTCTCTCTCTCTTGCTCCTGCTCTGGCCATGTGAAGAAGTGCCTGCTTCCCCTTCACCTTCTGCCATGATTGTAAGCTTCCTGAGGCCTCCCCAGCCATGCTTCCTGTACAGCCTGTGGAACCGGGAGCCAATTAAATCTCTTTTCTTTGTAAATTACCCAGTCTCACGTATTTCTTTATAGCAGTATGAGAACAGACTAGTACACTTGGAGCAAAAATATCAGTAGCAAATTACTGACAATCAATAAATGAGATTTAGAGTGACTTCAGGAGATGGGTTAGAAAGATGGTTTGAGGGAGTAGCCTTTATAATACAGAGTATGCTGGCTTTAGATAAACCAGTCTCTACCTAGACAATTCTGGACAAAGATGGGGTTTGGGACACTGACAAAGATGATCATACAACAGAGAACTTTGGTCTGGTTGGGACAAAAACATTTTTATCAACTTGCTAATAAGAAAAAAACTGTGTTACCCCACCTCCTTTATGATCTTTTATTAAATGATGGATCAAACATGAAAAAAAAGCACAACACATAGAATAGTTTTGTCAAACGTTAATTAACTGCAACAAGATTGATGATTACTGAGCCTTCATGTTTTCATATTGTTCAAGTCCTTCTCCAGGCAGTGACCAACTCGATATGCCATCTATCCCAAAGGCAGAGGAATTCTGCCAGGTTTTCCAGGGCCAAATATTGAGTAGGACTTTTTCTTTACTGTTTTCTTAGACTAAGACAATTAACCAGAAGGACACTAATGCTTTCATTAGCTGGAATATGGTCTTTTAAAAAAAAAAAAAAGAAAGAAAAAAGAAAGAAATTTTAGTTGATAATAGTTAAGCAAAATTGTTTTAGGTAGTAAGTTTAAAATGCTTCTCAGTAGCTAAATTTCTTGAAGTGACATCAGAAGAAAACATGGACATGGTGTAAAATACAACACTGAGCTTTTCCCATACCTGACCCTGGGTCTGCCTTTCTCAAGATAATGCATCACAGAGCCTTGTTTTCTCCCTTGACCCTCCTTTGTTCCTATTACCTGACATGTGTACACACTACACCACACCACTTTTCTTTCTCAAAAGTTCTTGTCACTATCCATGCAATGAAGTTACAAGGATTAATGAACTGTAGCTGCTGCTACCTCTGTTGCTGTTGTTTTTAAACTTATTTGGATTCCTGGATAAGAGGCACCACTAGAATACCCACAGATTTTGTTTTGTCTTTTCTCTAACATGAGTTTATTTAGATGTGGATTAAAAAAAAAAAAAAAATGTATGAAAGAATTACCTTTGTGAGTATTCTTGCATCATATCTAAATGAGGAGCTATAACTCAAAGTCTCTAAACTTGAAGTATTTTTAAGTTATAACTTTCTAGATAGATGTACCAGACAACTCCCAATGTGAGACTTTTAGAGCTCTCCCATCATCTTCACTATATACCCACCTGCAGTTCACACTCAATCCAGATTGATAGGAAAATAATATATCTTCCTTAGTCTTACTTTAAAAAGGAGAAGAAGAAAGCTATTGAGCACCTCACACCAAGTAGAGCTGCTGACAGTCCTTTAAGTATATGAAGATATAGTCTAATCAGATATAAAAATATAAGCAACAAAGAGATGTACAACGGCATAAATTAGATCTAAACCATTTCTTATAGGAGTACCATGCTCTCGCCCTTTCTATCAGGCTTAAATATATACCACTGTGAGATGGCATATGCAACAACAGGAGACTATACAATATAACACATTTATAACATAGTGATTAATATAACATGGTGATGAATAGAGCCTAGTGAATCTCCAGGCTCAAAAGGAGCCTTCCTGGTTTCAAGTCTGACACTGACAAACTGCATGTCTGGAGCTTCTTATTTAACCTCTCTGAACCTCAGTTCTCTCATCTTTAAATGGAGATTATAATCACACCTAGTTAAAGGGGACAGCATAGAAGTTAAGTGAGATAACACATGCAAAATGCTTAGAGCAATACCTGGCACATGCTTAGAGACCTGAATCAAGAATTCAAGTTCTGCTGAGCAAGTGACCAGCTGAGAAAGTTTAGGCAAGTGAGCCTCCATAAGTGTCCTCTCATACATCTGGATATACCTACCTTTCATGAGAATCAAGTGAGATAACATATAAGAAAACACTTTTACAACTGTAATGTGCACCCTATTTTATAAATACATTGAAATCATTTTGGATCGATACCCACTAAGTGGCTAGTAGTGATTACCTCTGGGAAAGAGAGTAGAATTGAAGATAGGTAAAGGGCATTTGAGCTTTTTACTTCATGCTGGATTGCTTAAAATTTTCAGGGAGATGAAGTTCATATTACACATGTATCTTTTAATAATAGAATCCTCTTATATGTTATTGTTATTATTGAGAACTATGCAAGAATCTAAAAACTTTAACATCTGGTGATTGTAGATTCTTTCCAGCACCTGTGTGAATATCTCTGTACAGCACTTACAACATAAAACCCCTCAATTCACTATCTGTATCTGCAGATACAGGGAAAGGTTTAAAGTTCCATGTCCTTTTGCTTCTTAGAGAAAGCTTACACTGAGTCAAAATTTAAAAGCTGGAATGAGCCAGTTATATGAATTTGGGTTTTGGGAAAGGGGAGGGCATATATTAGGGTCAAAAGGGCGTCCTATCTAAAACAGAACATGCAACATTGGCTTGAAGCTAGAAATGGAAGCAGGCAATCCAAATATATCTAGCTAAGAACCTTAGTTTCTATGACACAGAGATCTTTTTAAGTCAAGGGACAATATGAGACATGATGAAGAAAATTATGATCATGACTACAATAATCTCTTACATTAGTCTCTGAGCACAGTGTCTAGCACCTATTGAATACTTTTATTGAGCATTCAGTAGGTGCTAGACACTGTGCTAAGAACTTCACACACTTGGTGCATCTCATGAGGCTGTTTTGTTAAAGGTAAATCTCAGGTATCCATTCATTCACTTGACATATATCTATTGGACATCTTCCTGTTGTACATAGTGAATCCTACATTGTCACACATCCTACGCGAAAATAACTTACAATCTAGTGTGAAGGTGCAGAGGGAAAAAGGTCTCAGGAGGAACAAAAACCCTGGTTATGTGTGTCTATGTGCACATGAAGGTATAGGTGGTGAAGGAAATCTTTACCAAGATGGTAATATCTGCAAAAGAAATAATCATCAGAGTAAACAGAAAACCCATAGAATGGGAGAAAATATTTGCAAACTATGCACCTAACAAAGGGCTAATATCCAGAATCTACAAGGAACTCAAATTAGCAAGAAAAAAACAAATCCATCAAAAAGTAAGCAAATGACATGAATTGATATTTCTCAAAAGAAGATACACAAATGGCAAACAAACATCAAAAAATGTTCAACATCACTAATCATTAGGGAAATTCAAATTAAAGCCACAAAGAAGATATCACCTTACTCCTACAGGAACTGCTGTTATTAAAAAGCCAAAAAACAATAGATACGTATATATATTGGTGTGGATGTGGTAAAAAGGGGCCGCTTTATACACCTCTGGTGAAAATGTAAATTAGTACAACCTCCATGGAAAACAGTATGGAGATGTCTTAAAGAACTAAAAGTAGATCTACCATTTGATCCAGCAATTTCACTATTGTGTATCTACCCAAAGAATAAGAAATCATTATGTCAAAAAGACACCTGCATGCATATGTTTATTGCAGCACAACTCACAATTGCAAAGATATGGAACCAATCTAAGTGCCCAGTGACTGATGAGTAGATAAAGAAAATGTGGCATATATACACCATGGAATACTACTCAGCCATAAAAAAGTTCAAAATAATGTCTTTTGTGCAACTTGGATGAAGCTGGAGTCCATTATTCTAAGTGAATGGAAAACCAAATACCGTATGTTCTCACTTACAAGTGGGAGCTAAGCTATAGGTATACAAAGGTGTACAAAGTGATATAACGGACTTTGGATACTCAGAAGGGGGAGGTTTGAGAGGGTGTGAGGGATAAAAGATACATATTGGGTGCAATATACACTACTTGAATGACTGGTGCACTAGCCTCTCAGATTTTATCACTATACAATTCATCCATGCAACCAAAAACCACTTGTATTTCAAAAGCTATTGAAATGAAGAAAAAAAGTTTAAAGAAGATAATGTCTGAAAACACTGTTCTCTTCAAATTGTTGATCAATTCACTGGTTTTGAAATCAGCTGGGTGGAGGAAGACCTACATTTTGTTTTAAATGATCACTGAGCCCACCTGTTTGCATCAGGAGACTCTGAGAATCCAATCATGTGACTTGAGTGGAGGTGTAAGCCAAACAGTTCTCAGCATTTTTGCCAACCTGATGGAGCAAGTAAACCCAAGCTTTCTTGCAAAAACCTGAGAAGCCTCCTGGGAGAACTAAACTTTGTCAAAAAAGGAGCCAGGCATGATAATCTTCATGTAGTGATTCTAAGTTCAGTGTGGCAAATGGCACTTGAGTTTATCTGGCCTTGCTCTGGATGTATGTCTGGGTTCTAGGCAGAGAGTAGGATAAGAAAAAAACATTGAAGGGATTATTAGTTAAGCTCTGAGGAGGGGACACAAGAGCCAGAAACCTTTAAATTATCTTTATTAAGGTGATCCCATTACTCCCCAGGGGCAACTGGGATCAACAAAGTGTTGGTTACATATAAATGGGAGTGCGAAAAGAAATGAGAGAGAATAGCAACTAATAAGACAAGAACAAAACACAAAGAAAAAAACAAAATTGAATGAATCTGGCCACATGCTTGAAGAGGCAATAGTAGTCTGACCCAAAGCAATCTATCCATCGAGTTGGCACCATTATTGTCAACAGGCTCAAAAGCATGCTTGTACCTTTAGCAAGATAAATGAGGAATATGTCCAATGTCTATAACATGCAGATGAGATTATGTTTATTAGACTAAGAGACTGTGTTTTCTAAGTCAAAATGCATCCTACTCTGAGAACACCTCACATGACAGGGATGAGATAAAATGCATAAGGTACTAGTTTAGGGGTTTTGAGCACATCAATATGCAAATAACCAAAAAGTCTATTTCCATTTGCTCTCCACTTTTAGACCAATTTACAGACAATTTTATTGGTTATTATTGTAACCTATAACAACTAAAAATGGTTTCTCCATGATCCTATTTCATTCAGCATCAAGATTCCAATCAATGTCCTATTTCCCCTAATATTCATAGGAATAAGTTCCGAAAAAGAACTTTGTTAGATACATATCTGTGTCACTTGGAATTTATAAGGGTCTGTGTGCCCAGCCCAAGAAAATGATTAAAAATATACTTAAATTTTTGTACATAACGACCAAAGTCCTAATCCCTAAAATAGACCTGCCCCTCCAAGAAAATCGCAGGTCTGTGCTCACCCATACTTTGTTGAGATAATTTATAGAAAATTGCATACCCATCTCACTTTTGCAAACTAAGAAGCACGTTTAAAAGAGAGTGGAATAAAAATAAAATGTTCATTCTTCTCATCCTCTGAGAAATTACCAACTCAAAAATTATTCTTCTGCTTTCGGTGTTCTTTTCTTTTCCTCCACAGGAACTTTGGGCTAATGCATATTTATGTCTTAAGCAGAACTCCCCTGCCTGTCCGAAATAGAAAAGAAAGAAAAAGGGGGAAGAAATATTTGAGAAACTACAACAAGCAAAAATAAGGGTTTTGAGTACATATAAATAGAAAATAATGTCTTTGCAAAATAAAAGAGAAATTAAATTTATTTTATAAGATCTAAAAATATATTTTACTTGAATATGTTACTTCAGTTTGTGCATAGGAATCTCTCCTCTAGGATTTTATCCTCTAGGGAGTTTTCTGTGCTCTACCACGCTTGGTAGCTCATGAGGCATTTCATTAGACATTTCAAAATTCATTGGAATGTATCTCTTTCTCCAGGCACAGAGAGAAATAAAAAATTTTCTTTAAGAGGTCTTTATATTTCATATTCTAATACAGGATATACAAAAAGTAACCTTTCTCAGCTCTAACATCTGGTACATTTTTAACCATAGGCATCAATGAAACAAAAAAAAGTTTAAGAAAAATTAACTCATTATAATCACCTTCTCAAATATTTACATGTGCAGTTTAATAGAAGGTAAGTTAAAGATTCTGGAAACTTAAAAACATACAAGAATCTATGCCTGGTGAAATCTATATGCCATTACATACCTGAACCTATTGTTTGCAGACTACTAATCATTTATTTGAGATATCCAATCCAATTTTAATTGCCCACAACAACATCTTTAGAGTCTAAAGTTAAGACATGGACATAATGTATTCAAGAATATCCTAAGAGAAAAGTGAATTCATCATACATTTTACACATATTTATTAGTTGCCTATTTTGAACCATGTTCTGTAAGTCAGGAAGATGAAAAATGAATTCACCTATAAAAAGCTTTAAATGGAATAGGCAAAATATGACTCAGATACATGAAAACATTAGTCATATGATTTGGCTCTGTGTCCCCATCCAAATCTGATCTCGAATTGTAATCCCTATGTGTCAAAGGAGGGACCTGGTGGGAGATGCCTGGATCATGGGCGTGGTTTCTCCCATGCTGTTCTCCTGATAGTGAAGGAGTTCTCATCAGATCTGATGGTTTAAAAGTGGCAGTTTCTCCTGTGCTCTATCTCTCTCTGTCCCTCCTGCCAACTTGTGAAGATGTGCCTTGCTTCCCTTTCGCCTTCTGTCATAATTGTAAGTTTCCTGAGGCCTCCCTGGCCATGCAAAACTGTGAGCCAATTAAACCTCTTTTCATCATAAATTACCTAGTCTCAGTAGTATCTTTATAGCAGAGTGAAAACAGACTAATACAATTAGTGACAAATTAATATTGTATATTTTATTATACTTTGTATAATTACAAAATATAATGTAATATTATGCAACATAATAAACTGCTAATTTTTTCTTGCAGAAATAAATAGAAAAGTGGTTGGGACTTACCAACATAAGCTGCCATGATCATTGTCTATATGTATCAGAAATTAATGCTTACACATGCATACGCATTATACGTGTGTTTTTCTAATTTCTGTGATAATAATAAGTCACCTGGGGAACGGGTTTTTCTTTTACTAGGCCCTTTTAAGACTGTTATGCCCAGACCTTCTATTCCCCAAAGAAGACCACCAGAGTCCAGAGTCAAAGCCAAGCGGCAAGGATCTTTATGACAAGTTCGAACTTGGTCCCTCCATTACACAGCATACAAGAGGGCCCCGAACAATGCGAGTGTTTGCTTTTTATAGCCCGAAAGTTACAGGGGAACAAAGGAATTCTTTTGGTTCCCGCGCTTTCAGTAAAACTTTGAACGGCTGCCTCCTTATCGGAGACTTTTCCAGGTGGTGTTTGTACTGGGCTCAGGAAGTTTGAGAGACATATGGCGATATGTGGTGGGATGGGAGGATGGGATGTGTTTGTACTGGGCTCAGGAAGTTTGAGAGATATATGGCAATATGTGGTGGGATGGGAGGATGGGATGTGTTTGTATTGGGCTTGTTTGTTTTGAGCCCGGGGCTGAGGAATGTGCCCGGCTCCTCTCAAGACCTACTGAAATGAATTTGCAGAGGAACTGGAGAATCTGCATTTTTAACAAATGACTCCTTTGATTCAGATTAGACAGGTTTAGGAAACACTGCAGTCTTCACAACAATGCCATGACAATATTATTATTCCCATTTTATAGTTGAAAAAACTAAGGTTAGAGAGATTAATTAGCTACTCCAAGGACTCCCAAGTTAGGAAAAAACAATCTGGCTTCCAAAACTTTTGTTCTTTCCACCGTACTAAGCTTTCTTGGTTCTCTGAGAAAATAATTAGGTGAGATGTAGAAACATGGAATTAAAACACTTATAGAAAAATGTGTTTCTATTGCTGCTTAAAAACAATGTTATGGAAATAAAAGCGTGAAGATGGCAGATAGGAGGCAGGACTAGCTCGCAGCTTTCACTTGGACAGACAGAGCAGCATGTGGAGACTCACATTGTGAACTTTTGCTCTAAGAACTACCACAGAAACATACCAAGAAAGCCAAGAGAATCCACAGACTCTTTGAAATAACTGAATCACCATGGCAGGCTCCCTGAGACACCAAAAAACTGTTAAGTCACCTTGCTCTCTTGGTAGGGAGGCTTGTGATCTGGGGCAAGTTCTCAGCCCTGGTCACAGGCTGCCTGGAAATAGACTTGGTGCTGTTGGTGGGGCACGGTGGGAGTGAGACCAGTCTTTAGGACTGTGGCTGCATGGGAGTAGGGTGAGGCCTGTGACTACAGCTTTCCCCCACTTCCCTGGCAACCTGTATGACTCAGGAGAGGCAGCCCTAATTCCCCTAGAAATATAACTCCATTGGACTGAGAACCAAACCCCATCCCCCACAGCAGCCACAGCAAAGCCCACCCAAGGAGAGGCTGAGCTCAACCATGCCTATCCCTGCCCCAATCTGGTGGTCCTTCTCTACCTGGCCTGGTAGCCAGAGACAAAGGTCATAATTACTTGGGAGCTCTATGGCCCTGCCCATCACCTGAGAAACCTGAAGACTTAACCAGGCATCCCTAGGGCAAGTTTGTATCCTCCCTATAGGAATGCAGCTATGTACTCTTCAAAGTGCCACCTACTTGCTGCAAGCCAGCCATCACAAAACCAGCACACTAAACAAATACACAACTGAGAATCCCCCACAGAAACCACTTCTCTCCCCTGCTATCTCCACCAGAGCAGGTGCTGGTATCCACAGCTGCAAGACCTGAAGATGGATCACATCACAGGATTCTTTGCAGACACTCCCCAGTACCAGTCCAGAGCCTGGTAGCTTGGTAGCTCACTGGGGGCTAGACCCAGAAGAGCAAAAACAATCACTAGAGTTTGGCTCTCAGGAAGCCCCATTACTAGGGGAAGAGGGAGAACACCACATCAAAGCAGCACTCCATGGGACAAAAGACTCTGAACAGCAGCCCTTGAATCCCAGATCTTCCCTCTGGCATCACCTACCCAAATGAGAAGGAACAAGGAAAATAATTCTGGTACTATGATAAAGCAAGGTTCTTTAATACCCCCAAAAGATCATACCAGATCACCAGCAATGGATCCAAACCAAGATAATATCTCTTAATTGCCAGAAAAAGAATTCAGAAGGTTGATTGTTAAGCTAATCAAGGAAGCACCAGAGAGGTGAAGTCCAACCTAAAGAAATCAAAAACATGATATGGGATATGAAAGGAAAATTCTTCAGTGAAATAGATAGCATAAATTTAAAAAATCACAACTTTTGGAAATCAAAAACACACTTAGATAAATGCAAAATGTACTGGAAAGTCTCAGGAATAGAATTGACCAAGCAGAAGAAAGAATTTCAGAGCTTGAAGACAAGGTTTTCAAATTAACCCAATCCATCAAAGACAAAGAGAAAATAATTTTAAAAAATGAATAAAGCCTCCAAGAAGTTTGGGACTATGTTAAACATCCAAACCTAAGAATAATTGGTATTCCTGAGGAGGAAGAGAAATCTAAGTTTGGAAAACATATTTGAGGGAATAATCAAGGAAAACTTCCCAGCCTTGCTAGAGATCTAGACATGCAAATACAAGAAGTTCAAAGAACACCTGGGAAATTCATTGCAAAAAAATCATTGCCTACGCACAGTGTCATCAGGTTATCTAAAGTCAAGATGAAAGAAAGAATCTTAAGAGCTGTGAGGCAAAAGCATAGGCAACCTATAAAGGAAAACTTTTCAAATTAACAGCAGTTTTCTCAGCAGAAACCCTACAAGCTAGAAGGGATTGGAATTCTATTTCTATCCTCCTTAAACAAAACAATTATCAGGCAAGACTTTTGTATCTAGTGTTACTAAGCTTCATAAACAAAAGAAAGATACAGTCTTTTCCAGACAAACAAATGCTGAAAGAATTCACTACTACTAAGCCAGCACTACAAGAACTGCTAAGAAGAGGTCTAAATCTTGAAACAAATCCTTAAACTACACCAAAAAAAACCTCCTTAAAGCATAAATCTCACAGGACCTACATAACAATAACACAATGAAAATAAAGGTATTCAGGCAACAAATAGCAGGATTAATAGAATAGTACCTCACATCTCAATACTAACATTGAATGTAAATGGTCTAAATGTTCCACTTAAAAGATACAGAATTGCAGAATGAATAAGAATTCATCAACCAAGTTTCTGCTCTCGTCAGGAGACTCACCTAACACATACAAACTCACATAAAAAGGTAAAGGGGTGGAAAAAGATATTCTATGAAAATGGACACCAAAAGCAAGCAGGAGTAGCTATTCTTATATCAGATGAAACAAATTTTAAAGCAACAGCAGTTAAAAAAGACAAAGAGGCTTGGTGTGGTGGCTCATACCTGTAATCCCAGCACTTTGAGAGGCCAAGGCAGGAGGATCACCTGAGTCAGAAGTTTGAGACCAGCCTGGCCACCATGGTGAAACCCACTCTCTACTAAATATACAAAAATTAGCCAGGCATGGTGGCAGGTGCCTGTAATCCCAGCTACCCAGGAGACCGAGGCATGAGAATTGCTTGAACCCAGGAAGTGGAGGTTGCAGTGAGCCGAGATTGCATTGTTGCA
This sequence comes from Macaca thibetana thibetana, assembly GCF_024542745.1. Classification (NCBI taxonomy): domain Eukaryota; kingdom Metazoa; phylum Chordata; class Mammalia; order Primates; family Cercopithecidae; genus Macaca; species Macaca thibetana. The sequence continues at coordinate 57,915,668 of NC_065579.1, forward strand.
CTCCAGCCTCAGCAACAAGAGTGAAACTTCATCTCAAAAAAACCCAAAAAAACAAACAACAACAACAACAAAAAAACAAAACAAAGAGGGATATTATATAATGATAAAAGGACTAGTCCAACAGGAAAATATCACAATTCTGAATATATATGTGCCTAACACTGGAGCTCCCAAATTTATAAAACAATTATTACTAGACCTAAGAAATGAGAGAGTTGGCAACACAATAATAGTGGGGGACTTTAATACATGACTGACAGCACTAGACAGGTCATCAAGACAGAAAGTAAACAAAGAAACAATTGACCTAAACTATATGCTACAACAAATAAACTTAACAGATATTTACAGAATATTCTACACAACAACTGCAGAATATACATTCTATTCATCAGCCCACAGAATATTCTCCAAGATAGGTAATATGATAGGCCACAAAACAAGTCTCAGTAAATTTAAGAAAATCAAAATTATGTCAAGTATTCCCTCAAACCACAGTGGAATAAAATTGGAAATCAACTCCAAAAGGAACCCTCAAAACCATGCAAATACATGGAAATTAAATAATCTGCTCCTGAATAATCAATGGGTCAACATTAGAATCAAGATAGAAATTAAAGAATTCTTTGAACTGAATGATGATAGTGGCACAACCTATCAAAACCTCTGGGATATAGCAAAAGTGGTGCTAAGAGGAAAGTTTATAGCATTAAATGCCTACATCAAAGAGTCTGAAACAGCACAAAAAGACAATCTAAGGTCAAAACTCACGGAACTGGAGAAACAAGAACAATTCAAACCCAACCCCAGAAGAGGAAAAGAAATAACGAAGATTAGAGCAGAACTAAATGAAACTGAAACAAAAAAAATACAAAAGAAATGAAACAAAAACCTGGTTCTTTGAAAAGATAAATGAAATTAATAGACCATTAGCAAGATTAACCAAGAAAAGAGAGGAGATCCAAACAAGCTCAATTAGAAATGAAATGGGAAGAAGTATGACTGATACCACAGAAATACGAAAGATTATTCAAGGCTACTATGACTAACCTTATGCACATAAACCAGAAAACCTAGAGGAGATGGATAAGTTCCTGAAAGTATACAACCCTTGTAGATTAAACCAGGAAGATGTAGAATCTCTGAACAGACCAGTAACAAGCAGCGAGATTGAAATGGTAATTTTAAAATTGACAACAAAAGAAGTCCAGGGTCAGATGGATTCACAGCTTAATTCTGTCAGATATTCAAAGAAGAATTAGTACCATTCCTTTTTTATAGAGAAAAAGGGAATCCTCCCTAAATCGTTCTATGAAGCTAGTATCACCCTAATACCAAAACCACAAAAGGACATAACAACAACAATAAAAATGACAGATCAATATCCTTGATGAATATAGATGTTAAAATTCTCAACAAAATACTAGTGGACCGAATCCAAAAGCATATCAAAAAGATAATCCACTGTGATCAATTTTGTTTTATCCCAGGGATGCAGGGATGATTCACCATATGTGAGTCAATAAATATGCATCACCACAGAAACAGAATTTTTTAAAATCACGTAATCATCTCAATAGAGGCAGAAAAAGCATTTGACAAAATCCAGCATCCCTTTATGATTAAAACCTTCAGCAAAATTGGCATAGAAGGGACATACCTTAAAGTAATAAAAGCCACTGCCAACATTATACTGAATGGGGAAAAGCTGAAAGCATTTCCCCTGAGAACTGGAACAAGACAAGGATGCCCACTTTCATCACTTCTATTCAACATAGTACTGTTGAAACTAGGCCTCATAAAATTTAGAAACTAGGCCTCATATAGAAAAAATTAACACCAGGTGGCTCTGGATAGGGTCCCACCCTGCCTCGATAGGGTCCCACCCTGATAGGGTCCCACCCTGCCGATTCCGGGAAACAACCTCATGGGGTCCCACCCTGCCAATTCCGGGGGTCCCACCCTGCCTCGAAGTTCCTGGAATCAGCAACTCCAAGAAAAAACCTCATAAGGTCCTGCTCTAACCAATTAGAACAAGACACCTTGCTCAGGCCATAGCTAGACCCAATTACCACGCGCCTAAAGCTTTGTTTGAATTTCGTGCCTTAAGCTGTGTTTGAACTTGTGTTTGCCTATATAAACAACCTGTAACAAGCACTCGGGGTCCCAGGGCCAACTTAGAGCTTGGGACCCTAGCGCGCTAGTAATAAATAACTCTCTGCTGTGAATCTCGTGTCGGTGATCCTTCGCGGCGACCCCTGCCCAGGAGGGAATCAACAGTTCGGTTCCAACACTGTAAGTCCTGGCTAGAGCAATCAGACAAGAGAAAGAAATAAAGGGCATCCAAATCAATAAAGATGAAGTCAAACTGTCGCTGTTTGCTGATGATAGAATTGTATATCTAGAAAACCATAAAGACTCATCCAAAAAGCTCCTAGACCTGTTAAATAAATTTAGCAAAGTTTCAGGACACAAAATTAATGTGCACAGATTGGTAGTTCTGCTATACACCAACAGTGACCAAACTGAGAATCAAATCAAGAACTCAGTCTCTTTCACAAAAGCTGCAAAAACAATAAAATACGTAGGAATATATCTAAACAAGGAGGTGAAACACCTCTGCAAGGAAAACTACAAAACACTGCTGAAAGAAATCATGGATAACACAAACAAATGGAAGCACATCCCATGCTCATGGATGAGTAGAATCAATATTGTGAAAATAGCCACATTGCCAAAAGGAACTTACAAATTCAATGCAATTTCCATCGAAATATCACTGAGGCTAGAGAATAGTGCCTGGAGGCAGGGAACATAAGACTGATCCAGGCTGACTTCCTAGAACTAAATCAAATGGAAGCACTTCAGCAATGACAAGAATATGAATGGTTTTGTAAATTCACTTCATCCTCTCCACTTACACAATTTACACTTTGTAACTTCACATTCATCCTCTCCATTTACATAGATCATACACATCAAGTAACATCCTCTCCATTTACATAGGGTGCATTCTGAGTAAATGACTCTCTAACTTCACTTCATTCTCTTCATTTACATAGAGCATGCACCAAGTAACCAATGGGAAAACTCTAGAAGAGTACTGAAACCCCAGAAAATTCTGTAACTGAGTCTCTTGCGTCCCTGTGCTTAGGCCCATTCCCACCCTGTGGAATGTATTTTCATTTTCAATAAATCTCTGCTTTTGCTTTCCTTGCTTTGTGCATTTTGTCCAATTCTTTGTTCAAGATGCCAAGAATCTGGACACCCTCCACCAGTAATACCATCACCATTCTTCACAGAAGTAGCAAAAAGATCCTAAAATTCATATGGAACCAAAAAAGAGCCTACATAGTCTTGCTTTTTGCAAGACTAAGCAAAAAGAAAAAAATCTGGAGGCATCACATTACCTGACTTCAAGCTAAACTATAAGGTCATAGCCACCAAAACAGCATGGGACTGGTATAAAAATAGGCACATAGACCAATGGAACAGAATAAAGAACTCAGAAAGAAAGCCAAATACTTAGAGCCAACTGATCTTCAACAAAGCAAACAAAAACATAAGGTGAGTGTCAAGCACGTTCATGTGAAGAGACCACCAAACAAGCTCTGTGTGGGCAACAAGTCTGTTTATTCACTTGGGTACAAGTGGGCTGAGTCTGAAAAAAGAGTCAGTGAAGGGAGACAGGAGAGGGGCAGCTTTATAGGGCTTGGGTAGGCAGTGGAAAGTTACAATTAAAGGTGGTTTTCTATTGTTAGTAGGGGAGGAGGTTACAAGGTGCATGGTGGAGAGATCATGGGACTCATTGTCCAGAAAAATGTCACAGGGTTGATTGATCAGTTGGGGCAGGGCAGGAACAAGTCATAATGGTAGAATGTCATGAGGTGGGTTAATTAGTTAAGGCAGAAACTGGCTGTTTTACTTCTATGTGTTTTTTTGGCTGCTCCAGACTTCTTGGCTCCTGCAGGCTATCTGGATGTATATGTGCAGGTCACAGGGGTTATAATGGTTGAGCTTCAGCTCAGAGGCCTGACATTCCTGTCTTTTTATTTATAAAATATAAAGTTATAAGAAAAGATAAGAAAATATAAGTTTTTACTGAGGGTTATTGGGGTAGGGGTGATGTTTCTCAGGCCTACTTCAGGCATGACTTAGGGGTGGCGTGGACACCTCAAGAAAATTTAATTTTATAGCAAGTTGGTCTAGAAAGTTTTTGGGTACAATTTTGTGTGGTTAACAAGGCACCAGTTAGCGTATTTTTGAGTTTGGAATTGTCCTAATAGAATTTTTTTTAAATAGCAATTAAGCATAATAGCTTTAAGGTAGGTGGCAGTGAGGTTTTTAGGCCAAGGAAGGAATAATGTTTTACGTACCAAAGTTCTTTGTCCCCGTTTCCCATCATATGAATAGAATTCCCTGTTGTTAAGCCAAAGATCTATTGTATTACCCTTTTTCCATAGGTGTGAATGGAAATCTGAATGGAGAAGTGTAATAGTTCTGATTGCAGATCCTATGCAGGAGAGATAATCAATAAAATAATCTTTGTCTCCTGGATTAAACTGAGGAAGAATGAATTTTCCATGACCTAAGAACCACTTCCTCTGAGTTGGAAAAGAGTGGTAGAGCAGGTTTTCAGAAGAGGAGTAGGTGGGGGTGATAGAGGAGACAGAAAAATACTGGCCTTTTGGAGTGAGAGCTGGAATATTTGCAGGTGTGGAGGCATTTGCTATGTCTTTTACTGTCCTGTCGGCATAGGCATTTCCTTTAGCAATAAGCTCAGTTGGTTCCTGGTAATCTTTCCAATGAATGACCGCAGCCTTCGCAGGCAGGAGAGCAGCCTTAAGGAGAGCCTTTATTGTAGCAGCATTGATAACGGAAGAGCCTTGTTTGGTAAGAAAACCTCTTTCAGCCCAAATGGCAGCATGGTTATGGCGGATGTGGAAAGCATATTTGCAGTCAATGTAAATGTTAATGTACATTCCTTTGGCGAGAGAGAGCGCATAAGTAAAAGAAATCAGTTCAGCTTGTTGGGAAGTAGTGGAGGGAGGAAGTGCAGTAGCTTCGATAATAGAGGTGTGGGACACGACAACATAACTAGCTTTAACTGGCAAGAATTGGTTGGGTTTAGAAGAACTGCCATCAATAAACCAAGTGTGGTCTGGATTTGGGATTGGAAGAATAGAAATATGAAGAAAGGGGGAAGATGCTATGTGTATTAGGGAGATACAGTCATGTGGCTCAGGACTTGTGCTGGGTGCTGAGTGATAAGCTGGGTTGAAATGCGACCTATGGGTAATAGTTACTATTGGGGTTTCAATAAAGAGTGAATAGAGCTGGAGGAGTCGAGGGGCAGACAGTAAGTGTGAAAGGTGTGAGGAGGATATGAATGCTTGAAGGTTGTGAGAACTGTAGAGGGTAAGTGGAGCATAGCTTGTGATTTTGAGGGCCTCTAGAAGTATTAAAGCAGTGGCTACCACTGCACGTAGACATGAAGGCCAGCCTACAACTGTAAGGTCAAGTTGTTTGGGTAGAAAGGCTATAGGTCGTGGGCCTGGCTCCTGTGAGAGAACTCCAGCAGCACAGCCTTGTATTTCAGCTGCGTGTAAGGAAAAAGTTTGGGACAAGTCAGGGAGTGCTAGTGTGGGAGCTGTTTCTAGGGTCTTTCTGAGAGAATAAGAGGAAGAATGGGTAAAGGACTTAGGGTCTATGGGATCAGCTAAATCACCTTTAGTGAGCTTGTAAAGTGATTTGGTTAGAATGGCAAAGCCTGGTACCCAGAGTTGGAAGTATCCAACAATGCCTGAGAAGGAAAGGAATTGTTGTTTGGTGGTGGGGATTGAAGTCTGGGAGATTAACTGAACACAGTCTGCAGGAAGAACACATGTATGTTGATGGAGGACTATGCCAAGATATGTAACATTAGGGGAAGAAATTTGAGCCTTAGAGGGGGATACTTGGTACCCCTTTGAGTAGAGATGTTGAAGAAGTAGAGTAGTGTCCTCCTGGGAAGATTGGTAAGAGGGCTGCAAAGAAGAAATTCATCAACATATTGAATAAGGTGGGAGGCAAACAGGCAGAAAGAAAGTCATGAGAGAGAGCCTGACCAAAGTAGTGTGGGCTGTCCCTGAAACCTTGGGGTAGGACAGTCCAGGTGAGTTGCTGGGACTGGTGGGTGTCAGGGTCAGTCCAAGTAAAGTAAAAAGAGGTTGGGAGGAGGGATGTAACAGGATGGTAAAGAAGGTATCATTGAGGTTGATAACAGAATAATGAGTTGTGGAAGGGAGTATTGAAGAGAGGAGAGTATAGGGGTTTGGCAAAACAGGATGGATGGGAAGGACAATCTTATTTATGAGGCCTAGGTCTTGAACTAGCTTGTAGGACTTGTCCAGTTTCTGGACGGGTAGGATAGGGGAATTGTAAGGAGAATTTGTAGGCTTTAAAAGGCCATGCTCTAACAGGCTAGTGATAACAGGGTTCAGTCCCTTTAAAGCCCGCTGTGGGATGGGATGGGATACTGGCATAGAGTGGAGTAAGGGTGATTAGGTTTTAATGGAATGGTAAGGGATGCATGGTTGGTTGCCAAAGAAGTAGAGGTGTCCCATACTTGTGGATTAAGGTGGGGAGATACAAGGGGAGGATGCAAAAGAGGCTTTGGGTTGGGAAGAAAGGCGGCAATGAGATGTGGCTGTAGTCCAGGAATAGTCAGGGTAGCGGATAATTTTGTTAATACATCTTGACCTAATAAGGCAACTGGGCAGGTGGGGATAACTAAAAAGGAGTGCATAAAGAATATTGTCCAAGTTGGCACCAAAGTTGGAGAGTTTTAAGAGGTTTAGAAGCCTGGCCGTCGATACCCACAACAGTTATGGGGGCAAGGGAAACAGGCCCTTGAAAAGAAAGTAATGTGGAGTGGGTAGCCCCCATATCAATTAAAAAGGAGATGGACTTACCCTCCACTGTTAGAGTTACCTGAAGCCCAGCATCCATGATGGTGCAGGGGGCTTCCGAGGCGATGAGGCAGCATCAGTCTTCAACCGCTAAGCCCAGCAGATCTGGGAAAGAGTCAGAGAGCCTTGCGCCAGAGCTTTAGCGGCTCTGGGAGTGGCTGCCGGGTGAGCTGGGCAGTCTGATTTCCAGTGAGTCCCTGCACAGATGGGATACCATTGGGAGGAATCCTGGGCTGCGGGCATTCCTTGACCCAATGCCCAGATTCCTAGCACTTGAAGCACGATCCTGAGGGAGGAGGTCCTGTAGGAATATCGCTGCGGCTTACGCGTTTTGAAGTTCCCGTGTGCTGGAGGTGCAGCTGGGTTTTGTCTCTCAGCAGAGGCAAGTAATTGTAACTCAGAAATGCATTGCCTCTTGACTCTTCTCTATTGTTGTACACCTTGAAGGCAAGGTTAATTAAATCCTGTTGTGGGGTTTAAGGGCTGGAATCTAGCTTTTGGAGTTTTTTTCTAATGTCAGGAGCAGATTGAATGACAAAATACATATTGAGAATAAGGCAGCCTTTTGGCCCCTCTGGGTCTAAGGCCTAAGCATTGATTAATTTGGGAAAGGTCTGATAGAGAAAATGATACATGCACTCTTACAATGCTCTTAGCTCCAGCCACCTTTCAAAGAGGAAATTGTTGGGCAGGTGGGGGAGGATTTGCCTCAGAATGAAATTGTAATCCGGACCAGGTGTGGAAAGGGTACACTATTTAACAAACGGTACGGGGATAATTGGCAAACCAAGTGTAGAAGAATGAAACTGGATCCTCATCTCTCACCTTATACAAAAACCAACTCAAGATGTATCAAAGACTAAAATCTAAGACCAGAAACCATAAAGATTCTAGAATATAACATCGGAACAATCTTTCTAGATATTGGCTTAGGAAAAGACTTTGTGACCAAAAACCCAAAAGCAAATGCAACAAAAACAAAGATAAATAGATGGGACTTAATCAAACTAAAAAGTTTCTGCACAGCAAAAGAAATAATCAGCAGAGTTAACAGAGAATCCAAGAATGGGACAAAATCTTCACAATCTATACATCCAACAAAGAACTAATATCCAGAATCTACAAAGAACTCAAACAAATCAGCAAGAAAAAATACAATCCCATCAAAAAGTGGGCTAAGGGCATGAACAGACAATTCTCAAAAGAAGATAAACAAATAGCCAACAAGCATAAGGAAAAATGCTCAACATCACTAATTATCAAGGAAGTGCAAGTCAAAACCACAACACGATACCACCTCACTCCTGCAAGAATAGCCATAACCAAACAAAAAATAGTAGATGTTGGCATGGATGTGAAAACAGAACACTTTTACATGTCGGGTGGGAATGTAAACTAGTACAACAACTGTGAAAAAGAGTGGGGATATTCCTTAAAGAACAAAAAGTAGATCTACCATTTGATCCAGCAATCCCACTACTAGGTATCTACCCAGAGGGAAAAAAGTCATTATATGAAAAAGATACTTGCACACACGTGTTTATAATAGCACAATTTGCAATGACAAAAATACAGAACCAGCCCAGATGCCCATCAATCAACGAGTGGATAAAGAAAATGTGATATATGTATATATACCATAGAACACTACTCAGCCATAAAAAGGAATGAAATAATGGTATTTACAGCAAACCAGATGGAATCGGAGACTATTGTTCTAAGTGAAGTAACTCAGGAATGGAAAATCAAACATTGTATGTTCTCACTTATATGTGGAAGCTAAGCTGTGAGGACTCAGAAGCATAAGAACGACACTCTGAACACTTGGGGGAAAGTGTAGGGGTAGCGAGAGATAAAAGACTACACATTGGGTACAGTGTACACTGCTCAGGTGACGGGTGCATAAAAATCTCAGAAATCACCACTAAAGAACTTATTCATGTAGCCGAATACCACTTGTTTCCCGAAAACCTATTGAAATAAAAAATAAATTTTAAAAAAATGCTATAATTTGTTTTAAAATGATGGAGAATAGAATATTGAGCTCTTAAAATAAGAAAGTCTTTGTCAGAGATACAATATTAAGATTTATGAGGCTGGGCACAGTGGCTTACACGTATAATCCCAGCACTTTGGGAGGCCAAGGCTGGCAAATTGCTTGAGGCCAGATGTTTGAGACCCGCCTGGCCAACATGACGAAACCTCTTCTCTACCAAAAATATAAAAGTTAGCCAGGCATGGTAGTACATGCCTGTAATCCCAGCTTCTTGGGAGGCTGACACACAAGAATTACTTGAACCCAGGAGGCAGACGTTGCAATGAACTGAGATCATGCCACTGCACTCCAGCCTGGGCAAGAGAGCAAGACTCTGCCTCAAAAAAAAAAAAAAAGGATTTGTGGGAAAACTGAAGATTTCTGTGTTTCAGAGGAAGTTGTGCACACATTTGAGCAAGAAATGAGCTAGGCTATAGCCTCAATGAGCTAAAGAAAAGGACCAGTACATGTGGAGAAAAATACTCCAGACTAAAGAAAGGAAAGTTACTCTGACAAACATAGGACATAGGTTGCCATAATATTATGTTTTCTAACCCTGTCTCTCTAAAAACCAAAGAAATCAAAAAAGCTGACTAGTGATGCCAAGTTATGTCAGTAGAAAGAAGTAATAGAAACATCCAGTCTTCTGTTACAGAAAATGGTTCCATTAACATTAGAACTATAATATGATCTAACAGTCCCACTACTTGATATATATCCAGAGGAAATAAAAGCAGTATGTCAAAAAGACATCTGTACTCCCATGTTTATTGCAGAATTATTCACAACAGCCACGACATAAAAGCACCCAAAGTGTCTATCAACAGGTGACTGGATAAAGAAAATGTGGTATATAAGGCCGGGCGCGGTGGCTCACGCCTGTAATCCCAGCACTTTGGGAGGCCGAGGCGGGCGGATCGCGAGGGCAGGAGATCCAGACCATCCTGGTTAACACGGTGAAACCCCGTCTCTACTAAAAATACAAACAAATTAGCCGGGCGTAGTGGTGGGTGCCTGTAGTCCCAGCTACTCGGGAGGCTGAGGCAGGAGAATGGCCTGAACCCGGGAGGCGGAGCTTGCAGTGAGCCGAGATTGCGCCACTGCACTCCAGCCTGGGCGACAGAGCGAGACTCAGTCTCAAAAAAAAAAAAAAAAAAAAAAAGAAAATGTGGTATATATACACAGTGGTATATTATTCAACCTTTAAAAGAAGAAAATTTTGTCATTTTTGACAACACAGATGAACCTAGAAGACATTATGCTAAGTGAAATAAATCAGGCACAGAAAGATAAGTACCAAATTATATCACTTACATGTGGATTTTAAATAAAATTGAACTATTTTATTTAACTTTCTAATTGAACTTCTATTTTAAATAAAAATAGAAGCAGAGAATAAAATGGTAGTTGTCAGGGTCTGAGGGAGGAGTGGGTGGGGATTCAAGATGTTGGTCAAAGGATACAAAATTTTAGTTAGACAGGAGACATAAGTTCAGAAGATCCATTACACAATGCAGCGATTATAGTTAATAACAATGTATCATGTACTTAAAAATTGCTAAGAGAGTAGTTTTGGTGGTGGTGGTTGTTGTTGTTTTAGAGACGGGGTCTTGCTGTGGTGCCCAGGCTGCAGTGCAGTGGCTATTCACAGGTGTGAACATAATGCACCAAAGGCTTAAATCCCTGGCCTCAGGTGATCCTCTCACCTCAGCCTCCTAAGTAGCTAGGACCTATGGGCATGTGCCATTGACTGGGGCAAGAGAGTAGACTTTGATGTTCTCACCACAAAAGGATAATTATGTGAGATAACATACATGTTAATTTGATTTAGTCATTCCATAATTTATACATATATTGAAATATCATGTACACCATAAATACTTTTTTGTCCATTAAAATAAATCAATAAATAATAATGTTTTTAAAAAGGGATAAAAGAAAAACTGGTCTTTATCTAGAAAGAAAGCTTAAATATGAGGTCATCTCTTGTAATCCCAGCACTTTGGGAGGCCGAGACGGGCGGATCCGAGGTCAGGAGATCGAGACCATCCTGGCTAAACTGAAACCCCGTCTCTACTAAAAATACCAAGTTGTGAAAAGCTGAGCCTGCACTAAAGAGCTTCCGTCAGAAAAAAAAAAAAAACTTAAGTAGGAAACACTTAAGGAGTTACTTAACCCGAGGTGTCTTTTCTGTAGATTTCAGAAAGTCCATAAACACCTTAAATAGTATTGCAATGTTTTATGAACGTTTGGTTTCTGGGAGAGCTTATAGCTTTCACAGATTTCTCATTAACGTCTATAGCACAAAACAAGCTCAAGTAAATGAAGAGATCATCTTTCTAATTACCTCAAGAAGATTTTTTTTCAAAAGTGGCTGGTCTTGAATCCCTGACAAACCTGTGTAAGCATCAGACAAAGGGATTCAAGGCAGTGGTGTGCTGGTAAATGTTTAGGAGCTAGAGATTCAGCAAAACAGGTCCTAATATATAGCATTTGTTGATTTTTGTGGTGTACATACTCCTCCATGACCAGTTTCAAGCTACAGATGAGACACTGACTAATACAAAATTCCTGAAGATATTAACAATCAACTTCGAGAAGTCTGTAGGAGTCAACTCCAGCAAGACCTCTGATTGAAGGTCAGTTAGGTTTTCTCAGGTCTGGAGAAAACTTAAATTAGGACAAGTCATTAAGGAAATGAGTTGAGCCTAATTTTGCACACATTTTCTGCTTAAATTTTGTAAATATTTCTCTAAATATATTTAAGAAGCATTTTTGAAGTGTTTAGCCAAGTTTAAAAGATCAGAATCAATGAATAGAGCAAAAGCTTTTTCTAACTTTTCGATAAGGATTAATTTATGTAGAGAAATTAATCAAATGGAAGATATTGTGAAAGTTATGAGGAAGAAATCAGCTCCCTTCTAGAACAGCAGTTCTCAAAATACAGATCCCAAGGAAGCAGCAGCAGCATTACCTGAAAACTTGTTAGAAATTAATTCATAGGCTTCCACCCCAGAACTGAATCAGAAACTCTGAGAATGATGTCCAGCTATCTGTATCTGTGTTTTAACAAGTTCTCTAGAGGATACTGATGTGCACTAAAGTCTGAGCACCACTTCTCTAAAACAACGGTTCTTAAATTTTAGTGTGCCCAAGTATCCCTGGAGGAATTTGTTAAAATGCAGATTTCTGGTCCCAGTGCACACCTGCTGAATCAGAATCTCCCAGGGTGAGGTTCAGGAACAGCACTATGTTTTATTTTATGTAATTTTGCTTACTTTTATTAGTTACGGTTTGCAACACAGAGTCACTGGGAGGAAAAAGGAAACTTCTTATAAAAATTTTTAAATATTCTGTAATCCCAGCACTTTGGGAGGCCGAGACGGGCGGATCACGAGGTCAGGAGATTGAGACCATCCTGGCTAACACGGTGAAATCCCGTCTCTACTAAAAAATACAAAAAACTAGCTGGGCAAGGTGGCGGGTGCCTGTAGTCCCAGCTACTGGGGAGGCTGAGGCAGGAGAATGGCGTGAACCCAGGAGGCGGAGCTTGCAGTGAGCCGAGATCGCGCCACTGCACTCCAGCCTGGGCGACAGAGCGAGACTCCGTCTCAAAAAAAAAAAAAAAAAAAAAAGTTAAATATTCACAAAAGTAGAATAAAGAGTAAAATAAATCCTTGTGAGATCATTCGTCTTAAGCAAATGTCAACATTTTGCCTGTCTTATTTAATGTTCCCCACTTCATTTTTTAGTTTGTTGTCTATAGGAATATTTTAAGGTAAAGATATCCTAATATCTAACCAGCAATTATTTCAATATTCTCTCTAACAGATAAGAGTCTTTTCTATTCCAAGTCATTATTATAGTGTCTTAGTCCATTTTGTGTTGCTGAAAGAAATACCTGAGATTGGGTCACTTATGAAGAAAAGAGATTTAATAAGCTCATTCCACAGGCTGTATAAGAAGCATGGTGTTGACATCTTGCTCAGCTTACGGTGAGGCTTTTGTGCTGAGTCAAACATGGCAGAGGTCAACAGGTAAGTGGCCATATGTGAAGAGCGGCCAAGCCCAAGGAGCATTCCGGCTTTATAACAACCCACTTTCTTTTTTTTTTTTTTTTTTTTTTTTTTTTTTTTTTTTTTTTTTTTTTTTTTTGACGCGGAGTCTTGCTCTGTGCCCCGGGCTGGAGTGCAGTGGCGCGATCTCGGCTCACTGCAAGCTCCGCTCCCCCGGGTTCACGCCATTCTCCTGCCTCAGCCTCCCGAGTAGCTGGGAGGCGCCCGCCACCTCGCCCGGCTAATTTTCTTGTATTTTTAGTAGAGACGGGGTTTCACTTCTCCTGACCTCATGATCCGCCCGTCTCGGCCTCCCAAAGTGCTGGGATTACAGGCTTGAGCCACCGCGCCCGGCCAACAACCCACTTTCTAAGGAGCCATCCTAGTCTCTAGAGAGTGAGAACTCACTCATTACCAAGAGAAAGGCACCAAGCCATTCATGAGGGATCCATCCCTATGACCCAAACACCTGCCACTAGGCCCCACCTCCCTAAATTGCCACACTGGGAATTAAATTTCAATATGAGATTTGGTGGAGAAAAACAAACCATATTCAAACCCTAACATGTAATGTCTAGAATTAATAACAATTCTTTAATATCTTTATCACAGACATGCAAAAATGTGTCTTTTGTTGTTGATTCATTTGTTGGCTATCATTTTAAGTCTCTTTTTTTCTATAATAGTTTCTCCTTTCCCACCTCACTTCTTTTTTTTTTTTTTTTTGAGACGGAGTCTCACTCTGTCACCAGACTGGAGTGCAGTGGCATGATCTCAGCTCACTGCAAGCTCCGACTCCCTGGTTCAAGCAATTCTCCTGCCTCAGCCTCCCGAGTAGCTGGGATTACAGGCATGTGCCACCACGCCCAGCTAATTTTTGTGTTTTTAGTAGAGACGGGATTTCACCATGTTGGTCAGGATGGTCTCAGGTGATCCACCTGCCTCGGCCTCCCAAAGTGTTGGGATTACAGGCGTGAACCACCTCACTTTTTAATGCTAGTTATTTGTTGGAAAAACTGGATTATGTGTCCTTTATAATTTTCCACACTTTGGACTTGGCAGAATATATCTTCATGATTTTGTTTAGAGTAGCCTTAGATAGATCCAGAAACTTGTTCTGTTTCAGGTTCACTTGTTTTGGCAAGAATACTTCATAGGTGGCACTCTACTTTCTACCATCTCCTATCAGAAGGAACACAATGTTGAGTTGTAATATTTTTGGTGATGCTAAATTAATCAGTGGGTTCAGGTATAATCAGACTAATCCATTCAGTATGAAATTGCAGATTACATTGTACATTTTCTGCCCTAGGCTAGGGTAGGGATCCCTGCCTCCTTTGAGTGGAGACTGGACTTACAGACTGGACTCCTTCCTCCCAGGCTTTTTCCAGTGGACAGAGTTTGAATAGACTTTTTGTTTTAGAAGAAGAAAAATAATTAGTTTATACTGATATTTGCAGTTCAGATTTAATATCACCAATTATTTACTTGAGTTTTATGCTGATGATATTAATTTCAAACCATATCAATATTACCATGAACAAAAAGACTACTGAATGTGGTTAAGATTTTTACCCCATAAGAGGTGTACAGTCAAATATGCTATGTTATAAAGATGCATGAAAGACGTCTGTTCTCTGTGTGGTTATGCCACAACTTGATATACTATCAGATCTGCCTTAGTTTGTTTTAAATTTTGAGAAATAATTTTTTTCTTTTTAACTTATAAAATAGCTATATGATTCCAAAAATAAAAACTATAAAACAAGACATATTCAGAGATATCTAGCCTCCATTTGTTTCTCCTCACAATATTTTAATTTCAACAAATACATGTACACATTGGTATAGCCCCTTCTTCTCTCATATAAAAGGTAGCACACATTGTCCTATAGCTAGATTCTTCACTTAACACTTTGTCCTGGAGATCTCATCATACCAGTATCTAAAAATCCTTTTCATTCCTTTTTACAGCTGCATAAGTACTACATTATGTAGACATACCACAGTTTGTTCAGTTAATCCCCTCTTAAAAGATATTTGGCTTATTTCCAGGTTTTTGCTAAACAGAGTATGCCAGAATAAATAGCTTTGTATATAAGTCATTTTCTATTTTTGCTCATATACCTGTGGAAATTGCCATAATCCTAGAAGACGGATCGCTGAGTCAAAAATTAAATACGTATATAATTTTGATAGATATGTACCGCCAAACATCCCCCAAAATATAGCATTTTGAATTCCCAAAGACAATGTATGAGAATGCCTAATTGCACACAGCCTTACCAACACATATGTTGTCAAACATCTTTATTTTTTTTCCCATCTGATAAGTGAGCGATGATTCCTCAGTGTAGTTTTAATTACATTTCTCTTTTTGCGAACAAGAGGTTAAGTAAGTGTACTTTTACAGTATATGTTCTATGAATTGTCTGTTTTTATCTCTGGCCCATATATATATATATATATATATTTTTTTTTTCGTAGAGATGGAGTCTGTCTCTCTCGCTTAGGCAGGTCTCCAATTCCTGGGCTCAAGGGATCCTCACAAAGTGCTGGGATTACAGGCATGAACCACCGTGCACAGCCTTAGCCAACTTTCTCTATAGTTTTTTCCAGAGGGTAGGGGGGAGAATTTTTTGTAATGTGATTAAATTTATCAAACTTTTTTAATGACATGCATTTTTCATCATAGCTAAACATTTTTCTCACTCAGAATATAAATTCACTCATAATTTCTTATTGTCCTGAAGAAATTCTTAGGCACACCAAAGTACAGTTTATAATCCAAGTTTGTAAAGTGATGTCAAACATTTCATTGTTTAACATGAGACATTTAATAGTCATGTTCATAGTTTTCTTAATTCTTCTAAATGATGTCAATGTGATATCTTCTTGCCTGAATGACAAAACATTCCATTAGTAAAATAGAAAAAATTATTTCTGGAGTAATTTAGACTATAAATAAACATTCAATTATTAAAACCCTTACCTTTCTAAGAGAAGACAACATAAATCATTATAATGCAGCCCACAATCCAGCCAATCAGGAGAAGAATAGGAACCAGAAGGTGTGAAAATGTAGATCCTGCTTTAAAATAAACAGTAGAAAACGGATTATATTGGTCTTTTTAGTATTGAATTTTCTGAGTCAAGAGCATAAAAGGAATCTGGTAAGATTAAGAAAAAAAGCATACACTCTCTAGTTATACCCATACATAATTATTTTTTCTTTTCTACAGAGAATACATGAGACTGTCATAAATCCTGGGTATTTTGAATTAAACCACGGATCTTTTACTGTTACGTGACCTTGGGCAATTCTGAGCTTGAACTTTCCTATTGGTAAAATATCAGTAATGAAACTTGTGCTATCTACTTCCTGGAATAGTTTTGCAGGTCAAATGACATAACATATGTGCAAAGCTTTGTAAACTCTAACCACCGTGTGTGTTTAGTGTATACAGAACACATCCATGCATTTGTGCAATAATACATACAGCAGCTATTTAAATAAAAAACAATCTAATACAACTCTGAGACAATTTCCACTGAAGTAAATAATGATAACACAGGGAAAGGTGTTGAGCACTGTTCTTGGCCTCCATAGCCGAATGTAATTTTAAATATCACAGGGAAAAGGAAAGTATCATACATTATATAACCATTCTTGACTACAGAAAAGAATTTCTATTGTTTAAAAATTATTCATTATAACAACCAGCACTGAACCTGAATCAATGGGCAGTAATAATCCAACACACATATAAATGGCGTTTGTTATACATGATTCCTCCTGTGCCTCCTATTTGTACTCTTACCTGTAAAAAGCAATTTATACAAGTATCTTTTTACAAGTATTCACTGCATTTAATTCTTGTTCTTTCAAGCAAACATACACATGCACACACACAGAAATCCACACATGCATCACACAAAAAGATTTAGAAAGATCACAGAAAAACATTCTATAGAATTAATGTCCCTGTGTTAAGGACTCAGATATATTCTTAACTGCAAAACACAGTTAGATCTTATGCCATTAGTTAAAAGAGAGAATACATATTCTTAGCAATTATACTCCTATTACAATTTCCATCACTTTAAAACGTGAAATTTTTAAAAATGCTATTAAAATAAAATCATCAGGAGATGAGACACATTTAAAATTAGAAGACACTCTTATAAAAGCAAACTTTCTGAAGTTGAAATGAATTTTAATACTTCTATTTTTCCAAGAATGCTAGAGTCTCTCTTAACTGACAAAATTCAACGTGCTTTTCTTGTTTCTCCATCTCACTGTGACCTTGTATAAGGCATTAAGCACTAAATGGAAAACTGTTCTCTTTACTTGACATGTGGTATTGCTTAAGGATAAAGCAAACAACATGAGACGTCCTTTACTCTCATTTGGACGAAAGCCTTTTTATGAATTAAGGTACCACCACAATGGAAGTACATAGCAGTAATTTTTTTGAACTGTCTATGTATGTGGCTTTGTATTTTTCTCAATTTCAAAGAACTTGAAAATTAATATTAACCCTTTAATTGTGCATTTATATTTTATATGTGCGTATTTTAATAAAATTTACATATCACAAAGCCTTGAAAGTCAGTATCTCATTATTTATTTTCCTTGTAAAATAGTAACAGTTGCACTAACTGTGCATTTTAACACTCAAAGTATACATTCCATTAGTGTTTTTTTAGCACTAATATTTTCAACTTTACTAACACCTGTGGAATTGTTTGGAAACAGAAATATGTAAGAGCACAACATACTTTGCATATGTCACTTACATTACTAGCACAAATAAGAACAAAACATCTTTTTAAATATGAAGTGTAATTGTAAAATGCTTCTCTCTTGTCCAGTTTTGAGCATGTCAAAGTAGTTACAGCTGGAACTGTTCTTGAAGACATTGCACTCTGGAAAAGACGGTCCAGGTTAAACACCTGGTGCCACCACTCTTTAGTGATCATGAACAACTTACTAAACTGCTGTGTCTCAGTTTTCTTATCTATAAAATGGGCACGATGATGATATGCATATTTCAGAAGGTCATTGTCAAGATTCAAAGCAAAAATCCCTGTAAATATTTAAAAGCTATTTCTTAGATATAGTATATATTCAACCTATTTTGACAAATTGGAATCAATTATTTTATATAACTATAAAATATAAATACAAAAAATGTTTAAAAACAAGAAAAAAGTTAGACGTGGAACAAAAATGTTAGATGTGGAACAGACAACTGAGCCCAGTATTCTCATTTTACTGTCAGAAAACAGACTTAGAGAGGTATAGGGACTTCTCCAAACTCACATAGCCATTTACTAGCAGATCTGACACAGAACTTAACTGTCTTCAATTCTGGCTCAGAATTGAAATCAGAGCTGATTTTTAACTCACCTTTCAAAATAAGCATAAACAAAATTAAGCTCTTTTGCTTTGTTGGTCATTTTAAAATTTTCATAACCTATAGGTCTGATCCACAAATTACATAATTAATGCATTTTTGCAGCCACACTAACATATATGGTTAATGGTCATTTAGCATAGAAGCCACATTTTTTAGAGTAACTGGGAAACACCAAGAAACATAACTAAACCAAAGTCAAGAAGCCTTTTTTATTTTGCTAAGAGAATCCAATGCCTTAAATCTTACCTTTTTCAGCCATTATTCCTGTTGGTGGGTGGCTAGGTCAGGCCACGCTTACCTCTTTCTTTTGTTATCCAGCGTCTCTTTGAACTTTAAATAGAGAGAAATCTGAAGAGTGTGGCAGCTGCCCGTCTCCTGGCTGCCAATTGTCTGCAGAGTGATGTAAGTCACTGGAAAGCAGAGCTCCTCTGGCTCTTCTTTATTCTATTATTACGGAGGAAACAAGGGGCTACGTGACCTAAACAATTAGGTAAGCTGAATTATCCTAATGCAGAGATTCACAGGTTTTTAATTTGTACCATACCTTTAGATAACATGAAGAAAATGCTCTGTAAAGAAGGTGTACAGAGGAAGAACAACATTCCACCTATACAAGTGCTGTCAAGGAGAAGGGTGATATATTAGAAAGAAAGGATTTTGATGTTGGAGAGACTTGGGTTCAAATTCCAGCTCTTTCTGTAATGAAAGCCAAGTTGCTTAACCTGGGAATCAGCTTCTTTAGTTTTAAAATAAGGATAATAATACCTGCTCATGGGAGTTGCATAAAGATGAAATCAAAGTCTATATGAAATGTAGACAGTTCTTTATTACTTTACAGATGGAAAATATAAAATGAAATGGTGCCCCTTTCATTGAACTATTCTAAAAACAAAAACTGTTAATATACTAGAAACTAAAACAATACAGAAGTTTCGATGTTACCTAGAATTTTTAGAAAGCAGTCATAAGCTTGTTTTTATTAGCAATGTATAAAAATAGGACATTTCATTTTTCAAAGTCCAAACTGGTTTATGTAACTGACCTAGACTATTCTCTATATTCTCATTGGAATAACTTTAATTTGGGGATCTGGCTGGAAAAGTTTTGCAGAGTGACCCTGTGAGCATCTTCCCAAAAAAAATTGGCATAAGATTAAGACCTCTAAAGGCAGGTCTTGCCTGATCAAATTTATCTCCAGAGTTCCAAGAATGTTATTTCCCTGCAAATGACCATGTTCCATCACTGCTCAAAAATCCACCAATAGTTCTTCATCTCCTAGACAATAAAAATCTGAACTCCTTGTTTAGACACCTAAAAAGCCTTATTTCTCTACTCTTCCATTTGCAGTGATAACTTCAGTGACACTGAACTCCTTGCTATTATATGAATTCAGAATCCTCCCACTCTCACAGGCAAGAACATTTGACTTGCTACCTCAAATAATGTACCTATAGATTAGAGTGTGCAGCCAAGAATCTGGCACATTTATATCATTTATGTCAAGTTGTCATTTCTCTCCTCAGTCTCTCTCTTAATATATTATTTAATATTGAAAAACATGTCTGGCTATATCAGGTAAGCAGAAAAACTGTATTGTTTATGCAACAAAATCCCTTGCTTACTTGGCAAAGTTGGGTATTTTTTTCAATATTAAATAATAATATGTTAAAGGTTAACTGAGCCCAAAAGAAAGAGAAGAAATAAAAATGTTCATTGATCTCATTTAGATATAAAAAATGTTAATTCAATAAGTTCAGATGAACACTAATTATCCTACGGAAAAAAATGGCATTCAAAACAAACAGTGTGTTCCCCACAAAGAGCACAAACATTCATACTAAAATAAATAATTTGCTTAAAACATATGAAAAGGTTTGTACATTTTAAACACTCATTTCCATTTCAATTATATTAAGCATTCCTCTTGACATGAAATTGACTATTATTAACACTACTGCTGTCAATTTGGAGTTTGAGGAGGGATTAGTTTATAATTCATCATTTATTTTCCTTACTTTTCTATGGAAAGAAGAAGGGAAACAAACTAATTTAATTGACATGAATTTCTCAGACTTCAGAAAAGAATTCAACCTAGAATCTCATTTCCTTGGTTATACCATCAGTAAATTTTTTTAAAAATAAAATATTTTAATTAAATATAATATTTAATCAGGAAAAGATATTTTATTCATTAATAGACTGGTTTCATAGACTTTGAGCTCATAAACCCAAGGGCCTATATTTGACCATTTTCTAATCTTTCTCTTAGGACATACTAATTAGGAACATTTTCTACTTTTTTACTTTACATACTGTCTTAAATGTTTAGCTCTCAAATCCCTTACTCTAAAGGCGACATTAGATTTTTCAGAGATATGTGAGCCAAAAAAATTTAAATATTTGGTTTTTCTTTAAAATACTTAAGAATTCTTCACTTTCCAAATATTTTTCACTACCAGTGTCTGGAATTATAGCATATAGACCTGACCATGGTAGATGCTCAATGGATCTTTGCTTCATGGCTGGCTGACTGGATAGGTGGATGTAATAATAAATGCAGTATAAGGTAGCTTAGTTTGCACTCTGAACAAAGGTTTACTTATGGCAATACCTAAAAGAGTAATAAGAAATAAAATGATCTTAACTATAGTCTTATAATATATGCATATATAGATAATACAGTGTATTTAATTACCAGTAACATTAGAATAACCTATAAATAAGAATATAAACAAATAAAAGAAAGTGACATCTGCAAAACAGAGGAGTGGGAGCCTCCAAAATATCTTTCCTTCATAAGAGCACCAAGAAATCTGTCTAAAATTTTTGAATCAATTTTTAAGAATTCTGGAAATTAATCAAGGACTTACAGCAATTGGGGAGCTGGAATCTTGGTAGGAACAGCAAGTTTTGTGATGTTTTAATTTGGCCTATTCTCATCTCCCCCATCTCCAGCTTTGTAGTAGCCTTGAAAACCAATGCTCCAAAATCTTAATGAAAACTAGTCTTTCAAAGTCTCAGTTTCGGAGAACAGTAATTATTTAACCTGTCTGGTGGTTCTCCCAAAGACCTCACCTGCAAAGCTGTCTTTATTTGATCAGATTCAGCACTTACTCTGTGTGAAAAGTACCCACTCCCAGGACATTTGTTGAAAACAGTTAGAGGCAATTGTTTAACATCACAGCTGCCTAGGTAACAGAGTGAACAACAGGCTAAATAAAAAGCTTAAAAGGAGAATCCAGGGAATGAGATGTCAATAGGGGCTTCAAAAGTTTCACATATCGTTAAAAATCTAGAAAGCTACATGCATATGTTCAGCTATGGGCATGACCTCGTGGCTGTGGGTATGCTTAGGAAAGACCTGAAAAGGCCCTAAGCTTTCACCTCTGGCTAACTTTGAGGCTCAAAATGCAAAGCAAAGGGTAAGGCAGTTGTCAACTCCCCAACTGGGTATTAAAGGCGTACCTCAACATATACACAGAGCCCATCATTAAAGTCTGGGAGGCATATTAGTTACAGGCATTTAAAGAAATCTTTGTCCAATCATTAGTTGATAACTAAACAAATTGAGCAAAAACTTTAGTGGTCACATACAACAAAGAATACAAATTGTACAAAATCAGTTCAGAACAATAATAACAACAACAAACAGCAATGACAACAAACTCTTGGGAGGAGGAAGAATCTGATTTTAAGAGTTGACATTATTTAAAACGACCAACTTTCAACAAAAAAAGTTATGAGATATGCAAAGGAACAAAAATGTATGGCCCTTACACAGGGATAAAAAACCTATCAAAAGTAACTGTTTCTCAGAAAGTCTATAAATTAGACTGACTAACAAAGACTTTATGTCAACTATTTTAAGTATTTTCAAATAACTAAAAACAGCAAAAGAAAGCCATCTCAGCAAAGAGAATATTAGTAGAGAGATAAATACTCTTTTTAAAAGAGCAAACAAATTTTGAAGTTGAAAGGTGCAATGACTAAAATGAAAATTTTACTAGAGGCTCAACAGCAGATTTGAGCAGGCAGATGAAAGAATCAGTTAATTTGAAGACAGTTTGATTGAGATTATTCTGTACAAGAAACAAGAAGAAAAGATAATAATGAATACGGCCTTAGAGATCTGTGGGACACTATCAAGCATATCAACATATGCATAATTAGAGTCCTAAAACAAGAAGGGCAGAAAAAAATATTTGACAAAATCATGGTCAAAAGCTTCCCAAATTTGTGAAAAATGTTAAGGTACATATTCAAGAAGTTCAATTACTTCTAGGTAGAATAAACGCAAAGAGACCAATACCTAGACACAAAATAACTGTCAAGAACCAAAGACAGGCTGGGTGTAGTGGCTCATGCTTGTAATCCTAGCACTTTGGGAGGTGGAGGCAGGTAGATCACTTGATGTCAGGAGTTGAGACCAGTCTTGCCAATATGATGAAATCCCATCTCTACCAAAAATACAAAAATGAGCCAGGTGTGGTTGTACACACCTGTAATCCCAGCTAATCAGGAAGCAGAGGCACAAAAATCACTTGAACCTGGGAGGCAGTCATTGCAGCGAGCCAAGATCACACCACCGCACTCCAGCCTGGGCAACAGAGTGAGACTTTGTCTCAAAAAAAAAAAAAAGAAAGAAAAAAAAAAAAGAAACAAACACAACGAGAAAATATTTCCCTGTTGATCTAGGGGATGTATTCTAACAG
Organism: Macaca thibetana thibetana; assembly: GCF_024542745.1. Classification (NCBI taxonomy): domain Eukaryota; kingdom Metazoa; phylum Chordata; class Mammalia; order Primates; family Cercopithecidae; genus Macaca; species Macaca thibetana. The sequence goes on from NC_065579.1 coordinate 57,938,843, forward strand.
GGAACTGCCAAGTCTCTAAATCACCCTCTTGTCTAGCTTGCTGAATTCCTGCCTGAATAGAACTAAGAGCAGTCGCTCAAGGTGCTACTTGAGAAGTCATTGAGGCAACTATTTTCACCCAGTGTCCTCCAGAAAAGAAAGATCTGGGGGGTCATTTTCTTCAAAATAATAATGAGGGGGTGCAGAAGGGTAGGGATGAACCTCTCCTTCCTTTGCCGCTTTCACTTTAGCTGGCAAATGAACATGCTCTGTAACCTCTTCTGTTACTTCACTATACTCTTGTTCCTCTTCATAATCAGTGTGGAAAAGTTCCAAGATGAAACAAACCAGACCCCATACCTGTCCCATTGTTACACTGATGCCTCTGAGCTCCCCTTCTTACTCACCACGGGGATTACTTTAAGAGTACTTCGGTGTCCTCCAGCTAGTTTTCCATTCCAACCGTCACTCCAGCGACCCTTCGACCTGGATTCGAGCCCCCATGAATGGACGCCACTTGCTGAAACCAGCTCGGTCGGGGAGACCCTAACCCAGTGGCACTAGAGGAATTAAAGACACACACACAGAAATATAGAGGCGTGAAGTGGGAAATCAGGAGTCTCACAGCCTTCAGAGCTGAGAGCCCCAAACAGAGATTTATCCACATATTTATTAACAGCAAACCCGTCATTAGCACTGTTTCTATAGATATTAAATTAACTAAAAGTATCCCTTATGGGAAATGAAGGGATGGGCCAAGTTAAAGGAATAGGTTGGGCTAGTTAACTGCAGCAAGAGCACGCCCTTGAGGCACAGATCACTCAAGCTATTGTTCAGGGCTTAAGAACACCTTTATGCGGTTTTCCACCCTGGGTGGGCCAGGTGTTCTTTGCTCTCATTCCCATAAACCCACAACCTTCCAGCACGGGTGTTAGGGCCATTATGAACATGTTACAGAGTTGCAAGGATTTTGTTTATGGCCAGTCTTGGGGCTGGTTTATGACCAGATTTTGGGGGGGCTTGCTCCCAACAGTGAGACTCTGTCTCAAAAAAGAAAAAGAAACAAACACAAAGAGAAAATCTTGAAGGCATCAAAAGAAATAACTAACTCATTATATGCAAGGGATACTCAATAAGATTAACAGCTGACTTCTCAATAAAAGCCATGAAGCTCAGAAGGTAGTGTTACGACATTCAAAGAAAAAATATTGTCAACCAAAAATTCTATAACAAGCAAGATAATCTTCAAAAGTAAATAAAAAATTATGACATTCCCAGATAAACAAAAACTGAGATAATTTGTTACTAGCAAAGCTACTCTGCAAAAAATACTAAAAGGAATCCTGTCAGAATTAAATAAGAAGACACTAGACAGTAACTCAAATCCACATGAAAAAATAAAGAACATCTCTACAGGCAACTACATAGAAAAACAGGATAAATGTATTTTTTGTGTGTAACTCGTTTTCTCCTCCTAACTTAAAAGACAACTGCAATAATTATAAATCTGTATTGGTGACCCTTAATATATAATAATGGAATTTAAATTAAAATGACAACACAAAAAAGGGAATAGAGCTCTATAGAAGCAAAGATGTTGTGAACTACTAAAACTAAGTTGATACTAATCCAAACCTGATGGTTATAAATTAAAATATTCATTTTAATCCCTAAGGCAACTGCTAAGAAAATAACTCCAAAAAAAAGACAGCAGAAGAAATTACAAAATAATTAAAATGATATACTAGAAAATATTGATTAACACAAAACAAGACAGTAATGAAGGAATAAAGAAATAAAAAGATGGCATACATAAAACAAATAGGAATTATAAATCTTACTTTATAAATAGTTACATTTAAATGGATTAACCACTCCTAATACAAGATAAGAATGGCAGAACGGATTTTTAAAAGTGATCTAACTATAAGCTATCTATAAGAGACAGTTTAGATTCAAAGACACAAATAGATTGAGAGCAAAAAGGTGTAAAAATACATGTCATGCAAATTGTAATCAAAGAGACCTGGAGTAACTGTACTAACATTAGATGGAATCAATTTTTTTCTTTTTTTTGAGACAGAGTCTTACTCTGTTGCCCAGGCTGGAGTGCAGTGGCATGATCTTGGCTCACTGCAGGCTCTGCCTCCCAGGTTCATGCCATTCTCCTGCCTCAGCCTCCTGAGTAGTTGGGACTACAGGCACCTGCCACCACTCCTGGCTAGTTTTTTTTTGTTTTGTTTTGTTTTGTTTTGTATTTTTAGTAGAGATGGGGTTTCACCATGTTAGCCAGGATGGTCTTGATCTCCTGACCTCATGATCCACCCACCTCGGCCTCCCAAAGTGCTGGGATTACAGGGGTGCGCCACTATGCCTGGCCTAGATGGAATAGATTTTAAGAAAAAAAATTTACTTGAAATAAAGAAATATATTTTCTAATGATAAAATTATCAATTATAAACATATATGCACCTAAAAACAGAGTCCCAAATACATGAAGACTGGCAAAATTGAAGCAAATAGGCAATTCAACAGTAATGGTTGAATGAATATCCTGCTTATAATAATGGACAGAAAAACTAGACAGAATATCAGCAATATGGAACTTGAACAATATTATAAACCAACTGGACCTAACACACATTTATTGACTACAATAATAAACAGTAACAGAATACACATTATTTAGAAGAAAATTTGGCAAATTCACAATTATATGGAAATTAAACAACATTCTCATCAAGAAGGGGAACGAGGTATTAGTCAGAGCAAGATATCTGTTTATGATGGATTTAACTAATGTAGTTTTGATAGGTTGGATGAAACTTTTTCATATTATCAACTTTTGTTGACTAAGTTGTGTGAAAGAATTTGTGTTCAAAGTCCCATAGGCTTCAGCAAATTGCAGTAGAATGTATTGAGAAATATAGTAGTCCATTCTCATATTGCTATAAAAAACTACCTGAGACTGGGTAATTTATGAAGAAAAGGGGTTTAGTCAACTCACAGTTCTGCAGGCTATATCAGAATCATGGCTGAGGAGGCCTCAGGAAACTTACAATCATGATGGAAGGTGAAGGGGAAGCAGACACATCTTCACATGTTGGAGTAAGAGAGAGAGAGCGAAGGGAGAAGTGCTATGCACTTTTAAATAACTCACAAGAACAGCAACGTGGAAGTCCAGTCCCATGATCCAGTCACCTCCCACCAAGTCCCTCCTCCAACACTGAGGATTACAATTCAACATGAGATTTGGATAGGGACACAGAGTCAAGTAATATTAAGTGAAGTTTATTTGATCTGAGATGTCCAAATATAAAAGGTATTGTGATTAATGAATAAGAGACAACAAAATATCACAGACTATGACCAGACACAGTGTCTCACACCTGTAATCCCAGAATTTTGGGAGCCTGAGGTGGGCGGATCACTTGAGCTCAGGAGTTTGAGACCAGCCTTGGCCACATGGCAAAACCCCATTTCTGCAAAATATTTAAAACTTGACTGGGCATGGTGGTGTGATCACCTATAGTCCCAGCCACTGGGAGGCTAAGGTGGTGGGATCACCTGCGATCAGGGGGTCGACCAGCCTGGGCAACAGAATGAAACCCTGTCTTAAAAAAAAAGTCACAGACTACCTGGCCTTCCTCCCTGGAGACTCCTCTCTGCATTTCACAGAAAAGAAAGTGTGGCTCAAAAGAAAAGGCAGCACTATGATAGTGGCAGGAACAGGGACTTAGGATCAAGTTTGAATGTCAGGTCTGATAATAGCTGTATGAACTTTAATGATCACACAGGCTGAGTCTACTTCTTCATTTGGCAAACGATAAGCGCAGCATACAGAATTAGAGATAAGCATATACGAAATTCTCAGCACCAGCCTAACTAACACAAAGTACATTCCCAATGCATGGTAGTTGTTATCGTTAAGCCATGATAAACAGTGATAAAGAGGAAGGAGAAGCAACATCTGCAAAGAATCAGATATCCCCCCTCTGCATGCTTCCAAGGCCATTTTGAGGGTCATCTAAGAGGGACCATATCTACTGATCATCAGGCCAGGACATAAGAAGGATTGTAAGAGTCCATTTTTCAACTCCCTGCTTATACCTCAAGCTGCTTTTGATTGATTGCAGCCTGCATTTCTCTATGAAACAACTCATTTCTAAATCACTAAGACATTTCTAAGATCACTAAGACCTAAGATCCTGTGACTTCTATGTTGTTAAGCCAACAAAATTTTTTTAGTCCTTCCTGATATTACTTGACCTCTTGACATTGCTTGATTCCATTGATTACTTTCTCCTTCTTGAAATTATCTCTTCTCTTGGCTTCGGTGGCATCAGAATCTTCTGACTCTTTCTATTTTTGACTGTGCATTCTTAGTCTTATAGGTTCATCCTCTTCAAATTCTCAAAACATGTTGTGTTTTGTCATGGACAGAGGGAGGGGAACAACACACTCCAGGGCCTGTCGGGGGGTGGGGACAAAGGGAGGGAGAGCATTAGGACAAATACCTAAAGCATGAGTGGCTTAAAACCTAGACAACGGGTTTAAAGGTGCAGCAAACCACCATGGCACATGTATACCTATGTGACACACCAGCACATTCTGCACATGTATCCCGGAACTTAAAGTAAAATAATAAAATAAAATAACATGTTGTGTTTTGTAAGTTAAATTCAATAGGACAACGGAGCATGCAAATAACAGAGGCAATATACTGGTATGTGGGTATGTTGTAGGGGTCCAGCAGCAGCCTGCACATGAGCAGCTTCAGGCTCAGCAAACAGCATACCCAAAGCTGTTGGCCCTATATGTGTGCCAGTGACTGGGACAGTCCAGAGGTGAAGGGAAGCAGGGGAGTAGGACCAGCCTGGGACCTTGGTACGGAATGATGGTAGTGACAGCAGCTATAGCAGTAGCAGCAGCAGAAATGCCAGGACAGGAACTGTTGGTGCTTATGTAGTAAATTTCAGCAGTATATTATAGAATCTTCAGTTTAAAAAACTGCTCAGTCTTACAAGACAAATATCCACAGGCTTAGAAATAGAAATTAAATTCTAAGAGTACCATGTTTGATGAAAAATAACACTATTATCATATGGAGTACTGGATAAACCAAGTATAAATGGGGTAAACAATTTTTAAATTAATTTTTTCTTATCATTGAAGATATAGCAATAGAATGCATAACAGACATTTTGAAATATACACAAATTAGAAAGTTTCTTGTCCAACCTCCACAAGTTATGAAAAGCATCAAGGGAAATAATGAAACGTCATTATACAAATTTACATTTGAAATTAAATTCAGACTTACAGAAAATTTGTGCCAAGAGTTACATCTTTTTCTAGAGAAAACAAGAGTCATCAGCTCTAGATGTACTGAAAAGTATATTTTGACATAATTTATCAGAAATTTATCCCAATATTGTTGCAACCTATAAAATACTCTTAACAGCTCCAGTAATCATTGCATTAGCAGAAAGATCTTCTTAAAATTAAAATTATCAAAAATGATTTGTGATTTTGAAATTGCCAAGAGCAATTAATGCTGTGTTCAGTTACATAGATTGAAAATTGGAGAGGGGTGGTGGAAGCAGGGAGAACATTGGGAAAAATAGCTAATGGATGCTGGGCCTAATACCTAAGTGATTGGATTATTTCTGCAGCAAAGCAGCATGTGACAAACCTGCACATCCTGCACATGTACCCCTGAACTTAAAATAAAAATAAAAGTTGAAGAAAAAAAAGAAAGTGATGTTGCTAAAAATTTAAATTTGCATGATCTAATACCTGCATGTGAATTTGCAAAAATATGAGCCAGAAAAACATCTTATGATAATCGTGATATCAGATTATTAAGTATTATATATTGTACTACATAAAATTATGACACAAAAAATACTATTTTTACAATTTGTAAATTTATGCTGCTCATTTATCTTGGCTGTAGCTATTACATTTTGAAATTCACTGAATTTTTTAAAGGAAAAAACTTTATATTTTAGTATATTTAATATTTTTTTTGTTTGTTTTTTAACAAAGAGTCCCAAATTTTATTTTGCACTGAACCCTGCAAATTTTGTAGTGAATCCTGATTCCTTCCATAAGGGAAGGAGAGAACAGGGAGGTAAGAAGTCTGAGCCATCCACTTCCCTTTCTCTCTCGATTCCTTTAACCATAGCATCTCTCTGTCAAATGCAACCCCTGAATGTGCCATGCCATGTATCATATATAACTCCTGAATGCATTATGCCATCATGTATGATCTGTAACCCCTGAACACACCATGCCATGTATGATATGTAACCCCTGAACACACTAAGTCATGCATGATATGGCATCATATTTGGGGGCCGTGGTGCTAAAAAGTTTAGAAACCTCCCATCTAGTCCAACCACACACATATGAGGGAACAAACTAACCCTTAGGAAGGTGAGGTGACTTTTCTAACTTCGGAGTTTGTCTGAAGACAACCTGCCATCACCATGCTGCTTTCTTGGTATCCATGACTTCATCCTGGTGATATGATATGTTCAGGAGTTGAATCATAGCATGGTGTGTTTGGGGTTATATATGATGCATGACATGAGGGGTTCAGGGATTATATACGAAATCCCTTTTTCTGGAACCCAGTTTGAAGATCCCTATTATTACCCTACTTTAAAGCATAAAAGTTGAAAAAAGTTGGAGAGGGTATGCCCAAAAGTGAGCATTTATTTATCTATTTCTTATTCTAAAAGGTATTACCTAATCTTAAAGCCATTTGCAAAGCAGGTAATAAAATACGCTTTCAACCTAAATTTTTCTATTGCCCTAATGTTTTAATGTTGATAAAAACAGACATAAAAACAGAGTGTTGTCTCAGTGTCATTCTTACCATAGTTCTCATGTTCTTCAAGTCTGGTATCAGCAATCTCCTCTAAAGCAGAAACAAAAAGTGCTGCTACTTCAGATAGATGTTTATTTACTGAGTTGGATGATTTCATCCTCCAGAGAATCTCTGTGCTTCAGAGAAGTCCTAGCTGTGAAAAAGAATTATTTGCAAAGACCTGATAGATTCCAACATTCTTAAAAATACAAATTAACTCATTGCTGAGTCATAACAAAGGGTTGAGTACAAGGTCTGTGCAGTTACAGAGACTGAGGTTCAAATTTCTGCTCCATTAGCTAATATTTGTGGGAACAGGTTACTGTCAAAAAAAAAAAATTCTCCAAACTTGGAAATAGGGAAAAAAGGTGGGAACAGATCTTTTCAATATCATAAGAGGCAAAGGTCCCCTAGGATTGTCTAGACCTGTAATTCGTTCATCTCATTTTCACTCTTGATTAAAAGGTCTCATACTTAAGGAATTTACTGATTAATTTGCAGGGTTTTGTCCAGTAGAGATGCAAACAATTTCCAACCAATGGAACAGACAATGTAAAATAGTGATGGCCTGTTGAATATTAACCAGTTTTACATCTAACTCAGCAATTTTATCTTAACATGTCTTTGTTAAATTGCCAATAACTGCCATCACTTCTTAAATGCTCTTTGAACTGATTATGACATCTTACTTGTTCCCTCATTAATTAATTAGTTCAATAAAATAATGGACATATGTCCCTTTTGTATTTACCTGAGAGTCATGATTTTATCCTTTTGAAAATTATACCCTAACATGACTTAACTCTCTTTGCTTTTGTTTCTCTACCTGTAAAATGGAAAAGACCTACTTTTTAAGGTTTCTGTGAGAATTAAGAAACAGGATATGTAAGGCACTTAGCACAGAACCTGTTGCCAAGTAAATGCACATAAGGCTGTAAGCTTTCAGTGTGAATCTAAAGAGAGGATTTAAGGCAGCTGAAATCGGGATTGGGGTCCAGTTTATCACCGTTCACCTTCAGCTTCTTTCCTAAACACTCACATACACTAGATTTTACAAACTTGCCTGAAACAATTTCTCCTTTTTTATAATCACATTCTTTAAAATCTTACTTGCTGGTCCTTTGCTAACTGTATACCTCACACCTCATGGAAATAATGTCCAGTGAGAACTACAAGTAAAGGGCATAGCTAGGTGACCTTTGTCACTGGAAGCTTTCCAGTGCTAGTTTCTCAGGCAGGCATATGGTTTAAAAAGTCCACAATACTGTCAATCAAGTAAATGTAAACCAAAAGATAGAGAAGATTTTTCTCAGAAATTGTGCATCAGTATTTCCATATTCAAATAGTAAAATTATTCAAGATGTAAAAGGGTGACATCAAAGATGACATTTTCAATGAAAGATATGCTAAAGAAATAAATTCTGTTGTGAACACATTCTGTAAACTGTTTTCTTTAATGTGTGCCCCTCCCTGAGAGCTCTCAAAACTAGAGAGTTCTCATATATTTGAATTTCTAGTGTTTCCCTTTTGCCACCAAAATACATATATACACTTTCTCACCCCCATTCCCCAAATAAAAGTAGCCTCAAATTTACCTATCAGAGTCCAAGTACACCTTAAATATTGAGGAAGCCTAGCTAATTCTCTCCACATGCTGACAGTTTCTACTGCTTGAAGCTCAGGTGAGTCCCCAGGAACCCCAGTTTTCTGAAACTGTACACAGAATAGCAGAATGACACTTCTCCCCAACACCCATTCTGTGCAGTCTTTGAAAAATATAAATCTAAGGTCGAGTAACTGAAAAGCACAGAGGACAAACAGCTAAGTAATAGCACTTTATAAACTACTCAGAACTCCTGAATAAACTGTTTTAAATACTAAAGTTGTTAGCTATAAAAGAGCAACTTAACAAAAAAACAAAAAGTCAAAGGAGCAAAGAAAGTTAACAAACAACTTAACAAAACAAACAACAACTTAACAAAAAAAAGTCAAATCACCATGCTTGAAGAACAGAACTGCCCTCGGCCTGTACAACATGTGCTTTGTTACAAGGCTTACTTTGTTCTCCTAGCCCTTGGGGTGTGTGTGTAGCTCCTGGACCTGTGCTCGCCTCATAGCCAACATGGCCCCTGCTAGTAGGAAAGCAGTGGCCCAGCACAGTGCTCTCAGGGGCTGGGGTGCCGGAGTTCCTCCTTAGCCTCACAAGTCAGAACACTAGGAGACACCACAGAATCTGGAAGAGTCATTCCAGGGGCAACTCAGTCTACACCCAACCCTTCTCATCTGCATCCTGGTTCCTGAAACTGTTATAATAGGAGACAAAATCTTTCATTCTGTAGATAATGTTATAACTTACAGATTTGCAGTTTTGTTTTTATTGTATACCAAATTTCTTTAAATATTAGAGTCTATTTTCCAACATTTTATTATGAAAATTTTCAAGCATACAGCAATGTTGAGATAATTTTATATAACTACAAAATTTTTCATATATGCAGCCCTCTAGCCATCTTATTTTCTGACTTTCTTATTTGTTTCTAAATGAATTGCAGATAGCAGCTTAATTCCCTCCAAATACTTTAGTATACATATCATTAGATTAGACGCCAATATTATTTTTCGATTTTTTTCTTTCAAGAGAAAAATATACAATGAAACGTACAAATCTTAACTGTATATTCACTGAGTTTCACAAAGTGAAATTACATCTTTATAACCCAAACTCCTATCAAGATATAAAACTGCTGAAAACCATCATTCTCAGCAGACTAACATAGGAACAGAAAACCAAACACCACATGTTTTCACTCATAAGTGGGAGGTGAACAGTAAGAACACGGAGACACAGGCAGGGGAACATCACACACCGGGGCCTGTCGGAGGGTGAGGGGCAAGGGGAGGAATAGCATTAGGAGAAATACCTAATGTAGATGACCAGCTGATGGATGCAGCAAACCACCATGGCATATGTATACCTACATAACAAACCTGCACGTTCTGAACATGTATCCCAGAACTTAAAGCATAATAAAAAATGAAAAAATAAAAGATACGAAAACACCCTAAGAAAAAAGATATAAAACTGAATATATTTCTCTGGGTTGCCAGCTTTTAACCAATGACCTGTCTTTTCATGCCCTAGTAACAATGTGTTTTAAATATTTCAGCTTTAAAATATATTTTATAATCTGGGGCCAGGAGCAATGGCTCAGCCCTGTAATCCCAACACTTTGGGAAGCCTAAATGGGGCGGATCACTTGACGTCAGGAGGTCAAGACCAGCCTGGTCAACATGGCGAAACCCTATCTCTACTAAAAATACAAAAATTAGCCAGGCATGGTGATGTGCACCTGCAGTCCCAGCTACTCAGGAGGCTGAGGCAGGAGAATCGCTTGAACCTGGGAGGCGGAAGTTGCACTGAGCTGAGCTCTTCCTGCTGTATGTACTCCAGCCTGGGCAACAGAGACAAAAATGAATAAATACAGTAATAAAATCTGTATGCCTTGTTCCTTTTATTACTCTTATTTTTGTAATGATTTTGGCTATTCTGGCATGTTTAACTTTCCTTTTGAATTTTCAAATAAATTTATTTAATCCCCACCCCCACCCCTCACAGAAAAGAACGTGAAGGAGGAGGAAGTGGAGGAGGAGGAAGTGGAGGAGAAGGAAGAAGACTCCTGTTGTTATTTCTAACTGACTTGCATGAAGTATAGAGATTAATTTAGGCATGAGTAAAATGTTGTGATATTCAGTCTACCTTTCCAAGAACAGGAAATGCCTTTCCATTTAGTCAAGCCTTCTTTGACGTCCCTCGGTCATGTGTCAGAACTTCCTTCATAAAACTTTTGCACATTTCTTATCAAGTTTATTCTCTTCTAAAAATATTTTTGGTGGTTATTATGTTTTACGCAGCATACTTTTTAAAAAGTTTTAAATTATATTTTAAATTTTTGTGGGTACATAGTAGGTATACATGCTATCATACTTTTTTATATGGATTTTGTATACAGATAACAAATTTGCTTATGGTCATTAGGAATTTTTCAGTTGATTCTCTTGGGTTTTGATATATACAATCGCTATCTACAAACAATAATTTTATCTCCTCCTTTCCAATTTCCATATCTCTTTTTTTCCTTTTTAATAATAGCATCAGCTTGTACTGACAGAAGAATGCTTTCATTAGGGAGGCATTAGTGCTTTTAACAACTTTTATCTATCTCCTTATAGTCAATGATCTCTAAATATACTAAATGACCTTCCTCTTCTGAGATGGTTTTATCAATTTACCTTTTTCTAAAATTATTCCACTTCAATTTCGTTGAACAGAGTCAATTATTCCCATTTCCTCTGTATTTGTGGTAATTTCTCTATTCTTGTTTCTTATTTTGTGTAATTGTGCTTTGCTTGTTTTAACCAGTTTTACTTTTCTCTGTTTTTATTTTTATTTCAATAGGTTTTGGGGAGCAGGTGGTGTTTGGTTACATGGATAAGTTCCTTTTTTGTTTTTTGTTTTTTGGTTTTTGGTTTTTTTAATTATACTTTAAGTTCTAGGGTACATGTGCACAATGTGCAGGTTTGTTACATATATACACACGTGTCATGTTGGTGTGCTGCACCCATTAACTCGTCATTTACATTAGGTATATCTCCTAATGCTATCCCTCCCCCATTCCCCCACACCACGACAGGCCCCAGTGTGTGATGCTACCCTTCCCGTGTCCAAGTATTCTCATTGTTCAGTTCCCAACCATGAATGCGAACATGTGGTGTTTGGTTTTTTGTCCTTGTGATAGTTTGCTCAGAACGATGGCTTCCAGTTTCATCCATGTCCCTACAAAGGACATGAATGCATCCTTTTTTATGGCTGCATAGTATTCCATGGTGTATATGTGCCACATTTTCTTAATCCAGTCTATCATTGATGGACATTTGGGTTGGTTCCAAGTCTTTGCTATTGTAAGTAGTGCCACAATGAACAGACTTGTGCATGTGTCTTTACAGCAGCGTGATTTAAAATCCTTTGAGTATATACCTAGTGATGAGATGGCTGGGTCAAATGGTATTTCTAGTTCTAGATCCTTGAGGAAGTGCCACACTGTCTTCCACAATCATTGAACTAGTTTACAGTCCCACCAACAGTGTAAAAGTGTTCCTATTTCTCCATAATGGATAAGTTCTTTAGTGGTGATTTCCGAATTTTTCATACACTGTATCCAATGTGTAGTCTTTTATCCCTCGCCATCCCCACTTTTTCCCTCAAGTCCCCAAAGTCCAGTGTATCATTCTTATGCTCTTGAGTCCTCATAGCTTAGCTTCCACATATGAGAGAGAACATACGATGTTTGGTTTTCCATTCCTGAGTTACTTCACTTATAATAATAGTCTCTAATAACATCCAGGTTGCTGCAAATGCCATTATTTCATTCCTTTATATGGCTGAGTAGTATTTCATGGTGTATATATATATACACACACCATGTATATATATATACACCATATATATACCATGTATATATACACCAAAATTATATATATATAATTTTCTTAAGTGTCCTGTTTTTGCCACATCCACACCAACACTTATTATTTTTTGATTTTTTGATTATGGTCATTCTTGCAGGAGTGAGGTGGTATCACATTGTGGTTTTGATTTGCATTTCCCTGATTATTAGTGATGTTGAGCATTTTTCCATATGCTTGTTGGCCGTTTGTATATCTTGTTTTCAGAACTGTCTATTCATGTCTTTAGCCCACTTTTTGGTGGGATTTTTTGGTGTTTGTTTTGTTTTGTTTTTACTTACTGATTCGTTTGAGTTCCTTGTAGATATAGTCCTTTGTCAGCTGTATAAGTTGTGAAGATTTTCTCCCACTCTGTGGGTTGTCTGCTTTAACTAATTTTTGAAAACCAGCTCTTGAATGTATTTCTTAGTTTCTTGCTTTTTCTGTTTACATTTCATTAATGTTTCCTTTTATTTTTATTTGTTCTTTTCCTTAATTTTTCTTAGGCTTAATTTCTTGTTCTTTGTCTAGTTTTTAAAATGTGACACTTAATTTATTTGTTCTCATCTGTTCTTGTTTATCTGTGAAAACATTTAGGGTTATATATTTTTTCTCTGAACACAGCATTAGCTTGAGTTCTAACATGTAATAATTTAATTAATGGTATCTTCTAGATATTCTGACCTTTAAAATTTGATTTTCTCTTTAATCAAGAAATTGTTTAAGAGAATTTTTAAATTTCCAAGCGGTGCCAGGCACAGTGGCTCACATCTGTAATCCAGCACTTTGGGAGGCCGAGGTGGGCAGATCACCAGAGACCAGGAGTTCAAGACCAGCTTGGCCAACATGGCAAAACCCCATCTCTACCAGAAATACAAAAAATTAGGCAGGCGTGGTGGCAGGAGCCTATAATCCCAGCTACTTGGGAGACTGAGGCAGGAGAATCACTTGAACCTGGGAGGCAGAGGTTGCAGTGAGCCAAGATTGAGCCATTGCACTCCAGCCTGGGCAACAAGAGCAAAACTCTATCTCAAAAAAACAAATAAATAAATTTCCAGGTGGTATTTTGCTGTTTAAGATGATTCCACCAGCACAGTGGCTCATACCTGTAATGCCAGCTAATGGGGGCATATCACTTGAGCCCAGGAGTTTGAGACCAATGTGAGCAACATAGTAAAATCCTGTCTCTACAAAACATTCTTTTAAATTAGCTGTGCATGGTGGCACATGCCTGTGGTCCAAGCTACACAGGAAACTGAGGCGGGAGGATTGTTTGAGACCAGGAAGTTGAGGCTGCAGTGAGTCATGATTGCATCACTGACCTCCAGCCTGGGTGACAAAGCAAGACTGTCTCAAAATAAAATAAACTATACAGTAAAATGTTTTACAGAAGAAGTATTTTAATGTAAGATATATATTTATGAATCTGTTCAGGGACTTTTGTTTCCTATATGTTGGAGCTTTTCTTTTTGGTGTGATCATGGCTCACTGTGTTGGAGCTTTGTTTATAAAGTATTCCTATATAATGTAGGCACATGTATATATGCATATGTTTTTAAATACATTTTTAATATGTATTAACTACTATGCCCTAACATTGTATTTGCTACACAAATACATTGACTAGTTTATTCCTTAATTATTGTCAATTATAATAGAAGACCAAATCTCAGAGAGATTAAGCAAGATCCCTGAATCCAAATAGTAGAGCTAGGATACCTGCCAAGGTGTATGGCTGATTCCAAGGCCTATGCTCTTCCCAAACTGCATCACTAGAACCATGGAAGAAAACAAAATATGAATTATATACCATGTATAGAAAATAGATACAGCACACAGTACCACAAATAGGCAATGCGTTAGCATGTTTGAGATGCATAGTGAGAAATGTAGATATGTTATTTCACATTTCATAAAAGCACAAGGTTTTTGTAGATTTCAAAAGCAGAGAATACGCCAGGAAAATCATCATTCTGCTCTTAACATTGTTTCAGATTTCCAGGTATTTCCTGAAAGAGCTTTCTTTCAATATTTCACTCTCACCATCAAGAAATTCTTCTTCATACTTTATCTATTACTTCATGCTGAGGTTTAGCCATCTCTTTGGGATTCTTTAGAGATAGAGAATAGCTGGTCCCTATTTTCGACATAATAATCCCTCATAAACTTGAAGCCTTCCATAGTAATCTTGTCTCTGGGATACATAATCCTAATTCCTAAGTCCTATCTTTTTTTTTTCCAAATATTTTCTTTAAATGTGGTTATTTTTATGCCTGGAGAAAAAGATGATATTTATATTGTCCACATCCTTTTTCAATTTTATTGAGTGTTAAGGGGCTATTGCATAGTGAGATGGTAAAAGTTGCACTATGACTGATGTATGGTGCCTGAGTCTGTTCATGTCTCCCAAGGTCTTTTAACCTAGGTAATAAGGTTCTGGGCACTTGCTGTCCGTATCTCACACTCAAGGTGCTGAGGAAAATCAAAACTGCCCATGTCCAAGAAAATTATGAGAAAAGCATGTAAATAGAGAAATTCGAGGGAGGAGTAGTGTTTTTGTATGAAGTGCAGGTATCCTTACTAAAAAAAAAAATTGTTTTACTTAATAGGTAGCATACAAAAGAAATAAAATGAATGCCTGGGATCTATAATAGCAGAGTATGTGTTTTCATAAAGACAAGAAAAGAAAGATAGGTCATCAAAAGCTTTTCTCACTTCAAAACTCTAGAATGATTTCTGAGTGATGGGCATTTCTAGAGATCATGACAATAGCAGAAATCTAATAACATAATTATGGAAGAACAAAAAGATGGAGGTGTTTATTGGGACTGAGTTACTGTACAAAAGAACCACAATTATGAAAGTGAGTTATAAAAATTCTGTTTCCCAGGGTCTATAAACCATCAATGCTAAGGGAATTACTTGAAAGAATAAATTAATTCTGTATTGCATCACAAATATTAATAAGAGATAACAATAATCAAGAGCTTTACTAGATGCCAGGTGTTGTTTTAGGCACATGACATGCATTAATCTAATTCTCACAACATTCTCCCACATAAGGTTTCTTAACCCAATTTTACAGATAAGAAAACTGAGGCAAAAGAGGTTAAATTATCTGACAAAAGTCACAATGGAGGTACAAGAAGGATTTGGAATTCTAACACAAGTAGTCTGGCCCAAGGGTCTTTGGTCTATCAATGTCAGAAGATGATTTTAGCTAGGACTGAGCTATTGAATCTACCAATTCATCAAAACTGACCATTCTCAAAGGTTCAGATAAATGAATTGTAATTTCAATGTTCTCTAGTACTATAGTCGTAGGTATGATTAAGAGAGACCATGCCCATAGGTGAATACTTTTTTCACTATTTAAGGAATTTTTATTGAAGCAAGAATTTTATAATCCAAATTACATTTCCTTGCTCAGTTATCAATTCTGTTACTTAAAACAGAACTGACATTTTGAGCCATTCCACAGTGAAGGATTACAAAATTAAAGAGAGGAATGCTTTAAAATTTTGTACTTGCTGAAAATTCTGTTTCCCAGGGTCTATAAAACATTAAATTTTTAAAATATTTTACCATTTTTTGTGGGTTTTTTTGTTTTGTTTTTAAATCAGTAAGTAATCTAGGACTAACATTACGTTTGCTAGACCTGGCATTTTCTCAGTACATAAGGTTCAAAGTTTCCCTTCCTTTTTTTATTTATTTTATATTTTGCAATTTTTTTCCATAATATTTAAGTTTTTCGATGTTTAGATATTTTTCTTCGGTGAAGCACAAGTTTCTTTTCGTGGTCCCTGATCAATTTTAAACAGTTGGAACACCAGTGGCACTGTTAACTGCTGTCTGGTACGCCTCTTTAGCTTGATGGGCTTGTAGTACAGCTACAACTTCATCGACCTTATAACAGAGACTCTGGAGACTCGAGCCTATGAAGAAGTTCTGAATTATCAGTCTCCAACAACATGCCAGTGATTTTACCAGCAAGAGTAGGATGTGTGGCTTGAATAAAAGGAAACAGCCATTCACCCAACATTTGCTTTTCCTCTTGAGGAGAGGCAGACGCCAATATGGAAGCAGTCAAAGGTTCCTGACCTTGTACATGAACAGCAGGCTGTTGCATTGTAACTTGTGGCTGTGCATTAAGATGTTGCTGAGGATTGCAAACTCCCGCAACATATTTATACTGTGCAACGGTGCAGACAGCAGGAGTAGCTGCAGTAGCTGCAACTGCAGCTGCAGGACGTGGACCCATTATCTGTGTAGATGTGTTAGCAACACACTGTGTTGCCATGACTCATGGAACCTGTGAAGAAGCTGGTCTCATAGTACTAAATGGTGGTCTAGGAGCAGCTGGGCAGGTAGCACCGGGCGTATTTTGGAATGGATGACGTCTGGCACCCTGAGCAGTCCAGCGAGGTCTTAGCTGAGCAATTTGGCTAGGAGGATGTTATGCAGCAAGGTTCTGAGACTGGGAGATAGCTGCCATGAAGTAACCTGAAGGAGGTGCTGGCTGGT
This sequence comes from Macaca thibetana thibetana, assembly GCF_024542745.1. NCBI lineage: Eukaryota > Metazoa > Chordata > Mammalia > Primates > Cercopithecidae > Macaca > Macaca thibetana. Next base: position 57,955,725 of record NC_065579.1, read on the forward strand.
AGGGGTTGATTACAGGGTTGGGCACAATTCATATACTTGCCATTCTCTGCCTATACTGGCTAGTGAGGTGAGCCTGGCACTCTCCTTTGCGCTCAGCTAAAGCTACATACCATGGCTTTGTGGCCACAATTCTACCGTTCATTTCTGTAACTGCTTTAGTGGCTTCTTCTGGGGAGGAGAAACATACAAAACCAAACACCTGCTGCGACCACCCTCCATCATAACCTTTGCACTAGTGATTGTACCAAATGGAGAAAACTTTTCTGGAGATGTTCATCATCAATACCATCATCAAGATTTTTCACATAAAGATTAACATTCTAGTATCTAGTGATCCTGTCTTGCTTCATCAGTTCAAGTTTGCGCTTAAGTTCCGTCTGCTGTTCCACGTTTTTCTGAACTCGAACAACGTAAATTTGTTTTCCACTGAGCTCCATTTCCATTAATCTCATCCACAGCTGTGTATCCTCATGCCTTTCAAAGCTTACAAATCCAAATACTGCCGATTTTCCACTTTCATCAATCATTACTTTCACACTTAAGGCAGGCCCAAACTTGCCAAACAGATCCTTAAGGCGCTCATCATCAATGTCTTCTCCAAAATTCTTGATGTAAACATTGGTGAACTCTTTTGCCCTAGCTCCAAGTTCAGTTTCTCGTTTTTTACGAGACTTAAATCGTCCAACAAATACTTTGCGATCATTAGGCGCATTCCATTCACTTTTTCAAAAGCTCTTTCAGATGCTTCCTGAAAGCATACAAATCCATAGCCCTTGGAACCATTTTCATCACAAACCACTTTACACGAAACGATGTTACCAAAAGCAGAAACTGTATCATACAGTGCTTTATTATCAATGGATCTGTCCAGATTTTTAATGAATATATTGCCTATTCCACTTTTGCGAAGTGATGGTTCACGCTGAGACCACATGGTGCGTACTGGCTTGCCCTTTATAAAATCAAAATTTACAAAGCACACTCCGCGTCCGCCGGCTGCTGGAAGTTCACATAGGCGTGGCCCAAGGAGCCGCGGGTGATCAGTTCCCTACAGACCCGGATGGAGAGGATAGGCCCGGCTACGCTGAACTCAGAGCATGGCCTCAGTCACCTCGGGGTGGAAGTCCCCCACGGAGAGCGAGGCCATGGTGTAGCTGGGGCGCTGGGGTTCCTCTCGGCACGGCTGCCCGCAGGGTCACAGGCCGCGACCTTTCAGTGACAGGAGGAGAGCGAGTGCCTGGGCCGGGAGTCGGGGGCTGGACCCGGTGGGAGGGAGTGGGGGCAAGCGCAGAGGGACAAAAATCACCCGGACTCGAAAACTACTAAATGGCCGCAGGACAGGGTAGATCCGCTGCCGCCCGCTGCCGGCTGCCGGCTGGGAGTGAGGGTGGCGGTGCCGGGTCCAGGCAGCAGGAAGGCCTTGGTCTCTTGGTTCCTTCTTGGACCTGCTGCTGGGCTGCAGGCGGGGGTGGGGTCGGTCTCGGCTGTTTCACCGGGTTATTTTATAAAAGAGGAAGAAGAAAAAAAAAGTCTCCTGAGGGGGAGAGGCGAATTTTTTGTAAAATGGGGGGCGGGGGGATGTTGTTAAACGACTTTTTTAGATTTTTATTATTTATTTTTTAATAATAAATGTGTGTTCCAAGCCCGGAGCACACACTCAGCACTCTCAACACTAACCGCCGGGTAGAAGGGCCCACAGGTGAATTTTAAAGGAGGATCCTCCATCAGATATGAACCGCTGGCTCAAATCAGCATGTTCCCTCGACCAGGCTCCTCTGGAATGCACTTGGATTTAACACACTCCAACCACAGTGGTTCTACTTTGAACTTATAGTCACACCAGTGTCTCATTCCTTTGATGGGATTATTGTATTACCTGTGTCTGCATTTGCCTCTATACCACTGGATTAAAGCTCCTAAAAAAGCAAGGATACTGCCTTCTTTATGTTTGCATTACCAAGCATCCAACTCTGTAATGTTTCTTCCCAACAAGCAGGGGCTACCCAGGCCAGTGGTCACCTGGGGCACAGAGTGAGTGCAAAGTACCTTAAACCTCTGGGATGGCTGGCATGAAAGGTCAGATGCCAGGTGCAGAGACCTGAGGATACTAACACTGAAGCCAGATAAATAGTCCAAACACCACACTGCCGAGTCCACAGGTTGAGATGGAAAAGCGGGAACAAGTGGAGCAGGAGAGAAAGTAGGCACAGGGAAAGTGGGTTAAGACCCAGAAATGCCAAAGTAAAATCAGACATTTGTACATCATCAGACAAGCATATTTCATACAATTCCCATAATAGAGCCTTTTAAATGCCACCAGTTCCTTTGTGGCTCTCTTGCCATCTTTGTCTATACAGAAGTGTTTATAAAATTGTTTCAAGGATTTTTCCTATTTCATAAAAGATAAGTGGGAAATGGAAAACTGCGGTGCACCTTATTGTAGTAAAAAAAGCACAGATCTTATAAAATTGTTACACAGATGAAAGTCATTCTATGTGCTTTACATGCTAACTCTTCAGCTTCCTTCTAGGGTTCACTGTACTTAAGCTAATTCAAGTGTAAATTTGACTTTGGAGGAAAAATATAAAGCTTTAAAACATGTAAAAATTGCTACAACAGCATCTTCAAAATGTGCTACTGAATGTAATGGTAACTACATAATTTAATCTTTCTGGTTTGCTTGTATTACAAATCTCCTTATAACATGTAAATGTCTTGTTCAACTTTCAGACATTTGACTTTCAAACAGATTTTTCAGAAACTCGTTATGTAAAAAAGTAGGAGACTCTCTGGTATAAAACTTTTAAAAATAGTGAATATTACTGTATAAGTTAGGCTAGTGGTCCTCAAACAGTGGCAGTTTTGCCCCAAAGGGGATATTTGAAATGTCTGGAGACATTTTTGATTGTCATGGCTGGGGAAGGCAGTGCAATTGGCATCTGTTGAATACAGGCCAGGGAAGCTGCTCAGCATCCTACAATGCACAGGACAATCCCCACAACAAGGATATACCTAGTCCAATATGTCAATAGTGCTAAGGTTGAGAAACCCTGATGTCGGTAAAATACAAGCTGTAAAAACACAAACAACCCTACCATCTCCGTGACTTAACACACCGTAAGTTTATTACCCTTGTAATAATCCTAGGTGGGTTGACAGTGGGGGGACTCTGCTCCTTATATATATACAGGAATCTAGGTTTTATCTATCCAGTGGCCCCCCCGACCAACCATAGGGCTTCAGAATTTTCCACCAGATCTTTCTGGAAAGCCAAGAAAGAAAAGGGGCCTTTAGAGCAACGCATGGGAGACCTTTTGGGCTCTTGCTGAAGGTGGTATCAATTCTACCCACTTTCCATTGTCCACAAGTCAGTCACATGCCTGTGTCTAATGCCAAGGGAGGCGAGGAAATGTAGTCTAGCTGTGTGTCCAAAATGGGGAAACAAGTTTGATGAGTATCTACCCAGTCTCTGCCACTATGTCTTAGTTATCTTTGTGTCTAACAAAATGCTTTGCTCACAGGTGCTCAATAACAATAAATTAACTATTAACACCAAAAACTGTTCGTTAGTACAAACCAATATTGTCTTTTTTTAAAAAATAGGAACTAGAATCTGAAACTAACATTTAATATGAGGTCTCCTGCAAATTTTATTTTAAACAATGCATGTCTTACTAAAATGAAATATGATAATACGATAACCAGATTTTTGAGCATTATGTTTAAAATACAAGTATATATATCATTTGATGTTTATTTCATATTTTGTGTTTTCAAACTCTGATCTATATTAGCTAACATAACTTATGTTTCTTATCTAATTTAAAAATTTCTTCTTTGTAAATTTTTAATTGCTCAAATTTTTAAATATAAAGCATGCAGCATTTTACACAAACAGCAAAATAACAATTTTTGTAAAATTAATGTGCAATTAGATATTGGCTTTCTACATACTATTCTTACAAGGAAGAGAGACAAAACAGCAACCATAACCAACAGAATAATGTTGTAAGTATTTTGACCTTTTGACATCTTTAGAGTTATTTTTAAAGCAATTACTTCCACGTGCCTCCTTCTTTTAAAAAAAAAAAAAAAAAGAAAAAAAGGGCTAACATATAAATGGTGAGTCTTGTGTCATATCCCTAATGTCAGCAATCTGGCATTTCCAGGTCCAAATGAATGTTTATTTCTAAAAGGAAGAAAAATAAAATTTAATACCATCAGAGGGTAAATCTAATTACCAGGCAACCACCTTTTTAACCAACTATATTGACATAGTTCTGAAATTAACAATTGGATTTAGTTTAGCAATGAATAGTGTTGGATAGATCAAACACAACCAGATTCAACAACTTCTATTCCGTATTTCCCTTCATTCCTTTCTAAATTCCCAAGTTCCTCTCACTAATGGACTGCTTATGATATGCTAAGGAGTCCATCAACAGTATAGAGTAAGGGTAGAGAAAGAATGTGATCATGATGAAATTGCTGCATTCCATTGCAGAGGTGATAAAAATGCAGGGCACCTCATAAATATTTCTGACCCATTTGCTTAGAGGAATGGAAGTATTTATGGTTAGGAAATCTCTGGCTATAAAAAAGCATTCCAGTTTATTCTATGCTATCAAGTAGCCTTTTGTTAAAGTAGAGTTTTATGGGTAGGTTATTACTGGGAAACCTGCCCTTGGAACATTAGTAATGCAATAAATTCCATCCAGCCCATCTCGGCTATTTTGGGAATAACTATGCCTAAATGAGCCAAATGCATTTCACCAAAGATATTCAGAGGCTTATATATGATCTTCTTGGTCCTTGTCTTTTTGAGATTAGTAATGGTAGAAATATTCATCAGAGGAGGGTTTTTTTTTATTTAAAGAATTTTAATCAAAATATGACACAAAAAATTACCTAAACAAAGATTTGTAGTTAAAGAAGTTAACTGATCTTAATTAGCTATAAAATCACATTGAAGCTCATGAAAATAGCATGTGGGATTCATGAAAATATTTTCCTATCTTGAATCCTTTGGTATGAAGTTTATGTCATATGTTTTCAAAATTGTATGGGCATTCTGAAATCTATATATGGTGCATTTCTGGTTTGCTTTCAAATTAGGCTATAAACTCATTGCCATAAGGGATTGAGTACAAGAGGCAGTTCACCTTTGAAGTCAGATGTCTTGGGTTTCAGTAATGGCTCTTCCACTTAATAGCTGTGTGGCCTTGGGCAAATTACACAGCAATCCTGTGTCCTACTCTCCTGCATTATAAAAGAAGGACAATAAAAGTACATATTTTAGAAGATTAAGTTATTGCAAATAATGTTCTTAGAGTAGTATCTGGCACATAGTAAACCCCCAATAAGTGTTTGCTACTATTATGGTTATTTTCCTTCTCTATGTTCCCACTCACAGCATTCAGCAGATTATTGGCCCTAAAGGAGGCACTTGGTATATATTTATTGAATAAATCAGTGATAGCATATCTTACATGGTTATCTTACTTCCGTGAGACACATGGTAGTATCCTAGTATGGGAAGTGGGAGGGACTGGGAATCAGAGAGAACCAATAATCCAGTTTATTAGAAATATATGGCTACAAAGCTTCCAAAGAAAAAAAATCGACATATAACATTTTCTTGCTAATTAAGTTTTGTTTTTTTCTTCCGTTAAATGAAGACAAGAATATTCTTATAAGATCATTGTAAAAATTAGGAACAATTATGGTGAGCATTGGCAAAAATGTTTGACACTCAATAAATGATCATTACTACTAACCTGTGCAGGTTGACAGTATAAAAAATGACAACACTGTCGACAAATATGATTCCTTCACTCCACTACATTTGTAAATATCTACCCAGTACAAGGCAATGTGCTGGTGACTGGGGATGGAAAGATAAAAAGACATGATTTCTGTGTCTCATACTATGCTGATGTTATGCCCAGACCGTTTGTTCCCCAAAGAAGACCACCAGAGTCCAGAGTCAAAGCCAAGTGGCAAGGATCTTTACTGCAAGTTCGAACTTGGTCCCTCCATTCCACAGCGTACAAGAGGGCCCCGAACAATGCGAGTGCTTGCTTTTTATAGCCCGATGTAAACAGGATATGTAAAGTTACAGGGGAACAAGGTAATTCTCTCGGTTACAGCACATTTAGCATTTTTTATTGGTTCCCGCTGTGTCCTTATCGGGGCTTTCCTAGGTGGTGTTTTTCTGAAGTTTGAGAGAAATATGGAGGAATGTGTTTGTGCTGGGCTCAGAAAGTTGGGAGATATATGGGGGATGTGCCTCATTCCTTTCACTGAGAAGTAAGATTTTTTTTTAAGGTGATAAAATAGATAATTTCATACAGAAGCATAAATTTTCTTTTTATCTTTTTTTACCTTTTTTTTTTTTTGTAATTGTAGAGATGGGGTTTCACCATGTTGCCCAGGCCAGTCTTGAATTCCTGAGCTCAAGTGATCTGCCTGCCTTAGCCTCCCAAAGTGCTGGGATTACAGGTATGAGCCACTGTGCCTGGCCCAGATAAATTTTTTAAGGTGACCCAAGAATAAGTGGAAAGGCAGAAACATAGATCAATAACCTTATTGTAGTAGACCATGGCCAGGCCTGTTTCATCAAAACCTTGAGGAGGTACAACATTACGGTAAAATATTTCAAACTGGGTTACATTATAAGATGCTCTATAGATGCTAGATGCCTCAGTGGTACTAAGTTGTACTCAAAAATTTGTAAATCTGGTACCAGGAAGATGGTAACATGGTTTAAAATTGAAATGTGTCCTTTTTTAGTATAGACCCCTATGTGCTGATATGTACCCACCTACATTCTCCCAGCACATAAGGTGTTATCAGGCAGTCAGCTGCCAGGGGCAGCTTCTTCAACATAGTAGACCCTTTCCTCCATGTGGACTACTGAGGCCACCAGACAGCCGCATGCCTGCATGAGAAACAAGGACAGTGCCAGAAAGCTCAATACACTCACACCACCACAAATCCTTGAGTGCATGAATCTGTAAGTGAATCTGAATCCGTGAATCTTTGCATTCTCGCAATTGCTTGTTTGCTGGTTAAAAAGTCAAACACAGAGAAATGCATTTTGCTTAAGAAAGTTGTGTTGCTCAAGATATAATTCTCATCAATCTTCAAGTGCAGGACAGCTTATGTTGTCTGGCTCATCTTATAGAAGAAACTGAAAGAAGTACAAATCATTTGCACATTATAGCAATTTTCAATGCACTGAAAAAAATAAAGTTTTGGGTTCCATTTACAAAGCTAGAAAGTTTCAAAAATATTATAGTCAAAAAACAAAACTGTAGGTCAGCATTTTCAAAACTTATCCACAAACCTTTTTCTGATAGATGTTAATGAATGGCCACATAAAAAAAGATTTTGTGATCTAATAATTTAGATCAATGCTATGCACGATATCCCTTTCTTGAAGACTCATAATACATTTTTATACAAAAGGTTTTGAGAAGTCCTACAGTATACAAACAATTTAACAAAGAATTTCCCAAACTTGTTTGACTCTAAGCTCTCACTCTCTTTTTTATGCCCCATAACATTTTCTACAACCAAAGAAAACATGGTGAAATAATAATAACCAAATCAATTTGGAAACGTATCAGATTTCATCAGGACAACAGACATAGGCCATATTTCCTGCCTGTAAGTATTAATAATGAATATGTAACACCTCATAAATCTGACAAATACTTAGATGATTCTTCCATTTATTCATTCATGTGTTAAATTATCATTTAGCTATTTCAAGGGGTGTATTATTCCCTTAAACATCAGCATTAATACAATTTATATTTATGTATGGTTTTTCTTCATTGGCTCTGAGAGACACAAGTAAAATGTGGAAGAGCTGGAATTGGCCCCAGAGAAAAACGTTGATCAACCAGGTTAGAGAAGGTAAGAAATAAAAATTATTTTCTGAAACTTCTAACCAGAGTCCCCTGATATTTAATGTCCAAGTGGAAGCATAGATTGAATAGAATGGGCTTCCAATAAAGATTATGGAAGCCTAGTAAAATTCTTTTAAAAGGCTACTCACTGAACTCTATAAATAGTATGTGTGTCTCCCATGCTATTGGAACACTTGGCTCTTTTTTCCCATGCCATAACCATGGTGCCTTTTCGCTAGGTTCATGTTGGCAGGGCAGGCTTTAGCTGCAACTGCTTTCATATAGCCTTCATAGTGGGTGTTAATGACACAGTATTCTTTACCCTAGTCTCAACACCATGACTCTAATACTATCAATTCATACAGATGTCTGGCGTTTGATAAAAGAAAGTATCTATTATACAAACTACATTGGGCTAAAACATATTGGGCTTGGAATAATCCAAATTAAAGGTGTCAAATATTACATTCTATGTACACAAATTTTGGGAGCTTCAGTTTAAAATAAATTTTAAAATGCATCTGTATTTCAATTCTGCCTAGCCATGATTTTGTTTCATAAGACAAAGTTATGCATTCTTCCACTTACTAGAGAAATAGAATTACTATTCAATTGGTATATATACGCAACAATTGAAATTTCAGGCTGTCATTTTGATGTAAAATCCATTTTGTTTGCTAATTTCTAAATCTTGTAAAAGATCATAACCAAAACCCCAACATTTCTTTAAAAGCCAGATATCAATTATCTCAGTTGAATATCTTTTTTGGCTTAGTTAAAAGGTGGACAAAAGTTGCCAAGTTCAATTATGACCTAAAAAAACTCCAAATATTTACAAAATAGAAAAATGGACTTTTCATCCGGGGCATGGACACATGAACTGGTACTAATTAACACCAGCTTAGGCTATCTCTTTGAAGGTTTCATTGTTTTTTTATGTTTGTCATTTGAATCACAACAATGAAAAAATAAATAATTAATCATAAGACAAAAATCCAGTTACGTATGTGTTCAGCTACATGAATTATTTCTTGTGGAACCAAGGTCAAGCATTTTAATGTTTCATTCTAATGAAGATAAGAAAGGCAAGTGAGCTAAATCATACATAGACACAATTAAAAGGCAAGGATTATTATACTGAGCAGTATCTTGTAATAGTTTAAAGACTGCTCCGATATGATGTCAAAAGAGGGAATGAGGATTTTCTTTTTTGTGTTTTTTTGTTTGTTTGTTGTTTGTTTGCTTTTTGTTTTTGAGATGGAGACTTGTTCTGTCACCCAGGCTGGAGTACAGTGGCATGATCTCAGCTCACTGCAACCTCCCCCTCCCGGGTTCAAGCAATTCTCTGCCTCAGCCTTCCGAATAGCTAGGATTACAGGTGCCTGCCACCACGCCTGACTAATTTTTGTGTAGTTTTAGTAGAGACGCGGTTTCACCATTTTGGCCAGGCTGGTCTTGAACTCCTGACCTCGTGATCTACCTGCCTCAGCCTCCCAAAGTGCTGGGATTACAGGCAGGAGCCATGGTGCCCGGCCCGGGAATGAGGTTTTAAAGATACTTGCAATAAGTAAAAGCAGTCATTTTTACCCAGAATTATAAAATTACACCTATGCATTCTTTTTTTTTTTTTTAAGGTACTAGACACAGAGTGAAAAATACAAACACTTAATGTAATAGATTAAGATTCTGTGCATCTAACACTCACTTTTTCAGAAGAGTTCATCTTACTAGGGATCCAATGTAGACATTAGAGAAGATGCTTACAATATTAAATGGGAAAAGGGTCTTGTCTTTGGTCTGTCCCTGCAAAACAGAGGCTTCGGCTGAGATTAGCCTGCAAGGAGGCTTACTGGGAAGGGCTCTGGGGAACAATACCTGTGAGGTAGAAAAGAAAGCAGGACTGAGTAGAGAGGAAAAGGGTGAATGATGATTGGCAGTGACCAAGGTCTTGGCTGAGCTCCCATGAATTGTATGGAAAGCCATAGAAGTGGGACGGCCCCTCAGAGTTGTCCAAACCTGAGGCAAGGGAACGAGGCCTTTGTACCTCCACGCTGACCAGTCAAGTGGATCGTACTCAGAAGGGGATAGAAACTGAGCCAAGACCACCCCTTTTGGCCAACAGCAGTGCCTGAGGAAGGACTCAGCTATGAACAGTAAGCATGCAGCACTCAGGGCAGCTGGTGGAACAAAGGGGTCCTGGGTGGTGTACAGAGCATCCACTGCCAGTCCCTAGAGTGGGGACTGTTACTAATAGGTAACACTGAGCTGCAAGAATTCCTGACATTAGTAAAATGCAGTGTGAACTTCATTTTATGCTTGTCTACTCAGGTAAAATCCAAAGAAGAGAACTCATCAGGACAAAAAAATAAAAGCTGGAGTATAAGTTTAGGAAGAACAAAAATAAGTGTAATGCAATTCTAAGATAACTGACATCTGCAGAAGTCTCACATTAGGCATGTATTTAGATTCTCTCCCTCCCACACATGCATATATACATTATAGACCTTGTGATCCTTAAGTCAAGAAAATTTAGTCCAGCAATATTCCTGGTCAGAGAAATATGACATCACACTCATAAACAAACATCAAATGAAGAACTCTCCATGTTCTCTCTTATTCAGGGCAGAATGAAAACCACACACTTGCAGATAAGTAATATGAATGTGGAGGGGCTTTGGCTTAGCAACAGCTTTTTATTTCCCCTATTATTGTGTTGGCCGCTGAAAAGGTCCCAAACAGCTAATTCAAATAAAATGTAAAATGTTTGCTCCCTGTTTCTTATTTCTCATTGTCTTCACTGCATTTCAACTGGAATGTTCTGCTACCATCTTAAACTTAAAATGGCCTATGCCAGCCTCCTCACCAAATTTATTCCGAGAGTTTTTCAAATTAACAAACTGTAATACAGATAAGATAGATGCATGATGCTCTAAGTTGCATATCCACTAAAACAAACCTGAAAAGCAGAAAATAATTAGTTGTTTTTGAGTCAAAGGTACAAAATGTTAGAAATTACATTGATTTTTCCCCAGTTTTATTGAGGTATACCTGACAAATAAAAATAGTATATATTTAAGGTATGCAATGTGACTTTCTGACATATGTCATACGTTGTAAAATGACTACCACAATCAAGCTAATTAACATACCCATTATCACACATAATTACCATTTTGTGTATGTGTGGTGACAACACTTAAGATAAACGCTCTTAGCAAATTTCAAGTATAAAATAGAGTATTATTCATTATAGTCAGCATACTGTACATTAGATCGCCAGAGCTTCTTCATCCCGTGTAACTGAACCTTCATACATTTTCATCATTATTTCCCAATTTCCCCACCTACCCCCCGGCTCCCAGCAACGACCATTCCACTCTCTGAGTTTAGCATTTTTAGATTCCATATAAAAGTAAGATCATGCAATATTTGTCTGTCTCTGGCTTATTTCACTTAGCATAATGTCCTTCCAGGTTAATCCATGTTGTCAAAAATGATAGGATTTCCTTTTTTTTTTTTTAGGCTGAATACACACACACACACACACACACCACATTTTTAATCCACTCATCTGTTGATGAACACTTAGGTTGTTTCCATATCTTGGCTATTGTGAATAATGCTGCAATGAACGTGTGTGTGCAGATAGGTCTTTGAGATACTGATTTTATTTCCTTTGGATATACCACCCGGAAGTGGGATTCCTGGCTTACATGCTAATTCTGTTTTTATTTATTTTTATTTATTTTTTATATTTATTTATTTATTTATTTATTTTTTTTTTTTTTTTTTTTTTTTTTTTTTTTTTTTTTGAGGCATGGTCTTACTCTGTCACCCAGGCTGGAGTGCAGTGGTGTAAACACCATTCACTGCAGCCTCAACCTCCCAGGCTCAAAGGATCCTCCCACCTCAGCCTGCCAAGTAGCTGGAAGAACAGGCTCACACCACCACATCCAGCTAGTTTTGTTTTTTCTTGGTGGAGATGGGGTCTTGCCATGTTGCTCAGGCTGGCCTGGAACTCCTGGACTCAAGCGATCCTCCAAACTAGGCCTCCCAAAATGCTGGGATTACAGGCCTGAGCCACTGCCCCTGGCTTATTTTTAAGTTTTTGGGGAATCTCCATACAATTTTTCCTTAATGGGTGTACCAATGTATGTTCCCACCCCAATGTTCAAAGGCTCCCTTTTCTCCACAGCCTCATTTGTTTTGTCCTTTAGATAACAGCCATCCTAATAGGTGTGAAGCGATAGCCCACTGGGAGTTCGAATCATGTTTCTCTGATGATTAGTGATGTTGAGCACGTTTTCATATACCTGTTGGCCACTTGTGTATTTTCTTTTGAGAAATATCTATTCAGGTTCTCAGTTCATTTTTAAATCTGTTTATTTTGGTTTTTGCTATTGAGTTGTTTTCATTCCTTATATGTTTAGGATATCAATTCCTTGTCAGATAAACAAATTGCAGATATTCTCTCCTGTTCTGTAAGCTGCCTTTCAATTGATTTTTAGTGACACATAGTTTTTAAGTAGAAGCGTAGGTGAAAAATAAATTGTGCATTTTTTCTCAACCAGAAACTTTTTCTTTTTTCAAGGCTAATATACACAGATGGTTTCAGAATCATTCATACCTAAAATATATTGAACAAGCTTTGATGCATAAAACACACAGTTTCACAGCAAGAAAGAATCTTAGATAACCTATTTCAACCTACCCATTTTACAGATAAGGAAAGAGAGGCCAGAAATGGAAGTCACTCAGCAATGGACCTAGAGTTAATTAGTAGCCACTGCCACACAGAACCCAATTCTCAAAACAGTGTTTTTTTGTACAACAATAAGCTCCATTGACATTTCAGGAAGTTTCAGTGTGTCCTTGTTTTCTATCATCACTGTAATTAATTAATATTTAATCTGATAGGAGATTGTGGTTCCTAATGTCCTGTTCAATACTAATGTTAAATGTTTAAACTGCTTTAGCTTTTGGTATACAATACATAAAACTGTGGTCAGATTTTATATCTTGGATAAACCTTGTTCCATATTTTGTATAAGTCATAAAGCCGGGAAATGTGCTTACCTGGTCACAAAAGTTAAATGCATTGAATACACGTTCTTTACATAGGCCCCACACCCATGGAAAAGAGCTGACCCCATGAGACTCAAGTGCTGAGGGAAGTGGCAGCTCTAATAACCTCCAACAATGTTCTGCCTGGAAAGAGGTTTGCAGCTTAAAAGGATGCATGGCCTAAAGCCAGCACTGATCACATAGCATGAAAAAATTAAAACCAGGATCGGGTTTCAAATTCTGAAAGGCATTTTAAATGACTGGCTGACCCTGCTTTGTAATTTTCATTATTGTTTTCCTACTTTATTCAGAACAGGATTTTGTGTTAGAATTTTAAAAGGAATACAAGTAGAAAAAAAATCCATAACCATACATCTTCCCAGTCTCTAAAAGTTCTCTTTATTTATTACTTTTTGCTTTTATTCTGGATCTTACAAGGAAAAATTATATGCATGTATATATATGTATGTGTGTGTGTGTGTGTGTATATATATATGTGTGTGTGTATATATATATCCTCTCACATTTCACATTTTATCCTCATTTCCAGACATGATACACTGTTGGCTAACATATTTTATATATTATCTATGGCAGATTAGCTTATTCTCTGCCTATGAAGGGCAAGTTAAAAGTTCAAAGCCAGTAAGAGTCGGTTCACCCTTTACTCTGATCTGTGACCCTAGACAGTGTTCCAGAAACTAATTATCCCTTTAATAAAAAACAATAGGAAAGCCCCATGCAACAGTGAATGGCCTCCTAGCACTACTGGAAAATATCTCCAATGACATGTCTTCATCTAGAGGCCAGCAGCACCTTCTTTACACACAACAGGCAGTAACACATTTCTTTAAAACCAACTGCATTCCATGCCTTACCCTGGACCCTGGGAATGCAGCAAGGAGAAAGTTAGAGCCAGTGCCTGCCTTCGTCGAACTGCATTCTAAATTCTGCTTCTTCCAGGAAGTCTGTTGAAAATTTCAGATAATCTTGATTTCTTTCTTCTCTGAGTTTCTGTAGCACTTAGAATCTATAACTGAATATAAGACCACTTTATACTGGTATTTTATGTGTTTCACGTTTACTCATCCAGGCAACACTAATCTCCTTTGCCCATTGAGATTATAAATGCCTTGAAATCAAAGAACTTTTTAATTTTCTGTTATACATAATGCTTAACAAAACAAGAGTAGTCACTCCGATTTAATGTTGCCTTTTTATTGCTGTTAAGTAGCTTAAAAAGTTACAGGCAAAAAAGACTAAGCAATTTTAAATACAATTGGGAGGACTTTGAATGACGCAAACTAGTAAATAATATATTTATACATAAATATTTAATTCACAATCTCTCTATAGTAGTCAATGAAAAAGCAAATTCTTATCACTGTATATGCATAGGAAAAAGAGATCGATACCAAAATAGTATGTTAAATCATATGAAATTGTGGGTTTTGTTGTCCAATAGGTCCATACGGTTAAACATAATATAAATTCAGCTTCGTTATAGGTGGAATTAAATTTTATTCATATTTTAAGGAACTTTATTTTCCTATAGTAAACATTTATTTTTAATTAGAAAAACAATTTAAAATTACTCTGATTTGTTAAATATACTAATAAGGCATTCCTTTTTGAAATCTGTGAAAAGATGGCTCGGTCACAGCAAGTCTGACATCTAGCCTCCTAAAGACTTGGTGGGATTTGCTGCCTTAGATCCAGCTCAACTGTCCTTGAAAAGGTGGCTCTTTGGTGTCTAACCCCCTCTAGTGAGCAGATTGTGAACACTCAATCTATTCTTGTAATTACATTTGAAAATAGAGGACCTCTGCAATTGACGCCAGCATTATTACTAATAGTTTTTAGTTGCAGAAAATTATGATTATGAGTGTGAATTTCTAAAGGAGCTCCGTTTTCACTTTTTTATAAGTCAAATGAGTCCAGTGTTTCTATTATTATTAGATACAGCCTTTACCTTCAATTCAATTTGAATTGCAAACACTCAAGATAAAGAACGGTATAACATTTAAGAACATCAGGGTTAACTGGACTATCTACCACCCTTCTAATTTCAATGCAACCAGTCTGTATTACCTACAGCACATGCCACAGGGATAATGCCCACGTGACTGACAGGAAGAACCAAATACATAGTCTAGACCAGGAGAGCTGGGCGTGATCATTAAATGCTACACAATGTAGCTGGGGCCTGTGCCACATGGCTTTCAACATTAATATTTATTCAGAAATTGGATAAATGTCATTCATGTATATAAATTCAATATAGCCAGTTGGTTCTTGGCATTTTAATTGTTATTCTTCCTTTGAACTATTGCTGTGAGTTTAGATTTATTGTGCAAATTTCAATTTGATGAATTAAATAAATAAATGAACATCTAAAGATATGTATTCATTTATAACTTGAACCTCACTCACTCCTAAATTTACTATCCATTACTTTCTGAGGTTGAATTTCTTCCGGTAAAGACCTTTTTTTAGCACCATTCCCTGGGTAACTTCCCTTTCCCCCAAGAAGATCCCAAGCAGCAACTCTTCCCATCTCTTGTTTCTCTTTAAATTGGGAGGGCTCTTTGTGATACAAGCTGCAGGCTGAAACCATCTCACCTTACCTATTTGTGTTGGTTCAACACATATTTACTATAGTCCTACTGTAAAAATCTGGATCAATATTCTAGTTCTGAGCAATTATCCTGTAAATCCTGCCAGGTGATGAGAATAAATAGGATGCCCATCACCCAAAGGTTTCCTTTTGGGGAAAGTAAGACCCAGGGAGCTAACCAAAGCCAAGCCCCATGCACCCAATCTTAGCAAGCATAACTATAGCCACCAGTTATCTAGGTGTGTCACAAGGCATTCTTTCCTCTCCTTTCCTTGTTGGAGGAAGATGCAATTCCACTGCTTCACCTTAGCATTCAGCCTGTGATAAGGGGTCCATGCAACCCCTCCAAGACACATTTTTGTCCCAAACTCTATTCCAAGCTTCACATCAAAGTCCTAGGAAAGAAAACTGGATCTAAGGGATCCAGAGGTAGACAATAACAGAGGTTAAAAGGCACAGCTCAGGTGAACATGGCTAATTCCTACTGATTAAGCCAAGCCTCTCATTTCATGGATAAAGGTCATGCTAGTATCCATGGCATAAATGAGGTCTAGGGAACTCCAAGGCTTCTGACAGTAGCGGGGGATAGAGACATAGATGAGAGTGGATAATTCCTATTCTTGAGGCCCTCCCTGCTTCATGGGTGCAAGCCTTTTTGGCACCCATGGGTGGTGGCTGCCAAGGTCGCCAGGACTCAGGGATGCAAGGATGAAGAGGGAAAAAGGGTGCTCTTCCTTCTCTCCCTCACATACCGCAGGTATTTGCTCGGAAGAGAAGGGAACCAGCGATGTCTGCTCCCCTCTTTCTAGACGGGTAGCCATTCATCTTCAGTCTGTACCCCTTTCAAATGCATCCTGAACCCCTGGGACTCCTTTGAAATAACACCTTCTTTTTTCCTTTCTCCTCCTCTGTCCTCTCTCCACTGATAGGTAACTGTGTCTCCACACTACAGGACACTCCCCTCAGATGCATCCTCCAAACTGGAAAGAGTTAATTTCCCAAACCTTAAACTGGTGGATTTAGGATCGGGCTCAGCAGAAAGGAACCCAGAAGCCCAACATATTGGCAAAAAGACAAAGGTTTGTTACCAGTCAGGCTTTTGGCCTCCCTCTCCCTGTGCAAACTGGTAAAAGGCCTCGGGATTTTTGAGCTGTCCTCACGCTTCCCCTTGTTTCATTTTGATACATGTTTTCTAATAACCGGGTTTGTCTCTTTTTGCCCTCAGGCCATCAAACCCCTAATGGTCATGTAACTGGAGCCTCGGATGATGGCCCCTTCTATCGGGGACCCTTAGATCGGCCTCTGAGAGAGGTCTCTTTTTCCCAGAACAGCACCCGCTGTCAGCAGGAAGCAGTTAAGATCCATCTTCATCCTTATCCTTATTCTAATGGCAGTTAGATGTACTTCTTTAGAGGGGGAAATGAGACAGCCAAGCATAAAAGCGTCCCTGGAGAAACTCCATCTGGCCTGCACACTAGGAGGAGTGCACACTGGGGCGGAGCCTTGAGAAGTTAAGCGTTTGCAGTGGAGAGCACCTGGCCCCTCCTCTTCCTGGTTAGTACCTGGGATTCAATCTGTGAGGCAGGACGCCAGCTAGCAGGACTTTCTGTTTTCTGAGACTCCCTGTTTCCCTTTTTTTTTTTTTTTCCGCTTTACACCCGGTAAACCCTGCCCTTCTCACCCTTCAAAGTGTCCGTGAGCCTAATCTCTTATGGTCGTGTGACAAGGACCCTGTTTTCAGCTGAGCTAAGAACAAAGTTTTACAACACTATTGGAAGTAATTCAGGGTGCTTTTTGCTATATCTGATACAAAGATAATTAAATTGTTTTTAAAATGAGAAATTATCCTAGGATAGCTGATAATTTAGAAAAGGAATTCTTGTCTGTGTGTAAGCAACTCTAAAGCAGAACAGAATGCGTTAAGCCCCCTCCACACCCCCACCCCACCTCCACAGGTGCGAGTGACGGCCATGGAGCGTGAGGGCGGAGTGGTGCTGTCATTCACAAGTGACTTTTGGGGGGAGTTGGCACTTGAGCTGGATCTTAAACAATGACCCTGCTCAAAATCTTGTCTCTACCCATCCCCACTCCCGCTCGTCTCTGCACCAACCTTCTCTCCCCTCTCAAATGCTTCCTTTTTTTCCTTACTTGAAATTACAGTGTTATCCAACAAAACTGGGGTCTGCTCGCTGAGAGTCGTAAGACCAGATATCCCCATCAAGGTTTGCACTGGAGTAAGGAAGGCATTTATTTGCAGGACGCCAAGCAAGGAGGATCAAGCAGTTAAGGTGCAAGTCACAACCTCCCCAGTGGCTAGCAGGCAAGGGTTTTTAAAGGCAGGGGTAAATTTCAAGAAAGCAGAAGTCATAGGTGATTACATATTCATTTTGGCCTAAAAAGATGACCTAGAACTTCCCTCAAAGCAATTCAAGATTTTCTTTTATTTCTATGCTTGTCCTCCTTCCCCAGCAGATCCCCAAGAGGGTGTCCCTAATCTGTCTAAAGGAAAAGAAAAAAAGAACGGCCGGATGTGGTGGTTCGTGCCTGAAATCCCAGCACTTTGGGAGGCTGAGGCAGGCGGATCACCTGAGGTCAGGAGTTCGAGACCAGCCTGGGCAATATGGCAAAACTCCACCTCTAGTAAAAATACAAATATTAGCCAGGCGTGGTGGCAGGTGCCTGTAATCCCAGCCACTTAGGAGGCTGAGGCAGGAGAATTGCTTGAACCCAGGAGGCGGAGGTTGCAGTGAGCTGAGATTACACCACTGCACTCCAGCTTGGGTGACAGAGACTCCGTCTCAATAAATAAAAAGCAAATGAAAAAAAGGAAAGAAAAAGAACAAAAAAGGTAGGAGCCAGGAGAATTGAGAAAAAAAACAAAGTGTGCTCAGGGAGACAGGTAAAAAGCTCACACTTCAGGACTCCAGGGCAACAGAAACCTGTGTCAGGTCCCCCTTTTGATGTGTAGTTTGGTGAAGGTCCAGAGGCAAGGGTATTGGGCATGTAAAACATACTTCTGCCAAGACATTTATGTGCGTATGACTCAAGTCAAGCACAGTCCTTCTTTCTGCCAAGCTATGGTGCAAGAAAGAGCTTCCTTTACCCTCATGATACCATTGGGTCTCCCAGCCCAAGGAAGAGGCAACACTTCCTAGGTTATCCCAGCAGATTCAAAGCTAAGAGCTCAGGTGCATTTAGTTTGGATCACAGTATTTCACGTATGTTGAGAAAACAGGAAAAGACTCACCCTTCTAAAACTGGAAATAGCATGGATTTTTTCTTCAACATCTCTAATAATCTTCTGCTGTGTTAGGTAAAAGATAGGGTGGAGTAGATCTAAGAGAACCATCCCTCAAGGGTCCAGCTGCACCTTACACCCTTATATAACAGCAGAAATCCAAAAGGACTAAAGCATGCAGGGAACAAGCCAGTAACTTTTTCTACTCCCTTATTCACACCCCCTGCCACTCCCTGATCCCTGGCCTCTGGAAGACAACCAGAGCCTGTGTCCCCTCCACTCTCCAAGCTCTCAAACTCTGCCCCCCAGAAAGGCTTGGACTTAATCCTCTGATTACTATCCAGGTGTAAACTCCTCCACCCACAAAAAAAAAAGTTCTAAGCCCTACAACCAACTGAATGGATGCCTCCTCTCCACCAAGGGGATTTCAAAGAAACCTAAAACATTAGTTCAGGCCATGATGGGAAGGGGAATGGGACATGCTCATTATTTTCTCCTCCCTTTGGAATTCAGACAGAACCGACCAGCATTAAGAGCAAAACAGAGATCTTAAGACTGACATAACAGACTCTTTGTAGAATAAGATAGCAAATTCCAACCTAACTCTAGCGTAGCATCATATGACAAATAGCAGGCCCTGAAAGTATCAAAGTATTTTATCCCAAAATGTATTTCTTTGACATATTTTGAAATAGCCCTGCAAAGCTGTCTCTTGTGGGGAAAATCTACATTCTGTAGAAAATCCCCTTCCCTTTCTAGGTCTTTTCCTAATCCAGGAGCGGTTTAACTAAGAGTCTGGCACCTTTAAATCCTGGTGAGAGACATTTACTATCTATTCTGTCTGAAGCCTGCTACCTAGAAGCTTCGTTTATATAACAAGAACCTTGATCTCCACAATCCCATATCTCAACCCAGACACTCCTTTCTATTGATTCCACACTTTTAGACAATAACTGAAGTCTTTCAACCACTTACCAATCAGAAAATCTTTGACTCCACCTATGACCTGTAAACCCCACCCCCACTCCCACTTCAAGTTGTCCCACCTTTCCAGACCAAACCACTGTACACCTTACATGTATTGTTACATGTATTGATTGATGTCTGCCTGTAACTTCTGTCCCCCTAAAATGTATAAAATCAGATGTAACCCAGCAACCTTGGGCCCATGTTCTCAGTACCTCTTGAGACTGTGCCTCAAGCCATGGTCACTCACATTTGGCTCAGAATAGGACTTCAAATATTTTACAGAGTTTGGCTTTTTTCATCAAAACAGATGTCATTTAGTCTCAGTTCCTTGGTTTCCTTACCTGTAGAATATATACCTTAAAGAAATGTCAAGAGGAATACACAAGATAATGTTTATAAATTCAACAAAAGACTGTACTGTATGTCCATGATTTTAAGCGAGGTGCCCTGTATATGTTTAGGAAATGTTGTCTAGCACACAACCATTCTTCAGTCCCATCTCCACCATCACCTTAGAGTTGCTGTGTTTTATGCTATTATGTAAGTTAAGCATTAACATGGGTAAAATTGATTTATAAACTGTAAAAACCTATGCAAATGTGATATTGCTAATAGTTTACTTATTGTGAGGTGTTACTCTTCCCAAGGGATATTTGCATTTTATTTGGAGACAAAATCTTAAGCTAAAATTGATACCTAATAATGTTGGAAATTTACACGCCAGTCCAATATGTTGGGGAAAGGAAATGCGGGAAAGGTGGATGATCTCCTCAGTGTCCCCTCAAAACATTCGAGGTAGGAAGAGTAAATCGACTTTATAACTGTCTATATATAAAAGCAACACAGAGTGACAACACACGCCCTGGAGGTCTGGAGCAGGGCTATGATTTATGCAATGAAGAATTAGACACCTTTTGAAAAACAGCTTCTGCTTTGCTCTTGAGCTCCAGGAGGGAAGGAATACTTGGTCATGGAGCACCAAGAAACCATGAATCCAGAGCTTATCACCACAGGCTTGGTCCTATCAGAGCTACCAAATCAGAAACAGAGTTCGTTTCTAGAGAAGGAACTCTGGTCTGTGTGTAAGTAACTACAGGGTTACTTGGAGAGATAGATGAGTTAGTTGCAGAGATAGATGGGTCCAAACAATTCCTCATAAAAATAGGATGCTACACTTGATCTTAGTCAAAAGGCCAAGAGATAATTATGTTTGTCAATGTAGGTTCATAAGTTGTAACAAACGTACCACTTTGTGGAGGTGTCGATAGTATGGGAGGCTGTGCATTTGCAAGGGCTGAGGGCGTATGGGAACTCTCTGTACCTTCTGCTCTATTTTGCTTTGAACTTTAACTGTTCAAAAAAAACTAGACTTTTTTGTTACATGCACAAATTAGTCTTTGTGCATCTCAGGCCCCCTTGTATCTCCAGCATCACACCCATAGGCACACGTGTAGGGGCACCCTCATAATCTCAATCACAGGGTGCTAAGCCTGCTTCCCTCTCAGATTTGCTCTCCCATCAGGCAATTGGGAAGGAATGATGCGCTTTGAGTTTAAGGATCAGAATAATTCACTATCAAAGCATCCAAATTTTACACCAGAAGTGTAATCTGGGGGGGCCAAAGAAGAGATGCAGCTGAAAATGAATCACGTGGCTGGAGAGGGGCAGACCCAGCTGAAATGCATGCCTCCTTATTCCTGCCACCCCACACACCACACTGCAGCCTGGTGGCATCTGGCATTTAGTCTTGGGTCTAGAGCAAATGCGAGTGCCAGCGGAATTAGCCATATAAGCTGTTGGAAGGTGAGGAGCTTCAGTAAATTATGCCTATTTGGAGTTAATGCAGTACTGATTCCAGCAGATAGCAATGAAGGACTTCCTAATTCCCACACAAGGGTGAGAAACCCAGTATATGCTCTTAAATCATTAAAACAGTTTTTGTTCTGATCTAATATAAATAGTTTTGTTCTGATCTAACTTTTTTACAGTACCATTGTTCGGGTACAGGAAAAAAAAATAAGGCCGTGGTCCTTCTCTTCTGAATGACGTTTTTTCCCTCTTTGACAATAAAAGATCTGAAATCCAAGTTTATTAATTCATTTGACAAAAATGTGTTCTGCTCTTGTCTGAGCAGACTCAGAGGAGGCTGCTGTGGGAGGATATTGAGGACAAGGACACGATGTCCCGTCAGATAAAAACTGAAGAGTCTGGTTTATCCATGCAGATACATTCAAAAACAGTTCAACAACCAGACTTTCAAGATAATGGGTTTTTAACAAGAATTGCTTACTTTTGACTCTAAATCTGAAGACTTAACAAAATCATGAAGGTGATTGGATTATGCAATTCTCAGATCTGCCTGAGGTTTCTCAAAACCCTCATCCAGATATTTTGAATTACTAGACCAAAATAGGGGCTTAGATATATGTAGTTTTAATCTCCCCAGTGAATCTCATAAATGTGCTGTCAGGTTTGGGATCTTCTGATGATCTTTGATGTCTCTTCCAATACCAAGGGCCCTTGCTACTGTGAAACACCTTCCAGGGCAAGAGAACCAACTTGTACTGGGCCACTTAGCAGCTCAGCTGAAGCCAGAGCTAAGAGTCATGAGAGTCATGAAAGCAGTCTATTTGAAAATAAACATGGGCTTTTTATTCTGCACATAGATCTTGAAATGTATAATTTATACACATGTGTATACAAACATTAGTAATATATATCAACCAAAGGTGCTAATCAATATGAAGATTATACAATGTTATTGACGCCATTTCCCAAAGTGATCCACTATTTCAGTCTTTCAGAAACCAACATGTGGAGCAAATTAATTTTGGAGGAAACACCAACATTTATCATTATCAAGCAGAAACCAACATGATACATAATATTGTTCATCTGTTTCACTTGCAAGCCATGAGAACACTGAGAATTGGCATATATTCCATTTTCAGAGAGCCAATTTAAGTCCCAACCAGACAGCACAAAGCTCTATAACTTAGATCGAATATTTATTAAAACTGTCAAGGGTAACACACTTAAGGATAAAAGTAAACTATCGATGATACCTTCTTGTCATCTGCTCATAGCCATATTTCCCCTGGATCTGTGCTGGTCAATTCAAGATTGCTAAGTTCCAATGAGTTATTTGTTTGTTTTGATGGAAATACCTGGGATTCTTTTGATAGGGAGTTGGGGCTGTTTGTTTCAGAAATAAAAATAACAATGTACTACTACTAATTATTAGTAGATTTCTTTTTACATGTAAATTCCCAAACAATCCACTTCAGGAATATGCTGTATTTATGTAGATTTTAGGGTAATAATCTTCAGCTCTGATGTTCTCCTTCCAGTTCCTGTAACCATCTCTATTTTTGAGACAGACTCTTGCTCTGTTGCCCAGGCTGGAGTGCAGTGCTCCATCTCAGCTCACCGCAACATCTGCCTCCTGGGTTCAAGTGATTCTCCTGCCTCAGCCTCCCGAGTAGCTGGGGACTAAGGCCTGCCACCAGGCCCAGCTAATTTTTGTATTTTTAGTAGAGATGGGGTTTCACCATATTGGCCAGGCTAGTCTCGAACTCCTGACCTTGTGATCCGCCTGCCTCAGCCTGCCAAAGTGCTGGGATTACAGGTGTGAGCCACTGCACCTGGCCAGTACCATTCTCTTGATATTTGCTATGTATTCCTAATTTGTGATAACTTATTTACTTTTGTTTTGTTGTTTGTGTGAGGCATTTCCTGATGGGCAACTGCTCACAGGCTGTGTCCTCTCCCCAGGTTAAACAAAGGGACTGTTAGTTACAGGATCTTAGTTGACACTGATGCTCAAAGACCTGAGATGCCATCTTGACTCTCTTCCTTAGGGGAAGGAGACGTGAGAAATAGATGGAGTCCATTTGGTCTGGGAACCCACCAACTGAGCATTTACCTGACTCCTAAATTTATAATTGACAGTGGAATATTTAGACAATCTCATAGTCAATGGTTATAATGTCAACATTGGGTCCTTGGCATGTGGAGTAAGGGGTATCATGGTGGGGAAGGTCAGATTGAAGCCTCTGAAACTGCTCCCCTCAAATTTAAAAAAAAAAAAAGTGACATCATATACTGAGGGCAGGGGGATGGCAAAAGTCAATGCTACCCTCAAGGATCTAAAGTATTCACGGATGGGCCGGGCGCGGTGGCTCACGCCTGTAATCCCAGCACTTTGGGAGGCCGAGGCGGGCGGATCACAAGGTCAGGAGATCGAGACCACGGTGAAACCCCGTCTCTACTAAAAATACAAAAAAAAATGAGCCGGGCGCAGTGGTGGGCGCCTGTAGTCCCAGTTACTCGGGAGGCTGGGGCAGGAGAATGGCGTGAACCCAGGAGGCGGAGCTTGCAGTGAGCCAGGATCGCGCCACTGCACTCCAGCTTGGGCGACAGAGCGAGACTCCGTCTCAAAAAAAAAAAAAAAAAAAAAAAAAAAAAGTATTCACGGATGGTAGCCTTCGTGTTATCTTCATTTAATTTTCCAGTGTGGTCCCTAAAGAAACCAGACGGATTCTGGAGTAGACTACTGAAAACACAATCATGTAGTAGCCCCAACTGCATCTTCGGTGCCAGGCATGGTGTTTTTCTAGAGCAGATTAACACAGCCTCAGGTATGCAGGTATGCAGCCATTGATTTGTCAAATATGTTTTTTTTCTATTCCAGTCAGAAAAGTGTGTCAAAACTAGTTTGCAGTCACATGAAACAGGCAGCACTATACTTTTACAATTTGCCTCAGAGCTGCGTTAACTCCCCTGTTGCTGGTTGGAATATATTACAAAGACATCTGGACCACCTGGACATCCAAGAGAGAATCACAGTGATACATTACATACATGATACTATGCTAATTTATCTGGATGAGTAAGAAGTCTAGCAGGCTGGAGGCCTTCGTAAGACTCATGCACTAAAGAGAGTTGAAGATAAGACTTACGAAGATTCAAGGGACTATATCAGAAAACATTTGGGGGTCCAGTGATGAGGGATATGCCAGTAGATCCTCAAAGTAAAAGACAAGTTATAGCATCTCACACCTTCTATCCTGAACTAAGGAGCTCAGTGCCCTAAGGTTCTGAATGTGGAATATTCCACACCTGAAAATACTCCTCTAGCCTGTCTACCAGGTGACACAAAAGGTTGCTGAACTTGAGTGAAGCCAGGGGAAGAAGGCTCTGCAAGAGGTCCAGGCTATGGCAGGACAAGTAGCCCTGACACTTGGGCCTTGAGCCAGAAAACCTTGTAGTGTTAAAGATTCTAGTGGTAAGAAAGATGCTATGTGTAATGTGTGGTAAACTCTAATGAAGAATGACAATAAGGCACTGAGGGTCTGGAGCAGAGCCATGCCATATGCAGTGAATTATTAGACATCTTTTGAAAAACAACTCCTGCTTTGTTCTTGACCTCCAGAAGAGAAGTATTTCCTGGCCATGGGACACCAAGCACCCATGCATCAAAAATGTATCAGCATGAACTTGATCCTATCAGACCTATCAAATCATAATGTCCAGTGTGCCCAGCAGCAATTCATCACAAGATAAAAATAAACAAGATCAGAGGGCCACTAAAAATGAACAAGGCTGGACGCAGTGGCTCATGCCTGTAATCCCAACACTTTGGGAGGCCGAGGCAGGTGGATCACTTGAGGTCAGGAGTTCAGGACGAGTTTGGCCAACATGGTGAAACCCCATCTCTACTAAAAATACAAAAATTAGCTGGGCATGATGGCACATGCCTGTAGTCCCAGCTACTTGGAAGGCTGAGGCAGGAGAATCACTTGAACCCGGGAGGTGTAGGCTGCAGTGAGCTGAGATGGGGCCACTGCACTCCAGCCTGGGTGACAGAGCAAGACTTTGACTAAAAAAAAAAAAAAAAAAAAAAAAAGAAAGAGAAATGAAATGAACAAGATCAGAGGCCTTAAGCAAGCGCTTAAACAGGTAGCTCAGACGCCTTTGTCAAGCACCATGCCATTTCAGCTCAAGCCTACAGCCATGTGGGTCATCACTTAGATGCAGCTGACAATAGGTTGGTTCAGTAAGTGGGACAAGATGAAAGTGGACAGTAGCTGTGTTGTAGCCTCGCTCATATAAGTCCTTGAAAGAACAGTTTCAGGTGCTCTGGATGTCGTCAGAACCAGAAAATAATCTGGCCCATGGAAGTTCAACACTGGCCACGCCTGATCCACATTGAAATGATTTATTTTTCAATTGAATGAGACCCACAATCATTGTCACAGGTGTTCATTATCCAGCAGATGCTCTTTTTTATATTAACTGGCAACCCAAAAGCCAGGCAGCTGAGCTACCCTCAAGCTAATAGCAATTGATGTTTTTCAGAATCCCAAACCTCTTCAGTTTCTAATATCATCATCTTTATCTGCTGAGGGTATAAGGCTTTTATGTTGGGTCACTGCCCATCAAAAACAAAGTGAGTTTTGCCAGAAGCCCACAAGCAGCCTAGGATGCACACACATCCCTAGCAATTCACAGGAACAAATGCAAAGCCTCTTCCCACGTTAATTACATTAAGATGAAGGAGATCTAGCTGCCACTTAAAAGAAGAAACTCAAAAAGGAGCCTGAAAAGTGGCAAGCGAGGAGACTTTATTCATTTTGTAAAACTTATTCAGAAAAGGAATTACATTTTACATAGAAGAAAATAAATCATAGTCATTTCAATTATGCCATTTTTAGGAATCCAGCCCAACACCTACTTTTATACCATCTAACCAACTTCATTAGCTTTCTGGTTATAACTTTATTTTGCTGCCACCTTTTTGGAATAATCACTTTTCCAACAGAATCATACTGACATGTAACATGCTGCTTTGTGACATGGCCCTTACTCTGCTGCAGCACTTTGTGCCAAGTTTGACATGTGCTGCTTCTCCTGACTAACTCCTCTTATCCAAACCTGACAGAAACTGAACAAAACCTTTCTGTTTCCTGTCCAGGAAGCAGTGCACACCACAAGGCCAAGTCATTCTGCTTTCTTAATCCCGCCTTCACTTACCATATGGTAAGAAACAAGATAGCGTTACTGAACTGACTCTGAGCAAAATTGTCAGCCAGTTCAAGAGAAATTTATAGCTGAGTAGAATCATGGAATTCACTCAGAATAATCCTTATATTTTGCTAATTGATAGCCTGATTCCTAAGTAATGGATAAGACTTCTTGTGCAAGGCTACTCAGCCACAGAGCAGAAAATACCAGAAGGAGTGTCATTAAAGCAATGCATTCGGCCAAAAAGAAGTCATCAGCTGAATAAGCTAGATTGCCCTAGAAATCCACCCTCCCAATTACTGCCTCCCACACAGCCTTACTTTTTTTCTCTTGTTACTGACTCTCTGCTCTATCTTTGCATCTCCCTAGCTGTTTCCAGTTGTTTCTTCTGGTGTGTGGTATCAGTTAGGATCTGGTGAAGAGAAAAGCAATCATGCTAGTATTTTTAAAAGAGGGTATTTAATTCAGCGATTTGGTTATACTGTTGGTAGAATGCTGAAAGAGCAAAAAATAGCATATCAAAATAACCCAAAGATTAGAAAATGCGGGAAGCAGCTACAACCCTATTGCGGGAATGATAAGAAAACAAATGGTGTCACCAGAGTCTCAGAGAAGAGCTCCTCATGAGGCGGGAGCGCCAGCAGCCATGGCTCTAGCTTTCAGCTGGCATCTCATGGCTGGTGCCTACCTCTACGAAGAAACTGCCAGTTGGTTGTTGTTGGACAAATCATTCCAATAGGAGTTATATACTACTGTTAAGGAAAAGAGACTGTGAAAAGAAACCATTTTATAGCATGTATGAGGGAAAAGATAACTGTTTTCTCCTTCTATACTCTCGGCACTCAACACAGACCATTTCTGGTCATCAAAATGCGTGGGTTTTTTCCAAATCAAGCAATTCTCCAATACCTGATGAGTGTCCTACAATTCAGTTCAATTCTGACACTAACCAGAATTAGTGCAGACTCTACAGCTTAAAGACTCAGTTACATAAGACTGCATCCCAAGGTCAGATGCAAATTGCAACTAGTAGGTTCTCAGGTTACTCACAATTTCTGTCCAACTTGCCTAAAAATCAAAGGTTCCCACGGCCCCCTTCTCAGGTTCAGTCATTTGCTGGAACAGCTCACAGAGCTCAGGAAAGCACTTCACTTAAATTATCCCCTCACTATAAAAAGACACAACTCAGGAACAACCACATGGAAGAGACATGTGAGAAGAAATATGAGGGAAGGGGTGCAGAGCTTCCAAGCCATCCC
Source organism: Macaca thibetana thibetana (assembly GCF_024542745.1). Classification (NCBI taxonomy): domain Eukaryota; kingdom Metazoa; phylum Chordata; class Mammalia; order Primates; family Cercopithecidae; genus Macaca; species Macaca thibetana. The sequence continues at coordinate 57,983,814 of NC_065579.1, forward strand.
CAGCTTACCACCCTCCACATGTTCAGCAACCCAGAAGCTCTCTGAACCCATCCTTTTGGGTTTTTATGGAAGCTTCATTATGTAGGTATGATTGATTAAATCACTGGTCATTGGTGATCAACTCAACCTTTAGCCCTTCCCCCTTCCCCAGATATTGGGATAGGGGCAGAGGCTGCTGAAAGTTCCAACTATCTCACCACATGATTGATTCCCCTGACAACCAGCCCTCCATCCTGAGGCTATCTAGGACCCTCCAGACAACAGTCATCTCAATAACATACAAAAAGAGACTTATCAATTAAGAGATCCCAAGGGCTTTAAGAGCTATGTTTTAGGAAAAGAGACAAAGACCAAATGTTTATTTCTTATTATAAATCACAATATTGTGTAGCAACTGAAAGCCTTGTTATGCTAATAAAAGATCATTTTATGTATTCATTAAAGCCAGACTCTTAAGGATATATTTTAAACAAAACTTTGTAGCCTGGTTCGAATTAGCGCCTGTGATTAAAAGTAATTTTCTCGCTCAGCACAGTGGCTCATGCCTGTAAACCCAGCACTTTGGAGGCCGAGATGGGTGGATCACATGAGCCCAGGAGTTCGAGACCAGCCTGGCCAACATGGCAAAACCTCATCTCTACTAAAAATACAAAAATTAGCAGGGTGTGGTGCAGCACACCTGTAATCCTAGATACTCAGGAGGCTGAGGCACGAGAATCACTTGAACCCGGAAAGCAGAGGTTGCATTGAGCTGAGATTGTGCCACTGCACTCAAGCCTGGGCAACAGAGAAAGATTCTGTCTCAAAAAATAAATAAATAAAATAAAAGTAATTTTCTTTAAAAAAAAAAACAGTTCTTTAAAAATATTTTGTAATTAAGACTACTCACTGAGTGAGATTAGACTTTTTTTGATCCCAGCTTGTCTAAATTATTCAGGTTCTTGACAAGAGCAATAAATCAAAACCACTATATTTATATTTATTGTGTTCAGCATCATCCACCATAAGTAGATAGTAATTTGACTTATAACTGCTTTTGTCACTGCCTCCAGTTTTACTAAGAGTAATCATTGCTACTAGTTCTTGAGTCAATTATGAACTGACTATGTTATAAAAATCTCATCTACTCATGACAACTTTTCCATGAAGTGAGTATCACTATTCCCATTTTAGAGATGAAGAAGCAGTTCCAAAAATTTCTGTGACTTAAATTCACAGATTTTTTTTAGGGGTTACTGTATAATTTGTAATATTTATCTCTGTCCTTTGTGCTATTAGAGAGATAAAAACAAATTATATAAACAAATAATCCAAAAAACCAGGAGCAATAAAAACTATCCAAATTGGAGCATAGGAAGCATTTTTAGTATGGTTGTAGCATCTGCATCTGCTAATTCCATCATCTCAGTAATTTCTGCATCTGTTTCTATTGATTCAATTTTCTCCTGGTTATAGTTCTTATTTTTCTGCTTCTTTGCACGCCTGCTGTTATAGGTTGAATTTTGTCCCCCAGAAAGATACGTGTTGAAGTCCGAACCCCTGATACCTCAGAATGTGACCATGTGACCTTATTTTGAAATAGGATTGTTGCTGATGTAATAAGTTAAAATGAGGTCATATTGGAATAACGTGGGCCCTTAATCTAATATGACTAATGTCCTTACAAGAAGTAAAGGAGATAGAGACACACAAGGAGAAAGCCATGAGGCAGAGAATAGGGTGATGTAGCTGCAAACTAAGGAACTCCAAAGATTGATGGCCACCACCAGAGGCTAGGAAGTGGCAAGGAAAGATTTTACCCAGAGTCTCAGGGAGTGTGGCCCTGCGGACACCTTGATTTCACACTTCTGGCCTCCAGAACTGTAAGATAATAGATTTCTGTGGTTTTTAAGCCACCCATTTTGTGGTACTTTGTTACAACAGCCGCAGGAAGTAAATATACCTGGCCATTTGGGTTGGATGCTGCACATTGTAAATTTTATGTTTTGGAGTGCTGGATTTTGTCATATTCCATTAAGGAGTATCGGACTTTGTTCTAGCATGCAGAACATGTTACTTAGAATTGTTACTTAGAAACAGTTTTCTGCTTTTGAAACTTGCTTTTAACTTTCATCAGGATGGGTCACAAGAACTATCTAGGGCAAGTTTAGCTCTGCTACTAAGGTAATACCTTTCTTTGAGTTCTGCTCAATGCCCAGATCTTACAGGTTTCCCCCACTCTGGCTAACAGGAACATGAATTATTTCCAACTCAGAGTGAGCTCCAGAAATCTTTTGCTTTCTGTGGGTCTTTTTCTGGCCTTGAGTAGTTTCTTCTCACCCCTGCATAGACCAGTACTCAGTCAAAGACTAGAGAAGACCTGTGTGCACTTCTTGGGAACTCTCCATATAGCTCCTTCTTCTCTGGTATTCTGTCCAGAAAATTCTAGGTGCCTATTCACCCAGAATTCCAATTTCCATCTCTTCAACTCCACAGGACTTCTGGAATCTGTTGGGGTCTCCCTCTCAGAACTGTAGCCTGAAGTAGCCTTTATATAATAAGCTAGGTCAGTTGCAGGACTCATCTTATTGATTATTTTATTCTTACAAATCACGATCCTCCACTGTCTCTTATCCAACGCCTGGAAACCTTTGTTGCATGTATTCTACAGGGCTTTTCTTTTTTTTAATGTTGGAAAATAAATGAATCCAGTTCCTGTTACATCATCAAAGCTGGAAGGAAAGTATGTTGTTTATTTTTTAAGTAAACAAGAATATGATGTTTTGAAAAGTTACAATTTTTTTCCTTCTTTGTATCTGGAGGGCACACCTTTCTACTCAACGGTAATGTGTAATATATAATGTGTGTTTTTGGTACCAATAGATTTGCTGTCAAGTCTCTAAGAAAGAGAAATCTAAAAATTGAAACAGAGCCTGGCAGATCAGACCCAAGGAACCCCAATCTCAATAAACATCTTGTGTCATTGACGACTATTAGATGCAAACTAGTTACAGAAACCAATTTCTGCTTTTTAAGTGATTTCATCAACCAAGCAGAATGACAGGCTTCCAAACTAGTCAAGAAGTACAAACTTTGTGATTCCCATCTTTGAAACAACCTTGGTTTCTCAGTGCCATGGTGGGCCCTGGGGCAGGATTTGGGAGAGTGAAAACAGAGAGTATTCAGATGATAATTGAAAGCAGATTTCTTGTGTGATGTGGTATATGATGCAATAATTAGAAACCAGGAAATTCACTTAAGAGTAAATTGGGGGAAAGCACCACTCTCTACTAAACACATGCTACATTACATGGACTTTATAAACATGCCAAACTCTAAAAGCTGAGATTGTAATAGCAATTTATAAATTACAAAACATCACCACATGTATTTATTTTCTTCAAACCATCCACAGTCTTCTTTTTCTCAGCTGATGGCAGTTCCATTTTCCATATGCTCGAACCAAAAGCCTTAGGCTCATCGTTAGCTCCTCTTTCTCTCTTACGTGCCCTTCCTATCCAATCCATCAGCAAATCCAGTAAGGTCTAACTATAAAATAGAACTAGATGCAACCAGTCCTCAACACCCCCACTGATCTGAGTGACTGTCATCTTTCTCTTGAATTCCTTCAATAGCCTCCTAACTACTGAACCTCCTTCTAATCCAGCTCCCCATGATGATTCTCAATACAACAACGAGAATGGTCCTAATATAAGTCAGATTATGTCACTCCTCTGCTCCGAACACTGCAGTGGCTCCCAATTTCTCTCAGAGGAAAAGACAAAGTTCTTATAATAGCCTATGAGACACTACAAGACCCAACTACCCTTCCCTCAAACTTGATTTTCCTTGCTATGATCTACCTTTTGTTAATTCCATAAATACTCTCACTATCAACCATTACACCATGTAATTTAGTTATTTCAAACTGCAATCTAGTCTAGCAAGCCAGCAGCATTGTTTGGTAAGATGTTGATACACATTCTCTCAATTAATGTATGTGGCAAGAACAAGCATACCCACTGGTGCTAACTAACCTTAGCCTACATGGTCATGTACAACTCTTGTTTTTGGTGGATAGCAATAATCTATGGAGCAATTTGAGGTTAGTTAGGGTGAGCTACTACCCCACACTCTTATAACAAAAGCAAAACTGACATGCATACAGCTATGTGTTGACCAAACATTAGTAAGCAGCCAAAAACAGCTCTCATAAAATGTGTGTAAAGCTCCAAAGAGTTCTGACTGCCTGGATCTCTTTTAGGTTTTCTGAGAAGTTCACTTGAGGTGGACAAAACAACATTCCAGAGGCAAGATTGTATGAGCCTTGCAAACAGTATCAAGCAATCAGAATCCTCTTAAACCAATGGGACAAGGGACCATTTACAGATTGAGCGTAGGATGTCTTCCCTAAGGACATAGGCTACAGGCTTCCTCGGGTTTTGTACCTTATTCATGCAAGGGAAAGGGTACAGCCAGTCTCTATATCTGGACTATTTATATTTCACAAAAGAGAAGCCATTTCTGACATTCATTATATAGTCAACAGGTCCCCATTTTAATCAATAGTAACACAGTTCTGACATTCAGTTTCCTAATTACCATAGTCTTGGTTTGGTCAAGATACAATAACAAAGCTCATGGTAACATCTGGCATGGGACTACTATATTCTAGTAACCGACTACCCCTGTGATGTGAATTCTTCACTAGGGCAAATCTCTGCCCCTAGATTTAAAGTTTGAAGTAACTAGTACACACCAATTTAACAATATCCTCAGGGAATATATTAGACTAGAGATCTTGCAGCACATAGCAGTGAGTTAACAGACACCTTGACAAAAAGTATAGTGCCTCCTGTGTTCAGTAGGACAAGCATCAAGGCAGAGTAATTTCTTAAAAGAATTTTCTTTTTCTCTTTTTTTTCTTTTTACAACCACACTATTGATCAGTTCCTGGCATCACATAACATGCATGTGGTAGACATCAAAAATCCAATCATAAAGAACTGGAAGGGCAGGAATGTCATATCAAAATTTCGTAAGTATGAGTAACTGCCTCTCTCCCCACCAAAAACTTTTTATGTCTGTGGGCAGAAGTGAAGAAAAAGAAAATGGCCTCTTTACAAAATCAGAAAATTTCTAAGCTAGAATATGTAGAATAGGGGTAATTAGAATCTCGTATGTCAATTATTATTATACTTTTTAAATGTTTTTTTTTTCTTGGTGTTTTATAACTTGAATGATTCTGTTGCAAATGTAGAATAATTAACATTTCTGTTTAAAAAAGTAGGCCGGGCACAGTGGCTCACGCCTGTAATCCCAACTCTTTGGGAGTCCAAGGCTGGCAGATCACCTAAGGTCAGGAGTTTGAGAACAGCATGGTCAACATGGCGAAACCCCATCTCCAGTAAAAATACAGACATTAGCCAGGCATGGTGGTGTGTGCCTGTAGTCCCAGAGACTCAAGAGGCTGGGGCAAGAGAATCTCATGAGCCTGGGAGGTGGAGGTTGCAGTGAGCTGAGATCGTGCCATTGCATTCCAGCCTGGGTGACAGAGCAAGACTCCATCTCAGAAAATAAAGTAAAATAAAAACAAAAAGCCATAATATGTACCTCATAAATATATATACTTATGTACCCATGAAAATTAAAAATAAAAAATTTAAAAGAAAAAAGCAATGTTTATAGTAAAAATACTAGATTAAAAATATTCTTTTCATGTTTTTTCATTTTTCATTTTTATGCTTTCATTATTTTTCATTTTTATGTTTGCTAAAATATCTAAGCAAATAGAAACATCAAATAAGTTAGATGTGTATTTCACTGCAAAAATTATTCATTGTATTGAGTCAACAATATTCCCCACAGAAAATTCTGCCAAGCACTATCAATTTAAAAAATATCGCTCTATCAAGCCATGCATTATCCAGGGAGAGTTGTAAAAAGATAAAATCTTGCTTGATTTTTTATTGGGTTTTGCCAAGCCATATTTCTAATATCTATGTCCTTCAGATCACAAGCTCTCTAAAGTAAGCTATTTTTCTAAAGATCTTGAATTGTGTTATAGAAAAGCTATCGGTTTTTTCCAAATTTTTAGTTACTGATGAACAAAAACAAAAGATAAATTGATTCCGGCACAGCAGAAGTGGGGTTTTTAAAAAAAAAAAAAATGCTGCTGTTCTTGGAGAAGGTAAGATTTTGGCTGGGTCTGAGGGGATTACTAGTATTTGGCTCATGGGAGAGAGGCGGTAGCCATTTCTAGTGAGAGCCAAGCAAAAGTTTGTCATGGACACCGGAAGAAACTCTGTTAGAAGTGACAGAGAGGGCAGAGGAGGAGGGTGAGGAGGAGGAGGGGCTACCAATGAGGCTGCTGAGGAAAATCAACTTGGCTAAACAAAGGTGGACAAGCTAAGAAGCAAATGAACCACTTATTTAGGGCATGAACAAAGCAGGCATACTAAAAAAGGAGAAATCTTAAACTGCTAAATGTAGCTGGGATTTTGCAAACCAAAATTCTATAAAGGGGCTATTTTCATGTCAACACAGATATAACTTACATCTTTTATGGATGAGTGATGTTTTTATTTTGAATTATATTAGGTGAGGAGTGAGGGGTTTGTTACAATGTCATCTCCTTAGTCCCCAGACCCACTAAAGGTATCATGTGGGCTCTATATGGGACTCCAGAGAATAAAGCTTATAAAGATAATATGAAAAAATGCACTGACATGGCAGGAGAAAGAAAACAGAGTCTTGCAAAGGTTTAATTGGGCAACAGTGTACAAAGTCAAGGGAGCACAGTGAGAATCAGCATCCAGGTGTGAAGCAGGGGGGAACTGCCAAAAACAACACCCCAGAGATATGTTGAGAAGTATTTTATTTTTCATTACAAAAATGCAGTGTGGAAAGTAACATAATTCTATTTTTGTATGGTAAAATTATCATATTTATGGAAGTTAATTGTGACTAAATCTGTTAATATTGTTTGTTAGATATTCTCCCTATAATAACATCAAATCTTATAAAACATGCCGACCTATTTATCTGTTGAAAGAGATGCTGATTAAATTACTGAAATTACCAATATCAATAGGTCTTTTTTAACAGCTTTGAGATATAGTTCACATACCATCCAATTCATTCATTTTTAAAATTTTTAAAAAAAGCCTGTAATCCCAGCACTTTGGGAGGTCGAGACGGGCGGATCACAAGGTCAGGAGATCGGGACCATCCTGGCTAACACAGTGAAACCCCGTCTCTACTAAAAATACAAAAATTAGCCCTATGTGGTGGCGGGCGCCTGTAGTCCCAGCTACATGGGAGGCTGAGGCAGGAGAATGGCATAAACCCGGGAGGCGGAGCTTGAAGTGAGTGGAGATCATGCCACTGCACTACAGCCTGGGTGACAGAGCGAGACTCCGTCTCAAAAAAAATAATAATAATTAAAAAATAATAATTTTAATTTTATTTTTTACAGCTTTATTGAAGTATAATTGCCAAATAAAAATTGTAAACCTTTAAGACCTGAAACCATAAAAACCCTAGAAGAAAACCTAGGCAATACCATTCAGGACATAGGCATGGGAAAAGACTTCATGAATAAAACACCAAAGCAATGGCAACAAAAGCCAAAATTGATAAATGAGATCTAATTAAACTAAAGAGCTTCTGCACAGCAAAAGAAACTATCTTTAGAGTGAACAGGTAACCTACAGAATAGGAGAAAATTTTTGCAATCTACCCATCTGACAAAGGACTAATATCCAGAATCTACAAAGAACTTAAACAAATTTACAAGAAAAAAAAACAAGCAACCCCATCAAAAAGTGGGTGAAGGATATGAACAGACATTTCTCACAAGAAGACAACAAACATATGAAAAAAAGCTCATCATCATTGGTCATTAGAGAAATGCAAATTAAAACCACAATGAGATACTATCTCATGCCAGTTAGAATGATGATCTTTAAAAAATCAGGAAACAACAGATGCTGGAGAGGATGTGGAGAAATAGTAATGCTTTTACACTATTGATGGGAGTGTAAATTAGTTCAACCATTGTGGAAAACAGTGTGGAAATTCCTCAAGGATCTAGAACCAGAAATACCATTTGACCCAGCAATCCCATTACTGGGTATATACTCAAAGGATTATAAATCATTCTACTATAAAGACATACACACACATATGTTTATTGCAGCACTGTTCACAATAACAAAGACTTGGAACCAACCCAATGTCCATCAGTGATAGACCGAATAAAGAAAATGTGGCAGAAATACACCATGGAATACTATGCAGCCATAAAAAATGATGAGTTCATATCCTTTGTGGGGACATGGATGAAGCTGGAAACCATCATTCTCAGAAAACTAACACAGGAACAGAAAACCAACCACTGCATGTTCTCACACGTAAGTGGTAGTTGAACAATGAGAGCACATGGACAAAGGAAGGGGAACATCACATACTGGGGCCTGTTGGGGGATGGGGGGCTCGGAGAGGGATAGCATTAGGAGAAATACCTAATGTAGATGACAGGTTGATGGGTGCGGCAAATCACCATGGCACGTGAATACCAATATAACAAAGCTGCACGTTCTGCATATGTATCCCAGATCTTAAAGTATAATAAAATAATTATTTTAATGTAAACGTTTAAAGTGTCCAACATGATGACTTGATATGTATGTCCAACATGATGACTTGATACATGTATATATTATGAAATGATTACCACAACCAAGCTAATTAACATACCACCTCGCATGGTGACGTTTCTTTGTGTGTGTGGTGAGAACACTTAAGAGCTACTATCTTAGCAAATTTCAAGTATACAATACAGCAAAACTGTAGCCGCTGTGCTGTATGTTAGACCCTGAACTTATTCATCATATAAGTGAAAGTTTACACCCTTTCACCAACATCTTCCCACTTCCTTACCCCTGGTAACCTCCATCCTACTCTCTGCTTCTGCGAGTTCAACTTTTTAAGATTCCACGTATAAATGAGATAATGCAGAATTTTATTTTTGATGTCATGTCTGGCTTATTTCACTTAGCAAAATGTTCTCCAGGTTCATCCATGCTGTTGCAAATGGCCGATTTACTTCTTTTTATGGCTATTACTCCATCGTATATACATATACCACATATTCTTTACTCATTCATCTGTTGGTGGACACAAGTTGTTTCCATATCTTGGCTGTTGTGAATAAAACCACAGTGAACATTGGAGTGCGATTATCTAGTCAAGATACTGATTTCATTTCCTTTGGATATATACCCAGAAGTAGATGGCTGGATTGTTTGGTAGTTTTGTTTTTAATTTTTTGAGCAACCTCCCTACTGTTTTCCATAATAGCTGTACTAGTTTACATTCCCACCAATAGCATGTAAGGATCTTCTCTCCACATTCTCCCCAACCCTTGTTATTCTTTTTCTTTTTGACAATAGCATCCTAATAGGTATGAAGCGACTGCTCATCGTGGATAGGTTTGCATTCTCCTGATCATCAGTAATGTTGAGCACCTTTCATACACCTGTTGGCCATTTGTATGTTTTCTTGTGAGAAATGTCTATACAGGTCTTCAGTCCATTTTAAAATCAGTTTATTTTGTTTTTTGCTATTGAGTTGTTTTAGTTCATCATATATTTGGAGTATTAATTCCTTCTCATATATACAGTTTGCAGATATTTTCTCCCATTCTGTAAGTTACCTTTTGGTTGATTTTCTTATGACACTATTTGTGGGTGGAAGTGTCGGTAAAATAAAATCGTGCATTTTTCTTTATCCAGAAACCTACTCTTTTTTCAAAACTAATACATACAGATGGTTTCAGAATCATCCATACCTAAAATATATTGAACAATTTATTATACATGAAGCACGCAGTTTCACAGCAAGAAAGCATTTTAGATTATGCATTTCAACCTACCCCCTTTTGCGCATAAGAAAAGAAAGGCCAGAAATGGGAAGTCACTCAACACAGAACCCATCTCTCAAAACATTGTTCTTTGTGCAAAAATAAATCCATTCACATTTTAGGACATTTCAGTGTGTTCTTGTTTTTTGCCATTACTGCAATTAATTATCTGATGGGAGATTGTGGTTTCTAATGTCCTGTTCAACATTAATGTTTAATGTTTAAGCTGCTTTAGCTTTGGGGGTACAATACAGAAAACTGTTACCAGATATTCTATCTTAGATAAACCTGGTTATATATTTTACATAACCCATAAAGTTGGAAAATATGGTTACCTGATTATAAAACTTAAATGCACGAATATAAGTTCTTTACCTAGGCCCCAGACCCATGGAAAAGAGCTGACTCCACAAGATTCATCTGCTGACGGAATTGGCAGCTCTAATAGTCTCCAGCAATGTTCTGCCTGGCAAGAGGTTTCCATTCATCCTAAGAGGATGAATGGCCTAAAGCCAGCACTGATCATACAGCAAGAAAAACAAACAAACAAACTATATATATATATATATAGTTTCAAATTCTGTAAGGCATTTTAAATGATTGGCTAACCCTGCATTATAATTATCCTTGTCACTTTCCTACTTTATTCAGAACAGGATTTTGTGTGAGAATTTTGAAAGAAAATACAGGGGAAAACATCTGTAATTACACATTTTCCTGACTCCTAAAAGTTCTCATTACTTTTTAAATTCAGATCCTCTACCCTTTTTTAAGAGTTATTTGAGGTATTTTTAATTGGGTTGCTTGAGTTCTCTTTATATTCTGGATATTAACCCATGTTAATTTTGTGCTGTTCCAACAGAATACTACAAACTAGACAATTTATGATGAAAAGAAATTTATTTACTAATGGTTCTGGAGGCTGGGAATTTCAAGACTGAGAAGCCAGCATATAATGAGGCCCTTCTTGCTACATCATCCAATGGCAGAAAAACAAAGAGAGGGGGAGAGAGAGAAAGAGAGAGAGACTGTGAGAGAGAGAGAGAGAATAAATAGGGGTTCGAAGTCATTCTTTTATAAAGAACCCATTCTCACAGTAGCAAACCCATTCCTACAACAATGGCATTAAACCATTAATTAGGGCAGAGCCCTCATAGTCTAACCATTTCTCATTTCACCTTATCTCTGAACACTGTTGCATTCGGGATTAAGTTTTCAATATATTGAGGACACATTCAAATCATAGCATCCTTTCCCACTCCCCCAAAATTCACATCTTTCTCACATGCAGAATATATTTATTTTATCCCAATAGCTCCGAAGTCTAAGTTCCTACCAACTCAAAAGTTCAAACTCCAGAGTCTCATCTAAATCAGATATGGGTGAGACTCGGGGCATGATTCATCCTGAGACAGATTCTTCTCCAGCTGTGAGCCTGCAAAATTAAAGTTATCTACTTCTAAACAAAATGGTGAGAAGGTATAGGATATGCATTCCCATCCCAAAAGGGAGAAATAGGCAAGAAAAAAAGATAATTGGTCCGTGGTATGTCCAAAACTCAACAAGGTGAACAACATAAATCTTAAGGCTCCAGAATGATCTCCTTTATCCATGTCCCACCTTCTGGGCACCTTGTGGCAGGTGTTGGGCCCCAAAGGCCTTGCAGAGCCCTGCTCTCATGGCTTTTTTGGTGTCCCTTCTCATGGGTTGGAGTCCCATGCCTGCTGCTCCCCCAAGCTGGCATTTCACTCTTGTAGCTCTACAGTTCTGGGGCCTCAGGAATGGTCCCAACTCTACCACTCCACTAGACATTGCCATAGTGGGAACTTTCCGTGGTGGTTCCACCCCTGCGTCCCTGAGGCTCTCTGAGACATTCTTTGCAATCTAGGTGGAGGCTACCCTGGCTCCACAACTTGTGTATTCTGTAGACTCTGCAGAGTCAACACCACATGGACATTGCCACAGCATGCGGCTTGTGCCCTCTGGATTTGTGGTGTGAGCCACACCTGGGCCTCCGTGAGCCATGGCTAGGGTCACCAAGGGGTGCTTCACTGGAATACAGAGAACACAGCCTCAGTGTAGCCCTGGGTCGCAAGCCCTTTCTGTCTTCAAGGCCCTAAACTTCTGAGCCTGTGATTAGAAGGGCAGCCTCAAAGATCTCTGAAATGCCTCAGGATCATTCTCCCACTGTCCTGATGAAAACATTCAAACCACAACAACCCTTTCTCAAATACATGATTTACAAATATTCTCTCCCATTCAGTAGGTGCCTATTCATTTTGCTGATTGTTTCTTTGGCTGTGCAGAAGCTTGTTAGTTGCATGTAGTCCCACTGCTTATTTTTGCTTTTTTTACATGTGCTTTTGGTGTCATATTCAAAAAGACTATCAATATCAGTCTCAAAGAGCTTTTTCCCTATGTTTTCTTCTCCAAGTTTTATAGTTTCAGGTTTTACATTTAAGTCTTTAATCTATTTTGAGTTAATTTTTATATGGTATAAGATAAGGGTCCAATATCATGCTTTTACATGTGGATGATATTTGCTTTATATAGTTAGATGCTTTCCAATGTTAAGTGCATATATTTTTATAATTTTTATATTCTCTTGATGAATCTGTCCCTTTTATCATTACATAATGATCTTCTTTATCTCCTCTGACAGATTTTGAATAAAAGTCTATTTTTTCTGATGTAAGTTTAGCCACCTGTACTCTCTTTTTGTTGCCATTTGCATGAAATATCTTTTGCTGTCTCTTCACTTTTATTTGTATCCTTAAAGTTAAAGTGAGTCTCTTACAGGTGACATGTTGGTGGATCTTATTTTTTTTTAAATATCCATTCAACTACTCTGTGTTTTTTGATTTGAGAATTTAATCCATTTACATTTAAAATAATTATTAATAGGTAAGTAATTACTATTACCATTTTTTTCTGACTTTTTTTGTAGTACCTTTGTTTCTTTCTTCCTTTCTTGCTGTTTTCCTGTGTGATTTGTGGATTTTTTTTTTTGTAGTAGTATGCTTTAATTTCTTTCTCTTTATCTTTTCTGTATCTACTACATGTTTTTTTTCTTTGTCACTACCAAGAGGCTTATATAAAACATCTTATGGTCATAACAGTTTATTGTAAGCTAATAACTACTCCAGTTCAGTTGCATACAAAAATTCTACACACTTACTCATTCTATGCACACATTTTGTGCTATTGATGTCGCACTTTAAATCTTTTTATATTATATATCAATTAACAAACTATTGTAGCTATAGTTATTTTTAAAACGTTTTAAATTTTTATACTAGAGTTGAAAGTGACTCATGTATCAACTTGACAATACATTTACCTTTAACAGAGTTTTTCACTTTCATATATTTTCATTGTTGTTATTTAATATCCTTTTGTTTTGACATAAAGATGTCCCTTTGCCATTTTTGTCAACAAAAAGAGAGTAGAGGTGGCTAAACTAATATCAGATAAAATAGACTTTTATTCAAAATCTCTCACAGGAGATAAAGAAGACCATTATGTAATGATAAAAGGTTCAGATTCATCAAGATAATATAAAAATTGTAAATTATAAAAATAAGGCAGGCTTACTGGTGATGAACTCCCTATAAACAACAAATGTTTATTTCTCACAGTTCTGGAGTCTCAGAGGTCCAAGAACAAAGCCCTGGCAGACTCAGTGTCTAGTGAACTCCTTATTCCTGGTTCATAGATGGCACCTTCTTGCTGTGTCCCCACATGGAGAAAAGGATGAATGATCTCTCTTGGTCCTCTTTTATAAAAGCACTAACCCCATTCATGACAGCTCTGCCCTGATGACCTGATCACTTCCTAAATACCCCACCTCCTAATGCTATTACCTTGGGGGTTAGGATTTCAACATATTAATTGGTAGGGGGGACACATTCAGATTATACAGACTATTAAAAATAATGCTGTAATAAACATTCATGCACAAGTTTTTCTGTGGACATAGGTTTCCATTTCTCTTGGGTATATACCTAGGAGTATAATTTCTGGGTCATATTGTAACTCTGTCTTTAATCATTTGAGAGAGTACCAGACTGTTTTCCAAAATGGCTGCACCATTCTACAGTCCCACCAACAGTATATGCAAGTTCTGATCTCTCCACATCCTCACCGATGCTTGTTAATATTTTACTTTTCAATTTTATCTATCCATGGTTATGAAGTACTGTCTCTTGGTTTTTATTTGCATTTTCCTAATGGCTAATTGTGTCAAGCATCTTTTCATGTGCTTATTCACCATTTATGTATCTTCCTTGGAGAAATATCTATTCAGATTCTTTGTCCATTTTTAATTAGATTATTCAATTTTTCATTATTGAGTTTTACAAGTTTTTTATATATTGTGGCTACCAAACCCTTATCAGATATATGATTTGCAATCTTGCAAGTATTTTCTCTCATTCTGTGGGTTTCCATTTCACTTTCTTGATGGTTACCTTGGAAACACAAAAGTTTTAAATTTTGACGAAGTTCTATTTATCTATTTTTTCTTTGATTGCCTGTGTTTTTGGTGTCAGATTTAAGAATCCTTTGCCAAATCCAAGGTTATGAAGGTCTTCTTCTAAGAGTATTATAGTTTTAGCAGTTATATTTTGGTGTTTGATTCATTGTGAGTCAATTTTGTATATGGTATGAGGTAAGGGTTCAACTTCTGTATTTTGCATGTGGTTTTCTGGTTGTCCCAAGTCCTTTCATTGAAATGAATTTTTTTCCCCACTGAATGGTCTTGGCATCTTTCTCAAAAATTAGTTAAATGTATGGGCTTATTTCTGGATTCTCAATTTTATTTTAGTAATCTGTGTATCTGTCCTTGTGTCAGTACCACATTGTCTTGATTACCATTGTTTTGTAGTAATTTTGAATTCAGGAAATATGAGTCTTCCAACTTTGTTTTTTTTACAAGATTCTTTTGTATATTCTGGTTTCTTTATAATTCCATATGAATTTTAAAATTATCTTGCCCATTTCTACAAAGAATTTGACTTTTTTATTTTGACAGAGTCTCACTTTGTTGTATAGGCTGGAGTGCAGTGGTGCACTTGGCTCAATGCAACTTCTGCCTTGGGTTCAAGAGATTATTGTACTTCAGCCTCCAGAGTAGCTGGGACTACAGGTGCACACCACAATGCCCAGCTAATTTTTGTATTTTTTTTACTAGAGATGGATTTTGCCATGTTGGCCAGGATGGTCTCGAACTCCTGACCTCAAGTGATCCTCCTGCCTGGGCTTCCCAAAGTGCTGGGACTATAGGCATAAGCCACCATGCCCAGCCAGAATTTGACTTCTTTCCTGAAATAAATAAGTGGCTACTAAAATGCATTCCACCTTAACACTTGAAAGATATTTTAGGCCAGGTATGGTGGCTCATACCTACAGTCTCAGCACTTTGAGAGGCCGAGGTGGGAGGATTGCTTGAGCTAGGGGGTTTGAGAGCAGCCTGGACAACAGAGTGAGACCCCATCTACAAAATAAAACAAAATAGCTGGGCATGGTAGTATGCACCTATGATCCTAGCTACTTAGGAGGCTGAGGTGGGAGGATAGCTTGAACCCAGAAGTTCAAGGCTACAAGTGAGCTATGATCATGCCACTGCATTCCAGCCTGGGAAACAGAGAAAGACCCTGTCTCCAAAAAAAAAAAAAAAAAAAAAAAAAAAAAAAAAAAAAAAAAAGATGTTTTAAAGTCAGGTAATTAGGCAGAGCAGATACTTAATATTTTTGGCGGGAGATTGTAGGATCCAGAATTTTCTCGTGGTTGCCTTCATTTGGGCTTTAGAGGCACCGCCTGTGCTAAAAGGTTTCCATTTTACTTAAGAAAGAGGAAAGACACATACTCCGGGGGGGCGGAGCAAGATGGCCGAATAGGAACAGCTCCAGTCTCCAACTCCCAGCGCGAGCGACACAGAAGACCAGTGATTTCTGCATTTTCAACTGAGGTACTGGGTTCATCTCACTGGGGAGTGCCGGACGATCGGTGCTGGTCAGCTGCTGCAGCCCGACCAGCGAGAGCTGAAGCAGGGCGAGGCATTGCCTCACCTGGGAAGCGCAAGGGGGAAGGGAATCCCTTTTCCTAGCCAGGGGAACTGAGACATACAACACCTGGAAAATCGGGTAACTCCCACCCCAATACTGCACTTTAAGCAAACAGGCACACCAGGAGATCATATCCCACACCTGGCCGGGAGGGTCCCACACCCACGGAGCCTCCCTCATTGCTAGCACAGCAGTCTGTGATCTACCGGCAAGGCAGCAGCGAGGCTGGGGGAGGGGCGCCCGCCATTGCTGAGGCTTAAGTAGGTAAACAAAGCTGCTGGGAAGCTCGAAGTGGGTGGAGCTCACAGCAGCTCAAGGAAACCTGCCTGTCTCTGTAGACTCCACCTCTGGGGACAGGGCACAGTAAACAATAACAAAACGCAGCCGAAACCTCTGCAGACGCAAACGACTCTGTCTGACAGCTTTGAAGAGAGCAGTGGATCTCCCAACACGGAGGTTGAGATCTGAGAAGGGACAGACTCCCTGCTCAAGTGGGTCCCTGACCCCTGAGTAGCCTAACTGGGAGACATCCCCCACTAGGGGCAGTCTGACACCCCACACCTCACAGGGTGGAGTACACCCCTGAGAGGAAGCTTCCAAAGCAAGAATCAGACAGGTACACTCGCTGTTCAGAAATATTCTATCTTCTGCAGCCTCTGCTGCTGATACCCAGGCAAACAGGGTCTGGAGTGGACCTCAAGCAATCTCCAACAGACCTACAGCTGAGGGTCCTGACTGTTAGAAGGAAAAAACTATCAAACAGGAAGGACACCTACACCAAAACCCCATCAGTACATCACCATCATCAAAGACCAGAGGCAGATAAAACCACAAAGATGGGGAAAAAGCAGGGCAGAAAAGCTGGAAATTCAAAAAATAAGAGCGCATCTCCCCCGGCAAAGGAGCGCAGCTCATCGCCAGCAACGGATCAAAGCTGGACAGAGAATGACTTTGACGAGATGAGAGAAGAAGGCTTCAGTCCATCAAATTTCTCAGAGCTAAAGGAGGAATTACGTACCCAGCGCAAAGAAACTAAAAATCTTGAAAAAAAAGTGGAAGAATTGATGGCTAGAGTAATTAATGCAGAGAAGGTCATAAACAAAATGAAAGAGATGAAAACCATGACATGAGAAATATGTGACAAATGCACAAGCTTCAGTAACCGACTTGATCAACTGGAAGAAAGAGTATCTGCGATTGAGGATCAAATGAATGAAATGAAGCGAGAAGAGAAACCAAAAGAAAAAAGAAGAAAAAGAAATGAACAAAGCCTGCAAGAAGTATGGGATTATGTAAGAAGACCAAATCTACGTCTGATTGGGGTGCCTGAAAGTGATGGGGAAAATGGAACCAAGTTGGAAAACACTCTTCAGGATATCATCCAGGAGAACTTCCCCAACCTAGTAGGGCAGGCCAACATTCAAATCCAGGAAATACAGAGAACGCCACAAAGATACTCCTCGAGAAGAGCAACTCCAAGACACATAATTGCCAGATTCACCAAAGTTGAAATGAAGGAAAAAATCTTAAGGGCAGCCAGAGAGAAAGGTCGGGTTACCCACAAAGGGAAGCCCATCAGACTAACAGCAGATCTCTCGGCAGAAACTCTCCAAGCCAGAAGAGAGTGGGGGCCAATATTCAACATTCTTAAAGAAAAGAATTTTAAACCCAGAATTTCATATCCAGCCAAACTAAGTTTCATAAGTGAAGGAGAAATAAAATCCTTTACAGATAAGCAAATGCTTAGAGATTTTGTCACCACTAGGCCTGCCTTACAAGAGACCCTGAAGGAAGCACTAAACATGGAAAGGAACAACCGGTACCAGCCATTGCAAAAACATGCCAAAATGTAAAGACCACCGATGCTAGGAAGAAACTGCATCAACTAACGAGCAAAATAACCAGTTAATATCATAATGGCAGGATCAAGTTCACACATAACAATCTTAACCTTAAATGTAAATGGACTAAATGCTCCAATTAAAAGACACAGGCTGGCAAACTGGATAAAGAGTCAAGACCCATCAGTCTGCTGCATTCAGGAGACCCATCTCACACGCAGAGACATACATAGGCTCAAAATAAAGGGATGGAGGAAGATTTACCAAGCAAATGGAGAACAAAAAAAAGCGGGGATTGCAATACTAGTCTCTGATAAAACAGACTTTAAACCATCAAAGATCAAAAGAGACAAAGAAGGCCATTACATAATGGTAAAGGGATCAATTCAACAGGAAGAGCTAACTATCCTAAATATATATGCACCCAATACAGGAGCACCCAGATTCATAAAGCAAGTCCTTAGAGACTTACAAAGAGACTTAGACTCCCATACAATAATAATGGGAGACTTCAACACTCCACTGTCAACATTAGACAGATCAACGAGACAGAAAGTTAACAAGGATATCCAGGAATTGAACTCATCTCTGCAGCAAGCAGACCTAATAGACATCTATAGAACTCTCCACCCCAAATCAACAGAATATACATTCTTCTCAGCACCACATCGTACTTACTCCAAAATCAACCACGTAATTGGAAGTAAAGCATTCCTCAGCAAATGTACAAGAACAGAAATTATAACAAACTGTCTCTCAGACCACAGTGCAATCAAACTAGAACTCAGGACTAAGAAACTCAATCAAAACCGCTCAACTACATGGAAACTGAACAACCTGCTCCTGAATGACTACTGGGTACATAACGAAATGAAGGCAGAAATAAAGATGTTCTTTGAAACCAATGAGAACAAAGATACAACATACCAGAATCTCTGGGACACATTTAAAGCAGTGTGTAGAGGGAAATTTATAGCACTAAATGCCCACAAGAGAAAGCAGGAAAGATTTAAAATTGACACTCTAACATCGCAATTAAAAGAACTAGAGAAGCAAGAGCAAACACATTCGAAAGCTAGCAGAAGGCAAGAAATAACTAAGATCAGAGCAGAAATGAAGGAGATAGAGACACAAAAAACTCTCCAAAAAATCAATGAATCCAGGAGTTGGTTTTTTGAAAAGATCAACAAAATTGACAGACCACTAGCAAGACTAATAAAGAAGAAAAGAGAGAAGAATCAAATCGACGCAATTAAAAATGATAAAGGGGATATCACCACCGACCCCACAGAAATACAAACTACCATCAGAGAATACTATAAACACCTCTACGCAAATAAACTAGAAAATCTAGAAGAAATGGATAATTTCCTGGACACTTACACTCTTCCAAGCCTAAACCAGGAAGAAGTTGAATCCCTGAATAGACCAATAGCAGGCTCTGAAATTGAGGCAATAATTAATAGCCTACCAACCAAAAAAAGTCCAGGACCAGATGGATTCACAGCTGAATTCTACCAGAGGTACAAGGAGGAGTTGGTACCATTCCTTCTGAAACTATTCCAATCAATAGAAAAAGAGGGAATCCTCCCTAACTCATTTTATGAGGCCAACATCATCCTGATACCAAAGCCTGGCAACATCATCCTGATACCAAAGCCTGGCAGAGACACAACAAAAAAAGAGAATTTTAGACCAATATCCCTGATGAACATTGATGCAAAAATCCTCAATAAAATACTGGCAAACCGGATTCAGCAACACATCAAAAAGCTTATCCACCATGATCAAGTGGGCTTCATCCCTGGGATGCAAGGCTGGTTCAACATTCGCAAATCAATAAACATAATCCAGCATATAAACAGAACCAAAGACAAGAACCACATGATTATCTCAATAGATGCAGAAAAGGCTTTTGACAAAATTCAACAGCCCTTCATGCTAAAAATGCTCAATAAATTCGGTATTGATGGAACATACCTCAAAATAATAAGAGCTATTTATGACAAACCCACAGCCAATATCATACTGAATGGGCAAAAACTGGAAAAATTCCCTTTGAAAACTGGCACAAGACAGGGATGCCCTGTCTCACCACTCCTATTCAACATAGTGTTGGAAGTTCTGGCTAGGGCAATTAGGCAAGAGAAAGAAATCAAGGGTATTCAGTTAGGAAAAGAAGAAGTCAAATTGTCCCTGTTTGCAGATGACATGATTGTATATTTAGAAAACCCCATTGTCTCAGCCCAAAATCTCCTTAAGCTGATAAGCAACTTCAGCAAAGTCTCAGGATACAAAATTAATGTGCAAAAATCACAAGCATTCTTATACACCAGTAACAGACAAACAGAGAGCCAAATTATGAATGAACTTCCATTCGCAATTGCTTCAAAGAGAATAAAATACCTAGGAATCCAACTTACAAGGGATGTGAAGGACCTCTTCAAGGAGAACTACAAACCACTGCTCAGTGAAATAAAAGAGGACACAAACAAATGGAAGAACATACCATGCTCATGGATAGGAAGAATCAATATCGTGAAGATGGCCATACTGCCCAAGGTAATTTATAGATTCAATGCCATCCCCATCAAGCTACCAATGAGTTTCTTCACAGAATTGGAAAAAACTGCTTTAAAGTTCACATGGAACCAAAAAAGAGCCCGCATCTCCAAGACAATCCTAAGTCAAAAGAACAAAGCTGGAGGCATCACATTACCTGACTTCAAACTATACTACAAGGCTACAGTAACCAAAACAGCATGGTACTGGTACCAAAACAGAGATATAGACCAATGGAACAGAACAGAGTCCCCAGAAATAATACCACACATCTACAGCCATCTGATCTTTGACAAACCTGACAGAAACAAGAAATGGGGAAAGGATTCCCTATTTAATAAATGGTGCTGGGAAAATTGGCTAGCCATAAGTAGAAAGCTGAAACTGGATCCTTTCCTTACTCCTTATACGAAAATTAATTCAAGATGGATTAGAGACTTAAATGTTAGACCTAATACCATAAAAATCCTAGAGGAAAACCTAGGTAGTACCATTCAGGACATAGGCATGGGCAAAGACTTCATGTCTAAAACAGCAAAAGGAACGGCTGCAAAAGCCAAAATTGACAAATGGGATCTCATTAAACTAAAGAGCTTCTGCACAGCAAAAGAAACTACCATCAGAGTGAACAGGCAACCTACAGAATGGGAGAAAATTTTTGCAATCTACTCATCTGACAAAGGGCTAATATCCAGAACCTACAAAGAACTCAAACAAATTTACAAGAAAAAAACAAACAACCCCATCAAAAAGTGAGCAAAGGATATGAACAGACATTTCTCAAAAGAAGACATTCATACAGCCAATAGACACATGAAAAAATGCTCATCATCACTGGCCATCAGAGAAATGCAAATCAAAACCACAATGAGATACCATCTCACACCAGTTAGAATGGTGATCATTAAAAAGTCAGGAAACAACACGTGCTGGAGAGGATGTGGAGAAATAGGAACACTTTTACACTGTTGGTGGGATTGTAAACTAGTTCAACCATTATGGAAAACAGTATGGCGATTTCTCAAGGATCTAGAACTAGATGTACCATATGACCCAGCCATCCCATTACTGGGTATATACCCAAAGGATTATAAATTATACTGCTATAAAGACACATGCACACGTATGTTTATTGCAGCACTATTCACAATAGCAAAGACTTGGAATCAACCCAAATGTCCATCAGTGACAGATTGGATTAAGAAAATGTGGCACATATACACCATGGAATACTATGCAGCCATCAAAAAGGATGAGTTTGTGTCCTTTGTAGGGACATGGATGCAGCTGGAAACCATCATTCTCAGCAAACTATCGCAAGAACAGAAAACCAAACACCGCATGTTCTCACTCATAGGTGGGAACTGAACAATGAGATCACTTGGACTCAGGAAGGGGAACATCACACACCAGGGCCTATCATGGGGAGGGGGGAGGGGGGAGGGATTGCATTGGGAGTTATACCTGATGTAAATGACGAGTTGATGGGTGCAGCACAGCAACATGGCACAAGTATACATATGTAACAAACCTGCACGTTATGCACATGTACTCTACAACTTAAAGTATAATAATAATAAATAAATTTTAAAAAAAATATTTTTGGCAAGAGAACATAAGAAAATGGAAAACATTTTTTAAATTTGTCAGCCAGGCAGTATTATCAGAAAATTCAACCTTGTTTGTCTTCCTGAAAAAGGAATTAACTCTTAGACAATCAAGGAAGCATATCCAGGTCCTAGGTTAAATAATGGAATGATTTCTACTACGTTAATGAGGAGATACTCATCACTTACTTCAATGCCCTAAATTCAGTCTTCCTGCATAGGTCTAATACATACAGAGTGGACACCTCATTTAGAAATGCTTACTCTCCTTGCTGGTGGGTGGAAAAGGGTCTTAGAGTAATAATTGGGCTTATTGTGTTTGGGTTTTTTAAATTTAGTGTAGTAAATTTGCATTCCAAAAGGAGAAAACTTAGTTTTGAACAGGCTGATAGCTTTAGAATATTAATGTTTTCTTGGCTTCTGACTGAGCTGGTTTATATCAATTTCGTATAAATATGTACTATAGTTGGATAAAATATTAATTTGTCCTGAAAGGAAGGGCTCTAAATACTAAAGGAGTTTTTCCTAGCTCATTTTGCTCAGAAACTTCCAGAAACAGTAAATTCAATGATACGCCATGCTTTTAAAAAAAAAAATCAGTGAAAGCAATCAACTCTAGTCCAACCCCTCTCTTCATTCCACAGTGTGTACCCAAACAGTAATTCCTCAAAGGATAAAAGTAATCCATGTACATATAAACCAATGAGAATAGAAGAGGTTTATGTCATCCATTCCATAAAAAAATCACAAATATAAATGGTTGTTTTCATTATTTCTGTTCTTTTCCTCTAAATTCTGATTTTAAGAATGTATTTACTTCAATATGGAAAGTGGACATTTATTCTTGCAGCCTTAGAATCACTTTTAATTTTTTTCCAGGAAAGTAAACCTGCAAATGATCTCTGTATTTCACAAGAGTAGTTTTCTGACAATAAGTGTAAAGCACATTTGACTATTTATTTTATGCACTTCACCAGGACTGGACATTTATGACCAAGACGTGCTACAATGCTACAATGACAGCTCACCCTGTAGCCACTTGAATCAGCAGAAACATAACGTTGAGGAGTGATTCTAATCATTCCAAGTCACTAACACAGATATCAGCACAAATAGATGTTTAGGGAAGATTCTATTGCAGATTTTTCTGTCTGATACTCTTCAAGGAGCAGGTAGAGACTACTCAAATCATACATTTAGCCATTTCCAAAAATAACCTGCATTTCTCTCATTTTATGCCACTAGATGGCACAGTTATACCTAAATAAACCAAGGAATTTGTATAAAGAAGGAAATTGAATCTCTGGTTAAAATAAGCCTTGTCAAGTTGACACCTCCATGACATCTGAAACAGAGAAAAATGGAGCACGCTGGAAAACCATCATCTCTTTGACTGTTAGAAAATGATTTGGGAAATTATCATTTTGAGCCATAGTACAGTTTATTCATTTCCTAGGGCTTGCTACATTACTATGAGTGGCTTAAAACAGCAAAAATTCATTATCTCACAGTTTGGAGGCTAGAAACCAGAAACCAAGGTGGTGGTGTTTTGTTTTTACTTCTTGAGGTTCTACGAAAGAATCTGGGTGCAGGACACGCTGCTTCCAAATATGGCACTTTGGCATTTGAGAAAACAGGAGAAGCAGGAAGGTCACTCTTACATTCCCACTTTATCCCTGAGGCAGGTCATAAGACCTCAGTTTGAGAGATGCCCTCCCTATACCCAGAAGAAAGAAAAATCCTTATCTCTGAAGACACAGGGACACAGAGAAGAATCTGAACAAATAGGTTTTGCTAAGTTTTCCCCCCATTTATAATCCTTAGATGGTACATTTTTATCCAGCCATACTTCTCTATTAATGGCTACTTCTCCATCAACCTAGCATTAAAAATAACCTGTTTATTTACGCCTTTATTTCTTAATGCTCCTGTGTCATGTAAAACTCATATCAAATTAGTGTGTATCCTTTTCTCTTTTTTATCTGTCTTTTGTGATAGGGGCTTCAGCCATGAAGCAAGCAATTGGCAAAGAAATCTTTTTTCCCCTTCTTCTAGCTTCCGGTCATTGCCAGTAATCCCTGGCATTCCTTGGCTTGTAGACCCATCACTCCAATCTGCCTCTGTCTTCATGTGCTATTCTCCTTCATGTGTCTTTATGTTGCCACATAACCTTCTTACAAGGACACCAGCCATTGGGTTTAGAGCCTACTCTAATCTAGTATGACTTCATGTTAACTAATTATATTTGTAATGACCTTATTTCCAAATAAGGTCACATTCTGAAGTTCCAGTTGAACATGAGTTTGGGGGAACACCATCCAGTTGAGTACTCAATGCAACACCCAAGCTGTGTAGACAGGTTTGGAGCCTGGCTGCATCAGTGCTGAGCAGTGAAACTCATGGACAAGTCACGTAACCCATCTAAGCACTATGTTTTCATCTTAAAACGTAAATAATAATAGAAAAAAATAATAATAGTAACAACATTTGCCTTGTAGCACTGTTGTGAGAATTAAACGAGGTAATGCCTGCAATGAGCTTAGTGTCAGACACATAGCAAGGGCTCAATAAGTGTTAGTTATTATTATTGTTATTGTTATTGTAATTCAAAAACAAGGATTCTTACCCTATGTTTCACACCAGAGCCTGAAATAGAAAGCTCCCTAGTAGTATATCCAAATTTTGATTAAATGATGAAGAGGGAAAACCACATCTCCTGAAAGACCAGTCTTCTGTTTCTGTACCTTTTCTCCTCCAGGAAAAGACACTAGGGCCCCTGTGTCTTCATTTTTTTTCTATCATGTATACCTTAATTTTACTGGGTCTATTTTCCAAAAAGGATATGTAATGATAATGTCCTTGCATTCTCTCCCTGCCTCCTCTGGTGAACATGCCATAGGAAAGGTCTTTACCTAGAAGATCAGAGGAACAAAGCTCAGCAGTGTTTCAGTAAGGGGGTGACAAGAGAAGGACAAAGTGCAGCTGGCTGTCCAACCTGATGCAGAACCAGCTCAGGACAGGCAAGCCGTCTTGCCCAAGGACATGGAAGGGGAGGAATGGGCTGGGGCTTGAGCAGGACAGGAGAGGTTGTGACGAAACAATCACCCTTAGGGGCTGAAACCAGAAGTGGATCTGGTGGACAAAAGTAATGCTTCAGGGGAAGGAGCCCACCAAGGCCCTCAGGAAGGATGGAGGTTAGGGACAGCCTGAGAATCAGCCAGTTGGAAGGAGCATGACTTTCAGAAAGAAATGGGTACTAAAGAAGCAATAAGTAAAAAGTAAAAGTCTCTTTCCAGAGCCCCCAGGATCAGTGGAGACCCAGGTCCTGAGAATCTCCATGCAGATGCCCCATGGACACCTTTACTTTCATACTCTGAAAGCAAACCCACCAGCCCTACCCTCAGAGACCTGCTCGGGCTCTGCTTCCCTTTCTCAGAGAAGGTCCCACCATGTCCCCAGGCTCACCAGCCAGAAGCCAGGGGTCATCTAGGACCCATCCCTTGTCCTCATGTCCCATGTCCTGTGGGTTTGACAACTTCTGAGTCGGTTGAATCCATCACCTCTGCCTCTGCCTCTTGCCATTGCCTGCAGAATAGAGTCGTGAGCATAGAACACAAGGCTTCCATGCTCTGAGCCCTGTCTACCTTTCCAATTCCACCTTCCTGTTTCTCCACAGCCCCATCAAACTTCCTCTGTGGTGAACATAAGTGATTGCTTAGTGAATATATGAAACAATAAATGCATCATTACAAACAGGAAGAGGTTTGAAGTTTCCTAAGGGGTAAGATATATGTTTACTAATATTTTGCTGTCAAATTCTACCTTTTAATAAAAGACTCTGGGGTTTTCTTATTAGATGGACAGTTCATTGTGAATTTAAAGTGGTCCTATCCGCTGTGAGAGTACGGATTGCATCTTTTTCAGCCCTCACATAATAATATTTTCAGTATTATTTATTGAATGGTGAAATCTAAACTCTCAAGCCGTAGGGACTTCAAGTTTTTCTCCAAGACTGGGTCTTTGGCATGGGTCCTGACAATCATCTTATATGTGGTAGAAGCAGAAATGACTAATATAGATTAATACTCCTTACTCCTACAGGAAGATGCCCAAGGCAGGCAACTGTGACCTAGGGGCAGGAGCTAGGAGAAGGAACTGAGGGCCAGAATAGAAACAACAAGTGAAGGAAGGAGACAGGCAGGGAGCAGGTGGGGAGCTAGGAGAGCTAAAGTTGATGCATGGATAGATAGTCTGTTGCAAAAGTCCAAGAGGCAAATATCAGATGGGTTAAGTCAGGTAAGATATTAAGACATCAGAGGCTAGGTATGATAGCTCTTGCCTGTAATACCAGCACTTTGGGAGGCTGAGGTAGGCAGATTGCTTGAGCCTAGGCATTTGAGACCAGCCTGGGCAACACAGCAAAACACCATCTCTACAAAAAATACAAAAAAATTAGCCAGGTGTGGTGACCCATGCCTGTAGTCCCAGTTACTCAAGAGGCTGCAGTTGGAAGGCTGCTTGAGCCCAAGAGGTCGAGTCTGCAGTGAGCCATGATTGCACCACTACATTCCAGCCTGGGTGACAGGGTGAGTGGGGAACGGCGGAAAACCTCAGAAAGAAGTTAAAGTGCTGGACTCCACAAGGCAGAGGTAGACAGCTCCCACGAGTGCTCTGCATGGATCTTGTTAGGGACTGGATTGTGCCTTCCCACCCCCAGAGTCATATGTTGAAGCCCTAGCCCCAGTGTGATGATGATGCAGGATGTCTCCTTGACCTTTTTGTGGAACTTCCGACAGGGTGTCCCGTTTACTCAGCCCACCGTGCTCAACCTTCACCAGAGGGAGCATGTGAGTAAATGAGTACAGGAACTGGCTGGCTGCTTTCGTGCTGGCAGGAGCCAACTTTGTGCAGGCCCAGCTGCAGCATCCAGGCAGGGGTGCCTGTGATCCCAAAGCATCAGAGGGCGTGTTACAATGCTCTCTTAGCTCCGCCATTCACAGACAGCAGTGTGTTATCAGCTCAGTGGGCCCTTTGCCTTGTCATGTGGGGCAGCTGCCCTCCAGCAGCAAGAGCAAATGGCCATTGTGACAGCCTTTCCGGGTACCCACACGTGGTGGGTCCTGAACTCTTGTCCGATGCCCAAGAAGAATAAGATCATGTGGGTGAATTGAAGGATGGTGAATGAGAAGAATTTTATTGAGTGATGGAAGCAGCTCTCGGTGGACAGGGGAGCTGGAAAGAAGCAGGAAGGGCAGGTCACTCTCCCCTGAAGTCGAATTGCCTCCCTGCCTTTCTCCTCCAAAGTCAGGTTGCCTCTCCCCAACATCCAGTCTCTTCTCTCTACCAGCCAAGTCTAGGGTATTTATAGGCACAGGATAGGAGGTGGGGTGGGTCACAGGTAGTTTTGGAAAAGGCAGCATTTATTTGGTAAAAAGACATTATTCAGAAAGAACCAATCAGGGGAGAGTGGGTGCACAGGAATAGAAGTTCTCTTTGGACCACGAGTTTCAGGCTACTTTTGATTTGAAGATGGGGTTTCCACTTAGGACAGCATCTTAAGCGGGTAATTTTGGTGACCAGGTCATAAGGATGGAGGACTAATCTGACAGGACTGGTATTTCATAAGAAGAGGAAGAAATGTCAGATTGTTCTCTCTCTCCATCCCAGGTGCACAAAGGAAAGGCTATGTGAGGACACAGTGAGAAGGCGGCTGTGATGTTGTGATATAATAAGAAACATATATTTGGTTTTTGTTCCTGGTTTTTAGCAGGGAGTTTTTAAAATCTTTGGAATTTCCTAAGTGATTAGGGTAAGAGGAGTATCTTTTGTTATTCGTAATAAGCCTCTTTTAACCATACCTGAGTTTATGCTAAGGAGATGACCCTGGGAGGATGCCAGCTGGTTGTCAGGGAAACCAACTACACAATTATATAGTTAGAGCATTCAGCTGTACCCCCTAATCTGCAGGAAAGAAAGAAAGAGGGGCTAGGTAGGGATCAAGTTAATCACCAGTGGCCAATACAGTCATGTGTCACAAAACAACATTTTGGTCAATATCAGTCCACAGGATTATAATACCATATTTTTACTGTACCTTTTCTATGTTTACATCTACAAATACTCATTCTGTTATAGCTGCCTACAGTATAGCAACATCCTATATAAGTTTGTATCCTAGAAGCAATAGGTAATACGGTATAGCCTAGGTGTGCAGTAGGCAATACCACCTAGATTTGCCTAAGTACACTCTATAATGTTTGCTCAAAGACAGAATTGTCTGACATTTCTCAAAATGTATCCACAATGCCCTGACTGTAATTTAATCAATTATGCCTACTTAACGAAGCCTCCACAAAAATCCTAAACAATGGAGAGTGCAGAGCTTCTGCGTCGACGAATGTATCCATGTGCTGAGAGGGTGATGCACCCCCAACTCAAAGGGACAGAAGCACCTATGCTCAGGACACTTGCAGATCTCAGAAAACTCTTCACTTGGTTGGTAAGCTGTATTTTTGTAATATCATGTATAGTAAACCATTAAACATAGTGTTTTTCTGAATTTTGTGAGCTCCTCTAGCAAATTATCAAGCCCAAGAGGAGGGCCAAGGGAGTGCCTGATTTGTAGCCAAATTGGACAGAAGTGTGGGTTACCTGGAGACCCACTGCTTGTGATTGGAATCTGAAGCGAGGAGCAGGCTTGTGGGACTGAGCCTTTAACCTACGAGATCTGCTCCTGGCAGAGCAGAATTAACTCCTGGTATTAATGACAGGATTGAGTTAAATTTTAGACCACCTAGTTGGACTAGAGAATTGCTGGAGTGGAAAGCCATACATTTGGTGTCGAAAGAAGTGTTGTGTGAGTAGAGAAAGTTTTTTTTTTTTTTCCTTTTACAAGCTTTCTGAAATTTAATTGAGTTAAATTGTAGGAAAACCAGAAAATTGAAGAATTGCTTAGTGTGGAAAACTCACACATTTGGTGCCAAAAGAAATATCGTCTATATAGATAAACAAATTTTTCGTTTTAGAAGCCATTTGCAAGTCAACAGACAGCCCTTACCAGAAACCAAATTTGCTAGCACCTTGATCTTGGATCTGCAGAATGGTGAGAAAATAGGTTTCTGTTGTTTAAGCCACCCAGTCCCTGCCATTTGTAATGGCAGCCTAAGCAGTCATATAGGTATCTTTTGAAGGGCCATGTTCTGCCCCCTCCGGTAAGTAGCACTCTTATCCTCCTGCAGAAGATGCACAGTGGGGTGCCTGCAGAAGACAGCCCCTGATACACACACACACACACACACGATAAACCAAGCAAACTGAGAGAAAGTATTCTAGAATTATGCCTATGTGAGCCAACAATAAGGCCAGATCTCTCTGTGGAGGAATTATTTAGGGACCTCAAAAAGCAGATAATTAATGCAGTGACTTGTTCAGTTCAAGAACTCAGAAACATCAAGATGGTCATATTGTCCCAAACGACTGATTTATGAGTGTCAGTCTAGGTTCTTACTTATTGTTCACCAATTTTCTGTCTGATCTATACTGAGCTGCTTCTACTTCATGACAAACAATCTGAGCTCCATGAATATAAGGCTTCTTGGTTCCATTTATGCTTCACTTTAAGGATCTGGAAAATTAGGAACCCAATGAAACCAGACATCTCTGGATCTCTGGCATGTCTGGTAAATGCATAAACTCCTTCCATCTTCTTTCTTTTTACAACAAATGGTCTTTAACAGAATTATTGATTACACTCCATAAAGATCCAGTTAGGAAAATCATTTCCTCCAATCAATCTTTTTTGTTTTCTCCCCATTACCTGAAAAGCATTTATTTATATTCTGCTAAAAGTTAATGAAGCCTGTCTTAGTCCCTTCAGGTTGCCATAAGAAAATGCCTTAAACTCGGTGGCTCATAAACAACGGAAATTTATTTCTCACAGTTCTAGAGGCTGAGAAGTCCCAGATCAAGGCCCTGGCAGACTGAGTGTCTGGTGAGGGCCTTCTTCCTCATAGAGGGCATCTTGCTGTGTCCTCACATGGTGAAAGAGTGAAGAGATCCCTCTGTCCTCTTTTATAATGGCACTGTCCCATTCTTAAGAGCTCTGCCCTCATGACCCAATCACCTCCTAGTATCATCACCTTGGGGTTAAAATTTTAACACATGAATGTGAGGAGAACATAAACACTCAGTTTAGTGTAAAGCCAGATACCAAAACATTTTTTCAAGCTGTTTTATCAGTAAATACACAAGCTAATGTCTGCCCCAGCAAACATCTCAGCGATGTGCACATTTGAAGTGATCCTGCAGTTAAACCCCATGCATGGAGAAGACAGGATACACTTTTCCCTCTCCCTGAGAGTAGTGACAGTGCTTTGATTTTTGGCCACTACTAAAAGCAATTATGTTTTCTGTTTAAATCCATTGAGATCCATCCTTCAATGATCCTGTATTGTGGCAGGAATTTTGCATCACTAATATAGAGTGTTTCGACAATTGGCTTTTGTATTCCAGGTAGACACTTGTAAAGAAAACTAAAAATATTTTTCCTAAAAATACACTTCTCTGAAATATTTTGAGAAGGCTATTCAGAGGGCCTGCAGACAAAAATAGCCCTGAAAAGCTGCCTTTTGTGGAGAAGATATGCATCCGTAGAAAAAAAAAATCTACATTAATTATATAGAAAACTTGGCTCGCTCTGAATCCCTCCCCCCTTATCTGGATCTAGGAAAAATTAACTCAATCACAGGCCACCATCTATTCTTTCTGAGAAGTGGGTTTTCATCCACTTAATAATACCACCTTTGCCCCATGCCTTTCTTCCTCTCTACCTCCCATAACCTGTCTTGCCATCTTCTCCAAATGCCTATTCTTTCTACAACCTCAAATTGGTATAAAAATGTCAGCCATCTGGCTCTTTCTTTGAGTTTTCATATTTTGTACTACTCTTGTGCATATTAATAAATTTTGCATGCCTTTTCTCCTATTCATTTCCCTATTGTCAGCTGATTTTCTGCAAACCTTCAGAGGGTGAAGGGGAAATTTTCCCTTGGATCCTACGGTTTTGGTGACCGTGGCAGAACAACCAGATTAGGAGTAAATCATTTGTACAGACTAGTCTCAGGTGTAGTGACTCTGGTGTATGTTTTGGTATGAATATTCATATCGTTTGATTCTTTCCTCCCAGAAATAGTCTTTATTTGTTTCCTTTGTCTCTGTCTTTCTGTGTCATTTGTCATGAAGTACCTCTTATTCAATACTATGTCCTTGAGATCCTAACTTGTGACTGAGTGGGACTGCTCTCTTTTGGTGGCCACCATCTAGGGGTGTAACTTTTGATTCACAGCCAGTGGCCAGTGTAAAAGTAAAACAGGAAAAGTTCCTTTATCCCCCTAGCAGGATGTGCAATGGGGGTATGGCTCAGTTCTTTGGTGTCCCGCTGCTCAAACGTCTAGCAGGAGCATGCAGACTTGCCAGTCGTGGGGATCTGACCACCGGCAGTGGCTAGGGGTGAATGTTTACAGCTGAAGCCCCGGTGGGCATGTTACAGGGCGCTCTTTCAGTTTAGCCATCCATAGGCGGCTTGTGTTAGCTCAATTGGACCCCTGCCTTATCGCAAGGACAGAAGGTTTTCCGTATCCCGGGGTTTCTAGGCTTGGGGTACTGGAAGAATTGGATCGCACGTGGGCTTGGAGAATGAACGCAAGACTTTATTGAGTGGAAATCGCTCTCAGAAAATGGGGAACTGGAAGGGAGATGGAGTAAGAAGGAGATTTTTCCCTGGAGTCTAGCTGCTCAGTGGCCGGGCTCTCCTCCTACTGTCCCGTCCAAACTCTGCAGCATTCCACTGGTGGATGGCCTGTCAGCTGGACGGCATCTGTTGGTGTGTTCTTTCCCAGTGCGTTCTTCTCAATATCCAGCCACTTGTGTCTTCTTCCACTGGTGTGTTCCTCTTGACGTCCACCTGCTTGTGTGCATGTCTTTTAGGGTCTTGGGGGTTTTATAGGCATAGGATGGGGACATGGTAGGCCAGGATGGTCTTGGGCATGAAAACAGAAATGCCTGTCCTTATCTAGGCCCATGCTCGTAGGCTGGAGGTGGAGCCCTGGCCAGGGACCCATCCTTCTCTACCCAGCACTTCCCTGCCTACACCACCCCCCCCACATATCAAAAGGACTGGGAATCCCTAGACACATAAGATATTAAGCAGCATACTCTTTGTTCAGAATGTGCTGAGCCCTTAAGGGAGTTTGTATTAATAAGAATTCCCATCCATAGGTTGGGTATGGTAGCTAATGCCTATAATCCCAGCACTTTGGGAGGCTGAGGTGGGTGGATCACCTGTGGTCAGGAGCTCAAGACCAGCCTGATCAACATGGCAAAACCTCATCTCTGTGAAAAATACAGAAATTAGCCAGGTGTGGTGGCATGGACCTGTAATTCCAGCTACTTGGGAGGCTGAGACAGGAGAATCACTTGAACCCAGGAGGCAGAGGTTGCAGTGAGCCGAGATTGTACCACTGCACTCCAGCCTAGGTGACAGAAGGAGACTCTGTCTCAAAAAAGAAAGAAGAATTCCCACCCATAAGGGGCTTTGTTGTCTCAATCCTTGTTGCCTGATTAGGCCTGGGAAAGTCCAATCCCAGGAGGGTATACCCAGTGTCACAGATTAACAAGCCTGTGACTGGCAAACCACCACAAATTTGTGGGATACTAGAGGCACCATACGCACAGACACCATCCTTAATCATCTGTGGCAACGAGAGTCTTTTGTTATCTAACTTGTTTCTGGGAGTACATTTTTGAGGGTCTCATATGATGCTGCATCTTCTGCGCCCATTTTTAAAACAACACTTATGTCCATGGTGTTCGAACTTTGAAAAGTTACCTCTGGGACCTTCCATAAAAAATGTCTATTGGCTTGAGTCGCTTACAAAATAAACAGAAGGACTATATTTAAAAGAAAACTTTTTACAGAGCTCTTATCTTAAATAGCCATCTTATTGGTATCTATGAAAAAATACAAAAGAAATATAGCCTTTAAAATTCTGTTGGCAAGATTCCAAAATGGCAGAAATCAGATTTAAAACAAACTTAAAACCCTGTGTACGCACATACTGCCTGCTTTGGATTCCCTGTGGGATTTGCAAAAAGGGCAATCCAGCCTGTATTCTGGTGGCGAGGATTCCATGCTTTCACAGCCGCTGCCCAGGTTTGATTCCCAGACCGAGAACCAGTCCCTTAGAGGTGTAAGTCCTTTAACCCAGGAGGAAAAAAGAAACATTTATAAGTGAGGAGAGCAAAGAACTCCTAGTGACCATCAAGCAGACCATTAAGAGACCAAAAAAAAAAAAAAAAAAAATCCTTATATGAGGAATTTAGAGGTAATTAGACTTCCCTATTATCTAAAGTCAGCACCTGGTTCCAGGCTTCTTTTCAACTTAAAATTTACAAGAAACTAGAATGTCTATACACCTCCAGAATGCATGCATGCCAAGCTGCCAAACTCATTGTGCAACCCTTGCCGACACCAAAATATCTACAAATGTAATCACTTATCATGCAAATTACCCTTCAGCTTCCACTTTAAGGTCTCTAAACACCCCTGAAGAAAAAGCCACCATGCTGTGCTCAGTCCTCTCTTGCTGAGGCATCCCACTGCACTCTTCTACAGCGTTCTCTCTTTCTAATAACACTTTCTGTTTTCAAGCCCATACCGTTGTCAGTAAATTCTTACCAACCCACAAGTCAACCACTTTCCAATGCCAGGGCTCTGACACCTCTCCCAGCAATAAGAATTAGTTTGGATTACTTATTTTGAATTTATGTTTGTGTGACTCTTGACTTTCTGATGTACTCATTTCTTACTGATACTTTTCCCCTCCGTGGATGGCTATTGTTTTCCTGTTTGTCTCTAAGTCTCTCTCTTTTTTTTTTCATCTAGTAGCTGTGAGGGTAACTCTGGATCTCGTGAGGATTGCTTTTTTCCAGGTTTTTGGAGATGCCTCATGCATCCTTGGTTAAGGTTTTGGTTCTTAGTCACTGGGAAATTACCTTTGGTTTAAAAGAAAAGAGAAAAAGTTCAAAAGCCAGGAATATCGGCTTTGTTCTGGCTAAAAACTGATAATGAGAGATTCAAAAGATTTTTTGAATTCTATCAGCAAAAGTCAGCTTAATCAAAGCTGATACTCAGATTATACATATTTTTAGACATTTCTGTTCTCCTTTGGATCCTATTTCTCCCATGGAAATTTTTTTGATCCAGCTGAAACCTCTTTTTAATTGTATGTTCAGTTCCTCTGCTTGTTTCCTTTCGTGGCAAGATTTTTGCTTTAAAAAATGTAAAATTTAATTGGCCTTTTTTTGAGAGTTTGAGATCTCCCCAGACTGGCTCCTCTAGGACTCATTCTTCCATTTGCTCCTCCCCCTGTTTTTGCTATGATCTTCCATTCATTTCCCTTTAATCATCGATATGTGCCCCTTCAAGCCCCTACTTTCTTCATTTGGTGGTCAATGGATGAAAAATTACTAAAAGGAAATATGAGAGTCTTGGTTATCACATGAAAGAATCTGAAAGAAACTTCTAGCAACTCTGATACCTCTTTGAGAAACAGAGTTAAGGTATCACTGGCCCCTTTTTAGGTCCTCTGTCTTCCTCATAGAACCCTAAGAGTCATGAGTGGGTCTGGCTCTGTTTGTTAATGAGATCTGGCCTGAACAATAATCCAGTTAAGAAACAGAAACTAAGTTTAAAAGCCACCTATCAAACTAAATATCCAAAGTACAACCTTCTGGCCTTCTGCTGGCTATTTTTAAACTCCTGGTAAAAGAAATGTTCATTTACAAAACAAATCTCAACTTGTAAGTGTCTCTCTCTCTCTCCCTCTCTCTCTCTCTGCAACTAAACCACTAGAAACTTTTACAATGGGGAAGGCATTGACTTAAAAGTTTACATAACAAATCTTACCTTTGTCTAAAGTAGTTTTTCTGGCTATCTTGCCTTAACTGAGCCTTACCTATGTCATTCTCTGTCTTGGCAAATAATGTTTAGATCTAAATTCTGTATTTTTGAGATATAAATTTTCCGCCTTATTTCACCTAAGAATCAGTACAAATTTAGGATTGCCTAGCTAACAATTGCTTGGGCAATGAAACAGGTTATCAGAAGGTTTATTGCATGAATGGGGAAAAGAAACTTTTTAGAAGCTGGCTAATGATAGCTATAAGATCTGCTTCTGTCTATGTGTTCACATGTTTGTCTATGTATCTTAAGTGTATGTAATATTTCCATATGAGCTGAGATATTATCTGGTAAATAAAGGTAGTTTTAAAATTGTTGGTAAAATAAAATAGTGTATTCCGAATTGTCAGTATTAAATATAATTCAGACATTTTTGCCTGAGTCTACTGGTCAGATGGGTTTATGCTGTTTGTGTTACATGTTTTAAGGTCATAAAACTGCCACTTCTATAATGTTTTTGGTACTTGCTTGATTTGTCTGTAAGCTAAACCTGTGAGGGTGGCTGGTGGGCCCCTCTGAAGTGTAGCACATATCTTGCTATAAGCATATATCTTTGGGTTTGAGCCTCTGGATTGTAGAGTCTGGATAGGTGACCATGGAGAAGCTTGAGGACATATGTGTGTTCAGAGAACCTAGGCCACCAGCTGTCACACTTACAGCTCTGTCCTCTGTCCTGGATTCTAC
Organism: Macaca thibetana thibetana; assembly: GCF_024542745.1. NCBI lineage: Eukaryota > Metazoa > Chordata > Mammalia > Primates > Cercopithecidae > Macaca > Macaca thibetana. The sequence continues at coordinate 58,019,495 of NC_065579.1, forward strand.
CCTTGATGTTTAAATCCAGGGTTCAGATGGGCCCTGCCCTTCATAGCCATCCTGGGTGCATGTGGGTATTCAGGACCCAGAACAGCTAGGGAGGGCATTAGGAATGGCACCTGTATCATCATTTCAAAATTCTTTTTAGTAATTTAAAATCTTAAAACCATGTTTTGCTAAATTAAGTAATAGATAATCATAAAATATCTGAGTCATTTCTAAGTTAAAATACTTAACCATGAAGTATTGAACATAAGTTTAAGTTGCATACTTTGAGATCTTGTATTTATATTGTATAGAAAAGCTAAATATTTTTCCTGGGTGATGTTGGTAGAAAATAGGAAAAAAAAAAGAGAGAAAATCTAAATGTATTTCTGTATCAGTTGATAAACAAAATATTGAGGAAATGTCTCTCTCTAAAAATTATGAAATGGTATTTATCTACAAACATATAAAACAGTTCAAAATTACTTATGGGTTAGGTTTTCACTAGAAATTAGAGTTACTAAAAGTTAAAATTCAAATTAGCATAGGTAATTAAAACTCTCACTATAAGAGAAATAATTTATATACAACATGTACAGAAAAGCAAGATATGCTTTTGGTAGAAAAAGTTATAAAGGCATGAGGATGTATGTTTGATGAGAAAAAAATAATTTTGTCTAGTTTAGAGGTTATTTAAAGGCTATTCTATGGTGTCATACTCTTATAGAAAATGAAGGGAAAAGTCACACAGATAAAACTAGATGCATATACAAAGTTAGAGGAAAAATAATTTCAAAATCTTATGTGGTTAAACTGACTAAAATTAAACAAATTTATTGTAAGATTTTTTGAGTCTTAAGATAAAAATTACCATAATGCGACACTAGAATTTGGTTTTCCCTTTTGACCAAGATTTGTATATAATATTAATAAGAATAGAAGAATTTGGCTCACCTTTTGAGTAAACTGCAAAAAAATAGAAAAAGGAGAGAGAGAAACAGATTCTGTGTGTTTCGTGCTATTTTTATTAGGTTGTTTGATTATTTAGAAAGCTGAGTATCCTCTTTATCAATCTGTAAAAGCTTTCGCTTTGTGAAATTTTTAAATTATTACTCTGGTTAAATAAATTACTATTATTTCACAGTGACCTGTGATCCTATTTTTTATGAGATATTTTAAACCTTTTATATATTTAACAGGCTTCCAAATATCAAATTTTAAATTCTAAATTAATTTTTTTTTTACTCAAACTAACTTTGGGATGTTATAGAGCGCCCTGGAGGCATTCAAAAGATAGCTAATAAACAAGCTTATTTGATATGTTAAATTATACTGGAAGCGTTATCAAATAAGAAATGTTTGGCCTTCTTTGAGTTATATTTGTATAAATGTGTTATTAATATATGTATGAGATTCCTAGAAATCTGATACTTTAAATTATTGTAGGCCACAGAAAACACTCAAATTTCTTTCTTTATTGAATATTTAACTATGGCCATTTTAAGTTTTGAGGTCCACAGCAAATTGCTGTATTCTGATATGTTTGTTCTAAAAGCTTCTTGCAAATCCTAAAATTTTGTGTTTTCAAGGAGTTTCAGGAAAAAGTATACAATGAGTACTCTTAGATACAGGTTTCTGACAACTTTGAGATCATATCATTGGACAAAGTAAGAATTTCAAAAACTCTAATAAAAAAAAAAAACCTGGATTCATAAAATTACTAACCTAACATCAAGCAGAAAAGGATTAATTACATGTGACTAAACTAACAAAGAACTGAAATAATTATTTTTAACTTTTTTTTTGTTGAAACGTTGCTGATTCTTTTTTGTTTTCCAGAGTCCAGAAAACTTATTTTTTTCTTTTAAGCTATTTATGGCTTGCATAAATTATGTAAAGTATATTTTTGTGAGCAAAATTGAAACATTCATCTTTCTCTACCTGATTCCCCCAGAATTCAAAAACTATTCGTGAATATTCTCATTTTGTACAATATGATTATCTTCATAAGTTCAGTAAGAATCTGTTTCTTTTGTAACAAGAAACACAGTTGGACACACTGATTATTTTAACCAATGCTTTGACCTAAATGTTCTATTTTCAGTTGTGACCAGATGGCTTTGAGGAATTGATTTCACTTTTAAAGCCAACAGACTTTTAAAAAGACTGGCCTAGTACCTTTTCTTCAAAGTTCCCTTATAAGATTCCTGATTTTGCAGTAAGTAAAAATAACACTTTTTGACAGACTCGGGAAATTCAAGATATTTGGGGTCCTCAAGAAGAAAGGAATTCTCTCAATTCATGCAGGAACTGCAGACACAGTATTTGGCTTGGCTCCTAAGCCTCAAGAAAAATTTGTAAAGTCTAATCGGAAGTTCCTTATGAGAAAGTTTCAGCAAAGGCCAACTTAAAAACAGCCTACATGGCCAATCGCTATTCTTGCTGCACTTTATGCAAATAATCAGGCCAAGTATAAGACTAAAACTTATTTTGTAAATAAATGAGTCTTATTTTCATTTATCCTTGATAGAATGGGGGACTGGAGAGAGAAAAATTATGTTTCAAAAAAAACTGATAGTATACTTGTTATTAAATTCCAGCTCATTGATTTTTTTTGTTTCTTTGTTTTCTTTTTGAGACAGGGTCTTGCTCTGTCATCCAGGCTGGGCTCAAGGGATCTTCCCACTTCAGCCTTTCAGGTAGCTGGGACAACAGGCACATGCTGCCATGCCTGACTGACTTTGATTATTTTTTGTACAAATGCAGTCTCACTATATTTCCAGACTGGGCCTGAACACCTGGGCTCAAGCAATTCTCCTGCCTCAGCTTCCCAAATTGTTGGGATTTACAGGTGTAAGCCACCATGCCCAGCCTCATTGGGTTTTTTGAGATTTCATTATTGACCTCCAATCTGTACTAAGTCCTAAATTTTTAGTCCTCTCCAATTATCTCCAGACTAACATTTTCAATTTTTCTCCTACCCCCAACTTAAAGTTATTAGAAATCAGAATTTTGCTCTTAAGCCCTACAAACTGAAGCTAGACAACTTGATACAAATTTTGAGAGAAATCGTCACAGTAACTTATATACAAATAGTCTTTATGCCTGTTGACTACTAAAAAAGTTCATGGGAATACCTGATTTAAACTACAATCCAGGAAAATCTGTCAGATGGCCACTGCCTGCCCACTACAACTGAAGATGCTTCAAAGACTCTAGGAAATCTAGTTTATAGACTACGCCAGACATTTTTTGTTTTCCTTTTGTTTCCATAGAAATGCCTCTTAGTAAAGATCTGTTTTCCTGCATCATATACAGAGGCCTAGCTTTGACAGCCCATCTGGAAAACCACCTCCTGAAACAGGACACCACTGTAAAGGAACTAATCTATTCTCAGGACTAAGAGACTGATTCAAAAAGATACAGGCTGCTTGTTCCAATCCATGTTTTTTTCCTTCTCCTTTGCCACTTTTTGTCTCACAACCTTAACCCAAATCTCTCCATAATTACCAATCCTACTTTTGATATGTGAATATTTCACCCCAAAATATAGTACTTTGACGTATTTCAAGAAGGCTATTCAGAAGACTTGCAGACAGGAATAGCCCTGAAAAGTTGCCTTTTGTGGAGGAGATTTGCATTTGTAGAGAAAAATCTATATTACTGAAATAAATAGCCAGGCTTTCTCTGAGGTACTCCCTCTTCTCCAAGTCTTGGAAAAATTAGCTCAACCACAGGCTACTATCTATTCTTTCCGAGAGCTGCTCTCTGTGAGGGTTCATCTATATAATAAGACCAACTTTTTAGCATGACGTTACTCTGTCTCCGTCTCATAGCCTGTCTTGTCATACTTCAAGCCTCTCCTCTTTCTGTAACCTCAAGATGGTATAAAAGCATCAACCACCTAGCCGTTTCTGTGAGTTTGTTTATTTCTTATGGCTAATGTGCACACATGTTCATGTTAATACATTTTGTACATCTTTTCTTCTGTTAATCTGCCTTTGGTCAGTTAATTTTCAGCAAACAGGTGAAGGGAATATTTTCCATTGGTCCCTACACTTGCACCAAAATGATTAGTCTACCATTTCATAAACTTTAAAAGATGCCCCTTGGTCCCTGTACTTAACATGGAAGTGTGTCGCTCTAAAGCACAGTTTGGATATATTTACCTAGAATTAATCCACTAAATTTGGCTAGTCGGGGGAGGGTCAAGATAATTTCTGTAGGCTAAGGGATTAGAATACGGGATCTGTGGGCCCCAGTGTATACATGCCAGTGTAAGGATTGGAAGCCTTAGACTTCGGCTATAGCCCAGCCACAGACTGACCTTGCTACATGATCTTGGACAAGCCTCCGTTTCCCTAACTACAGAGTTTTTGAATAATTAGTTAACATAATCAAATAATTGTTGAGTCTCCATTTACTATTTATAGCAAATCAGTAAAAATTATGCTGAAAAAATAAAAATAATATTTTCTGGACATTTATCTTTGGGAGCAAAAAAACACATACTAAAACATTTTGTCTTTTTATCCAGTCATAGAAAGTTGAGAAAAGTGGACCTATCTGTTCATTTGAACTAAAGTATATTACATAAGCCTGTGTGCTAGCAATATGTGGGATTCTGGAGAGCACACTCGCCTCAAACCACCAGGGATCATTATTTGAGCTGTTTGGCAAAGACTAGAACAAGCTGGCTCTAATGCAGAACGTTAAGTGGCAATTTTCTTGGTGTCCCAAAATTGTGCCAAAGGCCCAAAGCCAAGGACAAAGGCACTAAGGAGTCTTTCTTAGTAGAGTGCCGACAACATCTGTCTACAGCTGGAGCCAAGGGGGGACCTTAAGGCTGACTGAATCAATCTGACATCTGACCACATGCCACTCTGGACTCAAGATAATACAGGAAGAGGGAAGGAGGTCTGTAATTTGGAGGGAGTGCAGCCTCCATGATGAGACACTAGGCCTTCCCTGTGAGGGACAAGTGCTTACTACTGTCCCTAAAGTCAAATGAAGTGGGGCAGGGCACACACTGTTCAGCAGTTTGTGGAACTACTACAACAAACTTTCAATATATGAGAAAACTCATAGTCCTTTTGATAAGCAGAGTAGATAGAAATACAACTTTATGGATAAAAGACGTGCTAATTGTAGACTATCTAGGCATTCCCAGCGGGTGTGGAGAAAGGGTGAAGGACATACCAACCCTTGCAGGGGTGGGTCAAACGGGACTTAGTCATTTCCAGCCCACTTTCTTACCTATACAATGCAGAACTTTTGTTGAGTAGTCTCTAGAATCCGTTTCAGCTTTCTGAGTTTGTAACTGGATATAAAAAGTGGCCTGCTCAGTGGTGAAGTTTGTGGTGTCTAGAGAGGAAGGCAGCCTCCTACTCTACAGATGGGTTGCCTCTTACCGCCCACCTCCAACTTCCTGATGGTCCAAGCATCAGACGGTGTTTACCAGCAAGTTGCTTGGAACATGGAGCCCAGAAAAGTATGGGGATTTACCAGTGATGCATGGCTAGTTAATGAGCTTTTTCAATAAACTGGTTCTCCTAAGTGACTGTCCAGAGCTGAACCTTAATCAGATGCAGAGTCGTGATGACACTCCCAAGAGACATTCCCTCAGTCATAATCTCATCCAGCTGCTACAGGATCGAGGGCTGCAATTTCAGTGGCCACTGCCCCTCCTGGGCTATTTCATTTGCTATTTGTTGACTTTGTGGTCCTGGTCTTGCTCTCCTTCCTCTACCACTATTCTTTCCTCCCATCCTTCTCCAATTCCCCAGCCCCTCTCAAATGTTTGATAATAATATTCTCTGTAACATTTTACAGTTGACCACACGCTAGTGCCTAAGATCATGTTATCTAAGTTCCACCATAGATTCATCTTGTGGTTATGGACAGCTGTACTAATTCCTTTTACAAAGGAGTGTATTGAGAAGAAGAAAGGCACCCTGCAAGGGGCAAGGTTAGTAAATGGCAGAAGTGGGCACACATTCCCAGTGTTTGCCCTCCCATCTACATTCTTATCCACTCTTTAAGACTAGATTTTTTGAAATAAGAAACTGTGCTTTGTTACAGAAAATAGAGTTTTTGTGCTTAAAATCCAAACTATGTTGGTGTTGGATCTTTGACGTTCCAAATCCATCTAATAATGATTTGCACTCTGACTACAACTTCACTACTCTCGTCCTCATTCACTTACATCTGCTGGAGTGGCGGGTGTTTTTGTTGTGTGTGTGTGTTTGGTTTGTTCCCATTGCCTCAGGCAGTTCTTAACACTTAGGAGAGGTTCAAGAAATATCGGTTGAATGAGTGAACAAATCCACCAGCATTAAAAATAAAACAGTATACACTCTTTTAGAGTTGAAAACATAGCTGAAGGCATGCCTCCCTGTGCAGTTATTTTTAACTAAAATAGAATGATTCCAACAGATTGACTTAAACCTAATGGAGAATTGTGATTTTTGTCGAGAAGATGTTTGACTTCTTTTTTGTTTTCCCTCTTCCCCAAAACACTGCTAGAACTGACTAAAAGAAGCCCTTCTCAGTACCAGCCTGAAGGTGAACTAAGAATGTAGGAATTTGTTAATTTGTAATTTTAACTAAGAAGGTAGGATACTTGAGAGTGTCTGTGTGTGTGCATGCATGCACACACAGGCACACTTCATACAGGAAAGAGACAAGGGGAGGTGATAGACAAGCAAGAACAGGAAGAAAAACTACAGGAAGCAGCCTCCCAGCATTTTGCCACTTAATGAAGTTGATAAATTCAGGGAAGCTTTGGTTCTATTGCCAATGGGATAGATTCCAGGATGACAAGGAAGAGTCTCGGAAGGCCGAACTACTAGATGCCATTTGGTCGATGGGCTGGATGCTCACATTTCTCACAAAGCTCTCATCTGGAACTGCCTCAAGTGTCTTTCTCTGCATATCACATAAGCAATTATTCTAACTTTGTTGCATAAATTGATTCAGGGGCAAAACTTCTCAGAGCATTGCACTGCTGATTCCTCATGAAGCCTGAACAAAAGTCTCTTGGCCTAAGAGATATTGACAAAAGGCATTTCAATAGTGTGGGGTTCAGTCAACTGAAAATGAATAAATCCGACTGAATTTTAAAATCATTTGATAAAAATAGTTGGGTTTGAATATGAACATACCTGTCTCATCTCATTCATTCATTTGTTTGGTAAGCTCCTAGTTGGTTCTGGGTCATTTATTTCTCATCCTCTTCCCACCCCCGGCCCACCCCACTCCTTTCCCAGATTGAGGGACAGTGATATGCAAATGAAGAGAGCTGTCTAGCTCCTGCCACCCTCTGATGAAGGACATACTGGGCCTGTCATGGGGAGCACAGCAAACTCTAGGAGTTAAATACCTCCACCTAATCACTGCAGAGTCTGCCTTCCAGCCAAGGTCACCTTGGAGAGGTTAGCTGACCTTCGGAAGAATGAGATGAGACTGCCATTTTTAGATTATTGAACAGCACAGTTAATATTTTAGAGCTTTGTTTAGGATATGTTGAAGCAACGTATCATAACATCTAATATTTACATAGCACTTTCCCAGAGGTGTAAACTATTGGTCAAAATACCAAATTTGGCTTACTGTCAGGCTTTTATTGAGCCCACCCAGTATTTTTTTTTTTTTTTTTTTTTTTTTGAGACAGAGTCTGGCTCTATCACCCAGGCTGGATTGCAGTGGCCGGATCTCAGCTCACTGCAAGCTCCGCCTCCCGGGTTTATGCCATTCTCCTGCCTCAGCCTCCCGAGTAGCTGGGACTACAGGCGCCCGCCACCTTGCCCGGCTAGTTTTTTGTATTTTTTTAGTAGAGACGGGGTTTCACCGTGTTAGCCAGGATGGTCTCGATCTCCTGACCTTGTGATCCGCCCGTCTCGGCCTCCCAAAGTGCTGGGATTACAGGCTTGAGCCACCGCGCCCCGGCCTCCAGTATTTTTTTTTTAAATTAAATTAGTTGCCATCACTGAAGATTTGGGCAACTTTACATAAAAATCTGGATTTCCAGTTGCTCTTAAGAAACCATAAGACTTTCTCATATTAAGCCCTCGTTTCTTCATTAAACAAAATCTCTGGAATTGAATGGCAGCTGTCCTTTTTAGATGGGGCATGGCAAATCTAGTTCACCACAGGCCCCCGCCACTCTCTATTGTCTTACACTCAACCCATTACAACTCATTTGTATTATCTGCCTATACCATTTGAATCTGTAACTTCTGTTTTTCACTCAACATACTATTTCTGAAAATGTTATATTTATTTCTGATTGGGTATCTGTGTATATTTGTTATTAATTATTGAAACATTATGCATCTATGAACAATTTATCAGTTAAAAAATTCACAATTAGTGTCTTTAAATTTTACCTTCAGTCTCTGGGTATATAATTAGGGTTTTGAATGGCACTTCTTGTCTCAGATTTTTTTATTTAAGTGCCAGTGCTGAAGACAATCAGTGGTAATGTTCTCCTTCTGAAAGAGGAGATGCTTGACTCATTCTGTAGGAATTACTACAAGATACATAAAGTATCCCCTAAGCCTTCACTTACTTCCTTGTCTTATGTAAGGAAAAGAGCAGAATTCAGAGGGAAATCATCAAAATAAAAAGGGCTGGGGAGGGAGATTTTATACCCTTCCACCCCAAACCAAGGAAGGGGGAACTTAAAGAGCATCTCTCAGAAAGCTTAGGGATGCCAGCAGAGAGGAGAGCCTGGCATTAATCTCCCTATCTGGAGGTGGCCAAGTGGCAGACAGGCCCACTCCTCCAAAAGGAAGCATAGGCAGGGAGAATGGAAATAGCTGTTTGTCTCTTTGAGTTTGGGAGCATGCATGGACACAGAGACTGGAGCCCACCTCTCACCTGGAAAGCCCAGGCAGGAGGCAGTGGCAGTTTGAGCAGAGAGGGCAGTAGTGGGGCCACCTGCACTCCCAAGGGCCTAGTGGATGCTGCAGAAGATCTGGAACCATCTTCAAGCTCATTGGCATAAGAGAACCCCAGCAGTAAGTAACCCTGAGGTGTATTGCTCAGGGAAGGAACCAGGGGACGGGGGCTTCACAAGAAGTTAGCCAAAGAATGAACTACATATGAGAAGAAACTAAGCAGTAGAGAAATCCCTGCACCAATCCTACAAAGTACCCACTCAAAAAAAAAAAAAAGCTTAATTTGGATGCCTCTTAATGCTACCCAGGTGACAAATCATACAAGACATCAGCTTCCCATTTCCCAGCAAACTGACTGCACCCACAGTCGCCTTTACACTGATGTAGTAGTTTTGTCCCCTCAGCAGGGATAATAGAACATACCACAGGTCTGGAATTCCCAAATAACTTCTATGAAGATCTGGTGGCTGATCAAGCAACCTGAACATTTTTCTGAATGCCACCAAGTCAGCTTTCTCCACTTGACAAATGGTGGAAACACAAGGCTGAAACACAGCCCCATGTTGCAGGCTCAGCAGCAGCCAGGTCCTGGTCAACTCCCTGTGTGATGGTGGAAGACTCTAGGTACCCAGGCTTTCTCTTCTCACAATTGGCTTAAGTAAGTTTCCCCTTTCTATAGTTCTTAGTTCCTGCCATATCACATTGTAGAATTCATCCAGACCCCTGGAGTGTGACCAGTGAAGAGCCAGGAGATATGTGTCACAAAGCATATCTTCAAAAACTGCAGAGCATAAGACACTTTTTTCTTTCTTTTTTGGAAATGAAGAGATTGAAGACTGCTGTAGAATTTATTTGTCAAGATGATAAAAAGATCAAACAATCATTTTATGATTGACAATTGATATTTGAGCCTTGCTTTTCTCTCTGTGTTCCTCTTCAGGTGCTACCTAAACACCCCCTGGTGTACCTCTCTAGGAACCATTGTCTAGGATGCTTTTCTTCTCTAGTATATCTGGAAAATTGCTCCTATCCTTCAAAACTCAGCTAAGACATTGTCTCCTCCATAACACTTTCCTGCCCCTACACCTGCCATCCCCCACAGAAGTGCTCCATCTGGGATTCATTTGTCCCTTTCAGTATTTCTTCTTTTTTCTTTTTCTTTTTTTTTTTTTTTTTTTTTTTTTTTGAGACAGGGTCTCACTTTATTGCCCAGGCTAGAGTGCAGTGATGTGATCACAGCTCACTACAACCTTGCTCTCCCAGGCTTAAGTGATCCTCCCACCTCAGCCTCCTTAGTAGATTGGACTACAAGCAATGTGTCACCATGTCTGGCTAATATTTTTTATTTCTAGTAGAGAAAAGGTCTCACAATGTTGCCCAGGCTGGTCTCAAACTCCTGAGCTCAAGCAATTGCCCCATCTCAGCCTCCCAAAGTGCTGAAATTACAGGTGAGAGCCACCACATCCAGACCCTTGCAGTTTTTCTAATGATGATTTTATCACTTTATATTTATTAGGTAATCTATCTCCCCTATTAGACTGTGCTTCTTGAAGTCACTATTTTATTTGTCTTTCACAAAAAGCCTCCAAAAAATCAATGAATCCAGGAGTTGGTTTTTTGAAAAGATCAACAAAATTGATAGACCACTGGCAAGACTAATAAAGAAGAAAAGAGAGAAGAATCAAATAGATGCAATAAAAAATGATAAAGGGGATATCACCACCGACCCCACAGAAATACAAACTACCATCAGAGAATACTATAAACACCTCTATGCAAATAAACTAGAAAATCTAGAAGAAATGGATAATTTCCTGGACACTTACACTCTCCCAAGACTAAACCAGAAAGAAGCTGAATCCCTGAATAGACCAATAGCAGGCTCTGAAATTGAGGCAATAATTAATAGTCTACCAACCAAAAAAAGTCCAGGACCAGATGGATTCACAGCTGAATTCTACCAGAGGTGCAAGGAGGAGCTGGTACCATTCCTTCTGAAACTATTCCAATCAATAGAAAAAGAGGGAATCCTCCCTAACTCATTTTATGAGGCCAACATCATCCTGATACCAAAGCCTGGCAGAGACACAACAAAAAAAGAGAATTTTAGACCAGTATCCCTGATGAACATTGATGCCAAAATCCTCAATAAAATACTGGCAAACCGGATTCAGCAGCACATCAAAAAGCTTATCCACCATGATCAAGTGGGCTTCATCCTGGGGATGCAAGGCTGGTTCAACATATGCAAATCAATAAACGTAATCCAGCATATAAACAGAACCAAAGACAAAAACCACAGGATTGTCTCAATAGATTCAGAAAAGGCCTTTGACAAAATTCAACAGCCCTTCATGCTAAAAACTCTCAATAAATTCGGTATTGATGGAACATATCTCAAAATCATAAGAGCTATTTATGACAAACCCACAGCCAATATCATACTGAATGGGCAAAAACTGGAAAAATTCCCTTTGAAAACTGGCACAGAAAGGGATGCCCTCTCTCACCACTCCTATTCAACATAGTGTTGGAAGTTCTGGCTAGGGCAATCAGGCAAGAGAAAGAAATCAAGGGTATTCAGTTAGGAAAAGAAGAAGTCAAATTGTCCCTGTTTGCAGATGACATGATTGTATATTTAGAAAACCCCATTGTCTCAGCCCAAAATCTCCTTAAGCTCATAAGCAACTTCAGCAAAGTCTCAGGATACAAAATTAATGTGCAAAAATCACAAGCATTCTTATACACCAGTAACAGACAAACAGAGAGCCAAATCAGGAATGAACTTCCATTCACAATTGCTTCAAAGAGAATAAAATACCTAGGAATCCAACTTACAAGGGATGTAAGGGACCTCTTCAAGGAGAACTACAAACCACTGCTTAGTGAAATCAAAGAGGACACAAACAAATGGAAGAACATTCCATGCTCATGGATAGGAAGAATCAATATTATGAAAATGGCCATACTGCCCAAGGTAATTTATAGATTCAATGCCATCCCCATCAAGCTACCAATGAGTTTCTTCACAGAATTGGAAAAAACTGCTTTAAAGGTCACATGGAACCAAAAAAGAGCCCGCATCTCCAAGACAATCCAAAGTCAAAAGAACAAAGCTGGAGGCATCACGCTACCTGACTTCAAACTATACTACAAGGCTACAGTAACCAAAACAGCATGGTACTGGTACCAAAACAGAGATATAGACCAATGGAACAGAATAGAGTCCTCAGAAATAATACCACACATCTACAGCCATCTGATCTTTGATAAACCTCAGAAAAACAAGAAATGGGGAAAGGATTCCCTATTTAATAAATGGTGCTGGGAAAATTGGCTAGCCATAAGTAGAAACCTGAAACTGGATCCTTTCCTTACTCCTTATACGAAAATTAATTCAAGATGGATTAGAGACTTAAATGTTAGACCTAATACCATAAAAACCCTAGAAGAATTACCTAGGTAATACCATTCAGGACATAGGCATGGGCAAAGACTTCATGTCTAAAACACCAAAAGCAATGGCAACAAAAGCCAAAATTGACAAATGGGATCTAATTAAACTAAAGAGATTCTGCACAGCAAAAGAAACTACCATCAGAGTGAAGAGACAACCTACAGAATGGGAGAAAATTTTTGCAATCTACTCATCTGACAAAGGGCTAATATCCAGAACCTACAAAGAACTCAAACAAATTTACAAGAAAAAAACAAACAACCCCATCAAAAAGTGGGCAAAGGATATGAACAGACATTTCTCAAAAGAGGACATTGATACAGCCAACAGACACATGAAAAAATGCTCATCACCACTGGCCATCAGAGAAATGCAAATCAAAACCACAATGAGATACCATCTCACACCAGTTAGAATGGCAATCATTAAAAAGTCAGGAAACAACACGTGCTGGAGAGGATGTGGAGAAATAGGAACACTTTTACACTGTTGGTGGGATTGTAAACTAGTTCAACCATTGTGGAAAACAGTATGGCGATTCCTCAAGGATCTAGAACTAGAAGTACCATATGACCCAGCCATCCCATTACTGGGTGTATACCCAAAGGATTATAAATCATGCTGCTATAAAGACACATGCACACGTATGTTTATTGCGGCACTATTCACAATAGCAAAGACTTGGAATCAACCCAAATGTCCATCAGTGACAGACTGGATTAAGAAAATGTGGCACATAGACACCATGGAATACTATGCAGCCATAAAAAAGGATGAGTTTGTGTCCTTTGTAGGGACATGGATGCAGCTGGAAACCATCATTCTCAGCAAACTATCGCAAGAACAGAAAACCAAACACCACATGTTCTCACTCATAGGTGGGAACTGAACAATGAGATCACTTGGACTTGGGAAGGGGAACATCACACACCGGGGCCTATCACGGGCAGGGGGGAGGGGAGAGAGGGGAGGGATTGCATTGGGAGTTATACCTGATGTAAATGACGAGTTGATGGGTGCTGACGAGTTGATGGGTGCAGCACACCAACATGGCACAAGTATACATATGTAACAAACCTGCACGTTATGCACATGTACCCTAGAACTTAAAGTATAATAAAAATATATATATATTTTTTATTTGTCTTTATATCCCTAGTCCAGTAACTAGAATAAATTGCATTAATGAATGAAAAATCCTAACATTTTTGGCTGATTCTCCCATGTTTTTTATGTGTCATCTGAGCCCTATAGCTTCCACCAGAATCATGGCAAAATAAGGGAGTTCTAGGCAGTCTATGCTGGTGCCCATGGAAATGGGCTTAGAGAGTAGAGTCTGCTTCTCACTTGGACGTCTCTTAAGGTGGGAGACTTGCCACAGAACAAGGAGAAAAATGCCTGGTTTCTGACAGCCTTCTGAAGGTGCAGAAGAGCACCTCCTGGCTCTCAACATGAAGAGTCACCTAGAGAGACATAAAAGAAAGGATACCCCATCTGCAGAGGTATTGGAAGTATGCACCCTTAGCAGTGTCCAGTGGGAGACACATGAGTCAGAGATGGAGGGAATAGACACAGCTGAGCGCTGCCCACCCCAACCCAATCAGACACAACAACCATATGGAGACAATTACAGCAACAGAATTGAGTTTAGTGAGATCAGACAGTCCTTCCCACTATGGTCAGGCATCCTCATTCATATTTCTTTTCTTTTCTTCTTTTTTCTTTTTCTTTATTTTATTTTATTTTTTATTTTTGGAGACAGAGTCTCACTCTGTCACCCAGGCTAGAGTACAGTGGTGCAATCTCAGCTCACTGCATCGTCCACCTCCCAGGTTCAAGCAATTCTCACTGCCTCAGTCTCCCGCGTAGCTAGGATTACAGGTGCCTGCCACCACACCCAGCTAATTTTTGTAGTTTTAGTAGAGATGGGGTTTCACCATATTGGCCAGGCTGGTCTTGAACTCCTGACCTCAGGTGATCTGCCCACCTCAACCCCTCAAAGTGCTGGGATTACAGGCTTGAGCCACTGTGCCTGGCCCCTCATTCATATTTCTCATGCCCACCCCAACACACTGGAGGAGCTGCAGCCAGAAGAGGGAGGGGAAGGAGGAAAGAGCAAGCAAACCATGAATCTACCCCTGCAGGCTTCTTAGAGGTCAAGTATGAACAGGAGGAGGGTTGCAATTGGAGTTTAAACTGAACCAATTCAGACTTTTTTCCCCCACAAAATAACTAGAAGTGACTGCTATTATTTGAGTATTTGTATGACCCCCAAAATTCATGCTGAGACTTAATCCCCATTGTGGTTATATTAAGAGGCAGGGCCTTTGGGAGTAGATTAGTGCCTTATGAAAGGACTGGAAGGAACTAGAATTCCCTTTTTTGCCTTCTATTTTTTCTGCCATGTGAGGACATAGTGTCTGTTCTCTCCAGAGCATGCAGCAACCTGGCGCCTTCTGGAAGCAGAGAGAGCAGCCCTCACCAGACACCAAACCTGCCGATGTCTTGATCTTGGACATTCCAACCTCCAGAGCTGTGAGAAATAAAATTCTACTTATTTATTAATTACTCAATCTGTAGTATTTTGTTAGAGCAATATGAACAGACTAAAACAGTGACCAAATAATGGGATATACCCAAGAGGTGGGTGGGACAGGAGAGGGAGAGTTGAGGTACCTCGGTATAATTGAAGAAGGCAGTCAGCATGGAAAAAATAAAATGATTTCCTGTTTATACCCCACAGGCTTAAGGCTATTTAATAATAGTCTTAATAATTGCTACATATGTAAGAATAGCTGCATGACAAATGCTAAAGGAACAGTATGAGCAATATGCTGTAAGATCATTTGATTATGATGCAGGGGAGGGGCAGTGCTCAGTGGTCTGCTAAAGGTGCCCAGAAAGGCTTCCTGGAAGAGGTGACATTTAAAATGATTGCTGCCGCACACATAAAGGTAAACAAGAGAAATAAGAGGATGTAGACAGCGGGACCGCCATATGTATACACCAAGAAGAGAAAACATGAAGCATCAGGAGAAGGGTAAACAGCACCCCAAGGGGGCCGGGGGAAAGATGTGCACAGAAAACAGAATTGGAGGCATATCTAGGGTCAGATTTTGAAAAATCCCACTGTAAAGTACCGAGGTATTTAGACCAATGATTCCCTTATAACCTCAAACAACTTGAACCACCACCACACAGGAAACAATGAATATTTGATATTTCTGAATTAGAAAAGTCATAAGCATAGGTGAATTTTCTGACCCCTTATAACACTAGCAGTCTCCCAGAGGTCTAACGCTGACAGAATTTCAACTGCTGCTAAGGATAATGAGAATTCCTTATCAGTTAGGGCACTTTATGTTGCAAGTAACAGAAAACTGAACTGGCTTAAACTCTAAGGGGTTTATTGACTCACTTGACTAGAAAGTTCTGACGTGGGTGAGCTCCCAGACTGATTTCATCTGGTAGCTCAATAGGCCACTAAGGACTCTGATTCTTTGATTTTTGAAGGATCGGCTTCCTGCCGAGGCCAGATCCTCTCCTGACTATAAGATGCCAACATATTTAGTGTTATATATATTCAGCTACATCCTGAAAGAAAGAGGGTCTCAGTCCCAGCATTTCAAGAAAAAGGCCTGAGATTTACTCCTATTGAACTAACTAGGGCACACTCCAGCCCTGAGCCAATGACTGTGGAGAGGGGAGGAGTGGAGACGTGGAGGTGGCAATGCCCTCAGTCAATCAGCGTACATCACTCTCAAGCATTGAGCCTTGAGAGCAGGAAGGTACAACTGAATATAAATAAATTGGAAGGAGGACGTGAATTGGGTAGGTAATCAATATTTGTTCTATATAGAAGCAATTAAAGATGTTTAAGTAAGGGTGGCATGATTGGATTTGTGTTTTTGAAAAGTCCTTTTGACTGCAGCGTGAAGTTTGAAATGGAGGAAGGCAAGCCTGGAATGGGTGTCATTTCTATAAATGAAGCCTATATTTGAAAGTAAAATATTGGCCTTTAATATATACCTGGTCCTTGTACACATGGAAAAACTGGAAACAGTCAAAAATTGAAGGCAAACATTTTTCTGACATTGTCAAACATCTCTAAATATAGTTGATGTGCCTTCAGCCTATTAAAATCATCGTTCTGAAAACTGTACTGTCAACATGAATGCAATTTCCCATCTAAAGAACATTGAGAATAGGTTTGGGTCATAATCGTATCTACGAAATTTGACTTCTTTTCGAAAGAAAGAAATTTCTCAGCTTCTGTTTGCACCTAAGTACATACACATTCATACATCCTCACATACACGCTCATGCACTCACATGTACTGACACAGACACACACAATCACACAGGCACACTCTCATGCACACAAATATACTCCCTTTTTTCTTTTCTTTTTAAATTTTTATTTTAGATTCTGGGGGTACATGTGCATGTTTGTTACATGAGTATGTTTCATAATGGTAGTGACTGGGCTTCCAGTGTAACTGTCACCCAAATATTGAACATTGTATCCAATAGGTAAATTTTTCAATCCTCATTTCTCTCACACTCTTCCACCTTTTGGAGTCTTCAGTGTTTATTATTTCCACCTTTGTGTCCATGTGTACCCGTTGTTTAGCTCTCACTTATAAATGAGCACATGCAATTTTTGATTTTCTGTTTCTGAGTTGGTTCACTTAGAATTATGGCCCCCAGTTCCATTCATGTTGCTGCAAAGGACATGGTTTCATTCTTTTTTATGGCTGCATAGTATTCCATGGTGTATTTATACACATTTGCTTTATCCAATCAGCCATTGATGGACTCTTGGGTTGGTTCCATCACTTTGCTATTGTGAATAGTGCTGCAATAAACCTATGAGTGCTGGTGTCTTTTTATATAATTATTTCTTTTCCTTTTGGTAGATACCCAGTAGGATGCACACTCTTTTATATATACACACATCAGGGCATTTTAATATGCCAAACTCAGGGCAAAGAGCACCATTCATTACTCTGTAGGACTCAGAATGGAAGAAAAAAATGATGAATATTTATTTGGGTTCAGTTTTTTAAATCTTGCCAGCTTACTTTTATATTCAAGAAGAGAAGAGAGATCAGTCTGGGTTTGGGGATTCAGGTCTTGGAAATTTCCATCTTCATTACACATTCTAACTGTCTGGGGAAAGGCACGTTGCACATTTCTGCTTTAGCCTGCTCAATCGGCCTGCAAAAGCTTGAGTCTGTAAAAGAGAAGGCATCATCAACTTTCTTCAGCTCCAAACTGGAAAAAAATTTAAACCTATATTTATGCCATTATATTAAAACAAGAAAGGTAAGGATAATACCATGTTAGTAATAAAAATAATGGAACAATAGGTGAAGTAAGATGTGACAGCATCTCAAGTTTAGCCTGGAGCAACTCGGACAACTTAAGTTTTAGCTCTGCCACTATCAGATGAGATCGGGCGCGTTCAGGGTGTGATGGCTATAGACACTGCCAGTAACTAAGAGACTTTGGTTGAGTCCCTTGAACTTTTTGAGTCCAGTTTTTAAATTCCATGATAACAGAAGTCCTTTTCAGATTCAAAGTCCTACAAATGTAATTGGGTAATAATAGGGCAGGTCGATTTTCTTTGAAGAGTTTGACCATATCCAGTTCCTAGCAATTGCATGCTCTAGGTAGCCATACACCAGTACTGAAAGACTAGTTGCTGGAATATCTGAAGCACAAATGCAGACCCCTCTCTCTCTGCTATGCTTTTCTTTCCGGGAAGCCTGTGCCCACACACTGAGGGGAGTTTAGGAACAAGGAAATGTGGTAGGGCATCTGTACGACTGGTCCTTTCCTGGGGATGAAAGTGAAAAAGAGCCACAGCAGCATCTGTCCTTCGAGACTGACTGCATCCTGCCCAGTGCCAGGTAAAAAGATATTTTGTGTGAACAAATAAGGCACACTCTTTTTTTTTTTTTTTTTTTTAAGACGGAATTTTGTCCTCTGTTGCCCGGGCTGGAGTGCAGTCGTGCGATCTTGGCTCACTACAATCTCCATCTCCCAGGTTCAAGCAATTTTCCTGCCTCAGCCACCGATGTAGCTGGGATTACAGGCACCTACCACCATGCTCAGCTAATTTTTGTACTTTTAGTAGAGATGGGGTTTCACCATATTGGCCAGGCTAGTCTCAAACTCCTGACCTCAGGTGATCGCCTGCCTCGGCCTCCCAAAGTGCTGGGGGGTTACAGGCATGAGCTACTGCGCCCGGCCTAAGGCACACTCTTATTACTGTTGGAATTTTGATTTTGATTTGACTTTGTCACTCTTGTTTTTTGTTTGTTTGTTGTTTTGGGGTTTTTTTGCAGTGACTTGAATAAAATTCAGCAAGTTAGACATGATGATGTCAAATAGCAATATAGCTCAGTTTTCAGTTCCACCCCTAGAAAAACCTGAGAAGTAGGTAACACGTGTGTGTGAGTGTAGGATCCCTCCACCTTTACTCCAACACCAAGTCTCCTCAGTGACTCCAGATTCTCAGGGTTTTCCACAACAGCACTCCGTAATGAGGTTTTTCGGAGGGTAAAAACCTCAGAAGCCTTTGCCCTTTTGTCCCTTTCAAAACCCCGGTGTTCCATATTTCTATTTGCCAGAAAAGCCATTATAACATGGATGTCCCCATATTTAACTTGTGCAAATTGAATTATACACAATTAAAAATAGAAAATACATATTTCCATAACCACAAGCTAAGTACCTCTCCTAATGTTCAACAGAAGTGGCAGTCATCTTTTGCAACTCTGCAGGAAAAACTGCTGTGTGAGGCTTAGAAACAGGCAACAGTATCCACAGAAAAACCACCCAGTGTATTTATGGACCCAGCACCATGCAACTCATGTGTAACTCAAGGTGAAAATTTAACATCTAATAAAAGCTTTATATCCTGCCTATTAGAAGTCATTTTTGTATTTTAACAGGGTTCTTCAGTACAAAACTGGAGTTAATATAATTTTCATTACCTACAGGATAAGTGACCATAATTTTTATTATATTAACTACAGGATTAGTGACCATAGCAATATGGCCCCACCTGCCTCACCTCCTTCCCTACAGGCCTCGACTCCAGCCCCTCTGCTCTTTTTCATTCTGAAACCTACCCTATGCTCTCTAATTTTCTGACTTTCTCCATTAAAACAATACAAACTCTTAAAACTCTGAGTTCAAAATATATGAAGCAGCAAAATGCAATTATATAAATATTCATTTGCTAGACTTTTATGTATATGAGACATAAAATCATTCCACATAAACAATTATATTTATTACCTTATTTTTCTCTTAATGCTATAGCATAAGCACTTCCCCATAACATTACAATCTCTTTGTAAAATCATTTATTTATTTTTTATTTTTATTTTTTATTATACTTTAAGTTCTAGGGTACATGTGTATAACGTGCAGGTTTGTTACATATGTATACTTGTGCCATGTTGGTGTGCTGCACCCATCAACTCGTCAGCACCCATCAACTCGTCATTTACATCAGGTATAACTCCCAATGCAATCCCTCCCCCTCCCCCCTCCCCGTGATAGGCCCCGGTGTGTGACGTTCCCCTTCCCAAGTCCAAGTGATCTCATTGTTCAGTTCCCACCTATGAGTGAGAACATGTGGTGTTTGGTTTTCTGTTCTTGCGATAGTTTGCTGAGAATGATGGTTTCCAGCTGCATCCATGTCCCTACAAAGGACACAAACTCATCCTTTTTATTGGCTGCATAGTATTTCATGGTGTATATGTGCCACATTTTCTTAATCCAGTCTGTCACTGATGGACATTTGGGTTGATTCCAAGTCTTTGCTATTGTGAATAGTGCCGCAATAAACATACGTGTGCATGTGTCTTTATAGCAGCATGATTTATAATCCTTTGGGTATATACCCAGTAATGGGATGGCTGGGTCATATGGTACTTCTAGTTCTAGATCCTTGAGGAATCGCCATACTGTTTTCCACAATGGTTGAACTAGTTTGCAATCCCACCAACAGTGTAAAAGTGTTCCTATTTCTCCACATCCTCTCCAGCACCTGTTGTTTCCTGACTTTTTAATGATTGCCATTCTAACTGGTGTGAGATGGTATCTCATTGTGGTTTTGATTTGCATTTTTCTGATGGCCAGTGGTGATGAGCATTTTTTCATGTGTAAAATCATTTAAACAGGCTGTGTGACAGTCCATTGTATGACTATTTGGCATGGTACTTAGGTGCTCCCTTATGGTGTCGAGATTTAAGTTGTTTCCATTTTCCACTGTGGTAATGTGTACTGAGCATATGCACTTTATGCCTCTCTGCTGTCTAGCTGCTGCCTGCCTGTCACATCTTTCCCTCTGTTCTCTGCCTGGCAAACTCCCACTTACACATCAAATCCCAACTCAAGTGTCACCCGTTCTGCGTACTAACCTATTCTGTAACTAAGGTCCCAGGGTTAGTTACTTTCTATTTTGGGTTTTCACATCACTTTGAGTAAATCTCCACTACAGTACCTTTGACAATGTGTAATATTAACATGTTGGAACAATTCTGCCACCAAAATGTGAGCTTCCTGACTGTAGAATCATGTCTTTTTCATCTTTCTAACCATGTCATCTAGCACAGTGCCTGACATGTAGTGAGTGGTCAGTAAACACTTGCTGAATTAAAGCATTTCAGTCATTTCTCCAGGATCTTCGGGTCCCAGAGGTAATTTTTCCAGAACCCTTCAATTGTAGCATTCATAAATCATTTCCATTCATTTTTTCTTCCATCCATGCCAGAGGCCTGGTTGGTAGGAATACTTTGATAGATAATAGAAAGGCAAATTATTGTATTCCCGAAAAAGAAATCTAGTTTGTAATAAAGGCACCAAAGCAGGAATCAAAATTTGTACTAACTACTGCTTGGGTGAAATCAAATGAGGTTTTGTCATTAAAAAATGGTAGATCTGTACAACTTTTCTTAGACCCTGGACACTACTAGAAACACAGAAATGGCATTTTAGTATGAGTTCAGAAAAGGTCTCCTGACCCTGTCTTCGTCCATCAGGCTGCTGTAACATATTACCTTAGACTGGGTAATTTATCAATATAAATTTATTGCTCACAGTTCTGGAAGCTGAAAAGTTCAAGATCAAGGTGCCAGCGGATTTGGTGTCCGGTGAAGACTCTCTCTGTACCTCACATGGCAGAAGGGGCGAGGCATCTCCCTTTGACCTCTTCTCTAAGAGCACTCATCCCGTCCCCACCCTCTTGATCTAATTACCCCCTAAAAGCCACATGTCCTAATACTATTGCATCAGGGGTTAAGTTTCAACCTTGAAATTTGGGGGGATGCCAGCATTCAGGCCGTAGCATACCCAGCTCCACTATCTGCTTCGCTCTTGCTCCCTGATGGCTCTCAATCATGTTCTTGTTCATTTTTTGTGCACTCTTATCCAAAGCCTGGGGTCGTTTTACAGCCAGTATTAGTGGCCAACATTTAGGAAGTCATTATTTCTGACTTACATGTAAATGGCCTTTATCACTGCTTTCTAAATTTGCCTGTGAGGTGTTCCTTCTGGAGATTCCCACAAAGGGAAAAATTATAAGTTTCACTTAAATCAGAAACACTGCTTATCTCTATAAATTTTAGGTATGCAGATAACTTTGAGTTCCACTAAGAAAGATAAATGTATGTAACACTAGGTATAAGAGTGTTCTGGTAGTGGTACTATGGTCTTTCTTTTATGTATGAATTTACTTTTTTCCAGCTTTATTGAGATATTATTGACAAATAAAAATTGTATACACTCAAGGTGTACACTGTAATGATTCCCTACACATTGTGCAAGGAAAATTGTGTAAGAATTACCACAGTCAAATAAATTATGGGTTTGTTTGCTTGTTTGTTTGTTTGTTTTGAGACACAGTCTCTCTCTGTCACCCAGGCTGGAGTGCAGTGGCGCAATCTTGGCTCACTGCAACCTCTGCCTCCCAGGTTCAAATGATTCTCCTGCCTCAGCGTCCCGAGTGGTTGGGATTACAGGCACATGCCACCATGCCCAGCTAGTTTTTGTACTTTTGGTGGAGATGGGGTTTCACCAGGTTGGCCAGGCTGGTGTCTTGGCCTCAAGTGATCTGCTCATCTAAGCCTCCCAAAATGCTGGGATTACAGGCGTGACCCACCACACCAGTCCCAATTTTTTTTTTTTTTTTTTTTTAGAAAGAAAAAGAGATAAAGACATTTTGAGTAAGAAAAGGAAAAATAAGAAGGGAAGGGAGACTCAAACTTCCTTCTCAGTTTAATAGCTGAACAGGAAACACCAGATCCCCCAGTGTTTTTATTTTGAGTAAGCCATGAAAATATGCAGACACAGGTATGGAAATGAAGGCACTTAAGAAAGAAGAGGATAGAGAAGTGTATTATCAAAGTCCACCGCTTGCACATAACCTGCCTTGAAACTCCAACCCGCAGGAGTCTCTCCTCTTGATGATAGCCATTTATTTTAGCATATTGTTTATACATGGCCCTTTCCATTTCATATTTGAAAAGTTATTGCTGTCTTCCAACTCATTTTAACTTTCTTTGAAAAGGACTCTACCTTCTCCGTTTGAGTCCCTTGTTGAAACTGTCAAGTTCTGAGCACATACATGGTAGAAACTTCAAAACTTTTAATACACTCTTTAATCCCAGAAAAACTTCATTTTGTTAAAATGCTTCCCAAAAATCTCACAAAGAAAGGTGGTGGGCTGATTTGTGTCCCTCCAAATTTCTTTTTCTTTTTCTTTTTCTTTTTTTTTTTTTTTTCCTTTTTTGAGACAGAGTCTCGCTCTGTCACCCAGGCTGGAGTGCGGTGGCGAGATCTCGGCTCACCACAAGCTCCGCCTCCCGGGTTCACGCCATTCTCCTGCCTCAACCTCCCGAGCAGTTGGGACTACAGGCGCCGCCACCACGCCCAGCTAATTTTTTTGTATTTTTAGTAGAGACGGGGTTTCACCGTGTTAGCTAGGATGGTCTCAATCTCCTGACCTTGTGATCTGCCCGCCTAAGCCTCCCAAAGTGCTGGGATTAAGCCACTGCGCCTGGCCGTGTCCCTCCAAATTTCATATGTTGAAGCCCTAACCCCCGGTTCCTTAGAACTTAAACTGTATTTGGAGATAGGGCCTTCAAAAAGGTAATTAAGCTAAAATGAGGCCATTAGGGTGGGATCTAACCCAATATGGCTGGTGTCCTTGTAAGAAGGGAAGATTAGGACATAGAGGTACCCAGAAAGAAGACCGTGTGAAAACAGAGGGAGAAGACAGTCATCTACAAGCCAAGGAGACAGATCTCAGAAAAAACCGATTCTACCAACACCTTGATCTTGGACTTGTAGCCTCCAGAACTGTGAGAAAATGAATTTCTGTTGTTTGAACCTCCCAGTCTGTGGTACTTGGTGATGTCAACCTTGGAAAACTAATACAGAGGGCTTTCTCTTCCATTAATTTGATTAATAAATAGTGAGAAATTTGTAATTAACAAAATAAACTAATGATTCACGAAGTCTCATTTGTTTGCCTTATAAACTTTTGCTTCCTTCGTAAAGAGGATGTTGCCAAATTCAAACTTCTTACCCTCAAACCTCAAGACATTTGCAATTTCAAATCTATTTACTTGTCGTTGTTTATTTGAAAACTTATTATAAAAATAAACTATTAACTAGTTTTAGTATGGCTTTAGTTTTGTGCTTATTCATTTCTAAAAGTCAGAAGGTAAGGAAGGTAGAGGGAAAGAGGTGGAAGGTGAGCCTTTTGCATGCAGAGTGCCTTCAAATTGAGACTGCCCTTTGCTTTTCCCATGACCTATATAACCAACCGCTATCCCCACCCCTCACCCACCACTCCCTCATGTGGAGCAAAAGCCAGTGTCTAAATCTGTGGCCATTTTGGCCTCGGGTGGAGGTATGGCTCTATTACAGAGTTGCCTACTTTCCAGACAATGACTTTCCAGATCTACCAGGCTTCTCTCAGGCTTTCCCAGAAGCCATGGCTTTACACTACCGTTCTCAGTGAAGGAGTGCCTGCTTCCACCAGTACCTTCCACGGCCACACGGAACCCACTTACCACCATTCAAGGTGAGTTCACACTATAACAGCCCAGGGAACAGACAAGGATCTTTCTCTACCCAGACTTTGACTGGTTAATTTAACATGATCTTCAAGCAATGGCCACAGTAGGAACTTCATTCACTATTATACTATCTGGAGGAAAAAAAGACAAATTTTCCTCAAATTCCAAAAAAAAAAAAAAAACCAGCATAGGCATAAAGGTAGTCCAGCCAATCCATAGAGACTATAGTAAATATCACTCATACAAACTCAAATGTGCTGCAATAAATCACAGGGTGCTTTACTTTTTCAGTCACACGATATTCTTCATACCCACTTCTGTTTTCACAGAACCCTAATGGAAAACAGCACAAAGAGGGCCTGTGACAGGGGTGGTCACCTCTCTGTTCCAACACACATGCCAATAAATGTGGGAAACAGCACCCTCTTCCCTACAAAACTAAACTATTTCAAGGGAGCCATAATGATGGCCTGTCCTCCTCCAGTAAGGTACAAATGTGTCCAAGTTACTATGTTATCTTGGTAAAAAACAAAATAAACTTGAATGTTTTCATTCATAATCCTACTTATGGGATTTAACCTTAGGATTTAAGGTCAATTAATTAAGAAAAAATTATTCAAAAGAAAAGATAGATTACAAAATGATTCAGTATTATTGACTATCTGAAAGTAGGAAAAATTGTTATACAAAGCAAGATATTTATACTTTAGGATGTTATACACTGATTATTGGAGCCATACAGAGCAAATACAATGGATATTGCCTTGGAATAAATCAAAGTATTGAAGGATTTGACAGAATTTCCCATACATATGCTAGGAAGAAGGAGCTACTATGCCCTACACCGCACTTACCTGCAAAACACTAACTTTTACAGGTAGATGCTAAACATTTTTATCTGCAAATTTGTTAAAAGTTTTTATACATTTTTATGAATTTATGTAACATATATAAGTTTTATAGAAACTTTTACATGTGAATGATAACAGTCTTGTCAGAAAAAAAGCAGGGTCTGGAAAAGGCTGGAGATAGCAGGTTGCCAGGATCCCATAAGATAAGGAAAGTGGGGACCACACGGCAGCCACAAACACGTTGACATCTGGGCAGGACACTGGGAATGTGGGCCCAACACAGAGCAAAGGAAGCCATGCAGTGGCGCTGCAGCACCCGCTGGGCCACATGGGATCCCAATGACCGCCCAGCCCATCAGGAAGCTGACACGGGACTGTGAAAAAGGACTGGAAAGAAATGGGGAAAATAAAGACAATTGGTTTGGTAGTGTAATGAGATTATCAATCCATTTTGCCCTTTAGAAATTTGTATTAATATCATTATACAATAAATATTCCAAACATATATTTCAATAGACTTTTAAACAGTGTCATACACTGGTTGATGGGAAAGCACAAAACACATATATTTGCATATATTTATGGTATGAATAGAAAGGGGCCCTCAGCAGCAGGGACGTTCCACATGTTCAGTGGCCAGGAAACAGTAGTGTTTTCATTTATCAGCAGTTTTAGTATCTCCTGGCTCCCTCCTTTTCTGTGGCACAGTGTCAGGGAAAATCACTACCTCACAAACCTTGCATCTGCTTTTGCCATTCACCCAACTGTGCCACAATCTCTGACTTTAAAGTAGTCCTTTGTCAAATTCACATAGCTTCCCCTCCTTCCAGGGCTTAGGCCAAACTGTGTGGTAGCAAGTTCCTTTCATGTCCTTCCTTTTGTAGAATTCCTTTGGCAAAGTCCAAAGCATACCTCATGGCCATGAGTGTCAAGTGTTGGTTCTTACTGACTTAAATAGTCCTCTGTCCTTCTCTGAAAATACCTTGACCCGAAAAAGAAGAATAATTCAATGAAGTTCCTCCTAAGTTTTATGGTAATAGCATGAACTCTGGGAGAATGGCCATACAGCCAGGACCATCATTGCCTTAGAGCATTTGCTAATAATAAAATTAATAAAATGCATGCAAGTTATTCATTCAATAAATATTCATTGAGACCTGCCATAGGAACTGAGTAGTGACAGAGCTGGGACCAGGATCCAAGTCTCCTTGCTCAACAGATCCTGCCCTTACCCCAAGGTGCCCTGTGTGAGTACTGACTCTGGGCAAAGCTCTCTTCTAAGCCTGGAAGAATAGGAAGGTTTGCACTCTGCAAACTTATAGTCAATTTCACAGCATAAAGTTCCCTGTTATTCTTCAAAAAGGCAGCTTCGCAACTCTCCCTGGAGTCTGTACTTCCTCATATGACCACCCCTCAACCCCGTATATGAACCCATACCTCTATTTGCTTTTTATTTCCATATATTTAGCTATAACTAAAAAGCTCTCCTTTTGAGGGAATATTTTCAGCAATTGTGCTGCCTTCTTTGAACTTGTTTCTCCTAATCCAGCAGCCTGTTTCTCTTCCCCACTGTGAAATTGACGAAAACCAGCAACGGGTTTTTATATAGAGACTGGACATAGCATTAATGTTTGAGATTTTTCCCCCTTTTAACACAAGACATTTTCCAGTGCATCTTTATTATTATTATCATTATTCATCAAAAGCTTTTTTATCCAAAAAGATAATTCAGATCTAGAAACCTTGTTCAACCAATTGTTCTCAAGTGGTGCTCTCCCGGGGAGTGAATTATATCCTAAATATAACAGTAAAACATTTTGTTGAAGAATAGAGTAAGTAAAACATATTCTGGTTTTCTTTGCTCATTTGAGTGTATTCAACTCATAACACCTTTTTTTTTGTTTTGGTAAGAAGTGGCAGGCTATTTATCCTGTTTTGCTCAGTGAGAAAGAAAAATACAGGAAAGGACACAGAGCTTTAAAAATAGCATCAATGGCAGAAGTAAACACAAACCCAGGGAGTTGTCTTACTGAACTTCATATTCACCATTAAAGAAAAAATTATCCATGACACCAATGAAAGATGATAAGGCAGACTTTATTCAGGACTATCATGATAGGCGTAGGGACCACTGCAATGGGGTATTGCAATAGGGAAGAGAGATTGGGCTCAACTCTGAAGATAGCAAAGAAAAAGTGGGAATGTATACCCAAAGTGGGGGGAAGGTGGTCAGTAGGTGAAAAATTACTAAGAAGAAACAATAGGAGTAAAGAGGTAAACCTAACTGGGTTCTTGCTAAAGGCAGGCCAGGGTGATCAGACATCACCCAGGAAGATGATGGAGGATGAGGAACCTGGTCAGGCAGTGAGGGTGATCAGATATTGAGGATTAACGTTAAACTGACTCAACAGGATTCTTGGTAAAATTAGACAATGCAGAGATAAACATGGAAGCCCAAAGGTCAGGACCTAATTGAGAAGAGAGTTCAGAGGAGCCTGATTAGAGTTTGTTTGGTCAAGGAGAGAATCTTTCACCATCAAGCCAAGCACAATGCCCAGCACACAGCAGGTGCTCAATAAGTGTTTGTCAAATAAAGAAATGAGTGAGTGTATGCTGTGTCCCAGAACCAACCCTTTCCTTGAAGCATGTCTGGGCAGAGGCTCTGAGTCCACAGCCTTGCTGCATTGTGGCGTTGGCCAGCTGAGGAGAGCAGAGGGTGTCGTATTTTAAAAAGCATCTCGCTCCACAACTTGCACCCACTTCAGAGTCAACCTCAAGAGGACTCTGTCTGCACATGAGATTAGAGTCCTCTAAAAGCTATGTCCAAAGAAGCTTCCCAGGTCCTCTCTGGAGTTTCAGAGGACAGGGGTTCACAGCACTACCACTGGGGTCTGGGATGGAGAATCTTATGAAAACCCCAAAGTCAAGCCATTGACTTTCCCCTGAAACAGGTTCTATGTTTTGTGCTCCCCAATATCAGACACTTGCTTGTGCATCCTAAGGGTACCCCTTCCATCAACACTGAACTTCCCACTGTTCCATGAACACCTCCATGCTTTTGTGAGTGCTGTTTCCTCAGGCTAGAATCTTCTTGCACCAATATATTATGTGGAAAACTACTCATCCTTCAAGAACCTGCTTACAAATCATCTGCACTTGAGGCAAGAGGATTGCTTGAGCCCAGGAGGATGAGGCTGCAGTAAGCTGTGATCACACCTGCACTCCAGCCTGAGTGAAAGAATAGACCCTATCTCTCAAAAAAAAACAAAACAAAAGAAAACAAAAAAAAAAAACCTGGGTACTCTTAAAATATAAAGATGCCCAGGCTTCACATCTGGAGTTTCTGATGCAATAAGTCTAGAGTGGAACCAGGGATACTGATTTTCTAATAGCTCCCAAGATGATTCTGGAAATCAGCCATGTGTGGGAGTCTCGTCTAGAAAATAGAGACTGTGCTTTGTTCAGGTTTTTCATCCAGCCTGTGGCACAGCATGGGCATGGAGTAAGAGATCTATCTTTGCTTGTTAGGTAGGAGTATAAGTAAGTGGATGGACAGATGTCCGGCAGACGTTGAGGGAAAGAACTGCATTCTGAATCACTATAAGACTGAGAGGACATGAAAGAGAGATTCTAAATTTAGTTCAGATCCTCTGGGAGTGGGCAGCAGAACTGAACCCCATCCTCTGCTCCAAAGAACCTTGGCTAGTCTAAGGAGCAAATGGTCTGCATTTAATTTCTGGCAGATTCTCTCTTTTCCCTCTGCATTTTTTCCCCATCTCTCCCTGCCTCCTCAAAGGCACTTATAAGTAGCTATCCAGTCTTAGCCAAGTCCCAGATCAGACATCATCAAGTCCTGAGGCAGGACACAAGCCACAGACTTGAACAATGTGGCTAAACACCCAGGCAAGGGCCTGGAATGTGTCTCATTAATGGACGTCCAGCTCTCCAAAAGGCCTAATGAGATCTCTGAGTCAATCCCGGGCAGGGAATCCAACCAAACAGAAAAACCAGTGTCAGAAAGGTGAGAAAAACCTTGAGTTGGAGATGTATGTGGCTGGCTTCCCACCGCACAGAAAAGAGAGTCGACCCTCAACCCTGGAGGCGTGATCTCAGTTGGAGGCAGCAGTGCTTTGCGGCTCCCCTCCTGGCTCCCCTGCTGTCTGACAGCATTTGGAACCCCTCTGGTGCTCTCCTTAAGAGCCATTAGAATCCATAATTTAAATGCAAGAGCGTTTTTGATAGAAAAAGGAGTAATGCTTGATTTAATTTTATTGCCATCAGTTTCACTGGGAAAAGGGAAGTGGGGAGGGGAGGGGAGGCCGAACTTCTTCCCCACAAGCAATGACATCTGCTGCTGGTGGGGAAAATGCCCAGAGCAGTGCCTTTCCATGCAATTACTCCTGGGCATGCAAATAAAAACAACCTTCTTTTCCTCCCCAGTCTGCCAGCCTCTTCCGAATCTCTGGAAACAAGCTCTCTGCAATTGGGCAACTTGACAGGCTGTTCCTGCTACAAACATCAGCTGTCACAGACATAATGCAACAAGAAGGGAAGGCTCTAGGGCCGAGCAGAAGTAGTCAGGACAGCTCAAATGTAGCCAGCAAAGGGACTGTTCGGGTAAGCATGACAGAGTCCCTCAGATGGGTCTTGAGAGTTTGCCTGTATTTCAGTGTCTGTTTTCACAGGGAGAATTCATGGGCTACACATAAATCTCATCTTGAAAAAACAAGAACAAGAAGGGAACAAAAAATAGATGGATGCATCTAAAGCAATGTCATTGAAATTCTTAATCAAATAAAGTCATAAAAATCACTGTACCCTCCAAAGGTCCCCAGCTCGTACCCTC
This sequence comes from Macaca thibetana thibetana, assembly GCF_024542745.1. NCBI lineage: Eukaryota > Metazoa > Chordata > Mammalia > Primates > Cercopithecidae > Macaca > Macaca thibetana. The sequence continues at coordinate 58,049,629 of NC_065579.1, forward strand.
TCTGACACTCTTGCAATTTAGCCAAGAGGAGGGTGTAGGTCTGTAGGGAGAGAGCCAGCTAGCTTCTCCCACTGCCTTGCCAAACTGCACACCCTACAGTGGTCTGGTCAGGGCCACACATCCCACTGGAAAGTTAATTTGGACTTCACTGAGTACATCACATTCCAAAGAGAAAGGATGAATTGTGGTGTGGCGTGGGACAGTGAGCAAGTCCTTCAGTGGTTAGTGCAGACATATGTCCTGAAGGTCACACAAGCTGTCTGCCAGACCTACTGCCTCCTCTGGGATTCCAGCCACATTCACCTGGTTAACTAGTTGGTACCACATAACCCTGCTACAGCTGCTTGGACCAGGGAGGCAGGCCTGATTGAAAAACAGCCTAGGAAGAGGCTTGCCTCGAGGACCCGCCAAACAGGCACAATTGTGACCTCATTGAGCTGATCAGATCTCATTGCTTAGACAATTTGAGAGCCCAGAATTTAAAAAAAAAAAAAAATAGCAATTGTTAGAGGCAATAAAAACATCCTCCTTACCAACAGGCAGACGAAGTTCCTATCTAATCGCCACAGTACAAAAAAAAATTATTTTGTGAAGAATTAATACTTGTTTTATTTTGTAAAGCATTCAAATAATTATTACAGGGAAAACTTAAAACTTTTTCTAGACTTATTTATGTATTTTTTCTTAATGTCTGTTTAATCTCTGCTGCATATTTTTAAATGTTATTTTATTGTGGTAAGAACATGACATGAGATCTACTTTCTTAACTACTTTTTAAGTGTATAATACATTGTCGTTTACTTTCGGTACAATGTGGTACACCAGATCTCTAGGGCTTACTCATCTTGCTTAACTGAAACTTTATCGGCATTTATTTTGAAATTTGGGAGAGGGAGGAGAGAGTAGCCTATGGATATTCTGATCTAAATGTCTTGATCTAAGCCTGAAAAAGTACACAGAGAGAGAGCAGGAATAGAAGCCAGGAATAGGAGGGAAGGAGAAAATTGAGCCGTCAGAAGACCAGAGCAGCAGAAGTCGGAAACTCTCTGAGCCTCCATGGTGAGCAGGGAGCAGAGAAAGGGGACTCAGATGCCTGCATCTCAGACACCTGCCTGAATTCCTCTGGTGCCCCAGAGCTGCTGCTGTGGCCTTAGTGGTCTAAGCTTCCCTTATTTCCCCATGTTGCCTTGCTGCAAATTCCTACTTCCTAAACTTCAGTTTGTCTTTGCTTCTTGAAACCGAAAAAAGCCTAACTAAGGCATCAGTCACACTAGCAAATAAAAGAAATTCATTCAGATAGTATTATCAAAGCCAAAGGTCAGGTACTTTAAAGGGAATGGACAGGATATAATGATTTGTGTGGTTCAACTGAGAAGCTTAATTCAAGAAGAGCTTCAAGATGGAAGATAGACTTTGCAGAAGAACATAGAGTAAATTCAGAAGACAGACACCAGGATGAACATATGCAAACCATGTCCTAAGCAGGCAACCTCCAGAGAGCTAGGGATGTACAGCCTGTAGAATAGAAAACTCATGAGGCTCATGATAGACGATGTCAAGTGGAAGAAGGGCTGGAATTGTTTCGTGTGCCAAAGATAGAAGAGCATGGGAATAAAGGTTTTAGTTCAATATTAGGAAAAGCATTCCTAATCTGAACTTCATTAGAAGATGGGGTGAGTTGTTTGTCACTGAAAGTGTTCAAGGAGAAACTCAGTTTTTAGAATCTCAATTTAGGTCAGACTCAATTAGAAATATCGTATTCACTGTGATAAGAAAAGCTAATACAAGGTAAAGAACCCTAAAGTTGAAAATTAAGTGAATGCAGCAACAAACCAAATATATTGAACAAACTTGTAGCTGATCTGAGATCGACAAACGGCAATCTTCAGACTACTGGGGTGAAAATATTCTTGCCTAGAAATTCTGCATTTATTGGACTTGGGGGTATTGTCATTCTTTTATTGTGGTCAGTGTGGATAATCTCTAACTATCCATCTTTATTTAGCCTAAATGGATCAAATAAGAGAATGTTTTATGCATAAAATGTTTTAAGTTATCAGTTGATAAAATCAAGGGATAGAATATTAGAAGAGACCCTTGGAAATCTAGGACAATCTAACATGATCGCAGGATTACTTTTCTTTGGGGAACAAATGAAAGTTAATAGACTGTAACCATTATTTGTGAGTTACAAGAATGTCTATGTGCCTTTTTTCCAGAAGATAAATATACTGAGGGAGGAGAAAATGTAATACCTGCCAAATAGCTTTCTCAAAGCTCTTTGTTGGAAGGCTGTGCTGACTTGCTCTCTATAGTTCTTCTAGAGGAGAGAAATAATCTCATCTCCTATTGACCTGAATGAGCTGAGAGGGTTACTATTAATGGATACAATAGACTTGAAACTTCTAAAGGAAGATATAAAAAAGAATCAGACTACCTCTCTGCAACTACCGTTCCCTGCAGGAACAGCCACTTCATTTCTGCCAAAGATTTGAGGACTAGAAGCAAAACCTTTCTACTATATCCCATCACTAAGCAAGTTCTTCCGCCTTGGGTTACAAGACTATTCGGATCTTCTTAAAACTTTACTTTTGGCAGAAAGTTGGAAGCAAAGTAAATAATATAAGAATATTTCTTAGGATTGTATTTGATAATGAAGAAAAGGACAACATGATTTTTGGACTTAGAGTCCTAAAATGTCCATCTCATTGCAAGGAAAAGAGTATCAATAACTTCTAACACTGGTGTCAGGGACGTCCCTAATTTTGGAAAAGTCCCATGATACTTTATTTGGTAGGAGACTGGACTAATAATTGCTGTTTCCTTGCATCTCCAAAGCATTACACATGCGCTTATGCAGCTAACTTTATATATAACAGCTGAAATAATATTTCATGCAAATGTTCTAAGTATAGGAAGGGAAATGCAATGAGAACAGCTTCAGCATTTCCAAAGGGAAAATTGATCTTTAGCACTTGATGTGCAATCAAACACTGAAATGATTTTTTTCACTTGATAACCTTCCAGCAGGAATCCTGACATAATGCTTAAGAGCCTCCGCTGTTGTTGAATTTTAACCTTCCTTTAAAAATACGAATAGAACTTCGTTTGCTAATTCAAACCTGAAAACAATTTGAAAGGTATTTCAATTTTTTATATGCTCTAGAATTTTAAGCATGTTCAAATGAAGTAAATAGGGGGGAAAAAATGTATTTAGCTTGTTAGCAGCTTTATTCAGCCATACCCATTATGGTTAAAAAAAAAAAAAAAAAAAAAAAAAAACTCTTCAGGAAATTGGTCAGGCGCAGTGGCCCACTCCTGTAATCCCAGCACTTTGAGAGGCTGAGATGGGCAGATCACTTGAGGTTAGGAGTTCAAGATCAGCCTGGCCAATATGGTGAAACTCTGTTTCTACTAAAAATACAAAAATTAGCTGGGCGTGGTACTGCATGCCTGTAGTCCCAGCTACTTAGGAGGCTGAGGCAGGAGAATCGCGTGAACCTGGGAGGTGGAGGTTGCAGTGGGCCGAGAGAGCCCCACTGCACTCCAGCCTAGGCAACAGAGCGAGACTCTGTCTCAAAAAGAAAAAAAAAAAAGGAAAAAAAAATTCTTAAGGAAAAGAATACAAAAAAAAAATAACAGTTTGAAACTAATGTCACAGGGAAGGATGATCTTTAATCCTAAATAAGTTGAGTTTTAAAGGGAAAACAGTGAAACCACTAGCTTAAAAGCAAAACAAGATTTAAGAGATAGAAATGCAGAGGGGACTATTCTGCAGTTAAAATGACTAGACTATTTCATTTAATGCAAGTCAGATGTGATGCTTATGCAAACCATTAGAAGTTGCCTGGAATATATGAAATTCTAAGAAATACAATAATACATGCTGTGTGATGCATCGTGCAAAACTTGTGAAAATAAAATAGGAGAGATAAAACAAATTTGAGTTTTAAAATATATGAAAAATGAGATGTGACATCCTTGATAGAAGTGTTTTTAATAATGGCACTTTGAAGTATGTATTAAAAAGAATATAAGCAAATCCATGTTCTTTTGGAATGTGTATGCCCATCTAAGAGATCCTAGCAAGCTCACTGTATCCAATGGCACAGAAATGGCGTCTGTCCCAAAGCCAGGCTGGAGGGGAACACAGTGTTTATGACTTCCTATCTCCCAGCCCCATGGAGTTGCCTTGGTGACACTCCTCTCATACTGACCTGCTCTCCCAAAATACAACAAGCCAGATGCCCGTGGGTTTGGGTGTGTCTAATTGAGCCACACTAAGCACCAAATGACCTGGAAATGTCTAATCCTGCTTTTGTCAGAACAAATTACTGGGTTACTGTCATGTTCCTCTGCGGACTAATTTATGATTCAATACAAAGTCCTGTGCAAAGCCTTGGGCCAAGTCTGCTGCCTACTTCACTCCCACATGCAGAGTTGTGGACATGCTGCTCTGGTATGAAGAGCATCCAGTCTGAAATGGTGAGACTAATAAGAAAACCATCAAATGAAACACTGCAAGAATCCTGGAATGAGGTGTGCATTTTGTGCCTTTTGCTCCTCAAAAGATTATTTTTCGGAAAGAGAGCCCTGGTATGCTCTCTACAAATTACCCTCTGCAATATTGCTACTGAGCCCATGTTCCATGCCATGGTGGTAAGCTCTAACCTCACAACTCTAATATTTTTTGTATCAAAGCATGTTCATTGCATAAACAATTCATCAAGGTAGAGCGTTCACAGAAAGAAACTTGAACATCTCGTTTGAGCTGAAGATATATTGGTGTCTGGTAGAACAGGCTCTGCCCCTCTAAGCTCCCTCTCAACTCACCACCCTACCACAGGGCCCTGAAAGGGCACAGGACGCTGGTTCTAAGTGCTTAGGGAATTTCTCTAGACTGCACTGTCAACTGCGCTCAAACAGTCTGGAGAATATTGTACTCAACACCCTCCATCTGAAGTCTGAAAGGAAAAGAATTACCTAGTAATCAGAGGCAACTGACTCCAAATGTGAAAAGTATGGCAGATTTAATTACATCTAAATTAAGGATTTCTGGCCAGGCGCGGTGGCTCATGCCTTTAATTCCAGCACTTTGGGAGGCCGAGGTGGGTGGATCACTTGAGGCGAGCAGTTCCAGACCACCCTGGCCATCACAGTGAAACCCTGTTTCTACTAAAAATACAAAAATTAGCCAGGCATGGTGGCGCACACCTGTAATCCCAGCTACTCAGAAGGCTAAGGCAGGGAAATCGCTTGAACTCGGGAGGAGGAGGTTGCAGTGAGTCAAGATTGCACCACTGCACTCCAGCCTCGGAGACAGAGCGAGGCTCTGTCTCAAAAAAAAAAAAGAAAGAAAGAAAGAAAAAAAATTTAGGATTTATATTTAATAAAGAACACCATGGCAAATTTAATGAATGGAAATGGATTTGGGAAGACATATACTGCATATTAACAGGTGATATTAATCTTAGATATTACTTAATATATAATGAACAAATCAGTAAACAAAAGAAATGCTCACATTTTAGCATTATGTTTTGTTGTTTTCCTTTTGGACTTCACATGGAGGGTGTTGAGTATAATATTCTCCAGATTCAGGCTCTCTATCATCATTAATCTATGCAAAGCCCTTCTCTTGTTTTATTTCTGTATTTTCCTCATCATAACCCACCAACACCCTTACTTCCCTTCCGTGGCCCCATAGGCATTAATTATAATATAATTAATATATATTTTAATATATTAATATATATTCTTGGATTATATATATATGTCCTGAAAAAGATATGTGAAAGTGATTTCAATTTATATAAATAGTATTGAGCTATATATGTCCTTTAGTTTCCTCCCATTTTATTCAAAACTATATATAACTATATATCTGTATATGTAGATATATATATCTCACTGCATCTACATAAATAATATATCATTGCTTCTGACTGCTAGATAGTGTTCCATGATTTGCATCCAGCACTTACTACTAAGTACAGCCATATTGCTCTTCAGGACTGTTCCTTTACATTCCAGGAGTGATGCAAGAGAATTCCTGTTTGCTCATAATTGGTATTATCCAACTTTCTAACTTTTCCCAATCTGATTGTTGTAAAGTGGCGTCTCATTATTCCTTTCATTTGCATTTCTCCAATTACTGCTGAAAATGGACATCTCTTCACATGTGTGTTACCCATTTATATTTCTCCTTCTATAGATAGCTTATTCATTTCTTGTGACCATTGTCTTTCATTTATTGATTTGTTCATTGTATGTATTCAGTAATATCTAAGATTAATATCACGTGTTAATATATAGTATATATCTTCCCATCTATTTCCATTCTGTTAAATTTACCTATGGTGTTATTTATTAAATAGAAATCCTTAATTTTGATGTAGTTAAATGTACCATAGTTTTCACATTATTTTTGCACTTTTTGCATTATGCTTAAGATAATCTCCACTAAAACATCACAAGAAATTTTTATTAGAATTATATTAAATTTCTAGATTAACTCAGGTATAATTTGTATCTTTACAACATTCATCTTGTCATGAAAATGTTACAGCTCTCCAATTATTCAGGTCTTCTTTTATGTCTTTCATAAGGTTAAAAAAATTTTCTTATAACAATTTTCCCTGTTCTTTGTAGGTTATTCCTAACTATAATTTTTATTGTGATTATGAATAATGTCTGTTTTCCTATGGCATTTTCTATTAAATTCTTGCTATGGCAGACTTTTCAAAGTTTATTTTAACAGAAAACTTCCAAGTCTCTTATTGTATTAAGTGTTTGTTTATTGTGTTTTCTAAGCAGATGATTATTTTATCTGCAAATAATGGCAAATTTGTTCCTCCTTTGAATCCTTCTATTTCTCATTTCCATTTCTTGTCTTCCTATACTAGCCAGGACCTTTAGTTCTTTATAGAACGGTAAGCAGTGCTGACATGACAAATTCTTGTTTTGTTCCTGATCTATAAGAGAGTGAATTTAGTTTCTCCATCAAATATGATGTTGTCTGTAGGATTTTTGTACATCATATTTATGAAATTAAGGGAGTTTCCTTCATGTCTTAGTTTACTGAGAAGTGCTTTTCCTAATTAATAGATATTAAAATTTGTCAAATTCTATCTACTAATGTGAGTGTCAACAGTAGATTTTTTTGATTTTAGAAATTTTTTAAAATTTTTAGTTAAAATTTAATCTTAAGTTTTTTCTGATTTTGAGTTTCTGATTGATTTTAAGTCATGTAATTTCTGGGACAAATGCTACTAGATCTATATATATATAAATTTTACTTTAAGTTCCAGGATACATGTGCAGAACGTGCAGGTTTGTTACATAGGTATACATGTGCCATGGTGGTTTGCTGCACCTATTTACTCATCCTCTAATTTTCCTTCCCTTGCCCGCCACCCCCAACAGGCCTGGGTATGTGTTGTTCCCCTCCCTGTGTCCATGTGTTCTCATTGTTCAACTCCACTTATGAGTGAGAACATGTGATGTTTGATTTTCTGTTCCTGTGTTAGTTTGCTGAGAATGATGGTTTCCATCTTCATCCATATCCCTGCAAAGGACATGAACTCATCCTTTTTTATGACTACATAGTATTCCATGGTGTATATGTGCCACATTTTCTTTATCCAGTCTATCACTGATGGGCATTTGGATTTGCTCCAACCCTATTGTAAATGGTTCTGCAATGAACATATGTGTGCATGTATCTTTATAGTAGAATGATTTATATTCCTTTGGGTATATACCCAGTAATGGAATTGCTGGGTCAAATGGAATTTCTGGTTCTAGATCCTTGAGGAATCACCATACTGTCTTCCACAATAGTTGAACTAATTTACATTCCCATGAATAGTGTAAAAGTGTTCCTTTTTCTCCACAACTTCTCCAGCATCTATTGTTTCTTGACTTTTTAATAATCACCATTCTGATCAGCTTGAGATGGTATCTCATTGTGGTTTTGATTTGCATTTCTCTAATGATCAGTCACGTTGAGCTTTTTTTCATATGTTTGTTGGCTGTGTAAATGTCTTCTTTTACAGTGTCTGTTCATATCCTTTGCCCACTTCTTGATGGGGTTGTTTTTTTCTTGTAAATTTGTTTAAGTTCCTTATAAATTCTGGATATTAGACCTTTGTCAGATGTGTAGATTGCAAAAATTTTCTCCCATTCTGTAGGTTGCCTGGTCACTCTGATGATAGTTTCTTTTGCTGTGCAGAAGTTCTTTAGTTTAATTAGATCCCATTTGTCAATTTTGACTTTGTTGCAATTGCTTTGGCATTTTCATCATGAAGTCTTTACCCATGCCTGATCATAGTATATTTCTATAATACAGTTGACCCTTGAATAACCTGGGGGTTAGGGGTGCTGCCCCTCATGCAGTTGAAAATCTGCATATAGGCCAGGTGCGGTGGCTCACGTCTGTAATCCCAGCAGTTTGGGAGGCCAAGGCAGGCAGATCACGAGATCAGGAGATTGAGATCATCCTGGCTAATGCAGTGAAACCTTGTCTCTACCAAAAAATACCAAAAAATAGCCAGGCATGGTGGCACGCACCTGTAGTCCCAGCTAATCAGGAGGCTGAGGCAGGATAATTGCTTGAATCTGGGAAGCAGAGGTTGCAGTGAGCCAAGATGGCACCACTGCACTCTAGCCTGGGTGACAGAGCAAGACTCCATCTCAAAAAAAAAAAAAAGAAGAAAATCTGCATATAACTTTTGACTCCCCAAAAACTTAACTGCCGATAGCCTACTGTTGACCAAATGCCTTATGAATAACATAAAAAGTTGATTAACACGTTTGGTATGTTATATGTATTATATATTGCATTGTTACAATAAAGTAAGTTAGAAAAAATAAAATGTTATTAAGAAAGTCATAAGGAAGAAAAAAATATTTATTATTCATTAAGTGAAAATGGATCATCATAAAGGTCATCATCTTTGTAGTCTTCATGCTGAGTAGACTGAGAAGGAGGAAGAGGAGGGATTGGTCTTGCAATCTCAATGGTGGCAGAGGCAGAAGAAAATCTGCATATAAATGGACCCACTTGATTCAAATGTGTTGTTCAAGGGTCCACTGTATATTGGTTGGTGCTCATCTAATATTTTACATAAGAATCTTCTATCTCTGTCATAAACAAAATGAACCTAAAATTTTATTTTGTTGTACTGACTTGGTTTTACAAATCAAGGTTATGCCAGCCTCAGAAATGACTAGAATTGCTTTTGTTCTGTTTTATTTTCTGAAGCAATTTACTTAGATACAAATTGTCTAATTAATAAATTAACTAATTTGCTTCCTGAAATTCTATGAGAGCCCATCCTCTAAAACCATCTAGATTGAAACTTTTCTATGAAATTAGGATAATTTCTATTTCAATCCATTTGAAGTTTCTATTTTTAAATCTGAGAGTAATGGTTGCTTATAATTTTACTATTTTAGGCCAGGCATGGTGGCTCATGCCTGTAATCCCAACACTTTGAGAGGCCCAGGAGGGTGGATCACCTGAGGCCAGGAGTTCGAGACCAGCCTGGCCAACATGGCGAAACCCCGTCTCTACTAAACATACAAAAAATTTAGCCGGGTGTGGGGGCGCATGCCTGTAATCCCAGCCACTCAGGAGGCTGAGGCAGGAGAATCACTTGAACCCAGGAGGCAGAGGTTTCAGTGAGCTGAGCTCGTGCCACTGCACCCCAGCCTGGGCAACAGAATGAGATTCTGCCTCAAAAAAAAAAATGATATTTTAAAATTTCTTTTACTTCTGATTATTTCCCCTTTCAGAGTGTTTTATTTGCATATTCTCTTTTATCTTTGATTAATCTTGTCAAATATTTGTCTAATATTAATAATTATTTTAAAAACCATTATTTTGGAAGTTTTCAATTTGATCTCTATTTTTGCTCTAATATTTATTATTTATTTTCTTCATTTTTCTTTCTTATTTGGTGTTCTTTTTCTATCTTTTAAGACAGAATATTTATATTCTATTCTATAGATCAAAGCTATACATTTTCCTCTGCATATTGATTTAGTTCTGTCCAATAAATCTTGACCTTTACTACCTTCATCTATTTTTAGTTTTCTTTCTGCATAGTTTTGTTTTAAATATTTCTCTCATAGAAACATATTTCTCTAATCTGAGAGTTTCTTTTGACTGGTGCAGCCTGGTTACATTTATTGTAATTACGACAGAATCTATTTAATCCTATTTTAAGATTTATTTAATCTTATTTTATGCTTTCAATGTATCATATATTTTTGAAGGTTTTCTACTCCATTGCTAATTTTCATTGAATAAATCAGTATATTCTTCTGATGGTTTGAAAGTTATACATTCCAGGTCGAGCGTCGGGGCTCATGCCTGTAATCCCACCACTTCGAGAGGTTGAGGCAGGTGGATTGCCTGATCACCCCACTGCACTCCAGCCTGAGTGACAGAGTGAGACCTTGTCTCAAAAAAAAAAAAAAAAAAAGAAGAGAGAAAGAAAAAGACAAAGAAAAGGAGAGAAAGTTACATATTCTGGAGCTAACAGCTGTATTGGTGGCTCTTTGATTTCGTCGTTTTCTGACTGTAGTAAAAGCCAGTTCCTTCTAACTCAGCTCTGTCATATAGTTCTAGGAAGTTTTTCCTGAAAATTCAACTTTAAAGCTGTTTCAGCAACTTTCCCAATAACTGAGCAATCTATAGGCCTTAAAAATCCCTTTTTATTTAAACTAGCTTGAGTGGACTCTGTTATGCAACCAAAGTCTTTACTTGGTCAGAAAGATAGTTTTCATCTCAATTCCTTTAATGAATATTCATCCATTTGGGATTTCTATGTTTAAATACAAGTGATACTTGCTTATAATTTTATTCTTTTAAAATCTCTTCTATTTATAATTATTTCTTCTTTTCATAGTATATTTTGTTTATTTACATGCTCTCTCTTATCTTTGATAAGTCTTGTCAAAGACCTGTCTAATCAGCTTCCTAACAAGTATCTTAGCATGTTCTCATATCCTTCTGATATCTTTATTACTATCTTGTAAATGTATTATTATCATCAATAGCTTTAGTTTTTTGTTTTATTTTTCTGAGATGGTGTCTCACTTTGTTGCCCAGGCTGGAGTGCAGTGGCACAATCTCAGCTCCCTGCAACCTCTGCCTCCTGAATTCAAGTGATTCTCCCACCTCAGCCTCCCAAATAGCTGGGATTACAGGCACCTATTCCCATGCCCAGCTAATTTTTAAAATTTTAGTAGAGATGGGATTTCACCATGTTGGCCAGGCTGGTCTCCAACTCCTGACCACAGGTGATCCATCCACCTTGGCCTCCCAAAGTGCTGGGATAGCAGACATGAGCCACAGCACCCGGTCCAGTTCTAAATTTGTAATGGATTATTTTTCTTTATGTGTTATTTATCTGCTACCACAACAACGTATGTAATAAACACATACAAAATCTCAGTGCCATAAAAAACAAACATTCAGTTTTGCTCACAAGTCTATGAAGTTAACTGAGCAGATCTGATCTGCACTGGGATTGGTAAGGCACACCCATTCATCTGAGATTAGCTACAGGTCATCTAGAAGTCTTCCAATATCTTACTGCCTCCCTTACATGTCTGGAGCCTACTCTGGGACAACTGAGCTGACTCAGCTCTGCCTGACATGGTCTACAGTCTTCCAATACACTAGAGTGGACTTGTTTTTATGGTGGTAGAGAGTGCAGAGGTATTCAGGCCCCCTGAAGCTTTGGCTTAGAACTGGCATACCATCATTTTTTGCCACATTCTAACAGTCAAAGCAAGTCACAAAGCCAACCCAGATTCAAACGGTGAGAAAATAGACCCTACTTCTTGATTAGAGAACTGCAAAGTCACATTTCAAAAGCCACCGACAGAGAGAGGGGTGGGAAGTCGGGTTATCCTTATAATCACTCCATTGTTTCAGTTATCTACTGCTTTGTAACAAAGCACCCCAAAATATAGCAGTTTAGGATAAAACCTTATTATTATCTCTTATGATTCTACATTATGGCCAGATTTAGATAGGCAGTTCTTACCTGGGTCTTTAATTCAGTTGCAGACAGATGATGGCTGGGGCTGAAGTCATATGAAGGCTCAATGGAACAGGGCATCCACGACAGTTCCCTTAGCCACATGTCTGGTGGCCTCAGCTGAGATGACTGAAATAGCTGGGGACTTGCTTCTCTGTAGCCTGTCCATGTTGCTAGTTTGTAAAGTTTCAGCATAACAGTCTCAGGATATTCAAAATTCTTTCATGGCTGCTTGTTTTCACCACAGTAAGCATTCCAAGATCCCAGCCTCAAAAGTCACACAGTGTCTCTTCTGCCACACTCTACTGCTTATACAGGGCAAGCACTGATTCAATAGAGAAGACTACATGAAGCTTTGGATACTGGAAGGTATTTGTGGGCACCATACATACGTATGTGTGTAATATCATGTGTGTGTGATATCATCTTCAGCTTAGCTTCTGAATTTGTAGTTAATTTCTATTCTTTCCATGTGAATAAATATATGTGTACATGATGCTGTTTTGTAGACAATAAATTTTAGTTCTTTATTTCCTATGTCTACTAAATTAGTATTGAGTTTACTTTCCTTCTTGTCAGACTATGTAATTCTTTAAACAGTGTTCTCAAAGTGGATGTTTTTGAGGCCTTGCATGACTAAAAATATCATTATTTCTTACTCACATTTAATTTTTTGAAGTTCACTTTCCTCAATATTTTGCATCCAGTGTTGCTATTGAAACACTTCTCTAAGTGATTAGAGTAAGTTTTCTTTATTATATACTTTATCTACTCTAATGCACACTCTCAAGTAATGTTGCCCCTAAGGGAACCTATATTTCCTGCACAGGCTCTCCTCTTTTCCAACAGCTGCCTCAGTGATAACCCAGTTCTGGAAGTGGAGAATGGAGAAAGGAGGCAGCATCCAGGCTCCAGCTCAAGGTTACACCTGCTTTTATCCACCCCTACTCATGCCCAAGCCACAGGCTTCATAATATCCTGCAGTCTCAAGTCAAGAGCTGGCCCTGCCACTGTCCTCCTCACAGTGGCTGTGGGAAAAGCAATGTCTCACTCAGGAAAAGATGGGGCACAATAAGAACACCCCCCAGCCTGCTTCCATTCCAGGCTACCTTCAGCATCAACCTCCATCATTTACCCTCTCCCCACAACCATAAAGAGTCTCCATCACCTCCACCTCCTCAGGCAGTTCTCACAATGTCAGTTCTGATATATGACATTACTCCTCTTGGCTCCAGGTCATCCACAGAGCAGAGATCATGTTACTTTGCCATCTGATCAGAAACTACATGTCCCATGCCCCAGATCCTTCAATTCATTTTAAGATAACACAATATGATATTAAAATGTAGGGTTGAAATTAGAACATGCCAAACTTAAGAACATATTTGAAATGAGATTTTTTTAGTAAACTCTAGTTTAAAAATTTTACTTTATATAATCACCTAGTTTAAAAAACTGAGGTAAAATGAATAAAGCATCATATGTTATAGATGATAATTTTCTAAGATTGTTTAATCAATAAGGAATAAAAAAGTACCATTACAAGTGTATTGATCTTGGTAAAACAGAAGGACACAAATATCTTGTTATAAATTGTTGGATGCATTCCCGTGTTTCCCTTGTTCTAGAACATTTGGCATTCTTTATCAACTAGTATATAAAAGAATAGAAAAGCAAATGTGTCTCATATTTCCTTTATACTACTATATTAATAAATCAGAAAGATAGTCCACTAGAAAGAATAAATGGCTTCAATTATAAGCCATATATAAGTAATGGATCTGGCCATGTATAAGAAAACATGTTTTCCTTTTATATTCACACCATTCTCAATATCTCACTTCTGACACCAGATCTATGGTGTTTTTCCCACTTGATCTATTGTCCAACACTAGCTGGGTGTTTAACAATTCAATTCCATTCTGACACTATCTCAAGTTAGTGCAGAACCCATAGGTTAAGGGCCTCCCACAAGACTCTACCCCCACTACAGATGCCAATGATAAGTAGTAGGTTTCCTGGTTACCCACAGCCTGTACAACTTGGCTACTAATTGGAAGTTCTGAGCCCTCCTTGGGCTCAACAGTTTGCTACAGCAACTCACAGAACGCAGGGAAACACTTGTGTTTCCTGGCTTATTATATAATAAAGGATATGATAAAGAATACAGATAAACAGCCAGATGAAGGTACATGGGGCAAGGTCTGAAGGGTCCCAAGCACAGCAGCTTCTATTGCCATGGAGTACAGGTTTGCCACCTTCTAGCACATGGATGTGTTTAGCACCCTAAGAATTCCTCAAACCCTGTCATTTAGGGATTTTGAAGGTGGCTTCATCATGTAGACATGATCAATTATTAACTAAATCTTCAGCTCTTCTTCCCTCTTCAGAGTAGGGGGTTGGGGTTGAAGGTTCCAGGCTTCTAATTATGGCTTGGTCTTTCTGGTGACTAGCACCCATGTAGGAGCCCACCAAAAGTGGCTCTTATCACCCTGAAAATTTCAAGGGATTTAGGAGCTCTGTGTCAGGAATTGGGTAAAAGGTGAAATATTAGAACAAAAGATGCACCTAGCATCCCTACCACTCAGGAAATAACAAAGGCTTAAGAGCTCTGGCCAGGAGCAGAGAACAAGACCAATATACACATATGTCTTGTTACATCAAAAAATCACAGGCTAAAAGCAAAGTTTTCTCGTTTTGTTCAACCTATATCAATCTTTGAAGTCACTCGCAGTTGAACCTTTTGTCTTGTTTCAAGTGCCGTCTATAAATTTTATTATTTTCAGTATAGAGTCTTTCTACTTGTTAAATTCACTCAAATCACAGCCCTCTTGCTGTTCAGGGTTTTTTTGTTTTGTCATTGTTCTTTATTTTCATGTAACAAATGATTTGTCAAGGTCATCATTTTTGCTTGCGACTTTATTTTGAAACATTTTTTTGCAGTTGAAAATACATTTTTTTTGCTGATATTGAATTGTGAGCACACAAACCAAGCACAACGTTATGGTCTTTCTCTCCATATTCTTAAATATAAGAATATATATAAATATTTATATCTTTATATTCTAAGAGTTTGGCACATATAGCTAGCAGTGCTTTTGCCATCTGTTTATTTTGGATGTTATTGACATGAATCTACAGTAAAAAATTCACCATTGGGATCTCTTCTATTAGTACATTTTTCAACTGAAATACCACATTAGAAGAATATTCTTGAACTGACACATTGGAAATACTTTCTTTCCAGTTTACCTGAACTTTCAGAAGAATTTCTCTTTTTTTTTTTTTTTCTTGAGACAGAGTCTCACTCTGTCGCCCAGGTTGGAGTGCAGTGGCGCGATCTCGGCTCACCACAACCTCCGCCTCAGCCTCCCAAGTAGTTGGGATTACAGGCACCCGCCACCAAGCCCAGCTAATTTTTGTGTATTTTTAGTAGAGACGGGGTTTCACCATGTGGGCCAGACTGGCCTCGAACTCCTGACCTCAGGTAATCCACCCACCGCAGCCTCCTTAGATTATAGACGTGAGCCACTGCATCCGGCCTAAGAATTTCTTAAGCATGGGTTTTAAAGGAGAACTTCAAAAGCAATAGCGTATGTGTTCCTTCAATTTTTTTTTTTTTTTTGAGATAGGGTCTCTGTTGCCCAGGCTGGAGTGCAGTGGCACAATCTCGGCTCACTGCAATCTCTGCCTCCCAGGTTCAAGCAATTCTCCTACCTCAGCCTCCTGACTAGCTGGGACTACAGGCATTCCTCACTATGCCCAGGTAATTTTTTGTATTTTCAGCAGAGATGGGGTTTTATCATGTTGGCCAGGCTGGTGCTGAACTCCTGGCATCAAGTGATCCACCCACCTCGGCCTCCTAAAGTGTTAGGGTTACAGGCGTGAGCCACCACTCCTGGCCTGTATTCCTTCAATTTTCGAATTATTTTCTTGCTTGATTTGAAAAATGTGGGTGGATTGAGAGATTCTTTTTTTGTTCAAACCAAAATATAACATTTATTTCTAAAACATAGCAGCATTGGCACATTGGGGTTCATTCAGAGGCTGATCCTTAGATGTAGTTACTGTAGGTCAAATAGCAATTTCATTATCAAATTCTTCAGAATTGATACTTTTTGTGGGGTAGGTCTGCCTTGGCACTGAAAATACTGAAAACAATTGTAGAAGTTGTTTTTGAAATTTTGTTTGTTTGCCTTATTTTGTTTTTAAGAAAAATTTGAAAGTCATTTTTCTCAAAGGGCCCCAAATGTCTCCTAAAAACACAATTCCTCTAGCAGGGGCCTGACTCGGCTGACTTACAACAGCCCTCTGCCCATTCATCATACAGACCTGAAATAAGGGGCGTCCACTCCTCGCTTGGGCAAATGAGGGGAGTCCACTCCTCACCAGAGCTCCAGCTAGGCCCTCTGGTGCTAAGAAAGACAGAATTCAGAGAGCAAGAAGGAAGAAAGTGGGCCCAGCCCCTGCACTCTGAGCCTGCCCAGCCCTTGTGGTATTTGTTGCTGTGTTTGAATGGCTTTTGGCTCCAGAACCCACTTTTACTCTTAGCTTCCTGCTTGCTACCTTCCTGGCTTCAGCTATGCCCACTCCATTTTCATACTGCATCTTAGTACCTGGAAAAATCAGCCATGTTCAATATCCCAGGCCTGTGCTCTGCCCTAGAGGGAAGGAGACACTTAATGAACTGTGAAGTATACCCATCATGCTCTCATGAACCTTTTTTGGTAGTGGAGCATCAAAATGCCTCACCACTTGGTGGGAAGACTGAAGACAGGCAAATTCATTCCTGCAAAGAGTATGACCTGGCTAAGGTCCAAGATGCTATGGCCATTAAGTTAAATGAGAGGTGGGGAGTAACCATCTGTTAGCTGTGCAAAGTAAATAAAAAGCAGACATCTGGGGAGACAGGTGATGGGGTGGAAATGAAGTTGAACTGAAATGCAGGAGGCTTATTTGATAGCCTTAGCTTTGCTGACCATAGTATCTGTGTGACTTTGGGGAAGGTCACTAAACCTCAGAGGACCTTAGTTTCCTCAGCAGCACATCAAGAGTATGGAACTGGATCACAGTCAAGGTAGTTACAAACCCAAAAGATTTTTCTTGACCCCAATCGACCTGTCCAGCTATGTGGACACACATTAAGTACAGCCTTTGCTCATAATAGGGATTCGATATGCTAAACTGAATGTCCAAGGGCAATCTAATTAAGCAGACAGTGGGCTGTGGCTATTTCTGATGTCTACAACGCCCTTGAAAACTGTCCTTTGGTCTACCCAGTCTTGCCCTTAGCTATCAGTGTGTTAACATCCTTTGCTGACTTACAGAGAACAACAGCTATACAAGTGTTAAAATCCTTGTCACCCTTGCCGAATAATATCCTGACTGAGGAGTCAACACATTTTGTGCTACGTACAGAAAGTTTTTTGTTTCAGTTAGTATATTTGTAAGCTCAGATGAAGTCTTTTTTCCTCAAAAGTATTTCTTATAAATTTTGGTGGTGAATTGAGATGGTGGCCAAGGGGCAAAGAAGAAGAGTCATATCTTAAAACTGAATGGTGATAAGTGCCTAAATCCTCACCTCAGATGAAAAGGTCAAAAGTTTTGTCTCAACAATTCCTGCAGTACTTTCATTAGTGTGAACATTTTCACAAACAAAAATTATTTTCTCTCAAACAAAAAGGTATTTAAGTATCATAAATTCATGTCTCTTCTTAATAAGTTATTCACTGAGGATGGACTCACTGAAAAAGAAAACTATTACTTCATAGGGCAAGGAATATTACTTTGACCCAAGTTATGGGCTCAGAAACTGAATACACATCACAAATGCGAAAATAAGTAATTGAAAATCTAAGCTGTTGGAATCCTAAATTATTTTGAGCCTTAAAGGAGTGTGATTATGGGACCTAGGTCATGTGACAAGCAGCTGCAACCTAGGCAGCTATAATCAAGGTGCTATAACCTTTGTTTCTCTGCTTATAGATTAGCTTTCCTCCTTACCTACATTGTTTTATAAAATGTTGCAAATGACTAAAGGGTGCCAGAAAAAAACCCTACCCTCTTCACTGTTAATCTTCATCATAGATTAACTTCCCTTTTTCCTTTCTTACACAAAGGCTTCGTGGTTACCATAATGTCTTAAGATGAAATATTAAATACACTTTTCCTAATTAAAAAGGAAATGAAAATGAGCTATACAGAAAACAAGCCATACGGAAAAGAGAACAAACTGTAACTAATTAAATTGTTGTAACTTGTAAAACCAGCCTCGTATAGAAAATGGTATAATCCCACTAAACTTCTTTGTTTTCTGCTCGTATAAGTAAGAAGTTAACTTTGGAGCACTGACCCCATTTTTCTGGAGTCTTTGCCTCCCGGATGACCATTCCCAGCTTTTCACTTGAATAAACTGTTTAAACTGGATTCTGATCCTTTCAGTTATTTCAGGTAGACAGAAAGAAATAAAATATTGAATTGGATTACAATAACAGCTCTTCTCATTTTCCATTGACCCAAATGACTGATGCTGTGGAAACAGTGTGATTTCTATTCTATATTAATAAGTCAATAGCTTGAAGTGACGTTAAAAGTAAAAGCATGTGTTTTGTCAATTTATTTTACTATAAAAAGCACTGAACAGAATCAAAATAAAAGAACATCCTATGAAGTGAAATTGCCTGTTTGCTGATGACTTGATCTTATATATAGAAAATCCTAAAGACTCTAAAAAAAATAAAAATTTAACAAATTAAAAAAAAAAAACCTGTTAGAACTGATCATGAATTCAGTAAAGTTGCAGGATACAAAATCAACTTAGAAAAATCAGTACCATCTCTATATACTATCTGAAAAAGAAATTGAGAAAACAATCCCATTTACAAAAAAATAAAATAAAATACTTAGGAGTAAATTTAACCAAGGGAGTGAAAGGCCTGTATGATGAAAACATTGTTGAAAGAAAGTAAAGACAGAATAAATACACAGAAAGATAACCCAAGTTCATAAATTGGAAGAACTAATATTTTTTAAATGTCCATATTGCCTCAAGTGATCTACAGATCCAGTGCAATCCCTATCAAAATTCCAATGTCATTCTTCACAGAAATAGAAAGCATAATTCTAAAATTTGTATGAAATCACACACACAAAAAAACTTAGATAGCCAAGGCAATCTTGACCAAAAAGAACAAAACTAGAGGCTTTACAGTACTGGATTTCAAAATGTATTACAAAACTATAGTAATCAAAACAGACACATCAACCAATGGAATAGATAGGGATTCTAAAATAAACCCACAAACCTATATTCAGTTGATATTCAACCAAGGTGCCAAGAACACACAATGAGGAACAGACAGTCTCTTCAATAAATGGGAAGAGTAGATATCCACACACAGGAGAATGGAAATGGACCCTTATTTTACCCCTTATACAGGAATCAACTCAAAATGGATTAAAAATTTAAACAAATGTAAAATCATCAAACTACTAGAAGAAAACTTGGAGAAAACTCCATACCATTGGTCTGGGCAGAGATTTTTTGAATATGACCCCAAAGCACAAGCAACAGAAACAAAAATAGACAAATAGTATTGCATCAAACTCAAAAGCTTCTGCACAGCAAAGGAAACAATTAATAGAGTGAAGAGTCAACCCACAGATTGGGAGAAAATATTTGCAAATCATACATTGGATAAGGGCCTAGTCCAAAATATACAAGAAACTCGAACTACTCAATAACAAGAAAACAAATTACCCTATTTTAAAGTGGGCAAAAAATTTGCATAGCTATTTCTCAAAAGACTTATTAATGGCTAAGAAATACATGAAAAATGATCAACACCTCCAATCATCAGAAAAATGCATATTAAAATTATGAGATGTCAACTCAGAGGAGATGTCAACTCAGATGTATTACATAGGCTATTATAAAAAAGACGAAAGATAACACATGGTGGTGAGCATGTGGAAAAAACCTTATACACAGTTCATATTGTTCATTAGTACAGCCACTTTGGAAAATAATATGAAGGTTTCTCAAAAATTAAAAATAGAAGTACTGTATGATACAGCCATCTCATTAGTAGCATTGCTTTTTCCTAACTTTTTTCTTTGCCTTCTGTCTGGTTATTGAATGTTCAGTTTAATTGAGACTTTTCCAATATGAATGAATTAGCACCAGTTCATGTGCTATTTTAAATATACTGGAATAATGACATGCAGTGCTAGGTGCACTATAGTAAGCACACAATATATGATTAAATAAGAGTTAATCAGCTTTTGACAGCTACAGAGGAATTTTTACAGTCATGCCAGTAATACATAAATAATGAAAAAATTACTAAAAGTGAAAAAATAAAAAAGGAAATCAATATTGATTTAGGCATTGTGGCTGGTGTTGTACTAGGCCTTTTCATATGTAATGACTTCAATTTAGACTTACAACAGCCTTGTGAGGTAGGCATGCTATTGTAAGGCTTTTAGAGATGAAGACATGACACCCAGAAAGGCCAAGTCACTTGCCTAAAGTTGCACATTTTATAAGTAACAGAATCAGAATCTCAATCCAAGCCCCATTAACTCCAGAGGCCAAACTGTAAACAATCAGTAACTGAATAGATAAATTGGAAAATTCTTTTGAAGACACAGGCATTTAAAGAATTTCAGTAAGGTCAAAACCACACAATTGGTTATAATGTATTTTATTTTACTCTGACATATCTGTGCAGTAAATATTTAAATGGAGACAATAAACAGAACTTTGGATTTTGGTTTAAATTAGAAGAATGTACCCATATTTCCTCCAGGCCCAGCTGAAACCTCCTCCCCTTAGTCAGCCAATGAGTGGAGACCTGGTAGTCTATTCAGAGAGGTTACTCAATCCTGTCTGGATTGAATAATGAGGATTGAGGCCGATAGATTACAAGAGGACACAGCCAAGTCATCACTATAACAGGAGTACTTTATGATTTTGAGAAATATACTAAACATTTGGGCTGTTAAAGGCCTACTCCTCTTTCATTGTGCTTCTAAGTAAGTGAGAAATACTGGTCCTAGAGTGTCTCCTTCCCAGAGGATTCAGTGGGTTGAAGACCAGGTGTATTCATCTGCTTGAGCTGCTATAACAAAATGCCATAGACTGGGGTGACTTAAACCACAGACATTCATTTCTCATAGTTGAGAGCCTGGGAAGTCCAAGATGAAGGTGATTGTCAATTCAGTTCCTGGTGAGAGCTCCCTTCCTCACTTGCAGATGGACACCTTCTCAGTGTGTCCACACAGGGCACACAGAGAGCGATATCTCTCGATTTCTCTTCTTATAAAGTGACTAATCTCATCATGATGGCCCCACCTTCATGACTTTGGGAGGTAATCTAACCCTCATTACCTACCAAAGGCCCCGTTTCTAAATACCAACACACTGGGGGTGAGGGCTTCAAGATATGAATTTGGGGGAGGACACAATTTAGTCCATAATACCAGGAGATGCTAAAATCTTGGAGGACTTACAAATTTTTCCTTTCTCAAATTATCCTATCTCATGATTCTTGCTTATTTTCACCTTTTCTTTCAATGTAAGTGAGGTACTGCATTTAAATAGGCTACAGTAAGAGGCAGGATCTCATAACTTCTCAAATCATGTACCTCCATCAATTCAGAGATCAGAGAAAATACCAGTGGCCCAAAGCAGGTAATTTATCATATTCTATATAGTTGAGATTTAAGTTGACTGTCTGTCAAGGGGGTGTGTGTAATACCTAGGAGAAATTTAGGTTTATGAGAAACCTCGCTTTTAAATAATGAAGTGGATGTTAAGAACTGAGCCTTTATATCTCATTGCTGGAGCTGATGGTGAGTGTGGTGGAGCAGCTCAGGAGTTGTTGCTGCTGTACAATGCAGTGCAGTGGACAGCACCTAGGTTCCAGCTGTGCTTCTGCAACATATTAGCTGTGTGACCTCAGGCAAGTCACTTCACTCTCCTGAGTCTGTTTCCTTTGCACATAGCGATGATGATAAAAGAGATCAATACAAATACTGCAAGTGTGGAACAGATAACACCGAATCATTTTAAGATGCCAATACTGCAATTATCACACCTGAAACTCACTATCTGGAAATAGTTTAAGGCCTTGGTTTCCCAGGTACCATAAAATTGGCATTCCAGAGCTGTCTAGTAGGAGCAATCAATATTTTCCCCTTGCTTTATGCCTGTGGCCCTAGACTCCTTTAAGATCCTAAATATGATGACCTATGATAAGAATGTCCCTATAACAGAACACTCCTCTAAACTCAGTCATTGTTTGACATGTCACTTTGCAGACTCTGTTATCAGGGGACTTCATTTAGCCTTTTTATCTTCAAAGCAAAAGGTTATTAAAGGCTTTACTCTTTAATGGTAGCAAACCACTCTTCAGCCTCTTCTAAATGGTGAGGGTACCTGGTCAGGTGTAAAGAGAGGGAAAGATTAATGTAAAAAGAGCCCTTCCCTTCTGACCCTAGCTGCCTTGTGTCTTAATCAGGGTCACTTGAGCAGTCAGTACACAAAAAATGGAATAATCTGTCCCAGAAAATTTATTTTTAACTGAAAGGCAGCTACTACCAGTTTAGAGAAATTAGCTGAAGTGAAAGGTAAACTCTATGAATATACAGGATAGAAAAGCTTTGAAATGAAACCTAAGATGTTGGCCAAATCTGCAGACAACTTGCCTGTGCGCAGAAGACACTGCACTACCTGTAGGGCAGGCCTAGAGGAAGGGCAGGGCTAGAAGAAGGGCAGGCCTGGAGGAAAGGCCCGTAGGAATTGGAGAGGCACTGCTGGGGGACAGGGAGACATGATGCCTCAGGATATGGGAACAGGAAGGGAAGGCAAACTCTCACTATGAGTAAGTGGAGCATCCGATTCAGAAACTAAATATACAAACAAATCTTAAGAATGTTCTGAGAAAGTCATCAAGCAGTTTAGAGCTCCAGAAAGAGATTCCACTAAACAGCTAAGATTATTTCAGGACTTCAGAGTCGACCTCCGGCCCAGCTCGGTGGCCTTCTACACAGAAAATGGCATATTGTCGTGGATTGAACTGTGTCTCTCCCAAATTCCTATGCTGAAGTTTTAACCCCTAGTACCTTAGGATGTGATTATTTTAGGAAACAGAGTCTTTAAAGAGGCAGTTAAGGTGAAGGGAGGTCATAAGTGTGGGAACCTAATCCAATATGACTGGTGCTTTTTATAAGCAGAGGAAAAGACGTCAGAGATCTGCACATGCAGAAAAAAGACCATGTGAGAACACAGTGAGAAGGCAGCCATCTGCAAACCAAGGAGAGGCCTCAGGAGAATCCAGACCTGCTGACACCCTGATCTTGGACTTCTAGCCTCCAGAACTGTGAAAAATAAATTTCTGTTGTTTGAGCCACCCAGTCTGTGAGATTTTGCTAAGGCAGCCCTAACAGACTAATGTATATATGCAGTGGGAAGTAATCCCAAATCAAAAAGATCATGTTTTCAAGAAACAGTTAATATTTTATTTTTCTACAGCACTATTACAAGTAATTTCAGAATCTCAAACCCCTGCCTTTCCTACCACAGGCAGCGTACAATTTAATCTCAGTCTACCCTGGATTCCCTCAGTGCCTAGGCATGGGGAAGGGAGAACCCCCTATCTGGTCAGGTGTAAATTGGCATTATGGGACAATGTTTGTCCTATGAATACACATTGACCTTGGGCATTATGGGACAACGTTTGTCCTTCAGATGGGTCCTTCAGTTTGGGAATCTCTGTGGGGCTGCAATAGTCCTATTGGCCTAGATTTACCATTATGTGGTTTTTATTTTCTAGGGTCATGTTGGGGCTCAGAAACCGATACTCCACAACATATGGGACAGTGACATCCTACACTGCATAAGAAGCCTCAAGGTCTCTCTGCATTTCCCACAATCACTATTATCTACACACTCTTCCTAAGAAGCTGAAATTCTTTTATAGACCTAATTTCCAGACCCACCAAGGAGAACAATTGTTTTTTCTTCCCTTCTCTATAAGACCAAGAGTGTAACCACACCTGAATAGATCCTTTCACTGTCAAAGAGAACTATTACAAGTTAATCTCCGTACCCAGATCTACTCATTCTCCCTAGTAATCCCCTCAGAAGAATTCCTCTTTCTCCTCTTCTATAACCTCTTTTGCCAGGATGGTATATGAACTTCTGTTCCTCACTGGGAGGTTGTCTTCTTTCTGAAGGATCCTATGAATACACATTAAATACATTTGTATGCCTTTTCTCCTATTAATCTGCATCTTGTCAGGGAGATTTTTCAGCAAACTTTCAGGGGTCCAAGGGGAAGTTACCCCTTGACCCCTACAGTCACACCATCTCCCCTTAACACTACAGGAAACAAGGCCTGGGACTCTACTGCTTACGTAGGATTTGGGGGTACTCTCCCCAGTATAGTAGGAAACTCAGCCATGGGCTTATCATCATTTAATACCCTAATTATAACTGCAGGCTGGAGAGTCGAGTGTGGCTACTTAAAATAAGGGTAATGACTGACTATACTGCCATTGTCCGATGGGTTTTTCCTGAACACTGCACAGACAAAATCAATCCACTGAGATCACAGCATTGCAGAGGAGAAAGAGATTAATTGACAGGAGGCCAGCCCACTCAGGAGAACTGAAGCTATTCCTCAAATCAGTCTCCCCATGGGCAGCTGACTCGGGGTTTTGTGAGCAATTTGGTAGGCAGAGGGCTAAGGAATGGGTGCTGCTGATTGGTTGGAGATGAAATCATAGGGGTGTGGAAAATGATCCTCATGCTCTTGGTCTGCCTCTGGGTGGGGCCACAGGACCCGTTGAGTCACGAGTCAGGAGTCCACATGGAATCAGCCTGAGAAACATCTCAAAAAAAAAATCTTAGGTTATACAATAGTGATATTATCTACAGGAGCAATTGGGAAGGTCACAGATCTTGTGACATCTGGCCACAGGACCCCTGAACAGTAAGGAATTATAGAAACTATGCCTACATCTTAGCAGAGTTTAGGGCCCTCTCATAATCCTATTCTTATGGTCTTTCATTAGTCTAATAAAGGTAGTTTTTGATCCCTAGGCAAGAAGGAGTTTAGTTTTAGGGAGGACTATTATCATCCTTGCTTTTATGTTAAACTACAAATTAAATTTCTCCTAAAGTTAGCTTGACCTATGCCCAGGAATGATCAAGGACAGCTTAGAGGTCAGAAGCAAGATGAAGTCAACTAAGTCAGATTTCTCTTACTGTCATAATTTTGCAAAGGCAGTTTCTATGCATACGCACATACGTGCACACACACAAAATGGTAACTATGTAGAGAAAATGGATATGTTAATTTAGCTTGACTGTGTATGTCAAAACATCAAGTTGTACCCCATAAATGCATGTGTTTATATGTCAATCGATAATAAAAATAAATAATAAATAAAAATAAAATTCTAAGCCCCCCAACTGAAAAAAATGCCCTCTTAGCCAAGGGGTCTCCAGAGAAATGAAAACTGAGTTCTCAGCAGTGACAGAACGGGAGGTTAGATGCACCTTAGTATACCCCCTCCCTCACTAACTGTCATGAGGCTCTTTTCCCTAAGGGCTAAACAAAAACCAGCTCTTTTGAAAGACTCCACCATTGATAGCAACCAACTGCCTGACACCGCCCCTCTGTTTTATGGTTTCAAC
Organism: Macaca thibetana thibetana; assembly: GCF_024542745.1. NCBI lineage: Eukaryota > Metazoa > Chordata > Mammalia > Primates > Cercopithecidae > Macaca > Macaca thibetana. The sequence goes on from NC_065579.1 coordinate 58,075,390, forward strand.
AGCACAACTGACCAGCATTTTTTTCTGATAAGAGACCACCATTAGTAGACAGTAGTCTCAAAGATTGGTAGTCTCTTATCTTATGTTGGCTGAGGATTTGCATATTCTCTGCTTTACCTTTTGACTGAGAGGACTGAAAACTCCACAACCAGGTGAAACTAGCCCTGCTATTATTTGTACATGGTACCCACGATATTCATGACTCCTCCTGCAGCTTATTGAATATGTATACTTAACCACCCTGCTCAGCATAAATTTCTGTTCCCTCTGTCCCTACTTTGAAGTGGTTGTTTCCAGCTTCTGGCTAGAAGCTGTGCTTCCCACCCTGTCAGAATATCCACCCTGCAGCCTGCAATCCTTTATGAGAAATAAAACTCTCCTTTCAAAGTTTATGAACTCATAATTCTTCAGTTGATACAATGATATGTTCATTTTTAAAAATAAGGACAATGACTCTTATTGGCTTTGAATCCTACAATGGCATCACCTGGAAGCTCATTAGAATTGTAGAATCTCAGACCCCAACCCACAATCAGAAACTGCATTTTATCCATATTCCCAGGGGATTTTTTAAACACACATTAAATTTTGAGAGGCAATGGGCTAGCATAATGATTCTCAAACTGTAGCAGGCATCAGAATCACCTGGAAGCTTGCTGAAGTACAAGCGCTTGGCCCACTCCCCTAGACTCTGATTCAGTAGGTCTCAGAAACCAGGAACTAAGGAACCAGGCTGCAATTGAGAGCCTTTTGGGCAAGGAATTCCTGTGTCTCAGGCACCCAGAGGAATAGGCCTGGAAGGGGAACCCTCCTGTGTTGGGGTGATCAAATTCAACACCAGGCTGTCGGGGCTACAAAGTCCAGCAGAGTCAAAGGAATGAGAAAAGACAAGTTGAGAGTGCATAAGGTGGGTCCAGGGGGCCAGCGCTGGTATGGAGGCTGCCAAGGGCCCGAGCTCTGGGAGTCCGCACTATTTATTGGTGATCAAACAAAGAAGCAGGTGGTGAGGACGTGTAGATGCAGGGGTAAACAGGTAAGGCCATGAGGACGTGGGGGTAGAAAGGTTGCAGGGCATCAAGCGCAGCTGTGACAGTTTAACATTTTCTTTGATGCATATAGAATATGCTCTGCTGTTTGAGATAATGGAGAGCATGTTTACAAGCCTGGGAGAGCAACCAACAAGTCTGTGCACATTCCAGGGGCTATGAGGGGTGTTATGCCCTGAGCCCTGGATTCTATCCAAGTCACGAGGGGTTTTATGCCTTGGGCTTAGATTTGTGGTGCAGCAGGGCAGGCTTTCACCCTTTGGCACAGAGCTTGGTGTTCCAAAGGCCACGAGTGGCTTTAGACCCTGGACCCTGGAAATCTTCCAAGACTCTTGGAAGATGACAGACAAGCCAGTCCTGCCTCAGCTCTTCTACCAACAGTCCTGTGTGGCATATCACTTGGCTTCACAGACTCCATGCGCATAGGGAGGAGTGAGGCTGGAAAAGAGCCAGATGGGGCCACTTAAAGTGCAGGACACAAAGCAAGTCTCACCATGGCCATGTCTAAGAACAAGCAGATTGGAAGTCTTGGGGAAGTCTGTGATTTTCTGATCATATTCTGGAAGTCATGAGACAATGTAGTGCCCCCTAACAAGTCTATAAGATAAAATGCAACTGTTGACTTACTAAAGTTCTATGACTCTTCATCTAGTTCCTAGACCAGCAGCATCAGCTTCTCAGGGGCTGGATGTTTACGTTCCCTCAAAATTCATATGATGGGTCCTTTGGGAAGTCTTTAGAGTCAGATAAGGTCATGAGAGCAGCCCCGATGGGATTAGTGCCCTTAATAAAAGAGATAACAGACAGCTTGTGCTCACAGGCACTCTATCTCTTTCTCTCTCTCATGTGAGGACAGAGTGGCTGTCTGGGAGCCAGAAAGACAGCCCACACCAGCAAAGATCAAGGTGCTGGATCTTAGACTTCCCATTTTCAAAAACTATAGGAAAATTACTTTCTGTTCTTTAAGCCACCAAACTATGGTATTTTGTTATGGCTGCCCAAGTCAACTAACACAAGCATTAGCTGGGGACGTGCTAGAAATGCAAATTCCCTGGTCCACACCAGACCTATTGAATAAGAAACTCTGGGATGGGACCCCAGTAGTGTGATTCTGATGCATGTTTCCATTGTTCAAAGAACAATTTTTTATTCTTCTATGTTCCCCCATCAGGAACAACTGGGAGAATATTTTTCATAAGGATTCAGCTTTGGACTCCTTATAGTTGAAAATACTACCTGCTCCATTATCAGCAGAATCTATCCATTTCCCATTAAGTTCATGAATACAAAACAAGACTGCTGATATATTGTGTGCTAAATTGTTGTACCTGATTAAAAAATACCAAAAAAAAATCAATCAGTGTGCTGTTTCTGCAAGAATTTTCAAATGCATCCTTTTGTTTCAAATAAAATGTCTTTTCATATTTTTATCTCTTTTAAAATTACAGTGATAAGACCTAGAAAAGGGTTGCTAAAAAGCACATTTTAGAAAGACATATTTCTTTGATTTAAATTCAAATTTATATTCATGTAGGCATAAATATCACAAGGGGATACGACAACCATTTATTGCTTCAACCTCTTTCCTCAGCTTCTTGTGAAAACCATATCTCCATAGTAATATTTAAATATAAAGAGATGAGAAGGAGATTTAATATAAAAATAATAATTAGCACTTGGATTCAAGCAATCATAGCATGCTGAACCTTTGTATGTGCCCCATGAGAGGAGCTAGAAAAGAAAGTCATGTCTTAATCTACTTGTGAGTGCCTCTTTATATCCCTCATGTTACATTCAACCATCACAGCATATTGAGGTTAGTAGCATTATCCCATTTTACAAATGAAAAAAAGGTAGACTCAGGCAGCATATGTATATTTCTGAGAGCAATTTGTTCAGCAAATAGTGGCTATGGGATCTGAACCAAGAGTGTCTAGCTCCAAAGAAATTCTCTATTTTACCAGAATATCACAATGCCCTCTTAAACTTGAGAAAAAATGCATTATGATCTTACAATCTGACCTTCTCTGAGGAAACTTTGCAATATTGCAGTTACATAGTGCAGACTCTATTAATTTTTGCTACACTTGCTATAAGAACTTTCTAAAGAATATCCCACTCTCTAGTCCAAATTTGTCTATGTACCACTGCTAGAATGAGTTCTCTGAAAAGTAAGATTAATCATGTTCTCCCTCCAGTAAAATCCTCACCTCAGCCTTCAAGATTTAGCTCAAACTCAGTGTGACACAGAAGGTCTTTCCCAGTTTGTAGTCTGCCTACATGGTAAATCCTATCACCTCTCATTACTCCACTCCTACAGGCAGCCTGTGCTCTACCCTTAATGAGCCACTTCTATTCCTGTTTGATCATGCATCTTGCCTCTCCACCATCTGCCCCAAGGTTTCACGGACCCCTGAAATGCTCTGAGTGTCTTTCTTGACTCTTTTCACTTAACTAGTTGCTAGCTGTCCTGCCAAGCCAACTTGTAGGATCACTTGTGCTCACCTGTGCTGCATGGTAACCTTCAGCGTCTGATTTGAGTCTGTCTCTGGTATGTTCTCTTGGTGTCTCCTGATTCCTTTTATCAGGGCACTTAGGGCATGTTGGAACTGTTACTTATGCAAATGCTTAGCCCCAGCCCATTCCAGCCCAACAACAATAACTAATTGGGCTGTGGTTTTCTGGCACTGGCCCACTCGGGCAGGACTACTTGAATCTTGAAATCCTCCTCCCATGTTTGTGGAAATCCTCATGAATAAGTCTCTTCAGCTGTACCAGCTACTGAAATCTTGCCTGGAGACTATAGTTATGCATCACTGAACAATGGGAATACATTCTAGGAAATTAGTCATTAGATGATCATCATTGTGTAGTCATCATAGAGTGTACTTACACAAACCTAGACAGCAAACCCTACCACACACCTGGAGTATATGTTATAACTTATTGCTCCTAGGCTACGAACCTGTACGGCATGTTACTGTACTGAATATTGTAGGCGAATGTTGCACAGTGGTAAGTATTTGTGCATCTAAACATATCTAAACAGTGAAAAGATATGGTAAGAAGACAGTGTTATAGTCTTATGGGACCACTATTATATATGCAGTCCGTTGTTGACTGGAACATTGTTACACACTGCATCTGGTTGACCTTGTTGAGCTACTTTTCCTACTACTACTACCTGCCACTGCCACTGAACCTGCTAGCACCCTTTACCCTCCATGCCCTTCCTCAAGTGTGACTCAATCCACACTGGACCAAACATCCTGCTCTATCTACCTGAGATTTTTGCATAGAAACAGTTCCTTCTGTTCTACTTTATTTTTCCCTTGTAGCTCCCACTCTCTGCAAAGTTTCAGATATCCAGAAGGTAATGAGACAGGGGCACCATTCTGTTCTCAAAGTAATCCTTCCACTGTGACGACTGAGGCCATAAATTTGGGCATAGCTTGTCCTGATGCTATCTTGTAGTAGAAGTTCTTCTCCATTAGGCTCCTCATTTCCACATGCTAATGGACCCCATGTGGTCCTATCCAACCAATGTTCCCTTGCCCAGAAAGTTTCAAGTCCCAGAAATAAATTCAATTTAGGCTCATACTGGTACCCCCACTACTCTCTCACCCACAATCCTAGGCACAGGTTAAAAACAATCCAATAGGATATAGATGTTATTTCTCTAAATTGAAGGCGCTACCATCATTGAATCTGTCACAGAAGGAAAAAAAATTGCACATCTTCCAGATCCTCCTTTTTGGTCAGAGAGAATATTCAAGGAGCTCTTGTTCAAGATTCTACATAGGCGTGGGCTCTGGCCTGGGTCTTTGTCCATTTCACCATCAATTTTCTTGCTTCTCCCAGCCATGGCAAAGGGTGGGGATAACAAATAGGCTGATGAAACTCTAAAGCCGAACATGGTGAGGCACTATGGTGATCACATAGTGGTTAAATCTCTCTGGAAAAATGTTGTACACATACCGCTTAAAATCCCCCTGATTCTGACAGTTCATTTAGACCGCTTACTTCTTGGCAGAGCTGATCTGGTCTCCTAGAAAAGACAGATAAGAATTTGGCCAATGCTTTCCAAAATACTCTGCTTTTTAAAGAAGAGGGTGCATATCATTAAAGTCCTTTCTTTCCTTTCAGAAGTGTCACTTTGCTAGAACCAGAGCATTCTAACCTGATGAATGTCTATCTTGGTGAATCATAAAGCAGAAAGTTCTACTCTGTAGCCTAAAAACAGAGTTTATCTAACTAGCCAATTGGTGGTAGTCCACCTGTCAAGTAACCATTGGCTAAAAGTGAGGCTGGAGAACTCTGTGGCAGGGTTCAGTAAGGGAAAGTCTATTTTCCCCAGGAATGGGAGGCCAATGTCTGGTTCTTAGAAAAACAAGCACATCTCTGGAGCTAGGAGTGTAGCTGTTGCCATGGCACCCATCCAGCCAAAGCTTTAGATGCTGTGGAAGCTCCACAGAGACCAGGTCCTCAGAGCTGACAGCAATAGTAAAATGCAGTCACTGATTATATATTAAAACAACAAGAAAGCCCCCTCTGACATGCTGCAGATGACTCTTGGTAACAGTGGAACTGCTGTGGATAAATTTCAATTTATCCCTTAAAACTTCACAATGTTGGGTCATGTCTGGGGCAACCAAACCAATTTATGGAACACTGAGAGTATATACCTCCTTTCTTGTCCCTACAGCATAAATTGCAATTCTGCTTTTTTTTTTTTTTTTTTTAACCTTTGGCACATTAAGTCACTACCTTTTATTTTCATGGTATGATCTTTCTCTCTCTTTGTTCAACTCCCTCCTTTAACAGATGAGAATATCCATGTTCCATGATGTATATTATCTTGTCCAAGTTCAAGTGACCAGTAAAAAAGCCAGGATTTGGCCAGATGTGGTGGCTCACACCTGTAATCCCAGCACTTTGGGAGGCCAAGGTGGGCGGATCATGAAGTCAAGAGTTCGAGACCAGCCTGGCCAACATGGTGAAACCCCGTCTCTACTAAGAATACAAAATTAGCTGGGCATGGTGGCACATGCCTATAATCCCAGCTACTCGAGAAGCTGAGGCAGGAGAATCACTTGAACCCAGGAGGCAGAGGTTGCAGTGAGCTGAGATCACACCACTGCACTCTAGCCTGGGCAATAGAGCGAGACTCCATCTTGGAAAAAAAAAATAAAGAGTCGGGATTTGAACCCAGGTCTGTCTGACTCCAAATAAAACCCGCGCTTTTCTCCAGTAATCCTTATTGCTTCCTTGGGCTAGCAGAAACTATATTATGTCTTGACTCAGTTAAGAAGGATTTTGGCTGCAGATAGCAAAGACAACAATAAAAACTAAAAGTTTATAAACTACAAAGAAATTAGACCTGGATATAGGTTATTACAAAACTGGTTCAAAAATAACAAAGGGTCAGGGCCCTGGGTCAGTGTCTCTGCAACTGTCATGACCTTCCTCGTGGGATCACAACACGGTTATTACAAATGCAGGCATCTACATGAGCATGTACATGAGCATGTTCAAAGCCAGGATTCATGGAAAGCTGCATGGTAAGAAGAGAAAGGAAAAAGAACTATCATGATGATATGCTCTCTCCTTTTATCCGGGAGCAAAGTTCTTTCCAGAATCCTCCCAGTTGACTTTCTCTTAAGTCTCACTGGACAGAACAAGTTTACGGAGACAACTTGATACTGTTAGGCTGTGTCCCTATCCAAATCTCACCTTGAATTGTAATAATTCCCATGTGTCAAGGGCGGGGCCAGGTGGAGATAATTGAATCATGGGTACAGTTTCCCCCTCACTGTTCATGTGTTAGTGAATAAGTCTCAAAAGATCTGATGGCTTTATAAAGAAATGTTCCCCTGCACAAGCTCTTTTGCCTGCCACCATGTAAGACATGACTTTGTTTATTTGCCTTCAGCTATGATTGTGAGGCCTCTCCAGCCATGTGGAACTATGAGTCAACTAAACCTCTTTCCTTTATAAATTACTCAGTCTTAGGTATGTCTTATTAGCAAAGTGAGAACAGACTAATGTACAACTCTAGCTGCAAGGGAGGCTAGGAAAGAGCATTTGGCCTTTCTCAGCTGCTATAATTGAAGGTAGTTAAGAGAGACATGAATTGGGAATGACCATTATGTAGCCAAATAAAAGTGTTTGCCACACGTCCTCACAGTCTCCAGGGAACCATTGCTATATGGCAATTTTTTGGTTTAGTGCTCATAATATTTTCCAGCATTACTCTAAGAGCCTCCTAACTAATGTTCACAGTCCATATTCTACTCTTTAGGGGAAAGATTTGGCTAAAATCCAACTTGTCTTATTCATACCCTGGAGCCTTTTCCATCACAGAACCCAACTAACCACCAAGGCATTTAATACACAAGCACTTTGAGAACAGTTGTTTAAATTCTCTATTCTGTGCACAAATGGAAAATATCCCCAATAAAAACATAGCAGAAGAACCCTTTGTCTGTCTTTCTCTCCCTCCCCCATCCCCAACCATTCTTGCCAAGTCATACAAACTCTCCATATAATCTAAGTCCCAGATGAACCTAAAATGCTGTATTTTGTCTGGAGGAAGAAATGAGTGCACACACTCAATGCTAAAATCAAGAGTAAGATTTTAAATTCCTTGCAGACTTACAAATTGACTACATGGAAACAGAGTGGAAGTAGTGGAAGTCCTGAAAATAGCTGCTCTGAGAAACAACAAATGTATACCTATTAGTTTGAGCACTAGTCCTCACAAGATCTTTGCTCACAGTGATGAGACATTCTCTTCTGCTATTGCTGGAGCACATATGTGAAGGTCATGCATAGAAATGTTTGCCCTGGGAGTCCAGGCTGAATGCACCCTGAGCAGAGCACTCTCCTTCAGTCTTTGTAAAGTGATGCCTAGTTCTTATTTTTAAATGACAAAGGGAAGGCAATCCCAGTGTTTGAAGCTCTTCTCCTATCCTGGGGAAGAAACAGGACAGAATAAGGGGATAAGGACTTGGTGAGTGACAGAGGCAAGTGTCAAGAAAAAGACTGAGCAGAACTGGGTGGTCACGAGCTGCTGCTGGGTCTCTAAGAGAAAAATACAGGTCAGGTTATTTTTCAGACAGAAAACACATCAATATGGGGGAGACTGAGTGGAGTGTATTGGAACAGAGAATCGAAACTCCAGCAGTAGGATTAATCCATGGGGAATTTGATTTAGCAGAAGAGAGCAGACAGAGAATTTTGATCATGCTATTCATTCATTCAACAAAAATACCTTATGTATCTATTGTGTCGGGCATTGTGCCTGAGGGATTCCTCAGCGGAGGCAGACGTGGTCCTTCCCCCCAGGAAGCTCACAGTCCTATGAGCAAGGCAAACATTAAATAATCACACAAATAAGTGTATGATCTGAATTATGATAAGCATTATAAAAGAAAAATACATGGCAAAAGAAAATGAGAAACAAGGGAGGCATACCCAGACCAAGGATTCAGGCAGTGTCCCCAGGAAAATGATCTTTAAGCCCTTGAAGGATAAGTAGGGTCCTGGCAAGTGAAGAAGTAGAGAAGCGTTCTAGGTGAGGGAACAGCACATTGGGAGGCCCTGGCTGTGGAAGAACTTGGCACAGTTGAGGCCAGAAAGGCGTCCATGTGAGCAAAGAATATCACCAGAGACCTCAGACTGACAACCTGAAATAATCAAAAGGCTCAGAATCCAATTTTAAAGAGTTTATTAAGGCAAAAAGCTCGGAATGACCATCCAGGAGACACAGACCCCAGAGAAATGGGTCAGAGCCCCAAAGTTAAAAGTTAAGATCTTGCTGATATAGACAGAAAACAAAGAAGTTTAGTAGGATCATAATATTTCTATATATGGTTGGTTTATGAGTTACAACAATTCAATTAGTTACAGTTTGTTTTCTTTTCCATACAGCTTGTTTTCTTTATAGCTGGGTTTTTTTTTTTTTTTTTTTTTTTTTTTTTTTTTTTTTTTATTGTACTTTAAGTTCTAGGGTACATGTGCACAACATGCAGGTTTGTTATATATGCATACATGTGCCATGTTGGTGTGCTGCACCCATTAACTCGTCATTTACATTAGTTATATCTCCTAATGCTATCCCTCCTCCCTCCCACCTCCCCTCAATAGGCCCCGTATGTGATATTCCTCTTCCTGTGTCCAAGTGTTCTCATTATTCAATTCCCACCTATGAGTGAGAACATGCGGTGTTTGGTTTTCTGTTCTTGTGACAGTTTGCTGAGAATGATGGTTTCCAGCTTCATCCATGTCCCTACAAAGGACACGAACTCATCCTTTTTTATGGTTGCATGGTATTCCATGATGTATATGTGCCAAATTTTCTTAATCCAGTCTGTCACTGATGGACATTTGGGTTGATTCTAAGTCTTTGCTATTGTGAATAGTGCCACAGTAAATATATGTGTGCATGTGTCTTTATAGCAGCATGATTTATAATCCTTTGGGTATATACACAGCAATGGGATGACTGGGTCAAATGGTATTTCTAGTGCTAGATCCTTGAAGAATCACCACACTATTTTCCACAATGGTTGAACTAGTTTACAGTCCCACCGACAGTGTAAAAGTGTTCCTATTTCTCCACATCCTCTCCAGCACCTGTTGTTTCCTGACTTTTTAATGATTGCCATTCTATCTGGTGTGAGATGGTATCTCATTGTGGTTTTGATTTGCATTTCTCTGATGCCGAGTGATGACGAGCATTTTTTCATGTGTCTGTTGGCTGCATAAATATCTTTTTTTGAGAAGTGTCTGTTCATATCCTTTGCCCACTTTTTGATGGGGTTGTTTGTTTTTTTCTTGTAAATTTGTTTGAGTTTTTTGTAGGTTCTGGATATTAGCCCTTTGTCAGATGAGTAGATTGCAAAAATTTTCTCCTATTGGTTTTTATTTCCTTTCTAGTTTAAAAGAGTGTGTTTAACATTTTATCTTAAGATGATGTGATAGCCATGAAATCTTTGTGTGAGAAGGGTAAGAGGGAAATTCATCTGTAATGCAAATCAACAGTAAAGAGGAAAGCAGTCTTCCCTGGAGCCCCTTAGTTATTTACGACAGTCCTCAAAACAAGGTAGATAAGGAAGAAGGCATATCTGTAATGAGAGAAGCAAAGGTTATAGCTGCCTGCTTAGCTCTGCTTAACTCTTTGACTCTGACTTGGGTACTATAATTATATTCCTTTAAGGCTCAAACTATTTTAGGGTTCTTAAAACAGCAAATCAATAAAAGCAGGCAAAGAACGTGAACAGACACTTCTCAAAAGAAGATATACAAGTGGCCCACAAACATATGAAAAAAAATCCTCAATATGACAAATCATTAGAGAAATACACATCAAAACCACAATAAGATATTGTCTTCCATCTGTCAGAATGGCTTTAAAAAAAAAAAAAAGTCAAAAAATAACAGATGCTGGTGAGGTTGTGGAGAGAAGGGGACACGTATACACTGTTGGTGAGATGTAAACTAATCTAGCCACTGTGGAGAGTGTTTGGAGATTTCTCAAAGAACTGTGAATTGAATTACTATTCAAGCCAACAATTCCATTACTGGATATTTCCCAACAGAATATAAATCACTGTACTAAGAGGACACATGCACCTGTATGTTTACCACAGCACTATTCACAGTAGTAAAAACCTGAAATCAACCCAGGAGCCCATCAATAGTGGATTGGATAAAGAAAAATGTGGTATATATACACCATGGAATACTATGCAACCATAAAAAAGAACTAAATCATGTCCTTTGCAGCAACATGGGTGGAGTTGGAGTCCATTACTTTAAGCAAACTAACACAGAAACAGAAAACCAAATACCACATATTCTCACTTATGAGTGAGAGCTAAACATTGGATATACATGGACGTAAAAATGAGAGCAATGGACACTGGGGATTACTAGCCGGGGAGACAGAGAGGGAAGCAAGAGTTGAAAAACTACCTATTGAATACCATCTCACTACTTGGATGATGGGTTTAGTCATACCCCAAACCTCAGCATCACGCAGTAACAAACCTGCACATATACCCCTTGATTCTAAGAAAGTTGAAAAAGAAAAAAGAAGAAATAGAAAAATATTTTGAAGTTTCAACAGCTTAGATTTTGACTTACTTATCTTCACGGCCATAATGTACAGGGGCTTCTACAAACAGCGCCCCCTTCAGGTCCTGAACTTCAGTTCTGAGTCACATCTATTGCAAAAGTGTCACACCGTTCAGCTCAACAATTACAGTGCAAAAGCAGGAAGTCACTTTCCTTTGAGGACACTGGTCCCTGCCCTGAACCCTCAGCAGCATATACATTTATTCCCAAAAGTAATTCAGAGGTATTAGTGGAGGAAGCACCAGGTAACAGTAGACCAATGGCTATTCAAATTGTTGACACTTGGAGCACTGTGTCAGATTACTGGGGTCTCTCTTAAGTCACACACTGGCAACTGCCAAGACCACCAAGTAGGGGGACGAGAGGCAAAGGCTGCCAGGCTTATGTCACACCATAACAGCAGCTGCTCCACAAAGAGGTCTCCTCCCCTTTTCTCTTTTCTGGTTGCAGGCTAGTAACAGCCCAAGGCAACCTTGCCTATGGCTTTACAATCTCTTTGACTTTGTTTTCTAATATTTGGGAATGGGAACAATTTCCACAATGTGAGGTCTCAGAATTATAAATGTTCCAGTTACCTGTTACATTGCAAGCTCTCCTCGGCTTACAAGACAGGAGATAAGAACTGGTACAAGGGAGCTGCCATCCAGGACAGGATATGAGGGGTGACTAAGCTAGTCACCCTGCAGAAGAAAGCAGCCTTCTGCAGTCTCTCATTTGCATTGCAAACCCAGACCCTGCAGCAAGAGCAGCCAATTGGTAATAAAGGTCCTTAGCGCTAGAGGTTGTCATACTCCATCAAGCAAATAGGTTCAAAAGTTTGTTCATTCCTTGCATTGTAAAATCCAGGCATAGGCTTGGAATTCAAGGGGCCAAACAGAATTTTCTCTGAACTAACTTCTACTAAAATGTTAATGTGAAACTAAATGGAGTTCTTAAGATGTGTGAGGCTGCTCCAGGACTCTCCAGAAGAGCCTTCAGCAAAATAGACAGTGGATGGCACAACTCTAGGCTTACCTTAAACGACATTAAACAAAAACTAAAATCAAAAAGGACTCAGTAACAACAGCCTAAATATACAAATGGACAATGGACAGATCATATATAAAATAGAATTCTAATCCACAATCTGCAGCCAACAGCCCAGGAAACCAGCCTATTATCTACATTAGCCAGCCTAGAAAACCAGCCTGCTATCCATAACTCAAACTTATACGAAATCAGACAACTATCTCTGGTAAAATTCAGAGAACTGAACAATAATCCCTATAATAATTAGCCCCAAATGGCCAGGACTTGATTAATAATGACAACTTTCCTAGTTTTTGCTCTCTTGCTTCCAACTTAGAACCAGCTAGAGAAAGCCAGATATGCACATCTTGGTTTTTGTGGGGTTTAGCTGGCTTCTTTATTGCAATTTGTTTTATCAGCAAGGTCTTTATGACCTGTGTCTTGTGCTGACCTCCATTCTGTGACTTAGAATGCCTAACTGCCTGGGAATGCAGATTAGCAGGTCTTAGCCTTACTTTACCTAGCCCCTATTCAAGGTAGAGCTACTCTGGTTCAAATGCCTAGGACATTTCCATTATAAAACTTTCCCACTCCTCTGCCTGCTTTTGAGTCTCTGCCAAGACACAAGGGATGGTGGCTGACTGCCTTGATATAACAAGCTGGATAATAGCCTTTGCTTGTTCTCATTTGACTGGTCTTTGTTTATTTCCAAAATATGGTTCCATCACTTATTGAGCACCTGATCCATCTCTGATCTCTGGACCTCAGCTTCTTCTTCTATAGGGGTTAATACTGCTAACCTCTGCCTCTCCCATAGTATTATGAGGAAGAAACAAGTGCTTTGTTAAACTAAAGCACTGAAGCAATGTAAGTTATTACTTTGGATGTTGATAAGGCTCAGGATACCTCATCCCAAAAGATGACCATTGGATACCAGGATATACCACCCCAAAATATGCATCTCTGGCATAATGTTTATTTTGAGAAACTGAAGACACAGGAAAGGCTCTGAAACAGTTGCCCTTTTGTAAGAGAAATTTACAACCATAAAGGAAATCTCCATTTTTAAGAATATCTTCTTCTGTGCACTTTCCAGAAAGAGAAGAATGACTAAATCACTAGAGACTTTTATTAATGAAGAAAACATCTTAAATCTGACATTTTTCTGCCTTTAGAAAACATCTTAAGGACTTAAATCTGCATAACCAAGCTTACCCTGTTTTCCATGCCTTTTCTGGTCATTTCATTTCAACCAGGCATTTATTCGCACCTTTCTTTCTTTTTCCAGAGAATAATGGGATTTAAGCCTGAAGTTTAAATTCTCTGAGATCTAGAGATTCACTCATTCATCTGTGTTATCTCTTATATATATAGGGGGTATACATATGCTTAAACATTTTTGTTTTATTTTGTTTTTGTTAATCTGTCTTTTGTTACAGGGATCTGTCCCAACTAAGAACTACAGGGAGTAGAGATAAAATTATTTTTTCTCTCCTAAAACGTCAGTGTTGTTCTTTTACCACTCTCTTCTGCCCTCTTCCTTCCTCCTCTCTTTTAGAATATTTTGGTCTTGGTTCAGCATTTCAATTTGAATATACAAAACATGTGGGAAGCAACATAAATGTATAAATTTAAAATTTCAGAAATAGAGACATGTAGTGATGCAGGATTTTTGCTCCTTAGCTCAGCTACGTCTGGGTTCTTGTCTCATGACTGGGAAGAATTAGGCACGTGGACACCAGAGAGTGAGTGGAGTAGAATTTATTAAGCAAAAGGAAAGTTCTCAGCAAAAAGAGGGGTCCTGAAAACAGGTCGCTGGTTAACCCCTTCACAGTTGAATACCAGGGCTTAAGGCGTGAATTCCTAGTGGCTTCAACCCATCCTTCCAGTGCACATTGTGGGCCCTTAGACTGATCCACTCCATATTGATTTATTTCCCTTACTGCACATGTGTTAAGGAATGGAATTTTCAACTGCAGGCATGTTTTAGGCAAGCCTCCCGTGCAAGTTCCCTTATCTACACAAAACACCTAGTGTAAGCACTTGTGGGGCATGTCGGAGGTTCTCCAGGGACACTTACCTTACTGTCTGCCTAAAGCAAGCTGTCTAACTCCTTTCATTAGTACTTTACTGTAATGCCTCTTAGCCCCTCTTCCTATCCTGCCCCCCTCCACCTAAGTTTTCTCTTTGGGACCTTGAGGTTCTCTCTTCCTCTTTCTCTCTCCTTTCATTTCTCATTGTTGGTTGTTTCTATTCTCTAATGCTAGATTGAAAATTTTCAAAATTATAAAAGTCTGCAAAGTTTTCCCCATTTGAGGACAAATGTCAGTCTGGTAGGTCTGAGAGCATTTTAAAAGAAATACAGTTTCATTATTTCCAAGAATAAAAAGATAACACTGGTTGAAAGGGGAATAAGAAAGTCTTGTGCTTTAAAGGATCAGAGTTGTAATTAGCCTATTCACTATTTGGATGAAAATTCAGGCTCACAAATAGATGAGCATTTCCCTTGTTTGTGCTCTTAATTTCATCAGCAAACCTTATTCTCTTAGATGTGATGTGTAATATCCCATTACAGAGTAATATTCATCAAAAAAATTAATCCCAGGGTCTCCTATAATTGCAAATTTTAATCCCTGGGACTGGCCCAGGGCCTTGTTGACATGAGTAAAATAAATCTTCCAAACATAATAACTGTCAGAAAAAGGCAAATCTGAAAGAAAAATTTCTAAAAAGTAGCCTAAGATGGCTGCAGTTTCGACATATAGACAACAGAAACGGCCTATGCATTAAAGCTGAGCTCTTGCCTGCAAGTCTGGAGTCTGTCAAATATTTCACTGGCATGTACTGATTACTACCTTGCCTATCAAATGAAGCACAAAGTCAAGATAGAGTTAATCCTTCCTCTCCAAATCCTAAGATGCCTACATACTCATTAACATTTTACTTTATATAAGTTTGCTTTATCTTGTGTACAACATCACTGAGCACCAATTCGAACTATAAGCATGTCATCTTTGCTTCAGTGCCTCCTTCTCCTATTTCTGTGCATCAGAACATATAAATACTGTGCCTCATGTAGGCAACCCCGGGACGCATTCTTGGTTTGTGCTGAATCTGTTCCTGGGCTATTAGTTTTCAATCTTGGCTCAGACTAAAATTAACTTTAAAATTTTTTAAGTGTATAATGCCTGTTATTTAACCATTCCATCAATGTAACTTTGTATAATAGATGTCACTGGGGCAGCCGGGCCTGCCTTGATTTTGGGGGTCTAGAGTGATGATTCCTGCGCAGGAGTTCTCAACCCTAAGTACACATCAGAATCATCTGGAGGGTTTGCTAAAATACACATTGCTCCTCCACTCTGAAACCACCTTTACAAAAATTATGATAGTGAAAGAACTCTGACTTCCATTTTGCTTCTAACTTCTAAGCTGCTCTTGCTTATTCCTGGGCATAGGCCTGTCTAACTATGGGAGGAATTTAGTTTATAACTTAACTTTGAAGCAAAGATGATAACAGCTTCTTCCCCAAACAAACCCCCTTTTTGTTTAGGAATCAGACTTCTTCTGTAAAACTAACAAATTAGCCACAAGTTTAGAAATTATGGCTCAGGAGTCATTCAGCCAGAAGCCACAAGATTCCTAACCTCCCCAATTGCTCCTACGGATAACATCACTACTATAAATCTTAAGATTGGATTGGTGTGTGAGGGGTTTTCCAGTTTATTGGTGCCACCCAGACAAATAAACTGGCTCATCGGGTCTCATGGCCCCCACCCAGGAACTGACTCAGCACAGGAAGACAAGCTCCAACTCCCTCTTTTTATCCCTGACTCAACTGATCACCATTCCTCATTCCCTAGCCTCTTGTCCCCTAAAATATCCTTAAAAAAATTCTAGCTTACAAATTTTCAGGGAAATTGATTTGAGTAATAACAAAGCTCCAGTCTCCCATTTAGTCAGCTCTGCATTTAGTAAACTCTTTCTCTATTGCAATAATGCTGTCTCAGTAAATCAACTTTTCTGGGCAGCAGACAAGATGAAGCCATCAGGTCATTACAACTCCCACCTCTCAAATTTTGAGTCAGTAGGTGTGGAGCCTGATGATTTGGATTTGTAAAAGGTTCTCAGGTGCTGCTTCTGATCCAGGGACTAGGCAATGAGAACCCCTGCCTTAGAGGATTGGGACTAACTTGAGCCCAGACAAAGCAACCCTCCTCCACTGATACACACTACCAAGTTATGGGATTTCTAACCTGGACCAAGCTTCTTATCCTTAGAAAAGAAAAGGTAATGAAAGATTCAGTTAGCACTAAGGTATAAATAACTGGTGTTAGCTCCTACCAGAGCCTACCTTGAGAGGTTTGACGGGAGAATGCTCTGAGTGAATCAGCTGAAATGGCAGGGCCAAAGGGGCAGAGAAAGGGGGTGGTGCACACTAAAACTGAGTCTACACCATTTTGTCTAGCCCCAACTAGCTTTCTCTACAAGAGAGGGTCTCCCCACAAGGAAATGCTGGTTTCTATCATCCTTACATGGTAAGTGAAGTGGCTCACTCCTATAATCTCAGCACTTCGAGGGGCTGAGGCAGATGGATCACTTTGAGCTCATTGAGTTCAAGACCAGCCTGGCCAACATGGTGAAACTCCATCTTTACAAAAAGACAAAAATTAGCCAGGCATTGATGGTACGTGCCTGCAGTCTCAGCTATTCAGGATGCTGAGGCTGGAGAATTGCTTGAGCCCAGGAAGTGGAGGTTGCAGTGAGCCAAAATTGCATGTCCAGATGGGGTGACAGAGTAAGACCCTGTCCCAAAAAATTTAAAAAAAGGGAAAAAATAAATAAATGAGAAAGACAGGGTGTATTAAATGATCCTGGATCCTTTGTGCCCCAACCCGCTAGTCACCTATAGTCATTTCTTGTGCTGGAGAGTTCTAACAGTTTGACTTTAGCTTCTTACACTGTAACATTTAAATCAGAAAGGATGGAAGTCATATTTAATAACTGGTATGTTTCAACTTAGATGTCAAATGAACTGGACAGATTGGTATCAGTCAACTTGACCTGGATCTCCAAGAAGGCTTTGGTTCCTAAGTTCCACTAAATGGCATGCACTCAGCATGATAAAGTATTCATTAGGTTCCCACTACTCTGAGCATGTCTGAGGGATACCTAAGAAAGAAATAAGTGCTTGCTCATATAATAACTTGGGATAGAAGGAACTGTGAGGAGGATTATTCAACAGGTTTGGAGAAACGTAAGGAATCAGGAGAGTGCTGAGTCCAGGAAGGACACCCACCTGTGGTGGTGCATTTCTTGCCTGTTCAGATGATGAGTTGAGGTCCCTCTTGATTTCCTTGACTTCCTCAGTAAGACAACCAAGCAATCAAAATATGTGGGGTCAGAGACAAGTCTGGCCTCAAGTGGCACTATAGGGGCCTAGGGTAGCTGGAGAGCAGTGGTTGTATGGGAGATGCAGAAAGTTTCTACCTCAGGACACTTTCTCCAGATTTGGGGCTTTATAACAGCTTTCAACATAATGTGTGAATATGATAGTTGTCAAGACAATGATGAAAGAATTTAAAAATGAAAGCAAGACTTTCTATTGTAGACTTATTCTATTCCCTCAATTTTTTGATTCATTTGTAAGTTGCCTAATAGTGTAATAAAAATAGATGCTATTATATAAGCATCATTTGTAGGTTGATTATCTGATATGCTCAAGCTAGTGGTAAAAAGAGCACAATTTCTGAGCCTAATAGCAAGACTGTAATTGCCTCTAGAAATAATTTTGTTGAAAATGTAGGTAAGCAGATCCTAATGAGTCAAATCTAGATTGGTATAGACTTGATTTTCTTTGGCTATGTTTAATTGTGGTAACTGTAATTATTACCAATACAGATGCACAATAGTTTTGCTATTGTGCTTATGTAAAATAATTTTGCACATAATGAAGTGCAATTACAAGGGCATGGTCATGAAAACTACAGCAATATTTCTATAATAGGAGAAGCTGCATTTTGAAACTACGATTGGAATGGGTGAACCATTATGGCATAAGGGAGTTTAACCAATCAATCACTTTGACAACGTTGTATAATAACTTTTAGTGATAATTCACCTGCTTAAAAAGTCATAGTGTTATTGAAAGCAATTTTAAGGAATTTGGTTTTCAAGGGGCTGGGTATTTTGCTGTTTCAAGTGTTTTGAGTACTTAAGCTTTTATATAGGTTGGTTCTTGAAATATTTTATATCGTAGAGGCCATACTTCTTGTTTTCAGGCAAATACTTCTCTGATTATAAATATTATTAGTATTCCTGCTATTACTGAAATAAATGACCCTATAGATGAGATAGCATTTCATGCTGACTAAACATGTAGAGTCTAGATAGGCTGAGCATTGGCAAGGCATAATAGAAAGACTAAGTGTGTTAACACCTCAAAATACCTTTATAAGGTGGGCCTTTGGATCATGTAGCATATGGTGTATATTCTGAAAATAATGGAAATCAATCCCCAAAGTCACCTATTCTTATAGACAGGACATAGTAGAAATGGGAAAAAAAAAACATACTGTAATATATATCGTGATGATTAATTTTATGTGTCCACTTGGCTAGGCCACAGTACCCAGATATTTGGTCAAACTTTTGGATGCTGCTATGAAGATAGTTTTAAAATGAGATTAACATTTACATCAGTAGACTTTGAATAAAGCAGATTATCCTGCATAATGTTGGTGAGCCTCATCCAATCAGTTGAAGGCCTTATGAAAAAGACAGCAGCCTCCAAAGAAAGACAAAATTCTGGAAGCCACTGCCTTTGGACTAGAGCTGCAATGTCACCTCTTCTTTGAGGCTGCATCTGTCAGCTTGTAGAGTAAGGGAGGCCAGCAGGTTGGAAACTCAGACAAGAGTTAATGCTGCAGTTCACAGGCAGAATTTCTTCTTCTACACGAGCCATTAATGTGTTTGATATAGTTGCTGCCTCAGCATCCATTTTTAGACCTGACATGAATGTTTTGAAACCCAGTTGTGCTCAGTCACCTTTGGCCTGTTAAAAATTTCCTCTCCCACTGTGTGGTTGTTTGTGATATAGCCTGCTTGTTCCTCATCTCACTGACCCAAAACCCAACATATCCTATTGCTCCTGACCACAGTAAACCTAATGGTCAACACTAGAGGTATACAAATGTAAGTTCCCCACTTCTTGTGTGTTTTCTTTAAACTACCCAATCCACACACTCTGCTGGAAAGTCTAGGAGATAATGCTCATGGACCTTAGTAAAGGCATAATCTCACAGGTCCTCTCACTGTCACTTGCTCTGCACTCACTGGCTGAGCTCCCTGCCACCTCTAGACTTCCCATCGGCTCCCCATTGGCACCCTTAGCCTTTCTGGGTTTTGTTTGTAATGAATCTCTTCTGTTTCATGAATGGTTTCACCTCCTCATTGTGTCTCACCTGACTGACACATCCAAACCTAATTCTCCCCCATCCTAGGCTCTCCTGCAGAATGGCTCTCGTGGCTTATGGCTGCTCTCAACAGAGAGACCTCAAAACTAAATTGGAAAGAAACCATAACAATAACAATTACAACAGAAAACCTCAGTTTTTGTTCTTAAGGCCTTCTAGCTGATTGGATAAAGCCCACTCACATTATCAAGGGCAATCTCCTTTGCTTAAAGTCAACTTGATTGTAAATGTTAACCACAAACTATCTTCACAGCAACACCTAGATTAGTGTTTGACGAAACAACCGGGGACTATAGCCTAGCCAAGTTAACACACAAAACTAACCATCACACCCTCCAACATAATAGAAAAATAAAGCCTACTAAGGCTTATCGTGTATCTGGCAGTAATTGTATTTCTTCTATGTAAATTAGCTAGTCAGCTGAAAATTGTTACCCTTATTGGCAAAACAATAATTAGTGTAGCAGATGGGAAATATGCTATTGTGTCTAGGACTGTTTCTATGGCAAATGTATGATATGCTCATACAATATATCCTACAAATCCAACTGATGATGTCGCTCATGTTATTTCTATATAGCCAATTATATTATCTTGGTTCCTGAATAATAAGTTAAACAAGAATTTTCTGAATCTACTTAAAATTAGAATAAATCCTTTTGGAATTTCTAAGAATCAGAATAAATATTGATATGAAACTGAGTCTTCACTCTCACTTGATCAAAGAAAATATGTTAATTAGTACAGTCATTATAGCTTAAAGTACTGGAAGCAACATAACTGCAGCAATTAATACATAGTATATAAAAATGAAAATGGTGTCTTGTTTGGGCTATACCAGATGGTCTTATGTTAATAATTGTAGCAATAAAATTAGTGGCATCTGAAATGAGAAACACTTGCTAAGTGAAGGGAGAAGGTAGTTAAGTACTTAGGCGTCTGCATATACTAGGTTGCTAGCTAATGCGGGTATATTCTTCATCCTGTTCCAGCTTTTCAGACCATGAAGAAGAAACTCAAAGGATGAAACTTTATTCCAATAGGTGAAAAGGCATAAGGCCTTTCTGCAATTCTGTAGGCATCACAAAAGGCCAGCCTTAAGGAATTTATGCAAAATTATTTAGATGAATATAATCTGCCACGGAAGCTCTACTTTGAAGCAGCATTATCCCCTGCCTTCTGTCAGTGCCATCTCACATTCCAGGTACATCTGTCCTTGAGAATCAGACTGAGGTTGCGGCTCACTCTGCAGCCAGGAGTGTGCCTCCAAACATTGAGCAGCCAGCTCTGTGCCTCCAAACCTACCCAGCTCTTCTACTCACCTCAAACTGCTCCTGCCGCTTCCTGTAGGGGTCACTTAGAATCATCTAGGGGGCACTTTCAAGCCAATCCCACTTTCTGCTGCAAGATCTAGGGGCAAGGTGGGGATTTAAAATACTTGCATCTTTATTAATCTCCCACCTTGAGAACAAATGCTGGGTTCAACTCTCCTAACAGAACAAGGTATCTTCATGGGTCTTAGAGAAGATTACAGATTGGGAACCCAAGGTTATAGCTGGAGATCCTTGAAATATCCATTGGTATATTGACCAGATATCAAGGCCTTTTATGATCTGGTGTCTTCCTACATTTCTGACATCCTGTCTCATCACTATTTTCCACTCCTTTTCCCACACTTTACTTAAGTAGGACCAAGGACTCTACTCATGTCCCCAACAATCACATCATGCTTATCCCCCCACATCCGCACTTTTTACATGCCATTTCCTATAACTAGAAAGCATTTTCCCTCTTTGACATCTGGGAGAGTCCATCCTGGTTCGTCAAGCCCCAGCTTGATGAAAGCTGTGGAGTCTTCCCTGCCCTGTCCTGGCATAAGTAACCACTTCCTTGCCTGTGTTTCTACATCATCACACCACTGTACTGCTAGATTTGCCCACATCTGTCACCCACCTGGTAAACATCCTAATGGCAGAAGCCATATCCCAACCATATTTGCATGCCTTACTTACTGTTTTAACCTCCTATCACAAGACCTGGCATAGAGCAGGTACCCAATAAATGCTTGTTGAAAAAATAATTAAAGATTATAATCCTCAACCGTATGTGTGCTGTTTGTCACAGTGGCCAATTCCATTCCCTTCTGCTTTCCTCCCCTTTCCACCCCACTGTGAGTCACCAGGGTCACCTGTAACAGAATAGAAGAGAAGAAGGATACAAGTCTTTCCCACTGGAAATCTATCCAGACTCAGCTCCCTTCTTAGACGATTTACAGACCTTCCTTTGAGGGCCAGCCTTGTCTCCCTGAGGCAGGACCAAAATGCACTGCACTTCTTTTGCCTTTTTTTCCTCAAGGTCACCCTTCCACAAGTTATACTTTGAAGTTTTACCCATTTCTGGCACCACCTGCAAGCAAACTAGGAGGGCACTTGACAATCAACTCAGTGCCCTCTTCATTCCCCACAAGGCTAAGGAGCTGTTCTATAAACCAAGCCCTTGCACAGGCTGGCTTGGGAATGTCTTTCTGTTACTTGTATGACGATCTCTGTACTTTTCAAAGCTGTTTCACCTGTAGCATTTCATTTGACCATCACACCACAATGCAAAATAAGCAGAGTAGATCCAGTAGTCCCACTTTTCAGTTGCTGATGAAGAGATACCAAGAATTCCCAGCCACTAGGTTAGGACCCTAACTGAAACTGGACCTCAGATCCTGAGACACCTAGACCCTTGCCCCACACACGATACCGTATCAACACATTCCAAGCTATTTCTAAGATCATGTTATCCAGTACAAGCTAACTCAGCTAACCATTTACTGTCCTAGTCCAAGGAATGCCCAGCTCAGGAAGCAACACTAGCAGCAGAGTTGGCGAGCTAAGCTAGAAATACTAGTTTTAAAAAGTAACAACTGGAAGTCTATTGTTAGATATTGCTGGAATTGGGATGTAAGTATACCGAAAATATTTTTTATTTTTTTCAATTAAAAATTTCTTGCTCTAGAACCCTAGGGTTTAAATTTTTTTTCTTTCATTTACCTAATATCTGTCAAATGGCATATTATGCCTCTCAGGAGACCAGCAGAGGCTATATATTTCAGCTGCCAACAAAGGACATTCTGAGGCTCCAGCTCCCAGCTCAGAACTTCTATTCTGAGATGTTAAAAGGTAGCTGAAAAGGAGAGAGGGTGAATTTTTTTCCCCAGGAAGCCCTAGTACAGCTTATTTTCCTACAATCTATTCTGCCTCCAACCCTCTCTCTTTCTCTCTCTTTCAATTTTATTTCTTAGAGGAAAATCATCTTATCCCATTCAAGATGAAATTAAAGGGATATTTCTTCAAAGAATACTAACGAATGACTGACATTGTCAGGGAAAGGTTTAAATACTCTAATAACCTTTCCCTCGTTTTGGCAAGAATTCATCTTTAAAGAAAAGAAGTATGTGCTTTGCAAAGCTAAAGTGATTTGTCTTATTCATCCAAGGTGAAGCAACTCACACCATTTCATCATTCCAGACTAGCTGTTATGTGAGGTTTCAAAATGAAATGTGATTGCTGAAAGCTAAACATCAAACGCACCACAATGAAAAGTCATATTCAATTTTTTTATCCTTCTCATTTGCATTTTCCATCCTTCCTGTTTACATCTTTTTCAGCTTGCCAATATGAGGCTATTTTATAAAACCAAGTGTTTAGATGTGGGCCTGTCTGCCACAATGTCCCTTTATATGGAAAAGGACGGGTAGGAAAATCTCAAATATTTTCCTTATCACCCTCCTACCCCCACCTTACACATATCAGGACCCTGACCCTGTTCCTTAGGATTGGACAGAGCCTAAATTTTGTTTTCCTAGTAACCATAATCCTTTGTAAACAACACTTTTAAAACATTGAGGAGGACAAGAGTCAATTTGCCTACTCCAAAGTGCCAGAGATTTCCCAACATTCTCCCTAATTCATTGAATTTTACAACTTTCTTACACAATGTAGAACTTCATTTACACTTTTTTGCTTCTTCCCTTTTATTCCTGGATAACTTATTTAGACTCAGTTTACATATGACATAAGATGGTGCTCTCTCTGCTCCCATGGAATGCTCTGCAGAGGCTGAGCATCTGAAGGCCAAGGTTTGAGCCCTAGTTTTTCTTCTCATTAGCTTATAACTTTGGGGGAAAAAAAAAAAAAGAACTTAACCTCACTCAGTCTGAGTGTTCTTATCTATAAAATATGGACAATAATAATACCTTCTTCAGTGTGCTTTAAGATGATTCAATGATATGATTCATGTGAAACCCTTAAGATAATGCCTTGGATTTGATAAATGCCCGATAATGTCAGTTATTAATATAGTTGTTATTATAAACTTACGTTACGTGGTAATTTATATCTGTACTTCCCCTTACTATGCCACATACTCTTTAATAACATGGAATATGACTTTCAGGCCTGGAAAATTATGCTTATAAAAACATAACAATTATGTCAAGCAAAGCATCTTGCACAGAGTAGGCCTTCAAAATATAATAGAAGAATGAATGATGAAAGAGATCAGGTTTAGTAGGGTATACACGACAGAGCTGTTTTACCTAAACCTAACCAGATCTCAGCACAAACCTTTAAGACAGCCCCAGAAGTTCTGAGAAATTCAAGGCACTCAGAGGCTCAAGAAATATTTATACCAACTCTGTGACTCACATCATAAACACAATAAAAACTACATAGTTAAAAGTATGGACTGTAAGGTCAGAAACTTGAAACTTATCTCTGAAACTTAATTGTTATTTGACCTTAAATTCTTCAAGCCAGTTTTTTCATCTATAGAATGGTAATAAGTATATTACTACTTCATTGATTTGTTATGGGAATGAAGAAAAAAAATTCATCAGTAGTACTTAGCATAATTCTTGGTATATAATAAGTGGTCAATAAATAAAGTTCACTGGCAATGAAAAAAAGTATTTTCCATAATTTTAATATTATTTCTTTTCATTCTTTTTCTCCTCTCCTTTTGAGACTCTAATTAAATATATGTTAGATTTTGTCATTGACTCCCACATATTTTCTTTTCTTTTTAGAGATGAGCTCTTGGTATGTTGCCCAGGCTAGACTGCAGTGGTTTTTCACAAGTGTGATCCCATTACTAATCAACACAAGAGTTTTGACTTACTCCATATCCAACTTGACCAGTTCACCCCTCCTTAGCCAACCTGGCAGTCCCCACTCCCGGGAGGTCGCCATATTGATCCTGAAGGTAGTGCAGATACCTGTTTGGCATAACGCAATACAGCCCAGAACTCCTGGACTCAAGCAATCCTCCTGCCTCAGCCTTCCAAGTAGTTAGGACTATAGGTACACTTTGCCACACTCAGTGAGATTCACATATTTCTAAAACTTGTCTCTGTATTTTTAATTCTGTTTTCTGTATATGCTTCAGTTTGGAAGTATTTTATAGACCTATCTTTAGCCTATTCCATTTTATGAGACTTCTCCCTCTATAATACTGAGCAGATCCTCATTCTATTAAGACCTTAAAGTGAGGGAATTTTTCTAGTGTGTTTTTCAGAAGTTCAATTTTGAGAACACCAAGAAATAAGCTCTGGAGAAATAGATCTCATTTAATTTCTCTTACTTTTTATTACATGGGTTATTATTCCTATCTGGAATTCATCAGCGTTTTTTCTCTCCTTTATTATTTTGGTTTCAATTTTCTCTATGCTATCAAATTTCTTTGTGGACTTGCTTTTAAAACCAAGACTAGATATTCACCACCAGCATCAGGAGCTTCTGTTATAACCAATAGAAAATCTGGATAGTATGGGTAGAAGGCTAAACATTTTTCAGTATACTTAAGAGCTATAGTAGGAACATTTTGACCCCCCAGGCTCCCTAGAAAAGTCATGCCTATGTTTCTTTCTGGGAATGGTGAGAAAGATCCAGTATCATCTAAGAGAAGAAAGGAAGAAACATCACATGAGAATTAACAGAATTAATTCATGCTCAACTTGAAACATAGTACTAAGTATGTATTATAAAATGCTGAAAACCAAGAAACAAAACCTTGTATGCTTTTAAAAATGTAACATTGGAACAGCCAAATATCATTTAAACTCTTCTGGATGAAGAGTTTTTGTGATATCTAAAAATTTATAAACCTGGGACATGAGAAAATATAAAGCCTACATCTTTGGGTTATTGATATTCTGAATAGAAATAAGTTCATTCCAGGCAAATAAATATTGGGAGGTCACCACAGAAGTGTTTCACATTCATTTAAGTAATTACTCCTCCTTAAGGAAAATAGCTTACAACTATAATGAGACAGTGAGGGAACTCATGCAAGTTAAAATGCCTTCAAGTACAACCAATAGCCTGGGGATCCCAGAGAAGGAAGACATGTGCTTAGAAACTATCCAGCCTGGCAAGCCTTAGGAAACAGTTCCAGAAATAGGAACGTTTTGGCCCCTTCAACTGTTCTAACAAGGACTGCAGCAACTCATCTGCTGCTATTGCCAACCACAGCACCTAACCTAGAAAAATGTGGCAGTCTCTGAGAAGAAACTTAAAACTTAAAACTAGAGGTAGAGTTAGCAGGGAGTTTGGAAAATGAGCAGAAATAACTACATAGAGAAAAATATGAGTAAATACAGTATAATTCTCTCATCAGTGGCTCATCAAGAACCAAAAATAGTACTCCCCATCATAGTTTCCTATTAATGGACTACAAAGTCCCTTTAATATTAATATTAATCATTTTTTTTCAGATTGTATTTGAGAAGAAAATGATTAACTTCTTTCAGAATTCCCAGGAAATTTTTCTGAGTTTCATCTCTTCAATATTGTCTGCTCCATTTTTTGCTTTCTGCCACTAAACAAAGCAGGTTAAACATTAACTGAGAAGTGAGAAAGCTTCCTCAAGCATTCCCAGCACAGTGTCATGAGACCCAAATCCAAAAGCATGTCAATGTTTCCATCTATGTAAGTGGGCATTTAAAAGGAAGAAAAATTAATGAGAAGGAATTTTTTAAGTATGTTCATAAGCATAGACATTTTTGCACAAAATGAACAAGCAAATAAAACTCTGATCTCCTTATCAAACAGAGGCAAGAATGGCTAGACTCAGATTATTTTCCCTGGGATGAAAAGATTTCTAAGCAAGTAACACGGTTTTGTTTACTACTGTTGACTACGGGAGATTCTGAAAAGGGCAGTCATTGAAACAAGCTAAATAGCACAATATCAACTCCATTATCTGTAGCCATTTGAATTTTTATTTTCACTAGAAGTTATTTCATTCTCTGCCCACCCCACTCCTATCACAACAGACCTGGTACTAATACCTCCATTGCTCCTTTTTTGCTCTTTGATGCAATGAAATTAGTTGTTTCCAGAATATTTTGCATGACTAAGAAGAAATAAATTGAATAAAATATTGTAATTCAAATCTCACTTGACAAAATGACGGGCATATAAATCAACATTTTTGGTGAAGGCCCCCAAACCCTTTTAGTCACCCACTGAATTCGCTCAGTGTTCCACGTATGAATACATTCAGAGTAACGATAGTTAAAAAATAATAATTCAGCAAGATGATTGCAGTGTTAAGCCTCATTCAGATCTTCAAGGTAGAGACATAGGGATCAGTCATAATCTCTTTGTCCTAGAGCTATCAAGGTGAAAGCCTAAAGGAGAAAAACACCCAGCCTCGACATATAAATGATGTCATTCTGCTCAAAAAAGGACTGTTAACACACATGCACATTCATAAACGTTTTAGAAGACAGTGCAATAAAATGAACAGACCCTGAACAGTGCTTTGGAGTAGGGAGGATCTAAACTTGAATCCAAGCTCTCTCCATGGTCAAACCGCTCTTGACCTTGGTTAAATCATTTAACCTTGTCAAACTTCAATTCCTTCAACTGGAAAACGGAGGTAATAATATCTACCTCCTGGAGTTTTGCAAGGATTACTATGGCATTATACATATATGAACATCCAATGGCAGTCATCACAACTTTTCATCTCCACCTATAACAGGCTAACAAGCAAGAATAAAATAACTGTAACTCAAACAATGACTCTTAAATTATATGGGGTTTCAAGCCATATGCCTTCTGCCTAGTGGAAAAAAAAAAAAAAAGGGACACATATGTTCCCTAAAGAACATATGTGGAAAGGGTAGGACAGTAAAGTCTAGATACAAAGTGTTTTACTGTTAGCTCTCCAGACATACAGAGTCTAAAAGAATATATAAAACAATTTCCTGAGATTTGACTTCTTACTGGAGTGGGACCTTAGTTCTCAGCTCTTGACACTCCCATACAGCCAGCACCTTAGAGACAGAAGAGAAACCTCCTCTCCCTTGGACATCTGACTCCATCTTTATCTTCCCCAAGCCTCTTTAAACCATAAAGATGTTCCTTTTTATTTTTGCACCTTTAGAATCATGTTTTTCTGTGTGCAAATAATCATCCCTTTACCCATCAAATATCATCTTGGTAGCTCTTAGGCAGAGTGTTCTGGGAGGTAGAGGAGAGGAAGGGCAGAGGGAAAGAGGTCATCATAGATGCAATATGTCCTCACAAGATGCACTGTCTTTTTGATGATGAGCACTTTCACGTTGCAGAGAAATCCTATATCTCCAATGTGTTCTTTTAATTTTTTAAAACTCTTCTATTCGCTGAAATCCAACATGTTCTTATGCATTTTTCAACTGGTAAGAAAAAAAGAGGAGACCCACCCTCCCATGTCCCCCTCCGTGAAAACTTCTCAATCCTCACAAAGGCCAACATCCCTCCCTAACTCCAGTGAGGTGTCTCCACACATACTTTGGCTACATTACTCAGTCTTTAAACTTGTCACAGTTAGTTTCCAAGACCAACAGCTTATGCACAGCTGAGAATTGTCCTTTGCCACCAGCACTCCTGTTGCCGTGGAAACACACACCATGGGTCCCCTCCCTACTTTCAGGATACCACTTGCAGTCCCATCTGATTACTGCTGGCTCCAAACTTAAATTTTTACAAGTGGTGCTCTTCTTTCCTTTTTAGGAATAGTAGACATCACACCACATCTCTGAGAGAAGGAACCACTGAACCCGCGAGCTCCCACTAGACTCTCAAGCTCCCACTGCCCATCTCTCCCTACTTCTACCTAGATTAACCTCCTCGTGGGATATATGATCAGCCTTCTGACAAGTGGTAGGTCCTCTCCCCACCAGTTCCCAGATGAAGAGCAGAGAACATGCTGAGCCCTGGCTTTGTCCAACATTCAAACAAACTTTATAAACTTGAAGATATATTAGCTGGCCTTTTATTAATCTGAATGTTGGGTTCAAATCACATTTAGTGCACATCTATTCATTATTCTGGCTTACTGATGCCTCTGTAGGTGATAATGGAATATTACTAGACTTTTTAATCCCAAACAATTGAGACTCTTTTGCTGCTAAATTGCTTTCAAAATTTCTTCCCTGATCAGAATAAACCCAAGAGAGAAATAACTAAATTCTCAGAATTTGTTTTTCCTGAACTTGCATGGTGTGTGGGGAAGGGAGTGGGGTGGGAAGTGGGCAAACAGTTCTCTGTCACCAATATATTACAAAAGATTCAGATGTCTAGTCTCCAAAGAAATAAGTCAACATGGACTAATTTAAGGGGTTTGCTGATTGAATGTTTTCTAGATGGGCTGCCTTTGGGAAACATACTTTCCCTGAGTGCAGCAGACCTAGCGGGTTCATTTTGTCACCACAATCTCCATCGTCAGAAGCAGAATAACTGCCCTAAGTACGTTCAGTATTCCCTTCCTCTCCAAGTGGCTTGAGTCATCATGCATCATCCTGGGTCCCAGAGGGCACTATTTCCAAATGTCCCCATAGCCCATGTATGGTGCACTCAACAACTTTATACAACATCGTGTTTCTAGGTCCTTCCTGGTTCTGGAAAAGCCAGGTAACTTCCCTGCTGCTGGGTTTACCTTCCCGCTTTCTTCTGCCCACAGCTCTGAGGCTTCTCATTAAGAGTTTGCCCACCTCTTTCCCACAGTGGGAGTGGGGAGGATCCTTGCCTGACAAAATTTCTGAGCAGAATTGGGTATCTCTCCAAGTCTGGACCACACTGTGAGCCACGCTGTCTTCATGATGGTTGTCTTTCTCTAATCTTTCTCAATCAGGAGTGTTTGTTAACAACCATTTATCCAAGTGAAACTGAAAACAGTGGCTCCTTTCCCAATGGTCTTAGGTGATCAAAATCTGCAGCACAGCATATTGATCTATTTTTGCCCATTTACTTAATATCATTATACTTTCTTTAAAAACCTGTCTTCTTCCATTATCCTAGCAATTTACATGTCCAATACCAAGAAGAGGAGAGGAAAGGGAAAAAAAAGCATGTCCTTCTGCTCACAAACACACAAAATCTTGTATAGAATTCCAAGATATACACTAATCTCTGTATTTGTTTGCTAGAGCTACCATAATAAAGAAACTGGGTGACTTAAACAACAGAAATGTATTGTCTCACAGTTCTGGAGCCAGAAGTCTGAGATCAAGCTGTCAGCAGGTTCGTTCCATTTGAGGGCAGTGAGAGAAGGATCTGTTCCAGAATCCTCTCCTTGGCTTATAGCTGATCATCTCCCAGTGTCTTTTTACATTGTTTCCCCTCTATGTGTATCTGAGTCCAAATTTCCCCTTTGCATGAGGACACAACCTTATTATATTAGGGAATCTTGCATGATACCACTATACCAATGGCACCATTCATATTAGATTATGGCCCACATTAATGACTTCATTTAACCTGTTTACCCCTGTGAAGAAGATGCTATCTCCAAATATGGTCACATTCTGAGGTACTTAGGGTTAGGACAACACATATTTTTTTTTGTGGGATGGGGGAGAATATGCATACGATTCAACCCCTACCTTGGCCAATTCATAAACTGTTCAGGAGCCCCTATACTAATGCATCATCTTGTTACAAGACTAAGACTCAAGTAGCAATTAGAAAAAACTTTGTCTAGATGGTATGTTGCTGCTCAACCAACAACAACAAAAAAACAAATGTACTCCCACCTTCCACATACACTCCACTTATTCACTGATCTCTTCAATTATACAGTATGTAAATATGATTTATTCCTAATTTCTATATTTGATGTGAATTCTCTGGCATCTTTTTTTTCTTTTTATTTAATTTTTTATTTTGAGACAGAGTCACTCTGGGTTGCCAGGCTGGAGTGCAGTGGCACGACCTTGGCTCACTGCAACCTCCGCCTCCAGGTTCAAGCAATTCTCCTGCCTCAGCCTCCAGAGAAGCTGAGACTACAGGTGCGTGCCACAACGTCCCACTAATTTTTGTATTTTTAGTAGAGATGGGGTGTCACCATGTTGGCCCAGATGGTCTCGATCTCTTGACCTCGTGATCCGCCCACCTCAGCCTCCCAGAGTGCTGGATTATAGGCGTTAGCCACAACGCCTGGCCTAGCATCTTAAAGCTCAAGATTCAAATGGATAATTTAAAAAATGTTCTTGGTGTTTTTGTATTATATTGTTTTTTATATTGTGTACAATTATGGAAATATTTTTAAAATTTATTATCTCTAATGAATTCACAATATGTGCTGAAAAAGTTTCTGGAGTGAATAAAGTTGAATAGAAAGTGACTTGTCCACTTGCCAACATTTTTCTGTTTTTCATTGCCTGGGCAGTTACCAACTTGCTTTTGTATTCAAGCAAGATGAAGAAATTGCCATTTATGCATTTACCCCTTTTTGCTCAGGGCTCAAACAGGAGTGCCACATCAGTAACTTTTAAAAAAATGATTAGTGAAAGTTGAAATTTTTCAACTACTGTAGAAGCTGTCCTTTGTATCAGGCAAATCAAGCCAAACAAGCAATAAGGCTTTTAGAAAGAGTATTGGTTTCATATATATTTGAAATTTCAGAATCACATCTCCCTCTGAGGCCCAGAGTCTATTTAAGAAACTACAATCACTTTTTTTGTTTTCAGCTTTCAAAGCTTGATACAACCTAAATACTGTTTTTTAATCCAAAATCCAGTCTTAGGAAAGTACTATCTTTTTATAAAGGTCTAAATATGCTTTTATTTTCCTATATAAACATGAAAATAATTCTGGAGACTTCACTAAATAAAACTCAACGTGAAGAATCAATGCTGAGAGGCAACCTGAACTTTTCTTCTCTCATTGTTCCTTTTTATTTTGCAGAAAACCCTGAAGCGTTTAGTCACCTAACCTACTGAAGAAGGGTGAGGTCATCTGAGCCTTGAGTACTTGAATCAAGTCAATTTCAGAAGATGAAACTAGGGGGAAAGGAGAGATACCCAAGAGAATGTGTCATACTCAGTAATAAGTGAGGTAGCTTGTTAATACCCACTATCAGTTTTTGGGTATAGGTGATTAATACACTGACATTATGGAACTTAGTGTCTACTTTCAGAAATGTATCCTAGGTGATCTCCCAGCCTATTCCTCTACTCTCAATATTTCAGTCTCAATATACAAAAGGGTTTGATCCCTTTGAACGTACAGCAGGCATAGACATGTTTGGAACATTCGGTACAAATCTGAGAAACTGACAGTCCAGCTTACCTGGTTCCTAAAGAACAACTCCCATTTCTATCCCTACATCTCCATGTCTGGGTTCCCCAACCCCAGCTTCCATCTTGCCTGTTTTGCCTGGGTTAACCTAATGGGCACAATTATTAGCATCTCCATAGTCTGAAATTTGCAAATTAATGTGCATCAGTTTCTGCTTCTGGAAAGCTATGGATGATGTATCAGTATTCAGCAGTTAAATCAAGCAATTTAGTCACCTAGATTTGTGACTTGGTGGGTGGCCTTTCAGATAGGATGTCTGGCAGTAGGAAGATACCTCCTTCTGGATCATGGCTCAGCTGGCTCTGGGTTCCCACTTTAATTTCTGGTTTAGTGGAAGCTGGGAAGTGATTTAGTGGAAGTGAAATTGAATCTCAAAGCATTTCCTAAATAAGCAGGTGTCCTTTTTTGTTTGATGCAGACTCTGGTTCCCTAAGGCAGACAGAGGGGATACAAAGTATATACCTACTATTTTTAGGCTGTCTTTGTTTCCAGAGTAAAAGACGGAATAGAATTTTTTTCCCTCAGTCTAGCACCACTTAGTACATTTCTTTCCAGTTTATTATAATTATTTTTAAGTTTTAGCTTTTGATAGCATTGCAAGTCTTTTTTTTTTTTTTCTGTCACAAGCAATTTAACTGAGAGCCGTTAGACCACTGTCATTTGAAACAGGCATCTCTGCTACCATCTGCCATCTGTTTAACTGTTATTAAAGTCTCAGATAATGCGTACGATTCTAAAATACACCATAGTAAGTTATTTTGTGGTCATTTATCTGCCTAGAGTCTGAGAAGTTGATTCTTTGAAAAATAAGCCAAGTTGTCGTTTATCTTAAAGGAGGGAAAATTTTCTCAATCAAGCTCCAGCCTTCCACTTATTTGTAGTCTACTGTTTTGATTATAAGTTCTGAAAAACTCTGTATAACAGAAACTTCTCTTAAATTGTTATGAATTGTTAGAGCCACGATTTCTCATCTGATCAGTCAAATAGATGCTCCCAGGAAGTTGCTTGATATTAGATTTCAAGAAATACTCCATTTCCTCAGTATTTGGTGTGTTGTGATTAAATACAACTCTGCCATCAGTGATTGTGATTCAGAGTCCCACATGGTGGGGATTCAGTGAGTTGTGTTTCAACAGCATAGTGATTTGAGGCAAATGTTTTCAGAATCCTGTACATGGACAGTGAGAATATTGTTGCCATGTGTGGCAGACACACGGTATTGATTGTTGATTCTGAACACAACCACCATTCTCCTACCCCTTTTTCTAAGCTGACAGAACCTGACTTTCATGAGTGAGGCTGCAAATGTCAGATGCCCCCTTGCAGCTAGAGGTAGTCATATGACCCAGTTCTGACTAGTGAAGCTTAATTGGAAGTCTCTTGCAAGGCTTTTAGGAAAGATTCTCTTCCTTAACAAAGAGTCAGGGTGGGAGAAGAGAAGCTCCACCCCACCTGATTAGAAAAAAGAGGCAGAGAGACCCCCAACCCTCTCTTCCTGCCTATGAATATTGACGTGAGAAGAAGTGGTATTTGGAGCTACTGTAGTCATTCTGTGACAAAAAAGATGTCCTCAGCAAGCCAGGGATGGCACTCAAGCCACTGAAACACCCCTGGACTTATCTCCCTCCAAACCTTGCAGTAGTTGCTCCCTGTAATTACCGACATGCTGTTCTTCTGTACTGGACACACAGGGACACAGCACTTCTCCACCACCAAAGCATGGCTCCATGACTTGGTTTGGCCAATGAAATGTAGCCAGAAGTGTTGTGTGCTACATCTCACGTTTGACTCTCTACCTGCTCTTCCCCTGCAGCATGTATATTTATGAAGGTGCCATAAGATCAAACAGCCTGGAACAAAGAGCCAATGCCTGAAAAGCAGCTATTGTGAAGAGCTGCCTGAACCCTCACCCAACTTTGTGACTTTGTGTGAGTGAGACATTAACTTCTGTTGTGTTAAGCCACTGGTGGGAGTTGTTTGTTACCACAGCGTAAAGTAGTTTATCATGCCTGATACAATCTGTATTCTTTTAAGCCATTTATCATTGGTAGGCTCCTACGTGTAGCTGAAAACATCCTAATTCATACTATATACAGCAATTTGACATGAAAACAATTTTCCTGTAAAAGGAGACATTTGCCTTCATGGCAAAATAAATATCTACTATTTTTGCCTGCCAAGATGCCAATCTCTTTCTAGAAACAGCATCCCCATCTAACTTAAGGAGACCACTGCAGCAGACATGTCCGTGCTCTGCTCATGTCTTCTCAGCACTTGCTTCTACTCACAGAAGATTGCTCACTACAAACTCCTGTGTCTCTCTGCTTGAGAACCTTTGTCTGGTTGCAATAGAACACTCATCTCGCACATGGGACAAGCCAAAAGTGCCCAAGAGTTAATGCCCAGAAGCCCTCAGCAAATCGTGTAAATAATACATATGTTGAAAAATGTCCTGGCTTCCTCACTTCTAGGTTGAGATAACTCTGATATGTGTTTTAGATTGTCTCCTTGTGGGATGAAGCTCCAATTGCTCAGTGCGGGAACTGCTTTGATAACACATCCTTTATTGGCTTCTCTTCCTTTCCTGCCTCTCTTCACTCCCCTACTGATGTTTTCTATGATCACCTCCAAAATAAACCACTTGTTCTTGAATCCTTGTTTCAGAGTCTGCTCTGGGGGAACTCAAACCAGGATGTCATTCTCTCCAAGGGGAACCAATCTTTTTGGGATTGGCAGTTAAGTTAGATTGCTTGCTCTGTCTTTAATATTTGGATCTTGAACAGAATCCCGTAAAGACTATCTTTAGGGAGACAGACGCTCTTCAAAGGGTCTGCTTGTTAGTCCCTTCTTTATGGATTCTTGCAACTCCTTTTGATATTTATTTTCTGAGCCGGATTCTTGGCTTCCCTTCCATTCTATTAGTTACCTCATATCCCTTCAATAAATTCCTTTTGGGATGAAATAGCTGGAATTTCTTTCTGTGAGTTGCAGTAAAAGAAACAATGAATTTAAACAATACATTAAACCTCTTTCAGACATAAAGACTGACACAAACGAATGAGTTTATAAAAAGTATAAGAGCACTAAATGCTCTATTTTAATTATTCATGAAATCAAATCCATAGGAGTCACTTTAAAATGTCGATGTTTTCATGTTTCTTTATATTACATTTGAAATAGTGTCTCTAGCCAGTGAAAATGTCTCGATAGCATTTCAATACAATGCCCATGAAAAATTATTGATCTGGAAGGGTAAAATAACTTGGTAGTGATGGGAGGGGTCATTGTGGTTGTTGTTGTTTTATTTTGTTTTGTTTTTATCTGGAGTAGCTACTAAGTTTCCATTAACTAGTGTAGTACTTTTAATTAAACATTTTTAAGATAAAAAAAGTTTTTAAGGCATTTCCATGCAAAGAAAACTGGATTGCTATAATAATAGAGAAAATTTGTTTATTTTAACAAACCTTACATACCTAACCATGAGAATTCATAGAGTAAAGCTGTTTAAATATTAAAGAAGATCTCCTAATGCCCAAATCTGTGACAAGTTGAGTAACAAAATTAATAATGAGAATAATGGACTATAACCCCCAAAATAAAATATATATATTGATGAGTCCATACTGATACAAATAATTTGAGAAATAAGAGAATTCAAATTAATAAATATAGAAGAAATAATGGAAACATAAAATCAACATTTGATAACATTACAGTAATAATTACCTCAATCAAGAATCATTAATTGATGCTAAAATTAGCAGGTAAAGGTGTGATGAAAAACAGGATATTTATCTCACCACAAGATACTTACCAAATACAGAGAGGAAAATAATGTTAAGTGCAGAAATTTGAAAGACTGCCTTATCCAAGTGATCTAAGTTAACATCACTAGTAATTAGACAAAATGTCATTATGTGCCTCCCGATTTGATGTGTTTAGAAGGTGTGATGGTTTATTTTATGTGTCAACTTAACAGGGCCATGAGGTGCCCAAATATTTAGCTAAACATTACTCATAGGCATGTCTATGTGGGTATTTCTTGATGAGGTTAACATTTGAATTAGTAAACTGAGTAAAGCAGATTTCCATCTACAATGTGTGTGGGCCTCTTCCAATTTTTCGGAGGCCTGAATGGGCTAAAAGTATTCTGTTGGTGCAAAAGTAATCACGGTTTTTGCCACTAAAAGTAATGGCAAAATACTTTTGCACCAACCTAATGTAAATAAGAAATAATTTTTTCTGTCTTCCTGTCTTCAAACGGTGAGAGAAGTCTTCTCCGGCTTTTAGGCCTGAATTCAGACTGGATCTTACATCATTGGCTCTCCTGGTTCTCAGACCTTCACTGTCAGACTGGAACCAACACCATCAGCTCACTTGCTTCTCAGGCCTTCCTATTTAAACTGGAACGTGTGTACCATCAGCTCTTCTGCCTGGACTTCTCGCTCCCCATAATCACATCAGCCCATTCTTTAAAATAAATCTCTCTCTCAATCTCTCTGTGTCTCTCTCTCACACACACATACATTCTCTATCTCCTACTGGCCATGTGTCTGTTTTCATGCTGCTGATAAAGACATACCCAAGATTGGGAAGAAAAAGAGGTGTAATTGTACTTACAGTTCCACATGACTGGGGAGGCCTCAGAATCATGGTAGGAGGAGAAAGGCACTTCTTACATGGAGGCACCAAGAGAAGATGACGAAGATGCAAAAGCAAAAATCCTTGATAAAACTATCAGTCTCGTGAGACTTACTCACTACCATGAGAACAGTATGGGGGAACTGCCCCCCGTGATTCAAATTATCTCCCACTGGGTCCCTCCCACAACACATGGGAATTATGGGAGCATAATTCAAGGTGAGATTTGGGTGGGGACACAGAGCCAAATCGTATCACCCTGTTTCTTTGGAGAACCCTGGTTAATATAGATGATTTTGTTATCAGGAGTAATTGGTTCTGGGCTTCTAGAATTGAGTGTCTAATCTGATTGGATTTAAAGACACGAATGACTCTATTTTCAGTAGTAAAGAGAGCACTGTTAGTTAGGGTTATCAAGTGGAGATATTTAGGGTACCTCTATGGCCAGATCAAGTATGGCTTGATCTGAAGGAAGTACAAGAAGGAAGGAGCTGGGTGACTATGTATATGACACTTTTGAACATCTTTAGGAGTCTAATAAATGTAATGACATTAGATGGTTGTTCTTAATGTCAATGGGCAAAATGATGAAATAAGGATGAGCTCTGGGATTCAAGTTCTCACCTCAAGTGCCACATAAATGACCTCAAAACATCTATGTATTCTATGAAGGCGACCCTTATCTCCTATAATACAAGGCTGAGATTGCTGAAAATTAGATGCAGAATATCCCATTCTCTGACTAACTGTATATTGCAGGTTGAACTCCCAGCCTCACAAGGTCTCTAAAATGAGGATATTGATCAGGAAATAAGTTGGATTCTGTAAGTTAAAATGGGTACATGTGGGAAGACTCTGATGACGCTGGTGATACTGAGCCCCTAAATTCTGATGAAGCTTCTTTTCCAATAGAAGAGCCCTCCTCATACCCAGTGGAAGCAGCATTACATCAGACGTATGGAATTTTGCCAACAATGCATAATCTGAATTAAATCTTGACACTCTTCAGAAGTGTCAAGACCATGAAAGACAAAGGCTAAGGAACTTTCACAGATGGAAGGAAATCAAGAAGACATGTCAATTAAATGCAATGTGGTATCCTGGATTAGAATCTAGACCAGAAAAAGGATATTGGTGGGCTACATGGTATAATTTAAATAGAGACCATAAATAAGTTAATATTATTGTATCAGTGTTAACTTCCTGATTCTGATCATTTTACTGTGGTTTTTTTAAGATGAAACATTTGGGGGAACTGGGTGAAAGATATGCAGGAATTATTTGTACTATTTTTGAAACTGTTTATCAAGTCTTCATTTCAAAATGAAAAGTTCAAAAATGAAAAAATAAATTCAAAACATTACTTAAAGTAAATCACACAAACTTGCATTAAAATAGTAACTGGAGGTGAAAGGTATATGAAGAGAGTAAATGTGAAAAATATTCAGAATATTGATTAGGCCCTTTGAAATTGTACTGTGTTCAAAGTAAGCTGCAGCCTCATTGTGAAAAGAAAAGTGGAAATAAGAAACTAGCCTTTAGAAAAGTCACAAAACATCATGAAATACAATGCAAAATGACTACTTATCCAATGCATAAATGTCTGGAATTCAGAATAAAGAACTGATTAACGAAGAGAATGGGAGTATTAAGAAAAATGTAACTGGAACCAAGTGAAGGATTTTGATATGAGTTATTTCATTTCTCTATTAATTTCTGATAATAAATTATAACCATGTATTTATGTATAGATAAATATAGATATTCTATTTCTTCTAATAAGTATGCATCTGTCTGTAAATTAAACATAGAAATTTCTCTCTATCTTTATAAGTAGAAAAGGATGGATACAGGGAGGGAATTATGCATAAGTCAGAAAGGTCTGTGGAAAAAAATTAAAATTATACTCCAGAGAAAGAAAGAAATCAGCCCCACGGTTATACAATAACTAAATGGAAAGAAGATATAACAGTATGCCATAAGATAACCATAATAAGGATATAGTATAGCAGCAAAAGTTTGAGCATTTACTATGTGCCAACTGCTACTAATTAAGAACTTTACATATTAATTCATATAATCTTCATGTTATTGAGCAAATGGGCTTGCTATCTGATGTACACAGAAGCCAATACCATGGCACCAGCTTTTGAGAAAAGAAAGGTTTTATTGCAAATCAGCCAGCAAGGAGTTGGCTCAAATCGGTCTCCTCGATTTGGAATCTACAGAAAGTTTTTCAGCCTGAACAACATGACAAAACAGCATCTCAACAAAAAATACAAAAATTAGCTGGACATAGTGGTGCTACCTGGGGGACTGAGGCAGGAGGATCACTAGATCCCAGGAGGTCTAGGCTGCAGTGAGCCATGATTGTGCCACTCCACTCCAGCCTGAGTGACAGAACAAGACCCCATCTTAAATAAATAAGTAAATAAATAAGAAAAAAAGAAAAGAAAAAAGAGAGTTACAAGAAATCAGAGGGCAAAGAAAAGGATTTAGGAATGTTGACTCAGCATGGGTCTGATTGGACGGTTTCAAGTTTGACCATTTATGGTAAGGTGTATTGAGGCAGATTTTAGTCTCAGAACTTCAGGGCCCACAGACCCTTTGCTTTTGAAAGAGTCCCAGTGTTCAGGTTCCAGTCATGTCTCAATCTTTTTGGTTTCCAGGGAAGGAATCATTGGTTCCAGACGTTGTTAGAAGTCAAAGCGTTTTTTAATTATGTCTTCCTGGACTACATGACTTGTGGTTTTGCCTCTGTTATACCTACAAGGTAACTCGACATTTTGTTATCAACAGAGTAGCCCCAGTTTGGGCTGGTCCCGCTGTTACACATAAAAGATGAGGTGGGTCATTATTCCCATTTTACAGGTCATAATAAGATATAAAGGAAATGGGATTTGAATGCAAGCACTTTGGCACAGAGGTGAAGCTTCTAACCACTAGGCTATGGTACTGCCTTGAATTTGCAAGAAAGGACAAAACCAACTAGTTTTCTTTCCTCCTGAGAGACAAAGTTTCTGATTTACAATACTATTATGTGTTAATATAATTAATACCCATAAATAGGATATTTGTGTCCAACTAGGAATGTGATGAACTAGGAAAGGTGAGGCTCTCTGGGAGGAATTGGAGGACGGGAAGGGGGTGGTGAGAAGGAGCTGACCCTGGGATATAGAAGTCACAACCCTCACCCTGCCACTGAGCTGGTTGCAGCTCCTCCAGAGGCAAGGGCTCTCAAGGGGACTGGAGTGAACTACTCCTGCCACACAGATGCTGTCTTGTCCCCAAGATGGTCCCTACGTGTGGCATGATTAGAAAATAGTCTTTCAGGTAGAATTTGATTTGAACTGTCATTGGTCCTAAATTAGCACCTGGGAGGAGGGTCAGCAGAGAACAGTGGATAAATGCTCCTAAGTGTGCATTTAAATTTTAAAAACAGCCTCAGTTAATATATTCTGTGTTCAGAAAATGTGGACACCAACATTCACTACTCACTGAAGTTAATTGAGCAAGAAAAGTAACATGAAAGCATTTGAGAAATATTGGTTCTGGGAACAGAATTTGCAAATGAATTTAGGGTAGGGTCAACTGGAAAGCATACAGAAGCCAGGGAGGTAATGGATTATAATTGAGTAAAACAGGCGAAGCTGTTTCTTTTGAAGAGGCTTTGTTTCCTAATGAAGCACATAGAATATTCTTTACTTCTACAAAGAAATATACTTTCTCCAATTTTGTTTTTAGACACATAGGCTATCTTTTGTTTTCCTGGCTTTGATGAAGACTTACACAGAGAGAAATAGTTCTTGCCTGCAGGACTTTCAGTGATGAAAGCACAATCACAAATGAGGACTGACAAGCCCTAATAACAAGGGTGGCAAGGATATTAGGTGGAAAAGTGAAGCTGGAACGTGCATGCCCATTCATGAGCACAGGCTCTGTGTCCCTGCAACTGGTTCTTACCACACAGAATGTGGGCCAATGTTGTCTGCCCTGTCGATTGTTCAAGACAGGCTAAACATCCGCATTTTATATGAAATATCTTGAACTTCTGAATTTGACTTAAAACTTTTCAAACTATGTGCTGACCTCTTTCTCAATATACTTTCATCTCTTTCTCTGTGATACTCCCATGAATGTCTTCCTCCTTTACTGGATCCTCCTCTTCTGATCATCATCTAAATAGGGGTATCCAATCTTTTGGCTTCCCTGGGCCACACTGCAAGAAGAGTAATTGTCTTGGGCCCCACATAAAACACACTAACACTAATGATAGCTAATGAGCAAAAACAAATACATAAATAAATAAATAATCACCAAAAAAAAATCTCGTAATGGTTTAAGAAAGTTTACAAATTTGTGTTGGGCCACATTCAAAGTCATCCTGGGCTACCTCTGGCCCACAGGCCATGGGTTGGACAAGCTTGATCTAAAACAAAGGTGCCCAGATCCTCATTTCTGCTCTATTTACATCCCCTACCTGGGCAACCTCACTGGATCCCATGGCGTTAAGCCTGTATCCAGCCTTTACTTCTGCCTTCGACTCCAGACTATCAACTAGACATCTCCAAAAGGAGGTCTAACGGGAACCTCAAATTATCATACCCAGAGGAAACTCAGATTCCTCCCTGAACCACTCATACTTTTCTTCTCCATTTCAGAAAATGGAACTGCCATCCACCAAGACAGAAAAAAATACATTTTCTACATAAATGGTGAAATCTTTTGTTTCATGTCCCACTCCTTAGCAGACCCTTTCAACCCCTTCCCCACCTTTTTCATCTGGAAAATTTCTACTTATCCTTCACAGATCAATTTGAGCATCATCGCTGCCTCCAGGCAAGGTGGCCACATAATTTGGGGGGCCCAGTGCTAAATGAAAAATGAAAATCTTGCAGGTGGAATTCAACCTATCCCTTCCACAGGAGGTCATCCCAATCTAAAATATTTGGCCTTTGCACAGGGAAACACTTGGCATCTGATTTGGGAACAGGTGAGAAGTCCCTGCTGACCCAAACATGGCTGTTGCTCTGCCAGTCAAGGCAGAAACAACTGCTGCCTTGCCTTGCCCAGCACACTGTGGAGCACAAACCTGAGCTTGACCCTCCATGCTTCTACACTGTGGCCCCTGCTGGGGAAAAAGAGTGATGCCCAAACCTGACCTTGACCCTCCATGCTTCTATGCTGTGGTCCCTGCTGGGGAAAAGGAGGGTGATGGCCTCCTCCTGCTTTAGAGTTTGAGCAGGCTGTAAATGGGCCAGGGAGGAGGGAGGCAGCCAGAAGTGAACAGCACATGATGAGCAGAGGTTTCGAGTGCCCATCACGTGCTCCATTGTCCCATTGGACTTCATTTACAAAACACTAATTCAAAGATGAAACTAAAAATTTCAAAAGGGCACCACAAAGCATTAAGCCCCAAGTACCAACAATTCTGACAGTAAGGCCCTAAGCTACTTGATTGCATGCCTCTGTAGTTGGTCCTGCCTCCAGAAAATTTTCCCTGACCAGCTCCCTCAAACCAAGCTAGCTGCCCCTTTTTGTTCCTCCTGTTTAACCCATGCTTGCCTTTGTTACTGCACTTAGTACATTATACTAATATTATCTATTTATATGTATGTTTCACAAAGTATTTTATAACTTCATAAAGTCAAGGAATTTGGCTAAATCTTTTTTCTCCAATTTCTAAATCTTAAATTATATTAAAGATTGCTTATATTAAAATTGCTTCATCATATGTATTTGGTAAGTATTAAATATGTTGACTGAGCTGGATACACTTTATATACCATGCCAGATCTGCTTGGCCTCACCAATACTATCATCCCCATCACTGTCACCCTTGTTTCCCAGGCAGAGCAGCCTCAGCAATAGATCACACCTCACCCACGGCTATTACATCCAAACTTCTGTGGCACTGCCACCACCAACTGAGAAGTTTTCATGCACATCTCCAAATGACAAAAGGAGGTCTTCATGATCTGCCAGAGGGGACCCGGGGAGGCTCCAGCCTCCTTACAGATAGATTAGAAAGTGTAGGTAAGGCCGGGGACAGTGGCTCATGCCTGTAATCCCAGAACTTTGGGAGGCCAAGGTGGGCAGGTCACTTGAGGTCAGGAGTTCAAGACCCCCCTGGCTAATGTGGTGAAACCCTTTCTGTACTAAAAGTACAAAAATTAGCGGGGCGTAGTGGCACATGCCTGTAATTCCAGCTACTAAGGAGGCTGAGGCAGAAGAATCACTTGAACTTGGGAGGTGGAGGTTGCAGTGAGCCAAGATTGCACCACTGCACTCCAGCCTGGGCAACAGTGCGAGAAAAAATATAAATAAATAAAAAATACATAAAAAAGGAAAGAAAGAAAGAGAGAGAGAGAAAGAAAGAAAGAAAGAAAGAAAGAAAGAAAGAAAGAAAGAAAGAAAGAAAGAGAAAGAAAGAAAGAAAGAAAGAAAGAAAGAAAGAAAGAAAGAAAGAAAGAAAGAAAGAAAGAAAGAAAGAGAAAAAGAGAGAGAGGGAGGGAGGGAGAGAGAGAGAGAGAAAGAAAGAAAGAAAGAAAGAAAGAAAGAAAGAAAGAAAGAAAGAAAGAAAGAAAGAAAGAAAGAAAGAGAGAGAGAAAGAAAGAAAGACAGAAAGAGAGAGAAAGAAAGAAAGAAAAAGAAAGAAAGAAAGAAAGAAAGAAAGAAAGAAAGAAAAAAAGAAAGAAAGAAAGAAAGAAAGAAAGAAAGAAAGAAAGAAAGAAAGAAAGAAAGAAAGAAAGAAAGAAAGAAAGGAAGGAAGGAAGGAAGGAAGGAAGGAAGGAAGGAAGGAAGGAAGGAAGGAAGAAAGGAAGAAAGAAAAGGAAGAAGAAGGAAGGAAAGAAGGAAGGAAGGAAGGAAGGAAGGAAGGAAGGAAGGAAGGAAGGAAGGAAGGAAGGAAGGAAGGAAAAGAGTGGATAAACTGGAAATGTGGACTTCAAATAGTTAACTGCCACCGAGGCAGATTTCAACAATGCAAGACAAGAGATAGAAAAAAGTCAGCAGATAAATTGTTATTTCTTCCCCTAACAGACTGCTCTGACATGCAACAGTTTTATTTGACCTCTCTGGAAATGTCTTAAAAGATGGGAAACCAGCTATTTTGTTCTGAAGCCATGGTTATCTTGGTATTATAATATTCTACCTTGTATTTTCTTTCCCTCTTTCCTTACCTCTCTCTTTTCCCCCTTACTCTTGCTTCCCTAGGGTTGTACCTCCATAAAACAATAGCACAAAAGCTATCCCCTTTCGCTGTCTACTCCAAGAAACCTAGGGCTGAGACAACTGGTTCTGGAGTTGGGTAGGTAGTAATAACAATGGGCAAGCTGTGACATTAGAATTACTAATGCTTTTATTTGTGGCTAATTGGGATAAGGTGGGGTTTTAAGGTAAGTCTTTGAATATCAAGTTGTCACTGCAATTGATCAATATAAGGATGATGATAATTATAGAACTTTGGCAGTGGTTGGATACTTTGATGATAT
This sequence comes from Macaca thibetana thibetana, assembly GCF_024542745.1. Taxonomy (NCBI): domain Eukaryota; kingdom Metazoa; phylum Chordata; class Mammalia; order Primates; family Cercopithecidae; genus Macaca; species Macaca thibetana. Next base: position 58,119,807 of record NC_065579.1, read on the forward strand.
TGAAATCCTTGATAGGTAAGAGGCAGCTAATTGCTATTTTAAGGCATTCTGTGACCAGGTTTGATCTATGGCAGGCGGTGGGAGCAGATCATAAATGTATCAAACAAGAACCAGAGAAACATCTGTAGGGGTAAATCTTGAGGGTGTTAGACCAGGGAAGTAGAATTAAGGCTGAAGAGGAAAACATTTATTTGAGTGGATAATTCAACCATAATTTGGAATTTCATGTCTAACAAGGATAACAGTCCTAACAGTTTGCTGAGATGTCTCCTCAAAGCCTGGATTCATAATGGTTAGTAAATTGAGTGAAAATGTTGGAACCACTTTGGCAGAGTAATGAGAAAGGCATTAGAGGCTCAAGAAAGGGGGACTATTAGAATAAAGACACTGAGCCGGGCGCGGTGGCTCAAGCCTGTAATCCCAGCACTTTGGGAGGCCGAGGCGGGCGGATCACAAGGTCAGGAGATCGAGACCACAGTGAAACCCCGTCTCTACTAAAAATACAAAAAATTAGCCGGGCGCGGTGGCGGGCGCCTGTAGTCCCAGCTACTCAGGAGGCTGAGGCAGGAGAATGGCGGGAACCCGGGAGGCGGAGCTTGCAGTGAGCCGAGATCGCGCCACTGCACTCCAGCCTGGGCAACAGCGTGAGACTCCGTCTCAAAAAAAAAAAAAAAAAAAAAAAAAAGAATAAAGACACTGAATCCCCCAGTTGTTTATATTTTCCAGGAGGGGACTATTAGAATAAAGACACTGAATCCCCCAGTTGTTTATATTTTCCAGGAGGGCCTGAGGACCAGCATCACTGAGAACCCACAGTTGGTTGTCCTGTCAGGCTAGGGTTGACTCTAATATCAATGGGGATATGGGAAGTCAATCAAGGCAGAGCCCAGGTGGATGTAATGGCCATAATGAGCAGCATGGCCACACGGGCAGTGAAGGTGCCCTGTCCCAAAGTGACATTGTATTATGGCTAACAAATGATGGTTTTCCCAAAGATGGCACAGACAAGCAGCCATCTACAGCAGTGGTTATCAAAGTGTGGACCTGAGATCAGCAGCATTAGCACCACCTGGGAACTTGTTTGAAATGAAAATTCTTGAGCCTCATCTCAGACCTAGTGATGCAGAAATTCTGGGGATGTGGCCCAGCAATCTGTGTTTTAACCAGCTCTCTAGGTGGTTGAGATGCACACTAAAGTTTAAGAATCATTGAACCAGGTTTTTGTTTGATTTGTACAATAAAAAATAATAGAGAACTGATGAACACAGGACGATGCTAGATAGTAAAATGGACTATCTAGCAATTTCTAGTTACTAGATCTAAGTCAGCTCATAGATCTAGAACCCATGATTGGAAGGAAAGCTGGTTCCTCACAATGTCACACAAGCATGGCAATTATTTCTTTAATCCTTGCCCAAATTTGCCAAAATATGCACTGAACAGACAAAAAGTCTAGGTACTCTCACAGTTGACACCAATACCAGGGGACCTAAAACACCACCACCACCATTGTCTTCCAATTGGAAGTGGAGTATTATCAGTATCAGATTATAAATGGGATTTGGGCTCAAGTCCATCTTATAATGGATCCAATAGATCTAAGGACCCACTCTGTTACTTCTCTAGTCTCTGAATGTCTAATGGGATAGATATACTTAGAAGTTGGCCCTTAGTTTCCTGACCTATAAGTTAAGGGACTTTATGATAGAAAGGAGCACTATTAGCCTTTTAAAATGCAATGCAACCTCCCTCCAGACCAAGATAGTTAATCAGAAGCAATATCTCCTCCCAAGAAGAATTGCAGAAATTAGTACCAACAAACACTTAAAGGATTCATGAATGGCAATTCCCATTGTTTCCCTAGTCATTTCATCTATCTGGTCTCTGCAAACATATACACAAATACATAAAGATAGATAGATAGATAGATAGATAGATAGATAGATAGATAGATAGATAGATAGACAGACAGATAGATAGATAGATAGTAGATAGACAGATAGATAGATAGATAGATAGATAGATAGATAGATAGATAGATAGATAGTGGTGGGTGCTAGTGGACTACTACAAATTCAACCAGGTGATATCTGCAATTGCAGCTTCTGTGCCAGATATAATTTTTCTTTTTTTAGAGAACACCAATCTAACCTCTGGCACTTAGTTTGTGTCTATTATACTGCTGTATGCTTTATCCTTGACTTTCATCAGTAGAGAAAATCAGAAGCAGCTCACCTTTACATTTGCAAGGACAACAGTAAATCTTCACTGCCTTGCCCTGGGTCTGTGTTAATTGTGTTGTCTATAATGGTATGTTTTGTAATGATCTCTATCATCTTCATATGTCATAGTACATTATGTTAGACTTCTATATTGATTGACATTTTTCTAATTGGACCTAATAAAGGAATAGATCAAGCAACTTGAATGTCCTGATAAGACGCATACATATCAGAAGTTAGACCATAGGTACCTAATGATTAAGGGGCCTGCAACACCAGTGAAATTTTTAGGGACCCAGAGATCTAGAGCATGCAGGGACATACCTGGTAAGGTAAAACCTGAGAGTGTGACTATGGTCCACCATGTAACTACAGTTGGAGCTGCCCATCATGAGCATGGTCTTAACAGAAATGCCCAGAAAAAGGTTGAGAGGCAGGAGCAAACTATTATATGAAGAAAATGGTACTTTTAAGGAAAGACTCAAGTAGTCCAGAAGACACACACAAAAAATGTGACTTGTTTTCCCAGACCTTCAGATCACCTACCTGTTTGGCACTGGTGTCACTCCCTCAACTCATACTTATGGCCTCATGGGAAATCCTCTATAACCAACTGATGGAGAAGGGAAGACCTTGAGTCAATTCAAAGAGAGTGTGGTATGATATGTTGAGGTTCTCCAGAAATGGACCACTGCCATCATACAGTTCCTCTCCAGAGTGACTCTAAAGAATAAGCACAGCCACAAGGAGGCTTTTGACAATCAGGTAGATAGGACGACCTATTTTCTGAATATCACCAGCTCCTTCTTTTGGTCAATGCAATGGCTTGCATGATGATGGGCTCATAAACAAAGTGGCCATAGCATCAGGCTCAGATCCTATATATGGACTGGAAAAGCAAGGGCTCTGGGAACCAAAAGGTGGAACTAGGACCACCCTTCTCACAATTATTCTGAATGAAGCATTCAAAATGTGAACGTTCTGTTGTTATGATCTTTTTTTGTTTGTTTTGGTTGTTTTGGGGGGGAGGTTATTTCTTTATTTTTTATTATACTTTAAGTTCTAGGGTACATGTGCACAACATGCAGGTTTGTTACATATGTATACACGTGCCATGTTGGTGTGCTACACCCATTAACTTGACATTTACATTAGGTATATCTCCTAATGCTATCCCTTCTCCCTCCCCTCATCCCACGACAGGCCCCAGCATGTGATGTTCCCCACCCAGTGTCCAAGTGTTCTCATTGTTCAATTCCCACCTATGAGTGAGAACATGTGATGTTTGGTTTTCTGTCCTTGCGATAGTTTGCTCAGAATGATGGTTTCCAGCTTCATCCATGTCCCTACAAAAGACATGAACTCATCCTTTTTTATGGCTGCATAGTATTCCATAGTGTATATGTGCCACATTTTCTTAATCCAGTCTATCATTGATGGACATTTGGGTTGGTTCCAAGTCTTTGCTATTGTGAATAGTGGCACAATAAACATACGTGTGCATGTGTCTTTATAGTAGCATGATTTATAATCCTTTGGGTGTATACCCAGTAATGGGATGGCTGGGTCAAATGGTATTTCTAGTTCTAGATCCCTGAAGAATTGCCACACTGTCTTCCACAATGGCTGAACTAATTTACCCACCATCTGTTTCTACAATCTTATATCTGCTGTGTTAGAGATCCTCATTCCCAGGCAGTATTGCTTCTTAGAGAACACATTGTGTTCCACTGAACTGGAAATTGCAACGATGTTGATCCATGCCAGAAGAAAAGCAAGAAAAGAATTACTGTACTTACTAGTTTCACAAACTCTGATTGCTATGAGAGGATGGGGTTGTTGCTAACACAATGGGGTCAGAGAGGAGTACATCTGCAGTGCAGGACTCACTGAGGCACCTCGTGGCAATTCTGTGACCAGTGACACTTGTAAATGGGCACCTGCAGCAACTATTATGTGACAAAGGAAAACAATTGATAGTTGACAGTTGACATCCACTAGGGATTAAGCAGCTGACTACTGACTGAAGATGTGGGAAACAAGAATAGGTGAGAGATAACGGAGTTGGTGAGTATCAGCTATGACCCTGAACCAACAATGAAGATGGTGAATATCAGCTATGACCCTGAACCAGTTGCAGCAGTGGAGTGCAGCTTGATTTGCCAATCTTTAAACGTTGTTTAGGGGATTGAAGCTGACCACTATCTGGAAGGACTGGCCTTGCCCCTCCCTTCTTGAGGAAATAGTGAAAAATATCTTGTTCTCATGCAACATCTGGTATATACGAATAAGCAAGAAAATAGAATTAGTGCAAGAGATGCAGTATATGAGACCCAGGTTATGTATTACACCAGCTCCTCTCATCCCTACCCACCCTGTCCCGCTCAGAGTCAACCATTTGTATTGTTTTAGCTACTCAGCTACTCGCACAGTGGTTATGTCCCAGCTACTATTGCTGTTGCCACTGTCACTGACACCATACACTGAGGAGTCCCCACATGCAGCCCCAGCTGACATGGAGAGACTAGTGCACTGTGTCCCAGGGTTCTGGCTTCCCAGTGGATGCCTGGAGGGGTTGTGTAACACAACCTGGAAATAGAGGAATTGAGTGACTTGTAGGGTAGACTTCACCACTAAAAGAAAGTAGATAGGAAAGATATCAGAAGATATCTCATCCTTCCCTACAGTGAACTTCTCTCAGATGCAGTCTTTTCATATGGCTACTCTGGAGACATCCTGTAAATCCAATTATCTGGCTGGTTTTATTGCAAAGCTATGGTCATCTCAGTAACTCATCCCATTGTATTTCCTCTCCTTCTTTCTCTGCCTCAATTCTCTATTACATTATTCTTGCTTCTTTGGGAATGCACTCCCATGCCCCAGTGAAATAGGTATTTCAGTCAAAAGAAAAAATGGATAATTCATGGATGTCATATATACAGCAACAAAACTTTCTATCTTATATTTTCAACTACCATAGGTGATATGTTTCTAATTGTTCAGACATTTGGAACAAAACCAATATATTATATCTCAGCACCTCTACCAGGTGGCTCTATAAAGATAAGCCCTTATCATCAGAACACTAACACCCAGCTGAGTACCTAGCCCAGACTAGATGCTAACTATATGTTTATTAAAGTCTTTGGAAAAGGCAATGGTGTGTAGAGGAAAAAGGACTAATATAGGAGTTGGAATAACCTTGTTCAGCTGCTTCCTATCCCTCATGACGGGCAAATCACAAGTTCAATGAGACTCATTTCTGGAATCTACGAAGTGGGGGTAACATCATCTCCTTACAAAATTGTCATAAGGTCTAGATGAGATGTACTATGTATATAAGTCTCTTTATATTGCAGAATTCTATACAAATATCTGTTACTGTTATGGTAAATGACTAAGTAGTCACTTAAATTAAAAGCGAGGGGAAAATAATGGACTGGATGGAAACCAAGAAATGAGAGAACCAAAGAAAAATATAAAAAGATAAACTTAGTCATCACCACACAAAAAAAATGGAACAAGATCCTGTGCTTCTTCCTCCTTCTAGGCATACAGCAAACTGGGATAGTAGACTCGGTTTACTCTCACATTTTCCCTAAGTTCCCTGATTTATCAGTTTATCAGATGTTTACTGAATGCACATGGGTACCAGGCTTTGAGCTAGGGAAAGGGAACAAGGCATGGTCATGCCCTTAGGGAGGTTGAAGTCTAGTGGAGAAGGCAGACATGTGAAGAGATCCCTACAATGAAGTGGAATCCAGGGTTTCACAGGTGCCCTGAAGGTCCTCAAATGAGATTGTATAATTCTTGATGGGTTGGAGACAATCAGGGAAGAGGAGATGATCAGGAAATCTTCCCCAGGGAAAGAGATCTTCCAGGATGCATCTTGAAGAATGCACTGGGCAAAAGAGGAAAGGGAAATCTAAGGCAGAGGAGGCCAGGCTGCAGAAACACAAATCAAAGACTCTGTATGCAAGCTTATGGAACCTTATTCTGTAAGTTGTGGAGACCCACTAAAAATTTTTAAGAGGAAAAGATAGGTTGATTAGATTCATATTCAGAAGCTTTGCTTCTGTCCTCCGTGGATATAGCCACTGCTGCAGGCAACTCCCCCAGCTACTTGTTACTGTTCAGTCTTAGAACATGCCCTGAAGCCTCTAGGAAAGGAGTCAAATGAGAAAACTTTGAAATTTCACAGATTTGCTCTAGTTAGATTTTCAGACTAGGAACTTCCTGGATTCTGTAGTTCTAAGAAAAAAAAAATCAGGGAGCCTGTTAATATCTTGATTGAGACCTCACTTGTGTGAGTGCCTTGTGAACAAATGAGTCCCTTTTCCATCCTCCAGATAAATGAAACCCTGATGAATCCAAAGCTTTTATTAAAATTGAAGCTTTACTACTGCCTCTTCCTTATTAGGCAATCTCCAAATGATAATTATAAAATTGCTTCCTCTTCTCTTCCAATGTCCTATTAGTAGAATAATAATACATGTAAGAGTGACAGACACACATGGGCACTAGAGGGATTGGTCTGATAAACCACCACTTGCCCCAATCATTTATCTTATGACTAGGTCTCCTCAAGGCAGAGTTGACATCCAAATGTAAATATAAAGGAGAAGGAAGAGTGGCGAGGACTCTCTTGCGTCTAGGATAGAAGCTCAGCCACAGCAGAAGATGGTACCAGTCAGAGTCGTGAGACCCCTATTCCAAACACTAGCTCCCAGATGACATTCTAGACAAACCCTGGGCTAGAGGGAACCTGCTGACTTCAAGGAAAGGACCAGTCCCAGCAGCATTCATCACCTGTTCATTTGGACCCCAAATGAACAGCAGCGATACCCAGGTATTATGTCGAGGGACTTGGGTGAGCCTCTGAGACTTGCTGACTTTAGGTAAAATTCAGAGCATTACCAGCTGTGGTGGCTATGGGCAAACTCCTGCTTGAGAAAAGCAAGGGAAAAGTAAAAGGGACTTTTTCTTGCATCTTATGCACCAGCATGGCCACAGGGCGATATAGCACCAAGCATGTTCTTGGGGTTCCCAATTCTGGAACTTGACTCTTAGCATTTATGGACCTGCCTTGGGCCAGAGGGAAGCCCAGTGCCCTAAAGAGGGACTCACAGGCCAGGCAGCATTCATAACAAACGGACTTAAGAGACCCTTCGGCTTTAAGGGAACATTGGTAGTAGTCTAACAGTACTCCTCATGGCCTGGGGTGGCAGTGGCTACAAGATGAGGCTCCTCTGCCTTTGGAAAAAGGAGGTAAGAGGAATGGGAAGGACTGCATCTTGTGGTTTGAGTGCCAGCTCAGCCACAATTCAACAGAACACCAGGTAGACTTCTGAGGTTTTTGACTCCAGTTCCGGACTCCTGGAAGGCACCTCTGGGCCCACGCAGGGTCTATGAGACTTCACCGCCCTGAAAGGCAGGACCCAGGCATGGTTGGCTTTGCCACTTACTGACCGTAGAGCCCCAGGGCCTTGAGCAAACATAGGTGGTAGCCAGGGGGTGGTCACAGTAGGCCTTAGGTGAGACTCAGCACTGTGCAGGCTTTGGATCTGACTCTGTGCAGTCATAGCAGTGGTGACCACAGGGGTGGTCTTCATCCCCAGGTTTAGGTGGCTTAGAACAGAGACAGAGAAAGAGAGAGAGACTGAGAGAGAGACAGAGAGAGAGAAACTCTGTATGTCAGAAGAAAGTAAGGGAAAAGAACAAGAATCTTTGTCAGGTGATTCAGAGAATTCTCCTGGATCTTGTCCAAAATCATCAAGGTGGTACCTCTATGAGTCTGCAAGAACCACACTGTTACTAGGCTTGGAGTGCCCTGTAAAGCAGATACAGCTTAGATCACAACACTGAAATTCTTTCAAATACCCAGAAAACCTTTCCAAGAAGGATGCCTACAAATAAGCTCAGGCAGTGAAGACTGCAATACATACCTGATTTGTCAATGTTCAGACACTGAAGAACATCTACTAGCATCAACACCATCCAGGAAAACATGACCTCACCAGAGGAATTAAATAAACTACCAGGGACCAATCCTGGAGAAACAGAGACATGTGACCTGTCAGACAGAGAATTCAAAATAGCTGTCTTGAGGAAACTCAAAGACGTTCAACATAACACAGAGAAGGAATTCAGAATTCTATTAGATAAACATAACAAAGAGATTGAAATAGTTTAGAAGAATCAAGCAGAAATTCCGGAGCTGAAAAATGCAATTGACATACCAAATAATGCATCAGAGTTCTTTAATTGTGGACTTGATCAAGCAGACAAAAGAATTAGTAAGTTTGAAGACAGGCTATTTGAAAATATATAGTCAGAGGAGACAAAACAATAAAAAACAATGAAGAATGCCTACAGGATCTAGAAAATAGCCTCAAAAGGGCTAATCTAACAGTTATTGGCTTTAAAGAAGAGGTAGAGAAAGAGATATGGGGTAGAAAGTTTATTCAAAGGCATAAAAACAGAACTTCCTAAACCTAGAGAAAGATATCAATATCCAAGTACAAGAAAGTTATAGAACACCAAGCAGATTTAACCCAAAGAAGACTACCACAAGCCACTTAATAATTAAACTCCCAAAACTCAAGGATAAAGAAAGATCTTCAGTAGAAGTCTTCTGACCAAAAAAATAAAATAAAATAAAAAAAGGACCCTAGACCAGGTGCAGTGGCTCACGCCTATAATCCCAGCACTTTGGGAGGCTAAGGTGGGTGGGTCACCCGAGCTTAAGAGTTCGAGACCACCCTGGCCAATGTGGTGAAACCCTATCTCCACTAAAAATACAAAAATCAGCTGGGTATGGTGGTGTGCACCTGTAATCCCAGCTACTTCGGAGGCTGAGGTAGGAGAATCACTTAAACCTGGGAGGCAGAGGTTGCATTGAACCAAGATCGGGCCATTGCACTCCAGTCTGGGCGATAAGAACAAAACTCTGTCTCAAAAAAAAAAAAAAAAAAAAAAAATCCTAAAAGCAGCAAGAGAAAATAAATAACATACAATAGAGTTACAATACAACTGGCTGCAGACTTTTCAGTGGAAATAGTGCTAAAGGAAAAAGAAACTCTTACCCTAAAATAGTATATCTGGCAAAAATATCTTTCAAACATGAAGGAGAAATAAAGATTTGCCCAGACAAACAAAAGTTGATGGACTTCATCAATACCAGACTTGTCCTATAAAAAATGTTAAAAGGAATACTTCAGTCAGAAAGAAAAGGACATTAATGAGAGATAAATAATCATCTGAAGGTACAAAACTCACTGGTAATAGTAAGTACAGAGAAAAACACAGAGTATTATAACACCATAACTGTGTTTTGTAAACTACTCTTTTCCTAAGTGGAAAGACTAAACAAGGAACCAATCAATAATAACTACAACACCTTTTCAAGACATAGTCAGAACAATAAGCTATAAATAAAAACAAAACAAAAAAGCACAAATAAAAACAAAAAGTTAAAAAGTGGGGGAATGAAGTTAAAGTATAAAGTTTTTATTAGTTTTCCTTTTGCTTGTTTGTTTATGCAAATAATGTTAAGTTGTTATCAGGTTAAAATAATGGGTTATAAGGTAGTATTTGCAAGCCTCATGGTAACCTCAAAGCAAAAGACAATGGATACACAAAAAAATAAAAAGCAAGAAACAAATCATATCACCAGAGAAAATCACCTTTACTAGAGGAAGACAGAAAGGAAAGAAAGTAGGAAGAAGACCACAAAATAACCAGAAAACAAACAACAAAATGGGAGGAGTAAGTCCTAAAAATGACATTGAATGTACTTGGGCTAAACTCTCCAAAAGACAGACTGGCTGAATAATGAAAAAACAAGACCCATTGCTCTGCTCTCTACAAGTAACACACTTCACCTACACAGACACACATAGACTGAAAATAAAGGGATGGAAAAAGACATTCCATGCTAATGGAAACCAAAAAAGAGCAGGAGGCAGGGTGCAGTGGCTCACGCCTGTAATCCCAGTAGTTTGGGAGGCCAAGGTGGGCATATCACGAGGTCAGGAGATCGAGACCATCCTGGCTAACATGGTCTCTACTAAAAAAATACAAAAAATTAGCTGGGCGTGGTGGCGGGCGCCTGTAGTCCCAGCTACTTGGGAGGCTGAGGCAGGAGAACGGTGTGAACCTGGGAGGCAGAGCTTGCAGTGAGCAGAGACCGTGCACCACTGCACTCCAGCCTGGGCGACAGAGCGAAACTCCATCTCAAAAAAAAAAAAAAAAAAAGGCCGGGCGTGGTAGCTCAAGCCTGTAATCCCAGCACTTTGGGAGGCTGAGACGGGCGGATCACGAGGTCAGGAGATCAAGACCATCCTGGCTAACCCGGTGAAACCCCGTCTCTACTAAAAAATACAAAAAAATTAGCTGGGCGTGGTGGCTGGCGCCCGTAGTCCCAGCTACTCGGGAGGCTGAGGCAGGAGAATGGCGTAAACCCGGGAGGCGGAGCTTGCAGTGAGCTGAGATCCGGCCACTGCACTCTAGCCTGGGCAACAGAGCGAGAATCCGTCTCAAAAAAAAAAAAAAAAAAAAAAAGGGCAGGAGTCACTATACTTAGATCAGACAAAATAGATTTTCAAGACAAAAACTATATAAGAAGAGACAAAGAAGGTCATTCCATAATGACAAAGGGGTCAACTCAACAATAAGATATAACAAATTTAAACATACATGTTTAAACATATATGCACTTAACAGAGGAGCACCCAAATGTTATTAGAGCTAAAGCAAATGTTATTAGAGCTAAAGCAAGAGCTAGGCCCCAATACAATAATAGTGGGAGATATCAACACTCCACTTTCAGCATTAGACAGATATTCCAGATAGAAAATCAACAAAGAAACATGAGACTTAATCCGCACTACAGACAAAATGGGTCTAATAGATATTTACAGAACATTTCATCCAAGACCTGCAGAATACACATTCTTTTCCTTAGCACATGGCTCATTCTCAAGGACAGACCATATGTTAGGTCACAAAACAAGTTTTAAAACATTTTCTTAAATTGGAATAATATAAAGCATCTTCTCTGAGCACAATGGAATAAAACTAAAAATAACAAAAAATTTTGGAAACTATACAAATATATGGAAACTAAACAATATGTTTTTGAATAACCACTGGTTCAAAAAGAAATTAAGAAGAAACTTTTAAAATTTCTACAGGATCTAGAAAATGATAATGGAAATATAACTTACCAAAACCTAGGGGATACAGCAAAAGCAGTACTCAGAGGGAAGTTTATAGCTATAAGTACCTACATTTAAAAAGAAGAAAAACTTCAAATAAACAATCTAACAATGCATCTTAAAGAACTAGAAAAGCAAACCAAAAAACACCCAAAATTAGTAGAAAAAATAAATAATAAAGATCAGAGCATAAATAAATAACATTAAAGTGGAAAAAATTACAAAGAATCAATAAAACAAAAAGTTAGGATTTTCTAATGTAAACAAAATTGACAAACCTTTAGCCAAACTAAGAAAAAAGAGAGAAGATCCAAATAAATAAAATGAGAAATGAAAAAAGAGACATTAAAACTGATATTACAGAAATGCAAAGGACCATTAGTGGCTACCAAGAGCAACCATGTGCCAATAAATTGGAAAATCTAGAAGAAATTGACAAATGTCTAAATACATGAAACCTACCAAGACTGAACCGGGAAGAAATCCAAAACCCAAACAAATCAATAACAAGTAATGAGATCAAAGCTGTAATAAAAAAGTCTCCCAGTAGAGAAAAGCCTGCAACCGATGGCTTCACTGCTGAATTCTACCAAACATTTAAAGAATGACTTATACCAATCCTACTCAAACTATTCCAGGAAATAGAGGAAGAAGGAACACTTCCAAACTCTTTCTATGAAGCCAGTATTACCTTGACACACACACACACAAAAAAACAGAAAAAGACACATCAAAAAAAGAAAATGATAGGCCAGTATCTGTAATGAATATAGATGCAAAAATCCTCAGCAAAATACTAGTAAACAAATTCAGCAATACATTAGAAAGATCATTCGGCGACCGAGTGGGATTTATCACCCATGGATGGTTCAACATATGCAAATCAATCAATGTGATACATCATATTAACAGAATAAAGAATAAAAAACATATGATAATTTCAATTGATGCTGAAAAAGTATTTGATAAAATTTAACATCCCTTTATGATCAAACTGAGGCTAGAAGGAACATACCTCAATGTAATAAAAGTCATATACAATAGACCCACAGCTAGTATCATACTGAATGGGGAAAAACTGAAAGCCTTTCCTCTAAGATGTGGAACATGATGAGGGTGCCCACTGTCACCATTATTATTCACCATGGTATTGGAAGTTCTAGCTAGAGCGATCAGACAAGAAAAAGATATAAAGGGTATCCAAATTGAAAAGGAAGAGTCAAATTATCCTTGTTTGAGGATGATACGATCTTATATAAAAAAAAAAACTAAAGACTCCACAAGAAAATTAGTAGAACTGATAAACAAATTCAGTAAAGTTGCAGGATACAAAAATCAACATACAAAAATCAGTAGCATTTCAATATGTCAACAGTGAACAATGTGAAAAAAATTAAAGTAATCCCATTTACAGTAGCCACATATTAAGATCTCTATAATGAAAACTATAAAACTCTGATGAAGGAAATTGAAGAGGACACCAAACAATGAAAAATATTCCATATTCGTGGATTAGAAGACTCAATATCATTAAAGTATCCACACTGCCCAAAGCAATCTACAGATTCAATGCAATCCCTATCAAAATAGCAATGACATTCTTCACAGAAATAGAAAAAATAATCCTAAAATTTATATGGAACCACAAAAGACCCAGAGTAGCCAATGCAATCCTAAGCAAAAAGAACAAACCTGGAGGAATCACATTACCTGACTTCAAATTATATTATGGAGCTATAGTAACCAAAACAGCATGGTACTGGCATGAAAACAGACACACAGATCAATGGAACACAATAGAAAATGCAGAAACAAATCCACACACCTATAGTGAACTCATTTTCAACAAAAGTGCCAAGAACATACACTAAGGAAAAGACAGTCTCTTCAATAAGTGGTACTGGGAAAACTGGATATCCATATACAAAAGAATGAAAATAGATCCCTATCTCTTGCCATATACAAAAATCAAATTAAAATAAATCAAAGACTTAAATCTAAGACCTCAAGCTATAAAATGACTACAAGAAAACATTGGAGGAAATCTCCAGGACGTTGGTCTAGGCAAAAACTTTTTGAGAAATACCCCACAAGCACAGGTAACCAAAGCAAAAACAGACAAATGGGATCACATCAAGTTAAAAGGCTTCTGCATAGCAAAGGAAACAATCAACAAAGTGAAGAAACAACCCACAGAATGGGAGAAAATATTTGCAAATGACCCCTCTGACAAGGGATTAATATCCAGAATATACAAGGAGCCCAAACAACTCTACAGAAAAAAAACTAATAATCTGATCAAAAAATGGGCAACAGATTTGAATAGACATTTCCCAAAAGAAGACATACAAATGGAAAACAGGCATATGAAAAGGTGCTCAACATCATAGATCATCAGAGAAATGCAAATCAAAACTACAATGAGATATCATCTCACTCCAGTTAAAATGGCTTATATCCAAAAGACATGCTAATACAAATGCTGGTGAGGACGTGGAGAAAAGGGAACCATTGTACACTGTTGTTGGGAATGTAAATTAGCATAACCACTATCGAGAACAATTTGGAAGTGCCTCAAAAAACTAAAAATTGAGCTATCATATGATCCAGCAATACCACTTCTAGGTATATACCCAAAAGAAAAGAAATCAGTATATCAAAGAGATATCTGCACTCCTATGTTTGTTGCAGCACTGCTTATATTAGCTAAGATTTGGAAGCAACCTACATGTCTATCAATAGATGAACGGATAAAGAAAATGTGGTACATATACACAATGAAGTACTATTCAGCCATAAAAAGAATGAGATAATCATTTGCAACAACATGAATGGAACTAGAGATCATTATGCTAAGTGAAACAAGCCAGGCACAGAAAAATAAGCATTGCATGGTCTCACTTACTTGTGGGATCTAAAAATCAAAACTACTGAATTCAGGGACAGAGAGAGTAGAAGGATAGTTACATAGGCTGGGAAGTGTAGTGGGAGACTGGGAGTGGGGAGGTGAAGATGGCTAATGAGTACAAAAAGAAAATAGAAGGAATGACTAAGATCTTCTATGTGATAGCACAACAGGATGACTATAGTCAATAATAACTTAATTGTATATTTTAAAATAAAGATTGTAATTGGATTGTTCATAAGTCATTGAGTAAGTCAAAGGATAAATGCTTGAGGAAATGGATACTCCATTCTCCATGATGTGCTTATTGCATGCCTCTGTCAAAACTTCTCATGTACTCCATACATATATGCACCTACTGTGTACCCACACCAATTAAATAATAATAAAATTTTTAAAAGAAAGGATTTAAATTCAATATTCACCAAGAAATAATACATGCTTTTGATTTTTTTAAAGGGAAAGTATCAGCGAAATGAATGTGCTAATGGATTACACTTAATGGAAACAGAACCTCTGAGCCTCAGTTTTTTCATCTGTGAAATGAACTTGATTTAATCCCCATCCATTATCAAATTTTTTTATCAAATATTTCCATTTAAGAACTTTAAGGAGCAAAGGAAAATGAATATTTCCTGGGAGAGCCAGAAGTACCGTGCATCCAATCTATTTTCTTCTTTTGGGAGGAGGGTGCGTATGATAATTTAGTACGTTCATATAATTTGTACAGAAGAAACCAGTGTACCTGGGATATCTATCATCTAAAATATTTGTCTTTTCTTTGTGCTAGAAACATTCCTAACCTATTTTCTGAAATTACTTGTATTTCATTTCCCACAATTTTGGGGATTTCATAATTCTAGTCCATAAAATGTCAGTTGTTTACCTTAAAGAAACAAAACAAAACAAATGTAAACTCCTGGATCTGTTTTAGAACAAAGATACCATAAATTCTATTCTTTGGCAAGTGAATTTTAACAACTGTACATCATGTCAATCCCTTCTAAAACAAGGATACCTTAAAAACAAACCATGATCTAAGGATAGAATTAGGAGGTTCAGAACTCACAAGAAAACAAAAATGTCTTGGGCTCACTAAGGGCATAGAAATGGTCACTTACCCTTTCACCATTACACATCAGCCCCAACCAGATTCCCAGTGCTTGTCCAGAAAATAAAGGACTCCCAACCTTGGGGAAAAGCTCAGAGTTGGAGACCAAGAGAACCAGGGACCAAGTGTTCTCCTCTGCCCTCTTCCCCCACATTGCAAAGCTGCAGACAGTTTCATTTGCCAAACATAGCATCTCACTTGCCTTCCCCACATGGCTCCCCTACCCACCACCACCACCACCACTACCACTGCTCCCCTCCCACCACCCACCACCACAACCAGTTCGGAAGGCTTATTTTTAAACTTGCAATAGCAATGCCAAATGCAAAGAAACTCATTACATTTGATTTTCTTTCAAGTCACCTCACAAATATGCTTTTTAAAGCATAAGGAAAACACTCAGAGACTTAAATTGCTGCTTAAAACTGTCCTCCGTGATAGCTTTCTATTTTGCCGCAAACACATGGAAAGTAGGTCCGAGTGCTCTGAGTGCTTTTACTCAATAGTCATCGTATGAATTTCAATTGTAAAAGAAGTTCACCAAGTGTTTAAAAATGTGTTTTAATTATATTTTCATGAATTCCAGGAAGAACATCATTGCAGTTAATGTTACAAAAAAAAAAACAAAGAGGGACATCTGAACATGCAATAAAAAAGTGAATTCACAGTGAAAATAATGCATGTCAGTACTAAAATAGAGTTGCTTGGTTCCCTGAAGGAAAAAGGTTTCTTCTAATTATCTATTCACTCGGATTTTATTATGAGAAAATATTCTTTGAAAGCTTTGGGGAAGTTTTCAGTTTGTGCTACTACTATCATTAGCGTCTGATGGAAGTCCCTCATTCTGAAAGCCATTGTTCGCAGTCTGTCATTCAATCAGAAAATTCAAAAGTACAAGTAGTTTGGCAACTGGCTTCTTGTTACATACAAAGCCATTAGCAAAAATATGTAACAAAATTTATGTAAAACAAACAATTTTGTCCTTATATACAAAAGACGGCCTTCTTCCTCACACCCTCACAACCTATTCCAAAAAGTGGGGAGGGCATGGGGAGCAGCTATCCATCCCCTTTAAACTCTCTTTATGGGTGGGATAAGAACATCCTAAAAGGCAAGGTAACTATTTTAAAGTTTTTAAAACTGAGTTATAAAAATGCATCTGGGCTTCTCAACAAAGAGGGAAACATAGGAAAAATGATAACAGATTAAAGTAAGGAATTCATCCCTTTGTCATTTGCAAAGTCTCTTAATCAACTCAACAGTTAGAGAGTAAAAAATGACTACATTTGTGACGCAATCCAAGGACACAGTAAAGGACATGTTGGTGAAACACACACACACATTATAACCCGAGCTGCTGAGGAGTTTCACATCTAGGGCATGCACATATTTCATACTGATAATAGTTTACAACACCTCAAGGGAGAAAGATCATAATAGGTACATGGGAAACATCACTAAATCTATATACAAACGCATTAACAGGGAGAACACATGAAGTCAAAAGGAGACCCAAATACAAGTTTAAAAATACATTTGAAAATCATTCCAAAGCCAAGGAACTTATTTACTGAAAACTCCGACATTCTACGGAATACCTTGTAAACCTTAAGAATGCAGTTTTATATAATTCACAGTCTCAAAAGAAAATAAATTTCTGGTTTATCATCACTGCTTGGCTCAGTCTGCAAAACAGAATTATCTGAACACAACTGGTCAACATGGCCATAGTGAAGAGCTGTGCATGCCCCCTCCGGGATGCCCCGGCCTTCAAGGCCACCCCCTTTCGTGTTCTTCAGGTAGCCTGCGATGTAGGAGCCAGTGGAGTGGCGATTCACTGCAGGGGTGGGTGCTGAGGGTTTGTTTCTAAGAACCACGCCTGCCCCATTGCTGGGGTTTGGAACTTTCTGCTTGTTGGCTTCCTGTTTCTCCTTGGCACGGCTAGCAATATTGCGCACTCTGCTCTGACTTCTGGATGACAACTTCCTGACTAGTGCCCGGGGGAGCTGATTGGCATCCTGCTTTGAATATATTACTTGGCAGCTGTCTTCCTGGTCAAAGGACACAAGCTTCCGAAGCTGCTCGGTCAGGGCATCTATAGGCTCTAATGACTTTTTCTTCACAGTCACACCCTTCTTGTCTTTAATGCCAGTTGTAATAAAACTCTTACTAATACACTGGTACTTGCTCTCAAAATTGCAGGCAATGTCCTCTGATGTTAAGTCCCCCAGACTTTTGGATTTGCAAGGACTGGGCAATTTCAGAGCAGGCAAAGGAAGATGTGCCAACTGCTTGGGTACAGGAACATGCATATCTTGAGCACTAGACTGCTGGGGCACACAGGTCTGGAACATTTTTGCATCTGAATCTGAGAAATGGTTATGCACAAAGCCAGCACCCTGATAGGCTAGATAAGAAATACTTTGAGTTTTGACATCTTGAATACTGTTGAATATTTCAGGGACAGAAGGGTGGTGGGTCTCTTTACAGTAGCCATTTCTCAAACCTCTTTGAAAGTGTTCTACCACACCCTGACTATACTTGAGTTTTAAAGGAGAAGCAAGTTGACTTGTGCTCTCTCTCCTATGTTCACAGGTTGTTAGAGAAAGATTTTCTGATTCTCCATCAATTTCCACAAGGCTGCTCTCCCCAGAATTGAAACAGAGAGTGGGATCAGCTATTACATCCTCCAGGGTCAAATCAGGGGAAGAGGCAGGGCTGCAGCTCTTCAGTGTTTCCCAGTCTTCTCCCTTGGTAGGACTTTTTGGTAACCAGTCATGAGAAGTATTAGGGGACCCAGGAAGGTTGCTTTCTACAGCCCCTGTCTTGGCCTTACTAGAAAGGTCATCATCTGGTTTGGTTTTAGAGATGGGAGTGCAGGTAGTTTCATAAACTGTGTTCGTTGCATGTTTGGCGGTCTCAGGACTCGAGAGTGCTATCAGCTCCGGAGATGAGCACAGGAAGGAAGACTTGGATTTTCCCTTGGAAAAACCATGCTTGATGGGCATTTTTAGGCCCACGCTAGGCAAGGGACAATGGCCTGACATCACACTGGTATTATGAAGATGAGAAACAACTGTGAGAGCCTGATCATTGGTCTCATCAAACTGGCCAATCAGGGCTGAGATGGAACTGCCTGGCTCATTCTCATTTGTTAAAGTGACATTGTCAATAAGATGGGAAATTTCACTCTCCTGCAGAATTGCAGTTGAATGTAGGTCAGGTACGTCAGAACACAGCATGGAGACATCTGACAAAGAAAAGGATGTTGCAGCTCGGCCCTTACCCCTATTACCTTCCAGATCCTTAATTTCTAGGTTGCTATGAGAAAGGATACTTCCTGACAAGATGCTTTTCCCTTCCACAAAGCCCTCAGCATTCCCCTTTTCCTTGATTTTCACACCATGTAGATCTTGTGTGGGGTTAACTACAGGATCAGGAGCCAAATGCTGCCTTGGGGAGAGAGACTTGCTGGGACAGGGGTTTTCCTGGCAATGACTTGTGGCATTTGATGTGGTTCTCCCACCCCTAGGACTTGACATGCCCAGCTGTTCTCCTGTGACGGACATGTCGGCAGAAGATACAATGGCGTCCCCTTGGATGATATCTTTGTAGAGAAGAGCACTGGAGGAGGACGATAACTTTTTGTTGAAATTTAGAAAATGTGGATCTTTTATACTTGCTTTGCCTTTTCTTCTGCCATCTTTATCTTCTGCTGAAGGAAACAAACAATATTTTAGGTGACATGTATCACTTTATGTATGACCTGCAAACACTCATGTTGTCTTCAGACAGACAAATGGAGAATGTAAATCCGTTACACTGTGACAGAATATAATTATGGATTGCATAGGTTTGCAACAAAGTGTCTGTGTGATGAATAAATGGTAAAATATATTTATAGGAATTTCACTGAAGCTTCCCTTTGAATATCTATTACATCTGCTAAGGATGTAATATTCATTGTCAAAAAAATGTCAATGAGTTACCATACTTTTACAGTGAGGATTACCTTAAGTTGTTTCCTATTCAGATTTGTACTACACAGAAGCATGGCAATAGAAACAGAACAAGACAGCTCTGTTAAACAAAGCATTGTGGTACCTGTAAGCAAGATACTATAAGCTTTCAAAGTTATACATGTATTAGTTAAAACAAAAAAAGAAGAAAAGAAGAAAAACATAATAATGTCATTTTCAAAACATTTTGGGAGCATATTTAATTTAATCAATTTCTAAAATAATTGGAAGGTATAATAAATGCATTAAAATATCAATATCCATTGAGTTAAAATGTAAAGATAAAAATTGGTCATCAATTCCATGTCATTGCTAATATCTATTTTTTGTTAATGATATATTTCTTTTTAATACACAAATTTCATATTGCATCCTTCCCTAAAAGTGGCAGTAAATTGTCAGACACAGTAAAGGAAAACCATAAAAACACAATTCACAGTAATTTGGGATAGCCCAGCATGGTTAGTATACTGCTAGGAGAGTATGAGGTATTCAATTCTTGATCAGGTTATTTTAATAATATAATGCTTCCAGAGTCATGATATATAAGAAAAAAGAACTTGATCAACTTATTATTAAATAGTTTCCAAACTAAAAATATTCATCATAAAAATTTTGAAAACCTCAAAAAATTATAAAGAAAAAATTAAATACCATATGATGTTACCACTGAGACAGCCACTGTAATATTTTGCAGAGGAACAGAATAATATATAGAATTTTGTAGTCTGGGGGGCCGGGCGCCGTGGCTCAAGCCTGTAATCCCAGCACTTTGGGAGGCCAAAACGGGTGGATCACGAGGTCAGGAGATCGAGACCATCCTGGCTAACACGGTGAAACCCCGTCTCTACTAAAAAATACAAAAAACTAGCCGGGCGAGGTGGCAGGCGCCTGTAGTCCCAGCTACTCGGGAGGCTGAGGCAGGAGAACGGCGTGAACCCAGGAGGCGGAGCTTGCAGTGAGCTGAGATCCCGCCACTGCACTCCAGCCTGGGCGACAGAGCGAGACTCCGTCTCAAAAAAAAAAAAGAAAAAAAAGAATTTTGTAGTCTGCTTTTTCTGTACTTAATGCAATATAACTATGTATCGTTTTATATATACCAAAAGTTTAATACACATGACTAATTTATATAACTGTTTTTTAAAAGTAGAAAAGAAATATTACCTCAAAATTGCTTTCTAACTCACCTTAATGGTATTAACATCTTAACTGTGGCATTAACAGGATAGAACCAATTTCTATTGAATATAGCTTTATTTTTCCCAAAGATGGGATTTTAAAATACATTTTAAGGCACATATTTTATCTCTTCTCTGACACTGCTCTTAGCAAAATTTCAAGCTTTTAAATGTTCTTTTTCTCCTTCAAATAAACCATTCAAGAGTATCTTATAACAAAAAATCAATACAAGTAAAATGGTGTTTGTGGGAAAAGAGAGCACTGAAATTAGACCATTTGATAAAAGATAAAAGAACAATTTTGCTAAAGGAAATCAGTACCACATTTTAGTTGTCTGAGATGATTCTGATTGAATTAAAACATATTTGTTGCATAGATATCAAATGCACACAGTTTTGGCACTTAAATTTACCCCCAGATAGGATGGGATGGGAGTCACCAACATCAGTCAAAAGCTCTCTGGCACACTGCAAGGCGGTCTTTACTCTGTACTGAGCTCCTGATATGAGTCAATGATACACTCAAATTAAGGAAAAAGACAGGCAGCACCTGGTCCCTATGCTTGTAGAGCCCACGACCGTGCTAAAGCTTCAGGCACACCTCCATCCCTGCCAGCATCCAAGGATCAGGGAAGTGAGGCCATAGGAAAACACTGCCCGAGCCACCTCTTAAGAAAAAAAGATTTGCTTGTTTTTGAAAAACATGGCTTGTTTTTAACAACTGGCTTTCTTTCTCCATAAACATTTCCAATCACGGAAATGTGTTATATGTAAGAAAAGTAATACAACCATATTCCCCCTCAGAACAATCAGTAAATATGGCATTCATTTGGAAAACCAATATTTCGAATCCTATTTTGCAGGTTTCATTTTTCCTCTCTGTGCCATCACACCTAATGGCTCCCCCTACTCTCATTGTCAATTTCAGATGTTGATATTATAAAGCTCTTGGTGAGCAGGAAATGGATCTACCTGGCCCCCAACATTTAAAATCTTCTCGTCTAGAAGATCACATTAAAAAGTATTTATTCTTCAGTATATTTTACTTTGACTACAGAATGTCAACCTCTTTATAATGGTAAACAGGGACTGAAATGCAGCCTAGAAGGGTTTATTCTTAGAGAAACTTAAAGTATCTTACCCAGAGAGTTTTCTTTTCCTTCAATGTCTTTTGCTGTTTCAGATACAGGCAGCGACAAAGCTCCCAGAAGGTTTCTGTCAACAGGCATGGAGACAGGACGTGCTTGCAAACTGCGTGTGGTCCTCCTCAGCACGCCATCTTGGTCTCTTGTGGCCTCGGACACTGAATCCTTTATCTCCACCATTTCTTGGAAGCCCATTTTGCTCTTTTTCCTGCCTTTGGCCGGGGCGCTGGCTGTGCGTCGCAGAATTCTATCTCCAATCGATCGTTTCCGTACATAATGGGAATTGTTTTCTGCAGAACTGTGCCTAGGATTCTTATTGAACAGTCCCTTCAGACCCTGGAGTTGTCTATTCTGAAGACACAAAAGGACCAACCACAAGTTAAGCAAATGCCATCACATCAACAACTTGCCTTTAAAATAACAACTCCATGAAAAATGAATATAAACCAAAATTGTACAGCCACTGAAATATATTCACACCAAGAAAGCAGCAGCTCACAGCATGTTTGCACAATTTCATGCACATCTTATCAACCTTACTTTGCAAGGACTTCAGCCTTCCATTCTTATATCAAGCTCTCCCAGAAGTTTCCTACCCAGA
Organism: Macaca thibetana thibetana; assembly: GCF_024542745.1. NCBI lineage: Eukaryota > Metazoa > Chordata > Mammalia > Primates > Cercopithecidae > Macaca > Macaca thibetana. The sequence continues at coordinate 58,142,206 of NC_065579.1, forward strand.
GATGACAAAATGGTAGGAAAAGTCTCCACAGCTCATAGACTGATACGAACTTCAGGCGCCTTAAAGCAACAGATGCATGTTTCAAAGTGGTAAGCAGGAAAATGGAGTGATATGAAAAAGCATGCTGCCATAACCACTTAAAAGAAATATGCCAGCCAGAACAAAGCACCATGCTGAGAAACTACCTTTGTAGCTCCTAGAAAGTGCAATATAGTATAACTGGGATTGAGTATTAAAGGGCTCCACTGTAAAGGAAAAAAACAAAACACAACAAAACACAATTGGGGCTCATTGAAGAGGGTATCACAAGTAAACACAAAAGAAAAAATGCATACATGTCTATAAACCCTTTCTGTTAGTTTCAGGGATTTTCAGTTTTATGCTCATTCATTGTTCAACCAATACCACTACACTGTGATGTGTGGATCCCAACCCGAACACATCTTGAAAGGAATAAAGAGTATGACTCATAAATGGACATTTATTTAGGAGAGAAGATGGGGATGATATAGAACACTTTCAGATTTTAATTTATTTCTGGCTCAAGTCTTAAACAAATTCAGAATTTAATTATTTCCCTCAGTGTGATAAATGCTAGAGATAATCTGTAGTTAACCTGGGATTCCTAGAATTCAAGAATCATTTTTGAATTATTTACATTTGTATCTACTTAGATGAGAGGCAAGATCCCAACAAGCAGCACAAACAGAAATCCAGGACTAAACACAGAAATTTATGGTATAAAACTTCACCAGTCTTAGAAATTAGGATCCTTACCCTCACCTCCACACCCTTGCTGACTGATATGAAAATAAACATTACACTCCCTAATTCAGGCTGAAATGGTTCATTCCTTATTAGCTGGATTGTAGTCATAATCACATTAATATTAGCCAATATTTCTGAGCATTTACTGTGTACCAGGCAGCTTTCTAAGGAATATATTTATTTATGAGGCAGGTATTATTTTTATCCCACATTCACAGACGAGGAAGCTTCCAGCTATACAGATTTTCTGGTAAAGAGCACGGGACATTTCTAGGCCCCATTCAATGCTTTAACAGTCCCTCCAAATCCCATGTGGTCCTGAAAATTCATACCGGTAACCAAGTCCCCAGTTACTTGACATGACCAGAGCACAACCTACTGGTTTGTAAACCTCAAATGAGTTCTATAACCACGACAACAGCATCAGGAAAGAACTAGAATGCATTTTTGTGGTCTCCTTCTTTTCAGTTTTAAAATAGCTTTAAAATCCATTCACAATTTTTAGATTTTCAGTTAAAAACATTGGTACCAAATGAATGTAGCCTGCCTAGAAGTGGCTGGGATCACAGACCAGTTAGTACAGGTAATTCACCAACCATCTGAGACACTACATTTCCCACTGAGGTCAGTTGAGTCTTTTTAAGGATTAAAATAAAATTCAACATTTAACTATATCTTCATTGTTTTAGCCAGACAGATTACTGCCTGAGAGAATAATAGTTTTCTCAATTCTATTAAGCCCAGAGAGGGCCCCTGTGTAGAAGGAATGAGTACACACCTTAAACAGTGAAAAGAGTACAGGTGGATCAGGACATGACTGGAATAGCAGACTGGGCTTGCTGGACTTCCTTAGAGTTTTTGGTTCAAGCACAGTTTGTCAAAATTTACATTCCTATTATGCAATTAATCAGTAGCATTGTTAAGGACCATATTAATGTATATGACTTTAAATCCTATGATCTTTCTCACCTTTCCATAGATTTCATTGATGGTTATGTGTACAAATATGGATGCTTCTGTCAGTCCTTCCAAATAGACATGCCGGTAGCCTAATAAAAGGAAAGACAGTCATTTCTTTTTAGTTGAACTTGCATTTGACTTTCTCTTGGGTGCAACAAAATTAAGTATCTGACTTGACTATAGCTCTTTTTTTTTTTTTTTTTTTTTTTTTTCTGAGACAGAGTCTTGCTCCGTTGCCCAGGCTGGAAGGCAGTGGCATGATCTCGGCTCACCGGAACCTCTGCCTCCTGGGTTCAAGCGATTCTCCTGACTCGGCTTCCCGAATAGCTGGGATTACAGGCATGCACCACCACACCTGGCTAATTTTGTATTTTTAGTAGAGACAGGGTTTCTGAATGTTGGTCAGGCTGGTCTCAAACTCCTGACCTCGGGTGATCCTCCCACATTGGCCTCCCAGATTGCTGGCATTACAGGCGTGAGCCACTGCACCCAGCCCAACTATAATCCTTTACATTTTACAAAGCTTGTTAAAAGTCACGTTTATTATATGACATATATTTCATATATCACATATGTTATTATGTAAGTAACATATGATGTATTATATCTTCCAAAGAAAAAGGAATGGTCAGTCTAGAGAGAAAAGGCCAGCTCATACCTACCAGGCACTAAGCTGCTGAAGGTCACGGTTCTTTGCCCAACAAAGTCTCGCCCAATGGGATCATGATCCCACACGAGGAACCGAACCAAAGCTATTTCTGGCATGTGTACTGTAAATGTCAGCGTTTCTTCCCACACAGGGTTAAATCCTCAGAGAAATAGGAAAAGAAAAATCAGAAAAGCAAAGGACTTGGCTGAAAATGAGTTGGCAGCAACATCTGCAAAGCAGACGGTGAAAAGTTGCTTGCAGTGGTTATTAAGCTCATGAAGACAACTAAGCCACTCCGGGATGCCTTACTGGAATAAAGCCTCGAAATTTACCCCCTTGCTAGAAAATAATTGGTAAGAAAATTGCCTGTAAATTATCACATCAAATCTATTAATCTTTGATGCCTAACTGTATTGTAGAGAAGCTCTTTAGTATTCAGAATGCTTCAATAAGTTAAAAAAATATCTATAGTAGTGATATAAGAATAATGTTTTAGCCAAAACAATAAAGAATGATATCCTCTCCCAACAGAATTATGCTTCTCATGCACCAAAGAGTCCGCTGCTGTAATAACCACCAACAAACATTTTATAAGGTGCTTTTGCAGGTTTCAACTCCTATTGTACATACATCATCTTATTTCTTATAGGAATCCTCTAAGTTTTTTTAGAGGATTTTTAGAGTTTTTAGAGTAGAGCAGGGTTTTGGTTTTTGTTTCTAATTAGAAACTATGTATTACTGACTTTCAAAAATATATTACTTTCAAAAACTATACAAGTAACACTCATCTTTTAAAGTAGGGAATATCAGTATTTATAAGACATTTTGTATTTGAGAAAATTGATGTTCATAGACGATAATGTGCCCAAAGCCACACAAGGCCTTATAGTTAGTGACAGGGTCACATTAGACTGTGCACTATTGATTCCCAGTAGCTTCTCACGAAGCAAGACCTTACTGCATGAATGATGGCATATTTTCACAGCTACTGAAAAATACGTTAAAAAGGTATATTTCACCTCAAATACTAAAATGCAAAAATACATTTACTTGGCAAACTTCTCTCCAATAGAATAACTATAAAAGCTGTTAAAAATTCAAGTACTCCGTAAGTTTCTGTTTTTTTTCCTTTCTAAAAAATGAAAATAAGTTTTTAAAAATGTATGCATTTAGGAGGTATCAGCCATTGAACCCTATTAAAAAGCCTCAAGCTAATGAAATAATTATAAGCTGAAAAATCACTGAGATACCCCTCTTGAATAAGAGAAGATCTTTCTGTTGACTTAGTGATGACCTCTCAATTATTTCTGAGACTAAAAAAAGAAAGAGTAATCTATTGAACATTGGTGGGAAAACGCAATTTAAGATGGTTTCTTTCTGTGTACGTGTTTTTCCTAAGTTACAGGTTTGCCCTACTCTGGAACTGTAGTATTCCTTCAGGGACTCCCTGTGAACCCCTAATTTCTCAAATTAATGATTGTGTTTCAAATGTATTTTACAGTATTAATCACAAGACATTGAGAAAAGTAGGTATGCAATAATGTTTGTGAAATGTATGAACAAACAAATTTTAAAAGATTACAAATAAAAAGACATGAGGCTTGGGTAAAGAAAACTTTCTTTATATTATGGCCAAAATATAAGAAGAATGCTGCCCCTCCAATTGTATGAAAATACTCAAGAAGGAAACTCGCCAGACTACGTTGGGCTTGCCTTTAGAGTTTTACATGTTCCAGAAAAAGTGAGATATTATCAAGGCACATAGGCTTCACAAATGAGAGCTTTGAGAAAACTCATGTCATAAAAATACAATATAAACATATAATGGATGCATTTCCTCAGTGAATTTTTAACCCAGTTCTTTAAAATATCATTTACTCTTCTTACTAGAAGAAAAAAATTCCTTTAAAAGCAAAAGTCTAGAAAGCCTAGATTACAACACCATCAAAATAAACCATGCATCAATCCCACAGTTACTTAGTTCTATGTGTTGAAAAGTTTTTAACATAAACTCAGATGGGAGTTACAGATTTTAGAGATTTCTTGCTCGTCTACATAGACACTTTTTTTAGTGTAAATTCTATTTCTAGACCATCTTCATTAAAAAGTGAACACAGATTATGATCTTACCATTGTCATCTACCACACGGGTTTGATCTTTACAACAATCTACCGGCAATCCAATAATTTCAACTTCAACAAAAGGGTCAATGATCTATTAAATAAAGAGAAAGTACTATTACAAATAATATATTTCTATACATATGTTAATTAATCTGAGAATATTGGCCAAAATGTCTACATTTCGACAGCAACTGATTTTACAAGGTGCTTAGTAAGAAAAAGAAATGGTTCTAGGTGTGGTGGATTCAGATATATGAGACTAATATAAAAAATATTAAATTGCTGTTTGCTAGTATTTATTAATGCCAACAAACTTTACCCAGTGAACCTACAACTTTAGTTCAGGGCAAATACCCGACAGAACTGAGATGTTTTGCCCATGCACAAATGCTCAGAGCAGCTGTATTTGTAATAGTCAAACACTGGAAACAACCTAAATTTCTATCATGAATAGGATGGATAATTGTGGAATATGCGTTTTTTGTTTTTTGTTATTTTGTTTTTTGAGATAGGGTCTTACTCTGTAGCCCAGGCTGGAATGCAGTGGCATGATCTTAGCTCACAGCATCCTCCACCCTCACAGGTTTAAGCCATCCTCCCACCTCAGTCTCCCCAGTAGCTGGGACTACAGGCTTGCGCACCATACCTGGCTAATTTTTGTATTTTTTAAATTTGTAATTTTGTTAATTTTGTAATTTTGCTAATTTTGTATTTTTGTATTTTTGTAGAAATGGGGTTTTGCCATGTTGTCCAGGCTGGTCTCAAACTCCTGAGATCAAGCAATCCATCCACCTCAGCCTCTCAAAGTGCTGGAATTACAAATGTGAGCCACCGTGCCCGGTCAGAAATATGTGTTCAATGAATACTCTCAACAATGAGAAAAGAATAAAGTTCTGCTATATAACATAATGTTGAGCAAGTCAGACATAAAAGAGTACCTACTCTAAGAGCCCATTTATATAAAGTTTAGGAATAGACAAAATTTGTCTGTTGTGATAGGGGTTGGTGTTTGCTATGAGAGGCAGCGGGGAGGGTAGATATTGACTGGGAAGGTGGACAGGAGCCTTCTAGGGATTCTGGATATGCTCTGTCTTGATCTGGGTGGCATAATAATTAATCAAGCTATCCATGTTTGATTCATATACTTTAATTCCCATCCTCTCCTCTAGGGGGAAGGATCTTGTCTTGTTGGTCATCTGTAGACTCTCCTTTGTGGTGCCAGTTCTGGGTAATGAAGAATGAAGGAATAAAACCCAAAGAATCTAGAAAGAGCTGATGTAAGAAAGTCTAAAGCAGAGAAAGTAGAGTTCTTAAATAAAGCATTTATGGCGGTACCAAATTGTACAGCTCTATAATTTCCTTCCTTAAGATCCAAAAATGATGGTTTAACAGGTGAGAGCAACAAAGAGCCTGAAATGATGGATCAGCTCTGAGAGGAAGGGCAAGAGCATAGGAGAAGCTGCTATGTAGGGAGAAAGCAAAGGCCAAGAAGGTCTAATGGAAACAATGGGCTAAAAGCTCTGGAAAGAAAAAAGACTGTGGCCACAGATGAAGACATTTTAAAATCACACTACACAGGTACAGCAAATGATAATAAGAATCAGCACACGGCCAAGGAGCAGGTGGCTGATGGGCAGCAAGGAGGAGCACTGCAGGAGGAGAGGAATGTGGAGGTTATATTATTAACGGAACATTACCTTCCCAGGTTAAGATATACTCTTGGGCAGTGTTCCGTTAATAATATAATTGTCTTTGCACTCCAATTTTAGCAATGCCAGTGTCAACCTTAAATTGTGAATTCAATTGTGTGCACTCATGCCTTCAAAATAGATGATGAACAGCAGTACAACAAGAACTGTGTGACTTACCAATAAATAAGTTAATGTCTGATAAGCTGAGGTCAGTGCTCAGTCATGAACACACATACATCTCTGAAGACACTTCAGATAAAATGTAAATGAACTAAGATAATCACATAATTAACCACTTAGACACGTAGTCATAGGCAACTTACCTCGCCTCGATCTCCAAACATGGAATCTGGAGGTTTGGGGAGTTGCTGTCCACTGATAACTTTTAGGATGAGCTGCTTTTTGGGGTTGGCAGGAAGAGGGTCACCAGAGAAAGGGTTGAAAGTACCTAGGCCAAGTAAAGTATAAGTTGGTAACATAAGAAGAAACACGCACACATGCACAGCTTAAGCTTGTAAACAAACAGACAAACAGACAAAAACAAATGCTGAATTACATGATCACATAACTATCAGTGTGGCATAGCTGTGGTTTTCATTAGAATCCATGTTCCCAAAGGCCAGTGGAGTGGGCCAACTTAAAGCAAGTGTTTGCAATGCAATGATCAACTGTGGAATGGAGGAAAAGAAGCATTTTATTTGAACACCAACAGTGTGGAAAGAAGAACAATTATGTCAGATTCAAATAATTTTCTAACCTAAACTATCTCAGGTATGAGTGAATATAACAAACAGAAAGAAGACCTGAAATTAAGTAAACAGCAGAGCAAGAAAACGTGCAAAGTATAAAATCTTGAAGATAATCCTGTCAACAATGTTTTTATCTGAATTGTTGTAAATGTAATTTGGAAATTTTAAAAATAATTTTAATGAGCAGAACCAAAAGAAAGTGTTGTTTGATCTAACACAACATTATCCTTTTTGTTTTGTTTTGTTTTGTTTTGTTTTGTTTTATTGAGATGGAGTCTCACTCTGTCACCCAGGTTGGAGTGCAGTGGTGTGATCTTGGCTCACTGCAACCTCTGCCTCCCGGGTTCCAGAGATTCTCCTACCTCAACTTCCCGAGTAGCTGGGACTACAGGCATGCACCACTATGCCCAGCTAATTCGGTATTTTCAGTAGAGACAGGGTTTTACCATGTCAGCCAGTCTGGTCTTGAACTCCTGACCTCAGGTGATCCGCCTGCCTCGACCTCACAAAGTGCTGGAATTACAGGCATCAGCCCCCACAACCAGCCTATCCTTTCTCTTTTGTTAGCACTGTTTTGTAATTGGACTACACCGAGTAAAAGAGCTTGATAAAATTGTTTCAGGTGGAATTGAAGCTTGCCAGCAGGTCACAGACTCACATTACCTAAGATAGTTTCTGAAAGATAGGGCTCAGACCTTAAAAAGCAGTCCAGCTTATACGTGGCACTGGATTTCAAATGATAACCCAATGCCATCCATGTCCCTCTTTCACACACAACCTCTCAAGATAACATTCTAAACATCATGGCTAACCAAATATTAAGTAGTGGTAACAAGAATTCTAATCCACATTCAAACACCTTAACCTATCTTTTTGAAAAAAAAAAAAATGTTGAAAAACTCTAGGGTATCACACTTTCTAAACAGCTTCCTTAATAAAGGTTGCCTGCATTTAGACTATGAAATTAACATACACCTGCATTTATGACTGTGAAATTAATACACACCTTTGCACATTTGCTGGGGTTTGAGGACGTAGCCACAGTTGCCATTTGTCTTGAATTTGGCTCGGTTTAACTGCATCATTCGTCCTTCGGATTGATAATTCAGTGCCACTGTGCAAGTTAAAAGTTGGAGAGAATTAGGTAAGATGGTGGCATAGTCAGAAGGTACAGAGAATCGCTCCTTCCCAAGGAGTACGCACCTAGCTGGCAGCCTGCGTTCCAGTAGGGGAGCGGGTTGAAGTTACTGGAATCAATGCGGTAGGCAGAGGGGTAAATCCTCGTGAGTTGCTTTTGATTATAAATCATGAACTGCTCTGATTTTTGCTGAACAACCTGATGTGCTCTTGTTTCACTGAATGATAACACATTTCCTGTGGTTCCTGGCAGTTTTTAATAGAGAGAAAAAGGAAGTGAGAACTACAGCAAAGAAAACGCCGCGCACAAAAGACCTTATAATAATGTCAGAGTATACCAATAGCAAAAACCAGAGCACTAGAGAGTGGATTCAACCAGAGCAGAGGCAGCTTCTCAATAGGAAAGACCCATAAAATTCCATGTTCAGGAATGGAATTTTGAGGCCAAATCAGAGCTGTGTGTCTTGCTCAAGTAGGTGTCTATTTCTGGGTACCCTGTTCTCCCTAAGAATTCAATCATCCCACTAATTTATGACTATCTGGCTAGCATGAAAAGAACGGGTAGAAAAAAAAACTTAAACAGAATATCTTTGCCAAACATATAGGCAACCATGGATAAATAAAACTGGATAGCTTCTTCCTGATAACAGGAAGACATTCATTGAAGGCACTCATCTAAAAGGCACACGTGTAAAACATGTATTAATAGTAACATTCAGGATCCAAGAAAATAAAGGAAAAAGAACAATTACAAGAATAAAAAGTTGAGTTTTAAAGTTGATTTGAATAAGAACTATGGAACAAGCCGAAACCTGTTTGGGAGAAAGGAATAATGGAGAAAAAGAGGTCAAAAACATTATAAAGGAATAAAATTTTTAAGAACAGGGACAGTCATTCACCTAGCCACGCATATAAACTATGGAAAAAAGTAAAGGGAGGTAAAAGTACATGAAGCCTGTAATAAAGTTTGTGCCAGCACAATCATCAGGAGTGGTCAATCTAGACTCACAGAAGCTGCAAATTTGGGGGTCATAATGGAGTAAAGCTCCAAACATTTAATATTCCACTCTTGTCTCCAATCCCACCTTTTGTACCATATCTACAAAGCCCCACTATTCCCACTCCTTCACCAAGCACCCACACTCTATCCCCAAAATGGCCCACATGTCCTCTGAACATGCTGGAAAAGTCCAGCCCAGATAAAAAGACCCAAAGTTACCCAGAATCTCATTCTTATTTAGCCCTAATAAGCTGAGTATGTGTGAGCCCAGACAGAGATATGGTCCATGAAACCAACGAGTTGAACTATATATGTCTTGCTGAGCCAGCTGGGCCTGAGTCATATCTAGACTCTGCATGTTTATTAACACACAGTTTCCCAGGGCCCCTGTGGTCCTCAGGGTTGTACGCCCTTAGATGTTAGACGCTGTTCAACTGACAATGTACTCCAGAGTTAGAAGAGTCAGGAATACAGATTGTGGCAAAGAAATTAGAGGATTACAGTTTTTAATGTGATAATGTTTCTAGTTTAGACCCTTTCCTTAAAGATATGTCTTCAAATATATTTTACTGGTATAACCTATTAACATAGTTTACATATCTCAAGCATACTAATATTGAACTTATTTGCAGATTTTGATGAGGGATGTTTTAAACATTACAGGAGAAAATATCTTTTTGACAAGCCTAATTCAGATGGAATAGGACTATAATCAATACTACTGTTTTGTCTGTCTCTCCACATAAATATGCACATCACAATATCATTAATATGACCTTGCTAATTAGGCACATATCAGTTAGTAAATTAATAAAGTTGAGTTGTATCACATTAGGATAAGCCATGCATTCATTATCTAGTTTTCATTTTGTGGCTGGCAAAAAAATTAAAAAGACAAAAACAGTTGAAGTTCAAGAGCTAAACAGCGCTCAGTATTAATTTTCATTAAATTAATAGTATCATGTTTTCCAAGCCATTTATTGGAAATTTTTATTCCCTAAACCAAATATACATTTAAACTTAATGCAATAATTCCCTGAGTTTATTTTTGAGCTAAGGGCAATTGTTATAAGAGTTTGCTGCTCCGTTGCTGAGAATCCTACAGGTTCTCATGCTTTCACATGTGAAATTCATTTAAATCTTGTATAATTGTTACCATTTGAAGAAGGAATCAAGGCCAAAGGGAAGAAATCTTTCTGCAAATAGAAAAAGATACATTTGTGGAGTGGGGGCTGGGCAGGGGGCGATGGGAGGGAAGAATCCTGGAGGTTTGTGAGGACACAATGTTGTTTCCCTTCACTAAAACTTGTTGAGAAATTTGGAGGTTCTGATTTACATTTCAGTTCCACTAAAATTAAAATTAGATGAAAAGCCACATGACAGTAGGTTATTTCTGTAAGCATTCAGTAACTAAATGAAATACAAGATAAAGGAGACAAGAGTAACTAGCAGGAAAGCCAAGGATATGAATAGATATGACTAGAATTTCTCAGCTCCGTGCGGCAACTGATAGGTGAAAAACAGTGACGGAGACAATGCTACTGAGATTTCTGCTCTTTTTGTTAAAACTTCAATCTGGATTAAGCTATTTTCACCAAAGTCAAAACTTTCACTGAGAAAATATAGGGCTTTTCAAGGTGTGGTTTTAGCCAATTAATTTCTTCTTTTGGTCATTAGCATTTGGAATGGCCATCTATGACCTGGTCCTCAAGCCGGGCCTGGTCTTCACAGTTCAAGTGCTGCAGGAAGGTCTTGCCCTGATGCACTTGTCTTTGTACAGTAATAAAGTCCTCCTCGGCCCTGTGGGAACTTTCTCTGGCCTCTGGTCAATCAGGCAACCACAGTAATCAGTAGAACCCTCCACGTCAACTCAACACTATGGCAGCAGTGAGTTTCCTGACACTCAAATTGGTTTCTACATAGTCCCAAAAATGTGTGTTGATAATCGGATTAACAAAAATTCATTAACAATTGAAAGAGAAAGGTCAAGAATGTTTATTCAGAGTGGAAGGAGAAAACTCTTCATTCTTACCGTCATCCACAATGTCCTGAGCGGCCACGGAGTTTGTGTACACAACCAAATCGGAGAGTTCTCGGCAGAGCTTCATGGTTTTCCTTCGGCGACCCAATCTGTGAGGTACCCACATAGGACGCATAACATTTTGGAGTTGAAAGAGGTTTGGGTTATTGGTTATCCCACTTTCCTTATTTAAGACAATGATTTAATAGGGAATACCTGCCCCAGGTCCTAAGGGAGCCAGGATTGGAACCCAAGTGTGATTCCTAATTCAGTGCTCTTTCTACCACAAAAATCCTACCACAGTAGTCCCCTCTTATCCTCAGTTTCCCTTTCCAGAGTTTCATTTGCCCATAGTCAACCATGGTCTAAAAATATTAAGAGGAAAATTTCAGAAATAAACCACGAGATTTTTTTTCCTTTTTTGAGACACAGTCTCTCTCTGTCACCCAAGCTGCAGTGCAGTGGCGCAATCTTGGTTTACCGCAACCTCCACCTCCCGGGTTCAAGTGATTCTCTTGCCTCAGCCTCCCGAGTAGCTGGGATTACAGGTGTGCATCACCACGCCAGCTAATTTTTTGTATTTGCAGTAGCAACAGGGTTTCACCATGTTGGCAGGCTGGTCTCCAACTCCTGACCTCAAGTGATCCACCCGCCTTGGCCTCCCAAAATGCTAGGATAACACCCGGTCATGCATTTTAAATTGTGTGCCATTCTTGGTGGCATGATGAAATCTTGTGAGGTCCTGCTCCGTCCCACTCTGGACGTGAGCCATCCCTTTGTCCAGCATATCCATGATGTATGGCTTCTTATGTGACTGACTGTGGAGGTTTTGCAGTGCTTATGTTCAAGAAACTCTTATTTTACTTAATAATGGCCCTAAAGTGCAGGAGTAGTAATGCTGGCAATTCAGATATGCCAAAGAGATGCTGCAAAGTGCTTCCTTTAAATGAAAAGGTGAAAGTGCTTGACTTAATAAGGAAAGAGAAAAACAATATATAGAGAGGGTTCACTACTATCTGTGGTTTCAGGTGCCCACCGGAGTCATTTCTCATGATAACGTGGGGACTAATGTAATGTGGTTTTATTCACTGCTCTGCCAGGAATCACAGCCTCTTCCTCATGCATTTGTGAGTTCTGCTGTGAAAGGCTGGATTCCCACTGTGACCCAGTTAGAGAGTAACACCAGAGTTCATCAGGAAACTATATGGCCTTTGCAGGGAGGAGACCCGGGCTAAAATGGAACAGAAACACTGTATAGTGGGTAGTGGGCCACAAGAATTATATACCTAAAGGGTAATATGCCAAATTTCCATAGTGATTATTGGACAGGTGTAATTACAAAGGATGTTAACTTTCTTCTTTATACTTTTTCTATATTCTCCAGCTTTCTTAAAACAAACATTTATTACTTTATCTAGTGCTGCTTTTATCTTAGATATTTTAATAGTCTTCTCTCTCCTACAAACCACTCCTAGGATCTGCTCTGCAACCTTACAAATTGTACCGCCACTCTCTACTGCAGTCAAGTCCTCCACAGACCATCACATTCCCCTCACACACACACTTTTCTCCTATGGGAAACATAACTACCAAAAACAAACCTAAACATTAGTGTTCAATTAAACTTTATATTTTTAAGCTCCAACAGAATATCTATACATAAAATAGTAACTAATTAGGAAGAGCAGAGGAGGCGTATGTGGTCCGTGCCCTAGGGAACAGAAATAATATGTGTTATTGCCTGCCTTTTTGGTTATAAGTATCCTAGTGGGTGTGAAAAGGTAGTTTTGATTTATATCTCCCTAATGTCTAATAATGTTGAGCACCTTTTCATGTGTTTATTGGCCATTTGTATATCTTCTTTTGTGAGGTTTCTTTTCAATAGTTAGATGTTCCCCTATAGGAGAAAAGTGGGTATGTGAGGGGAATGTGATGGTCTGCTGAGAACTTTACTGTGGTAAAAATCAATAGAAAAAGAATGCATGCTCCTTCTTTACCATATAATTAGGAAACTCTACAGCCACTGGTGAAAATCTGATTTTGTGAAGGCTAATGATTATAAATCAGTGTGAAGTCATGCCTCAAAATTATAAGTAAAACTGTAAGACATTCCGTGAGATGGAGAAATTCTACAGAAAATTAACTCTTTTTATTCCTCATCCTAGAGGTGCCTTAGGTTACTGAAGTCCCAAAAGGACATCATCATAGATGCTCAGGCCCTGATAACTATTATGGGAAAACCTATAGTTGACACTAAGCAGCATGCAAAATGATTTCATATGATACCTGTATTGACGTCTCCTTTGCACACATTAAGATTACTGTAGCTTTCCTCGAACACTGCCTTTTCCCTGGCTATATGTGTCAGAGTTAAGCCTTTCTCAAACTTACATATGACAACAGTCACAGCAGAGGTCTCCCAGAAGGTGATCCTATTATTTTCTCTTTATCCTTTACTGTAACTATATATTCAATTTTCTGTTCCCTAGAGTAGGGACCACATACATCTCCTCTGCCCTTCTAATTAGTTACTAGTTTGTGTGTAGATATTCTGTTGGAGCTCAAATATAAAGTTTAATTGAACACTAAAGTTTTATTCCTACAGGGCTTCTATGCTTCTAATTTCATTTTTCAATAAAGGCAAAAGTGTGTGTATGTATCCATATCTATCTAATGTATATAATTTGTATTTCTTTGTGAATGTTATGGTATAAATAAACTGCCAGGAACTCCTGTAATGAATCATGTGTCACCATTTGGATTCCGAAAATACGGTCATGTTACTCATCACAAATACTATTGGCAATAAAAACAAACAAAAAACAAACAAACAAAAAAGAACTTTTTTTGGATACTTATTTAATTGGGCCGGGGCTTATGGGGCTAATTAGTTTAATTCCTTTAATCCTTACAATGACTCTAAGGGACAGATACAATGAGGAGCCAAACGCGTCCCATGTTAAAGTTGGTAAGTAGAGGAGCAAGAATTTGAAATCTGGCTGATTTCAGATGCTTGGCTCCTAACATGGGCTTAGCATCCATCTTCTTTAGTCTCTTGTGACGGCCTTTGTATTAGTTCATGTGCTCCCTCCCTCTTCTCTGAAAATATCTTTGACTAGACAACCGCTGCAGCTAACATTTATAAAGAGCTCATTATGTGCCAGGCACAGTGCTGAGTTCCCTACATAAACTATCATTTCATATTCAGCTGTTCTTCACATGTTCCACAGCACAGAGTACTTTCCTTGTGATCCAATTATCTAGACATGTACAAGAAAAATGACTAAGCTGACAAGGATGGAGGGGCCTCAGGAGTGTGAGCAGGAGACATGGAGATGCTTTCTTACCTGTACAGCTGGCCACCCTCCTTGACAGTATTCTGCTGTGTGTCTTCCTCATCATCAGTACTGTAAGATTTAGACCGTGATTTTGTAGTTTTCTGCCAGAAAAATCAAAACAAACTTAACAAACTCATTGTATCAAGTATATTTACAACATGCAGAGAATAAGCTGGGCTTTAAAATGCACATGTCTTGCACAAGCATAATAACTTGGAGGGAAAAAAATGACCAAATATTGCAGTTTGCTTCACCATTAATAACAAGCATATCTAAGGCCATAATTATATTAAAATGTTAATGCAAAACTGAGAGTTTCATGCTCAGAAACTGACTTCGAAGACACATAAAGTTGATGTATTAGAAAGACTTTATTAGTCATGCATTTTGAAGGTTTCTACTAGGGGTAGAGTCAAAGTTGCAGTATCTATTTAAATGATTATAAGGGACAAAATGCCCTTTTGTATGGGAAGCTCACTATTAATAAACTGTAAAAGGCACATTTGTTTTTTTAAAAAAGGACATGTAGTAATTTTTTTAAAAAAAATTGAATAACTACCATTTCTGCTTTTGATCAGTATGTACTCAAATGACCATCTGAATCAAATCTCCCTTTTGAGATTTTGACCCATTTTCACTTCTATCAGCAGGAAAAAATATTGCTACCCACAGAATATAGGCTGAAAGGCTCCAGGTCTAATCTGATGTCTCTTGGACAGATTAGCTGTTTCACAATAAAACTTTTTTGGGATGGTATGATTTCATCCCCACCAATTTGGAGATAGCCCCAGTATTTAGGCAACACAGACCTCAACAATACAAATGATGGGCAAGGCGTGGTGGCTCATGCCTATAATCCCAGCACTTTGGGGGGCCAAGGCGGGTGGATCACCCGAGGTCACGAGTTCAAGACTAGCCTGGTCAAAAAATGGTGAAATCCCATCTCTACTAAAAATACAAAAATTAGCTGGGCGTGGTGGCAGGTGCCTATAATCCCAGCTACTTGGTAGGTGGAGGCAGGAGAACCGCTTGAACTCAGGAGGTGGAGGTTGCAGTGAGCTGAGATCCCACCATTGTACTCCAGCCTGGACAACAAGAACGAAACTCCATCTCTAAATAAATAAATAAACAATACAAATGATGGGGAAGGACCACCCCAATAATTGCAGACAACCTTGCCATCAAAAATATAGTGTCTACAAACAAAAGTAAGATGTTTAGACAGAGAATCCTGGACATCGGGAATGTGGCTTAGAAAGGGAAAGGATCTCCATCCCCAAATTACCATAGGACCAGCCACTTTCTAGATTTTCTCATGTTTCCCCCAACCCCCACCCCAAAATCAAAAAAGCTACACGGTTGGCATAAACATACTCAACTTCTCTCTGTTGCACTGACAGTGAGGTGCCAGTTTGGTTTGGAACTTTCTCCGGTATTATTTATGCCTTGAGAACCTCAGCATGCAGGTATGGAAGCCCTACCATTTGATGATCTCATGTTCCACCTTTCACGAAACTGGTAAACTGGCTAACCTCACTAGCTTCCTATTGGATCTTTAGAAAAAGTGTGGCAAGAACATCTATTTCAAAGGATTATTGTTGTGATGATTAAATAAATGGCACAGAAAGTCATTCTCTATATAACATTAACTTTCCATTTAAAATACTGTCAATATTTATTAAAATAATCTATAAATAGTCTCATGGACAACAATTTGTTCTTATAACTTGAGGTATGATAAATTTTAATTAGGTGAAGTACTCCCTAAAACATCTATTTTGAAAGACTATTTTAATTGTAATGACAAGTTGCAAACCAGAAGTGAAATGCTCTCTAATTCCACATAGTAATTTGAGTTATACAATAATAAATGTCTTTTTAAGCATCATTTTTACTATAAAATGCAAAAATTAGAAATAATAAATGAATCACCAATGACAGATAATAACATTCAGAGGGTGATATACTTTCTGGACATCCAGTTTTGACACATCTTTTCATGGTTATCGTACCATAGAATCAACTTCTCACCTTACTTTTTCATTTAATGTTTCACATGTTGAGCTCTTCCAAGGGATCATATTTTAATGGCCGCATAATTGTCCATTATGTGAATGACTCACAGATTACTTACACACTCTTTGGGGGTGAACATTTTGGTTGTTTTCAATATTTTGTGACAATGACTAATCTGACTAGTCTACTAATAAATTATCTCACTGATGGGCAGGAAATTCGATATATGACATTCCTTAAAGTAGAAGAAACGGCCTTACAGAAACCTCATGTATAAAGTAAAGTTCACCATCTAATAATCGAATTCTTATGTAAGTTTTACTGTCAAACAGCTAATCTGTCCAGAAGACACCAGTTAGTGTAACTTTTTTTTATTTTATTGAAGTATAACATACAGTTAGGACAGCACACTGGTCATAAGTGTACAGGTTGATGTCTTTCACAAATCAACCACACATATGATGAAATAGAATATTATCTGTCTCCCAAAAGCCTTCTGATCTTCCAACCCTGTCATTCCTTTCTCTGTGGAGGTAATAACTATTCTGATATCTACTCTATAGGGTTTCTTTTGCCTGGTTTTGAATTTAATATCAATGGAATCAAACTGTATGTACTCTCTTGGGTCTGGTTTATTTTGCTCAACATCATGTTTATAAAGATCATCATATTATTGCATATAGTTGTAATTTTGTCATTTTCTTAGTTGTTAACTATTCTCTTATGTGAATACACCACAATTTTTATTCATTCTATTATCAATGGACATTTGTACTTTTTCCTCTTTGTACTATTACCAATCTCAATATAAATATTGTTATTTCTGTCTTTTTTTTCTTTTGTAGATGGAGTTTCACTCTTGTTGCCCAGGCTGCAGTGCAGTGGCGCAATCTCGCCTCACTGCAACCTCTGCCTCCTGGGTTCAAGCAATTCTGGTGCTTTGGCCTCCCGAGTAGCTGGGATTACAGGCACACACCACCATATCTGGCTAATTTTTGTATTTTTAGTAGAGACGGGGTTTGGCCATGTTGGCTAAGCTGGTTTTGAACACCTGACCTCAGGTAATCCACCCACCTTGGCCTCCCAAAGTGCTGGGATTATAGGCATGAGCCACCACACCTGGCCTATTTCTGTCTTTTGACATATACCTAATAGAACTGCTAAGTCATAGTACGTAGTCAGATACTGTGAAATAGTGGGCCAAAGTAGTTGCACAAATGTGCACAACCATAAGCAGTGTATGAGAATTCAAGTTCTTTGTCCTCACTAACATTTGGTTCTTGCCATCTTTTAATATTATCTGTTGTGGTGGGTGTATAGGAATCACATAGTCATTTAAATTGTGTTTCCCAGATGACTGATAGGTGAATCCCTTTTCTTTATCAGCAATTTGGATATCTTCTTCTGTGAAGTGCCTGTTTAAGGGTTTTGCCCATCTTTTAGAAATTAGGGTGCCTCTCTTTTTATTTATTTATAGAAGCTATTTATCAATTCAGGATAGAATATATAATACACACCCCAGTTTTAGTAACACATATTTATTATGCATTGGATATGTGTATTTAAGATGTTAAATACAGTTTTTTGGGATATATTATTGGATATATGTATTCAAAATATTATTTCCCAATATGTAACTTGCTTTTTGATACTGTTGATGTGTAGAAGTTCTTAACTTTTAAAGTAGTTTAAATATCAGTCTTTCCCTTTACTGATGTCCTGTTTAAGAAATCTTCAGTTATTCCAAGGTCATGATGATATTCTCCTGTTACCTTCCAGAATCTTTAAATTAACTGAATTATGCATATTTATTACTCTTAATTCATACCTTATGTTTTCCGAAGTTGGTCATGAGCGATCGTCCATGTGATTTCTTTCCACTTTCCTTTACATCTGGACTCTGAGTAAACAAAGGCACAATATAACTATTTATCTTCTTTGCTTTTGTCTTTTTCCTTAGTTCTGGTGGAATGGCAAGGGGGCCCTCTCTTCTCTTCTGTTTGCCTCTAGGTGAGAAACAAGCAGACTCCACTCATTTCCTCCTGCTCCACACTCCACTACCACAAAGGTGGCTCTGCCTGACTTGGAAAGGGAAATATTGGCACGGAGAGATGGATACCAGCCAGGACGCAGCAGCTGCCTGTACCTTCCCAAAGCTAAGGTCAAGGGCTCTCAGCAGTGTGCAGGTGTGCTGGCCCTCATGGCGCCTGTTCACCAGGCTCTCCACAGCACAGGATGTGTTCTTTTAAATGTTCTGAGTGGGGTTAAGTCATTTTCAGTTAAGTGGGGATTCAGTTTTGGAAAATGACCAAAAGACATTAGCAGCCAATTCTATTGAATAAAGAAAGTGGATCACATTGACTAAACAGTGCTATGTGGGAATTTAAAACATTATAAATAAATAAAATCCAAGGATATCTATGAGATAATAAGATTGTTTTTGTTTGTTTAAAGTAAACCAAGCAAAGTGTATCTGTTCACTGAAATAATTCTCTCTGTGATGAGCACTGGAAAGAGGTATTGTAGCCTCTGAATTTTTCCTCACATAGGTTAATTTTCCAGTTAGAGATTCTAGGCCAACTCTCTTTCCTGGAGCCTATAGGGAACAAAAGGCCACCTGCTAAGAGGGTTTAAACTCTTATTCATTTGTCATCCCTAAAAATATGTTAGGTGGTTCAATACTAATAACATGGTATAAGGAGAGACCAGTAGGCCCTACTTGACCAGGACTCCAGCTAAACAGAGGAGAAACAGGTGACCACATAAATGGAACAAATGTGGGTGAGCAAAAACAGTTAAAGCCAAAAGGTTGGGAAGGGCATCTGTATATGCCCATAGATGCTAATCAAAGATGCAAGTAGAGGTGGGAAGAGGTTGGGTGAAGTCCAAGAACTGGTTGGGGAAAGAGCAGCTAAAAAAATGCTGGAGGAGTAATGGTGAGGGGTTTACAAGGTGACTGATGTTAGGTAACTGTTAACTGATTCATGTATGTTTATTGCTTTTGGAGATCTATCAATGCAGATCATTAACTGTTCAAAAACTGTGGATTTTTTTTTTTTTTTTTTTTTTTTTTTTTTAGACGGAGTCTCGCTCTGTCGCCCAGGCTGGACTGCAGTGGCCAGATCTCAGCTCACTGCAAGCTCTGCCTCCTGGGTTTACGCCATTCTCCTGCCTCAGCCTCCCGAGTAGCTGGGACTACAGGCGCCTGCCACCACGCCCGTCTAGTTTTTTGTATTTTTTTTTAAGTAGAGACGGGGTTTCACCATGTTAGCCAGGATGGTCTCGATCTCCTGACCTCGTGATCCGCCCGTCTCGGCCTCCCAAAAGTGCTGGGATTACAGGCTTGAGCCACCGCACCCGGCCAAAACTGTGGAATTAAGAAGGCAGCCAGATGTGGTCATAGATGTAGCACTGGTCTCCAAGTTAGAAGACCCAGTTCTGCCACCAAATAGCTACATGTCCTTTAGAAAGCCTCTTTTTTTGGTCTGTTTTTTTTAAATCTGTGAAATGAACCAATTAATCTGTGAGTTCCTTTCTATTTCTAGTAACCCATCTATTGGTAGGGGGCCCATGCCATTTATTGTCCAAAACAGGACCTTTTAAGAATAAAATGGGATACTTTTAATAATTATGCTGGGACAACAGGTATAAAGCATGGCTGTCACAGGCAAATTGAGGTATATGGTCACACTATTTAGTAGGCACCTACTATACCCTAAGGATAATGTTAATTACATAACCAACCCTGGAAATAAGTATGATTAAAATCCCAATTTTACAGAAAAGGAAAGCAGAAATACAGACAAGTTAGATTATATTCCCAAAGTTACAAAGCTCGTTGGTGATAAAACAGGATTCTGTCTAGTTACAAGTCTTCTCTCTGGCTTCCTTCCACTTCCCCAACATTTTCTATCCCATTATCATGCTCTTTATGTAGGAAATAGATATCTACAAATACCTATCACCAACTTGGACCTCTCCCTGAGCATCGGCACATCTTTCACTGATTTAATGAGTAAGACATTGTCCTAGGAACTTGGCATGTATATAAGGACAAGAGCAAACAAAAGAGATGCAGACTCTGCCCCTATTGGGCTTGCAGTCTAATAGTAGAGACAAATGATTACAATACACTGTCATAAGACTATAATGGGGAAAGCTTAGGGCACTGTGAGATGGCAGAGGGAGACCATCTACTGTATTTGAGGATTAAGAACTTCCAAGGGGACATGATACAAAAGCTGAAGCCTAAAGATGAGTACAAGTTATCTACGTAAAATGGGGAAGAGCAAGTGTACTATGGCCAAGAAAACAGTCAAAACGAAAGCCATGTGGTAAGAGCACGGTGCCAGGAAATGTGGAAAGTGGAGGTATGCACGTGTGGACTTATACACATGCACACTCTGTGCGTGTCACCGCTAGGAGCCAGAACAGGAAGGAAGGATCTTATGGGCTATTATCTCTGAATCCGAGCTTTATCCTCCAAACTATGAGGATCCCTGAGATGGTTGAAAACAGGAGAATGACATGACCCAATGCACATTTCTGAACTATCACTATGGCAGTGGTGTGAATGAGACATTAAGCAGCCAGCTGAGAGCTTAGGAACTTGTTAAGGTTATCCAGGCAGCAGTAGTTCAGATAAAAAGAAAGCAGCAGATTCCAGAACTCTTAAGAACCATTTCCTGTGACTATTAAGTTCTTCCAGCCTGAAGGTGAATTTCATTTTTACTTTTCTTCAGGGTTCCGCAGGAAAAAGACAGCACAAATAGAAATGAATTCTGCACTGTTGATTGACGGTCCAGAAAAGTAGAAGCTGGAGTGACGTGCTGCCCAGAGCCACACTCAGCACATTCTCAGCTTTGGATTTCAACCGACATATGTATCTGGTACAGATGGACTCGTCTCAACAGTAACTTCCCTTTGCTTGCCCAGTGAACTAAAACCATATTTTAAAAACACAGCAGTGTTAAAAAACCTCAAAAATAAGTAAAAAGAAGATGAGTTTTGCTACACTACCTCTCTAAAATTTTCGGTTCTCTTACCATTTTACCTGATGGAGAAATTGTCATTAGGATCTCTTTAATGAATAGCAGAAGAGAGGGGGCTTAATTTATTTCTTCCAGAATATCCAAGCCTTATGGTTTGCATTTCCAATTAGATAATCTAGGATGGGGCAAAGACTTCTCCAAACGCATAAAAAAAGTAACTGGCCCAGATAAGCCAATGAGAGTTCACTAAGGACAAGAAGCAGAATCAAGATAGGCTAAACAAGTCTGATCTTACAGGTACTTCTGGTGTTGAAAATAAATGGCTGGAGGCGAGGAGGGTGAGAAGATTGTTACTATTTATAGAAATTATTAAGAAAATCCAGAATTATATGATAAACTATAAGGGCAGTAATGCTGTAATTGACCTTTTGGTTGTCTCCCCAGTATTCCATCTGCCCCTCTAACATGCAGTTTGAGAGGAGATAACCTTGACAAGAGTTTCAGAGGTAAGTTCTCACTGGCATTAGCAAGCTATTATGATCCTATACTCTGGCCAAGTACTGTTTCAGGAAGGATGCTTACCCATGGCCACTGTGATTACTTTAGGGATAGGCACATGAACTAGGCAACTCTCGTTTGTTAGTTGGGGCGAATATGCTGTCTCAATCTCTCTGGATATGGACCAAGAAACACGTAGCTCATGGGCCTGTTGGCAGTCATCTCGCAACTATCATGGACAGTTGATGGACAGGAGAACTAGACTTGAGATGACACTGATAGCATGATAGGTAGAGCAAAAAGATAGATCTACGATGACACCACCGAGCCTCTGGATTAAACCCACCCCATAGGCCATTCTGCAAATAAATTTGCTGCTTACCAAACCCAACATCTTCTTCATCATTGAAGCCATTTTGAATTAGGATTTCTATGTTTAGAAACTAAATGGGCCTGAGGAACAGCCTAGCAGTTGGATGGCTAGACTCGTGTAGGGTCCAGAGGGCAACCATCAATGCAGAGTGATCACTTAGGATCCAAGGGCGATCACCCCCATATGATCTTCCTTCTGCCTGAGGAGCCGTCAGCCCTGGAAGACAGGTGGTAGTAGCAGGGAAGGCAGACATCTAATGAATGTGGAGAGGTGGGAGGGCAAGGGACACAGGGGCCTGGAACTTCTTCCCTCACCTGAGCATGCATTGGGAAGATGATTCTGAAAACACTCGGCTTGGTCCTGAGGGTCCAAGTGGAGCAGTATTTGAGTCATTTCTACCTCCACCCAATCCACTTTTAACTATTTCTCATATCATTTTGCAATAGGAGATGTTCATTTCTCAAGCAAAATGAGGACAGAAATAGAAGAAGTTGGAGGAGCATTTCACAAATGATTAGAAACAACGTATGAGATGCTTTCTTTTTCCTGTTGAAGGATAAATACAAGGGGGAATCAGATACCTGCTTCAGGTGTGCATTTAAGCCTTCATGCGTGGCCTTCAATAGTGCCCTCACTGTGAAACTATCAGGATCTTCTTTATCTCGAATTTGAGATTCTTTTAACAGTGACTCCAGTTTTTTCCTTATGAAAGATTCCACCTGATGCTCAGTGGTCCCATTATTCTGCAAAGAATTAAGTAATACAAATGATTTCCTTAAGAAACACATTGAATTAGAATATACCACAGTTGCTTCTGTAATTTCACTGTCTCTCAATTACTTGTAAGTAATTAAGCTCAAGCTCATTGTACCATCTCGGTCTTCCCTCCTCCACAAATCCTATAATAATAAGGATTACTATTTATTAAGAACTAATTCTCTGCCAGCTACTCTTCATGTGACTGCATTCAATCCTCAGGAACCTTATAAGTATTATTATCATTTCCATTTCAGTGATATGGAATCCGATGCTTAGAGAGAAATCAAGTAAATTGCTCAAGGTTACATAGCTAGCAAATAACTGAAGCAGGATTCAAACTCAGGACTCCAAAGCCCTTCCCACTATGCTTATGCTATTTGATGCTTTTAACAGATAAAAGGCCAGGGAAAGTTTTTGGAAACTAAGTTTTCTAAACCTACATAAGTAAATTAGAACAAAAATATGCTATTAAAATAAAACTACCTTTTTCACTGAGGAGAAAAGAATGCAATGGAAATTTCCAGAGTTGAGGATTATTGTGAGATACATTTCCTATTTCCAATCCCACTGTATAGTTGGGGGAACCTCAATAATTACCTCAGCCATGATTTGTCATTACAATTAACTTAAGATCACAACGAACTTCAAGGGGTTTGGATATCAGAGCTACGACCTGTCCAGCTGATGACTCACAGAATTTTGAGGTGATCATGGGATATAGATTCTCTCAAAGCCCTGCTTAGCACAGCTTTTCGGCCACTTGTTCTGCTTGAAACCAATGGCCCCAGCCTCCGTTCACAGCTCTTCTGCTCTTCCAGTGCGCCTACCTCTCCCTGTTTCCAATACCTTTCCCTAAATTCTTCCACCACTTGCTGAAGAACAACCCACCCAAAGGGAGGAAAGGGGTACTCCTTGACAAGAACAATTCCCACATTCTTCACCAAAAATTTAAGGCTGTTCTTTCATTGGCAAATCTGTTTCTAAGAGGTCATTATATGTCAACTCTGCATAATGGGTAGCTTTCCAATAATGCATTCATTTTCACAAAATCCTGTAAGAACAAAGCAATTATAAATGCCCTAAGGAAAAATTTCAAAACTCTACACCAGGATAGGTTATTGAATTTCCCTGTATCACTATCACATGCATTAATATCTTTAACAAGCCCAATTAACGAGGCACTCCACTTCCCTGGAGACCTCTAGGTCCAGAAGGAGATGCAAGGATGAAAAAGAGTTGGCTCTAACACCATAAGGGAACACCCTCCTGTCATGCTAGAAAAGACATATCCCCAAATATTCTACCCTGGTCTACAAAGATGCCTACAAAAGCACAGACAACCAATACAACAGAGTTTCTGATAAGGAACACAGCATTACTGCCTGAGTGACTGAGAAGGCCCCAAAAAAGAGGTGGGAATTGATCGGAGCTCTCAATGTAACTGAGATTTCAACAGTGATGGAAAGAAGGGCTTTCCTGCCAACCACAGTTCTAGCAAAGGATTGACATGAATTAAGAATGTTCTGTAAATGCAAAGAACACATGAGTTTTCTTAGAGTTCATAGGGTACAGTAGTGGCAGATAAAGAACTTTGGAGAGTGGAGGGACTTGAAAGCAAGAGGTATGGCGCTGCTAAGAGAGTCTGAGTGAACAAGTCCTTGTGTAGCAACTCTAGAAACAATATTAATCTGGCAGCGTGTGCCAAAAGAGGAAGTGTGTCTGCAGATGAAACATCAGGCACACTGGGCCCCACTGCAGGTACTGAGTGCCTAGGATAATGTGCTGGGGGTAGTTAACAAAGTTGAGAGATAATTTGGGGACAAAACTCATTTTGTATATAAAAAAAAAAAAAAAAAAAACATGTATTGAGCGTCTGCTGTGCCAGGTGAGAAGTATTAAAGAGGAATACCACCCACTGTCACAGAGCCCTCAGTGTCATGGAGAAGGCCAACACATCCCTGGATAATTACACAAGCAGGAACAAGTAGAGTGACAGGTGTGAGGGGTAGCATATGCACACAGAGGAGGCGCACCTTGTCCAGCCTAGGGGAATCAGGGGACACTTCCAGGAGCAGAAGAAACCTGATTCAAGCCTTAAAAGATGAGTATATTAGTTTCCTGTGACTTGGCTGGGTGCCATGGCTCATGTGTCTGTAATCCCAGCACTTTGGGAGACCAAACTGGGAGGATCGCTTGAGCCCAGGAGTTTGAGAACAGCCTGGGCAATATAGTGAGACCCTGTCTCTACAAAAATTTACAAAATTAGCTGGGCATGGTGGCACACACCTGTAGTCCTAGCTACTTGGGAGGCTGAGGTGGAAGGATCCCGTGAGCCCAAGAGTTTGAGGCAGCAGTAAGCTATGATCATGCCACTTCACTCCAGCCTGGGCCACAGAGCAAAGCCCTGTCTCTAAAAAATAATAATAAAATAAAGTAAAGTTTCCTGTGACCAATATAACAAACTACTACAAACTTGGTATCTTAAAACAATAGAAACGTACTTATTTTCTCACACATCTGGAGGCCAAAAGTATGAAATTTAGGTGTTGGCAGGGCTACACTCCCTCTGAAAGCTCTAGGGGAGGATCCTTCCTTGTCTCTTCCAGCTTAGGATAGCCCCATGTATTCCTCGGCTTGTGGCAGTATCACTCCAATTTCTGCCTCTGTCTTTATATGGTCTTCTCATGCATGTCTCATCCATCTGTTTGTGTCTTCTCTTCTTATGAGGACACTTATCACTGGATTTAGGGCCTACCTGGTTAACCCAGGATTATATTATCTTGAAGTCCTTAACTTAATTATATCTGCAAAGACCCTTTTTTCCAAATAAGCTCACATACACAGGTACCAGGCGTTAAGACTTGAACCTATCTTTCAGTGACTACAAATCAACCCACTGTCATGACTAAGAGCTGATCATCTGGCAAAGAGTAGGGGGACAGCATTTCAATGTGAGGAAAAGCATGGAGAAAACAAAAAGTATCAAAAGAACCAGTAATCATATGAGCAAGGAGAGAAGAGCCACAGGGAAATACAGAAAAAGCAACTAAGATTGTACCCAGTAGGCCCCCTTTATGCGTGGGAGATACATCAAAAAATCCTCATTGGATGCTGAAAGCAATGGATATTCCTGACCCCTATGTATGCTATGTTTTTTTCCCACATAGTAATGGTTGGATACACTGGACAAAGGGATGATTCACATCCCAGGTGGGGTGGAGTAGACAGTGCAAGATTTCATCACACTTCTCAGAATGGTACACAATTCACAACTTACAAATTGCTTATTCATAGAATTTTTCATTCAATATTTTGGGCCATGATTGACTGCAGGAAGCAAACCCACAAATAAGGGGGAGACTGTATTGTACTAAGGCTTCCAAAGCACTGTCATGTAAAGATACTTCATTTGAGCTGCTGAACCCCATTTAAGGCAAACACTAGGTTAGCCAATTCTTTCTCGTAATGACACAGGCAGAAAGGTTCAACCACTTAACCAAACACACATGCCTATGAAAATGGCTGAATTGCAGCTCGAACCTCCTAAGACTTCCCATTCAAGATTGTGTCTATTTTTCCATACAATGTGGCAGCCATCCCTCTTACATTGTTACAGAAAAAGAGAAATTCTTGAGTCAAAGTAACCACATACAGGTTCATATTTTAAAAAGCCATTATTTCTATCATGAAACCAGGGAAATACATCATCACAATCCCTCTGGGAAAAACAATTTCACTTAAGGTCAAAAGCAAATCCAAGAAAAGAACTCCACATCTCTAAGCCCCAACGCATTTGATCAAGGCCCAGGGCCCAATGGAGTGTGCATTTGTTGAGAGGACAAAAAAAAAAGAAAGCATGTAAGAGCACCTAGGGTATCCAGTGTCATACAGAATGCTCCAAATGAGCATCCATTTCCTTCCCTCACTCAGGGCCTCACAAAGAGGCAGAGACTTAAAGTAAGGAGAAGATCTGTGGCCATGACACCAAGTCACTTTCACTGTCAGCAAGACAAGGCTCAAAATACAAAGCCAAAGCCGACCCAGAGCTGGTAAAATAATGAATGCTTAACACAAAGGCTCTGATTATTTACTTCACATCCTCCAAACACTGGGAGCTGCTAAAGGAATCATATCTCTGCCTTTTTGATCTTTTTCTTCTCTGTGATTTACAGCACAAGAAAATTGGCAGCTGTGAAGAACAAATAAATGTGTGGCTGAGGTTTCATTAATATATTATCATTCGGCCCTGGAATCTAATAGCACTACTGAAAGGAAGCTAAGACAGACACTTGACCTCGAGACCTACCAGGCACCATGCAGCTGCAGCAGGG
This sequence comes from Macaca thibetana thibetana, assembly GCF_024542745.1. Classification (NCBI taxonomy): domain Eukaryota; kingdom Metazoa; phylum Chordata; class Mammalia; order Primates; family Cercopithecidae; genus Macaca; species Macaca thibetana. The sequence continues at coordinate 58,169,610 of NC_065579.1, forward strand.
ACCACAGCTGAAGGCCATAGGTATCTTGGTCTTTTGTTCTCTGGGCCAGTGGGCGAGGAAGGACGCTGCAGCTGGGGGCCAGGAGAGAGCAGTCATTTCATATGGTGGGTAGTTTCCACCAGAGAAGTAATCAGAGTTCTCTATGTCCTTTTTTGAGAGATAAATCTGATCCAGGAATCCCTCTACCACAAGTAAATACATTAAACACATTCTCATTTTGTCTCCAGCACGAAGCTAAATCATTGCTGAATACTCAGAAGGATGCCCCAAACCACAACCATCATTCCAGACTGGAAAGATCCAGGAAAGGGGAGAAATTGGGTGCTGCTCCTTGAAAGGGACCTTCCAAATAGTGGGCTCTACCTGCACTACACATTGCCAGCACCAGTGGAGTGCTCAGAAATCCCAGGCCATGCCCCAGACCCATGTAGTAGAATCCCTGGGCCAAGACCCAGACACTGGGGTTTTTGAAAGCTACCCATCATACCAATGCGTGGCCCAAGTTGAGGACCTTTGCTTTAAAAAAACAACAAAACAAAACTGCAAAAAAGTTGAGGACCTTTGCTTTGCTTTAAAAAAAAAAAAAGGGAGGGAAAAAACTAAAAACTGAAGTATTTCAACATCCCCCCAATTTTGTTTTCCTTTGGCTAAAGTCCAAAGATGGGAAGAATAATATATTGCTGGCTTTTCTGAGTGCCTCACTGCTTTCCAAGCTGTAAGACCTGAAGGTCTCAGCTGAAGAACAGCTGCTTCTCAGCCATTCAAGCCTGTGTGTTTACTCCTGTCCTCTACCGTCACCTGCCTGCTCCTGTAGCTCACTTAACAACACATTCTTCTGTTCAAGGACCAGTCATATATATGTATTAGAAACAACTAGGATCTTCCAGGGAGATTCCAAGTCACCTTTATCATTCCCTACCTCTTGTTGCCAGGATGTACTAGTATGCCCAGCACCTGGGCTTTTTGACCCAATGAACGCTTTCCAATAGCAAGACCTTGCAACCTCAAGAGGTAAGTCATTCTGTCTTTGAGTGCTGATATGTTTTAAACAAACAAGATTCACAATCCTTCTTAGGACAGCTCAAAGCATAAAAGGAATGACTTAGGAAAAAAGATGAGGGAGGAAAATGATTAAAATGTTTAGTGAGAGATATACACATGCAGTGTGAATAATGGTTTTAGAGTGTAAGACAAAAATTGCTACATGTCACTGCACTAGGACTCCTTTAGAACTTGCTGGAAGGCTTGGTGTTTATGGGATGAGCTTTATGTAGGAGATATAGAGCTAATGTTTATGCCCGAGAATCTGGCTAAACAGATTTAGAGAACACAAGAAAAAAGATACTGCATAACTCATCAGAAGCAGAAAAAAATTAATGAAGTTGAAATACAGAGGTGGAAAGTGTGTAGAGCACGCTGACAGTAGAAGATCCATAAAGATGAATAATGGTGACTTCGCCTCACAGAATCAAATCTGTTAGATTACTACTCTGGTTGAAAGGAAGTCGTCCTCTGTGTCTCTGCGTTGTATGATTCTTGGGTCACCGAACACACTGGCTTTACCTTGTGGCTTACCCATTATAAGCCAGATTTTCTCTATGGCTGGAGCCACAGTATGGCTTAAACTGCTTGCTTAAAAGTAACAGGAGTCTTGTCCTCCTGTTCTGCTTCTAACTCCAGGGTGGCACTGGGAGAGCCTCAAATCCCGCTTCTGGCCTTTGCACTTGGGGTTCTTTCTGCCTGGAACATTCCTCCTCAGGTATCAGCATGACTAACTCTTCACTTCTTTCAGGCCTTTGTTCAAATGCATCTTCCCTGTGAGGCCTTTCCTGGACATCCCATCTAAAACTTCAATGGATCCCTTACATATACACAGCATAAGTGTGCACACACGCACACAGACACACACACCCTTCTTTCCTTTAGCACTGATCACTGTCTAGTACACTATATATTTTACTTATTTGTCTTGTTTCTTGTCTATCCTCATCCTCTCCCAATGATGTGTAAACTTCACGAAGGCAATGATTTTTGTCTATTTTGTTACTGATATATCATCCAGTACCTACAACATGACGAGCACATGTCCAACAGGAGATGTTTAATAAAAGTTTATTGAATGTGCAAATGAATCTTATATGACCTCATGAGAGTTGGCGTTCCAGTGTAAATGAATGCAAAGTTAAAATGTGTATTCATTGCAATAATTCAGATATAACTTATAAATCTAACCACATTCTCTCAACTTAAAACTGAGGTTAAAAGCTTCCTCTCAGATTAATTATTGGTTCACATAAACTATCCAAAGTACACCCTCTTTTGCAGAAATATTTTCAGATATTCAGTTTATCAGGGAATTTATTATAAATTCCCCAGTCAGATAGGGCATTTGAGCCCTCTGCCAACAATAGGATTATAAATGGTCTGATTACAAGATAACACTTGGTTTTCTAAACACAGCATTGCCTTTTCTCAGAAGAGCTCAAAAATAGCAAAAAACAATTTGAAATATTTCTCCAATATTTCTTCAATGTTGATTTATTTATTTTCTCTTCTAAAACATAACAGAGAGATGCCTGTAAACTTACAGTTAAGGTGTTCTACTTTCACTTAGGGCCACACCAAAGAATCCAAATGAAAGATCACATCTAACTCCACGGAATCACGTTCTAAACCATCTCCTGATGTGAGTGTCCAGAAATCAACTACTCTTAGTAAAGAAAAGAGGAATCTAGTTGGATATTTCACAGGTGAAATTATTTATTTGTTCCCATAAGACTACAGCTTACTATTTTTGCATAATCACATATATTGAACTTAGGAAGTTGGAGAGCTCACTGGAGAAGAAAAATGAAATAGCTAAGTGAATAATGATAGATCTACACTACGGCTGGCAACCAAGAGATCTAGAAAACAAGATGCAAAATGATAAAAATCAGAGACAAAAATCTGGTTTATAAAGTAATGCTAAAAACTAAGGCTAAATTATCCATAATCATAAATAACTATAAAAAATAAATACCTAGAAGAGAAAAAAGCAACTATTTAAAATATTAACTGTATAATGACATAGCATAGTTTTCAAACACGTAAATCTATTGAGATTTTCTGTAACCATAGCCCTATTAATTAATGGTATTTAATTCTGCTAACATAAACTATTAAAAGGCAAGAGAAGAATACAGATGGTAACTTTTCCTTTTCACTTCAAGCTGAATCTTCTCCATTTAGCCCATTTAAAGGGCATTAAAGCCAAGAAAGAAGTGTCTACTGAGACTTCAGCTGTCATTAAACTCTTGTCCCCTTTGAAAATAATGCCAGCTCATTTTCACAACCACAGGAAAGGCATCACAGAATTATCTGAAGAGTTGGACTGTTGTTAACAATGTAATAACTGAATTCAGGGCAATGGTGTAAACTACAAGAATGTATACAAAATTTCTCGGTTTTTTTTTTTTTTTCTCTTTTTAGAGGGCAGAATCATAGTCCTGATGTCTACAGGATTAACCTTTTCTGTAGAAATAAAATTCTATACCAAACTATCATCAGCGTGTGCTACTCTCAGGTTGCTGTGTGATTCTAGCAATCACATGAGTTATAGAAAGGAGCAATGAGGCACCTTTTTAAGTCTTATATTTCCCTCAGGTTTGAATTGCCCTTGGATCACCTAGCTAAATGATGCTTTTCTTTTCTTTTTTTCTTTTTTTTGAGACGGAGTCTCGCTCTGTCACCCAGGCTGGAGTGCAGTGGCGTAATCCTGGCTCACTGCAAACTCCTCCTCCCGGGTTCACGTCATTCTCCCACCTCAGCCTCCCGAGTAGCTGGGACTACAGGCGCCCACCACCACGTCTGGCTAATTTTTTTGTATTTTTAATAGAGACGGGGTTTCACCATGTTAGCCAGGATGGTCTCGATCTCCTGACCTTATGATCTGCCCGCCTCGGCCTCCCAAAGTGCTGGAATTACAGGCGTGAGCCACTGCACCCGGCCTCAATGATGCTTTTCTACAAAGGAGGCTCCTTCATCTAGAAAAGGGGGCTGACGCACCAAGCAAGTAACATACTATTCTATGCCACTTTATTGAAGACTTGGCAAATTAAAGATTTAGCCAAGAGGTCGATGTCTGGAAGGGCTTGGAAATCCCTCTGGTTCAAGGTACATTTTCTTAAAGAGGGGATGGGCATCCCAGAGAAGCAGGCCCACATGCAGGTGGGGTTCCTCCAGCCAGCCTTGACAGGGAGCATGGTGGGGCTGCTAGCATGAGGTAGGGAAGGCAACGCTAAAGTAAAGCCAGCTTTGATTACCAAAGACAGTAACTTTTTCAACCACAATTTGATTTTTGAATCTGTAATAGGAAATTGATTCCTGGAGAGAGGGTTGAATGAATTAATCACTAAAATTCCTTTCAACACTCAGACACAAGAATCCTTGAATCATTCATTCAACAAACATTTGAGTGTCTGTGTGCCAGCAAACAAAGTAATTTTCAATGAATATCCTTTCTATACCACAGCCACCGTAATTGTGAGGCCTCCAACACAGTAGCAACTTGGAACTCCATTGTAATACAGCATATCAAGGATAAAAAATATGGTCATGCCTGCAACTTACATAATGGAGCTTGAATTTGCACTCGTCTTCAATTTCATCTGCACTGTCCTCATCGGAAACTTCCCCTTCCTCTGCATCATCCCCAAGATGATAAGGCAACTTCTTACCCTGAAATGGAACAAAACATCCCGTTTAAAAATGAGAATAAATTCACAATAGCCAAAAGGTGGAAGTAACCCAAGCATCCACTGACGGATGAAAGGATGAACAAAATGTGTACATTCAATGGAATCTTAGCCTTTAAGAAGAAGGAAATTCTGGTACATATTACAAAATGAATGAACCTTGAAGGTATTATGCTGATTGAAATAAGCTAGACATAAAAGGAAGTGTATTGTATGATTCCATTTACATCAGATTCATAGAGGCAGAAAGTAGAATGGTGATGGCCAAGGGCTGAAGGTAGGAGGGTATCGGGAGTTGTTGCTGAATGGGTATAGAGTTTCAGTTTTACAAGATGAAGAGTTTTGGAGACTGGCTGCACACAGTGGGAATGTATTTAATACTATTGAACACACTTTAAAAAGGGTTTATTGTATACACTTAAAATTAAGTGTATTAAGATGTTAGATAGATTTTAGGTCACATGTAGTTTACTACAATTAAAAATCATTTTTGAAAAGTAAAAAATGGCCGGGCGCGGTGGCTCAAGCCTGTAATCCCCTTCCTCTGCACTTTGGGAGGCCGAGACGGGCGGATCACAATAGAGGTCAGGAGATCGAGACCATCCTGGCTAACACAGTGAAACCCCGTCTCTACTAAAAAAAATTCTGGTACATACAAAAAACTAGCCGAAGCGAGGTGGCGGGCGCCTGTAGTCCCAGCTACTCGGGGCCAAGGGCTGAGGCAGGAGAATGGCGTAGACCCGGGAGGCGGAGCTTTCAGTTTTACAAGAGCTGAGATCCGGCCACTGCACTCCAGCCTGGGCGACAGAGCGAGACTCCGTCTCCAAAAAAAAAAAAAAAAAAAAATTAAAAATCATTTTTGAAAAGTAAAAACTGAAAATAAAATGTTGTATCATTAGCTAATCATTACTTCAGACTGACTAGAAAACAGACAGTTTGAATTAGGGGCAAAATAAGGGGGAGTAGAGATTTTCAAAAAAGGGAAGTCGTCTTAGTTTCAATTAAGTAGAATTAATTAGAGTTACTATAGTTTAAAAAATCAAACCAGGCTTCTATTCAAGAATAGATGACTTGGAACCTGGAGGCAGGCGCAGTGGTTCACACCTGTAATCCCAGCACTTTGGGAGGCTGAGATGGGAGGATCACTTGACCCTAGGATTTCAAGACCAGCTTGGGCAACAAAATGAGGCTCTGTCTCTACAAAAAATCAAAAAATTTGCTTGGCATGGTAGCAGGTGCCTATGATTCCAGCTACACAGGAGGTTGAGGCAGGAGGATGACTTGAGCCCAGGAGGTTGAGGCTGCAGTGAGTCATGTTTGTACTACTGCACTCCAGCCTGGGTGACAAAGTGAGAAACCCCCTCCACCAAAAAACAAGATGACTTGGCTGGGCATGATGGCTCATCCCTGTAATCCCAACACTCTGGGAGGCCAAGGCAGGAGGACTGCTTGAAGCTAGGAGTTTGAGAACAGTTTGGGCAACATAGTAAGACCCCATCTCTACTTTTATTAAAAATTAAAAAATAGAATAGATGACCCATCACAACAACTACCACTCCATCCCATTGTGTACAACTGCTGTGGTGTGAATGTTGGTGTCCCCCAAAATCCATGTATTAGAACCTAATACCCCACCCATATGATAGTATTAAGAGGCATTTGGGAAGTGATTAAGTCATGAGGGCTCCAACAAGCTCCCTTGCCCCTTCTGTCATGTGAGCACAAAAAGTAGGTACTATCCATGAGAAACAGGCCCTCACCAGATGCCAAATCTGCCATCACCTTAATCTTGGACTTCCCAGCATCTAGATCCAAGAGCAATGAATTCTGTTGTTTACGAGTTGCCCAGTCTAAGGTGGTTTTGTTATAGCAGAACAAAGGAACTATGACAACAACAAGCATGCTAATGTCCCTCAGAGCAGCTTATGCACCTAAGCAGGTGACATGCCTCCTTAACAATTATGCCTCACTTTGCATTTAGCAAGCCCCTCTTTCACAGACAATGCAGCGGGACTCCGGCCCAGCTTGAGCACCTCCCCCAGGACCAGGCCACTCCTGACTTACTCAACAACACACTTTAAAAAGGAGGGGCTTTTTGACAGGGAACATTCTTACAAGATATTAAGACAATTAAGTTACAGAATTATATATACAATATTATCTCAGGGATTAAAAAAACAGCAGAAAAGTCTAAAAATAAATATGGTCAATTGTTAAGGGTAATTATCTCTTTGTAACAGCGCTACAAGTGAAATTTACATTTTCCTTTCCTGCATTTCTCAAATTACATTCAAAAACAGTAAATGTAAACTAAAAAGGATAGCAGGGGGTAAGGCCCAGGGGTCTGAGAAAAGCTTCAAGGGCAGCCATCTGTATTAGTAAGGCTTCTTACTACAAGCAGAAAGGAATATTTATTACCAAAATACTGAATTGCTTCCAGAATCAGAGGGTGGGAGGTGGGGCAGAACCAGGCTTTGAGGCTAAGAGGGCAAGGCCACTGCAGTAGGCAGCCTGTAAATAATAGTACAAATGTCTCCTATCTCAGTATTCACACCCTTCTGCAATCCCCTCCCTTTGAGAGTGACCTGGACCTAGTGCCCCACTTCTAATGAACTGAGTACAGCAAAAGTGATGGAAGGTCACTTCTGAGATCAGGTTATAGAAACATTATACCTTCTTGCTTGCTTCCCCAAACTTCTCTCTCCTTTCCGGGAGCTCTCTCTCTCTCTCTTTATCTCTCTCTCTCTCTGTCTCTCTCTTTATCTCTCTCTCTCTCTCTCTCACACACACACACACACACACACACACACACGTGTTGTGAGCTGTGCTATGGAGAGACCCACATGGCAGGGAAGTGAGAGAGGCCTCAGTAGTCAACAGCCTGAAAGGAACTGAAATGTGCCAACAACAGCCACTAAAGTAATCTCAGAAGCAGAGCTTCCCTCAGTCCAGCCGTGAGATGACTGCAGCCCCAGAGGACACCTTAATTACAGCCTCAAGAGAGACCCTGAGCAGAGGACCCAGCTAAGTCACATCCAGGTTCCTGACCTACAGGGACGGTGGGAATATTCAACGTTTTAAGCTGCCAAATGTTGGGGTAATTTGCTATGCAGCAATAGACACCTAACATAAGCACCAACCAAAATCACAGGGCAGAACAAATTCACTGAAGATACCATTTCCAACACAACTAAGCACAGAGACAGTGGCTTTCACTCCATCATCCACACAATGGACATCAGGACTACTGCCAGAAGTGCTGCCATGGGCTCTAAAGGAAGCTGCCAGCATGTCTACCCCACTCCCTCCACCCCCAGGATGGGTTCAACTTGGTCCCACTTTCCTACTGTAGTTTCTGCTTCAATGTCTGGGACACGTTCACTTGATTGGTGGCTTCTAGATGGGGTGCCCACATCCCAGCCCTAAGAAAGGCTGCAAAAGCAGACTCTGAGCTCCTCTAAGGGAATCCCTTAAAACATAGGGATGGAAACTTCCTTAAACATGGAAGGATGTTCACATGCCTGACAGCCAAAATAACAATACATTTATAAATATCATCCCAGGCTGATCTCTAAACTCAAGTTTCAGTGACTTTTAGTATTCCTGCTCTCCACACCACTATTACCTCTTTCAGAATTCTGGATCCCCCCTTACCCACTTCCTACCTCCACAGGGCTACCAGCTTAGTCGGATGTTCGGAGAAATGTCTTTCCCAGTTTTCCCACACCTTCCTTGATACCCAAAGCTCTTGACCTGACAGTTTCAAAGCTGGATAAACCATTTATGTAATGAAAGCATAATCTATATTAAGAATCTAAACAATTGGGATTTAGGCAAATATTTTCTTCAACTTACAGAAGGGAATTTGTAAGATTAAAAAGTTGGGGCCAGCCAGGCACGGTGGCTCACACCTGTAACCCCAGCACTTTGGTAGTCCAAGGGAAGTTGGTGGATCACCTGAGGTCAGGAGTTCTAGGCCAGCCTGGGCAACATGGTAAAACCCCGTCTCTACTAAAAATACAAAAATTAGCGAGGTGGTGAGCCCTGTAATCCCGGCTACTCGGGAGGCTGAGGCAGGCGAATCGCTTGAACCTGGGAGGCAGAGGTTGCAGGGTGCCAAGATCGTCCCACTGCACTCCAGCCTGGGTGACAGAGTGAGACTCCATTTCAAAAAAAAAAAAGTTGGGGCCAGGCATAGTGGCTCATACCTGTAATCCCAGAACGTTGGGAGGCCGAGGCGGGCAGATCACTTGACATCAGGAGTTCAAGACCAGCCTGGCCAACATGGTGAAACCTCATTTGTACTAAAAATACAAAAATTAGCCAGGCGTGGTGGCAGGCACCTGCAATCCCAGCTATTCAGGAGGCTGAGGCAGGAGAATGGCTTGAACCCGGGAGGCAGAGGTTGCAGTGAGCCGAGATCGCACCATTGCACTCCAGCCTGGGTGACAGAACGAGACGGTCTCCCCAACAACAACAACAAAAAAGTTGGGATCTAATTTGTGTATCATTAATAACAAGGCAGCTCAGAATCAAAGCATTTATTTCTGTGTATTATTTCAGGTCCTATTGATACAGAAAGCTCCTAAAAATCAGTTTATTTTTCTATTTTTCTTTACTTTAGGAACATTTGTAGGGTAGTTATAATATAGCAGCACCAGAAACAAGGTACTCAATTAGGAGGTGACCAGACATACTCACAAACAAGATATCAAGATATCAACTTTCTTCGTTCATTCAGAATCTGCTTTGTTTTAGGTACCATGGCAGACAGCAAGATGAAACTGTACACAAGACATTTAAAAGGTAATGGTAGCAATTCCCTCTTTTGAAACAGCATAAAATAGCATGAAAACCAATATATGTTTTTAAATGTTCTACAGAATAGAAATAAATATGAAAAATAACATCACCAAGAAAAGAATAATAATAATCCCCAACTGATACACATCACTGACAGCACTGACTAGAAAGGAAAGTGTAACTGTGAGGAGCAGGTGGTGCTGAGCAGGTAAGGACACAGAACTAAGCTTCAACTCCCCTTCATCTGAGGGTGGCGTGAGGTGAGGGAACAAAAAGAAGAAGCTGCCTCTCAGAGTATTCATAAGACACGTTAATTTTCAGTCCTTTAAAAATCTAATTAAAAGACCCTGCATTATCAGAGCCCTATTTTTGGTCAGCTTTTTCCAGGCTGGCAAATATTTTATCCAGGTAGATAGGGAGAAAACAATGCAAAGGAACATTGTTTTTCAAGGCCCCTTTTCAATGGTGTTACTCCAAAGGAAAATTATAAAATAAATTTAGATAGCACTTTATGTGGCTTAACTAATTTAACTGTGGTCCAATATTGATGTAAATGAAGAATGATCCAGGTGTCTTCCAGAGGTCCCTTTCTGATCTACATATATTTCATGCAGCAGTTACACTCTAGAATTAATTTGTCTATGGTACATGGAAATATTGCTAGAGACTGGATTGGAAGCATGGTCACCTCTCGGCTTCAAAATATCTGGCTGCACAGCCCCAGGAGAATGGAGACAACTCCGTGATTCACATCTGTAAAAGCAGGACACTTGGACCACACAGCTAAAGTTATTTCAGCAAAAAGAGTCTATGGAATATTACTATTTGTTATTTTTTTCTCATAAGCAATGTTTTATTTATAGGCATACCTTAGAACTATTATGAATGTGGTTTCAGATCACTGCAATAAAATGACTATCACAATAAAGAGAGGCACATGGATTTTTTGGTCTCCCAGTGAATATAAAAGTTACAATTATGCTATACTGTAGCCTATTTAAGTGTGCGATAGTATTATATCTTAAAAAAGTATATACCTTAGTTTAAAAATATTTAATGCTATAAAAAGCTAATGATCATTTGAACCTTTGGCAAATTGTAGTCATTTTGCTGGCGGAGGGTCTTGTTTCAGTGTGGATAGCTGCTGACTGATCAGGGTGGTGGTTGCTGAAGGTTAGGTGACTGTGGCAATTTGCTTCTGTTTTGTTTTGTTTTGAGATAGAGTTTCGCTCTTGTTGCCCAGGCTGGAGTGCAATGGTGTGACCTCGGCTCACTGAAACTTCGTCCCCCGGGATTCAAGCAATTCTCCTGCCTCAGCCTCCCATGTAGCTGGGATTACAGGCATGCACCACCAGGCCCGGCTAATTTTGTATTTTTTTAGTAGAGATGGGGTTTTACCATGTTGGTCAGGCTGGTGTCGAACTCCTGACCTCAAGTGATCCACCCGCCTTGGCCTCCCAAAGCGCTAGGATTACAGGCATAAGCCACCGCACCTGGCCGGCAATTTCTTAAATGGGACAAAAATTAAGTTTGCTCCATTGATTGACTCTTCCTTTCACAAAAGATTTCTCTGCAGCATGTGATTCTGTTTAATAGCATTTTACCTACAGTAGAACTTCTGGCAAAATTGGAATAAATGCTCTCAATCCTTCCTGTTGCTTTATCAACTAAGGTTTTGTACACCTCAAGAACCCACTTGCTTTGCTTATTCATATAAGTAATTCCTCATCTATTCAAGTTTGATCATGAGATTTGAGATTGCAAGATTGCAGCAATTAAGCCACATCTTCAGGCTCCACTTCTTTTTTTTTTTTTTTAGATGGAGTCTCACTCTGTCACCCAGGCTGGAGTGCAGTGGTGTGATCTCAGCTCACTGCAAGCTCCACCTCCCAGGTTCACACCATTCTCCTGCCTCAGCCTCCTGAGTAGCTGGGACTACAGGCGCCCACCACCGCGCCCGGCTAATTTTTTTGTATTTTTAGTAGAGTCGGGGTTTCACCGTATTAGCCAGGCTGGTCTCGATCTCCTCACCTCGTGATCTGCCCACCTTGGCCTCCCACAGGCTCCACTTCTAATTCTAGTTCTCATGTTATTTCTAACACATCTACAGTGACTTTCTCCACTGAAGTCTTGAATACCTCAAAGTCATCCATCAGGATTGGAATCTTCTTCTTCTAAACTCCTGCTAATAATAATCTGTTGACCTCCTCAAAAAATCGCAAATGTTCTTAATGGCATTTAGAGTGGTGAATCCTTTCTAGAAGGTTTTCAATTTAGTTTGCCCAGACTTATCAAAGGAATCACTATTTATGGCAGTTATAGGCTTACAAAGTATGTTTCTTAAGTAATAAGACTTGAAAGTCAAAATTATACATAGAACAATGAGCTACAGAATAGATGTTGTGTAGCAGGCATGAAAACAACATGAATCTACTTAAACATCTCGTTAGAGTTCTTGGGTGACCAGGTGCATTGTCAATGAGCAGTAATATTTTGAAAGGAATCTTTTTTCCTGAACAGTAGGTCTCAACAGTGAGCTTAAAACATTCAGTAAACCATGCTGTAAAAACATGTGCTGTCATCCAGACATTTTTATTCCATTTATACAGTGCAGGCAGAGTAGATTTAACATAATTCTTAAGGGCCGTAGGGGACGAAAAATGAGCCCTGGCTTCAACTTAAAGTCATTAGCTGCATTAGCCCCTAACAAGAGACTAGGTCTGTTCTTGACGCTTTGAAGGCAAGCATTTACTCCTCTCCAGCTATTAAAGTCCCAGATGGCATCTTCTCCCAATATAAGACTGTTTTGCTTATATTAAAAATCTGTTGTTTAGGCTGGGCACAGTGGCTTACGCCTGTAATCCCAGCACTTTGGAAGGCCAAGGCAGGCAAATCACCTGAGGCCAGGAGTTCGAGACCAGCCTGACCAACATGGTGAAACCCATCTCTACTAAAAATACAAAAATTAGCTGGGTGTGGTAGCATGTGCCTGTATTCCCAGCTACTTGGGAAGCTGAGGCAGGAGAATCACTTGAATCCAGGAGGTAGAGGTTGTAGTGAGCCGAGATTGCACCACTGCACTCCAACCTGGGTGACAGAGTGATACTCCATCTCCAAAAACAAAAAGAAATCTGTTTAGTGTAGCCACTTTCATCAATTATCTTAGCTTCTAGATCCCTTGCTGCAGCTTCTCCACCAGCACTTGCTGCTTCACCTTGCACTTTTATGTTATGGAGATGGATTCTTGCCTTAATCCTCATATACCAAACTCTGCTAGCTCCAAACTTTTCTTCTGCAGTTTCCTCACCTCTCTTAGCCTTCACAAAATTGAAGAGAGTTAAGGCCTTGCTCTGGATTGGGCTTTGGCTTAAGGGAATGTTATAGCTGGTTTGATCATTTATCCAGACAACTCAAACTTTCTCTCTATCAGCAATAAGTTAAGACTATTTTGCTTTCCTATCATTTGTGTGTTCACTGAAGTAGCACTTTCAATTTTCTTCAAGAACTTTTCTTTTGCATTCACAAAATGGCTAACGCTTGGGTACAAGAGGCCCAGCTTTCAGCCTGTCTTGTCTTTTAACACATTTTCCTCACTAAGCTTAATCATTTGTAGTTTTTGATTGAAAGTGAGAGACATGTGGAGATGCCAGAGTAAAATGGCAGCTAGGAGGCAGGACTAACTTGCAGCCCCCACTTGGACAATGGAACAGCATGTGGAGACTCGCATCGTGAACTTGTGCTACAAGAACTACTGCAGGAACACACCAGGAAAACCGAAAGAATTCACAGACCCTTTGAAGGAAGCAGACTGCTGTTCCAAGCTCTGTGAGACAGCTGAAAAACTGTGAGTGGCCAAAGTGTGAGGGGGTAAGATCCACCCTCAAACATACATCCTCACTGGGGAACCTGAAAATCTAGATCACAGGTGATATGGTTTAGCTGTGTCCCCACCCAAATCTCATCTTGAATTGTAATCCCCATATTACCCCCGTGACTAGGGAGAAACCTGGTGGGAGGTGATTGGACTATGGGGGCGGATACTCCATGCTGTTTTTGTGATAGTGAGTGAGTTCTCACAGGATCTGATGACTTTTTAAAGAGCTCTTCCCACTTCGCTGCTTACTCTTCTCTCTCCTGCCATCTTATGAAGAAGGTGACTGCTTCCTCTTCACCTTCTGCCATGATTGTAAGTTTCATGAAGCCTCCTAGCCATGCTTCCTGCTAAGCCTGAAAAACTGTGAGTCAATTAAAACTCTTTCCTCTATAATTACCCAGTCTCAGGTATTTCTTTATAGCAGTGTGAAAACAGACTGATAGAGTAGATTGGTACTGCAGAGAGTTGGGTACTGCTATAAAGACACTTGAAAATGTGGAATTGACTTTGGAACTAGGTAACAGACGGAGGTTGGAACAGTTTGGAGGACTCAGAAGAAGATAGGAAGATGTGGGAAAGTTTGAAGCGTCCTAGAGACTTGTTGAATGGTTTTGACCAAAATGCTCATAGTGATGTGAACAATGAAGTCCAGGCTGAGGTGGTCTCATATGGAGATGAGGAACTTTTTGGGAACCGGAGCAAAGGTCACTCTTGCTATGCTTTAGCAAAGGTCACTCTTGCTATGCTTTAGCAAAGAGACTGGTGGTGCCCCTGCCCTAGAGATCTGTGAAACTTTGAACTTGAGAGAGATGATCTGAAATTGGAACTTATGTTTAAAAGGGAAGCACAGCATAAAAGTTTTGGAAAATTTGCAGCCTGGTGATGCGATAAAAAAAGAAAAATCCAGCTGGGCATGGTGGATCATGCCTGTAATCTCAGCACTTTGGCATGGCAAGGAGGGTGGATTACCTGAGGTCAGGAGTTTGAGACCAGCCTGACCAACATGGTGAAACCCCGTCTCTACTAAAAGTACAAAATTTGCCGGGCATGGCGGCACATGCCTGTAATCTCAGCTATTTGGGAGGTTGAGGCAGAAGAATTGCTTGAACTCAGGAGGCGGAGGTTGTAGTGAGCTGAGATCATGCCATTGCACTCCAGCCTTGGCAACAAGAGCGAAACTCCATCTCAAAATAAAAAAAGAAAGAAAAGAAAAACCCATTTTCTGGGGAGAAATTCAAGCTGGCTACAGAAATTTGCATGAGTTAAAAGGAGCTGAATGTTAGTCACCAAGACAATAGGGTAAATGTCTACAGAACAAGTCAGTGACCTTCATGGCAGCCCCTCGCATCACAGACGGAGAGGCCTAGGTAGAAAAAATGGTTTCGTGGGCCAGGCCCAGGGCCCTGCTACTGCTCTGTGCAGCCTTGGGACTTGGCACCCTACATCCTAGCCATGATTAAAAGGGGCCAACATACAGCTCAGGCTATTGCTTCAAAGGGTGTAAGCTCCAAGACTTGGAAGTTTCCACATGGTGTTGGGCCTGCAGGTGCACAGAAGTCAAGAACTGAGGTTTGGGAACTTCTGCCTAGATTTCAGAGGATGTAGGGAAACACCTGGATGCCTAGGCAGAAGTATGCTGCAGGGGTGGAGCCCTGAAGGCAGTGTGGAAGAGAAATGTGGAGTTGGAGCCCCCACACAAAATTCCCACTGGACCACCGTCTAGCAAAGCTGTGAAAAGAGGGCCACCGTCCTCCAGACCCCATAATGATAGATCCACTGACAGCTTGCACTGTGTGCCTGGAAAGGCTGAAGACGCTCAATGCCAGCCTGTGAAATCAGGTGGGAGGGGTGTTGTACCCTGCAAAGCCACAAGAGTAGAGCCACCCAAGACCATAGGAGGCTACCTCTTGCATCAGTGTGACCTGGATCTGAGACATAGAATCAAAGGAGATTATATTGGAGCTTTAAGATTTAATGAGTGCCCTGTTGGATTTCGACTTGCATGGAGCCTGTAGCTCCTTTGTTTTGGCCGATTTCTCCCTTTTGGAAGGGGAGCATTTATCCAATGCCTGTACCCCCATCATATCTTTGAAGTAACTAACTTGCTCTTGATTTTACAGGCTCCTAGGCAGAAGGGACTTCCCTTGTCTCAGATGAGACTTTGGACTTGGACTTTTGGGTTAAGGCTGGAAAGAGTTAAGACTCTGGGGGACTGTTGGAAAGGCACGATTGTGTTTTGAAATGTGAGGACATGAGATTTGGGAGCGGCCAGGAGCAGAATGATACGGTTTGGCTGTGTTCCCACCCCAATATCATCTTGAATCATAATCCTCACAATACCCACATTTCTTGGGAGAGAGCTGGTGGGAGGTAATTGGATCATGGGGGCAGTTTCCCCATGCTGTTCTCATGATAGAGAGTTCTTATGAGATCTGATGGTTTTATAAGAGGCTCTTCTCCCTTCACTGTTCACCCTTCTGTCTCCTGCCACCTTGTGAAGAAGGTGCCTGCTTCCTCTTTGCCTTCTGCCATGGTTGTAAGTTTCATGAGGCCACCTAGACAGGCTTCCTGTTAAGCCTGTGAAACTGCGAGTCAATTAAACCTCTTTCCTTTATAATTACTCTGTGTCAGGTATTTATTTATAGCAGTATGACAACAGACTAATAAAATGAGAGAAGGATTTGACCTTACCAAGAGCTGAAACAAATTTAGAAAGCTGAGCAAAATATAGAGGTAGAAGCGGCAGCAGGAAGAGACCTGTGGGTACTCCCAGTACCCAGGGAAACCACTTCTGACTTTGTCTCACGGGGGTCTTTGGGGAGGCTACCAGTGGAATTGGGGAAGGAATACAGGGAGAAGGAAACTTTGAGATGAACTTTGTAATAATTACAACCAAGCATAAACATGTATGGGGGCAGTGACGGGAGCTAACAGGAAGTGCAGATGTGAGCACAGAGGCCATGGCAGGTGGGGAGGGGTGGAGCCTGAAAGTCCTGCTTGCTTTCTCAGTGGGGAGGCTTGTAGCCTGGGGCAAGATCTCAGCTCTGCTCAGGAGCTGCCTGGATAAACTCCATGAGACTGGCCTTGCTGGCTGAGTGGGAACTAGGTGAGGCCTGTCACTGCCAGCTTTCCCCACTTCCCTGGTGACCTGTATGATGCAGCAGAGGCAGCCATAATCCCACTGGGAACATAACTCCACTGGACTGAGAACCACAGTCCTAGCCCCCACGGCAGCCACAGCAAGCCCTGCTGAAGGAGAGTCTGAGCTTAGACACACCTAACCCTGCATCCAACTGATGGTCTTTTTTTACCCACCCTGGTAGCTGAAGACAAAAGACATAATCCCTTGGGAGCCCTATGGCCCTGCCCATTGCCTGAGAAACCCAAATATGTATCCAGGTGACCTTAGGGCAAGCTTGTATCGGCTGATGATCTCTTAAAAGTGCCACCTCCTGGTTGGAGGACAACCAACCATTAGCACAACCAGCAGTCGAGAAAACCAGCACACTAAACAAAACTACAACCAACGACCCTCACAGAGTCTCCTTCACTCCTCTGCTACCTCCACCAGAACACATGTCCATGGCTGAGAGGCCTGAAGACAGACCACATAACAGGACTCTTTGCAGACATTTCTGAGTACTAGGCTGGAGCCTGGTAGCCCTGCTGGGTGGCTAGACCCAGACGAGCAACAACAATCACTACAGTCCAGCAATCAGGAAGTCCCATGCCTAGAGGAAGTCGGAGGGCACCACATTAGAAGACCACCCTGTGGGACAGAAGAATCTGAACTGCAGCCTTTGAATCCCAGATCTTCCCTCTGACATAGTCTACCCAAATGAAAAGGAACCAGAAAAACAATTCTGGCAATATGAAAAAGCAAGGTTCTTTAACACCCTCAGAAGATCATAATATGTCACCAAGAAAGGATCCAAACCAAGAAGAAATCCCTGACTTGCCAGAAAAAGCATTCAGAAGTTTGATAATTAAGCTACTCAAGGATGCACCAGAGAAAGGTGAAAAACAATTTAAAGAAATTCAAAAGTAATGCAGACTATGGATGAAAAAAAAATCCAGAGAAATAGACAGCATCAGTACAAAACAATCACAACTTCTAAAAATAAAAGATACTCCTGGAGAAATGCAAAATACACTGGAAAGTTTCAACAAAAGAATCAAACAAGTAGAAGAAAGAACTTCAGAGCTTGAAGACAAGGCTTTTGAATTAAACCAATCTGACAAAGACAAAGAAAAAAGAATTTAAAAAATGAACAGAGCCTGGAAGAAGTTTGGGATTATGTTAAATGAACAAACCTAAGAATAATTGGTGTTCCCCGGGAAGAAGAGAAATCTCACAGTTTGGAAAACCTCTTTGAGGGAATAATTGAGGAAAATTTCCCTGCCTTTGCTAGAGATCTAGACATCCAAATACAAGAAGCTCAAAGAACACCTAGAAAATTCATCACAAAAATATCATCACCTAGACACACAGTCATCAGGTTATCTAAAGTCAAAATGAAGGAAAGAATCTTAACAGCTGTGAGGCAAAGGCATTAGGTAATCTATAAAGAAAAACCTATAAGATTAAAAGTAGATTTCTCAGCCAAAATCCTACAGCTAGAAAGGAATGGGGTCCTATCTTTAGCCTCCTTAAAGAAAATAATTATCAGCCAAGAAATCTTGTATCCAGCAAAACTAAGCTTGATAAATAAAGGAAAGATAAAGTCCTTTTCAGACACACACAAAAATCCAATTTCAGATCATAGGCAACAAAAATGCTGAGAGAATTCACCACTACCAAGCCAGCCCTACCAAAAAAAAAAAAAAAAAAAAAAAAAAAAAAAAAGCTAAAAGTTCTTAATCTTGAAAGAAAACCTCAGAATACACCAAAATAAAACCTCCATAAAGCATAAGTCCCACAGGGCCTATAAAACAATAACACAATGAAAAAAAAAAAAATTCAGGCAAAAAAACTAGCAAAATGAATCAAATAGTACCTTATCTCTCAAAACAAATTTTGAATGTAGATGGTCTAAATGTTCCACTTAAAAGGCACAGAATGGCAGAATGAATAAGAATTCACCAACAAAATATCCGCTGTCTTCAAAAAACTCACATAAGATCTAAGGACTCATAAAGTAAAGGGGTAGAAGAAGATATTTCATGCAAATGGACAAAAAAAGTGGGCAGGAGCAGCTATCCTTTATCAGACAAAACAAACTTTAAAGCAACAGCAGTTAAAAAAGACAAAGAGGGACATTATACCATGATAAAAGAATTAGTCCAGCAGGAAAATATCACAATCCTAAATATATATTCACCTAACACTGGAGCTCCCAAATTTATAAAACAATTACTACTAGACCTAAGAAATAACATAGACGGCAACATAATAATAGTGAGAGACTGCAATACTCCACTAACAGCACTAGACAAGTCATCAAGACAGAAAGTCAATAAAGAAACAATGGACTTAAACTATACCCTAGAACAAATAGACTTAGCAGATATTTACAGAATATTCTACCCAACAACGGCAGAATATACATTCTATTCATTAGCACAGGAAACATTCTCCAAGACAGACCATATGACAGGCCACAAAACAAGTCTCAACAAATTTAAGAAAATCAAAATTATAGCAAGTACTCTCTAGGACCATGGTGGAATAAAATTGGAAATTGACTCCAAAAGGAACCCCCCAAAACAAGCAAATTACATAGAAATTAAATAATCTGCTCCTGAATAATTGTTAGATCAACAATGAAATCAAGATGGAAACTTAAAAGTTCCTTGAACTGAATAATAGTGACACAACCTTTTAAAATCTCTGGGATATAGCAAAGTGATGCTAAGAGGAAAGTTCATAGCATTAAATGCCTATATCAAAAAGTCTGAAATAGGACAAACAGACAATCTTAGGTCACACCTCAAGGAACTAGAGAAACAAAAACAAGCCAAACCCAAATTCAGCAGAAGAAAAGAAATAACAAAGATCAGAGCAGAACTAAATGAAATTGAAACAACAACAAAAAATACAAAAGATAAATGAAACAAAAACCTGGTTCCTTGAAAAGATAAACAAAACTGATAGATCATTTGCAAGATTAACCAACAAAAGAAGAGAGAAGATCCAAATAAGCTCAGCTAGAAACAAAATGAGAGATACAACAACCGACATCACAGAAATACAAGAGATTATTCAAGGATACTATGAACACCTTTACATGAACAAACTAGAAAACCTAGAAGAGATGGATAAGTTCCTGGAAATATACAATCCTCCTAGGTTAAACCAGGAAGAAACAGAAACTCTGAACAAACCAACAACAAGCAATCCGACTGAAATGGTAATTTAAAAAATTGCCAACAATAACAAAAAAAAAATGTCCAGGACCAGATGGATTCACAGCTTAATTCTATCAGACATTCAAAGAAGAAATGGTACCAAATCTATTGAAAATATTCCAAAAGATAAGGAGGAAAGAATCCCCCCTAAATCATGCTATGAAGCCAGTATCACCCTAACACCAAAACCAGAAAAGGACATAACAAAAAAAAGAAAACTACAGACCAATATCCCTGATGAACATAAATGCAAAAATCCTCAATAAAATACTAGCTAACTGAATCCAACAGCATATCAAAAACATAATCCGCCACGATCAAGTGGGTTTCACATGTACAAGTCAATAAATGTGATACACGATATAAACAAAAACAAAAATCCCATGATCTCAATAGAGGCAGAAAAACATTTAACAAAATCCAGCATCTCTTTATGATCAAAACCCTCAGCAAAATCGGCATAGAAGGGACATATCTTAAGGTAATAAAAGCCATCTATGACAAACCCACAGCCAACATTATACTGAATAAGGAAAAGCATTCCCCCTGAGAACTAGAACAAGCCAAGGATGCCCACTTTCACCACTTCTGTTCAACATAGTACTGGAAATCTTAGCCAAGGCAATCAGACAAGCAAAAGAAATAAAGGGCTTCCAAATCTGTAAAGAGGAAGTCAAATTGTCACTGTTCGCTGATGATATGACTGTATACCTAGAAAACCCTGAAGGCTCATCCAAAAAGCTCCTAGATTGATAAATGAATTCAGTAAAGTTTCAGGATACAAAATCAATGTACACAAATCAATAGCACTGCTATACACCAACAACAACCAAGTTCAACCCCTTTTACAATAGCTGCAAAAAATAAAATAAAATACTTAGGAATATACCTAACCAAAGAGGTGAAAGATATCTACAAGGAAAACTACAAAACAATGCTGAAAGAAATCACAGATGACACAAACAAATGGAAACACATTCCATGCTCATGGATGGGTAGAATCAATATTGTGAAAATAACCATACTGCCAAAAGCAATTTACAAATTCTATGTAATCACTATCAAAACACCATCACCATTCTTCACAGAACTAGAAAAAAAAATCCTAAAATTCATATGGAACTAAAAGAGGGCCTGCATACCCAAAGCAAGACTAAGCAAAAAAAACAAATTTGGAGGCATAACATTACCTGACTTCAAACTATACTATAAGACTACAGTCACCAAAACAGCATGGTACTGGTATAAAAATAGTCAGATAGACCAATGGAACAGAATAGAGAAAGAAAGCCAAATACTTACAGTGAACTGATCTTTGACAAAGCAAACAAAAACATAAAGTGGAGAAAGGATACCATATTCAACAAATAGTGCTGGAATATTGGCAAACCACATGTAGAATAATGAAACTGGATCCTCATCTCTCACCTTATACAAAAATCAACTCAAGATGGATCTAAGACTTAAATATAAGACCTGAAACCATATACATTCTAAAAGTTAACATTGGAAAAACACTTCTAGACATTGGCTGAGGCAAAGACTTCATGACCAAGAACCCAAGAGTGAATGCAACAAAAACAAAGATAAATAGATGGGAATTAAATAAACTAAAAAGCTTCTGCATAGCAAAAGAAATAATCAGCAGAGTAAACAGATAACTCATAGAGTGGGAGAGAATCTTCACAAACTATGTATCTGACAAAGGACTAATATCTACAATCTACAAGGAACTCAAACAAATCAGCAAGAAAAAGACAAACAATACCATCAAAAAGTAGGCTAGGGATATGAATAGACAATTCTCAAAAAAAGATATACAAGTGGTCAACAAACATATGAAAAAATGCTCAACCTCACTAATAATCAGGGAAATGTAAATCAAAACCACAATGTGATACCACCTTACTCCTGCAAGAATGGCCATAATCAAAAAATCAAAAAATACTAGATGTTGGTGTAGATGTGGTGAAAACAGAACACTTTTACACTGCTGGAGGGAATGGAAACTAGTACAACCATTATGGAAAACAGTGTGGAGATTCCTTAAAGAACTAAAAGTAAATATTTTCCTCTTGGTAGATAGCACTCCTGAGTATCTACCAAGAGGCAAAGAAGTCTTTACATGAGAAAGACACTTGTACACACATGTTCTTAGCAGCACAATTCACAATTGCAAAAATATGGAACCAGCCCAAATGCCCATCAATCAACAAGTGGATAAAGAAAATGTGGTATACATATATACACCATGGAATACTACTCAGTCATAAAAAGAATGAAATAATGGCATTTGCAGCAACCTAGATGGAGCTGGAGGCCATTATTCCACGTGAAGTAACTCAGGAATGGAAAACAAAACATATGTTCTCACTTATAAGTGGGAGCTAAGCTATGAGGGCACAAGGGCACAAGGGCACAAGAATGATATAATGGACTTTGGGGACTCGGAGGGGAAGAGTGGGAGGGGGTGAGGGATAAAAGACAGCTCATTGGGTACAGTGTACACTGCTCAGGTGACAAGTGCACCAAAGTCTCAGAAATCACCACTAAAAAACGTATCCATGTAACCAAACACTACCTGTTCCCACATAACCTATCGAAATAAATAAATATTTTTTAAAAAGTAAGAGACATGTGAGTTTCCTTTCACTTGGACACTTGGAGGCCATTGTAGGGTTATCAACTGGCCTAATTTCAATACTGTTATGTCTCAGGAAACTGGGAGAAATGAGGAGTGGGAGAGAGATGGGGAATCAGGAGCAGGGGAATCAGCTAATGGAGCAGTTAGCACACACATAACACTTATCAATTAAGTTTGCCATCTTATATAGGCAGGGATTATGGCTCCCCAAAACAATTACAATAGTGACATTAAAGATCACCGATCACAGATCACCATAACAGATACAATAATAATGAAAATGTTTTAAATAGAGCAAGAATTACCAAAATGTCACACAGAGACACAAAATGAGCCCATACTTTTGGAAAAACAGTGCCGAAAGACTTGCTTGACATAGAGTTGCCACAAACCTCCAATTTGTCACACACACACACACACACACACACACAACATGGAGTGTCTGTGAAATGCAATAAAGTAAAATACAATAAAATGAACTTTGCCTGTATTTTATCAGAAAATTTACACATAATGTGTATGCATGCATGATTGGAACATATGTGTGTAAGAGTTGTAATAATAAACAACTTGTCAATCTCCAAGGCGGTAAGTAGTCACAGAAATCCTGCCTTTTCAATCAGAGATTGCTCTCATACTAAAGGAACACAAGAAATCAGTTGTCTTGTTTTCTTGTTTTTGCTTTAAATGGGGTTGTGCTGGTCCGCAGATCCAGGCAACTCCTTAAAGTCTAAACAAAATTGCTACCAGCAAATGGATCTCAGATGCTCTAGAAATACTTGCAGTTCACGTTGCTGCCACCCTTTCCCATGAGTGCCTCAAACTTTCTGCCTCTGATTCGTCCCTATGCCATAAGCCATGGGATATTCTGTGTCAAATAACTCAAAGCCCAGTTATGCAGAGGAGACTCAGTTAGTCCACATTAAATATCCAATGTAAGTTCCACTGTCCAAAAGAGAAAGATTTCAATCAAATGAATTTATTCTGCATTTAACGTCCTGACTGCTGACTAAAGAATATTTAGGAAGTAGAAACATTTACAAGGTTATAAAGATGATATTTCATTTGCTAACCCAGAAATCAATTTTTACTATAAAATTTTGCTTTAGCAAGACTTGGGCAAATTGGCCTTCATGTTATCTCTTGCATTATGTGGAGCTTTTATTCCAAATATTTTTATGCATATAAATGCCTAGCAACACCTTTTTGATGTATTCAGAATCTATAATTTCATTTAATTGGTAGAAAACAGGTTTTGACCAATTCTAAGAATGAATATGTCCCATCTTTTCCATGTGCTGCTCTCCCTTTAGTTGAGGTCCTGCCATGAAATTACATTGTCTCCTTGACTTTCCTACTCCTCCTATATGGTATTTGTTTTTCCATACACACCTCTTTTAAGTAAAATATAACCCAGTTTGAATCTTAATACCCTATTGCTTTTCTTTACATTTTTAATCACAAAATGATGTGGCCACCCAAGGTGGTTTTAGTACAAACACACAAAATTCACTGGAAATGAGTAAAACCGCAAAGTCAGTGATCTGAAAACTCAAAGAACTGTCTCTCTGGCTATTCCTTGCATGAATAATATTTATTGTAGTAAGCTTCCTCCCTCAGAAAATCTGTTTATGAAATGTCATTCTGTTCACATACTGCTCTTTCACATATACGTGAGTCCTGTGGGGCATGATGTCTGTGCCTATGTTCCTCTTTGACGTGAGCTCTTCTCACTTGATTAACCAAGACTGATCAACCATGAAGCTTTTTTTTTTTTTTTTTTTTTTGACAGATAGTTATTGGAGCTTGAAATGAGAAAAAAAAATCTAAAAGAACTTCTTTCAGATATGGATACAAGGAGCCTTCTCCTTTCCTGAACCTCATGCTCCTACACACACATTTCTCTCTAGTGTCAACTATTACAGACTAAAATATCAAACATTTGGCTTACAGTATTGATGTTTTCACTTCATAAGTACAAATCTCAGAATATGTGCTCAGTCAACAATAAGCTTCTTCTGAAGACACGACTATAAATACATTGGAATAAGGAGCATACATAGATCTAGACAATCCTTCATGTATTGATTCTAATTATTATTCCCCATTGAAACCAGTTTTTATTCTTTAAGGGAGGGCAGGCTTAGCTGATAATGAATGTCTTTTATTGCATTACTTGAAGTAATTACCTTCACTAGAATTTTGCCTTTCAAACTTTGAGGGCTTGGAAGCTGCTTGCACTCCCCTGTATCAACAGATGACAGGTCCAGTTTATCTCGAAATATTCCTTTCAGGTACTGAGCAATCTTCCTTTGCTGCTGGAGACTGCAGTGATTCTCGATAGACAATATAACCGGAAACCTGAGAAAAGAGCAACACATTCCAGAGGAGTCGGGTGCAGGCAACTCACAGGGATTTTTGAAAATGATTCAGTATTCATTGTGTTGTTACAATCCTAGTGACAGTATTTGCGATACTGCTGATGATTAAAATGCTTCCAAAATGAGAAAGATTAGAAATGCATTTAAAAAATTCCTCTGAGCAAATATACTTTGCTAAGCATAATGGCTGAACAAAATACCAGTCCACACGGGATGGCTTTTCTAATATTTTGCATCAGGAAAAAATGGTAGATATATTATGTTTCTTTTAAAAGAAGAGAAAATTTTAAAAGAGATGAGAAGTCTAAAGAAAGTAAACTCGGTCGGGCGCGGTGGCTCACGACTGTAATCCCAGCACTTTGGGAGGCTGAGGCGGGTGGATCACGAGGTCAGGAGATCGAGACCATCCTGGCTAATATGGTGAAACCCCGTCTCTACTAAAAATACAAAAAACTAGCCGGGCGAGGTGGCGGGCGCCTGTAGTCCCAGCTACTCGGGAGGCTGAGGCAGGAGAATGGCGTGAACCCAGTAGGCGGAGCTTGCAGTGAGCCGAGATCAGGCCACTGTGCTCCAGCCTGGGCAACAGAGTGAGACTCCGTCTCAAAAAAAAAAATAAAAAATAAAGTAAACTCATATAATGTAATTTTGCCTTATTTATTCAAAAGTCTAAAAGCATCTAGGAGACCACTGAATATCATTAAATGAAGTTATTGACTCTAAAATATATAATTAACTCCCACCTTGAAAATTATGATTGAGGATAAAATAACATAAGGGAATTCTGCATTTTATAGCATCCTACATCACACATTTCAAAATCGCTCTTATAGAATTATAAGTCTTTGTCAAAAAATAAAAATAAAAACCAGCCAAGCATTCATTCAACACTAGCACTCAGGTTTCTGCACAGAAAACATGAGATCCATGTAAGTAATTACCTAAAGGAGTTGGTGCCTAAGGCAGAAACGAAATCAGGGCTGATGACATGATTTCACTGCCCTCAACCTTATTTTTTCCTCAGAATAAGAAATTATTTCAAATTCAGGTTTATTGACTTTTTTCTAGTTTTCTGTTATATATCTTCAGACATAATAGGCAACATATTTAAATCACTTAATATATCAACATGTACCAATATTTAAATCACTTAATACATCAATGTGCAGAAAAACTTTTTCCAGGCTTTCATGACAAGCACAAGTTCCACAATACAGGCTATGACCTCCAGACCTACATTGTCTCCTCATTAGTAAAACCTGATGCTGTGGGTCATCTTACAGATGAGCCTTTGTGGCTGAGGTAGGTTTCCTTACTCGACTACAATCTGTTTGCTATTTGTTTCTTCGCATAGCTTTTACCCTAGAATGCTAGAAGAGAGAAAAGCAAACAGCGACAACAAACTGACAACCCTGAGTTGTCCTGCAGTCACATCAGGGAGTTTTAACAAGGAATTTTCACTTTGTCAATTCATTTACAAAAAACCTATTAGTGGCAGGGAGTGGTGGCTCACGTCTGTAATCCCAGCACTTTGAGAGGCCAAAGCAGGCAGATCACTTGAGGCCAGGAATTCGAGACCAGCCTGGGCAATATAGTGAAACCCTGTCTCTACTAAAAATACAAAAATTAGCCAGGCGCGGTGGCACGTGCCAGTAATCCCAGATACTCAGGAGGCTGAAGCACGAGAATCGCTCGAACCCCGGAGGCAGAGTTTGCAGCGAGCTGAGATCACACCACTGCACTCCAGCGTGGGCAACAGAGCAAGGCTGTCTCAAAAAAAAAAAAAAAGCCTAATTAGCGTTTGATGATGTGTAAAGCTGTGCTTCTCATCAGGGAATGAGGCAATTATTCCCCCAACACAGGAGACACTTGTCAATATCTGGAGACATTTTTGGTGGTCACACATCAGGGGTGCTACTGGCACATAGTGAGTAGAAACTGAGGATGCTGCTTTCCACCCTACATTGCACAGGACAGCTCTCTACCAAAAAACAAAAAACAAAAAAAAAAAAAAAAAAATTATCAGTACACAATGTCAATAGTGCCACGGTTGAGAAACCCTGATAGAAAGATGCAACCAAAATTAAGAAAGGAGAGGAAAAGGCTGAACTTTTAAAATGTACTAAACAAGCTTATTAACTGTTTTAATTTGAAGCGCTTTTCTTCTAAGGGTTCCCAAACTTGAAGTAAATTGTCAAATCACCAGAGGATCTTCCAAGATACATAGGTGGCAGGCCTCCTCAACACTCTACTTCATACATTGGGAAACGAAGAAAAAATTACTTCACTCACTTGGCTAGGACCTGTAGAAATCAGGGTTGTGAAGACCCATTAGAATGCAGTACTCAAGATTCTTCCACATGGGAGGCATCATAAACTAAATCTGCTATGCAGCAAGTGTGTCTCATTGGAAAAGCATTTTTAACCTCATGTTTAATTAATGAGAAGACCAAATATTGGAAATTTAAAGGCTACTAACTTCTAAGAAATTAATTTTACACAATTGTAATTTTAATTTGTTTCCTTTAATTCAAAAATCCTTTCTTGAACAGCTGGTATACTGAAGGTACCTGCTAGGCAACAAAAATGAATCCAAAATAATAAGACATTGCTCATATTTTCAGTGAGTTCACAGTCTTACAGATGTAAAAGAAGGCAAGGAACCAACCAATTGCAAGAGGGTGCTATGTGATATGACAGAAATATGTGCAGGGTGCTAAATACAGAGAAAATACGGAGAAAAAGAAGATTTAAATCAGCTGGTGGTATTAGTAAGTTGTCAGAGGGACAACACTTAAATGGCCTTGTAGAATAAGCAAGAATTAATCAGATAGACTAATAGGGAACGATGTTCCAGGCAGACAGAACAGCATACATAAGAGTGGGGAGTTAGGAAAGAGCTGGGCTCAATGGGGAAGCTGAAAGACAGTCATTGAAGGCAGAATCCTAAATCTCTGTGGTATAATGGTGGAAGATGATAGTGGAAGACAAGGGAGATGCCAGCCCTTAAGGGACATGAAGACATGCGTGTGCATTGAGAGAGCTTCTGATGGGCTTTAAGACCAGAATTGAATCACCATGCTCATATTTCAGAAAGAAAACTATACCACCAGTGTGGAGGATGAACCAAAGGGGAAATAAAAATGAACAGGAGGCAATGGAGTCAAAAGATAACTTGGGAAGTAGAATTGCCAAGAATTGGTTGAGTCTAGAATGACTCCCAGTTTCTGGCTGAAGCCAGTGCTGCCCCTAACTATCAACAAGAGGAAATGGAGCAAGAAGCAAGAGGAGGTTTGGCAGACTGAGATGCTGAGTTCCCCTTGGGGAGTAAGCTCCTTAATGGCAGGAGTCTTATCTTCTGCTCACTGTTGTGGCTCCCCACAGCTATGAGATACTCAGATGAATATTCACTTAGGATTTTTATTTTTCTTTTTCCGAGTTGGAGTCTCACTCTGTCACCCAGGTTGGAGTGCAGTGGTGCAATCTCAGCTCACTGCAACCTCTGCCTTCCAGGTTCAAGCAAATCTCATGCCTCAGCCTCCCGAGTAGCTGGGATTACAGAAGTGTACCACCACATCCACCTAATATTTGTATTTTTTTAGTTGAGACAGGGCTTTGCCATGTTGGCCAGGCTGATCTCAAAACTCCTGGCCTCACATGATCCACCCTCCTCAGCCTCCCAAAGTGCTACAGGAGCCACCGCACCTGGCCTCACTGAGTATTTTTCGACATGGGTCTAGAACTTAGGGGAAAAGTTCTGGACATAGAATTTAATAAATTTCCAGAAAGTAGATCTAGGGCAACACCTTAGAAAACAGTTAACCATTAAAGGAGTAAGGAAATAGATTTATAGAAGACCACAGGACAAAAAAAAAGAGATTGAGAAGCAATGAGAGCAATGGAGGGGAGAATGATATAATGGAAGTCAGAAAAGACAAGGAAATATTCAACTTTGTCAAATGATAGGAGAGGGTCAAGTAACATAAGGACTCCAGACACCTCAGTGTATAGATAAGACATCCATCATGACCAAAACCCACTAATTATGTACTTAGTAACCTATGTTTCCAGATTTTATGGACACTTGACACCCTGGATTTAGAAATTTAGAGGTCACTGTTTCCAAGAACGTCTTTAAGGAGGCATATTGAGAAAGAATGGGATAAGGCATCAATGCGGCATGAGAAAGTACAAATGCGAAGGCCGCATTATTTGTTCACGATGTTTTGCTGAGAAGGAAGGAGAAAACTAGGCTGGTAGAGGGCAGTGTAGAGTCCAAGGAAGAGATCGTGGTTTTGTAGCTACGTTACATCAGGCAGCTCCATGTGGGAAGCTACCGCTTAGCTCGCGGGTGCTGCTGTACTTACTCATTCTTCACAAAGGCGTGCTTGTTGATGGTCTCCACAACATCTCTGAAGAGAATTTTTGAAGTGAGAGTGTAACCATGATGTACTACTGGCTCTCCATCCGGGCCATCCCAACAGTCAACTGCCAAAAACAGAACTTTATATCAACAACCCAAAGTCTCTGGTGTTTATTAATATTTCTGGAAATACCAGACACATATTATTTTAAGTCCATTATCTGAAATTATACCCATTTCAATCCTGACAAAGACATGACACAGATACAGAAATTGGTGTTCTGGCATATTTATCAGAACAAAGAATCAAAGACTTGCTTTTCCTCAAGACACAATGATTTGGTTTTCAGTGGGTTAAAAAGATGTCATATTCTTAAACAGCTCAGAATTCACCAAAAACTCATTAGAAGTTAACTAAATCCAGTCAAGTGTGCCCAAGAATAGGGAGATTTCTTGAAAGGTCATTTATCCAATTTCACTTCTTCTTCTTCTTCTTCAGGTTATGAAGGTCTTTTAGAAAGTCACAGTGTCCTTCTCAAATTAATAATATAGTTTTCATTATTGTTCACTTAAGCTCACAATGTTTTCATTAGATTGATTTCCATTTCACTAATACTACAGCAGTTATAAAACAACATCGACTTCCTAAGTTTAAATCCTCGAGCCCTGCCAAGATTTATGTGAATTTGGGCAAATGACTTAATCAGTTGAAGACTTGCTTTCCCCGTCTAGAAAAGGAGAGTAATAGCACTTACGTCATAAATTTGAGTGACAGTTAAGTACACATAAAGTAGCTTGTAACACTGCATGGCACATAGTAACTATGATTGTCATTGATACTATTAATATTGCTCTTTACCCACACAATCTCATTAGCTCTCAGCTGGAGAAAGATAGCAGGTTTTTCACCATCCCCCTCTGACTAAGAATTTGCTTTCTCTTGTTTTTATATTCTGCCCCCAGGCTAATTCCTCAAAACAGTACTTTCACCGCATTGCTCCTTTGTTCAAAAGTCTACGTGGTGCATAGCACAGCATTCAACACAGAAAAGTAGTCTGTAAATATATGCTAAACGGATTAATAAATATCTTACATCATACAGCACCTCTTGCCTGCTTACTTCCAATGCCCCTGTCTCTTGTGCTAGAGATTGGCTAGTCATTCGCTAGCCCTGTTTCTTCTTTTACCGAGGGAACACAGCTGGACTCTATTTCCTAGCCTTCCTTTGCAGGAGGATGTGGCCAGTGAAATGTGAGCAGAAAGTATGTGCACCACTTTCAGGTATGCTCGACAGAAACCTGCTGCCTTACATAATCATTCACCCTCTTTCCTCTTCTGCTGTGACTTCAGAAGCGGTGAAGATGACACAGCCACGAGATGGAAAAAGACAAAACTGCTTGAGAGATTTGCCCACTAGGAACACCTATTTTGAACTTCACATAATCAAGAAATAAACTTCAGTTGTTTTAAGGCACAGACAATTTGAAGTTTAATTGTTAAAAGGACAATGTTGCCTTAATTATCATGCTAGCTCCTGTCTGATAATTCAGTCTTACCTTCTCCTACACCCAATCTCACAGGCTTGTTCTTCTGGTTAGGTGGCAAATTTTCTCACATACAGTCCCACCTCCATGCATCTTTGCTTTTTTCTTTTAAAGTCAACTGACATATCCCCTTCTCATTTTGCTTATCTAAATCCTAATCAAGCCAAAACTAGGATCCTCCACAGAACCTCACTAGCCCACAGGATCTCTCTCTTCCTTACGGCAAGAGGTCATCCTCTCAAACACCACCAAGAGCCTAGCAGTTAATATAAATAAGTGCAGCAGCTCAATGGGAAATGTGTGCCTGAATGAGGTAACTACTACTTACTGTCAATCATTACTAAGTGGGAATAAGAACCTTGGTTGCCAGATCTTCTGAGGAAACTAAAATGTCTAGATTTTATTGCTGTGTTTTCCCAATTTTTAAATACTGGCAATTAATCCATTTTTAAAACTACAATATGAGTCAAACATAAACATTTCTGCAAGCTGAATTTGCATAATGGAATGCTGATTGAAAGTCTGCCTTTAGAGTTCGAGACCAGCCTGGCCAACATGGTGATACCCCTTCTCTACTAAAAATACAAAAAATTAGCTGGATGTAGTGGCAGGTGCCTGTAATCCCAGCTACTCAGGAGGCTGAGGCAGGGGAATCGCTTGAACCCAGGAGGTGGAGGATGCCGTGAGTTGAGCTCCTGCCATTGCACTCTAGCCTGGGCAACAAGAGCGAAATTTCGTCTCAAAAAAAAAAAAAAAGAAAGAAAAGAAAAGAAACTCTGCATTTAATTAGGACCACACAGTTCTGAACTACATATGTTCTCTGTTTCAGTAGCACCTTCCCCTATATGTGTGCTTTGTGTATTACCCCAGGAGATGATATCTGTTTTTCTTCTAAAACATTCAAAATGTTCACCATAATCATAATGTGATTGTAATGGTTAATTTTTCATGTCAATGAGGCTTGTTTTGATGCTCAGTTATTTGGTCAAACACCAGTCTATATGTTCTGTGAAGACATTTTAAAAATAGGATTAACATTTAAATCAGTAGGCTTTGGGTAAAGCAGATTATGCTCCACAATGTGAGTGGGCCTCAGTCAGTTGAGGGCCTTAAGAGCAAAGACTGAGCTTTCCCTTCAAGGATAAATTCTCAACACTGCAACACAGAAACTGCCTGAGTTCCATCCTCCTGCCCTTTGGAATCCATACTCAAAACTACAACATCAAGTCTAACCTAAGTTTCCAGCCTGCTGGCCGGCTCTGCAGATTTCAGATTTGCCAACACCCACAAGCATGAGAGTCAATTCCTTAAAAATCAACCAATGAATCTCAATCTCTTGCTTTCTCTACATATCTTACTGGTTCTGTTTCTCTGCAGAACCCCGACTAATACAGCTATCTATATTAAGCCACTAAACATTGGCT
The DNA here is from genome assembly GCF_024542745.1 of Macaca thibetana thibetana. Classification (NCBI taxonomy): domain Eukaryota; kingdom Metazoa; phylum Chordata; class Mammalia; order Primates; family Cercopithecidae; genus Macaca; species Macaca thibetana. The sequence continues at coordinate 58,201,724 of NC_065579.1, forward strand.
GTTCAAATATCCCTATGGGAAAAAAATAGAAAAAATTAAAGAAGAAAAAACATTTATGGTTTATACCACTGGAATGCTAAAAACAATGTTTAAGGATAAGATGCTGTTAAGAAAACCAAAGGTTCTGCGACACTATCAGACAATGTCCACTGTTCCTTGGGGCCTGCAAATGAGGTCAAATATATCAACAACATCTTCTCACAAGAGAAGTGTCATCTGTATTTTTCCATGTACTTGACAGTCTTTAATTTGTCTCTGGAAATAATCGTGGAAAAAAATTAACAGATGTTTCAAATAATACATAATTTTAACAATTTTTACCCTGTTTTGTGGTCCCTTCTTGGATAAGAAAGGGCATAACAGGATTCTTCATAAGGGAACTAATAGCTTTTCCAAAAGAATGCAAAGGCGACAAAACAATACCTTGCCTGACTTGCTTACCATGTCCACATTAAAAATAGCTTCTAAAACTGTATCAGTCATGAAAGAAGGCAGTCTTTGGCTAGTATTTACAACATAAGCAGAATATTCATAATTGAGGACAGGAGGTTGTCCTAATGTTCACTTTTTATATCTAATTCCATCACTTGTCTGTGAGATGAAGATAACAACATTCCCAAATGGTACCGGCATCTTTGTATGTGGCCTTCATGGCCAGGTTCAAATGGCAGTGAAGTTTCCTGTAAGTGCTAATGTTGTAAATGGGAATGTTGGCAAGGTAGAAATCCTCTATCCAATTCCCCTGCTCATAAAAGAGCCAGGGCCCATTTTTCAATCAGGTTACACACTATACAACCCCAAAAGCAAAGCAACTCCGACAACGATTTGGCCATTCTGAAGGCCAAATAGCTAACACGACAGCTTTTCATAATGGAGCTTAAAGACGTTCCACCCTGATAGCACTCCCAGAGATAACTGGAGAAGTCATAAACCGATTACAGCAGCAATGCAACACAGTCCCATAATGAGAATGAAAATCCCCTGGACAGAACATCCATATTTATTAAGCAACTCAGGCTGAAAATCAAGCAAATAAAAGGCCATGTAAAAATGTTATCAATTTGATTGCTGACAAGCGCACCTCACCAAAAAGACTTATTGCTCTTCCTCAAGACACTATGTACCTATCCTGACTGAGGACATTATTGCAGCTGAACTAATGGAGATGGAAAACATAACATTACCAAAATAGAAGCTTGAAAGTAGAGAGAGCCTGCAGGTCACAATAGTGTGAAAACACTGTATAGAATCATTCTTCTCCATCTCTCAAGTGCTACACTTGGCAAAAGCTGCTTCAGAAAACAGCTGTGGGACCTGAAATTTCCAATCCATGACTGGCTACATTCTATAAATTGGGTTCTTTAAATTCTAACTGCAGCTGTTTAAGAATAAAAAATACCTTCATCTGGCCACATGGTAGATAAAATGCCACTAGGTATACAAGAGTACCTCTTTATCCTCGGGAGATAAATTCTAAGGCTCCCAGTAGATGCCTGAAACTGCAGAGTACTAAACCCTCTATATATATATATATATATACACACACACACACACACTCTCTTGTTTTTTTCCTATATATACATACCTATAATAAAGTTTAGTTTATAGATTAGGTCAGTAAGAGATTAACAATAACTAATAGTAAAAGAGAGCAATTATACTGCAATAAAAGTTATGTGAATGTGGTTTCTCTCTAAAGATATCTTATTTTACTGTATCACCTTTCCTCTTGTGGTGAAGAAGGGACAGAGTATGACAGTGTAAGATTTCATCACACTACTTAGAATGGTACACAACTTAAAATGTATATGTTGTTTCTCTTTGGAATTTCTATTTAATATTTTCAGGGTGTGCTGACCATGGGTAACTGAAGCCATGGAAAGTGAAACCACAGATAAGAGGAGACTACTATACATACAATTGATGTCTCCATGCCCAAGCTTCAAATGTAGACTAAGGACTTCAAATCACAGGACTGACAGAAATTGTTAGGAGGGCCACAAAGATCATGTCACCAAATGCTAAGCCTTCAGGAACATCTAAATATTTAGGTGGTAGGCCTAATCATGAATGAAGCAAATTCCTTCTTTTAATGCCAACCTCCCCTCTATGTTGTGCTCCTCACTTTCTCTGGCCATCCTTATGTGACCTGACAGCCTCATTCAATTCCTTAGGGCTGGTCATGTCATTCAACGCTTGCTCCTCCAAAAACACACAGACTTTCTGGAGAACACTGCAGTTGGAGAGTCAGACCAACCTGAGTTCAAATCCCAGCTTCCAAGCTTCCTAACTGTGGGAACTTAAGCCATTTATTTAACTCTGAGTTGAATCTCTTAAGAAGAGATTATTCCCTCTTTCTTGGTGGCGGTATAAGAATTAAATGAGAATGCATGGAAAACACTTAGCCAAGACCTGGTCCACTAAAGGTGCTAAAATCATAGTAGGTCCTCTTTTCCTTCCTACAATACATTCAAATCCAAAGTGACAACCACAATTTCCAATAAGAAATAGGTCAAACACACAAAAACAAAACGAACAAACAAATACAAAGAAATAGGTCAAATGAAAAGCTGACCAAGTCTCTGAGATAAATATAATTATTCTCCTCAAGAAAAACATTCCAGAAATAGTAGTTCAATTTCTATTGTCTAGTTATAGATTATTCTAATAATAAGAACTTTAAGTCAAATACTAGGGAAATAATTTACTGATGCAAGTTGGTGAGGAAGATATTTCGGAGCACATAAAAAAATTGCATATCCTTTAAAATTATACCACAGCTGTGCATAGCCTCATTTGTGCAAGTATCTGGAGAAGGTAACCTTTTGGACATACAGAGCCAAGTAGCTTCTTTGTATTACAGCAGTGATTGGAAAACAGGAAGTAAGAAGGTACAAGAGAAGGCTCTTGTTCAACGTCATCTACTGCACACAGTTTTCAAAAGCTCCCATTTTAGGATTAAAAGACTATTGGAAAAGCGACAACTAAAACTCATGTGTACTTTATCACGAATTATCTTAATCAGATAACTTTCCTTCTTAATACCCCAAACAAAGCTGGAGGATTAGAAGTTTTGAGTCGGTATAAGGAGTTAATGACAGAAACATGGTTAGGCTTGGGTAGGATACTGATTTTGGACAGGTAAATCAAAAAGAGAAGCCTAGGTATCTGAAGGAACTGAAAAGCAAAATAAATAGAGCAGAAGAGACAGAATTAACTAAGTTGTAAAATTGTCTAGAGTTGACTATCCCTTCATGGAGTCACTAAAAGTCATTTTCCATACTTGCATTTGCAATGATAGGCAACCATCAGTGTGAAACCAATGAGGCTGTGTGCTCAGGGCATCTCTATGCATGTCAGACATGAAAACTTGTTGAGTGCTGAGCAAACAATGGGCTGAGAGCAGAATGTCACCTAGAGACCTCTTATTGCTTGAAAGGATTTTCTTCCTGTTAATATTTTATAGCATCTTCATTATTCAGTTGTTTGAGCTACTCAACTGTTAATCACTATTGCTGGTATGTACTGTCTGCAACTATTGCAAAAATACTGTTGAAAGACTACATTTCCAGAGCATTCACTTTGTAGTCGTCCTATTGTTTCTGTATGCAGGTAGTTTTTAATACCTGCCCATTTTTTAAGTATGTTGATTTACCTTAATAACATTGCTGTCACTTTTGTAGCAGAAAATTCAAGCTACAAACTATCTGACAAAGGAAGGCCCTTCCAGTTAAGCAGTCTTATCTCATTGTCCTGCTGCTTTATTCATTGCCCTACACTTTCCACCATGCCTAGGACAACCAGTCATCCCACTGCTGACTCCCAGCACATTCCCCACCAAAACGAAAAGACAATTCCCTTGTGCTTCATGGCGTCTCCATTCAACCATAAACCAACTCCCTTTTATCTTCAGACTCCTTTTGGAATTCTCCTCAACCTCCTTACCCTGGCAAAGCAGCACCTTACCTTCGAGCACACTACTTCCTTTCTCCAAGGATGCTCTTTTGTATGAATCACAGAAGATTTAAATATAAACCAGAAGGCATTATCTATGCCTTTACTGCTACTTTTAAATGATTGTTCTTCTACATTCATTAAAAAAATCTCTCCTCCTTTGAAGCTTATTCTATCCAGTTATACCTTTCTGGCATCTTCCAATCACCTTTTCTATAGTATTCTTTTTCTTTTTTTTTTTTTTTTTTTTTTTTTTTTTTTTTTTGAGATGGAGTCTCACTCTGTTGCCCAGGCTGGGGTACAAAGGCGTGATCCCGGCTCACTGCAACCTCCACCTCCTGGGTTCAAGTGATTCTCCTGCCTCAGCCTCCTGAGCGGCCAGGACTACAGGCACATGCCACCACACCTAGCTAATTCTTATAGTTTTAGTAGAGATGGGGTTTCACCATGTTAGCCAAGCTGGTCTCAAACTCCTGATCTCAAGTGATTTGCCTGCCTCAGCCTCCCAAAGTGCTGGGATTAGAGGCATGAGCCACTGTGCCTGGCCACCTTGTTTTTATACTTAAGTGTCTGGCTTATAGCTTTTAATCTCCAATCTGCTCCTGTCTGCATCCTTTGTAAGTTAAAACACCATGTAGCCATCTATTTAATCCCTTAGCACTGACCTCCTCAAGGCCAATAGTCCCTTGCTTCACTCTGTTTCCATGATGCTCACCCATGACACAATCTGGATATTGTCACCTGTGACTAAATCGCATTGCAATGACAGCTCTCTGTTCTCATTTTTTTTAAGTGTGATGATAACTTTCCACATTTTTCTATTTATTTGAGTCTTCTAGTCTCTTAATCTTATTTTATGGCCCCCTATCCACTTCGCTTCCTTTCCTAGAACCATGCAGCCCCTGTCAGTTACTTATAAGAGCTCTCACCAATACCCTGAAGATATTTAATATGACCTAGAAATCCCGAGACTTGGATCAATTCCATAATCTGTCTTCGTTCCTTCTCTAAGCAGATGAGTACTGTTGGGGATGGGATCGAAAGGATTCTAAGCATCCAGATTTTGAATCAGTAAAGACTGTTTTTGAAATCAGCTTGGCCTTCCCTGACTTACCTTGTCAATTCCTTTCGCATTCTCTGATAACTTCTTTAACAATTTGCTGATTTTAAGCCCTGTGGCCAACCTCCATTCACTTTATACTGAGTGGATGATGCTCTCTCCTACTTCTCTGAGAAAACAGGCATACGCCCTTTCAAAAATCTCTTGTCCCCTTTATTCCACCTGAAAACAAACCTATATTATTTACCCCACTTCCAAGTCTCAAAACCGCCCCACAACCTGTATCATCAAGCATTTGGATACAGAAAAATGCCCAGTCACCAACCCACAACAGGTAACCAACTGCCCACTAACGTATCATCAACCTACATAGCAAAGGCCACCAACAATTCCCTGCTATCAAATGCAACTAAATTGGATACTTAGTTTTATTTTACTTTTCTGTTCCCTGTGGCATTTCTGGCCATTCCTTTCTAACCCTTTCATCCTTTAGATGCAAGTACTCCTGTTCTCTGCACTGGCCTTGCTGGCTCCCCTTGCGCTTCCTACTCCTAATCATTGGATCGCTGAAGTCCTCAGGCCTCTTTCTCTTTTCCCCTTCTTTCTATAAGTGATCTTGTACACTTTCATGATTTTAACTACCACATACCAAGTTCAGCACTTTGGAATCCTTATCTTGCCCAGACTCTTCATTAAGTTCAGACATTGTTATCCAAGTGACTGATAAAGATGTCCACGTACATGTTATAAAATCACTCTAAATTCAGCAGATGGAAAACTGGACTCATTTAGGCTCTTCCTCTCAGATTCCCTACAGTATGGGGTGGCACCATCCACCTTCTAGCTCTCCCCTTCATTCTTTTCATTCTTTTCTCTCACCAGGTTCCACTAAGTTTACCTCTTTAATACTGCATCCTTATCATCATCTCTTTCTCACTTAGTCCAAGATTTTGGAATCCTCCCTTGGATTCACTGTGATAGCCTTCCCACCATCTTCCTGCCTCCAGTTTCACCTCCCTTCTCCCTCCACAAACACACATGTCAAAAAAAAAAAAAAAAACTTTTAAAATTATCCTTTCACACTGTTGTCCAAATAATCTTTCTAAACTGCAAATCTGATCATATCACTGTAGATATTAAAACCCTTCACTGGCCCCTCATTACCAAAAACTGAAATTGAAATTCCTCACCATAGCACTCAAAACCCTTTACAGCTGACCCCCAGCTCCCTTCCTAGCCTAACTAATTTCTCATCACATTTTACCTCGCACTTCATTCTCTATACCACCACTTCTATACTATTGTATATCAATCAACTGGTGGAATTTTCACATTGTTTCTCTCTCTCTCTCTCTCTCTTACAGGTGGGGTCTCACTATGTTGCTCAGATTGGAATGCAATAGCTATTTACAGGCACAATCATAGCACACTGCAGCTTTGAACTCCTGGTCCCAAGCAATCCTCCCACCTCAGCCTCCCGGGTAGCTAAAACTATGGGTGTATAATACCATGCCTGCTTTATATTATTTTTTTAAAAAACGTTCATCCCTTCTACTAGACCATGAACTCCCTGAAGACAGAATTCATATTTTACTTAATTCTGTATACTCACCACCTGGAACCCACTAGAAGTTCAAGAAGTGTTAGCTAACTGATAGACCACGAAGTATCTTAAAAACAAAGAGCTTGGCCGGGCGCAGTGGCTCACGCCTGTAATCCCAGCACTTTGGGAGACCGAGGCGGGTGGATCATGAGGTCAGGAGATCAAGGCCATCCTGGCCAACATGGTGAAATCCCGTCTCTACTAAAAATACAAAAAAAAATTAGCCAGGTGTAGAGGCATGCCCCTAATCCCAGCTACTTGGGAGGCTGAGGCAGGAGAATCACATGAACCCAGGAGGCGGAGATTGCAGTGAGCCGAGATTCCGCCACTGCACTCCATCCTGGCAACAGAGCGAAACTCCACCTCAAAAAATAAAAATAAAAGTAAAAAAAAAAAAACCAACAAAGAGCTCTCCTGAACGATTTTTGCAATTGTATAATTAAAAATATCTTTCTAGGAAGACTTTAATTTTCATCATAATTTCTCAGCAACTAACGGTATGCTTCACAACTGCTAACACATACTCTTTTTCCCAATTAAACAATAAGGAGCCAGAGAGAATTATGAGTTAAGACTGACTTTACAATGAGCACAAAAATAGTACTAATTAGTGTGAGAGTGTGTTTCAGGTCTCCATTCTTTATTCTTGACTCAACAGACTGATTGAAGGACAGGGTCGCCCATACACACCAGAGCTCAGAAAAAGTGCACATACCTTCCACGCAGCGACAGCCCTCTTGCAGCACCCGTGCATACATATCCACTTTGGACTGAGAAAGGAGCTGGTCCCCGGTCAGGTATGTATTGTGAGAGGAAGCAATGTAGTAGTTGCAGAGGGGCTGATCCATGTCTTGGTACACTTCATGGTGCAATGGGTTAAATATGTCACAGGCAGGACTACGCATGAAGTTTGTGAAGCCTTTGGAAGAAAGAGAGAGTGACTTACCACAGCTTTCAAAGCGTACATACTTAATGGCTCTAAGAGGGACAAAAGGGGTCAAAAAATGTTCATAATGATTATCTTATTTGCCCTCAGGACGGCCTTTGTGGGGAAAACTGGAAAAAATGAGAGATTTGCTTGAGGTCAATAGTATGGTTTGGATATTTGTTCCACCCAAATCTCACGTTGAAATATAATCCCTTGTTGGAGGTGGGCCCTGGTGGGAGGTGTATGGACCATGGGGATAGATCCCTCAAGGCTTGATGCTGTCTTTGCAATAGTGCATGAGTTCTCCTGAGATCTGTTTCTTTAAAAGTATATGGCTCCCTCCACTCCACTCTCTCTCCTGCTCCAGCTCAAGCCATGTGACCTGTTTCCTCCCACTCTACCTTCTACCATGAGTAAAACCTCCCTCCAGCCTCCCCAGAAGCCAAGCAGATGCTGGCACCATGCTTCCAGTACAGCCTGTAGAATGTGAGCCAATTAAAACTCTTTTCTTTATAAATTACCTAGCCTGGGTTTTTTTTTTTTTTTTTTTTCTCTTTTTTTTTTTGAGATGGAGTCTCACTCTGTCACCCAGGCTGGAGTGCAGTGGCACGATCTTGTCTCACTGCAACCTCCGCCTCCCAGGTTCAAGCGATTCTCCAGCCTCAGCTTCCCGAGTAGCTGGGACTACAGGCATGCACCACTGCATGTGGCTAATTTTTTTGCATTTTTAGTAGAGATGGGCTTTCACCATGTTGGCCAGGCTGGTCTCGAACTCCTGACCTCAGGTGATCTGCCCGCCTCGGCCTCCCAAAGTGCTGAGATTACAGATGTGAGCCACCGTGCTCGGCCAGGTATTTCTTTATGCAACACAAGAACAGCCTAATACAGTCAAACTGACAATGTCAAAAAATGAAATATGACTTTTAGGAATAGCCTTTTAAATATAACCATATATATACATAATGTTATATATATTATATATTACATACATAATAGATATATGTTGACTTTTGAAGAATTTTGACTAGGTAGAGGAGGGGCCAAGCCAATTACTGATGACTGAACTCAAGCTATGCTTATGCAGTGTGACTAATGCCATGCTAAAGCCATAGTTATACCAAGAGGTACCCTGATCAACCAGCAATTGATAGGTTATTAAGTTCATCTGAAAAATAGTAAAGTCAGTGCCATAATTAAGGTAGTATGTCAAATGTTAAACACTGTCTAAATTCAGGGTGTGACTGACAACCAAATTGGTTTGAAAAAATGCTGCTAATGGCTGGCACATTTTATAACTTTGAAATAGTCCTTTAAAGATTATTTTGGGAGGCCGAGAATCAAGGTCAGGAGATCCCCGGCTATCCCCGTTTTTTTGTAGTCCCAGCTACTCAAAGGAGAACGGCGTAAACCCGGGAGGCGGAGCTTGCAGTGAGCTGAGATCCGCTGCACTCCAGCCTGGGTGACAGAGCAAGACTCCGGGAAATCAAAGATTATTTAGTTTCAGTTTTTTTACAATCTTTCAAAATATAATGCCTGGGTCAAAGAGGTTTTCATTAATATAACGAATAAATACATGGATGACTTGCAAGTACCTAAACAGAATAATTATAGGGTAAATTACTTCAAGTCTTCAAATATCATTTGGTATAATTATATTTGTAAATATCCTTTGAAATTTAATTTCTTCATGCCAACTTTTATGTTCATAACTTAGGAAACCATGTTTAATTCCATCTTTTTGGGCCTCACCAAAGAAAAGATTCATTTCTTAGCACAGAAAAGGCCCAAGTTAGTTTATCATCTCTGGTTGTTTTTAAAACAGTTTTTAATGATATAAGATTTCATTTTATTTTTATTTTATTTTATATTTTGAGACAGAGTCTCACTCTGTCACCCAGGTTGGAGTGCAGTGGCATGATCTCGGCTCACTGCAACCTCCACCACCCAGGCTCAGGGGACTCTTGTGCCTCAGTTTCCTGAGTACCTGGGATTATAGGCATGTGCTACCATACCCAGCTAATTTTTGTATTCTTAGTAGAGACAGGGTTTCATCATGTTGGCCAGGTTGGTCTCAAACTCCTGGCCTCAAGTGATCCCCCTCCCTCAGCCTCCCAAAGTGCTGGGTTTACAGGTGTAAGCCACCACACCCAGCTAATGATCTAAGATTTTAAATTATTCCTCTTCATTTTAATCACCTACCGCCCCTGGAAGTAAATAGATGGTATTAAACCCCCCTTATTCACACTGATCTGGGAGCAGAAGTAATGAGGGGGCCAACGGTCAAAATTGATTAGATAAACCATGGCTTTGCACGCTCTTAGAGGCAGCTGGTCTTTCATTAAAGATCATCTGCTCTGCCTGAAAGATCCTCCTCTTGGGTGGCAGCCTTCATGGTATTTCTTTACATATTTTAAATACATATACATACATTAGCTATATTTCTACCATATTATTTATGTCTAACATTCCAGGAGCTAGATTCTGAGTACATAACTGTGGGCGAATATTTAACTTATTTGAGCCTCACTTCCTCAACTATAAAATGAAGTCACTGTATTAATGAGATTTGTGGTTCCAACAGCTTCTCCAAAGCTACCAATTAGGAAAAACAGTCAGTTGCTACCATTTAAAAAAAAAAACATGGCAAGTCACTAGTCTCAGAGAGAACTTATTTTAGGACTGAATTTTCCTTCATGAAATTATCAGGCTGAGGCTATTTCCAAAAATTAGCCAGTTGAGAAAAGTCCAAATATGTCATGGCATCCATCACACATGGTGGTATCAGGTAGACTTGCCTGAAGTGGAAAATGCTTATGGGCATTGCAAAAGTAAGAGAAATAGCAACATCATGGTCTTTTCTTTGCAGGAAAATATATGTGTGTTGTAGATTTTATTTGAATTATTTATTAATATAATCCCACGGATATCTCTTGATTTCTTTTCCTAAAAATTTTTGATGGAATTTAATTTAACAGGCTGAATCAACAAATGAGAAATAAAGAATATTGGTTATTTTACCTTCTATGCCAAGAACATTTTTCACCTTATTTTCTTCTGAAACTTCAAACTTCTTTATGATGTCAAGACAATAGTCCGTTGTCACATTATTCATCTAAGAAAAACAGAATACTAGTAGGAGTACCTGCAATTTCATGAACTATGTTCCTCCACAGTAAAAAGACATTTACTGATTTTGCATTCTTGACACCGTGCAAAGCACCTAAATGAGCAGCGTTTGGGGTTACTAGTGTCACAGCTACTTTATCGTTGGAGAATGACCATGATCTCAATCTTCCTATGCATCTTTTAGATTGAATCAGTGAAAACAGCCCTTCAACTATTAGACAAATGCTCTCTGTGAAGCAATGAAATAAAATCAGTTATCAATGTAAATCCATTGCCAAAAATACACTCACTATAAGCTAGCATCTATCTGCAAAAATTAACGTTTCCTACACAAACACTAAAGTTTGCTGATCATAAATATATGTGGAAAAAGAATGATTCCCTACCAAAACAGAATGTTTCTAAGCAAATGTACGTGTGTGTGTGTGTGTGTGTGTGTGTGTGTATCCATAGAACCATCCACTGGGCAGAGCAATCTGCCACGGTAATTCAGGAACACAAAGGTTAGCAAGAGGTAATAAAAATCAAAAGCTAGGTTAGGTAGCTAGCATAACAGACAACTCTGGAGCTAGACTGCTTGTGTTCAAATCATCTAGTTCATATTATTAATAGTTTAACTTTGAACAGGTTACTTACCTTTTCTGTGGCTACCTGATAGCAGAGTGATAAGGATTAAATGAATCAATATTTGCAAAAACATTGTGTGGCACCAAAAAGGCAGTATATGCTATTATTAATATTATTGAGTCAGTCTCAAATTTGCTACATGAACAATATATGCTGAGTGTCACTGGGAAAAGTAAACTCTTCAGAAGTAATTTCTTTAATTAAACAGCAACATTAAGAATGTGGTATTTTGATCAAAAATCCATTTAGTCCCACAATCTAACATTGACATTTAAAAAGATTAATGAATAATGATAGAGGAAGCTAATTTTGTGAGCTAGTATTTCATATTTTAATTATATTTTCTCAAATATTCCATTTTTGTTTAGGTTTAATACTTACGTTTTACTAAAATCTAGTTTTTCTAAACAGTCCTTTTAAACTGGGGGTGAAGCGCTGCTATATCGCTGTTTTTTGGCAGTTCAAAAGAACACACAATGTTTTCTTTCTTTTCAAACTAGCATGGTGGCTGATTTCTAATTCTTATTCTATTCAGGGGCCCATATTACCAGAAACCACCTGAAAGTATTATAAATAAATGAAACTGCAGTACCTCCAAGGAACTCTACTGACCCAGGCAGGCTTTGAGCAGCTCATTAATTTGTCTGCTGTGAGCTAGAGAGATTTGGCACATGCAGTCTAAAAGATAAATTAATTTTTCACAAAATAAAATGAACCAAATTGATAACAATTTTACATTCCATGTGAAGACTAAGTTCACTTTGCAATTGCTTTGTTTATAAGGCCATTTGTAGAGAATGTAGAGGTCTTAAACTGGACTCAGGTAGACTACCAGAAGCTCATGTAATCTTAAAAAAAAAACGATGAAAAAACAACAAAACAACTAACTCACTGAGATGATGGAGCTAACTGCAGGTGAGCAGAGAATATGTTACTAATTCAGGAAACAATGCAGACTTTCATAACAAAAAACATTATATTTGAAAATATTCATTGAATTAGCAAAAATATTAGTAAGCATTCTGTGAAGTTCATAAATTTCTGGGCACCGTAGAAGAATTAATGGGAAAAAATAATCTACTTTCTACCAAAATTGAGGTATAAAGGATTGACTCTTTGTGAAGTACAGTAAAAGCCCATAATAATGAGAACTGAAATGTAAGAGTCAATTGACTCCCAACCTTCCCCATCCCCTGATCTCATTTAATTAATCTCCCAACAGCAAAATCCTGCATTTTACATAATTGAATTTTTTAAGACTTCACTTAAGTTAATTATAAGTTTATTGTATGACTGAAGGTTCAACACAGGTTAATGCTCTTTACTGTCCTTTTTCACCCTGTTTTGCTTCCAATTTGACAGAGCTGATAGGGAGAAATAGGAATTTCTCCTACTCTGACCCTGCTTGCTATGGAGTTCATTTGAAAGTTTTGTTTGTCATTGAACATCTGAGTTACTTGCTGTCTCCAATACTGAATACTGTGCTTTCTACACTAGGCAACTGGTGCTAAAAGAAGAACTTAAGATAAAATTTGATTTATTTTAATAATGACTCTACATTTATGTAATGCTGTCAATGTGCAGTAAAGAGCTTTTACACACATAATCTTAAATAGTTCTTAAAATAGTCTTGTAAATTTAGTGTTTCTATCCCTGCCTTATAGATAGAAAAATTAATGTTGAGACAGGTGAATTAAACATCACCACCAAAGTCACAAAACTGTTTTGTGTTTGTTTTTTTTTTGTTTTTGTTTTTGTTTTTTTTGAGATGGAGTCTCGCTCTGTGCCCCAGGCTGGAGTGCAGTGGCGCGATCTCGGCTTACTGCAAGCTCCGCCTCCCAGATTCACGCCATTCTCCTGCCTCAGCCTACCGAGTAACTGGGACTACAGGCGCCTGCCACCACGCCCGGCTAATTTTTTGTATTTTTATTAGAGACGGGGTTTCACCCGGTTAGCCAGGATGGTCTGGATCTCCTGACGTTGTGATCCGCCCGCCTCGGCCTCCCAGAGTGCTGGGATTATAGGCGTGAGCCACCGCGCCCGGCCGACAAAACTCCCTGCCAAAAAAAAAAAAATTTAAGACACAGAACCAAAGATCAAATTTGGACCTTCTTGACTTCAAGTCCAAAGCACTTTCTTGTATAAATATTCTCTGGGCATTTTTCTTTATTTCTATTGAAAAATTAAAATGCTTACTTTTAAAACTGATCGGTTTTTAAATTTCAATATAACTGAAACTCCTAAATCATTTCTTTACTTCAAATCAATTATTACAATTTAACTTCTTTTATTATTCAAGATTAGACTCCATTCCCTTTTCCTTTATTTACTGTAGTTCTTTAGTCTCATCCAGAAGAGAAAAGACTCACTGGTCCTCACATTAAAGCACAACTAATTTCAGATGAATTCGTTGTAGAAACTAGTTGTAGATCTATAAAATACCCGTATTCTGACACTACCTACTTATCCCCAGACTTCCTGCAAGTTTTTTAGCAAAATTTTCCCTGTGAGTGAAAATATAAAACAAAATCAGAAGGGGTAAACAATTATATTTCTTATGGCTATGATTCTCAAAAACACCAAATGCAAAATCAATGTATCACTTGCAAAAATTCTAATATTGCTAAACCTTACTAGCTTATTTTTATCAAAGTGATATATTTGTAAATAAATAAGTCAAAACTAAGATTCTTTGGTAACTAAAACCAGAAGTGCCCCGCCTATACCCAGAATCACTCCCCAAAGTCAGTAATGCCAATATTTCTAGATATTTCTTTTGAAATAGATCATATATTTGTTGTTGTTGTTGTTGTTGTTGTTGTTTTGGAGACCAAGTCTCACCCCATCACCCAGCCTGGAGAGCAGGGATCTCACTGCAACTTCCGCTTCCCGGGTTCAAGAAATTCTCCTGCCTCGGCCTCCCTTGTAACTGGGATTACAGGCATGCACCACTATGCTCTGCTAATTTTTGTATTTTCAGTAGAGACAGGGTTTCACCATGTTGGCCAGGCTGGTCTCAAACTCCTGACCTCAGGTGATCTGCCTGCCTCGGCCTCCCAAAGTGCTCGGATTACAGGTGTGAGCCACCACACCCGGCCATCTTTATCTTCTTAATTATCATGTTTATAATGCTGTATTGTACACTTTAAAAATTATTGACTTCTTATTGTGTTAGATATGTTAGATTTTTAACATAATAATAAGATCTTCTGGGTCAGCAGATCTGCCTCTCTGCCTGTCCTCTCAGTATAATTATATCATCCAGTTTTTATGAAATATCTGGGGTTTAAAGTATTCCAAGTATGCAAATGTTGAACAATGCTGAGTCTGTTGTACACTGTGATTGTGTTTACCTTTCTCATAGAACAGTTTTTATGATTACTTGCTGCCATTCCTACTCATTTGGTTAACTTTTAATGTACCTATCACAAATTCTTCCCAATGACTCTAATGGTCTCTCAAGTTCCACATAATCAAAGGCAACCGATAATCCATGAATTGTGCTTTTTTTCTCCTTACAGAAGTTCTCCTTCTTTCCCTTTGGTTGGGTTCTGGAACAGCATTCAGCTTTTGCTCTGACTTTATTTGGTCACTCTTGTGAAAGAGCTCTCAGGAAGTAAATTATTTCTTTCCCTCATGTGTTTTTGTGTGTGCTCTGGTGTATTTGTTTTTTATTCCACACACACATTTGTTTGACAGTTTTTGGCAGAAAATTCTAGGTTGAATCATTGCTCTCATGATTTTTGGCTTCCAGAATTGCTGTTGAGAAATCTGATGCCATTCTGATTCCAATCCTTCTCACAGAATGATTTGTTGTTTGCTAATTAGTTTAGTTTAGTTTTTCTCTTTTTACAAGCGCTCAGGGTTCCATTTTATCCTTGGAACTGTGAAATTTCACTCCGATTTACCTTTTTGTGGATCTTTAAACTGAGGTTGGCCCTCATTTGGGTTTGTCAATCTAGAGAATCTTACCTTTCCATGCTAATAAATTTTTTGTATTATTTATTTGATAAGTTTCTCCCTTCTATTTTCTATCTTTTCTATTTCTTTTTTGTTTGTTCTTCTCATGCTTTTAATTTCCAAGAGCTTTTTTTTTTCTCTGAATCTTCTTTTCTCATGGCATCTTTTTTTTTCTTAAGAGACAGGTCCTCATTCTGTCACCCAGGCTGGAGTGCAGTGGTACAATCATGGCTCACTGCAGCCTCCAGATCCTGGGATCAAGTGATTCTCCCTCCTCAGCCTCCCATGTAGTGGGGACTACAGTCACACACCATTGCACCTGGCTGATTTTTTTATTTTTATTTTTATTTTGTAGAGACGGGTTATAGCTATGTTGCCCAGGCTGATCTTGAACTCCTGGCCTCAAGCAATCTTCCCACCTTGGCCTCCCAAAGTGCTGGAATTTTAAGCATGAGCCACTGTGCCCAATCTGTCATAGCATCTTGCTCTTGCTTTATGGCAACAATATTTGAATCATTCTGATAACATTAACAACAATTTTTAAAGTTTCCTCCTCCTTGCATTACCTGTTTCCTCCAAGTTTCTTGTCTCTATTTATTTGCTTTAGTAGTCTCTGTTCTTTATAGTAGAGGATTTCTCAAACACTGGTAAGCCTTGGTTATAAACCTGGGAACTGAATAGTGGAAGATGGCTATGGTTTTCACATCTCAATGCATAGATGGTCACTAATCCTTGCATTCATTCTCTGCTTCTGTGAAACAAACCACCCCATAAGCTAGAAACTCAAAACAATGACTGTTTATTTGATAACAATTGTGTAGGGTTGCAAGTCAGACTGGGTTCAGCTGGATGGTTATTCTGCTGTTCTCATTTAGAGTTCTTCATGTGACTACAGGCATCTGGTTACTTGCCAGATGGTACAAGATGGCCTCACCCACATGTCTGTGGTTGGTGCTGACTGTTGGCTGAGCCTCTTTCTCTATGTAGTCTCTCATCCCCAAGGAAACTCACCTGGTTTCCTCACATGATAGTTCCACAGTTCCAACAGGGTGAGGATGAAATCTTCAAGACTCCCTGAGGCCTAGCCTCCAGAACCTGTACATCAGTCCTACCACAATTTACTAATCAAAGCAAGTCAATAAACTGGCACAGATTGAAGAAGCAGGAAAATCGAATTCAATTCTTGGTGGAAGGAGTGCCAAAGTTGCATTGCAAAGACACGTACATACGGGAATATGGCAGTTATTATAGCCATCTTCATAATCCCCATGTTTTCCATATAGTACCCACACTCAGCCGTGTGTGGCATCACTTAGATCAGATCCTCTTACCTCTTTTTTTTTTTTTTTGGACAGAGTGTCACTCTGTTGCCCAGGCTGGAGTACAGTGGCACAATCTCAGCCAAATGCAACCTCCATCTCCAGGGTTCAAGTGGTTCTCCCGCCTCAGCCTCCCAAGTAGCTGGGACTACAAGCGTGCTTCACTATACCCAGATAATTTTTTGTATTTTTAGTGGAGACGGGGTTTCACCATGTTGGCCAGGCTGGTCTCAAACTCCTGACCTCAAGTGATCTGCTTGCCTCGGCCTCCCAAAGTACTGGGATCACAGGAGTAGGCCACCATGCATGGCCCCCCTTACCTCTTACATACAGTTTTATGCCAGGGTAGAGAAGGGACAGTTGCCCTGCTACAAGATTTGGGGGAGAAGATCTGAAGCGCTAACCATATCTTAAACAGACTTTCAACCAGTGCTTGTTTTCAACCCCTCCTCTCCTCTTTTCATGAATATCATGTAACTAACATCAATTTTTGAGCTTATCAGGGGCTTTCCCTGGGCCAATGGAGTTGCTTCGTGGCTTCTCACTCTATGAGATTGAATTTCAGTGTTCTGGGGTCTCCTTTAAATCAGACAAGTTTTAAAATGTTGTTGCTCCTCCCCTGTTCTCTTTGTATCTGTGGTTTTACACAGGGGGATTGTCTTTACTGTATTTCGGGGTAATTTCAAGAGGGAGTGAAGAAACACCTCTAAATGAATGGTCATTTCATATTCAACTGAATAAGGCAACCACAGTAACTATTTACCTCCTCAAACTAGCTACCTCTAATTCATCCTAAAAGGAAACCACACATTTCACAGCATTTGAATAGATGATTTCACAGAAAACATTATTTGAAAAATATATTCAATGCAGCAAAAATATTACAAGATGTAATTACTCTGAATGATCTCTCAACTGCTTTAATTGTGAATAATTAAGAAAAATCAGCCAGGCGTGGTGGCTCATGCCTGTATTCCCAGCACTTTGGGAGGCCAAGGTGGGTGGATCACTTGAGGTCAGGAGTTCGAGGCCAGCCTGGTCAGCATGGTGAAACCCCGTCTCTACTAAAAACACAAAAATCAGCTGGGTATGGTGGCGGGTGTCTACAATCCCAGCTTCTCGGGAGGCTAAAGCAGGAGAATCCTTGAACCCAGGAGTTAGAGGTTGCAGTGAACCAAGACAGCACCACTGCATTCCAGCCTATGTGACAGAGCGAGACCCTGTCTAAAAAATAAATAAATAAAAGTAAAAAGAAAAGAAAAAAGAAAAATGATACAGAAATTCAGAAAAACACCTCAAAGAACTGCTTTTATATGAGAAAGGTACAAAAAAGATAAAGATACATTATCACCAGAATGGGATAGTTATAAGCAAAGGAAACTTTATAATTATTTCTCATGAGAGAGATTAGAATGATTATAATGACCAGAACTCTTACCAAACCATTCTGGATTCAATGAAGGGTAAGGAACGGAGAGGGCACACATGATTCCTATAATTGGATCAGAATGATCAAGGAAACATTTTAGCAGAAAGAATAAAGGGCTAAAGGTGCAATTTTCAGAGCTACTACGCGGGTAATGTATAGATCTATATCAGATTACAATAAGGAGAGGGCCCTGTAGCAGGGAAACAGGAAATCTCTGAAAATCCTCTTGGAATTAACTATCCACATGCATATTTCAGATGAAAGATTTGTATAAACAGAAACTTACTTTTGACTTACTATAAAAGGTAGCCTTTGCTCTTAGGTAACAGCTAGCAGAAATTTTTAAATTTTTAAAATTATTTCGTTTTAGAGACAGAGTTTTGCTCTGTGGCCCAGGCACAACCCTAGCTCACTGCAGCCTTGAACTCCCAGGCTCAACCAATCATCCCACCTCCGCCCCACAAGTAGCTGGGACCATGGGCAAGCGCCACCACACCCAACTAATTTTTTTTTAAGAGAAGGCGTCTCACTATATTGTTCAGACTGATCTTGAACTCCAGGGCTCAAGTGATCCTCCTGCCTGCCCCTGTAGCTGGGATTACAGGGGCAAGCCACTGGGCCTGGCCTAGGAGGGTTTTCCAACTATATAAAGGCACTTCAATATTCCTGCCTTCTCTTCCTTCCTCCTCAATCCATAAGAAACAAAAAAATATAAAGAGCATAGGGGCTTGCTAAGAAAGGTTGCCAAGGGGATGGGGAAATGAAATCAAATTGTCACTCCAGAACCAAAACACTAAAAAGGAGGGAACAAAAAAACACTCAACTCCAGTGCCAAGAAATGGATAGGAACTCTGGAGGAGATGTAGGTGGCTGTTTGGCAAATATGAGGTTGGGGTGGGTGGGGAATGAAACAAAGCAAAACAAAACAAAACAAAAACTCTCAATCAAATCTAGTAAATACTTTGGAATCACAGATTAGTGGATATCTGTGATCCTTTTTCTGTAGATGAAAGGAAGAGAAGAAAGAGAAATCTCAGCCAGATAACTTCTGGCTGTACTGGTACTTCCTCATGGATATAAAAGATAGAATTCCCTTGGCACAGCCATGTTTTAAGAATGAAAGTCCTAATCAAACAGCAATTGGAGCTGTCAAAGGCATAAACGCAATCTTCTGAGAGCTTCAGTAAAATAAAAATCTGACCCACAGGCCAATATTTGATTTCATAAAATCCTCGACAGCATATGTGGCCAGCAGTGATATTTCATTTCACAACTGAGTAAACCTATGAAAGTTGAATATCCTGGTGTCTACACCCATCTTGTGTTATCAGAAGCTAATGAATTACTGTCGTACACATCACCAAATTACCTCAAATTTGTACCATTGTGAAAATCCAGTTTTGAAACTCAAAACCTCACAAAACTCTTGACTAATGACTCTACACAGTTAGATTGTGTCCAAGCTAATAAAATAAATTCTACACTATTTTATAAGAATGTCGAAATGCACAACTTTATAACAATTTTTAAATAGACAGCTATTTCCTTAGGATGAATTATTAAAGTAAAATGGTTTGGTCAAAGTTTTATAAATTATATTAAATGTTATAGATTGTAAAATTCTATAATTTCACCAGAAATAGAAAAGATGGACACTACGTTTGGTGGTGTATTTTTTAATCTTTACTAATATAATGGTGAAATAAATAGTCTCCTAGCCTAGATAGCATGGTGAGACCCTGTCTCTAAAACAGATTATTAAAAATTAGTTGGGTGTGATGACACACACCTGTAGTCCCAGCCACTTGGGAGGCTGAGGCAGGAAGATTGCTTGAGCTCAGGAGTTGGAGGTTTTATGATCCATGATCGTACCCACTGCACTCCAGCCTGGGCGACAGAGACCCTGTCTCTAAGAAATAACTAACTTGGTTTTATTTCAGATTTTTGAATTACTAATAAAGGGTGAACATTTTCATAGGTTTATTGACTTTGTATGATTTTTTTTTTTTTTTTTTTTTTTTTTTTGAGACGGAGTCTCGCTCTGTAGCCCAGGCTGGAGTGCAGTGGCCGGATCTCAGCTCACTGCAAGCTCCGCCTCCCGGGTTCACGCCATTCTCCGGCCTCAGCCTCCCGAGTAGCTGGGACTACAGGCGCTGCCACCTCGCCCGGCTATTTTTTGTATTTCTTAGTAGAGACGGGGTTTCACCGTGTTAGCCAGGATGGTCTCGATCTCCTGACCTCGTGATCCGCCCATCTCGGCCTCCCAAAGTGCTGGGATTACAGGCTTGAGCCACCGCGCCCGACCTACTTTGTATGATTTTTTATAGGTTTCAAGTGTTTTACTCATTTTTCCATTGTTTTTTTTTTTTCTCAATGATCTAGGAAAGTGCCATATTAAGGAAATTCACTATTTCTCTCTTTTGTATGTTACAAATATTTTCCTACTCTATCCTTTAATTTTGTGGTGCTTAATAAAGTGGACCACATATAAACAAAGTTTCAGTACATTAAAATGTTCCTTTGTGATTTTTACCTCTTGATATATGATCACTATTTTTATATTTTTATAAATTTCTTTTGAGTCATGCTCATATGTAAGTAGCTTCAAGCTAATTTAGAAAATTAAACTAGATACAGTTAATCATCTGCCAGGAACAAATGTCACAGAATTCTGGCTTCTGTTTTCCCTCACTAAAATTTACTGGCGGAATGTCAACAAAACTAAAAGAGGGAAGAAACACATGCCCCTTAGCAAGTGACATCCGGTATTGCTATTCAAATGAACTGGGGTAATTCCACTAGCCTGAATGGATTTGAAGTCAGTAGTTTATACTTTTAACTTTAATTCCTCACATTGCCACACTTCTGAGTATCTTGGGCAAAGGACTTTCCTGTTCGTCATTGCAATGTTCAATTTGACACTGAAATAGGAAAGGCAGGTATCAGCTCCCTTTGCATGGTTCAGGAAACCAAGGCTCAGAAACAAATCATGATTGATTATCCAACCACTAAAGCTTGCAGTGTGTGGAATGCAGGTGTTTTGGACACCTGGTCTAATGTTCTTTCCAGCACACTATGAGAGTTCTGCAAGTAAGGATGAAGAAGTAGTTATAGAAGAGAGGGACACAGAGGAGTAAAGATGTAGAAAGAACGTATCCTCTAAGGGAAAATATAGACATTTCTATTACCCAATTCCCTTTTTCTACCTGTCCTACAGCTAACATTGTTAATAAAGAATCTCTGCCTTTGCCAAACTATCAAACTACTTAAAATAACTAATTTTGACAAAACATTTTGCTAATACCGCTATCTGGTTTAATCCTTAAGAAAGCAACAACAAAATTCATAAAAGTGAATCTGCTATTTCTAAAATGTATGTGATTATGATAAGGTAAAGTAAAATATTAAGTAGGTATTAGAAAGTTATCTAATCACATGGTTGGTTTCGCTGGCTACCAGCTCCTATCCTGAAACTATCCAGGAGCCCAACAATAGTTACCTCATTAGCATGAAGTCAGATATGGTGAAAAGGGGCTCATTATAAATAATGAAAGATACTTTAGAGTTTTAGGAGCTCTGTGCCGGAAACTGGAACAAAGACCAAATGTATATTTTATTATATCACACCATGACAGACTTGGAGTGGGAGGGTAAAGCAGAAGTAATTTGGAAGAAAATTCTAATCATGTACAGATTTGATGCAGTTTAGTACATGGTACCCTAAAATACAGCACCCTGGCATTTGTGAAAACAGCAGAAAAGGAAAGGTATCTCTGGCCTTCCCCCCAGCCCTTGCACCCATAAAACCTAGGAAGAATTTTCTGAGCTTCCCCTGAAGCAGACCATATGACCCTCATTCAAGAGACCACCAGCACCTTCCCAATACTCAGAGGAAGGGAGCCAAAGACACAGAGGTGCCAAGAAGAGTCTGAACAAACACGCCTTGCTAAATTCCCCATTTACTGCCATGAGATCATAACCTTGTCCTCTAAACATATTGCTTCATGACTGTCCACTCCTCATCAAACCTAGCATAAGAAATACACAGGTTTGCCTGACTCTCTGGGTCTTCAGTGCCTTACAAAGGCTCCTCTGTGTTATTAAAAACTTATTAGTTAATTTGTATGTTTTTCTCTTGCTAATCGGTCTTTTGTCATAAGTGCCTCTGCCATGACCCTAGTGACGGGTGTGGAAAAGACACTTCTCCTCACCTATGGAATTTTAGAGTCAAGTACATGTGTGGATACTTGCCCACCAGGAGTCTCACATTGTTCCTTGGAAATGGCTAGATCTGTGCAGCTAATAAACCAGGCAATGCACTAGGAAGTTACACTCACATCTCATTTAATTCTCACTCTACTCTTGCAAGGGTAATATTACTACCAAAAGCATTTGATAACTCACAAAGTCAAGGATGAAAAGTTAATGCGATCAAGTTGCAAGGTAAGCAAGGCTGTGTATCCAGTCCTGCTCACTCCTATTCTACCGCACAGTCTAGTCATTTTTAAAAATTCCATGCCAAATGAAGTGTTAATCTGCTTGAAAAGAGGTGATTAGTATTACTGATGAAGATGATAAGAGAAACACATTATCAGAAAACACGTTTAATGCATTTAACTTTGGGAGTTTGAAAGAGACATCAAGAAAGGCATTAAAACTGGTTCCTACTTGGGTATTGCCTGCCACCTCTCAAATAAGAGCTAATAGTGTGGTGCTAGTGGTTGGCTCTTTAATGGCATTTAAATAGAATAGATATCCACCTGGAATTACTGTCTGCCTGTCAGTCTCTGTCTCTGTCTGTATCTGTCTCTCTTTCTCTCTCTCTCTCTCTCTTTCTCTCACACACACACAGAGGCAATAAACAACAGAAAAACAGGACAGAATTCATACAGATTTTTCTGTATTTTAAAGAGTCTTTCAAAGTTCAGAAAATACAATTAAAAAACAAACATGGAAAAGTATTCATCCCTGCTATCAAAAAATGTTAATCAAACCAACATTAACTTAACATTCTATACCTACAATATTAGCACTAAAAGTGATCCATTTAATAACTAATCATTTGTTCACTGCTTTCTTAATTATAAACTGAAACAAATCTTTTATATAGCATTATGGAGATATGTTTCAAAAGCCATGAAAATATTTTATCCTATGGCTCAATAATAAGTAAATAATTCAGAAAAAACATATACGTGGATTTTGTTTACCAAATACTTTGTACTTTTTTTCATTCTTGCTAAAGCAAAACACTGAAGACTGATCACCAAATTAATCTCACATTTAAAAAATTCAAATATGGCATTTAAATGCTATAAAAATGTTTGTAAATATAAGTAAGAGCAGATTTTGAATCAGTGAGACTTTTTGCCATTTATGAGTCTATAAGCAGCATTTACTAGCTCGAATTGTGAATGTCAAATAGGTTTTAGACTACACCAAGTGTAACATAATTTTCTGGGTTATGTAGGAGAAAATTAAAGAAAGTTAAAATAATTGACTCTCAAATGAAAATCACTTCACAAATTCAATGTAATTCAAATTAGCACTAAAACTAAGTGAGCATGATTTCAAGTATATTAACAATGTATTACTAATTAATATTTTTAGTATCTTTACAAAGGTAATCCTTCTAAAGAACATTTCCAGAAAAAAAATACAGCATGATAATTATAATAAATTTTATTCTACCTCAAAAAGAAAAAATCCAGTAAACTTTAAAAAGCATGTTGTTTTACTTCTTACCATTCTCTTTCCTTTTATCATAGACTCTCAAAATCATAAAGTCTCCAAAAAAAGCTCTTTATTTTGAGCTTTCTGAGGGTAGATTTTGTCCACTACCAAAACTTAGCACAATACCTAGGAAATATAGTATCTATTCATACAAGGAAATGAATTAATCTGAAATTTTACTAATCCAAGCACCACCCATATTTCAATCTCCTTAATAGCATCTCAAATCCTTGTTAACACCTTCAAGGAAGAAAACACAATTGTCAAAGTCATCCAGCACATCTTTGGTCAGCTATACTTCTTAAGAGCTAGTGGAAATTTATGTCTCTCTGATATTCAGATATTAATCCAGTGTATTATTCACTGGGGCTCTGTGGTAGAAGTTTATCCTGGTTTACATAAAGTCCTTGCAATATCCAGATCCAGATTGAAAGAAGGGATCAAACTATGTGACCCAACTTTTCCACTCAGATATATATTCAAGAGACTTGACAACATATGTCCACACAAAACCTTGTGCATGAATGTTCACAGCAGCATTATTCATCATAGCCCCCAAAAAGCAAATGACCCAAATTTCCATCAACTGATGAATATATAAACAAAATGTGGTATATTCATACAATGATACATTATTTGGCAATAAGAAGAAATGAAATACTGATAATGCCACAACATGAATGAATCTTGAAAACATTATGCCAAATGAAAGAAGCCAATCACAAAGGTCACTTAAATGATTCCTTTTATATGAAATGTCCAGAACAGACAAATCAATAGAGACAGAAATATTAGTTTCCACAGCCTGTAGGGGAGAGAGAAATGGGGAATAATTGCTAATAGGTATGGGGCTTCTTTTTGGGGTACGGAAAATGTTCTGAAATTAGATAGTGGTTATAGTTGCGCAACTCTTTTTTCTTTTCTTTTCTTTCTTTTTTTTTTTTTTTTGAGATGGAGTTTTTTCTTTTGTCGCCCAGGCTGGAGTACAATGGCACTATCTCAGCTCACCGCAGCCTCCGCCTCCTGGGTTTGTTCAAGCGATTCTCTTGTCTCAGTCTCCCGAATAGCTGGGATTACAGGCATGGGCCACCACACCTGATTAATTTTGTATTTTTAGTAGAGATCGGCTTTCTCCATGTTGGTCAAGCTGGTATCAAACTCCCAACCTCAGGTGATCCGCCCGCCTGGTGGCCTCCCAAAGTGCTAGGATTACAAGTGTGAGCAAGCGTGCCCAGCCCTTTTTTCTATTTTATTTTATTTTTTTCGAGATGGAGTCTCGCTCTGTCGCCCAGGCTGGAGTGCAGTGGCACGATCTCAGCTCACTACAACCTCCACCTCCTGTGTTCAAGCAATTCTCCCTGCCTCAGACTCCCAAGTAGCTGAGATTACAGGGGTTCGCCACCACAGCCAGCTAATTTTTGTATTTTTAGTAGAGACGGGGTTTTGCCCTGTTGACCAGGGTTGTCTCAAACTCCTGACCTCAGGTGATCCACCTGCCTCAGCCTCCCAAAGTGCTAGGATTACAGGCATGAGCCACCATGCCCGGCCAATAGTTGCACAACTCTGTTGACACACTAAAAAACACTTAAACGTATACTTTTAAAAGGGTGAATTTTATGGTATGTGAATAATATCTCAAAGCTCTTATTTAAAAATTGAAAAGTGTTCAAGCACAAGCTGGCTGATTATTTGTGTGAGTACTGTAGAAAGAATTATTTCTACTGATTATTGTACTTTATAGTCCAAATATTTGGTGACTTTTTACGATTTCAACAGAGCTAAATGACACTGACTTAAAATGAACAAAGGAGTTCAGTCGCTCTTTATTAATATAAAGACAATTAGTCCATTAAGAAATTTAAAAGTAACCTCATCAACTGCACAAAACCAAAGCCTCCTCTCAAGAAGTCTGATATAAAAGGTTAAAAAATTGGAATAAAACATTCATTTATTCCTCTACTTTAGTGAGAAACAGACTTTGAGGAGATATTTAAAAAGCAGACTGAGAAGTTAGCTTTGCTGACCGTAATTCAGCCTATATAATATTAAGATTAAAATATCTTATTTTAAACATAGAGATTATCTTTGCTAATCAGAACCTAATTTCCTTAGCCTTTTCACATGATCAAATGCCAATTTACTATCAGAATTATAAATGACCTACCACAATAGTAGTTAAGAACTATGCCATAGTTGCAATATCTAGCTATTTTATTAGTATAAATATAAATTTATATTTAAAATAAATAAATTTGACTAAATTTATACTAATACTAATTTATACTAATATATAGTATAAATTTAAACTAATATTATTAATACATCATAGTATTAGTATAAAGAAAGCATTACCATGTATTAAAATACTAACAACATTCATTTCTTTGTGGGAAAATATGCATATCTGTACTCAATACATTTAAGGTTAAGAATTATATAACCCAGTGTTCAAATTATCACTTCTTCTCTTAAAAGCTGCTAGAAACTGTTTTAAATGACTCATAGATTTTTGTGAACTAGTGATATTTACTCCCTTTGTGAAATTCAAAGTATACGTACATTTAACCCCAAAAGAAAGACTTGCGTCTTTCATGAGTACTTTTAAGTATACTTTCATTTTAATAGTCTAAAGATACCTTTTGCTCCACCTTCAAAAATTGAGCCAGTTCTTCCACAGTTAGGTGATCTTTCTTGTCACTGTAGCTCAAAAGCAACAAATAAAGGTCTCGTCTCAAAGACATCATTTTGTAAAAAACACAGAACTCTTCAAATGTCAAAGTTCCCTGATTCTCATCTGTGTCAGCTTCCTGAAAAGGGCATAGAGAAAATAAAGCAATATGAAAGTTAGAAATAGGAAATTCAGTACTGGGAAATAATATTTACTATAAAAGTGTTAGTACACAAATCCCAAGTGGTGAGCACACATTCTCTTCAAGCACACGTGGAACATTATAAAGCAACCACATATTTGGCCAGAAACCTTCAATAAATTATAAGGAATCAACCTCACACAAACCAATTGTTCTGACCACTGTAAATTTATAAATCAACAAAGAAAGCTAAAAAAAAAAAAAGGAAAAAAAACCTGTAGAAACAATACAATTCTAAATAGGAAATAAAACATATACAAGTGAAAAATATACTACATATTAAAACTTATAAAATAACATTAGAATGAAACTTGAAGTCTTAAATTATTAGAGAGCAAAGTAGATTTTAAAAAGAAATTAATAATTCAACTCAAAAAATGTGAAAAAAATAAGCGACAGAAATAAATTATAAACAAAAGCAAAAAGTAATAAATAGAAAACAAACAGCTATAACATACAGGTGAGAAAGAAAACCAAAACTTGATTTCTAAAGAACCAATAAAAATGAGAAATCTTGAACAAGACTAATCAAGAACGAAAGAAGATATATTTAACACATGAGAAAAATACCAGTCTCTCAACGGTTTCTGAACTGTAATCCAATCAAAAGTAATTTTTACCTATGAGAGAATCTCTCTTAATTCTCCAAAGGTAGAGCTGATGCTCTTAAAGCCATGGGCATCCTTGGTAACTCCCTGCTTTCCCTCCATAGAAAAGTCTAAACGATCCATCTGGATTGATTTCTTGTTAAAATTGTTCCTAGTAATTCTTGAGCACAAATCTTTCATCATATGCCTTACTTACAGGTTGGCTGAATTATTCATAAAACCACAAAACTATTGGGGATAAAAAATGAGCAACTGACCCATTTATGTGCTCTTCCTCATTCTAAGTGAATAAAATTCTAACTAAACAAAAACAGACAGGGAATGAAGGGCATTTTGAAACGCATGGATTTGGTAAAGTACACTCAACTGTTATATGGTATTAAACAAAGCTTTGAAAGTCAAAATGATCATTAAAATATTTTTTAAATTTTGCTAACCTTGTGTCAATTATGAACAAATGCTTCCAAATTTTACTTCCAAAAATTACCCAAGAAATCATGATTTGTATAGGTACAGACTTTGCCCTCCTCTTTAGGACTGGCCTCTTACATTGAATTAGCAGCTACCTCTTCCATGCTGTGATCAGCTCCTGTGCAAATGAACAGACAGGAGGTGGGGCTCACAGCAGGGAAAAAGTGAGATGACAGGTGACAGGGAATACCAGAAACATGGCCAACCTTCCCATATGTTTAAAGATAATTCATGTCCCCTCCTAAGTCCCTCACTCCATCTCTCAGGTTCCCTATAGAGCAAATCTCACTCCTTCCTCCTCTTCCCATTTTTTCATGCTGTTCTCCAGTGCAATGGGACTCAGTTTCCCACAATGCAAACCATCTCCAACCAAGAACAGGGCCACCCTTAAACAGTCACAGAACAGAGCCAGCCTCTGTCTTCCATTTATTGTTGCAACACATACCCCATGTTGTCTCTGTTCTTACCACCTCTAAGAACAAGTACAAACATTAAACATCATATTGCCCTCCTATGCTTATTTTTACATGTACAAAGTATCACCTCCCTACTCACTTAGAATAGAAAATCATTGTAAAACATGGATTACGCACATGACTTATCTTCAAATAACAGCCTTTTATAAATTAATACTCTAGTAATTTCTAATAGCCTAACATTGTCTTTGCCCTGACTTAAGAGTTCACTTCTGCACTCAGGTGAGGACTAAATGCAGTCCTAGCTGGATGCCACAGAATAAGTCTAGGTCCAAGGATTTTTCTCAATGACTTATCAACAGGGAAAGAGCATTTCATCTAACCAACAAGGAGTTGAATGAAATTCTGGAGAGCTCCCTAAATGCTAGGAGTGAATTGCCCTCCTAATCCTCATGGATACTAAATCTTGAACTCCTCAGAAACAAAATACAGAGCTCTTGAGGTTTCAGACAAGTGCTATTTTTTTTGTCATGTTACTTAGTCTTTATTCTGATCCTCACAACAGCACCACGAAGTAGGCAACTGAGGTATTACTGTCCTCTCAAAGGGACTCGAGCAAGTTTCCTCCATTATTTGTCAGGAAAACAGCAACAATAACAAAAAAGCATTTTAGGAAGTGAAATTTTGGATGCATGTTAAATTTATAAAGTCTTTTTACTTGATGAAACAAAATTGTTTCTTCATCAAAGGAAAATAAAACAGTACAGAGCACATATATTATCTTCCAACAAAACAAAATAGCCCTTTAATATACCTAAGTACATTAATAACCTCTGGGTATTTTATATAAGACCAGTGAAACTGTGAAAACTTACCTGAAACATTTGTCTGACTTTTCTTCGGGGCAGATTAACATTCAGTTTATGCATCAGCTGATGTATCTCTTCAATATTCAACAAGCCATCACCATTTTTATCAGCCTCCTCAAAGGTCTGCTTCACCCATGTGCACAAAGGTCAAAGAAAACACCTGTGTTCTCATCAAAATTAAAAACTGCTCTCTCACAGAATACTCGCAAGGACATTTATCAGTAACAGGGAACTTGAGAAGAAGGTCTTTTGAGGAGGCTCTGCAATCCATAGGCTCTGATGAGCTACTAATAGTGATGACAACAATAACAATGACAACAAACCAGGAATGGAAGGGGAACACATAAAGGGGTAAGGGGGTTCCCAGCTGGGCACAGTGGCTCATGCCTGTAATCTCAGCACTTTGTGAGGCTGAGGCAAGTGGATCACCTGAGGTCAGGAGTTCGAGACCAGCCTGGCCAACATGGTGAAACCCTGTCTCTACTAAAAATACAAAAATTAGCCAGGCATGGTGGTGGGCGTCTGTAATCCCAGCTGCTTGGGAGGCTGAGGCAGGAGAATCCCTTGAACCCGGGAGGCAGAGGTTGCAGTGAGCCAAGATTGCACTCCAGCCTAGGTGACAAGAGTGAAACTCCGTCTCAAAAGAAAAAAGGCGGGGGGTGGTTCCCTCCATTGGGAAATGAGAGTTAAACCAAATTATTTTGAGCATCTTTAATTCAAACATTCTTACTCAATCTCATCCAAATTAAATATTAAATCTATTATTGCAAAAAACTATATTACTACCCTAAATAGTAGGAGTGAATTGCCCTCCTAATCCTCAAGGATACTAAAACCTTATGGATACTAAAAGCTACATTACTGGTTCTAATTCCACTCTAGCAAGACAACAACACCTTAATTCACACCTCCAATAGCAAACTCCATAAACATAAATATTTCTATATACCTTTAAACGTTATCCCTTTTTGCTTTTCATTTTCTGACCAGTTTTTCTCAGTTACGCTGCCATGTTCGTAACATAAATCTTGTGTCCCTATCAGTTCTCATTCACAAGATTAGAGTTATTCGTTTATGAGGCATACAGATGGCATGTAGCAGGAATGGCCCAGTATTACATCTCTCGAACATTTTCTGTTTAAGAATCTCTTCATGATGAAACCCCAAATATCATAAATATAGGGCTTATCTTCTCCTATGCCCTTTTGCCTACTATCTTTTTACCTTCACAGTACCTCATGGTACATTATCTTTTCAATTCTCTTTTCTCTGTCCCGCTCCGACATTTAGCAAATTAGACCGTCTAGTTCAATCTCATCATTGTTCAGATAAGGATATCAAATGAGAGGAGAGAGACAAATCTGATAAGAATTAGTATGAGAACCAGGTTTCAACCCACATCTTTCGTGCCTGATCTAGCACATACTTTGACACATAAGGTCAGTCTCTATACCACATTTATCTTCCTATTACTAGCTTTGATAGTTCTCACCTAATCGGCCCAAATTTTTAAATCACGGGCAGGTAATGTGAAGTACAAGCGTAATGTACTAGGAGGTGCCCTCAAAGCTCAGGTATGAAATGAAGTGACTAAGAATAAGAAGCTGAGTTTAGATACAAAAGGTTTATATCATGTGAACTGAAATTTTAAAAGATCCTCAGTGGGAGAGCCTTGGGTTGCTTTACATAGTGAGAAAGCAGACAAAATGGTAATAAATACAAGAATTGAAAATTCCCAGTTAACTTTTAGCAAGGATTTTTTAAATGGATGATTCATAGTTGTTGAGGGGTAGATTACAAAAGGCAAGTACTGCGTGCATATTTAGAAAACCAGTTAAACTTCTATGTTTGAAGGGTAATGGAGAGGAAAAGAATAAGGTGATAGATAGATAGAAAGAAACTAGAGAATCAAATAAGCGAAAGGTATAGTTTTAAAAACCAAGAAATGGGAGAATGAATGTGTATCAGAGGAGAGGGCGCAGCATATTTCCATTTTCTATGTGATTCAAATTATGACTATAGGAGATTATACCTCAGTAAGCATAAACAACTGGAAAAGTAAAGTATTATGTCTCCTAAAATTAAGTAGAGGATATTTTCAGATCGCCTTATTTCATATTTTGTAAATACCTTATTTCCTATTTTTTCCCTTTAAAACGTTTAAAATAACCAGCCCAGCTCTTTCTAGTTCAGTTTCTCCTTATAGACTTGTCAGGACCTCATTTTATATGACCCCTGGATGTTAAAGGGAGGTCCAGATCTGGGAGGAAAATAACTGAAGAACAAAAAGGGTGAAAAATTTGGCCCAATCACTAATAAGTGCCTGAGTCTCGTTTTCTTCTGTTTTCAAGGCACGCAGCACCCACTTGGGGCTTTCGACTATAGACACTACTCTACGCCCCACAGAGTATATGGCTGGAGTTCAAAGAAGTGACAAAAGGAGTCTGATGGCAGTACTATTTTTAACCTTTTAATCTATAATTCTTTATCAAAGCCTCTCAAAGTCTTCTCCAGAGAAGAGGCAGGGACAGCCAAACCCTGAGCATGCTTGTATTCTGCAGATACTAATATTTAGAATAAGCCTGTGTCTGCAAAGCCTTTAGCACCAGCACAGAAACTGGCCTTGATTATTGGTTTAGGGAACTGGTAAAGTAAAAACAGACGTGGAATCAAATAAAAAAATATACACTAGTCCTAATTCTACTGCTTACTTGACTCTGTGACAGTGGGTTACTCATATCACCTCTTGGAGCCTCCATTTCTTCACCTACAATGTTAAGGAGCACAACTTTTAACCTTGAAATCCCTTCCGACTCTAAGATTCCATAAATGAAAAAGCTATTCTTTCCAGTAGTGGTCCATATAGTATACAACTCCAGGTAAAAATGTCCTGATATCTTAAAGATGTTCTTCATAATTAAGATATGAGTCTCCAATAAAGCCCTGAATTAATAATTTATAGCCACACCATAATAACTTTAAAAAGAGAAACAGTCATTCCTCAGAGAAAATCTGGGTGAGACTGAATGCAAAGTAATGATCTAGGATTTTCTATCAAGAGACTGTAGGAGTATGTAAAGCATTGAATGATCCTATCTAGTACAGGGGAGAGCAAACTTTTCTGTAAAGGGCCTAATAGTGAATATTTTAAGTTTTGCAGGACATTTGCTCTCAGCTGCAACTATTCCACTCTGTCACTGTCATGAGAAAGCAGCCATACAGACATAAATGAATGAACATGGTTGTGTTCCAATAAACCTTTATTTAGGAACCCTGAAATTTTAATTTGAAGTAATTTTCACAGGTCACAAAATGTTTTTCTTTTGATTTTTTTCAACCATTTAAAATCCACTCTTAGCTCAGGAGTCCAAACAAAAATCAGGAATGGGCCAGATTTGCCCAGCAGTTTGAGGGGAAAGAATAAGGTCTGGATTTATAACATGCATAACAGGTGGCCTAAAGCCTTCTGGAGGTAATAATTTCCCTCATGGGGTCAAGAGATAAGGTGGGGAAAACATGAAGGAGAATGGTCCGATGGAGAAAAATGCTGAGCCTAAGTGCCAGAACCATCATCTTTGCATACAGATCTGCTGAGAATTCAGACTTTCATTTATCTGAATAGGAAAACTAAAGATTTGCCACTCCTTACCTCTTTTTAGCAATGACAACAGTACCTATTACTTGTAAAGTGCTTATTAAGTGCTAGGCAGTGTTCTAAGGACTGTATATAAATACTCAATTGATCTTAACACACCTCTGTATGGTAGACACTATCATTATCATCATCACCATGTTGTAGATGAAAGACTTGAAGGCAAAAGAACATAAGTAATTCATGCAAATTTGCACAGCACAGGCAGAGTTGGGGGTGGACTGCAGGCAGTGCAGCACCAGGGTCTCATCCCTAATGACACTGGATTTCTTCTAGTAAGTATGAGTACTGCATCATGGCCATCACTCAACATGACCATACTGCAGAAATAAGTTATGCTCTAGACTGGATGGATTTTCTCATGCAGTCATTTAAGATTCATTATTCTCATTTTTCATTCACAGTTGAAATTTTCAGTCCTAAAGTGAAATCTAATAATGAACATCCCAAATCTGTTCTCTTCATTAATGTAGTTAAATATTTGTCAAATTAAGGATGTAATCCCATTATTAAGATATTTTCTAGGCCGGGTGCGGTGGCTCATGCCTGTAATCTCAGCACTTTGGGAGGCGAGGCAGGCAGATCATGAGGTCAGGAGATTGAGACCATCCTGGCTAACACGGTGAAACCCCGTCTCTACTAAAAATACAAAAACTTAGCCGGGCATGGTGGCGGGCACCTGTAGCCCCAGCTACTTGGGAGGCTGGGGCAGGAGAATGGCGTGAACCTGGGAGGCAGAGCTTGCAGTGAGCTGAGATTGCGCCACTGCACTCCAGCCTGGGTGACAGAGCAAGACTCTGCCTCAAAAAAAAAAAAAAAAAAAAAGTATTATTTAAAACCCTATTAAATTTTGAGAAATCTGTATGAAAATTATTCCCTGACTCAACATAACCTTTCTCATTTTTTACTTCAGCTTCCTCTTTACTATTCATTAAGTTATTATTTCCCTTTTATTCCTTCACTGACACAAAAATCAACTGCTCCTACATTTCTTATAAAATTGTTTCTCTGTGTAGCGCCACAGTACACCTGCTTTCTGCACAGCATATTCTCAGAATATGGATCCCATAGAATATGAAAACTTTCAAGTGCCAGTAAACATGGACAATCAGGTTCAAAAAACTTTTGACCAACAAAGCAAAAAGACAATTTATGCCCATCTCTAACTCGTCTCTTTCAAGGATTATGAGAGAGACTTCTATAAGTGACTTGTGGCTCTGGAATGCTGTGAACTTGTCCTAGTTAACTGGATGAGGCTAGAAGCTTCTGGATTTGGTTGCTTCCCCATGGCCACCACTCTTCCTTCTTCCTTGCTATACAACCTTGATTTTGTTCAGGTACCCAAAAGCCATGTGCTTTAATGATGAGTGGGAACTGGATGCGGGGAGGTAAATCCTGGTTTAATACAACTGTCCTCAAAGTATAGTCCTGGAGGTCCCCATAAATATAAGGTTCCCCTCTTTTCCAGCTGCATGTCTTGAGGCCAGATTTTATTCATGTGGTTCAATCAAAACAACATATCGCAACAGACTGAATGCAGAAGTAGATAAGAGAACCATGTGTTCTATTGTCAGACATTAAAGAGATTTGTAAAACAGTGAAGCAATACTATTTTTCTAACGTGTTTTGCTTTGAAAAATACTCGTTATAAAAATGTTAACATGCAACAGAGTTTATTATTATAAATAAACACATTTTATGCCTCGCATTTCATCTCTAATATGACAAGTATCAATAAACAGATCCTATGTAAACAAAAGCTCTTTAGAATCTTTGGGGTTTTTTGTCAGTTTTTTGTTTTTAAGAGATAGGGTCTTGCTCTGCTTTCCAAGCTATAGTGCAATGGTATAAGCATAGTTTATCGCTGCCTCCAACTCCTGGGCTTAGGCAATCTTCCCACCTCAGCCTCCTGAGTAGACGGCACTACAGGCACGTGTCACCACACCTGGCTAATCTTTTTAATTTTTTGTAAAAATGGGGTCTCACTATGTTGCCCAGACTGGTCTCAAACTCCTGGCCTCAAGTGGTCCTTCCACCTCAGCCTCCTAAAGTGCTGTGATTACTGCCAAGAGCCACTGCACCCAGCCTAAGTCTTCAGTTTTTAAGAGTGAAAAAAAAAGGGAGAGATCAAAGTTTAATCATGTCAGTTAATTTCTCCTGCAAGAGATTGGTTTAGGAATGAGGCAGCAATAGTAATTTTGGCCAATGCTGACAAGTTGTCTTTTGGGGGATTTCTGGGAAGTTTTTCTTTTCTCTTTAAAAAAAAAAAAAAAGATTTGTGGCCGAGCACAGTGGCTCACGCCTGTAATCCCAGCACTTTGGGAGGCGGAGGCAGGCAGATCATGAGGTCAGGAGATCAAGACCATCCTGGCTAACAGGGTGAAACCCTGTCTTTACTAAAAATACAAAAAAAATTAGCCGGGCATGTTGGCAGGCACCTGTAATCCCAGCTACTCAAGAGGCTGAGGAAGGAGAATCACTTGAACCCAGGAGGCAGAGGTTGCAATGAGCCGAGATCGTGCCATTGCACTCCAGCCTGGATGACAGAGCAAGACTCTATCTGAAAAAAAAAAACAAAAAACAAGATCTATAAGAAGAAACTCTGCTACCTCTGTGCAGGGCTGTGTTTAGAGCTACTGCCTAAAGCTGCAGCAGCTCTCTCTGACCAAAGGGCAGTCAGCTGCAAGACCAAGCCAACATGGTGAGAATGGCAGGACCCAGGTCTCTGATGACATCACTGAACCAGTGAATTAGCTGACCCTGGAACTGCCCCATCTCAGATCTCTTGTTTATGAGAAAATGAATATTCTTTATTGTTTAAGGCATTGTTAGTACGGTTTCTGATACTTGTACCAGAAAACATTCAGTATTTTTGGTTGGTTGTTTTTTACCAAATGTTAAAGAGTTAGAAATCAAACCAACAGATTTAAGCACAGAAAGTTAAATCCTGTTTGTGTTTTGTTCATTTCTGAATCCCAGCTGCCTTTATCTGCATGCTGTGAATATTGATGCAAACATCACGGCTCATCAACTCAGACTTTTCACACTGTCAAGATCCTTTCATGAGCTGAATTATTTCCATTCTTCTCCAACAATACTCTGGGTGAGGGATTATAGCTAGAGCAGCACAAATATATCACCAACCCCTGGGAAAAAAATTAGGGCACACATTCCAATGACGGCAAAGGAGTAGCACTACTCCCTGCGTGGTCAGAGACACCTGTATTTTAAGGTCATTCAAAATGTGAAGAAGGGAACCAAAGCAGTCAACTAGCCTAATACCCTCACTTTACAGATAAGGAAACTGAGGCCAGAAAGGCCTTGCTATATGCCCAGTCAATCCCAGCAAGAAGGATGCCTGCAGACCAACCCCATTAATCATTCATCTTGTCAGCACTGCAGGACCACAAGCATGGGTTTAATCAAGAATGAGATTTAGATTCCAGTTTCTCAAGCAATTAAGAGAGGGTAAATATTAGTAAGTAAAAAATAACTTCCCCTTTGGTATCAATCAGTTCAGTTTCCAAACTGTAAGTTAGAAAGAGGAAAAGCAGGAAGGAGCTCGGTGCCCAGTACCTAATTGCAACTCACAAAGTATTTGTTAAACTAAACTGACTTTATAACAAAGTAGGATTTTCTCTAATCCAAATCAGTGTTTTCCCAGTTACAGTTAATGAATACTCCTATGATTTAAAAGAGGCAATGATACTTAATGGGCACTTTCCCTCTCTTAGGAAACTTGAGGCTGTATTTGGAGACCTCTGATTGTGGAGCTAGAGTTGTTCTCTTCAAAGAATTTTGCTCCTGAGTTCATACAAGCTTAAGTTTCCATACCTTTCGAGTGTTCATTTATTTGGAGTGAGAGTCAGGAGGGGAGAGAAGGGTGTGAAGGGTAAAGAAAGAGAAAGGAAAATTATGGGAAAAATTAAAACATAGTTTAATCCTTGCTTCACACATGCACACACGCATACACAGAGAGCAAGAGAGAGCTCAAAATAAAATGCTAGAAAGGATATTGGTCATGGGTCCTCTGCCTTTTGGCAAGGGAGTCTTCATCACTGATGCCAGCCATCAGGTACTTGAGGCCTGTGATCCAGGTGCGGGCCTCCTCGGGGTTGGAGGTGATGAGGTCCAGGGACTCCATGTGGTTGCCATGGTAGATGGTGAAGCAGCAGCTGGGGTCGAAGTTCCCCTCAGCTTGTCTGTGGAATATTTCAGACTGCCGGCCCTCAGTCACTTTGTAAATGGAATCAATAAGTACTGTGAGGAAGATGAGATACACACAGTTATAGAGCAGGCAAAGATACTTGTTTACATGCACTAAGAAACAAGAAAAGCAAAATCATTTTAAATATAAAAAATAAGTATGAGGTTGGGTGCTCACGCCTGTAATCCTAGCAGTTTGGGAGGTTGAGGCGGGCAGATTGCCTGAGCTCAGGAGTTCGACACCAGCCCGGGCAATATGGTGAAACCCCGTCTCTACTAAAATGCAAAGAAAATTAGCCGGGCTTGGTGGCGGGTGCCTGTAGTCCTAGCTACTCGGGAAGCTGAGGCAGGAGAATGGCGTGAACCTGGGAGGCAGAGGTTGCAGTGAGCCGAGATCGTGCCACTGCACTCCAGCCTGGGTGACGGAGCAAGATTCCATCTCCAAAAAAAATAAATAAGTATGAAAAAATTCATTGCCTGCAAGTTGTGGTTTCAAGTTAAATGTGAAACCCAGGCCCTGTTGTTTCCCACTAGAAACCTTCTCTGCATAACACTTGTGCTGCCTGAGCTGTCTTGAGAACGTTCTCCTAAGGCAATAATTCAGGACGTGTTGAAATTTGCAGTAAAAAAAATAGATATGTCAACTGAAGCAAAAAGACTGGTAGAAAAAGGTGGCAATGACTATGTCAAATTTATAGTTTACAGATTTGTAGAAAATATGCAAAGACCTAGAGCGGACTTTGGTGTTTTGCAACATGCATTAGAAGATCATTAGAAAAGTGAAAGGAAAAAGAATTTCTGACAATCAAATAGCCGAGCTACATGGAATTGGCATTCCTAGAGAAAATGCCATGGGGCTAAGGTGGTGAAGGCAGAGCAGAGCTTGGAGAAGTAGAGAGGAACAAGGTGACACCCCAGGAGAGGCAGAAAGAGATATAGAAACATAAGACCCACTCCAGGGATGCTTATCAGGCCACTTATGCTGGACTGGAAAGCTCAAGAGGGAGAATAATGGGAGATAAAACTGGAAAGGTAGACAATGGCTAGATTGTGGAGTGGCTGGAATCACAGAGATTAACATTATTTAGGTAGCAGAGCAAATATGAAGGTTTGGATCACTGAAGCACAGGGCAAGAAGGATAATTTCAGACTAATTATTTTTGGTCTGTGTGCTTGTTTATTTTTCAGTAGGAATCAGAAGCTTGAATATCCTATTGATTATTTATATACACCATCTACCCCTCACTTCTGCCTTAATGGCAGAGTACCAATTTTTTTTCTGGTATCAACTCATTTCCCACATGACTCACAGGGAAATGAGCCTATCCTCAGCCCAAGGTTCTGCCACCTTTGTACTCTAGGGCTTGCATCAGTGGTCCCTAGGTTCTCAGGCCTTCAACCTTGGACTTGGAATTATACCATCATCTCCCCTGCTTCTCAGGCCTTTGGACTCAAACTGAGCTACACCACCAGCTTCCCTGGTTCTCCAGCTTGCAGATGGCCTATCATGTGACTTCTTGGCCTTCATAATCATATGAGCCAATTCCCCTAAGTCCTCTCTCAAACATCTATCTATTTATCTGTCTATCCTATTGATTGTGTTTCTCTAGGGAAAACTGACTAACATAGTGTGGGGGAAAGCAGCTTTAAGTAGGAATCACATCAACACTTCTTTACTTCATAAATTCAAATGGTGTTGTTAATTCATTAATCACTTAATAGTGTTCAGAATATGGTAATACATTTTAAAGTCTATTAGCTTTATGATGTCCCTCACCTTTTATATGAATGCAAAACATCTCAGGCTGTAAAACCATATATTCTAACTAAAATATATATATATAGTCTCCAACACAGGGGAAGTATTAGCATTTACAGTATTCATGGACAAGAAAACTTTTATGGATTTAAATTCCCCAAAGATGGTCATTATTCTGCCTCTCGATATCCAAAATCAACTAACTCCAAACTTACAAAAGTATAAAACTTCCACAGATCTGAAGCTTCAAGAGCCCACTCGGTATAACCCGTGTATTACTATGTCAAGCCAAGCAAAGAATTCAAAGGTTAGTTTTACTTTTCGCCTTCTCGCTCTTCCTGGAGGGTCGCCATCGGAGGCGCGTCCGGTGCTCATCCAGGTAAAAGAGGCGAACAAGCCCTTTGCTTCCACGTTTCAGCTTGATCATCTGTGTCCCGGACTGCATCACACTCATGCATCTTTCAACTGCAAAAGAAATCAGAGTGTATCCAGCTATCACACAATGCACAGGCATACTGGTGTCCAGGTTTTAGAGTCAAATAAAACCTCTGATTCACCTGCAAAGACTCCAAGGACCAGAACAAATTTGGTAGAGGTAATCTGAAAAGTGAGTTGTTAAGGAATTGATTCAGTAGGCTTAAGCCAGTAAAAAGTCTTACTAACAGGAAACAAAAAAATCTACTTCCAGGTAAATAATGCATTACTTCATAGGGCTATCTTCTGTTCTGTTTTTTGGTATGAGACTTATGACCACTTGATACTTGGATTTATGTTCTTAAAGTAAGTTCTCAGACATGATAAGTCTTGTGAGTTTTTATAGAGCCAATTATAAAAGTATCTTATAATAATGCTTTAAATGCAATCAACAGAAACAAGATTGGCAAAATGCTGACTATTGTTGAAATTGGATAATGATTACCTATGAATTCATGTTATATATTTGTGATGTTTGAAAATAGCTAAATAAATTTTTATAAATGTAATCAGAAAAAAATCAGGTTTCCACAGTTGACCATAAAACACTTGCTGATGCATTAAACTGCTAAGATAACCCATCTAGAGGAATAACCTGGTGAATGAATCCAAATCACTTATAGTCCAAGTTAAAGCTGTCATTTAAATCCACTCTACTTTGAGATGAACTTTGCTGGATATAGGAATCTGTTATTTTTGCCTGTTTCCCTTTGTTTGGTAATGGTGCCCCAACTTTTCCTTTAGAAACATTCCTCTACCATTTTGTGTGCCTTTGATGGCCTGCCAATCACCCCAGTGAAAGAGTAGACACACCTGACTTCAGCTTGGAGCAAATCTGACTCCCTCCCAAGAACATAAATCCTGAGCAGATCATTGCTTGAAAACAGAACTGAGCCATTCAACAACTGAGATACTCCTAGTTGGCCACAATAAGACGTGACAGTTGTCACAAATCTTATTCTTCCTAAGACTGACAAATGATCCCATTTCCCCCTTGATTCTGCAAGTTACCCAGTACACCTCTAAATATTTATTATTATATCACCCAGAAATAGCTTTTGTTTCACAAAGATTACAACTAATATACAGACTTACGTATAAACCATTAGAGCACTCAAAATACCTAGTTCTGAGTACCTACCTTATCAAGCAGTATGCTGTTAGAAACAACAGATAAAAGAAACACAATAAACAAACCTCAGCAACATTAGACTTCAGCTTTTTTAGCTAAATATTTTATCTTTACTAGGAAAGATAATCTCATCCACCAGCTTAACATTGTATGCACAGGGTACCTACTAAAGGTAATTTCAACATAACCAGTCTTCACAGTTTACTCCATGAAGTCTTTCCTTCCCTCAAGGAAATCAAGGAGGAACTGCAGAAAATTAAGTATAGTTTCAGGATTTGACACTACAAAGAAGGTGAAGTATAGGTTGCTTTTACTCATTTTATCTGACATATCAAATACCCAAATAACAAAAATATTACTTAAGAAGGCCGGGCGCTATGGCTCATGACTGTAATCCCAGCACTTTGGGAGGCCAAGGCGGGTAGATCACCTGAGGTCAGGAGCTTGAGACCAGCCTGACCAACACGGTAAAACCCCATCTCTACTAAAAATTAAAAAAATCAGCCGGGTGTGGTGGTGGGCGCCTGTAATCCTAGGTACTTGGGAGGTTAAGGCAGGAGAATCGCTTGAACCCAGGAGGTTGCAGTGAGCTGAGATCATACCATTGCACTCCAGCCTGGGCGACAAGAGCAAAACTGGATCTCAAACAAACAAACAAACAAAAAAAATTACTTAAGAAAATAAGCACACAAACTTAACATGCTTACTTTAAAGCACAGAACAAAAGTTGAGATTTAATTTTACATAAATTAGTATATTCGGTCACTGAGCATCATTCTTTTAGGCAATGAAAGCTACATATTTGAATTCTTAGCAACCACATTAACCATCTCACACGAGGAATTAAAGGGTCAAGACAAAACCACCAAATCAAACCAACCAAGCCAAAATTCCCAGAAAAACCTATTAGAATTTCACTGACCACTGACAATAGATCACATCAATAAACAGATGTTTATAGACCAACTCCCTGTTCCAGGCACAAGACTATTTCATGAGGTGAAGCAAAGAACAAGGAGACTTTCTGTTTGACCTTAAAGAGTGTAAATTTTAAGAGAACAGAACATCTATGAAGGATATTTATTAATGACAATTCAGAGCTGTGGTGAAGAATACAGTGTGGTTCCAGCTTGGGACAGAATCCCAGATCTGCCACTTACTAGCTGTATGACACATACAGCTAGTAACTCATTTCCTTATCTGTAAAATGGGAATAATTATCTACTTCCTGAATTGAGGTAAGGATTGAATGAGTCAATTCATGTAAAGTACTGAAAACAGTAGCTGGCACATCCTAAACACTAAAAATGGTAGCTATTTGTAACAGACTGAATGTGTCTTGTCCCCAAAGTCCTAACCCTCAGTGTGATGGTATTTGGAGATGGGTCTTTTGAGTGGTAATTAGAAACAGATGAGGTCATGCAAGTGGGGCACCATGATCGCTCTTATTCTCTCTTTCTCTCTCTCTCTCTCCACTCCCCCATATGAAGATACAGCAAGAAGGTAGCCACCTATAAGCCAGGAACACAGCCCTCACCAGGAAATGAATCTGTTGGGACTTTGATCTTAGACTTTTCAGCATCCAGCATTGTGAGAAATAAATGTCTGCTGTTTAAGCTACCCAGTCTGTGGTATTTTGTTACAGTAATTGAAGCTGACTAAGACACTAATATAGTTTTATTGTTATTGAAATAGTTAAAAATAAATGCCCAGTCAGAAGTAAATACAGAAACACTAGGGAGGCCAAAGAAAAAGAGAATAGAGTAGGCTGGAATGGGGAGAAATGTAGTAATAAGACACCATCAATGAAGACTTGGGGATAGGAAAGGGTATGAGTAAAGTATGATCAGAGAAAAGAGAAAAGATGAGCCTCTATCTTTGGAAGAGCGATTCAAAAGGGAACTGATAGAATGTATGATTCCATGAGCTAGATAAAACTAGGTTGTGGGGGGAGTGGGGATGCTGGTTAAGATTTTGATCCACTGGCAATGAGAGGCTCACTACATATATCTGTGCAAAGGATTGGCTGGCTAAAAAATATAATTTAGGAAGATGTTTCCTTGGGAAGAGAGAATAAAATAAATTGTTTAAGCCAGAGTGGAAAACCGAGTTAACTATATTATCAGAGATCTAACAGCAAGGACTGACTACGTGTCTGACACAGGGTCCTCTGCTTTGTTCACAATCCCTTTCTTTCTCAGCTCCTTTTCCTTTCCCCGAAATGGAACTGCCATGGCTATAACAGCTCAACATTTTAACAGGAACGGTGTATCTGCACATTGTTTTAGCATAAAATCATATAAATCATATAATACGATTTCTATGAGACCCTAAATCTGAAACAATATGCATCTTAAATTGTTTATGTAGCTGCTTTATGCTTTCTACTTGATTGCTCCCTATCACATAGAAAAGCCATCTGGATAGAGGTAAACTGAAAAATCAAGTCCACTGAAATCTTGAGAGTCATCTAACCTACTTTTCCCTTCCCCAAACAAGACAGTTGACAATCCCTTGTAATTATAAAGCTAACCAGAGATGAAGCACCCTCAATAACTCTTTGCAACTCATTCCAGTGGGTAAAAGTCACCAACAATACAGACAAACTATTCTTCCAGTCTCATCTAGATCATTCACGTGTCAGCACAAGCCAATTTCTTCCTAGTCTGCCTCCAACAGAAATGATTAACAACAGTTACCACCCCTAAAAATCATTGTCCACCCATGCTCTATTGGTAGACTCCATAAAAGAGAATAAGAATGGCTTTGCCCACAGGTAAACAAGGGAAGAGTTCTAGTGACTTAGAATGATTTAACTTCATCACACACATTTCCAGTGCTCAAGTTTCTCTGAGAAAAGTCTGCAAATGCAGGTGACAAATTCCGGCAGCTGCCAATATGTGCACTATCCCTTTGATTGTACATTCTCCTTTATGATACCCTTAATATAGCTAAAAAATAAGTTTATTTGGATACAATATGGCAACATCCAAGAATATTAAGGGAGAAACACCTACCAGCCCATCACATAGTGTTATGCTCTAGACCTTCACATGTATACAAATGTGTTGCACTGGTTGAAATTGTGATATTTAAGCCATTTGGCACTCTGCTTTTTTCATTTGTATTATAACAGCTTTCCATGTTTCTACAGAGTCTTAATAATTATCATTTTAATGGCTGCCTAACAGAGTAGGATAAATATTTAAAGAGCAGAAGACATGAGTTGAAGACTATATTCCTAACTTTATTACATAACTAGAGTTTTAAAACTCTTAATAGAGTCCCATCAATAAAAGAAAAGGCATAATAATGTGGTCTACAAGGTCTTTAAGAATTCAATTTTTTAAAAGAATTAAATCAATCCTTTCTGCCACAAGCAGTTTAATATAAGTAAATTTCCTTAGGGGCTATAAGGTCACTATATCCCTCAAGCAGAAAATGCTGTAAAAAAAAATATACTTCAGATTTGAAGTAACATATTAACATCATTTATGTTATATATGTGTATATCGCTTGGCTATATACATATATGATAATACATATATACGTATATATGATTAGTATATGTCATTTGGATATACATATACACATATATGATTACTATATATTATTT
This sequence comes from Macaca thibetana thibetana, assembly GCF_024542745.1. NCBI lineage: Eukaryota > Metazoa > Chordata > Mammalia > Primates > Cercopithecidae > Macaca > Macaca thibetana. The sequence goes on from NC_065579.1 coordinate 58,245,536, forward strand.
GGAGGAAGGTTTCCAAGATTTCAACCAAGTATATATGACATCTAAGAAGGTTTAATTCTTCAAATTATGTTTGAATCAGAAATAATCACATTCTGTTAGGAACGTCATACATGCCACATGATGCTGATTTTTTTTTTTTTTACAGCTTTACTGAGGTGTCATTGACATGCAATAAAATTCAACTGTTTTAAATGTACAATTCACTGACTTTAGTTTATTTCCAGAGTTGTGTGACAGTCTAATCATACAACGTTTCCATTATCCCTCATGCCCATTTACAGTCAGTCCTCATTTTTACCATAGTCCTGGACAACCACTGACCTACTTTCTATCTCAATAAATGGGCCTTTCCTGGAGAGTTCATATAAATAAAATCATATCATATGTAGTATTTTGTGCTTGGCCTTTCACTTAGCATAATGTTTTTGAGTTTCCTATGATGACTATGTTGTTTCTTATCTTCTTTTCATTCCTCCAGCCCCGCCACATCATGCTAAACTCTTCCACTGGCACTTAGGGTAAAAATTATCCTGAATAGAAGACAGGTTGAGTAAAATAAACAACCGAGTACTATGTAAGTGTAAAAGATAATGAGGAAGATCTCTATGAACTGCTATGGAGTAACTTCCAGGATGTTTCAATAAGAAAACGTATGAATAGGCACATATAGTATGATATATTTTGTGTAAGAAAAGAATGGGAAATTTTTTAAATATACAAATACCTGCTTGTCATTACAAAAATAAACTCAAGAAGGATAAATCAGAAAACAATGGCCCTTGTTACCTGTAAGAATGAGAGAAAATCAAGTAGAAAGGATAAGAAAGGGAATGACACCACTCTTAGTATACCACATACTTAAAATTAAATCAGTAAGAGTGGGAAGGGGAACAAAACAGAAAGTAACACAGTCCTTCATCTCTTCAGGGCAAGGATGCATTCTGAGAAATGTGCCATTAGGGAAGTTCGTCATTGTGTGAACATCATAGAGTGTATTTACACAGACCTAGATTGCACAGCCTATTGCACATCTAGGCTGTATGGTATAAGCTACAGCTCCTAGGCTACAAACCTGTACAACATGCTACTGTGCTGAATACTATAGGCAATTGTAAGAAAACATAGAAAAGGTACAATAAAAATATGGTATTATAATCTCTTGGGAACCACTGTCATATATGTGGTCCATTATTTACTGAAATGTCATTAATTGGCACATGACTATAAATGTATAAACAGAAAGTAATCTACACACACACATATACATATTTGTGCATGTGTATATTTGCATGTTTGTATATATGTGTATGTTTTTATTTACCTGCATATATGTATTTCCTTGTTCTAGCCTTTAAAAGGACCAACAGGCAAAATCACTTCTAGCAGTAATATGCACACTTGGTGCCCCGATCATTCTTTGCTACAAAAGACACCTTGAGACAGATTTTCACATACAGAGTCATGACCATACACCGAGATTAGGGTCATATAAGAATATCATTTGCACTCTTTTGTGAACACATCTATTCTGGGACACTGATCACTAAACTGTGAATTAGCAGGCACAAAAACAACAACAACAACAAAGCCCAGGTCCTTTGCAAGACAATCTTTTCAGTAAAAAAGTACATGAAAAATGTGAACTGATTTCCTGCCAGCTTCCACAGATTAGAGTAAATCTGAGTAACTGAAAGAGATTAGCTTCTGGAAACAATTTCATTTCTATGTGGAAAAAGTGCAAAATGATGCAGGTAATGTTTGTCAAAAAGTAAGGAAAGGGAGATTTCCTAAAACCATCAGGGCAGAAGTGAAGGGTATATTCGTTTAATTCTCAGCACCAACCCAACACTTATTTTGGGACTTGGTACACAGCAGGTGCTGAGAGATCTAGTTTACAGCACAGCAACTTGATAACAGCGTCTGCCCACAGTTTTGTGGGCACAAAGAATGGAGCAAACAGAGTTCTGGTCTGGGCTCTGTCACTGGCTGTGTGAACTTCAGAAGGTAACTGAATACCCTACTTTCCTCAACCTAAAAAGGCATTTTTCTCTATGTTCTGTGAGTTTATAAAACAGCTGATATAGCTTTCATAAATGTTATTTTATCTTTCAATGAGAAAAAATTCCAGTTCCTTTGAAAGCCTTTTACAATAATTTTAAAGAAAAAAGATTAACATCTGGATGTCTTACCAGAGAGATGATTTTTTAAAAATGATCTCCATATAAAACATAATTGCTTGGCTGGGTGCGTTGGCTCACACCTGTAATCCCCAGCACTTTAGAAGGCCAAAGCAAGAGGATCACTTGTGCCCATGAGTTCAAGAACAGCCAGGGCCACGTAGGGAGACCTGGTCTCTACAAAAAATTTTAAAAATTAGCCAGGTCTGGTGGCACAAACCTAGAGTCCCAGCTACTCAGGAGGCTAAGATGAGAGGCTCTCTTGAGCCCAGGAGGTTGAGGCTGTGGTGAGCTGTGATTGCACCATTGCACTCCAGTCTAGGAGATAGAGCAAGACCCTGGTCTCAATCAACCAACCAATAAAATATTAAGTAAAGCCATTCCCTGTGAAGAGTAGTTTATATAAATAAATATATATGATATATAAACTAATTATAGTTTATTTATATAAAACTGCTCTTCACAGCAAATGGCTTCACTTACAAAGCTATTCTTTGCCAGTAGTAAGGCCTTAAAGTCAAATAATATAAGCTTATGAATAAATGTGCTTACAAACAACCATGGAGTGCTTCACTCTTATTAAGTCATGATTCTTCCCACTAAAGAACAAACAATGTGGAGTTTGTTAATTTTTTTTCATTGCCTAAATCATTCCTGTGGAGAAGACAAGATTATTTAAAAGGCTTTTAAAAACTAATTGGTTAACAGTTTGAAAACTGTTTGTGAACCTTGCATGTACACAGTCAATATGTTTATAAACTTGATAAATACAAATGAGAATAATGAGATCAAAGAAAGGGTGAAAGGAATTAATCAGTAATTTGTTAAATGTCAGATCTTTTTTCTATTTGTATTAAACCCTTCCACATAACACTTTCTTTTTTAATGATGTCTATTTTATATGTAACAATTGTGTCTGTTCCATGTTTTCCATACTCACGGGAAACAAAACGAAATATTAAAAATTCATAACAATGTAGTGGCGAGTAGGGTCACCAAAGCCACTCAGAGAAAAGAGACCCTAAACCCTGGCAAATGAAAATTAAGAATGTCCTGCTAGCCAGGCTTCTGGCCTCTCTCTGTGCAAACTGGTTAAGAGACTGATAAAAATCACTGTTTGCCTCCTCTGCAAGGTTTTAATTAATGATAAAAAGGATTAGTGTGACAAGTCTTAGATTGTAGCGAATCTGGTGTACTTTGTGCTATGAATTTGTCTCTCTGCGCCATTCTGTCATGGAGAGCATTCCACTGGATAAAACGCGGGCCTAGGACTCCTGCCATTCAAGCTGCCCCGGCAAACTGGTCAGTTACAGACTTTGCTTTGGGTCCCTGAGACAAAAACTGAAGGAGGTTTCCCTCGATTTATGTCCTAGGGAGCATGACCCTGTGACCACATAGAGGTACTCTCTCTTTGTCTCCACCACTTGGAGGGTGGGAATTTTCAGATTCACGTCCAGTGGCTAGTCTGAAAGGAGTCAGCACACTTAGTCCAAATGTGTCAAGCCCTTGGATGAGTTTTGTCTTAAAAGTTCTCATGCTACCTTAAGCCCATTTCTGAGAGTAAATTCTTGGGGATCATGGAAATGCTTCCGCTACCTCCTCTCTAGAAATACCTCTTGCTTGTATGATTTAAAAAAAAAATCTGAAAAATTACCATTTGGCTTTAAAGAACTTTTGGATTGAGTCACTATTAGAACTAAGTACACCATTAAAACAAAAACGACTTTAGCAATCTCTTATTCTCAACAATTTTTTTAAAGGTTTAAATTAAAAGAAGGATGCATTATAATGTCATCGTTAGCATTAAAAATCATCTTACGCAGTTAAAATCCTTTTCAAGCCCGAAAATGCCTGCTCTAGCTCCTTCTGGGAAAAATAATGGCAACTGCCCCATACTAAAGCTCAGTAGCGGAGGCTCTGCCCTTTCACAGTGGCAGCCTGAGTTCAACTGCTGGCTTAGAGAATGAGTCCTTTCTGGTCTGTTATTTGTGTGACCTTTGCCATTTATTGATTTTTTCCCCCTCCATGAACAACTTCTAACTTCCTGTGTTGAATTTTCTCTTCTCTGAGCTACGTTTGGGGTGATTCTAGACCTTGTACAAACCACTTGCCCTCCCTTTGGAGACACCTCATGCATCTGCGGCTAACTCATAACCTAAGGCAAGGCTTACTGGTTTCACTTGGGAAAATATCTTTGTCAGAGGAAGTGGGGGGAAAAGAGGGCTTAAAAGCCAGGGGTGTCAGCTGTTTGTCCCAGCTCTAGCTGGTCAAGAGGGATTTTAAATAATCTTTTTTTGAGAAAAAAGGGCTCTAGAAGTAAAAGTCAGCTTAATTAAAAACAGATATCAAAGCCATACATATATTCAAAAGGGCTTTATGCCTTTTTCTCTTCTCGAATCTTGTTTTTTGAGGAAAAAATGTTTTCTTCTCAGTCCACTCAATTGTTTCTCCATTTACTTCTGTCTTCTTGCTACCCATGATGCCCACAAGCCAAGAACTAAGGTAATTTCTGACAGCCTGGGACTCCTTAGGAAAAACAGAGGAGGAGATCCCGTTTTAGGAAAAAATTCTGTTTTCCTCATGGAACCCCAAGAACTGTAAATGGACAGATCTGCTCAAAATCTAAGACTTTGCTCTGTTTTGCATTGTATCACCGATCTTTTTTACTTTGGGGAGCACCAAAAATAACTCTGCATTATGAGCAAACTTTTAGCCTTGGTGTGTAATAGCTAGGTAAAGAAATATACTTTTAGAGATATATTTTAGCCTTGGTATATGATTAGCTATGTAGGAAATACATGTTTACTATTGCTCTGTAGTAATAACCATTCACTATAAGAAAATACTCCTTTCTTTGGACATTTAGATAAGAAAAGCATGCTCTTGGGCATGAAGAAGGTATTGAATGGGGGAACAGGTTGACAACAGAGTGGGCTGATTGCCATTGGGTTACCCACCAGCCTTGGAAAAATGTCTTTGCAATGAGATACACTGTGGAAGCGCTATAATGCCTCATCCGGTTGAGTTTCCATCTTTTTGAGAACCCAGGATTCAGTATGTAAATGGGATCTTCAATCTCTGGTGGTTTGTTTTACCTTCCAGTTGTGCCTGTTTATTATGCCCTAGAAACTGACTTCTTCCTCACCCTGTTCCTTAAAAGGCTTCACCCTAAAGCCAATAATACAATTTAAAAACTCACATCTTTAAATTTTAAAGAAATCTCCATGTGTAAGAGTGTCTGCTTTTCCTGGCTAAAATGGTGTGAACTTTAAGTCACATCATTTTTTCTTGGTTTGAATAAAATGTAAATCCTCTATCTTGTTTGATCTAAGAGTTGCCCTCTTAAAAATGCAAATTTAGAGTTGCCCAGCTGACCACTGTTTAGGGCAGGAAGCAAGTAATCAAGAGACTGATGGTCTAAAATGGGAAAGAGAAACTTAAAAACTGGCAAATAAAAAATATATTACTCTAATAACAGATCTACTTCTGTTTGTCTGTGTATTTATATGTGTTGCCTGTATGATATTTATATAAAACAGCCCTAATAAATTCGCTTAAAGAAAAATAAGTACTTAAATAATATGTTTTGTTAAAAAAAACCCATGAATGCATTTTAGGTTTTTTATTATAGTAATCTTTAGTAAATAAATATAATGTGTATTTGTTTTTTTTTTCTTTTGAGACAGCATGTCACCCAGGCTGGAGTGCACTGGTGTGATCACAGCTCACTGAAGCCTCAACCTCCCTGGGCTCGGGTGATCCTTCCACCTTCGCTTTCTGAGTAGCTGGGAGTACAGGTGCACACCACCACACCTGGCTAATTTTTGTACTTTTTCATAAAGACAGGGTTTCACCATGTTGGCCAGGCTGGTCTCAAACTCCTGGGCTCAAGCGATCTACCTGCCTCAGCCTCCCAGAGTGCTAGGATTACACGCATAAGTCTCTGTTTTATTTAAAGATTATTAATAAAAATATCTTCAAAATTTAGGCATTTGGGAAGAAAAATGGCAGATAGAAGTCAGGACTAAGATGCAGCTACCATTTGGATGGACAGGACAGAGTACAGAGACTCACACTGTGAACTTCTGCTCCAAGAACCACTGCAGGAATGTGCCAGGAAGAGCAAGGGTTCACAGATCCTGTGGAAGAAACAGCTCACTCTGCAAATTCCACGAGACAGCAAAAAAACTGAGTTCCCAAAGTATAAGAGGAGAAAACCTTCCTTTGAACACATATGTACCCTGGGGAACCTGAAAATTCAGATTATAGGAGAAGGAATTAACCTTATCTAGAGCTGAAATGGATTTTAGCGAGCCAAGCAAAATATTGAAGTAGAAGCAGCAGCAGGAACAGCCCTGTAGGCACTCCTAGTCCCCAGCTGCAGACTAGGGAAGCCATTCTTGACTTTATCTACCAGGGGTCCTTGGGGAAGGGATCCCACAGAACTAGGGAGGGGGTTACAGGGTGAAAGTAACTTCTAGCTGAACTTTGTAATAATTTCGACTGAGCATGAATTTTCTTGAGCAGAATCTGGAGGGAAAAACAGAAATTGCTGCAGGAGCCATGGCTGACAGTGTGAGCAGGCAGGAAGAGGCGAGGCCTGAAAGCTGTGCTTGCTTTCTCAACGAGGAGGCTTGTAGCCTGCAGCAAGGTCTGAGCCTAGTACATAGACTGCCAGCGTATAAACTGCATGAAGCTGCATGGGAGCTGAGGGAGCCCTGTCACTGCTAGTTTCCCCCCACTTCTCTGGAAACCAGCTCCCTAGCTTCATGGAAGCTGTGTGAGGCCTGTCACTGCCAGCTTTCCCTCACTTCTCTGGAAACCTGTATGATGCAGCAGAGGCAGCCGTAATCACTCTTGGAACATAATTCCATTGACCACGCCACACAGCAGCCTCAGCAAGTCCCACCCAAGGAGAATCTGAGCTCAGACCCGCCGAATCCTGCCCCCACTGGATGGTATTTCTCTATCTGCCCAGGTCGCTAAACACAAAAGACATAAAGTCTTGGAAACTTTATGGCCCTGCCCATCACTGGAGAAACCAGAACATTTATCCTGGTCAACTTAGGGCAAGCTTATATCCTCTTTCTACTACTGCAGCTGGTGCTCTCTTGAAAGTGCCATCTCCTGACTGGAGGTCAACCAACTGAAGCAATTACAGCAACTCAAGACAGAATAACCCTGCTCCCAGGAAAGAGAAAACAACAGCAAATTTCATTGCATGCAACATACTGGCTAACCAGAGGTCCTGAGTATGTCTACATGACGATTTCACTGCCACCATAACCAGCATTCAAGAAAACCAGCGCACTAAACTACAAGCAACGAATCTCACAGAGTCTACTTCATTCCCCTGCTACCTCCACCAAAGCAGGGCTGGTATCCACAGCTAGGAGACATGAAGATGCAGGACATTATAGGACTCTTTGCAGACTTTCCCTAGCACCATCCCAGAGCCTGCTGCCCCACTGGGTGGCTAGACCCAGAAGAGCAATAAGAATCACTGCAGTCCAACTCTCAGGAAGCCCCACCCCTAGGGGAAGCAGGAGAACACCACATCAAACAATCGCCCCATGGGAATAAAGAATCTGTACAGCAGCCCTTGAATCCTAGATCTTTCCAATGAAATAGTCTACCCAAAGGGGAAAGAGCCAAAACAACAATTCTGGTACTATGGCAAAAAAAGGTTCTATAGTACCCTCAAAAGATCACACTAGTTCCCAGCAATGGATCCAAACCAAGAACAAATCTTAATTGCCAGAAAAAAAGAATTCAGAAGGTCTATTATTGAGCTACTCAAGAAGATACCAGAGAGAGGTGAAAAACAAAGAAATTAAGAAAACCATAATGGATATGAATGAAAATTTGCCAGACAAATATATATAATAAAATAAAAACAATCACAACTTCTGGAAATGAAAGACACTTAGAGAAATACAAAATATACCAGAAAGTTTCAACAGTAGACTAGAACAAGTAGAAGAAAAAACTTCAGAGCTCAAAGACAAGGGTTTTAAATTAACACAAACTGATAAAGATAAGGAAAAAAGAATTTTAAAAAAGAACAAAGCTTCCAAGAAATTTGAAATTATGTTAAATGACTAACCGTAAGAATAATTGGTGTTCTTGAGCAAGAAGATAAATCTAAAAGTCGGAAAAACATATTTGAGGCAACAATCATGGAAAACTTCCCTGGCCTCACTAGAAAGCTAGACATTCAAATATAAGAAGCTCAAAGAACACCCAGGAAATTAATTGCAAAAAGACCACCACCACTGGGCGCGGTGGCTCACACCTGTAATCCCAGCACTTTAGGATGCCAAGGCGGGTGGATCACCTGAGGTCAGGAGATCGAGACCATCCTGTCTAACATGGTGAAACTCCATCTCTAATAAAAATACAAAAAATTGGCCGGGCATGGTGGCACATGCCTGTAATCCCAGCTACTCGGGAGGCCAAGGCAGGTGAATCGCTTGAACCCAGGAGGCAGAGGTTACGGTTAGCCGAGATTGTGCCATTGCACTCCAGCCTAGGCAACAAGAGCAAAACTCCATCTGAGAAAAAAAAAAACAAAACAAACAAACAAAAAAAAACATTATGTAGGCACATAGTCAACAGATTATCTAAAGATTAAGAAAAGAATCTTAAGAGCTGTGAGGAAAAACCATCAAGTAACCTACAAAGGAAAACCTATCAGATTAACAGAAGATTTCTCAGCAGAAATCCTATAAGCTAGTAGAAATTGGGACCCTATCTTTGACCTCCTCAAACGAAATAATTATCAGCCAAGAATATTGTAATCCAGCAAAACTAAGATCCATAAATGTAAGGGACGTAAAGTCTTTTTCAAACAAATGCTGAAAGAATTCACCACTACCAAGCCAGCACTACAAGAACTGCTAAAAGGAGCTCTAAAACTTGAAAGAAAACCTCAAAAAACACCAAAACAGAAGCTCCTTAAAGCATAAATTTCACAGGGCCTACAAAAAAACAACACAATTTAAAAAAAAAAAACAAGGAATTCGGACAACTAGCATGATGAATATAATAGTACATCACTTTCAATACTAATGTTGAATATAAATGGCCTAAATGCTCCACTTAAAAGATACAGGATGGCAGAATGAATAAAAATCCACCAACCAAGTATCTGCTGGTTTTAAGAGACTTACTTAACACATAAGGACACATATAAATTTAAGGTAGACGGGTAGAAAAAGGTATTCTATGCAAATGAACACCAAAAGCATGCAGAAGTAGCTATTCTTAGACAAAACAAACTTTAAAGCAAAAACAGTTTAAAAAGACAAAGCGCCTATAATCCCAGCACTTTGGGAGGCCGAGGAGGGCGGATCACGAGATCGAGACCTTCCTGGCTAACACGGTGAAACCCCGTCTCTACTAAAAATACAAAAAATTAGCCAGGCGTGGTGGTGCAGGCCTGTAGTCCCAGCTACTCGGAGGCTGAGGCAGGAGAATGGCGTGAACCCGGGAAGCGGAGCTTGCAGTGAGCCAAGATGGCGCCACTACACACCAGCCTTTGCGACAAAGCGAGACTCCGTCTCAAAAAAAAAAAAAAAAAAAAAAAGACAAAGAGGGGCAGGCACAGCTCACACCTGTAATCCCAGCACTTTGGGAGGCAGATTACCTGAGGTCAGGAGTTCAAGACTAGCCTGGCTAACATGGCAAACCCCCTCTCTATTAAAAATACAAAACTTAGCCGGGCGTGGTGGCAGAGGCCTGTAATCCCAGCTACTCGGGAGGCTGAGGCAGGAAGAATTGCTTGAACCTGGGAGGCAGAGGTTGCAGTGAGCCGAGATCAGGCCACTGCACTCCAGCCTGGGTGACAGAGCAAAACTCCGTCTCAAAAAAATAAATAAATACAAATTTAAAAAAAAAGAGGAATGTTAAATAATAAAAGGATTAGTCCAACAGAAAAATACCACAATCCTAAAAACATATGCTCCTAAAACTGTAGCTCTCAAATCTATTAAACAATTACTACTAGACTTAAGAAACTGATGAACAGCAACACAGTAATACTGTGGGACTTCAATCCTCCACTGACAGCACTAGACAGGTCATCAAGACAGAAAGTCAACAAAGAAACAATGTACTTAAACTACACCCTAGAAGAAACGGAACAGATATCTACAGAACATTTTACCCAACAACTGCAGAATATGCATTCTTTTCTTCGGCACATGTAACATTCTCCAAGATAGATTATATGATAGGCCATGAAAAAAAGTCTAAATAAATTTAACAAAATAAAAATTATACCACGTACCTTTAAACCACAGTGGAATAAAATTGGAAATTAATTCCAAAAGAAACCCTCAAAACTACACAAATACATAAAAATTAAATAATCTGCTCCAGAATGAACTTTGAGTCAACAATAAAATCCAGGTGGAAATTTAAAAATTATTTGAACTGAACAATAGGAGTGACACAACCTATCAAAACTGCTGGGATACAGCAAAAGCAGTGTTGAGGAAACTTCAGCCAGGTGTGGTGGCTCACACCTGTAATCCCAGCACTTTGGGATGCCAAGGCGGGCAGATTGCCTGAGGTCAAGAGTTCATGAACAGCCTGGCCAATGTGGTGAAATGTCGTCTCTACTAAAAATTAAAAAAAAAAAAAAAAGATTAGCCAGGCGTGGTGGCAGGTGCCTGTAATCCCAGCTACTAGGGAGGCTGAGTCAGGAGAATTGCTTAAACCTGGGGGGAGGAGGTTGCAGTGAGCCAAGATCATGCCATTGCATTCCAGCCTGGGCAACAAGAGTGAAACTCTGTCTCAAAAAAAAAAAAAAAAAAAAAAGAGTAAACTTCATAGCATTAAATGCCTACAACAAAAAGTCTGAAAGAGGACAAAAAGACAATCTAAGGTCAAACCTCAAGGAACCTGAGAAACAAGAACCCAAACCCAGCAGAAGAAAAGAAATAACCAAGATCAAAGCAGAACTAAATTAAACTAAAACAAACAACAACAAGAAGATAAATGAACAAAAAGCTGGTTCTTTGAAATGATAAACAAAATTGATAGACCATTAGCAAGATTAACGAAGAAAAAAAAGAGAGGGCCGGGCTCGGTAGCTCATGCCTGTAATCCCAGCACTTTGGGAGGCCAAGGCAGGTGGAATTACCTGAGGTTGGGAGTTCAAGACCAGCCTGAAAAACATAGAGAAACCCCATCCCTACTAAAAATACAAAATTAGCCGGGCGTGGTGGTGCATGCCTGTAATCCCAGCTACTTGGAAGACTGAGACAGGAGAATTGCTTGAACTTGGGAGGCAGAGGCTGTGGTGAGCTGAGATTGTGCCATTGCACTCCAGCCTGGGCAACAAGAGGAAAATTCTGTCTCAAAAAAAAAAAAAAAAAAAAAAAAAAAATCCAAATAAGCTCAATTAGAAACAAAACCAGAGATATTACAATCAATAATACAGAAATACAAAAGATCATACAAGGTTCCTATGAACACCTTAACACACACAAACTAGAAAACCTAGAGGAGATGGATAAGTTTCTAGAAATATACAACTCTCCTAGATTAAACCAGAAAGAAACAGAAACTCTGAACAGACCAATAACAAGTAATGAGACTGAAACAGTAATTTAAAAATTGCCAACAAAAAAAAAATGTCCAGAACAAGATGGATTCACAGCTGAATTCTATCAGATATTCAAAGAATTGGTACTATTGACACTATTCTAAAAGATAAAGAGGGAATCCTCCCTAAATCATGCTATGAAGCCAGTATCACCCAGTGCCAAAACAAGGAAAGGACATAATGACAACAACAAAAAAACAACAGACCAATATCTCTGAATAATATAGATGCAAAAATCCTCAACAAAATACTAGCTAATCCAATCCAACAGCATATCAAAAAGATAATCCACCATGAACAAGTGGGTTTCATACCAGGAATGCAAGGACATTTTAATACATACAAGTCAATAAATGTGTTATACCACATGAACAGAACTAAAAACAAAAATCATATGATCATCTAAACAGACACAGAAAAAGCATTTGACAAAATCCGGCATCCTTTATGATTTTTATGATTAAAACCCTCAGCAAAATTGCCATAGAAGGGACATAACTCAAGGGAATAAAACCTATCTATGACAAATGCACAGATAACATTATACTGAATTAGGAAAACTTGAAAGCATTCTTCCTGAAAACTGGAACAAGATAAGGACGACCACTCCCACCACTTCTGTTCAACATAGTACTACTGAAGTCCTAGCCAGAGCAATCAGACAAGAGAAAAAAATAAAGGGCATCCAAATCCATAAAGAGGAAGTTGAACTGTCATTGTTCACCAATGATATTGTATCCCTAGAAAACCCTAAAGACCCACCCAAAATGCTCCTAGATCTGATAAGTTAATTCAGTAAAGTTTCAGAATACAAAATCAATGTACACAAATCAGTAGCGCTGCTATATACCAACAACAATCAAACTGAGAATCAAATCAATAACTCAACCCCTTTTACAATAGCTGAAAATAAATAGAATACTTAAAAATATACCTAACCAAGGAGGTGAAAGATCTCCACAAGGAAAACTACAAAAGACTGCTGAAAGAAATCATAGATGACACAAACAAATGGAAACACATTCCATGCTCACGGACAGGTAGAATCAATATTGTGAAAATGACCACACTGCCAAAAGCAATCTACAAGTTCAATGCAATGCCCATCAAAATACCATCATCTTTTTCACAGAACTAGAAAAAAACAAGCCTAAAACTCATATGGAACCAAAAAAGAGCCTGCATAACCCAACTTCAAACTATACTACAAGGCTTTAGTTACAAAAACAGCATAGTACTGGCATAAAAATGGGCACATAGACCAATGGAACAAAATAGAGAATCCAGAAAGAAAGCCAAATATTTACAACCAACTGATCTTCAACTAAACAAACAAAAACATAAAGTGGAGAAAGGCCACCCTATTCAACAAATGGTTCTGGGATAATTGGCAAGCCACATGTAGAAGAATGAAACTGGATCCTCATTTCTCATCTTATACAAAAATCAACTCAAGATGGATCTAAGACTTAAATCTAAGACCTGAAACCATAAGTATCCTAGAAGATAACATCAGAAAAACCCTTCCAGTCATTGGCTGAGGCAAAGACTTCATGACCAGGAACCCAAAAGCAAATGCAATGAAAACAAAGATAAATAGATGAGACCTAACTAAACTAAAAAGCTTCGGTACAGCAAAAGAAATAATCAGCAGAGTAAGTGGAAAACCCACAAAGTGGGAGAAAATCTTCACAAACTATGAATCCAGCAAAGGACTAATATCCAGAATCTACAAGAACTCAAACAAATTAGCAAGAAAAAAACAAACAATCCTATCAAAAAGTGGGCTAACGACATGAAAAGGCAATCCTCAAAAGAAGATATACAAATGGCCAACAAACATATGAAAAAGTGCTCAACATGACTAATCGTCAGGGAAATGCAAATCAAAACCACAATGCAATACCACCTTACTCCTGCAAGAATTGCCATAATCAAAAAAATCAAAAAATACTAAGTGTTGGCATGGATGCTGTGAACAGGGAACACTTCTACCCTGCTGGTTGGAATGTAAACTAGTACAACTACTACATAAAACAGTGTGGAGATTCCTTAAAGAACAAAAAATAGATTGATCAGTTGATCCAGCAATCCCACTATTGGGTGTCTAGTGGGAAAAAGAAGTCATTATATGAAAAAGACACATGCATACACATGTTTATAGCAGGACAATTCACAATTGCAAAAATATGGAACCAGCCTAAATGCCCATCAACCAACAAGTGGGTAAAGAAAATGTAATACTGCTCAGTCATAAGAAGAAATGAAATAATGGCATTCCAGCAACCTGAATGGAGTTGGAGACCATTATTCTAAGTGAAATAACTCAGAAATGAAAAACCAAACATCATATGTTCTCACTTCTAAGTGGGAGCTAAACTATGAGGACACAAAGGCATAAGAATGATATAATGGACCTTGGGGACTCAGGGGGAGGTAGGGATGGGGGTAAGGGATAAAAGACTGCACATTGGGTACACTGCATACCGCTTGGGTGACAGATGCTCCAAAATCTCAGCAATCAACACTAAAGAACTTATACATGGAACCAAAAACCATCTGTTTCACAAATATTAAAATTTTAAAAATTAGGCATTTGGTCTAAATTAGACAGGTAAGATACTAGTGTCCTTACTAGATGCTTTAAAGCCATAAACTGCTTCTATGGCTTTTGATAATCATTCAACTTGCTTGCTTTAGAGCCATTGGATTCTAGGTAAGGCCTAGAGACATTTGGAGTTAGCCATGTCCCCAGCTATGCTAGAAAGAGTCAGACATTATCTGGGCTTCTGTCCTGTATCCTACACTCTGCACCTGATACATAATTAAAATTGCTTACACTAAAAACAAAAATCATGCATTTTTAGTAGAAAGGTGTGGAAATTATAGTTTCTTCTAAGAGAAAGTAATTCTGTCTAATTTAGAGGGTTTAAGAATTGTTTTAAGATTAAAAAAAAGAATAAAACTGAAAGTTTAAGCAAGGTGTAGAAGGTTTGTAAAAGATTAATCTTACAAACAAAATTTTGTGTGTGAGCAAGGTGACTAAAATTAAAATGGCATCATTTAGTTTTTCCATAAATTAAACATTAGCACTGATGCAGGTCAGAACCTGAGCGCATGTGTCAGAATAACAGGGTTCTCTTGGAGCAATGATCTGCTCTTTAACAGAAAATTGTAAAAGGTTATAAAAGGTTTATTAAAGTCTTATTTTATGATTAAACTGGTTAAAATTAGATTTACTTATAAAATTCTATTTAAAATTAGCTTTAGCATTACTATATTACTGCAAAGAAAAAATGTGGTTTATCTTTGATCAAGATTTCTGCTTGCCTACAGGAAAAGGCGAAAGAGAAGAGACAGATTCAGCTGGCCTCATACTGTCTTTATTGGGTCTCGTTATTTGGAAAGCTGTCTCCTGTCTATAAAAGAATAAAGGATTTTTGCTTTTTTGAAATCTTTGAGTTAATCACTTTGGCTAAATAAATAAACTGTGGTCTTAGTTTTGTGATATCAAGTGTTTTAAACCTTTGATATATGACAAACTTTCCAAAATCAAATTCTAAATTAGCTTTTTCTTTTAACCTGATTAACCCTGTTAGATATTAGTTCCCCTAGAATTCAAAAGAAACATATTCAGTTTAATATAATTAATTTAATTTAAATCACATGGAAAACATTGTCAAGTATAAAATAGTGCTTAATTTTATTTGGGTTATATTCATATAAGTGTGTTATTAATATAGTTTCCAAGATTGTAATTCTGTCAATATATTATCAGTAATAATTATTCATTATGTGCCACAGGCATAACCAAATTTACTTGTCAATTGTGTCTTTAACTGTGGCTGTCCTAAGACTTTTGTCATCCACAGACAATTGTTGTCCTGTCTGATCCTTTTCAGAGGGTGGTTTACAATCAGCTATAGGACTCTGACAGGTACTCTTGAATGCAGACCTCTGATAACTTTGGTGACTGGGCCATTAGAAGAGAAAAAACCTTCCAAGATTCTCTTTGAAAGCTAATGTGTTCAAAAATATCAAGCAGAAAAGGAGTTAATTGCATGGACTGAACCAATATGACATTAAAATAATCCTTCTATGACTTTTTGCTTGAAACATTGCTGATCCTTTTGTTTTTCAGTCAAGAAAACTTGTTTTTCCTTTTGAGCTATTTACAGCTTTTAACAATGAAGTATACTCCTGTGAGCAAAATTTGGAGAATGTTTCTTTCTCTCTACCTGATTTCTCCAGAATTTGGAAACTATTTGTGAGTATTCTTAAATTATGGCAATAGAGTTATTTGCATAAATACAATAAGAATCTGTTTTATAGGAGCACATTTGGAGACACTGGTTACTTTACCAAGGCTTTGACTGAAATGGCATTCTTTTAAATAGAAACAGACTGCTTTAAGGAATCAGAGGTGATTTATAGAGCCAATAAAAGTCCCTTGAAAAACCTGGGCCTCACATCCCTTCTCTGCCCAGTCCCTGTACAGGATTCCTAACTTGTGGTAAGTAAAGAATGCCACTTTCTAACAAGCCCAGGAGCCCCAAGGTAACTTGGGACCTCCATAGGAGCGGAATTCATCCAATTCACACAGGTATTTGCAGGCACAAATAAATCCATGGATGAGTTTGAGGCTTTACAAGGTCTAATCTGAGATTCCTTATGGAAAAAGTTCTAACAATGCCAATTTGAAAGACAGCTTATATGACAAATAATTTTTCTTGCTGCATTTTATATAAATATTCAGGCCAAATATAAGACCAAAACTTATTTTTGCAAACAAATTGGTTCTACCATGATTTGTCTTGGATAAAAATGAGAGAATGGAGAAAGATTATAATACACCTATTGTTAGATTCTAGTCTTGTCTCGTTTTTGAGGTTTTTTTTAATATGCATTGTTTTCTAAAATTTGGACTGAATCTTAAATCTTTTCCGGATTACAAGTCTTCAAACTAACATTTTCAAAATTTCATCCATTTTTCTGACTAAAACTCAGTAGAAGTGCTACTACCTTTTTCCTGAGGCCCTATAGGCTGAAACTTATTCCTTACGATACAGGCAAGAAGAAAACGTCAAACAGTCACTGTCCTCCTCCTCTGTAACTAAAGACGTTTTGAGTTTAACGTCTGGATAGACTGTTACAGAATGGAGTTCTCCATTCTTTAACAATGAAATTTCTACCATTAACATTTGCTTTTCTTGTTTCCATAGAAATGTCTCTTACTAAAAGTCTGTTTGCCTTATATTTCAGACAACAGGAGGTTCGTTTTCCAGTCTATTTACTTAAATTCCAAATGGTATCTGATCTTCTTTTTATTTTTAGACAGGGCTCTGGCTCTGTTGCCCAGGCTAGAGAGCAGTAGCACCATCAGGGCTCACTGTAGCTTTGACCTCTTGGGCTCAAGAGATCCTTCCACCTCAGCTTCCTGAGGAGCTTCCAGAGGGGAAGAAATGCTGCACAATTGCTTTATAGCCTTTTTGCCACAGGCCAGACCACCAAGTGGCCCATAACCCAAGATAAGCATTGCAACCAGGTAATGCTGACCTGCACACCCTATCACTCTTTTGATTTGCCCAACCCAGCCTGCATACTGCCCCTAATATCAATTCCCATACTTTGCCCCCCCCAAAAAAAACGTCTATTGGCTCTTTTTGGAGAGTCAGTCAGCGATTTTTTTCTCTCTCTTTCTCGTGCTGCCTCCCTTATGTTTGGGCAAAAGCTCCAATGAAGGCTTGTCTGGGAAAACTCTTTTAGGCTCATGTCAATTTCTATTACGCTGATAGCCCCCAGAACTTATAGGTGGTAACACATCTACAGGATACTTACACAGTACATTACACATTCTAAACACAGAGTAAGTATTTGTTAAGGTTGTTATTGTCTAATTCATTTCTTAAAGTCACTGTACACTTTATACTCCATACTGTCAGTACAGGAGTAGTGTACAGGGCAGTGTACAGTACAGGAGTCCATCTACCTCCTTCGTTTAACTGCGTTGTAGAAGGGAGTGTCTATTCCATACCCCAACAAATTCATATACCCCCAGTAGCTCCCAGTTCTTATACTTGAGCCCCTATTTCCTTCACCAACATAAAGTTGATTCTTTTTCAAAACCAAAACAGAAAAAGTAAAAAAAAAAAAAAAAAAAAAAAAGCAAGCTAACGGATTTCATACAAATCGTCCTATTTTTATCCAGAGAGTTCCAAATCTCCTGTTCCTTTAAGGTTTTCTAAGGGGAAAGAGTCAAAATAGAAAATGGAAGAAGAGATCACATTTTCCCTAAAAAACAAAGCCATATTACCTGCCCCCCACCCAAAGCCTTTGTTGCCCTCAGGCCTACAGAATCCAAGGGACTAAAGACTTCAGAGACCACCTGCTATGCTGAAGCAGGCCTGACAACTTCCAACCACAGACAGTTGGAAATCAAGTTGTGTGGCATTTAAAGCAGGCACCTTATTTCTATGGCAGATGTTTTGTCAAAAAAAAAAAAAAAGCCATCCTATAAACAAAAATAGAACTCTGTGTGGTAAGGAAAATGCCTGGGAGAATCCCCTCAGGTTTACTTTTCAAAAATCATTTGTCCTCATCCAAATCTTTGTCCTAATATCATAAGCTTCCTTCAAAAAAATTAAATAACATATAAACATTGCTGAGTAACTAAGTGTTCATCACAGCCTATTTATGGCATTTTGATTGGAGTTGTTATCCCAAATCAGTATACTACAGATTTCAAAATCATTTTTAAAAAATAGTAGAAAAAATCTAAATATGGAAGATGAAAAACACTGAAAACTTCTTATAATCAAAGTATGCATAGATAATAAGAGCAGATGTGTTACAACATTTTCTAAATAGTCAATCCCAGAAAAGGAAAAAAGGCCAGCATTAAACTATAACCCTCTGCATAAAAGATTTATTGAGTCTGAATTCAGAAATAATTACACATACTAACGTATGCATGTACAGCTGCCACACACTTCCTGAGCAGCACCAGGTAGACCATACAACAAGAATAAGCAAGGCTGAGATTACCCTATGATTGGTGTGGTTTTTCAAGTAAAGCATGGGAAGTATACAATAATTGAAAAGGAACAGGAAAAAAAAATGTCATGGAGAACAGGGGAAGTGTCAGGGATGGATTGAAAGAGAGAGTAAAAATTGTATAACACAGTAGTGGCAGGGACATGAAGACACAACTGGAAGCAAAACTTTTGAGGGTAAAGAAGAGAGCCAGCAACAAAGAACCAAAGTAAGAAAGAGCTGCAACCATGGGGAAAGTGGGAGTTGTATAAGAAAGATGATGACCCACCACAGCTCAGCAAGGCCACTGAGGCCAGACTGCCTCTCTAGATTCCTCCTCTCTAAGCAAGGCATCTCTGAAAAAAAGGCAGCAGCCCCAGTCAGGGACTTATAGATAAAACCCCCATCTCCCTGGGACAGAGCACCTGGGGGAAGGGGCAGCTGTGGGCGCAGCTTCAGCAGACTTAAATGTCCCTGCCTGATAGCCCTGAAGAGAGCAGCAGATCTCCCAGCACAGCATTTGAGCTCTGATAACGGGCAGACTGCCTCCTCAAGTGAGTCCCTGACCCCCATGTATCCTGACTGGGAGACACCTCCCAGTAGGGGCCAACAGACAACTCATACAGAAGAGCTCTGGCTTGCATCTGGCGGGTGCCCCTCTGGGACGAAGCTTCAAGAGGAGGAACAGGCAGCAATCTTTGCTGTTCTGCAGCCTCCACTGGTGATATCCAGGCAAACAGGGTCTAGAGTGGACCTCCAGCAAACTCCAGCAGACCTGCAGCAGAAAAGTCTGACTGTTAGAACGAAAATTAACAAACAGAAAGGAATAGTATCAACATCAACAAAAAGGATATCCACTCAGAGACCCCATCCAAAGGTCACTAACATCAAAGACTAAAAGTAGATAAATACATGACGATGGGGAGAAACCAGAGCAAAACGACTGAAAATTCCAAAAACCGAAATGCCTCTTCTTCTCCAAAGGATCACAACTCCTTACCAGCAAGGGAACAAAACTAGACGGAGAATAAGTTTGACAAATTGACAGTAGTAGGCTTCAGAAGGTGAGTAATAAACTCCTCCGAGCTAAAGGAGCATGTTCTAAATCAGTGCAAGGAAGCTAAGAACTCTGAAAAAAGGTTAGACGAATTGCTAACTAGAATACCTGGTTTAAAGAAGAACACAAATTACCTGATGGAGCTGAAAAACACAGCACGAGAACTTCATGAAGCATACACAAGTATCAATATCCAAATCGATAAAGCAGAAGGAAGGAGATCAGAGACTGAAGATCAACTCAATGAAACAAAGCAAGAAGATGAGATCAGAGAAAAAAGAGTGAAAAGAAACAAACAAAGCCTCCAAGAAATATGTGACTATGTAAAAAGACCAAATCTACATTTCATTGGTGTATCTGAAAGTGACAGGGAGAATGGAACCAAGTTGGAAAACAATCCTCAGGATATAATCCAGGAGAACGTACCCAACCTAGCAAGACAGGCCAACATTCAAATTCAGGAAATACAGAGAACACCACAAAGATAATCCTCGAGAAGCATAACCCCAAGACACATAATCATCAGATTCACCAAGGTTGAAATGAAGGAAAAAATGTAAAGGGCAGCCAGAGAGAAAGGTCAGGTTACCCACAAAGGGAAGTCCATCAGACTAACAGCAGATCTCTCTGCAGAAACCCTACAAGCCAGAACAGAGTGGGGGCCAATATTCAACATTCCTAAAAAAGAATTTTCAACCCAGAATTTCATATCCAGCCAAACTAAGTTTCATAAGCAAAGGAGAAATAAAATCCTTTACTGACAAGCAAATGCTGAGAGATTTTGTCACCACCAGGTCTGTCATACAAGAGCTCCTGAAGGAAGCACTAAACATGGAAAAGAACAACCAGTACCAGCCACTGCAAAAACATACCACATGATAAACACCATCAACCTTATTAAGAAACTGCATCAACTAACGGGCAAAATAACCAGCTAGCATCATAATGACAGGATCAAATTCACGCATAACAACATTAGCCTTAAATGTAAATGGGCTAATGCCCCCAATTAAAGACACAGGGTGGCAAACAGGATACAGAGTCAGGACCCATTGGTGTGCTGTATTTGGGAGACCCGTCTCACATGCAAAGACACATGTAGGCTCAAAATAAAGAAATGGAGGAATATTTACCAAGCAAATGGAAAGCAAAAGAAAAGCAGAGGTTGCAATCCTAGTCTTTGATAAAACAAACTTTAAACCAACAAAGATCAAAAGAGACAAAGAAGGGCATTACATAATGGTAAAGGGATCAGTGCAACAAGAAGAGCTATCTATCCTAAATATATACGCACTCAATACAGGAACACCAAGATTCATAAAGCAAGTTCTTATAGACCTACAAAGAGACTTAGACTCCCACAGAATAATTGTGGGAGACTTTAACACCCCGCTGTCAATATTAGACAGATCAATGAGACAGAAAATTAACAAGGATATCCAGGACTTGAACTCAGCTCCAGACCCAGCAGACCTAATAGACATCTACAGAACTCTCCACCCCAAATCAACAGAATACGTATTGTTTTCAGCAACACACCACACTTATTTTAAAATTGACCACATAATTGGAAGTAAAACACTTTTCAGTAAATGCGAAAGAATGGAACACAAAACAAACAGTCTCTCAGACCACAATGCAATCAAATTAGAACTCAGGATTAAGAAACTCCCTCAAAACCGCACAATTACATGGAAACTGAATCCTGAATGACCACTGGGTAAATAACAAAATTAAGGGAAAAATAAAGATGTTCCTTGAAACCAATGAGAACAAAGACACAACATACCAGAATCTCTGGGACACATTTAAAGTAGTGTGTAGAGGGAAATTTATAGCACTAAGTGCCCACAAGAGAAAGCAGGAAAGATCTAAAATCAATACCCTAACATCACAATTAAAAGAACTAGAGAAGCAAGAGCAAAAAAGTTCAAAAGCTAGCAGAAGACAAGAAATAACTAAGATCAGAGCAGAACTGAAGGAGATAGAGACATGAAAAACCCTTCAAAAAAAAAAAAAACAATGATTCCAGGAGCCAGTTTTTTGAAAAGATGGACACAATAAATAGACCACTAGCCAGACTAATAAAGAAGAAAAGAAAGAACAATCAAATAGACATAATAAAAAATGATAAAGGGGAGATCACCAACAATCCCACAGAAATACAAACTACCAGCAGAGAATACTATAAACACCTCTGTGCAAATAAACTAGAAAATCTAGAAGAAATGGATAAATTCCTGGACACTTACACTCTCCCAAGACTAAACCAGGAAGAAGTTGATTCCCTGAATAGACCGATAACAAGTTCTGAAATTGAGGCAGTAATTAACAGCCTACCAACCAAAAAAAGCTCAGGACCAGACAGATTCACAGCCAAATTCTACCAGAGGTACAAAGAGGAGCTGGTACCATACCTTCTGAAACTATTCCAAACAAGAGAAAAAGAGGGAATCCTCCCTAACTCATTTTATGAGGCCAGCATCATCCTGATACCAAAACCTGGCAGAGACACATAGAAAAAAAAGAAAATTTCAGGCCCATATCCCTGATGAACATTAATGCGAACACCTTCAGTAAAATACTGGCAAACCAAAAAAAGTGGACAAAGGACATGAACAGACACTTCTCAAAAGAAGACATTTATGCAGCCAAAAAACATACGAAAAAAAGCTCATCATCACTGGTCATTAGAGAAATGCAAATCAAGACCACAATGGGATACCATCTCATGCCAGTTAGAATGGTGATCATTAAAAAGTCAGGAAACAACAGATGCTGGAGAGGATGTGGAGAAATAGGAATGCTTTTACACTGTTGGTGGGAGTGTAAATTAGTTCAACCATTGTGGAAGACAGCATGGCGATTCCTCAAGGATCAAGAACTAGAAATACCATTTGACCCAGCCATCCCATTACTAGGTATATACCCTAAGGATTATAAATCATTCTACTATAAAGACACATGCACACATATGTTAACTGTGGCACTTTTCACAATAGCAAAGACTTGGAACTAACCCAAATGCCCATCAATGATAGATTGGATAAAGAAAATGTGGCAGATATACACCATGGAATACTATGCAGTCATAAAAAAGGATGAGTTCATATCCTTCGCAGGGACTTAGATGAAGCTGGAAGCCATCATTCTCAGCAAACTAACACAAGAACAGAAAAATAAACACTGCATGTTCTCACTCATAAGTGGGAGGTGAACAATGAGAACACATGGACACAGTGGGGAGGGGGCATCACAAAAAAAAAAAGGAAAGATGATTAATATCTGACAGTCACCTCAGAAGCCCCCAATGTCAGAAACACAGGACACTGGAAGGCTGTCTCATATATGACACTGGTAGGTCAATGAAATAAGATATATCTTTCAATTTCAATCACTATAGTCTATACAATTTTAAACACATAAGTACTCCCATATAACTAACTCAGTCCTCTGAGAAGCCATTCCAGAGTAAAATTCCACACTTCTTCTAACGTGGGCAAAGACAGAAACCCTAATGGAAAAAGATGATAAGTTTAACTACATGCAAAAATACCTATATAAACCATTCAAAACGATAGGCTAGGAGAACATATCTACAAGAATATCTAATAAACAAAGGTTTAATATCCATTACATAAAGCGTTCCTGCAAGTCAATAAAAAAGACAGTTCAATTAAAACACAGGCAAAAGGTAATGAAAAGACAGTTCACAGAAGTAACCAATAAAAACGAGGAAAGAAATACCCTTACTCATGGTTAAAAACTTAAAAGAGTAAATAATATTTCATATTATATGCAAAATTTTCATGTTAAAAAGCCATTGTGGATGAAGTTAGGAGGCTAATAACAAGATTACGAATTAGCGACATTATTTGAATCAACTCGGCAATATCTATCTAAATTTAAAACAAACACGCATTTTGACCTTGCAATCATAATACGAAGGATTTATCCTGTAGAGATACTGACATAATGAAGCAAAGATATCCACACAGTTAATTGCAGCTACATGGCTCTTCACTGCCACCCAAGTGATTCTCTTGCCTCAGCCTCCAGAGTAGCTGGGATTACAGGCACCCACCACCACACCTGGCTAATTTTGTAATTTTAGTAGAGTCGGGATTTCACCATGTTGGCCAGGCTGGTCTCAAACTCCTGACCTCAAGTTATCCACCCACTTCGGGCTCCCAAAGTGCTGGGATTACAGGCGTGAGCCACCACACCCAGCCTTAAGACACATTTTTATGTGAACAAAAAAGTTATGAAATGACAGATAGAACATGATTCTATTTGAGTTATTTCATGTATACACATAAATATATGCTATACAAAAAGGGGTTCAGGGATACACTACCCTAAAGTATGGCACATTGGCCTTTGAGGAAATAGCAGAAGCAGGAAGGACTCTATGACCTCTCCCACGCTTCTCCCCTGAAGCAGGCCATAAAAGAATTACTGACATTCCTCTAACATAGGATGTGAGACTTTCATTCCAAAGGTGCCTTTCCTATGCCCAGAAAAAAAAACAAAAAGACACAGAGACACCAAGAGGTGCCTTGCCCTTGCTAAGTTCCCCTCAGTTTACCACTATTTGATCATATCCTTTTGCCATTCCATCATACTTCTGCCCAACTGTACATAAAAATACACAGGTTTCCCCATGTGGTTCTTCATCTCTTTTTTTTTTTTTTTTTTTTTTGAGGTGGCGGAGGAGGTTCTTCATTCTGAAGGCTCCTGTGTCATATAAAACTTATATTAAGTAAATTTGTATGCTTTTCTCTTTTTAATTTGTATTTTGTTATAGGAGTCTCAGCTATGAGCTTAGTGGTGGGTAAGGAAAGATATATTTTCTCTTCTACAATAGGCTTGGAACTTTCTAGAATTTGTGGAAAGGAAAATGGTAATTAAAAAGAAAGGGATGAAAGTAATTCCCACCTTAAAACCTTGTTGAGGCATTTTCTTGTCTTTGCCATGAGCAAATATTGTTTTGAAAGTGTTAAAACATATATATGGGAGATGTTATATTCACTTTAAAATTCCATATAATTTGCAAGAACTAGCGAAAGAAAATCATCACCACTGCAACTCTGCCAACTGCAAGCCCAATAAAGCAAAAGAACACTGAACAACCTGGATTTAAATCCTGGAGTCACTTCTCAGTCACATTACCTTCTTGTCTAGTTACTTAGTTAACTCTGAGCCAGTTTCTTCACATTTTAAGAGAATCGTGGTAAAGATTAAATGAAATAGCATGTAGAGTGTCTTGCTCAATTTTCCATACACATTAGGTTTTCAACAAATACTTGTTTCTTTCCTTTTTTTCTGAATGACATCAGAGCTCAGAAAATGCAGCAGTTCAAAGTAGTGGTAGTTTCTCAGTTATCTGAAATTCTACAGCAGGACAATAAAACTGCTTCCAAATGTTGAAGGAATTTGCGTTTCTACACCACCCTAAGCAATGTGGCCTAATCCCGTGGCATTAATTCCAATCCACACACAGGTAACTCCAAATGTAAATCTCAAACTCCATCCTTTGCCTTCAGTTCCAGACTTGCTCATATAACTGCTGAATGCCAAGCACTGGGGTATCTAATAAGATCTTAAACATCACATAAATCTTAAACTTGCTTTTCTTCAGCCTCTCCGTCTCAGTAAATTGTTCCAGTATCCCCTCATTATTTAAGATCCAAGCCAAGGATTCATCATTGTTTCCTTTCTCCATCCTTCACAAAGTCTTGACTCTCCATTTGCGATAACCCGCATCTACCACTTGTCTCCATCAATCTGGTGATCCCCTTTCTCAATGTCACAGCCAATATGCTATTTTTAAATGGTCAATTAGCTGTTTTAAATACTCCAGCAACCTCCCACTGGGAATGTAATTAGTCTCACACTCCTTGCCAGGGGCCTGCGTGGTCTCTTTCCAGCCTCTCCCTCCTGCCCTTCTTCCCATAGATCACTAGACTGCACAGTTCCCCAGCACACTTTGCACTCGCTGTACTGGCTGTTTCTTTTCCCTAGAATACTTGCTCCTCAGCTATGTGTATGCTTTACTCCTTTTTTACATTCAGGTGAAGATTAAGTAATTTAAAGGGGCAAGTCCTGTCCACCTAATCTAAAGCAGCCTCCTAATTAACCACCATTAACAGTCATTTTCTTCATTTCCTGTCACTGTTCACTAAAATGTAAGCTCCATAAAGACAGAAATGTTTTTATCATCCCATGATTTTCTGTGCCTAGACAGTGACTGCATATATTTTTGTTCATTGGACTAATGAATTGGTGGTTCGATGAACAGATCTTAAAGGAGATCCCCAACTGTTGTTGGTTGTCTTTAAAAAAATTAAAGAGTATTTTAAGAATAAAAGCAGAGACTGATTTGTGGTTATCTCAGAGCCAGTGAATTTTAGCATTTAAAGCTAAGAGCTGATGAAGAACCAATACAAATGGTGAAAAATGATAATGGTTAGCTTAGATATTAATCAATGTGTTGTTATCTGTGCTAATACCAAAGAATGTGATTTGAAAGTGTTTTATTAGATCAATCAGAGTATAGTAGAGTCACCCAGCTGGTTGCAAACTTATCCAGTTAAAATATCTTCCAGAACTTCAAGTTTCAAAATAGATAAACTTCCTAAATCAGGTCTTTGGGCTGCCTGCGAGAATTTGCCGTATTTTAGGCTCCTCCAGTTTTCTGAGAATTAACCCTTCCTTTGGCATATACCATCTACATTTTCTTCTTTCTGACTCCGGCACTGTAGTTAATCACACAAAGGTGAGGCTCTTAACACTAAATCTGTATATTTGTATATGTTACGAGAAATGGAGAAAAGACTTTGTACAAAAATGGCAGCAAGTATGGTGGTTTCTGGCTTAGAGGGTTAAGGATAATTCATATTCTTCTTTATTCTCTTCCTTGTTTTCCAGTAAACAAGTAACATTTTACAAACAATTCAGTTTTTAAAAACTTCTTAAACTAGTACCTAATATCCTATGCACCCATAAGGCATAAGAACTAAAAAAGAGACTTGAAAATTTAAAGACAGACAGTAAACTGCTTTCACATGATTGAAGAAAATTTTGGAATTTAAGATATTCTTTTGTGGCTCATCATAGAAACCAGTTCTAATTTTTAATTTTTTAGGGAAAAATTTATTATTCTTAAAAGTTATTTATCTAACCCTAAAATTCTGATCCAAATTTATTATTAAAAATCAAACTGGTCCACATTTAAGTCACCTTTGCCTGACTTACAGCCACAGCAATGCATCAAGGGAACACAATTCTGGGTATTTTGGTAATTTCACAAGACCACAGGAGTAGACTCAGAGTAGATACTTGGCAAATAATAAAATACAAGCCTTAAATATGAGATGGCGCTCTTGCATATTACTGATTATATTATTAATGCTAACATCACTAGGATCCTAGTGTAATGCTAGGATCACTGCCAAGTTTAAGTACACTGTATTTAAATATGATGCATGCACTTGAAGCAGTAGAACCTCAATACAACAAAAAGCATTGAGGCAGCAGTACTTGTCAACATCCGGGAGATGTACAAGCTTTGCCTGGACTCCAGCTCTCCCTGCCCTGGGTCACTACAACATTCAGTACAGGAATGAACAATGTATAGAACTGTTATCCTGCAAGGCTGCTTCCCTAAAGGACTGTTCACACGGGAAAATTATGTCGCAATCTGCATGCTATTTTGAATTTTTGTAACTGATTCAGCACTCCAATTGCTGGTAAGTACCGTAATCAGAAATCCTTTTCCTCCCACAGAACAAGAACCATTCAAACATCAGTTTATCCCCACAATCCAGATCTGAAAAACAAAAAAGCAACAACTAGACCTACATCTTCTTTAAATCTAAAGAAACATTTGCTCTGTGCAAGACAGTGCTATTCTAATGATAGAGGAAACTTCTGATGAATAATGCAGAAGCATCTGTGGACATTTAGGCACTAGTTGCCATTTAAATGCTTTTTCCCTAGGTAAAAAAGTGACCACAAGGACTCCTTTTTTTTTTTTTTTTTTTTTTTTTTTTGTCTTGAAGCACTTGACTCAGAAACATAAAAATAGTCAAGATTGGTTTAACTGAAATCACACTTCTGACGAGTATGTATCCTTTCTTTTGTTCCAGAAATGTGAGGATCCAAGGTTTTAAACCTAAGCCAGTCTGGCCAGCTTGACTTATCCAGGACATCTTTCAGTAGTTTCACAGTGGCCATCAGCTCTGTCAGACACCGGACATGGCTTGAAAGGGCCATGTCAGCAAGTGATCATTACTGTGTCTGAAAAGAGCTGTGCTTAATGGCTGAAATATTCCAGCTACCAAAAAGCTGCAAGTGGAAAATCCATAAAATCAGCTGATTTGTAGTCACAGAATACCCTATTCCTACCCACTTTCACACACACTACTCTCTATATCTCCATCTCAACAAAAAAGTCATGTTTTCTTTAAATCAATTACCATGCTTTAATCCAGAATTTGGAATTATTCAGGGAAACCAAATCAAGTATCTATTACCTTCTAGAGCCATCATCATATCCATGAACAAATCAGCTGTAAAGCAGTTTATCTTTGGGGATTAAATACTTTCCAGTCCAAAATGCAGCTTTTAAAATGCAAATTTGCCTTCTCTTCTATATTGAGATGACTAGGCCTATGTCGATTTAACTGTGTCTCTATAAAGCCATGCAAATGTAGGCACTTTAAAATGACTGCTCACAAAAAAATTGTTAAGAGCTCTGCTTAAACAAAAATCTTGCAAATGAAAAAGCAATTCGTCATACAATTTTTTAAATGGTGGTGAGGGGGTGTTCTTAAAGTTATATCCTGATTTATGGAAATCTTTTATTAATAAACTGAAGAGGATGATCTGCACACAATCTGTAATATCACTATTATGAATGCTCACGGCAGTTACATTAGAGAAGTAATCCTCATTTGAATTTCTGATATTAGTAAAAAGCGCACTTCCAACTTGCCAAATTCCCAGGCTATGCTGATCTCCAAAGCCTATCCCACTTAGACACACACACACATATCAAAATTCTTTTCTGAAAAAGAAAAATCACTTTCCCTTCTACTGCCCACATTGCCAATGAGGGCAGTGGTCAACCATAACGTATTTCCAGATTTTTCCTTCCCTGAGTATGAAGAACTCAAGTTTTTCTCTTTTTACCATGATAAGTCCTATTGCAGGGGCTGGAGGGGAGATAGTCAGGAGATGTTTTAGATCAGGAGGAGGGTCACCCTGGAGTGGAGAAAGTGGGCTACAGCTCCCATTGCTGAGGGCACCAAGAGCTACCTACTGGTTAGATCCCCACCTTGTCAAATGTATCATAGTCCAAGCATGGAGATGCTCTAAGAGACTATGCAGTTTCGATGTCATAATCTTATTTTGATTATTGTATTTAGAATAATATATCTGCTTCTGCACTGGTAATATGCTCCTCGAAACAGTTTAGTTTTATTCACAAAAACAAAAAACTACTCTCCCCTGTTTCCTTCACTGTTTTTATCAGTACTTACTACATAACATCGCGTGTACACACACACACACACACACACACACAAACACACCTACTTGCTTCATTATTCTGTCTCTCCTGCTGGAATATAAGTTTCATGAGGGTAAGAATTTTTACATGCTTTTATTACTGCTATATCTCCCATACCTGCCAGTGTTTGGCAAGAGGTAAATGGTAAGTAGTTGATGAATAAGTCAAAAGATAAATTATGGTAGAAGCTCCATGGTGGGCCAGGCGCGCTGGCCCATGCCTATAATGCCAGCACTTTGGGAGGTTGAGGGGGGCGGATCACTTGAGCCCAGGAGTTCGAGACCAGCCTAGCCAACATGGCCATCCCCATCTCTACTAAACTACAAAAATTAGCCGGGTATGGTGGTGCATGCCTGTAATCCCAGCTACACAGGAGGCTGAGGCACGAGAACCACTTGAACCCAGCAGGCAGAGTTTGCAATGAGCCACACCACTGTACTCCTCTCTGGACGACAGAGTGAGACACTGTCTCAAAACACAAACAAACAAAACAACTCCATGGTGAAGCATTCCTGACTCCATATCTTTTTTTTTAACTTAAAGATATTATAGGCTGCAATCCATGTCTCCTCTAAATTCCTTTGAGTAATAACTAAGCCTAAAGCAGGCTCCCTACTGCTTGCCATCCATGGGTGCCAAGAAAACTTGCATTTCAAAATCAAGTTAATTTAACCGTTAAAAGAATTTCATGTATCCTTCCAAAATAATCACCCTAATTTCTTCAAGTCAAAACAACTCAGAAAATAAGATGTTCGTGACCAAAAAGGACTGTCAGAGCCTGGCCTTCATAGCCCCTCCAACCAAGAAACAGCAGATGAAAAAAGCCTCTTTTCCCCCCAAATCAATAGCATTGCCCTTCCCATTTTCCCAGAGGCCTCACCGTGGTGAGTGGGACTGAAACCTTGGGGCTTCAGGTCACCATGACCAACAGAGGGCAATGGTGCTGGTTGCTGAGCACTTACAGCACAGTGGGGACTAAATGAAGACTGAAGGATCCACCCCATAAGGGGGCCAGAGGTTCGCTCACTGTCTAGAACACCTGGCTGAGGCCTGGCTCTGGGCAGCAGAGGCTGGAGAAATCTGTTTCTTTCAGAACTGCTGCTTAAGTAATCAGGGCCCAGGAGGCATGAAAAAGTAAACCCAGCCCCTCTACCAAAAGCCAAGCCAGGCCTCATGCCAGAAAGCTCACAGAAAGAAAGATCATAGAAAGAAAGGGAGAACTAGGGGCAGAGAAAGGTGTTCAGGGACCAGCTATGTTTTTAAAGTTGTATTTCTTTAAATGACAGAGTGGCACACTGGATACCCGAGTGATTCCTATACTACTTTTTGACTTGTCTATACAGTTGTAATGCTCCATATGGCAAGAGTGGTTTATGGGTAAGAGTGTGAACTATGAAGGCTGTGGGTCTTAGCAAAGGTACTTAACTTCCGTGGACTGGACTCACTTCCTTCATCTGTAACTGGGCATGATAATGTTATCTGTTTGATGGGACTGTGGTGAGGATTCAATGAATTAATGTAAGAAAAGTGCTGAGGACAATCTCTGACACATAATAACGGCAGACTCAACATGTCATTCATTTCTTCATTAAAAAAAAAAACAAAAAACTAAAATCTCTCAGCTCTATTGCCAGCTACACTCACTCATATGACCTCATTTAGCCCCCATCTCTTTTTCCTTTCCATCTACTTGTCACAAACTCCAGCACCCAAAATGCCTAGTGAAAGTTCTTTTTATACCCATAGGTAGTTCTCAAGCCCTGCAGCTTGTATCTTCCTCCATCTGAGCATCTCAGTAAACTTTCAAGACTGAAAGCAGAGCACTAAGGAATTAAAAAAGACTGTGCAACCCCTCAGTCACAGCCTCTAATGGTTACTGATAATCCATAACCTACAGCCTGCTCTGAGAGGACTATGCACATCGTGCACTTGCTTCAACACTCAAAACAAGATTCAGAGTTGATTTAACCTACCCCTGCCGAAGGTTACAAACATCCCATATCTCAAAACAAAGGCAGTCTTTGCAGCTGCAGTACACCTTATTTTTGTGACATATGCTGCTTTTTAAACATTTGGCTTGCCAAGCAAATCCTACAGAGATCAGTTCCTTCCTTCTAGTAGTCTTTTTGCTTGCAAGGCTAAGAGCTGCTATCTGATGAAAAGCCATGCCTCGGGGTAGAGCATTGCATGGGAAATTGATTCTTAAACATCTAATTAATTACTGTGTTTCCTTAAAAATTAAACTCCTTATTAAAATATCATATATGCTTTGAATGATTGCAAATTACTGTTTAGATGCTTTTGGCTGCAAATAAGAGAATGACAAATTGCTTAAAAGATAAAGAATTTTTTAAATCCCATATAAGAAATTTGGAAGGCAGTAAAATTAGTTTATTTAGCAATTCAATAATTCATTGAAAATCCAAGTTTCTTCCATCTTTCTACTCTAATCATCATAAACTCATAGATTAACAGATGGCTGTAGCAGCTCCAGGCATCATATCCTCAAATCATTTCATTGTACCTTTTTTAAGAGGAAAGAAAACTTTTTCAAAAGTGCCCCAACTTCCCCAACTTCCCTCACATCTCATTGGCCAGCATTGTGTCACTTGTTCCTACCTATACCAATCACTCAGCAGGAAACTGGAATAACCAATCTGATCAAGATTCACCCAGGACTAGGCAGATAACCTACACTTCCCTGGAATAGGATTAACCTATTGAGGCTCTGTTAAACAACAAAAAAAGAGAAAATATAGTGAATGTTTTGTTGTTGTTGTTATTGTTGTTGTTAGGGAAAAAAGTAAATACAGCGAATTTAAATCAAGATATCATTTTGGGAAAATTTTTACATGGAAGCTTCAAGGTACTATTTAACTTTTTCAACTCCAACTAAGTAACTAGATTTTGTGGACCGGGCGCGATGGCTCACACCTGTAATCCCAGCACTTTGGGATGCTGAAGCGGGTGGATCACCTGACGTCAGGAGTTCAAGACCAGCTGGCTAACATGGAGAAACCCTGTTTCTACTAAAAATACAAAAGAATAGCCGGGCGTGGTGGTTCACACCTCTAATCCCAGCTACTCAGGAGGCTGAGGCAGGAAAATGGCTTGAACCCGGGAGGTGGAGGTTGCAGTGAGCTGAGATTACGCCATTGCACCCCAGCTTGGGCAACGAGAGTGAAACTCCGTCTCAAAAAAAAAAAAAATTAGATTTTTTGTCTCAGTGTGATCCCATGCCAGTCTGCAAACTGTTTGTGATGAGTACAAAATGAGGTAAGTATGCTTATCTCACATAAGTATAGATATATTGAAAAAAATTAGATACTTTTATAACAATTCGATAGTCTAATTTTATATCTGTTAAATCTAATAAAACTTTAGAGCTTTTTTTTTTATGTCTTGGTTTTTTACTGTTAGTAATTGATTTTTATTTTAGTCCACAAAATTATCAGTTTGTAATGAACTGGAGATTGGAACAACAACAAAAGAGTCATTCACTAGAGATAGATCGTGCTATCCAACTTGTCTAATTTTTGTGTAAATTGTATACTTTTAGAACAGCTTAAAGCTCAGCAGTTTTCCCCCCCAAACTGATTGGACCATAAGACTTTGAGAGCTAAAGATACAGTCTGAACATTGTAAACTATACCTGGATGCAGAAATTATATTTAAAAATAAAACTGACTAGGATAAATTAATGAGCCCTCAGTCAGAGGTCCGTTTCCCTGTGGACTACTCAGTTCCAGAAGAGGCTAAACCCTTAACTTTGGCCAGCCCCTGGGCACAACATCAAGTAAAAAGGAATTAGAAAGTTCTGTATTACTTTGGCCAGGCTGGCATTATTAGAAAAACATGGTAGGTCCTGTCCTAATAAAAGATGAGAAAAGTCCTAAGGATGAGCAAAATAAAATGCCATGCAGACAAGGATCCATATCTGTAGATAAGGAATTGATTCAAAGTTCATATTTTTGTTCCTCAAAGTGGGAAAATATTACCTACATTCAATTAGCACTTTTGCCCTTTTGCTATGGAAAATGTGTTTTGTGATTAGTCCCTTTCATTTTTATTTCCTCAGACAACAAATTAATTCTTATACTTCTCTATAGAGGACAGGACAAACTTGTAGTTAATATTGAAGATTAGGAAATGACCTTAGCCACAATTATCATACATCAATAACACATTTCCAAAACCCAAGAAAGAACCTCTCACCTACTTTAGTATGTTTACTCAGTGGATTTAAAGTAACCTTTCAAATCACCAACTGCAAAGACAACATTCCACCTCAAAATGTATTCAAATTGGACTCTTGAATTGTACTTTTATGGAATTAACCTACCATCTTCTTATGAAAAAGTCACCTGACATCCCTGGGTGCACTAGCCAGTACACAAAGGAAGCAAGGGGTTCAACAGTTAGGAGGACAGTTTGCACACGATCTGCACATGTTTATCATCAAATCAAAGCTTGATGAAGATTGATGATGGCATTTGTTGATGGGTTATGCTTTCTTCCCCTTATTTATTTCACAATGGTTATCATGGCAAAGCTCTCCAAATGATGTTTTTGAGTGTTCAATTTTAAGAATGCAAGTTCAAGTATGCTTTCTTCCTCACTACAAAAGAATATGATTTCAAATATTCAACAAATTGGTTTACCTAATGGTCTCTTTGTAGGGGTCTCCCACTATCCTGCTACCCACTATCACCCCAATAAATACTCTAGTGATATAACCCCTTCAACAGTTACCATCATTGAACTTTATAAACATAACACCATATACCTTCAACCATGTACATGTTCCCAACCAGTTTCCACAAAGAGCTAAATTTAAGCCTGCTATAAGAGAGAATCGAAATTTGGTGTGCTTTCTTTTAGACTCTGCTACATAGACTTTAAACATGCAGAAGAGCTGACTTTGCCAACAAAGCTCATCCTTCTTTTTTCCGAAGCAGCCAGCTGTGACTTCATTTTGGATTTAGGCTATGATTTTTCTGATTTTTCTCTTTGCATGTGAATGTTTATTTGTGAAGTCTTGAACTTCATGCTACTTCCAACTCTAGAAATGATTTGGGCAAGCTGCCATGTTTATTATCTTAAAGCCTCCAGCTTCCCAGATAATACAAACTCTCTCTCGTTATTTAATGAATGTCAAACTCATAATGTCATGCAACGTTGCTGTGGGAAGATTTCTATTTTTCCAACGTGTCTATTCTCCTAGTTACTCCTAACTAGAATGAGTAAACCTGAATAAATCAGAGACGTCTTTACAGGCAAATGATTAAAGGGTGTGACTGCCTGCCATAATATTGGAACAAGATCCGGGGGAAAATATTAATGAATAAAGGATTATAACCCTGGACAAGCAAGCTAATGCAGCTTAAATACATAACAGTTTCCCCAAAAACTAAATTGGATTTTATACTACATATAATTATATTCCATGCATCTCTGTATTATAGCACCTTAAACAATGTAGATAACTAGTAAATATTGGTTAAACAAATGAGTGAATGAAAAAAATCTACAAGATATACCACCTTGTTGGAAAGATAGGTTCTTGGCTGCCTTAAGTTTCCCATAAATAAACCAGGGGCCAGGGGTGGTGCTCACACCTGTAATGCCAGCACTTTGGGAGGCCAATGCAGGAAGATCACTTGAGTCCAGGAGTTCAAGACCAGCCTGGGCAAAATGGTGAAACCTCGTCTCCACAAAAAATAAAAAATACTTAGCGTGGAGTGGTGGTGCAAGTTTATGGTCCCACCTACAGAGGAGGCTTAGGCAGGAGGATCACTTGGGCCCAGGAGGTTAAGGCTGCGGTGAGCCACGATCATGTCACTGCATTCCAACCTGGGCTACAGAGCAAAACCCTGTCTCAAAAAATAAATAAATAAACAATGTATATGGCAATCACAGTCCTTGGTACCAAAGACCAAACTCCAAGCCTATCTGAAGACATCTGATGTTACAGTCATTGGAAAATGAAAGGGGAAGGAGGGGGCTAAGGGGAGCAACAAAAGGTTGACTGTGTTTTCTTCTGGCAGTGTGCTTTCACAGCCAGTACTATGCCTGTGGCCATCTCCCAGGCTCAGGAGATCACCTGGGGAGCCTATCTTACTCTAGCCCGTCAGATTCACTTTCCCAGGAACTGGAAGTAGAACTTTGATATGGTTTGCATTTGTGTCCCTGACTAAATCTCAGGTCAAACTGTAATCCCTAGTGTTGGAGGAGGGGCCTGGTGGGAAGTGGCTGAGTCACGGGGGTGGATACCCCCACTGCTGTTCTCAGGATAGTGAGTGAGTTCTCATGAGATGTGGTTGTTTAAAAATGTGTGGTACCTCCCGCTTCTCTTTTTTTTTTTTTGGGGGGGGGTACCAAATTTCTTTATTTGAAGGAAGGGTACAAATCAAAGAACTTAAGTGGATGTTTTGGTACAACTTATAGAAAAGGTAAAGGAAACCCCAACACATGCATGCACTACCTTGGTGACCAGGGAAGTCAACCCATGGCTATGGGGAAATTAGCCTGAGGCTTAGCTTTCATTATCACTGTCTCCCAGGGTGTGCTTGTCAAAGAGATACTCTGCCAAGCCAGATTCGGGTGCTCCCATCTTGCACAAGTTGGTCACATGGTCACCCAATTCTTTGATGGCTTTCACCTGCTCATTCAGGTAATGCGTCTCAATGAAATCACACAGATGGGGGTCATTTTTGTCAGTGGCCAGTTTGTGCAGTTCCAGTAGTGACGGATTCACATTTCTTTCCAAATGTAACGCACACTCCATCGCATTCAGCCCGCTCTCCCAGTCGTCATAGTCTGGTTTCTTGATATCCTGAAGGAAGATTCGGCCACCTCCTTGGTTCGGCAGCTTCATCAGTTTCTCAGCATGTTCCCTTTCCTCATGAGATTGGTGAAGAAAGTATTTGGCAAAGTTCTTCAAAGCCACATCATCACGGTCAAAGTAGTAAGACATGGACAGGTAAAGGTAGGAAGCGTAGCGCTCCAGGTTGATCTGGCGGTTGCTGGCGGCCTCTGAGTCCTGGTGGTAGTTCTGGCGCACCTGCGAGGTGGACGCGGTGGTCATGGCGGAGGCTAAGGACAGGCGGCGGCGGCGGCGGTGGCCGCGCGGTGCTGGAGCGGCGGGCTGCGGGGACCTTGGGGCGGTCCGAGGGCGCGGTGAAAAGGTGAGGGAGGGCTGGCTATGGGCGGCCGGCCGAGATGGGGGACGGGGGACGAGCGCCGGGTTCCGTCCCAGCACTGTTGAAGCAGGAAACCCCGACGACTCTCAGCGAAGAACGTCTGGCCCCGCTTCTCTTTCTTCCGCCTGCTGCAGCCATGTAAGACATGTCTCCTTCTTTGCCTTCTGTCGTGATTGTAAGTTTTCTGAGGCCTCCTCTGCCATACTTCCTGTACAGCCTGCAGAACTGTGAGTCTATACATTACCCAGTCTCAGGTACTCCTTTATAGCAATGTGAGAACGGACTTACACAAACGTCTATCTCTGCTGATCACTTCCGGGAAAGACAGCTAAACCAGGGAGCTACAGGGTGGCCATTTCCAAGCATGCCAAAGCAGAGAAAGTCTACAGAGAAAGAGAATGAGGCAGATGGCAGGGAGAGCTGCGGGGATCAGAGCTGGACAGGAAGGCCTGCCTGTGCTCCCAGCTCACATCTTGTGAAGCGTGGTCATCCTTGAGTTGCTTGAGATGACTCAGTATCCAAGATGTCTGGGTGATAAAATGGCAGGGTGGAAGAAAAACTAAAATGGGAGTGAGTGAATGTAATAATAGTATAGACTTCCTTTGAGGGCTCTGTGAGCCACTGAAGGGTTTTAAGCAGAGTGACCCATGTTGGGATACACACCTTTACAATCAGCCCCGACTGGCTGAAAGTAGAGAATGGGTTAGAATGGAGGAAGATTGCAATTAGGAGGCTTTTGTGGTCGTTTAACAGCCTATGGTCCCAGGGAAGTATCTGTTGCTCACATGTAATGCTGCCTACTAGCACAATTTAAACGCACGGGCTATTTCTCTTCAAAAGGGCATATATTATGTAACATCTCTAACCATTACATGAAAACTCATTCTTTGTCACCCAGCAACAACGAATTATTAGATTATTGGCCCAAAACCTCCATGATTATATAATGTACATTAGGACTAGAAGTTAAGTCACCAGAGAGTTTCCAATATTTAATAGTGCCATATTTCACAACTGCCCAGGGAGAATATCAGTCTACTACTCTGTTAGCATGGTATCCAACATTGCTTCCTTAATGTTGTAGATCCTTTCCTAAGCCTGTCAAAGCAAATTTCAACAAACGAATTCATAACATAACATTTGTGGTAGCAGATATTTTGCTAATTTCACAAAATTCTTCTAAATCCTTTAAGGTTTGGGACTCGCTACACTTCTGATTATAACTGAATATTAAGCTAGCTAAAGAGAGGTAAAGTGCAAATTAGGTACTGAAATGGTGACTGTCATGGTTCTGCAATAAGAAAGAATTTAGCTTTCTACAATTACTTGAGCCCTATAGCTTCCATGTCACCTGGAATACATATTTAAAACTGACTTTCAACGAAAAAAGAAAAAGCACAAAAACAAACTCCTTTTAAGATTGCTTCACTGGCCCTAGTATTTACCATTTTTTTTAACTAAAAATCTTGAGAATTCAAGTTTTCCTATAACTTGTCTTTATAGATTTTTGTCTTAGACTTAAGTGGGCATAAGTGTTATACTACCTCATATTTCTCTCTGTATGATAAGCCCAAATATTCCTTAACTGTGTTTGATCTACTATGTGGTCAAAATATGGGGGATAGGAGAGAGGTCCTCATCAAAACTCAAGATTAGCAAAAGCTGAGGAATTTTATCAACACCAGACCTGTCATACAAGAAATATTACAAGGAGTTCTTCAATCTGCAAGAAAAGGATGTTAACAAGCAAGAAGAAATCATCTGAAAATTAGTAGAACTTGAATGTTCCTAACACAAAGAAATGACTTATGTTTAAGGTGACGAATATCCAAGTACCCTAATTTGATCATTACACATTGCATGCCTGTCTCAAAATATCACATAAATACGTACAACTGTTATGTACCTAAACAAATTTTTAAAAATAATTTTTTTTAACTTTTTTTAACTTTTTAAAATCTCAAGTTTAGGGCACCTGGATTCTGTCAGTTGAAAACTTATACTAAAGCCTCAAAAAAAACCCAAAGGTTTTTCTGGCAGCGAAGTTATTAAACAGGGTCAGAAAGTAATCCTGTTTAATCAGTCAAAAACCTAAATAAGACCACTGATGCTAAGATTCACCAGCTGCAGAAGGTTGGCATACTAAAAAATGGATCAAGAGTAATTTTTCCCAGTTGTAAGAATAGTGAAGGCATTAATACAATAATAAAAAAAGAATAGCTAAATCTGCCTAGCATTTAGTAGATACTCACAATGTAGTATTCACAGTGCCTTGCATGCTTGGAGTCATTTAATAATCAAAACAACCCTATGAGGTATGTGCTATTATGATCCCTATATTATAACAGAAGCTACCAAGGCATAAATAAGCTAAGTAACTTCCCCAAGGTCACACAACCTATAAGTGGTAGAGTAAGATTTCAGCATTCACATTCTGAACTACTTCCCAAGGCCCAGATGTTACTTTAAATTAAAAATCACTACATTATTTAGCACAATGAAAGTAGAAAGCAAAACCCAACTCAGGATAAATTGCAGGCTCTCCTGCACTGTCTCTGCCATCACCTTCATTGAAAGAAGT
Organism: Macaca thibetana thibetana; assembly: GCF_024542745.1. Taxonomy (NCBI): domain Eukaryota; kingdom Metazoa; phylum Chordata; class Mammalia; order Primates; family Cercopithecidae; genus Macaca; species Macaca thibetana. Next base: position 58,284,772 of record NC_065579.1, read on the forward strand.
TTAAGGGGCTCCACTTGTGATTGTTAATTTTATGGGTCAACTTGACTGGGCCACAGGATGCCAAGATACCTAATTAAACATTATTTGTGGGTGTGTCTGTGAGGGTAGTTCCAAAAGAGGTTAGCATTTGAATTGGTAGATAGAGTAAAGCAGATTGCGCTCTCCAATGTGTATGGGCATCATCCAATCTGTGGAGGGCCCAAATAGAACAAAAAGGCAGAGGAAGGTTGAACTGGCCCTTTCTGCCTCAATGCTTGAGCTGAAACATCGGCATTCTCCCACCCTTGGACTGGGATTTACACCATTGATGTGCCTGGTTTTCAGGCCTTCAGGCTTGGACTGGAATTTACCACCAGCTTTCCTGGGGCTCCAGCTTGCAGAGAGCAGAGGATGGGACTTTTCAGCCTGCACAATTGTGTGAGCCAATTCTTTAAATCTCTCTCTCTCTCTCTGTCTCTCTCTCTCTCGCTCTCTCTCTCTCTATATATATATATAAAATATATGTATACATAAAGTCGTCCCACAGTATCCATGGATGATTGTTTCCAGGACTTCCTGAGGATAATCTTTGGGGATTCTCAAGGCCCTGATATAAAATGATATAGTATTTACATATAACCTATGTACCAGCCTCCCATATATATATATATATATATATATATATATTTTTTTTTTTTTTTACATATGCACAACGTGCAGGTTTGTTACATATGTATACTTGTGCCATGTTGGTGTGCTGCACCCATCAACTCATCAGCACCTATCAACTCATCATTTACATCAGGTATAACTCCCAATGCCATCCCTCCCATATATTTTGAATTATCTCAAGGTCACTTATAAAACCTAATGTAAATAGTTGTTGTACTGTATTGTTTAGGGAATAATAACAAGAAAAAACTCTGTATATGTATAATACATAGGCAATTGTTTAAAGTATTTTCAATCCACAGTTGGTTGAATCCATGGATGTGGAACCCATGGACACAGAGGATTGGCTATATATAAATCTCATTTTTATCTCGTATGTATATATACAGATTATACACACACACACATAGGCAGACATACAGTCATACATCACTTAACAACAAGGATATATCCTGAGGAATGTGGTGTTATGTGATTTCATCCTTGTATGAACATCATAGAGTGTATGTACACAAACCTAGATGGTATAGCCTGCTCCATACCTAGGCTATATGTATAGCTTACTGCTCCTTGGCTACAAACCAGTACAGCATGTTACTGAACTAAATACTATAGACAACTGTAACACAATGGCATTTGTATACCTAGACATACAAAAGGTACATTAAAATGCAGTAAAAAAGATAAAAAATGGTACACTTGTATGGGGCACATGCATGAGTGCTGCTTGCAGGACTGGAAGTTTCTCTGGGTGAGTCAGTGAGTGAGTGATGAGTGAATGTGAAGGCTTGGAACATTACTGTACACTATGATGGACTTCATAAACATTGTATATTTAGGCTACACTAAACATTTTTTTTTTTTGAGACGGAGTCTCACTCGCCTAGGCTGGAGTGCAATGGCGCCATCTTGGCTCACTGCAACCTCCGCCTCCAGGGTTCAAGCAATTCTCCTGCCTCAGCCTCCTGAGTAGCTGGGATTACAGGCATGCACAACCATCCCCGGCTAATTTCTGTATTTTTAGTAGAGACAGGGTTTCACCATGTTGGTCAGGCTGGTCTCGAACTCTTGACCTTGTGATCCGCCTGCCTCAGCCTCCCAAAGCGCTGGGATGACAGGCGTGAGTGACCACGCCTGGTTACGCTAAACTTATTTGAAAATATTTTTCTTTCTTCACTAAATTAACTTTAGCTTAATGTAACTTTTTACTTCATAAACTTAAAAATTTTTAACTCTTATAATAACACAGTTTAAAACACACATTGTACAGCTGCTCAAAAATATTTTATATTTTTGCTCTAAGATAGTTTTATATCTTTGTCCTATAAGCTTGTTTCCATTAAAAATTTTTTAAAACATTTTTGTTAAAAACTAAGACACAAACACACATATTAGCCTAGGCCTACACAGTGCCAGGATCATCAATATCACTGTTTTCCACCTCCACATCTTGTCCCGCTGGAAGGTCTTCAGGGGCAGTAACATGCATGGAGCTGTCATCTCCTGTGATAACAATGCCTTCTTCTGAATACCTCCTGAAGGATCTGCCTGAGGCTGTTTTACAGTTACCAGTTGGTTTGTTTTTTAATAAATAGAGGGAGTATACTCTAAAATAACAATAAGAAGTAGAGTAAATATTAGACCATTGGAATTTTTCAGCTCTATTAAAATCTTACGGGACCACTGTCATATATGCAGTCCATCACTGACTGAAACACTGTTATGTAGAGTATGACTGCGTGTGTATATATGTGTAAGAAATGTATTGTAAAGAAATGACTGTATATCTCCAGTCGATTCTGTTTCTCTGGAGGACCCTGAATAATACACCATTCTTGTATTAGTCTCTAAACTCTCTCCTGGGAGCCAATTTAAAAAGAGACAAATGTACAAATAAATGGCATCCTCAAGACTTTCTATGTCAAATGACATTCAACAGAAAGTCAAATGACACAGAGGTCAAGTGCATTTCCCAATTAAGGATCACAAGAACCCACAGGAGTCAGGACAGACTATCAATGCCTTAGGAGGCAGAGCAACAGCAGCACCCAGCAATCTCCTGGGTGAGATACAAACAAGCCTCCTCCAGGAATACTTATATATTTAACGCTACCATACATACCAATGACAATTACATGGCAGACAACTGGCCAAAATGTTAATAAAGCAATCAGTCAATTATGATACGCTTTTTGAGTTTTCCCTAATATTGCTGGCTTCCTTTGTCAACTATCTATATTCACGTGGAAACAGATACCAAAAGTTTAAGAAAAATGCCTGAGAATCTCTATCTACTAACATCAGTTTTTATACAATTTGTATTGTGGAGATTCAGGGAACCTCCATTAATCAAAGTTTAACTATCTAACATTACTTTAGCTCACAAAAGTTCATTTTATGGGATTATGGTTTGAGAATCACTGATCTAACGCTCTCTTTATTCTTCCGAAAAAAAAAATGGGTCTCATGAAATTCTAGAAATCATCTCATCCAGGGAAATATCCGTTCTAGTTTTATCTTATTGTGTGTTTTCCTAGAAATAATGGGCATGCCATCATAAGGAATGAAACAATGGCATTCACAGCAACCTGGATAAAATTGGAGACTGTTATTCTAAGTGAAGTAACTCAGGAATGGAAAAACAAAACATCGTTTCTTCTCACTCATAAGTGGGAGCTAAGCTATGAGGACGCAAAGGCATAAGAATGACACGATGGACTCTGGGGACTCAGGGGAAAGGGTGGGAGGAGGATGAGGGATAAAAGACTACACACTGGTACAGTGTACAATGCTTGGGTGATGGGTGCACCAAAATCTCAGAAATCACCACCAAAGAACTGATTCATGTAACCGAACAACATCTGTTCCCCCAAAAACCTATTGAAATAAAAAATAACTTTTAAAAAAATTATTTATTTATTTATTTATTTTTTGAGACAGTCTCACTCTGTCATCCCAGAGTGCAGTGGCATGATCTCAGCTCACTGCAACCTCCACCCCCTGGGTTCAAGCAATTCTCCTGCCTCAGCCTCCCTGGTAGCTGGGATTACAGGCATGCACTACCACACCTGGGTAATTTTTGTATTTTTAGTAGACAGGAGGTTTCGTCATGTTGGCCAGGCTGGTCTCGAACTCTTGACCTCAAGAGATCCTCCCGCCTCGGCCTCCCAAAGTGCTGGGATTACAGGCGTAAGCCACCGTGCTCAACCAAAAAAGAAATTTTTTTAAATGAAAAATAAAATTAATTAATTAAAAAAAAAAATTGGCTGGGCATAGTGGCTCACGCCTGTAATCCCAGCACTTCGTGAGGTTGAGGCAGGCGGATCATGGGGTCAGGAGATTGAGACCATCCTGGCTAACACAGTGAAACCCCATCTCTACTAAAAATACAAAAACAAAATTAGCCAGGCGTGGTGGCGGGCACCTGTAGTCCCAGCTACTGGGGAGGGAGAATGGTGTGAACCCGGGAGGTGAAGAATGGCATGAACCTGAGAGGTGGAGCTTGCAGTGAGCCGAGATCACGCCACTGCACTCCAGCCTGAGCAATAGAGTGAGACTCTACCTCAAAAAAATAAAAAATATAAATAAATAAATAAATCACACACTTTAAATGAGAAATAACTGTATTTTCTGAAACAAAATAGAGAAGAGTGAAAAAAAATTTTTAAATAAAAATATAAATAATGAGCATGCAATCAGAAACTGACATTTGCAGGTGTTGTGTGTTATTGATAAGAAAGGTAGGCTTAGTAGTCCACAATCGATCTACGTGAGAAGCAAAAGAACATGAGGTTTTATTTTTACCTGGGAAAGACACTGCTCCTTACACCTAGAAAACATGGAGCATGTATGTCCAGCTTAAAAACACTTCCCACATTCTTCTCATGAGTCGTGTGAGTCAACTTTGGTTAATGTGAAATAAGTACAAGTTCATAAGTGGGTTTCTGTGAAAGCTATTTCAAAAGGGGGCTGATTCAGTTAAAAGGTAAGAGGTTCCACCTAAAAATAAATAAAATAAAAATAAAAGTACTAATTCCAAAAAGCATACAATTAAAGAAACAATTTTTTGAAGGAGAAGGATAAGAATTTCCAAGAAAGGAAATTCAAATCTTGATTTTATGCTGAGTCATGTTTATACTTACTATCTCTGAATATCAACAAGTGAAAAATATTAACTTTCTGATATTCTCCTCTTCTTTTGGTAAGAACAGGCTCCTTTTTAAAAAATCAAATCTGAGCCATTGTGGCGGCAGGGACATTCAGTCAGTAGAACTCCTATAAATGTTTCTGTCTGAATAAAGATTGGCATCAAGGGGTTACAGCAAAATTTCTTTTTCACTTATTCTTGGTGAGATATAGTTACTTCACTTACATGGTACTTCCTAATTTTCAAAGCCCCTTCTCATACATGATCTCAACTCACACAATCCTACGAGACAGAATAGAGAGGGAATATTGAGATATTTCCCCTAAAGCCCAAAATCCTGATGTCCAATTGCCCCTAGATATCTCCAGCCTAATATCCCAGTACCCCCAAGACACTCTGAACTCAGTATGTCTAAAACCAAATTCTCCATGACCCTCACCTTTTTTGTTTTTTAAAGAAATGGAGTTTCACTATGTTGCCCAAGCTCGAGCACTATTGCCATTCACAGGCACAGTCATAGCACACTGCAGTCTCAAACTCCCAGTCTCAATCAATCCTCCTGCCTTAGCCTCCTAAGTAGCTGGGAATACAGGCGTGCACCACTGATCCTGGCATAGCCTCACCTTTTTATGGGTACCTGGGATTTGTTTTATTCCTTGTATAAGACACATAGTCACAGAAATCACTAGTCATGAAGGAAGGAGTTATTTGTTGTTGCTTTTTGGTTTTTGTTTGCGACAGAGTCTTGCGCTGTTGCCTAGGCTAGAATGCAGTGGCACGATCACAGCTTACTGCAGCCTCGACCTCCAAGGCTCAAGCAATTGATTCTTCCACCTCAGCCTCCCAAGTAGCTAGGACTACAGGCACATGCCACCATGCCCAGCTGTTTTTTCTTTTTTTTTTTTTTCAGTAATGACCAGGTCTCACTATGTTGCCCAGGTGGGTCTTGAACTCCAGTTCTCCTGCCTCAGCCTCCCAAAGTGCTGGGAGAAGTTTTTTAAACTCACATTTCCCTAGAAACAGGAGGTATGGCAAGACAATATGAAGAGCAGGTGGCCTCACAGAGAACCACCATGGCCAGTCAGCAGGTAAAGGGAATGGGATAAGGGCAAAATGCAGGCAAATGTTTTCATTGTTTGTTCCAAAGCAAGGAAGGAGTGAGGCACGTTAAGCAGACTTGGGATTGACTAGTTTGAATAATTTTGGCAGGATCTGGGGGGAAAGGTGCTATACTTAGATGTCTGGTATCTGGCCCTGGATGATTAGGCAGATGGGTGGTGGCCCAGGTTTGAAAGACTGATACAGGACACGGTGAGGGTATGGGCTGTGAATTGGTGGGTTTGCATGTGAAAGGTGTGTTTCTGGAGAGCTGTTTACAATCTCTAGAAATTAGCTAACCCTGGGAGGGGCAGCTCCTCCAGGGTCAACAAGGCCCCAGATGTGAACGCATTAGGATACAAAAAAATAAAAAGAAATGGTTATACACCCACCTACCTATGAAACTCTCTTTGCTTCAGGCTCATGCCTGGATGACATCAACCACCCACTGGCCCAAGCCTCCCCTTCTCCTTCCTGAACATCGCCCCCTCTGTCCTCGCTGTTCAGTCCTTCAGCACTCACCTTAGCTGTCACTATAACCTCTGAAATGACATCCTGAATAGTGACCAGCTAGTGTCACAGTTCTGCCTCACCCCACCCTTTCTCAGCACTGCCAACCATAATGTGCAACTCCAGCCTCCTCATCCCACACTCAAATCCTTCGTAGACTCTTGTTTTATCTTTTAAAGTATGTGAAATTACACATTCAACTCCATAATGAGAGTTCCCCAAAGTCCTTCAGTAAAACTGGCTTTCAAGGAATAACCTTCTTTTTATCCTGACACTTCTCCAAATGACCTACAGGGTAAAGTCACCACCATTTGGAAAACACAGGCCTAAAGCAAAGAACCGAAACTCCTTTGCCTGGTCTATGAAGCCCTCCCTGGCACACTCCCTCCCTAACTAGTCATCTTATTTCCCACACAACCTGTCTCCTGCCCCGAGCTCACACTCTCTATGCTCTGAAAAGATAAACCCATAAACATATGCTCCTGACACTCTGACTCTATTTTACTGGTCTGGGTTTGGATAAAATAGCTAAATAAAGCAGTGTTAAGCACAGGGAACATTACAATACATACCTGTGGTTGTTTTAAAATATATCCACAAATTCTTGGACACTCCTTTCACTGGGAGATGAAGTTCAATTCCCCACCCCTTGGACACAGCTAGCCTTAGTGACTCCTATCTAACAAATAAAATGCATCACCAGAACAAATACTGATAGAGAACCTAGACTTGTTGCAGCTGCACAAAATTAACCACCACCTTCCTTTTTGATTTCCAACTCTTCTCAGAGAGTGAAACAATTTTGTATCAATGCTGTATCATGCAGGGCCAGCCTACTTGCTTTTCCTGTTCAGTAAGCTGAGGATACAAAGCACAGCTAATAAAAAATGCACGTATTCTTAACCTGAGAGTCAATAAGGAAAGTGAATGTGGTCTTCTACCATAAAAACAAGCATTTGTCCTCTTAACGTTTTAAAGAACTCCCTACACACACTTTAATATTCCCAGGATGAAAGATGCTTGACTGCCTCATTCAATAGTAATTTAATAAGAATGTTTCTGGGGACAGCACTATCAAGCAGAAGCCACATTTCCTCAACCTGTGTCTCCTAAACTTGCAGAATCTGTTAGATCAAAAGACACAATGAACAGGAAATTGCATTTTCTTTGCAGAACAACAGAGCAGGCAAGTTAGATCAGAGAGAAAAAAGATACACAAAGAGCATTAGGAAAAAAAGAGAGTCTGAAGGCCCCTGGCAAAGCAATGCCCAGATGACTTTTGATATGAAAAAGGTTTTAACTGATGACTGGAAAACACTTAATTCTGTGTTTCACCCTCACTCTAAAACTTAACAAGACTTTTTCAAAAGTCTTTAAAAATAATAAAATTAAATTTTTTAGACTTCTGAGATAATAAAAAGAAATGATTGTACAATGGTAAGACAAAATAAACATCATTCCTTTAATTCACTCAAGTAGCTGTAAGCATCGATAGAATATCTACACAGCACTGCCTAAGAATTTCTGATCCTAAAGCATAGCTAGATTCTTAAATCCTGTGCATTTTACCTGCTTTCTTCCCTTTCCCTGGTATTTACTGCCCCTACTATATGTAGTAGAGGAATTCTGGTAGAGGTCTGGGAAGAAGCAATTTGTGTTTTAACCTGCTGTATTTACCCAAAGGCAATAAAACTGAATTTGTACAAGTTTTCCAATTGAAAACTCAGAAGACTTGAAGATTTAACTCTTGGATCTAAAGGGGAGAAAAGCATAATGTAATTGTAATATAGTTATCTTAAAATCCCCCAGCTCTAGGGGTAGCCAGACTGTGCCCCTAAGGTCAGAGTTCAGGAATTTAAATTCTTCTCAGTCCCCAGGGAACAATAGCAGTAGTATGGGAGATTTCCTGATGTCCAGCTTCAATTCTCTTACATTCATCAAATCAGGTTGAAGACAAAGAAACAAAAACAGGCAGAAGAACCATCACTACAAGATGTTAGGGCCTCGGGAAGGAAAAGAAATCCTAAAAGGGCAGCTTTAGGGACAGCTGGGACCATTTATAGCCTCAGTATGTTTACGAGCTTCTGGCCTTGACGTCCTCCCTGGTAAAAAGACTCTTCCTCTTTACAAAGGCCTACTCCCCTGGTGAACATGCAACTTCCAGCCGGGAGAAGGGCCTGGTCACATTCAAATCTCCCTAAGTGCCACAGTTACTCATATGTTCTGTCTTTCAGCAAATAAATGGTGAGTATCTACTGTGTATGAGAAGTATTTCTAGGTGCTAAGAATACAATAATGAGTGTGACAGACAGAATGCCTGTCTTCATTAAGCGGGGGTGATGGACACAAAACATCAAATTAGACAACAAAGCATTTCATAATATTTGCCCTAAGTACCATGGAAAGGCACAGCAGGATATAAAGAGAAAGCAAATGACAGAGGACCTGGCACAGGCTTGGCTGTCAGAGAAGGCTTCTCAGTGGAGGTGACTGATAATCTGAGCTCTGAGGCTGAGCAACCATCAGCCAGGGAAAAGCAGGGGCAGAGCCGGCCACAAGGCAGGACCAGCACTGCCAGAGTACTTTGTCAATGCCCAGGGAGGGGAGGCAGGGCCAATGACATAGGCCTCTTAGGCCATGCTAGGGATCTTGGTTTCCATCCTGAGAGCAACAAAAATCCACTGAAGGCTTTTAAGCAAGGAGGTAACCTGATGAGGCTGGCCTTTTGTAAAGGTTAGCCTGGCTGTGGCTTGGGGGACAGTCTGGAGGGCAAGAGGGAGGCTCAGAGGGCAATTCGAGAAACCCAGGCACACAAGGAGTGACTGAGACCAGGGCAATACTGAGATATGTAGGCTCATAATTTGGGCCCTGCTCAACCAGTAACCATTAAATATCTCCTCAACATTGATTTAGACATACCTGAAGCTGCTAGAGGAAAGTAAGGCAAGGAAGCCCTTGGGCATCAACTCCAGCCTCTCCTCCACTGCCCTATATAATTCTGTTTTGGCCCTAAAATAATAACCTGATCAAGAAAACAAACCATGCTACTCAGCAGACCTTGTTCCCCTTAGAAGGAGGTCTAGGGACCATCTGACAGGCATGTACCCTTCAGGCAAGGTGTGCACACCCCAACTAGCACCATGTAAAACCTATGCTACAGCTCAGAGCAGCCCTGCCATTGCAAGGGAGGGGTCTCACTTCTACCTCTTATATTTCTAGTCATTTCAGTTCCTCCCATATTACACAGCACCCTGGGCCAGGCAGCTGACTCATCTTTAATCTGACTCTGATTTGGACTGTGATCATGGTAGTGGGAATTGGGGAAAAAAAGAACCATTCAAAGCCCATTAAGAAGCAGAATTAACAAGGCTAGGGGAGTCAGTGCTACAGGCACAGGGAGGCATGAGGGAGGAGAGCATCACACTTCTGCAACTTCCTGTGGTCTTCCACAAACAGCGTCCCCACCCCCCAAATAAAACACTCATGAAACTAATAAAAATGTGTACAGCTTTATAGCTTATACTATTTTACTCTCATTATATCATGTGACTGTCACAGCAGTCCTGTGAGATGTGACAGGTATAATCCTTGTTTCAGAAGTAAAATTTCCAAAAATTTCCAAAAATGACACAATTAGTACACATAGGAAAGTACCCAAACCAAGAACTTCTGAATCCAAATCCCTGCCCTTGCTACTAAAATACATTATCTGTATATGATACAATAATCTAATAGTGTCATAAACAAGCACCAGCAACTCGTATTACCCCTGAGAACATGCCAGGAGAGATCATTACTGGTGGACTAGTGGGAATAGCTATGGCCAGGGGACCAGAGGCCTCTCAAAGAAAATGTTACTTGGGAGTCTAGAATTAGCCTCAAGTCACTGAACTGGAATAAGCCTTAAGTCACCTTTAAACCACAGAGAAAATGACAAAACACACCATGAATGAAGTAGGAAATTAAGAGAAAGTAGGTGAAGACATTCATAACATATATGACACACATTATCCCTACCTCATATTCAATGAGCTATTAGGAATCAAGAAAAAAATCAGTATTAAAATGATTACAGGATATAGACTATGTGTAGAAGGAGAAATTACCAATAAACATGAAAAGATGCTCAACAATGCTAGTGTTTAAAGAAATGCAGATTTATGGGAGGCCGAGGCAGGTGGATCACCTGAGGTCAAGAGTTCGAGACCAGCCTGGCCAACATGGCAAAACTCCGTCTCTACTAAAAATATAAAAATTAGCCATGCATGGTGACAGGTGCCTGTAGTCCCAGCTACTAGGGAGGGTCAGGCAGGAGAATCACTTGAACCCAGAAGGTGGAGGTTGCAGTGAGTCGAGATCACACCACTGTATTCCAGCCTGGGTAACAGAGTGAGCCTCAGTCTAAAAAAAAAAAAAAAAAAAAAAAAAAAAATGCAGATTGAAACAATGATATTCAATTGTTGGTTGAATTTAAAAGGCTGACATTACCCAGTGTTGGCTAGAACAAACAGGCTTTCTCATAGACTAGGGGGAAAAATGTAGCACCATCTGTGAAACTTTCCAATGTTCTTACTCCGAAAGTCTGCAACTTTAGCTCTTGAAGTTTACACACTGCACAAGGATTCAAAGGCACATGTAAATGAATGCCTGTTACAGCATTACTTGTAGAGCAAACAACTCAAATGTCCATCAGAACTAATTACTTTAAAAAAGTTCAGTCATGGTATTATATTTAAAACTATGCAGTTGTTTAAAAGAGTAAGGCAGATATAAGTTAGGAAAGACATACACCAAACTGTCAATTGTAACATCTACAGAGGGGAATAGCAGCTGGGGGGTTGGAGGGGGGTGGGGTGGAGGAGTACGACTCAAAAGAGAACTTTTATATTTTATTTCACATACTTCTACAGTATTAAATTTTCCCAAGGACGGGCATAGATTAATATTACAATTTTTTAAAACCAGTAAGAATGTCGTATTATGAAAAAAACAAAACTCTGGAGCTTAATATTCCTGAGCAAATGAACTGCAATGTAAACGTGCTCTACTCTTATTTACTTTGTTTCAGATAGCTTTCTCTTTCAATATGAAGTAATTACCACCTGATCTCTCATGAAACATTAATATAGGGGATCCCTAATTCCTTCTTCCAATTTTATTGATAGACAAATTAGATGTTCCAATTATTTTCTCTGAAATACTATTTCTAAAATCAGTCCTCAGAGACAACAAATTCTTACCTAGGATAAACTAAAAGAAAACCTGAATATCAATCAACTTCCATTTTTCAAGTCCTAACTTCCTAGCCTTTCTTCCATCCAGGAATCTGTAAAAGTATGTAAGTTATGCCTCAGAGCCTTTGGACCCATGCCATTAGCCATGCAGAACAAGCTTATTAATTTGACTTCCTTGGCGAACACACTGTTCGAATCATCTGAAATGAGCAAGAGGACACAGCCAAGCCCTCGGCAAAGATTTTAGCATTTATTTGACTTTACACCTAACACTACCTCTCATTTTTCCAGGCATTCCTGGAGTTTTGACAGTGGGAAGCCCGTTAACTTTAATCACTCATGCTACTGGACCCCTCAAACAGCTGTTAACATTTTTTTAAGCACCATGTTAAACTTCTTAGATCTGATCATTTTGTAGCTTGTACTGTATTTGTACTGTATGATTTATCTAATGGACACGAAGAAGCCAGCATCACATAGATAGCCAGACTAAGATTATTATCCGTCAGAGTTCTGTAGAGTCAGTAGGACAAATCTGACTCAATCTGACATCCAGTCACAGCAGGTCAGAATCCCCATTCAGGTTGGCAAAGGAAGAGCTTTCTGTTTTGTTTTTTTGTGTGGGACCCGGTTGAACACATTCTCATTTTATGAGCCCACTTTGAACATAGCACTACATTTTCAAGATCATTTATTCATCAAACACTTAGTACTAGGTTTCATCTACCATTTATAGAATGCTTATTACATGCTGGAAGAGTTTTAAATGCCTCATCTCATTTGCTTGTTCTCCTCACTGCTGCTTTCAGACCACTGATTCCTCCCCACACCTACAAACAAAGCACAAGTCATTGGCTCTGACACCTGCTACCTTGCCTCAAAGGAGTCATAACCCACCCTCTCAGGCATTCACCCTCATCCGCTGATGATTTCTGCACCAAGCCCCACTTCTATTCTGCCATCTTCCCTGGCAACATGAACTTGAAATTGGCTGATACACCACGCTTTGGCAGTTTTATTCCTGGACCACTTTACTTGCAATAATCTGTCCTCCACCCACCTCAGCCTCCCACTTCAATAGTCCCACCCTAGACCTCTAATTATACAGTGCCACTAACTGCATAATTCCCAAAATCTCCACTTCCAGATTTCCACTAGACTACAAGACTACTGCCACCTGGGTGGGTGGGTAATTTACATGTATATTACATATATTGCTGGAAGATATATATATCATATATATCTTACATATATATCATATATATCTTACATATATATCATATATATCTTACATATATATATATATGATGCAGTCTCACTGTGTTGCCCAGGCTGGTCTCTAACTCCTGGCCTCAAGCAATTTTCCAGCCTCAGCCTCCCATGGCTGGGATTCCACACATTAGCCACTACACCTGGCCTGACCACCTAGTTTTTGTTTTGTTTTGCTTTCTTCTCTTCCTCTGGTGTCACAATTATTTCACCCTATTGGGAGGTCCAAATCATTGGCTATATTTGAACTGTTCAAATGCCTTCCTTATGGCCCTCTTTACCCAGTGTTGGTTCCACAGTCTCACACATGCACTCAGTTCCTTCACCCCCCATTCCCTTACCCAGATTAGTTCCTATTCTCCACATCCTTTGTGCCTGCACGAAACAAGGGAACAAGGCTCATTTTAAATTTATACCCTCACTTTTCAAATAGGCCCTCATTTCCCTTGTTAGTTCATTTCATCACATCTAAAATGCCTTCTACACAACTTTTCTCTTCAAATCTCCAATATCCTTCCCACTCTTCACGAGTAACTTTGCTTCTAATTTCACCAACAAAAGAAATAGGTAGAAAAATTCCTTATTCCAACTACCATCTTTCACCTATGCCTGTATACTCCACTTCTTCACTCTCCTACATCATCAATTTGTTTTTTCTCTGCTGGATTATTCATAAGAATCTTCAAATACGCTATCAAAACTGCCTTAAAAAATTCTGTTCCCTGACCGTATATCCCTCCCTAGTGTCCACCCCATGTCTGTATATATCTTTAAGGAAAAACTCAAAAAGAATTGTCTCTCTCCATTTTTCTCCTTCCTCTCTCTTTTGAATCCATTCCAACCAGGCTTTTGTTTCCACATCTCCACTGAAAACAGGCTGATCTAGCATGCCCGTGACCTCCATGTTGCCATATCCAATAGCCATTTCTCAGTGCTCATTTTACTTAACTCCGCAGTAGCATTTCACTCGGCTGAACATACCCTTCTCCTTGAAACTCTTCCCTCCCATGGCTCCGGGGACATCATATTCCCTGATGTTTCTCATGTCATATTGTGCAATCCTCCTTGGTTTACTTTGCTGGATAATTCTCCTTTCCTCAGATAAATCTGGAGGAGCCCAGGACTCAGCCGGTGACCTTCTTTCTCTCACTCTTTAGTGATCCTAGCAAGTACCATGATTTTAAATACGTGATGATTCCCTAATGTATATCTACAAAGCTACAACCTCTCTCCTGAGGTCAAGAATTGAATATTCAAACTTCCTGTCAACATCTCTACCTGTAAGTCTAATCAACATCTCAGTCTTAACATATCAAAAGAAGAACTCTTGTCCCCCACTCATACACACATAAACCATTTTCTTCCTCTCTCAGGTCTCTCCATCTCAGAAATGTTGTCACCATCACCATTTATCCTGCAAGAATCTCTTTCACACTCCATATCTGACCAATCAGGAAGTCACATCAAGTCAACTCTCAAAACATATTCTAAGTTTGACCACTTCTCATAACCTCCCCAGCTTCTGCTCCAGTCCAGACCACCATCATTTCATGTAATAATATCATGACTGGTCTCCCTGTCTCCTCTCACCTCGTAATAAGTCCATCCTCCATGGTGCAGTCTAAGAGGTCCCCTAAAGAGAATCCTACCATTGCCCCACTTAACATTTTACAATGGCTTCCAATTACCCTTAGGAAAAACTCTAAATCCCATAGTCTGACCACTGGCTACTTCTCTGACTCATCTTCTACCATTCCATTCTTTGTATTATCGACTTTGTTTCCACTGCCCTGGCCTCCTTGCTATTCCTTAAATACACCATTCCTGACCCTGTCACAAGGCCTTTGCACTTGCTGTTTCCTCTTCCTGAACACTCTTCCTTTAGATGTTATATGGTTCACTCCCTCACTTTATCCAGGCTTCTACCCAAATGTCACCTCTTATAAAGCTTTTCTTGGATTCTTCTACCTAAAATATTCCCCAGCTAGGTGCGGTGGCTCATTCCTGTAATCCCAGCACTCTGGGAGGCCAAGTCAAAAGGATCAATTGAGCCTAGGAGTTCAAGACCAGCCTGACCAATATAGCAAACCCCATCTCTACCAAAAATTTAAATTAGCCGACCATGGTGGCACATGCCTGTAGTCCCAGTTACTCGGGAGGTTAGAACAATCACTCAAGCCTGGGAGGTCAAGGCTGCACGATTGCCATGATTGCCCCACTGCACTCTGGCCTGAGTGACAGAGCAAGACTTGTGTCAAAAAAAAGAGAAAATATTGCCCTTTAGTCGCTGTTTCTGTTTCACATCTTTATTTTATTGGATCAATTTTGCACTTTCGGAATTCTCGCAGATAACAGCAGCTGCCTGAATCCAAATCTCTCAATACATTCACCATGGGAGCGCAAATAAAGCCTTCCATAATCCATAACTAGGCGGTCAGACAATACTACAAACTTCAATGTACATATAAGTGATAAAATAAACAGCATAACCCAGCATAGCCAACCCTAGAATCAGACATCACCTGCATGGAAAAGAGAACGGGGTAGTGGGGACTTAGGAGTGGTAGAAAACAAAAATCTCTTCCAAAAAGAAAGGGTCCCACCCAAAAAGCTAGTAAACCAAAGAAAGCATTCAGAAAAGAATCGAAGATGAAATTTTCAAAGGAGTAAAATTACTAAATACATTTTAAAATGCAAATTCTTTGGAGAAGAATCAATAAAATAGTTTACAAAATACTAGCAAAACCACCCGAGGAAGAAAAGAATGAGAAGCACAAATAAATAAGAAACTCCAAAAGAGAAAGAACCATTGAAACAGAAGATATGTTTAAAAGACAATCTTTAACTGATTCAACCAAATAAATTTGAAAATCTAAATAAAAGGGATAATTTCCTAAAAAGATACATTTTCCCCCTACTTCACCCCAAAACAGATAGTAATAGTTCAATTTTCATGGAAGAAATACAGAAAATTACCCCCCCTCCAATAAAAACTACCTCCACAAAGAAGCACCAGACCCGTGTGATTTAATAGGTGAAATTCTACCAAAGCTTCAAAGAATACATCATCCTTATGCTGCTTATATTGTTCTAGAGCACAGAAAAAGAAGCATAAACTGCTAAATTCTTTTCATGAAGCAGATATAATAATGATATCTAAACTTTATTTCATAAAAGATTATACTCAAAAACTATATACAACCCTCACTTATGAATATTTACATACATATAAAACTAACAGCACATAAAATATTATTTCATTAACCAGTGAAATTCTTTCAGGAATGAGAAAATGTTTCCTTCTTAGACAATTCATTAAGGTAATTCACCATTTCACCAGATATAAGAAGAAAAATCTTCTGATTATCTTCAGAAATACTAACAGGCCTTTCAAATTCAGTGCCACTCCTAATTTCCAAAAGCATTCAATAAAATAGAAATTAGCAGTTATTTCCTTGTGAGTATGTGTGTGCCTGTGCGCATTCCTCAGACATAAAGCCAGCATCTTCATGGAAAACCTAATGGAAAAACACGAGAGGCACTCAACTAAGGTCAGGAATAAGGCAAGGATGCCCGCTGTCTCCATCTAACCTTGTATTAGAAGAGACATTAGACAATGTAATCAGATAAGAAAAAAAAAAATCAAAGGCATGAGAATTGAAAAGAAAATAAAATTATAACTATTTTTAGGTTATGTAACCATATAACCTGTAAAACCCAAGACAATCAAAAATAAAAATTTTTTAAATTTAGTAAGGTAAAAAGTTAGAAAATTCACATACTAAAATAAATAGCCTTCATGTAATAACACAGTAACCAGCTAAAAATATAATGGGAGAGAAGATTCTCATAAATAAGTAAAAACAAGAACAAGTTTTTTTAAAAAAAAAGTTTCTGCGGCCGGGCGCGGTGGCTCACGCCTGTAATCCCAGCACTCTGGGCTCACTGCCTGCCTGCCAAGGTGGGCAGACCACGAGGTCAGGAGATCAAGACCATCCTGGCAAACACGGTGAAATCCCATCTCTATTAAAAATACAAAAAATTAGCCGGGTGTGGTGGCGGGCACCTGTGGTCCCAGCTACTTGGGAGGCTGAGGCAAGAGAATGGCGTGAACCCGGGAGGTGGAGCTTGCAGTGAGCCAAGATCGTGCCACTGCACTTCAGCCTGGGTAACAGAGTGAGACTCCGTCTCAAAAAAAAAAAAAAAAAAAAAAAAAAAAAAAAAAAAAAAAAAAAAACAGTTTCTGCAGCTAAATAAGTTGATTCTTAAGTTTAAAAAAAATGTAAGACTAGGTCAGAAAAGAGACTGCTGCTTCCAACCAAGATGGAGTAACCCACATGAAACAAACAAAAGACATGAACAACAGTTTTCAAGGCTTTGGAATCAAGCAATGAAGAACAGTGATCTCTGAGAGACAGGAACCAAATGAAGTAGGCCTATGGTTGCCTCAGCTTACTGCCTGGAGAGGTTTTCCAGACTGTAGAACAGAAAAGGGGAACCTAGGAAGAAATCAGTGGTCTCTGTGAGTTGAGAAGACAAGGCTGGGAGTCCAGGGAGGCCAAGACAACTACAGTTCACAAGGCAGGTTACTGGAGAGCAAAGAGCTGCCTAGAGAGGAGCTCCGGAGATAGATGCAGAGGGTCTCCCTGTAGCATTCGGCTGAGTACTGATTAGTGCATATATGTGAGAAAACCACCCACAGCCAGAATGGGACCACCACAATGAAGAAACAATAGTCGGAGGTCACAGTTTAACTTTATAATAACAATCTATTATTTCCAAAATATGTATTGAATCAGAAAATCTGAAACTATGCTTACTGAGAAAGAGCTAAGATATTCCCAAACATTCCCCATTATTTACGCTTTAAACTTTACCAATAAAATACAAAAGGATTCATATAGTAAAGAATGCCTTGCTTTCTTATGTTGCAAGATTGCAGGTGAAAACTTTAAAAGGCTGGATACTAAGAAGAGACTGGAAGCCAAGCTGATACTAGTGGCAAAGTGAAAAAGGGTAAGTCAAGGCGAAAAAGTCCAAGAAGAGGAAACCCCAATGCAGCCGAAATCCTGTCCTGATCAGAAGAACTGGCAGATATTCCCTGTCTACTGTGTATTCCAGAAAAGCCAGATACAAGAGGAGGTACTCGCCACTAAATTCAAGACTGAAAAGGAAAAGGTTCGTGCAACTGTTACAAAACCAGTTGGTGGTGACAAGGATGGTGGTACCCAGATGGTTAAACTCTGCAGAATGCATAGATACTATCCTACTGAAGATGTGCCTCGAAAGCTGCTGAGCCACAGCAAAAAACCCTCAGTCAGCACAGAGGAAACCGCGAGGCAACATCACTCCTGGGACCGTTCTGATCATCCTCCCTGGGCGCCACGCGCCACACAGGCAAGACGTGGGTTTCCTGAAGTAGCTGGGCAGTGGCTTGTTACTTGTGACTGGATCTCTAGTTCTCAATCAAGTTCCTCTGTGAGGAACACACCAGAAATTTGTCATCACCACGTCCACAAAAATTGATTTCAACAATGTGACAATCCCAAAACATCTCACTGATACCAACCTCAAGAGGCAGCAGCTGCGGAAGCCCAGACACGGGAAGGTGAGATCTCCAACACAGAAAAAGAAATACGAGATTACAGAATGGTGCAAGGTTGATTCGAAAGATGTGGACTTGCACATTTTACTACAATAATCAAAGCTGATCCATGTTTGCCCTGACAAATAGAGTTCATCCCCACAAATTGGTGCTCTAAATTTCTTACCAAAAACCTAATAACTGATTTTTAAAAAAAGAATATTCCTTAAAAAATAAAATTTACTTTTAAAAAAGTTTATTTCTCTAGTCAGTCTCTATTCACTTTTGATGCAACTACTTCAGTAACAGAAATAGTTGATGACAAGTTAACTCAATGGTCAAATATTCCTACTGACAAGTATGCCTTTCACATTTGGAAAGAAGTAGTCACACATATAATTGTACTCTTTCTCCCTGGCTGCCTGCCGAAAGCAATCACAGTTCAATATTACAGCTTCTCCTTCACAAGTAATTAAGAAGGTAATCTTACTTAGAAAACATAATTATCCACCAGACCATAGCACCAACTTAACTGCTGGACATGAGTGAAATCTCAAAGACAAAGGAGCAATACCACATTCAAAGACAACACAAAAATGGTCTTCCTAGTTGTCACATCATCACTGTTTGGAGATGTGTGAAGCCCATCACAACCCATCCGCAACAGGGAACCAAGACATCTCAGCTTCTTTAAAACACCAAGAAGCCATGGGGCTGAAGGACATTGGGCACAGTTAAATTCCCAGTTCGTCAGGACAAGAGATGATGTCTCAATAACAAGGAGCCTTCCCAAGCTCAAAACAGCTCAAAACTTCGGAATATTCCTTCACTGCTCTGACCACATGCCAGGAGTGAGATGTCTATTCACTCTTTTTTTTTTTTTTTTTTTTTTTTGAGACAGGGTTTCACTCTGTCACCCAGGCTGGAGCCCAGTGGCATGATCACGGCTCACTGCCTGAACCTCCTGGATTCAAGAAATCCTCCCTGCTCAGCCTCCAGAGCAGTTCAGAGTACAGACTAATGTCATCAGGTCTGGCTAATTTTTGTTTTCATTTTTGATTTTTTAATTTTTTGTTTTGAGATAGACCCTCGCTCTGTTGCCCAGGCTGGAGTGCAGTGGCATGATCTCGGCTCACTGCAACTCCGCCTCCTGGGTTCAAGTGATTCTCTTGCCTCAGCCTCCCAAGTAGCTGGGATTACAGGCACGCATCACCATGCCCAGCTAATTTTTGTATTTTTAGCAGAGACGGGTTTTACCATATTGGTCCACCTGGTCTTACACTCCTGATCTCAGGTGATCCAGCCACCTCGGCCTCCCAAAGGACTGGGATTACTACAGGTGTGAGCTACCACGCTCAGCTAATTTTTGTAATTTTTTAGAGATGGGGTCTCACTATGTTGGCCAGGATAGTCTCAAACTCCTGGGCTCAAGCAATCCAGCAACTTCAGCCTCCAAAAGTGTTGGAATTACAAGCATGAGCCACCATGCCCAGCTGTCTATTCACTTCTAATCATTTCTTAACATCAGTCAGTCATTAGAGAAAGGTAAGTTCTGCTTAATTTGACACTGGCATATCAAGTGTCTGCTATGTTGTATGCTATCTTGGAAAGAATCATTACCTATATTTATGAATGGGGGAGCCAGATGTCTTCTAGAATGGATGGATCTCCTGACAAGGCACCCACACATGAATTATGAAAGTGGCTGCCCACTCTCTGTAGCAGTCCTCCGTGCCTAACAGGCTGAACACAATCGAAATTCAGACTTTTCCTAATATCGCAGAGCCACGGCCTGCCTGGATATAACATCTTTTGGGGAACTATATTATTTTCAAAAGTCAACAGCCACTTTTACCAACCTATTCTCTCTCCAAGATGGCTCTCAGAGCGCATTCTGAAATTCTTAAGAATACTGCATATACTGAAGGCATTTGAAATTGAGATGGCAGCAACAGGCCAACTCCGAGGCTATTTCCAGTCAGCCCCTGTAGGTCTTATACAATAAAGACTTTTTAGTGGTTAGCATACCTTAGAAAGTTGCTGTGTGCACAGGACCATTCTGGAGAATACAGAGATTTACAAAGGAAGACAGCACCATTTCTGACCCTGAAAAACATATACTTCATCCTAATATCCTAATTTTAAAGTAATCTAACTACAGCTGCACCTGAACTTTAGCTTAATAATTTCAGTCACTACAGGAGTTGGGGGTAGGGGGGTTGCCCTAAAATAACTTTTCTATCCATCTCCCCATACCAGTCTCTAGAGTTTGCCTCATCTTCTGTGCATTTGGATTTTACATTATCAAAAGAAAATCAACATGCTCCTTTAAAAAAAAAAAAGAAAAATCCCTTGTTGAAAAAGAAATTGACAATTTTCCTTTTCCTATGTATCTTAGGATGAGTGACTCCCCTAGAGTGACTTCGTAGGTAATTGAATTTCATATGAAATTTACCAAATAACAAAGATCTGATATACTCTACAGATCATTCCATATAGCTGAAATCCCTACCTGCCTGCCTGAGGCTTTTAAACAAAATGTCACATGAAGAACTGGCATATTTAGAATAGGGAAGTATTGTCCTCTGCAAAATGTGTCCGCATTGCCCATAGCAGAGGTGGAGGGGAGACATTTCAAATACCATATATGATATCTTCCCTAGTGGTCTAGTGGCTAGGATTCGGCACTCTCATGTACCATATAAGAGGCAAACAATGCAATTTTTCAACAACTTTGTAGTTCACATAGCACAACCTTATGAATTTTTAGCTAAGGCAATGAAGGGGCTCTGTGCTCAGACCAGAGAGATAGACAACAGGGAGAGAGAGAAAGGTTGAACAGAGCATTGAGTCCAGGGTTACTTACACTGGGTCACAGGGCAACCCTACCTAGGGGGTAACAAGGCATATTTTGATTAGCCCATCTATAAGCCAGGTTCTGAAGACACACTGAACCCAGGAGGGAGTCTCAAAGGCTACTGGCTGTTTATCAAAGCCAACTCATAGCTCAGATTCTAAGCCTTGGTTCTAATTGCTAGCATCCCATCCCCCCATACCTGAACTTTTCACTTGCCCTACCAAACCCTTCCTTCAGCACCTTCATTTCCTTCTGTCACTCAAACAAAGAACAAGCTTTGAAGCAGAAATATGTTTGGGGGAAAAACAGCAACTGTAACGGCTATAAAATAAACACATCTCCAGACCCCTGAATAAAGAAGGGAAAAGAAAGTGTCTGGTAGGGTCTCTCCCCCTTTCCTCTCTGTTACTAGATTTTTATTTCCCACCTCATTCAAATAAAAAAGATAACCCACAGAGTTATGCACCAGACTGTGAGCAAAAATGAATATAGTTAGGGTTGTAGTCTGCTCTCTGTTCATTTTGGTAATTTCCATAAGCAAGCTAGGAGCACTCAAGTAGTTAGTTTTCTTTTCTAAAGCTAAGGAGCTAATCTTAAGCAAATAGGCACTTCCTACTTCTTCAAGCATTTGACTCAAGTAGAGACAATACAAAAACACAGTGTTTGGTGAGCTTGTAATGGTATCTGATAACACTCTAGAAACATCTCTTAATGAATCAGCAGAATCTACCCGAGTTAGGGCTGTCACCCTCCATATTCTGGTTAGGGGCCCATCACCCACATAGTTCAATGAAAGGCCTTGATGGTATTGCTTTAACAAGCTTATGATGAGAATACTCACTAGAACTAGAGAAGCTATTGTCATGATCTGAAAACTGTATATGAGCAAGGCACTGTGGCTCTTGCCTCTAATCCAACACTTTGGGAGGCCACGGTGGGAGAATCCTTTGAGGCCAAGAGTTCAAGATCAGCCTTGGCAACAGAGTGAGACCCTGTCTGTACCAAAAAAAAAAAAAAAAATTAATTAAAAAATTAGCTAGTCAAAGTGGCACACACCCGTAGTCCCAGCTACTCAGGTGGTGAAGTAGGAGAATAGCTTGAGCCCAGGAGTTGGAGGTAGCAGTGAGCTATAATTGCACCACTACACTCCAGCCTAGGTGACAGAGTGACACCCTGTCTCTAAAAAAATTTAAAAATAAAAACTATATGTGTATATATACAAGTCTTTTTTTTTTTTAATCTTAAGCCAGAGACTAAAATAAGAGGCTAAAGATAATGGAGACACATTGCAACCAAATACCCCCAGCCCCAGTGGGATCTCTAAATTTTTCTTAGATTATCACTGCCTTTCAGGCTTATGTTGTTTGTTTGTTTGTTTGTTTGTTTGTTTGTTTGTTTTTGAGACGGAGTCTCACTCTGTCGCCCTGACTGGAGAGTGCAGTGGCATGATCTCAGCTCACTGCAAGCTCCACCTCCCGGGTTCAAGTGATTCTCATGCCTCAGCCTCCAAGTAGCTGGGATTACAGGCGACCACTACCACGCCAGGCTACTTTTTGTATTTTTAATAGAGATGGGGTTTCGCCATGTTGGCCAGGCTGGTCTTGAACTCCTGACCTCAGGTAATCCACCCACCTTGGCCTCCCAAAATTCTGGGATTACAGACATGAGCCACTGTGCCCAGTTCAGGTTTATGTATTTCTTACCTTTCTTCTTCTTTCACAATAATTAAAAAAGGTATTAAATCTTTGCTTCTGATTGAAAAATCTCCAATGTTTTATGAATAAACAATCATGGTGTGCCAGTGCCATCGTAGGACACTAGTTTAGATTATAAGGATGCCAAGTGGAATGAGACATGGTCCCTGTTACGTAAATTTCCTAGGAGAAATACCCTCTGATATTTTCAATAGTTAAATTCTAGAAAGGTTTTCTGGCTAAGTACATACCTTGTGTTTTCTACATCCTTTTAAAATCTAACTATTTAAAATAAAAAGACAAAAGAGCAATCTACAAAAACGTATGTATATCTCTTTTGTAACCTGTGATTTAATCAATTTAGACAACTGCCTTTGGTTAGACTTGGGTAACTAAGAATATGCATGGAGAAGTAAATCCGGACGTAATTCTATCACTAACTAACTGCTGAAACCTTTTGCTCTCTTTCTTCTTTTGCTCCTTTCTCCCACTTTCCATAAGCCAGTCAAAGTATTCAACCTCCACATTATTCTAGCTGCAGAGACTTCTGCTCCAGATATTAATGTCTATAAAAATACTATCTCCCAGCAAAACCTTCCCTGTCTCTCAAAACTAGGAGGCATTTACCCATTCCTTTTGTATCTTCTCCCACTTAATTGTGTGTGCCTCAGGCAGGGACTATGACTTATTTACCCTGCTATCCTTTGCAAGCAGTATAATGCATGATGCATAACAGCTACTAAGCAGTCAATAAACGTTAGCTCCATGAACTTCCCCTCCAACATTTAGCTTAATATCTCTACATGCTAAATGCTGAATCTGTACTGATTGGCTGATATAAACTCTTAATTTGCCAGTCATTAGAGGAAAAGCATTACTATCAAGTTTGCACCACTACTGTTTAGGCTATTATGTCTTCAAACTATTCTAGCAAAATTCAGGCTATGCAACAAGCAGAAGTAAACATTAATGAGATAGTGCACTTATGATACCAAAGCATTCCTCAGCCAACTGTCTTTTACTCCCTGCTATAATCATTCAGTTAATATTTGCCAACCAATGAATTGAATAATGATGCATCATAAACAGTCCGATGACGGTACCAATTATAAAGATAAGAAAGGGCATGTGCTTATGTTCAGAAAACAACCTGGCAAAGGCAGCATAGTAGAGGGGATTCAATTGGGGCTGAACTCAGGGTGCCTAATTATCTTGGCTAGTTCACTATTCCACAAGTGTAAAGAAACCTATGATGCTCATCCACCCTAATGGAAAAGCATCTTTCCTACTGAAATTACCTTCCAGCTGCATAATGTCTGAACTATAGGGCTCTAAAAAGAGATTTCAACCCTTTGGTAAAGACTCCCTGAACACCTGCTGTAACTCAGGTTCTGTACTAAATAACAAAAGAATAAGACCTCAGACACTCACAGTCTAGTCTAAATGTCGGCAAACATTTTCTGTAAAGAGCCAGATAGTAAATGTTTTAGGCTGTGTGGTCCATACAGCCTCTGTGGCAATCACTTTTGCAAGGAGAGCAAAAACAGCACTAGAAAATATGTACACTATTAAATATGGCTGTGTTTGGGTTGTAGTCTGCTTTATATACAAAATCAGGCAACTGACTGAATTTGGCCTACAGGGCGTAGTTTGCCAACTCTTGGTATTCAGGTACATTTTTTTAAATTGCAAAACAGTGAGCTGTGTGTTAATGAAAGCTTCCCCTTGGATTTGTATAACATTTCATAATTTATGAAGCTATTTCATATATATTAGCTCAAAATTTAATCCCTCATACCAACCCTTTAAAATAGGTAGGTCTTATTATCTTCATTTTATAAATAAGAAAACTAAAGTTCAAATAAATTAATTTCCTTAAGTCATCATATAGGTCGAGATGGAGCTAAGATTTGAGCTTCCACCTTACAGGCACAGACTACTAAGTGCTCACCAAAACTTACTTCCTCTTCCTCCAGGGCACACAGCCAGACTGCATTTTCCAGACTCCCTTGCAGTTGGGTGTGGCCATGTGATTAGGTTCTGGTCAGTGGAATTTAGGCTTTGCCCTTTAAAAGTTCCTCATAAAAACTGGCTAACATGATCCTCTGCTTTCTTTTCTCCTTCCATTTGGCCAGAAGGAGGTACTCCTAGGGTAATCTTTTGGGTGACATGTTGACAACAGCAGAACCACAAGACAGAAGCAACCTGGGCCCCTGAATCACCTCTTGGAAGAGAGTCACTCAAGCAGGAACACTTGTATTAGGCTGGCAAAGCAGTAAGAAATGTGTATTAAGCCACTGACAGAGAGAGCTTTATCTGCATATTACTTTAGCTAATAGAGTCTGCACCCAGGTCCAATGTTGTTTGCATTCAACTATAGCCGAGATGCAAAGGATGACTTTACCAGGCCAATGAGACAGAAGAGATCATATTTCAGACAAGGGACATTCAGGCAAAGCAAAGAGTGCTTTCAAGAAAGAAGAAATTAGGCCGGGCGCGGTGGCTCAAGCCTGTAATCCCAGCACTTTGGGAGGCTGAGGCGGGCGGATCACAAGGTCAGGAGATCAAGACCACAGTGAAACCCCGTCTCTACTAAAAATACAAAAAAAAAAATTAGCCGGGCGCGGTGGCAGGCGCCTGTAGTCCTAGCTACTCAGGAGGCTGAGGCAGGAGAATGGCGTGAACCCAGGAGGCGGAGCTTGCAGTGAGCCGAGATCGCGCCACTGCACTCCAGCCTGGGCAACAGCGTGAGACTCTGTCTCAAAAAAAAAAAAAAAAAAAAAAAAAAAAAAAGAAAGAAGAAATTGTTCTAAATGGTTACATAGTAAACTAGCAAGACAGTGGAAGGAGAGGCAGCAAAGATAAGCACTGGGAAAGACCTGTGTCAACACCACAGTAAAAGGACTAGGAGAGAACAAGAGACAGCAATTAGATCTGCCTTTAGCACACTCAATCTAAGGAAGAAGAGGCTGGAGGCAGGGAGACCGCCTCTAGAGTCTGATTAGCACTGGCCTCATCAGAGCAGAGCTGTGAGCCAGCAAAATATTTTCTTTATGTACCCTGATTTTTAAATAAATCTGATTTTTTCTAATTATAAATGTAATATATCCTAATCACAAATGTATAAAGAAGTATGAAGAAGAAAATAAATCACAAATAATCTCATACTCAAAGATAACCAGTATTAATATTTCAGAACATAAACTTCTGAGCTTCTTTTACCTTTCTCTTTAGCAGATATGTTTAGGCATGAAGAAAAATGGAAATATAAGATAATATTTTCCATTTACTACAACCATCAGCATCTTCTCATGTCAATCACCATAGATATTCACATTCACTATTAGTAGCCTTGTGCACATGGTATAGATATGCTATCATTTTTTTAAATCAATTGTCTACTAGTATATACTTAGACTGCTCCCTTTTTCTTGCTATTACAAAAACTATGCAATAAACTTTCTTATACATATATCTTTGTGCAAATGTACAAGTAATTTGACAGGACTAATTTCTGAGACAAAGAGTTTTTCTACTGTCAAATTGCCCTCCAGGGAGATGGTACTAATGCAGATTCCCACTAGTGGTGTATAAAAGTGCCAATTTTCTCACACCTCTGGTGACACTGGATGTTATCTTTTTTTTTCTTTTAATTCTTTGGCAATCTTGTAAGGCAAAAACATATATATCTATCTCATTCTCTTAATTTTTGAAAACACAGTTATTCAATTTTTTAGTTCTCTTCTTTGTATTTTAAAATATTATCTCTGTTCTATGGATGATCCTAAACATATATTTATTATCTTTAAAGTTACAGTGTGCCTAATTTATACAACTGGGCTAAGTGAATAGAAGCAGAGTCACTTTTGGATTTGAAAGACTTAGTGTGGAAGAAGTAAACACAAATAATCAGATATTCATTCTCCTCAAGGGCTATCAAGGATGGTGAGTGAACTAGCATTGTGAGAATGTAGTAGATAATCTATTTCTGCATTTATGTGCTCTAAATAACAAGCCATATACTTATTAAAATTAGCTAAGGATTTGTTTAAGTTATTGCTTCCTTGGTGTTTTTCACACCTTTATCATATGCTTGACTTATCTTTGGTTTTGGTTATATACTAGCTAGGGCAAAGGGTAAATATACATGGAAGCTTAGAGAAAAAATGCAATTCGAAAACTGATATAGGTTGTCAAACCTGAGAAAAAGGAAAGGATGAGACACAGATGAGGAGTGTGTGTGTGTGTGTGTGTGTGTGTGTGTAAGACAGATAGTAAAACAAGCAGGCATGTATTATTAGGAGATGTATTTCAAGGTAACATTTATTAAAGGCCTATGTACCAAGCACTGGACAAGACTTGTTATCCACATTATTTCATCTTATCCTCACAACTTTTTGAAGTATACAGAATCCATATTTTTAAAATGATGTCCAAAATCCATATTTTTAAATTGTGTGCCAGAGAAATTGACCAAGGGATTAGCCAAACGCTCCGCCACTATTAGAACTTTAGCTTGTCTTTTGCTATAATTTTATTCCAAATTCCATACTCTCCCCCACTGTACACTAAAAAAAATTCTGGATTAGAATTTCCAGTGCTCTCCCTGACACCAATGTTCCTCTTCTCCCATGTAGGGGTACAAAGAAACAAATAAATGATAAAGTAAAAAGGGGAATGGGTTGCATGTGAGAATGAGGGATGGTCCCGGCAACTTTAATAAAGGAATAAGAAAATAAATTATCTATTGAGTATATGAGAAATTAAATTGAAGGGAATGTAACCTTAGAATAGAGTCAGAAAAGTCAGGAATAAATAAGTTCAGGATAAAGAAGTAGCACAATAAAATAATGGCATGAAAAAATATACATATTTGTAAAATGAAAATATTTCTAAAATGGAAAATAATAACTAGAAACCACATAATTATAAAACTGGCTCAACTGAGAAATACTATGTCCAGCCCCTTAATCTTAACCTGCTGTTAAAGGAACACTTTCTCCATTGTGTTAATATTCTTAACAATCACACGCCAACTTCCCCACCACTTTTTAAATGCAGTAACCAAAACTGAACCCTGTCATCAAACAAGAGTCACATTGGCCGAGCACAGTGGCGCATGCCTGTAATCCCAGCACTTTGGGAGGCTGAGGCGGGTGGATCACCTGAGGTCAAGAGTTCAAGACCAGCCTGGCCAACATGGCAAAACCCCATCTCTACCTAAAAAAAAAAATAGCGAGGCATGGTGGTATATGCCTGTAATCCCAGCTACTCAGGAGGCTAAGGCAGGATAATTGCTTGAACCCAGGAGGTGAAGGTTGCAGTGAGCCACACCACTGCACTCCAGCCTAGGCAACAGAGCAAGACTCCAGCTCAAAAAAAAAAAGAGTCACATCACCCAGCAAATACAAAGAGAATGCTAGTCAGGAACTGCTAACACTATTTGCACTAACAATCAACAAGTTGAGAACTTTCATCAGTTTGTTGCTCTCTGTGAACCTCATTGGGGCTTCTGCCAGGCCTGCCAATATTTGCTTCACTTTGCTTTTTTTCTTTTCTTAATAACACTTATCTGAGCTTAGAACAAGAAAAATCACCGGACTTCGAAAGATCCCCTAGCCCAACACAACGGGTAGACAACTAACTCCAAGGTCTGGTAGCTAATAAAGGTCAGAGACATACAATCAACCCACTGATTCTTATCTTTGTGGGCATGCATGGGGTTTCGTAAACCAAATACATTCTAAATTGTATTTCTATATAAAAAATAAGATGAATTGAGAAAACTGGGGAAAAGATGTCTGAAAACAGAAAGGACAACTGTGGAGAGATTACAACAAATAGGAGAGGGTGAGTGTTCAGAGGGGAAAATAAGAAACGTGAGCCTAGACTCAGTGCAGTGGTTCACACCTGTAATCCCAGCACTTTGGGAGGCCGAGGCGGGCGGATTACCTGAGGTCGGGAGTTCAAGACCAGCCTGGCCAACATGGTGAAACCCTGTCTTTACTAAAAATAAAAAAATTTGCAGGGTGTGGTGGCACACGCCTGTAATTCCAGCTACTTAGGAGGCTAAGCAGGAGAATTGCCTGAGCTCAGTAGGCAGAGGTTGCAGTGAGCCGAGATCACGCCACTGCACTCCTGCCTGGACCTCAGAGAAAGACTTTGTCTAAAAGAAAAAGAAAAAAAAGAAAAGGTGAGACTAAAGAGCAGAATGAGATGGCTTCATTCTTCATCCATTGTATTCTTCCTTTGTCCCCTTGTGCATAACTGGGGACTGTTTACATGTGTGTGTGCATGTATATACTACATGCACTGACACCTCTGGAAAGACGCAAATCCACATGCCAAAATATCAATCATGGTTATGCCCGAGGATTGGGCATAGCCACTTGCTTTCATCCACCACTTCTTCAGAAAAAAAAAGGCATACATTTGTGGTCAAAAACAGTAAGTAGTAGTGAGAGAATATGAAATAAGTTGAGAATGACTATACACAAACATTAAATAGAGGACTGGCTAAGACTTTTTTTTAATAAAGTAAGAATTAAGTAGCAAATAAAAAACTTGAAGGCCAGGCACGATGGCTTATGCCTGTAATCCCGGCATTCTGGGAGGCTAATGCAGGAAGATCACTTCAAGCCAGCAGTTCAAAACCAGCATGGGCAACATAGTGAGACCCCATCTCTACAAAAAATACAAAAATTAGCCAGACATGGGGGCATGCATCTGTAATCCCAGCTACCCAAGAGGCTGAGGTGAGAGGTTCATTTGAGCCCAGGAGGTCAAGCCTACATTGAGCCAAGATTGTGCCACTGTACTCTAGCTTGGACAACAAAATTTGTATGTTCTTATTCTCTCATTTTCTTAGTTGATTTTCTGGCCTTCTCATTTTTAAAACCATCAGTGAGAACATGAGAAAATAAATTACTAAATAAAAGGAATACAAAAATGAGAAAATAAGGAAGGTATAATATCATTGAAATTAAGATTAAAACCTCCAAATCAGAAGAATACTCATGATGTGAGAGGCACCTGTTTACTAAGTCCAACTGAAGACCTGCCTCCTGTTCATACTGTTCATATTTCAACAAGTAGAAATAGGAAGGTGGAGATATGAAATGGCTCACACAATGTATAGTCCTCATTCTCTTTTGTTAACCACATAAAAGTTTCATTTCTTTATGAGACCTACATCAATGGCGTAACTCCTTTCTGTTTACATGCGTGTGTCCATGTATGTACTACACGTACCAACACCTCTGGAGACACGCAAATCCACATGACAAAATATCAACTATGGTTATGACCAAGGAGTGGGAAAGGCAAGGAGAAAGTTCATTTTAGCATTTGATGTAAATCAAGATTGCTTGTTTTTTTAAACCAGTCCTTGGGTATAACCTTAGACATTCCAAATAAAACAAAGAAAAAAGATTATAAAGGGCAAATGATGAACTTAGACATAAAGATGAAATGCAAAGAGAAATTATAAAAGAGGAATGAAATTGTCCTTTAAAGCTGCCTTTTATTTCATCTCTTCTTTTCTCATTTGGTTTTATTTCACCATCCTGAGTTAATCCATAAATGCAATGTAATTCCAATCAAAACCTCAACTAAGTGACTTCTGGAACTAGACAGGAAGTTCTAAAATTTATCTGGGGGAAGAGGGTTGCCTCAGAGCCCTGCTTGTATATTTTCTCAAGTTTTATCTTTATACACCCTCCCTGGTAAAACTGAAAATACTCACATGGATTTTAAAGAAAAGCAAGAAGCAAGAGGTCACTGGATGAGACAAAAACCTTATGTAACACACATCTACAACCATGACTTATTCTTTGAACAGATCGATAGAGACAATCATTCACCTTTCTTCAGAGAGACAGCTGAAGTAACTCTAGCTCACTCATGGTAGCTTCTGTTTGCTGACAAGTAATTAGAGACAGTTACAGATCATTTGTCAAAACTTCAATGGGTAGGGCTCATGGCCCTGATCTGAACCAATCTCTCAAGCAGATGACAACGACCCTTTCCCTTGGGCTGTGTAATCTATCTTTCATAGCACTTCTAGACTCTTTTCCCCAAAATACCACTTTTACATCACACATGTACCCCAAAACTTACCATCTTCTCCCCCTGCTCTTTAGATCCAGCCCAAACTCCTCAGGGGATATTAAAAACCTGGCTAACCATTCTTCCCCCACTGCTTCCCTGTGCCAAACCCTGTGTAACCTACCATACTGTTCCCCTTTCCATTTCGCACTGAGGAAGTACGTATTTGCAGGCCCATTCATTCCAAGGAACATCAGGCCAACCTGCCGGCTGGGGAAAGGCAAATGCACAAAGGAGGAGATGTTAAACTGAGATGTTTTCATAGAAGCAGAGAACCTTTAAACAAGCAATCGATTGCTTCCTGCCTATGTATCTTACCACCTCTAACAAAGTAATAACATTTCTAAGAGAGAGAACAGAGCTGCAAGTCCAGGTTCCAAAGTCAGCCAGCAGGATTCAAATGTCAGCTCTACCAGTTACAGCTGACCTAGAGCAAGTTCTTTTCTCTCTATGCACCTCAGATTCCTTGCCTTTAAAATGAAGATGACTATATGCACTTCATAGAGTTATGATGAAGATGGCTAGTTGTCAAAATTAGTGTTAGGTACTCGATTTTTTTCTAATGAATTTGATCCCATCATTTGCTATAGAAAACCCTAGAATCTGTCCTTTTCCTCTGATGCTATATTCTGAAGCAGTAACCCTAATTGAAATAACTTAGGTGGTTACTTTGCTCTGATGAGCATTTATATAGTCACAATAATGTAAATGTAAGTAGTCACAGTAATGTGAATCTTGTTTATTGATATTAAACTTTTAAAGTCAATCTATGATCAAAACATAGGAGGAGTAATTATGAGTACAGAAAAAGAATGAAAAAATGATTATACTAAGAGAAGTTAGGAGGGATAAAAGAGGCAAAGGTTTGGCAAAGGGAGAGTGATGGTCACTAGGTAGAGTAGTCCAGCTGGCAGAGCAGGAAACCAAAATGTAAGTGAATTGTTAAAGATACGGGGATAACCAATAGGGTAACCAAAGAGGACATGGAGCAATATAAGTGAGCTACTTCTCATCTACCATAGAAGAAAATCAATAATTAATATCAAAAGTTGAGAAATCAATAAGTGGCAGTGTAAGTGCATCAGTTGGAGATATAAAAGTAACACTAAAACCCTACAAAAGGAAAGTAAAAGAGTTAAAAGTAATTTATTTGGAAAGAGGCAAAGAGGGCTGAGGAAAAACCTATATTTTTTGTTAATAGTTCTATAATACTGTGTTTAAATTTTTCAACTTTTTAAATTAAGAAGGTGTAATCGAAAAAAAGTCTATTCACAATACCAACTAAAATCATAAAAATAAACCTACCAAGAAATGTGAACAACCTATATGAAGAAAGCTCTAAATCTTGACTGACGTAAGAGAAGGACCTAAGAGAAAACCTAAAATATGATGAATCCTACTATGTTCCTGAAAGGAGGAATCAATGACTTAAAGTTGGCAGTTCTCCTGAGTTAATCTATAAATGCAATGTAATTTCAACTAAAACCACAACTAAGTGACTTCTGGAACTAGACAGGCAGTTCTAACATTTATCTGGAATACAAAATATATGAAAAGAGCCAAAAATTTTTGACTGAGAACAATAAGGGAGAACTTGCCCTCACAGATAGTTCAGAAACAAACAGCTCTGTAGAACAGACTAAAGCACACAGCATTATGGGTATCACCTTCTTCATTAAATAGGGAAACAGCCATATTCCACAACGTGAAACACCAGGAAATGGCCACAGACCTTTCTGCCCTAATGTTACATTTGGACTGATTATGCAAGCAATATGACAACATTCAAACCAAATTCCTGCAACCTAGGAAAGGTTGAGGAGGGGTTCTCTAACTTCTTGGAGAAATCATTTTTTGTTTGCCATAAAAGAATAGGATACTCATAATTAGGCACAATTTTGTCTAGTGGACAAGAGGTCATGACCTTAGTAAGGACAGAAATGTTAAATTTCTTATCAGGCAATGACTTTCTTGTAACTAGTTTATCCCAAATACAAGGCAGTGACTGAATTAACAAGTGTATGCAGAAAAAGCAGCAGTTACAAATTCTACAGCAGCTTTGATCAGTGGCAAAGGACACTAATGTGGACTTGAGAGTCTAATGTTTTCTTATGAAAGAGCATCTTAGCTAAGAAACGTGAATAGAGACCATTGTTTCCTCAACTATTTACTGCAACAGCTTTCTGGTCTCCAGTGCTCCAGCCTCACCCGTTCCACCATCAGTCTCCAAACTGTTGTCAGAGAGATCTTTCTAAAACTCAAATCTGATTAATCTCTCCCCAGCTTAAAACTTTCTGTTGCCTTTTTTTTTTTTTTTTTTTTTTTTTTTTTTTTTTTTTTTTTTGGTAATAATGTCTAAATGTCTTAACCTGGATTACCAGGTCCTTATTATAACACCTGGTGCTTGCTACTCCTTCAGCTTCAACCCTTGCTTATCCACCTGACATCATCCTCATCATATTTCAAGGCTCAGTTCAAATGTCACCTCCAGAAATCCTTTGCTGACTTCTCTATACTCAGGTACCACTGGAATGTTCCTCTATTACAGTATTACTGTTATTACAGTAATAGAAGCATGTTTGTGCACTATACCAGAAGTTACTAGAAGAGAGGTAAGTTCTTTTATTCATCTTCATATCCCCAGCCAGCACCTTGTAGATAAAGCACTCAGTCTATCTCTATTAACTGTACCCATTAATGATTAACAGTTGAGAATTCCACAAGAAGCTCTTGATTTTCCTTCCCTAAAAAAAAAAAAAAAAAAAGCCTTGTACAAAGGATTCAAATGACATAGCATGAGCAAAATCACAAATATCTAAATGTAGCAACTTCTAAAAGAAAAAAAAATCTGTACGATTGAGAAGGGTAGGTACAGTTCTCATGATATGGGAATTGGATGGCTCAATTCCAGCCACAGATCTGTTCCACATCTTCAAGAAAATTATGCAGCCTCCCTAGGACTATTTTTTCTTCTTGTAAAAGAATGAGATTGCTATGGTTTCTTCCTGCTCTAGAAATCCAGGACTCGCTCTTATGATGACATCTGCCCTTCCATCAGGCATTCGTACACAGCATGCACACTGCTGGCATGTAGGCTATACTAGACCATGGGGGAAATTAGTAGCAGATGGTACCAAAGTTCTAGGTCAAAGTCATCCCAGAACAAATACAATTTCTTTTCATTAAAGTATATGAAATATACATTATCCTTATTTGTACAACTATACCATCTTACATTTCTGTGGTCCTTTTCTATCTTTCAAACGTTTTCAGAGACCAGTAATTCTTACAACAACCTTGTGACATAAGCAAGAAAGTAGTATTACCTCTTGTTACTAAAAAGGAAATCGAGGCTCAGAGACATAACAAGATTATAAAAACACCTTCCTTACATGTCTCAAGCTTGCTCCTGCTTCTGGTTTTATGTTGCAATTCAGGTCCCTACATCTTCTCAGTGTTGTTCAGAATCACTGAGATGAGGTTTAGTACATTATATGAAATTCTAAGGGAAACAACAATAACAATAATTTCCTAATTATATGCATAAATACAAATCATAGGAGCAAACATGGGCTTTATACTTCATGGTCTTCCTGCCTCTGAATAAACATTCCTCAACTTTGTACTCCAGTCAATTGAAGCCACTCCTCTAATGTTACTGTTTAACAATGCAACTCAGATTTCATGATGTTTCAGAATCTATCAGTTTCACACACTCAGATATAGAGTTGATCTGCATAATTTAAGATGTTCCTCTTAAAATTGATCTGGAAATCAGAAGAAAGATTTTTTTGAAAAACAGTCTCGCTACCAACTGAAATGATTTTAATACCAAGATGGCCAGTCAGTAATGAAAATTTTTCATTCAGCAGAACAAAATCACTAAAATAAATAATAGAAAATCTATGAATAAAATATGAAATATTTGCTCATTGAAAAATATCTGGTAAGACATCTGTACGTGAAAACATCTACCTTGAAACAATACACCTTACATTCATCAACTTTAAAAGCTTGTATGACTAGAAAAATTATTTCAAATTTCGTAAGAATTAAAGCTCTATTTTAAATTTAAAGACCATCTTATGTGGTTAAAGTAATAGAAGTCACTTTCATCATTACTTCCATAATGTGGAAAGCAAGATGACCCTGAGAGTATGCTGTGCAGTTCAATTGACTCCTACATTCTGCATGTATAAGAGTTTCCAAACGTATTATAAGACAGAACTCTAAATGGAAATTCTTCTGACAAACTGCATATCAAGTGAGCCAAATCCTTCCCTATTTCTGTATAAAAGCTTCTTCCCATGCTTAGAAAACTCAGGTATACTCAAGAAAATCTCAACCATGGTACAATTTGTATTTCAAATAAAAAGCAAACATTGATGCTGGTACTAGGAACATGGCACATTAAAGTTGATACCGTAAACTAGCAACAATATCCAGACAGGCTTTCAGATCAGCATTGATGTGATAAAGTTACATTTGAGTAGACGCATATGAATAATCTGAAATGACAGACAAATTTCAGTTTGAAGGTAACTTTAGAAGACATTTCTTGACATGTCATTTATTCTGTCTGACCAGGAAGGAATAATTCTTACAATTCAAGAACAGTCTCCATAGATTTTCAATTTCTGATCTCCTAACTCATACTTTAAGATGTTTCTCTCATGCTCCTGGAGCTGACAGACAGGCTCTAGGAACATGATACATGGATCCTGCCTCCATTTTATCTGTGCTGAATACTTCTGCCATTCTATTTTATAGAGCTAATTATTTTTACTATCCCTGACTAGCTTGAATTGATACAAATTGGGAATCATTCTCTCCAGATTATTGTAGAAAGTTAAAATATAGCTTTATTCATCATTATTCAAACTGAACAAGACTTGACAATGTTTCAGTTAAAACCTACTGTTTATAAATGTCAGACAAATTAAATTTTTAGGCATGTCTGTATCCTGACTTACAACCTAAGAATACAAATTATTTTCTCACTGACCATTTTAATATAATGATATACTTTCAGTTTGTCAGCATGCAAATTCTACTCTTATAAAAGTCTACATTTATAAGAAAAAAACACTTCTACCTAATCAAAAATACTTTGTTACCTCATTTCATACTGAAATATAATAAATATGTTCTGAAGAATTCAAATAAATATTTAACTTAACTAAACATGAAATAAAATAAATGTTTACCATCTTTTACTAGGACTATTACACTTACCTTAAAATTAATAGTATGAATCTTACCTTTTTCTGGACTTAAGTTTTTATACACTTCAAGGTCTGCCATTAAATTTAATAGTCTTACACATTATTGGCAAGAGCAGTAAAATTTCTCTCTAAAGGCAAAGCCTTTTCCTGATACACATCTCCAAAAAGGGTGGGAAAAAAAAGGCAAAGAAATCCTTAGCAGCCCCCAGAACTTGGCTCATGCTGCCCTTTATGGCATGATGAGATCTTCACAATTCAGGCTTTACAGTGTGGAGAAAATAAATCCATGAGATATGATTATAGAACTTTGTCCCAAAGTGAAAAGCACAGCCAGATAAGCACACTGGAAGCATCTGCTCCGGGCTGCCGCTATTGTGGGAATGCAGGCGCTGTGGCTACTTTGGGTATGAGACATGCATGCTTCGTGCGGCCGCGTTAAAGCCCTAAAGGCATTATGCACATTTAATGTCTGGGAAGTGTAGGTCTTTAGCCATCAAAGAAACCCTCCTCACCTTCAGAGGTCATTGAGAAACACTGATTACCGTGGGAGTGACGCAGACTGAATACAGAAAATGATCCTGCACACACAGAGACACAGAAGCACACACACAGACACACACACACTCTCGGAAGCAAACATCACTCCATCGGAGGCAAACACAATCCATTAAGAAATAAGCTATGGCTGCCCTATAGACTACTTTTGTGCCAGTCAGGTTAAGCGCATATTCAAAGCATTGAGGGTTTTCCTTGCTTTTTTTGTTCTGATTTTGTTCATACACAAACATAGCAATGATCACTGAAAAGACTGGAATGTTTCCAACTCAGAAGGAATGAGGTTACAGTTTCAAAACACTAGGTGAAGGCTATTTCTTAGGTTAAAAAAAAAAAAAAAATTACATCCCTGTGGACGTGGACAAGGTAAACAGCATGAATGGGTCTAAAAAAGTCAGTTTTTAGTGAATGAAACCGCACAATGTTATAGTGCAATTTTCCCTAAAGTCTATGTAAGCATTATTTGCAACTTTATTCAACTTCTTTGAAGAGATAGGTAGACAAACATACACATAAGCAGGTATATTTCATAAGCAATTTACGGTAGTCTTGCCTTTAAGCATTGTAACTAAGCCTCTCATCCTGAGTATTAACTCTCTTACTCCAGCATTCCCTTTCTAACATCGACCCTATTGCCATTTTCTTCTCCCAGCTTCAGCTGTCCCTCCCCCACCTGTGGCCCTTAGGACTCCCAGCATCTCCCATTCTGCATATACCAGTGTCAGGCCCTTTAGGCAATTCCCACCAGGGCCACCCAGACTAGATTGCTAACTCACTCCTCGATTCCAAGGTGCCAAGCTCTATCCCAGATCCAATTCACCTGTTTCCCATTTTGCGCATCCCCTGCCCCAAATTGCAAACCACACTATTTACTTTTAAATACTCAAGAGAGACTTGGATTTCAAAGGTATATGTGGGCACACACAATTAAATACATGATGAGAATATCCTTCTTGCAAGACTGAATCTGACACACATACATACATGACTGTACAAAATAGCCATTAAGAGTTTAGGAGCCTCTCTGCCTGGGTTCAAAGACTGACTCTGCCACCAACTAGCTGTGTGACTTTGGGCAATTTACTTAAATTCTCTGCTCCTCCATTTCCTTATTTGTACAGTGGGCATAATAATAGTTTCTACTTCAAAATGTTATTGCAGTAATTAATTTAATACACATAAAATGCTTAGAATCACAATTATATATTATTATTGTTTTACTATTATTAGTCTTGAAGTTATTTACATCAGCCCAGACAAGGAGTGGACTTCATTGCTTAATCTGAATTAATCAGTGGTCCGAACACAAGATGGCACCCCAAAATGTGAGATATCTCAGAAATACCCATTCCTGCTAAATACTCCAAGTATTTAATACTCCCAGATAATTTTATACAAAAAGACAATGGTGTTTTCTTAACACAAAATTAGTAACACCAAATAATGAATGTCTCGTTCCTTTGGCTGCCCAGAACCAAAGATGCCCAAAAAGCAAGAGGCATCTTGGGTTTATCTGTCACTCAGTCCTGAAAAGAGGTGAAGAGCAAAGTACTCCCGGCTGCCAAGAAGGTTTGGAAAGCCTTCCTTCCAAAGATCCCCCCTCCCCACTCCAATCTGGGGTCAAGAAAGAGGAAGGGGACAAACTTTTTATGTGCTCCCTTTACCCACCGGGAGTCTTGCTCATAATAAGTTCTTCATCCCTCTCACCTCTTGCTCCTGAAGCCCCAGGCTCCTCCCTGAAAAGACTGACATGCAGGATTGGATATGGAGCCCAACCACACAAGCACATGGCAGGTTTATCCTGAGTGGCTCTGGGGCACCTTTGACGGCCAAGCCACTCACCCAGGGGAGCACATAGCAGCTTCATAGGGCAGGTGGGAAAGCTTTTAAAAAGCAATTATGGCCTATAAGTGTCTGTTTGACCACCAAGGAGCACTCACAGATTTTTGAGAGCCTAGAAATATCTACTCCTTATTAAATATCCAATTCTTCAGCAGTAGCAAATAACCTCCTATGCAGCTCATTCAGAAGAATCATAAAACTTATAAACACCTATCCTGAGGTTGGCAGAGACATTGAATGAATAACCATAGCTCTGAAATCACTCCCCTGTATTCTCCCAACAGAAGGTCATGTACAATATCAAAGCTAGGCCAACAGACTCTGGGTGCAATGGTGCTTCCTCTGATGGATCACCTCAACAATCCTACAGCCTTAGAATCTTTCACTTCTTAACTGGCACCCTTATTTGGAAAGTTTGGGCCTTTTCCAGATTCATTCTAGCACCGTACTTGGCATACAGTAGGTACCTTGTAGACCCTCGTCAACTTTCTCCATTTTTAATCATTAGACCTAACATGGAATTACCTTCAACAATCAGGTGAAAAATAAAAAACAATATTTCTGAGTTCAGCTTCTAAATTTACAGTCAGTGAAGGACTTTACACTTCATCTGACAGCATTTCCCTCATCTTTCACACCTGAGTTCTACTTCTGATTTCTTAAAGAAACATCATGGCCCGGTGCGGTGGCTCAAGCCTGTAATCCTAGCACTTTGGGAGGCCGAGGCGGGCGGATCACGAGGTCAGGAGATGGAGACCATCCTGGCTAACCCGGTGAAACCCCGTCTCTACTAAAAAATACAAAAAACTAGCCTGGCGAGGTGGTGGGCACCTGTAGTCCCAGCTACTCGGGAGGCTGAGGCAGGAGAATGGCGTGAACCCGGGAGGCGGAGCTTGCAGTGAGCTGAGATCGGGCCACTGCACTCCAGCCTGGGCGACAGAGCGAGACTCCGTCTCAAAAAAAAAAGAAACATCATAAAGTAATAG
Organism: Macaca thibetana thibetana; assembly: GCF_024542745.1. Taxonomy (NCBI): domain Eukaryota; kingdom Metazoa; phylum Chordata; class Mammalia; order Primates; family Cercopithecidae; genus Macaca; species Macaca thibetana. Next base: position 58,324,530 of record NC_065579.1, read on the forward strand.
GTAAAAGCAATGGGTTCCATGGAAGATGGAGAAAGATGTAAGTCCCAGCCTTTTCCTTTACTCACTGCCTGGCCTTGGGTCAGTTATGGGTAGGGTTGTCAGATAAAACAAGACACCCAGTTAAATTCGGATTTCAGAGAAACACCAAATAATTTTCAGTTAAGTATGTCCCATGACATACTGCATTTTTTCTTGCTAAATATTTTCTGTATGTTTTTTCCTGTATTTTTACTTGCTGTAATATTCCTGTATTTCTTCTTGCTAAATCTGACACCACCAAATGGGAGTCGGCCGGGCTGGTGCTCTCTAAACCTCTAAGCCTAAATATCCTCCTCTGGTGATGGCAGGGCCTGCCTCACAGGGTATTGCTGAAGAGTAAATGAGTGGTAGAGGCCAAGGGCCTAGCCCCAGTGACTGGAAAAATAAATACTCCATAAATAGAAGCTAATGCAGTAAGTGAATGGCCACGCCAATCACTAGCTTGATATAACTTCATTTAACCAAGTCTCATGTTTAAAATGTTCTACACAACACTTTCGCCACACCCCAACCTCACCAGTCATATAATTCTAAACTGAGATGAACTCGGAGTGAAAACATGGAGCATATCTGCCCTTAGGGCTCACAAGTCCAATCAGAAAACCTACTGACACAAACCTAGAAACCATGTCACTTAATGAAACATTGTTATAAAAGCTACCATTTACCAGACACCACTATGCAAACATTATCTTCCCTAATCTTCAGGAAAATTCTGCAAGGAGATATATTAGTATCCATATTTTAAAGGTAAGAAAACTGAGATTCAAGTCTGACAAGACGTCCAAGATCACACAGCTGTGATGAACCAGAATTCAAACCCAAGCTGACTCCAGATTTGGGCCCTTTCCCCTGGCTCTGTGCTTTAGGTCCTGGAAACCATCTGTAAGGTTTTAGGCCTGATATTGAAACGCCTCATGTTTTTTTCCCAGCTAGAAAATATTCCCACACAATTCCAGAAGCTGTTAGTGTCTCTGGCATAGAAACACACAAATGCTTTAAAAAAAATTAAAATAAAAAATACTCGGCCGGGCACGGTGGCTCATGCCTGTAATCCCAGCACTTTGGGAGGCCAAGGCGGGCAGATCACGAGGTCAGGAGTTCGAGACCAGCCTGACCAACATGGTGAAATCCCATCTCTACTAAAAATACAAAAATTAGCCGGGTGTGGTGGCACGTGCCTGTAATCCCAGCTACTCGGGAGGCTGAGGCAGGAGAATTGCTTGAACCCGGGAGGCAGAGGTTGCAGTAAGCCAAGATCATGCCACTGCACTCCAGCCTGGGTGACAGAGCGAGATTCCGTCTCAAAAAAAAAAAAAAAAAAAAAAAAAGTCGTTAAAGCCATAGTACCACTTTAACTCAAAGCATATTCACAGTTTTCATCACAAAATGGAAAGTAGGGGAAAAGCAAGTATAGGGTGCAGCTTCACCACTGAGAGCCTCCAGTCACACCCAGCTACCGCTTCCTAAGGCCTATCCTACATACAGGTACCTCGATAAGGGGAGGATCTCACAGGAACTCTCATACTCTGCTGTTAAGTTGTACATTGAGAGCATAAACTGTAACAAACTTAATGAAGTCATCAGGCAAGATGCAGCAAGATTTGTAAAAATGGTTATGCTTATTTTAGTCAATAATCATTGCTGCTAGAAAGCTACCATAAGGAAATCATTAGAAATATAAACATCTATATAGAAGGATGTATCCTTTGCTTAACATTGATTATAATAATGAATAACTCCCAACCGTCTAATCGTCTACCAAAAAGGGAATGATTGACTTAAATATACATTCACATTTTGGAATTCTGTCTAACCATTAACGATGTCTGTAAGACATTGCAATTACCTGGAGAATGTTTGACATACTAAGTGAAAAAAGGAGGATACAAACTACTCAATGTTATTTTAATTATGTAAAATATATGTGTATAGACATATAGAATAAATCCTATAAAACTACATGAAAAAATGTTATCAGAGGTTATCCATGGCTATCTCTAGGTGTTTTACTTTCTTCTTTATATGTTACTATATTTTGATTATTTAGAACCAGCATTTATTTCTTTTATACTCAGAAAAAAATAACATTATTTTTTAAAAGTGTAGCCAGTTTAGTAACACTAAACTTAGAAAAAGAATGCAATCTCTTCCCACTAGTATAACGATGAAGAACTTGCTTTGAGGCTTACTAACATTTATGAAGCACTTTGCTATGTTCCACATACTGTTTCTAGCATTGCACATGCCTTATTTAATCCTTACAATGCCCCTTTGAGTAGATTAGGTACAATCATTTCTCTAGTTTCAAATGTGGAATCTGAGGCCAAAAGCAGTTAAATAACTTCCCCAAGATGACACAGCAAGTCTGTGATAGACCTGGGCTTTGAGTCTCCACAGAATGTCTCTAGAATCAGTGATCTTCACCAGATAAGGTAATATGGAGATCTTGAGTCACTTATTGCCTTCAGTCTCTCTTTTTTTCATCTGACTGTCTCACAGAACAATGAACAGAGCAACCAGAGCTTAATTCCTTTTAGGAAATTTCACTGTGCACTCAACTACAGATGAAACCCAAAATCATTGCTATAAGTTACATATCAAAATTACCAATGTAGCTATGCAAACACATGAAACCTCAACAAGAATTTTCCAATCTACATACAACCCCAAAGAGCTAGATGCAGGGAAACTCCCAAGTGGATGGTCCAGGGAGATGTTCCCAGGATGAGCAAGTACATTTCCTTTCCATAAAATAGGGGGGTTTTTTTACTACCACTGAGACATTGTCCTGTCTGAACCCCTGCTTAGTCTTAAGCTGTTCCAGAGTATTCTGGAGACAATGGGCACTAATCTTTCATCAAAATCCCTTGACCACTCAGCCATCCTTACTCAACTAGCTGTCCTGAGCAATATCTGGTTCTGAAGCAGAGGGTAGCACTATCCATTATTTGGCCCGTGCAAATCACAGAAATAAAAAATGAGCTAACTGAAGGGTTAGACTTTAGCCTCTAAGTGTCTGCTAATAATCTATGGGATAGACTGGAAGTATGCTTTCAGTTTTTATTTACAATGGACTCAACTCACTAAAGATGTAGTCATTGCAAACTTGGAGTTAAATGAATGAGAGAAGGTAGAGATCATTTATCAATTCAAACAAGCCCAGCATAGTTCATGCCTATGGTCTATTCATCATCAGTACATTTGAGGAAATTGCCATTATATGAAGCTCAGAAAGCCCCATCAGGACTGTTTCAGAAAATTGCTGCAACTTTTGTATTAAACCCCAAGGAACAAAATGGAATGCTACTCTGAGTTCATATACAAAGGAAAAGGCACTTCACAAACAAAAGTGTATGCAATGTACGTAAATGCTCAATAATGGTAATAATTACAATCTCATCACTCCTGTATGATGCTTTATAAACTCTATGCCTTACGAAGTCCTCTAGGAACACATACCCTACATGAGCCTGACAGCAACTACAGGAAGGCAGACAGGCAGAATTATCAGCCTGCATTCACAAAAGAGGAAGCTGAGCCTCGGCAGCTCCCTGTGACTTGCCCAGGGCTATAAAATTAGTCAGTGGAGAAACTGGGCTTTCCAATCCAAACACAGTGCTTTTTCCCCAAACCAGGCAAACATGTTTAAAATATTACTGCCAGCAAGAATTGCTAGACAACAGGATAACAGAGTATAACCAAACACTTAAGTTACAAACCCAGCATATCACAAAAATTTTAGCCAAGAACAGATGAAGACCTGTAGGGGTGCAGGTTTCCATCCAGTGCTTGCTAAATAAATGCTGAGAATAGCCTACACAAGGGTTTTACTCAGAGAGCAGGCTTACTGTGAATGTTTATTCATCACTGGGGAGAGATAACTCTATAGTCTAATGAGACAGAACATGTCCTATAGATCACACACACTTGTCAAATAAACCAGTTTGGACTTCTCCTACATTAGAAACCTGACATGCATCAGTGGACAGTAATTACTACACATTTTTAAGCATCTGAATCCCAAAACAAACTGAGTATAACCCATATTTAATTTTGCTATGTTCCACAGGACAGAGATGAGCCACTCATTAGCCTGACTACCTCTTTGAATGCTGCCTGCTTGATGACTTATTGATCTCCCCTTTGAGACTCTTGGCTTTAAAATAAAATTTTTTCATTATTTTTTGAAAGACTTGATTGTTTATTGGTCATGTCACTTTAAATGTTATAGGTTAGCATACAAATTTACAGGCACATCACTGTCAACTTGATGAAGATGTCAATATAACTGAAAACAAAATCTCTGGTAGGCTCAGAACTTGATTTCAACTTGAGCAATCCATGAAAATAACCAAGACCTTGTGGGCAAGATTTTACAGACAGGTGCTGTAAGAATCCCAGGATCTTGCAGCCAGAGAACACTAAAGCACACTGAACTATCTTTGGTAATGACTCAGAAAATATAAAATTCTGATTGACATTTGGGTGCCATGAACTCATATCCAGATATAAATAAAAGTACCCAGACTTTGTAAATCAGCATCAACTGTTTGAGCAGCTACTATCAGTGCTGATCAGTGTTCATTATAACATTAACAGAGGAGAATTAACTAGAGATAGGTAGTCACATGGGAATCTCTCATGGTTGTTGACAGTGACATATATTAAAACAAATATCTGTCCTGAGGGCTGAAGCTTTAATTAAATTCTCAAAACTTACGTAGTCATATATTCAAACCCCCACAGCACTTGGTATGCACTTTTCCCTGAGTAGAAGCCCCCTTACCTCCTCCCTTGCGAGGTGGAGCTGGATGACTAGAGTGGAAATGTCCAGAATAAATCCTAAGTGTTTGTATTCTCTAGCACTCCAGCTAAAAGAGGACTGTTGGTTATATAATAACCACACTTGGACATACCTGATATCTTAATACAGGATATTTTACTATGCCTTAATCTGCCATCTCTGAGTCTAATAAAAGGTAAATGATATTATCTGCCCAGGCATGGCTTGACTTACAGCCAATCAAATAGGGATTACAATACATGCATTCAAATAGGAGATATGGATGGTCATCATAACGCAAACCCACTACCCCCTTATCCAGCAATACTGAGCCCTGGGATGATACGTATACAGACTGGTCCCATAAGGAAAGCAAACATAGAGATAACCATAAACTGGGGGGAGCAGGGAGAGCAGAGAAGATGATTCTAGATTATTGAACACAACAGCCGCATCTCTGGGAAGTCTCTACAGGCCACTCAAACCCAAAGGCCTGACTAAAGAGAATTCAAACTTCGAGGCTGCCTCAGAACCACCAGGTCACTTCAACCCCCGCAGAATTCAGGGATGTCTGCTCTGTACAACCAGAGATTCCCCTGAGAACAGGAAACAGGTCTCCAAGGGAGTGGGATGGCCATAAAGTCCTGAAGGACTGGAAGGGGGATGCCTCCGCTGAAAATCTAATTCTGTAATGTCTGAGGAAGACATTTTATTAACAAAAGATGACCTTTAGGGAAAGGATGCCCTTAAATGATTGAGGCAGGGAGACCTCACTCTTTCTAAAGGAAAATCAAGCAAAGAGATTGTACTGGCTCCTCTGGTAACCTGGTAACAATTTTCAATATGTTACAGCTCACAGTACTATCACAACAGTCTACATTCCTAAACTAAATTACTCTACAGAATGAAAAATCAACTCCTTTGTCTCTCCCTTGATGAAAGAGAAAGTAGCTCTTCTCCACAACATCAGCAGTACAATTTTACACATACTAATACTTTTTGCAGTGTCTCCTTACCTCTTTAGCCTTTCTCCTCATATTATTTTCCCCTAACAGTACTGATTTATTAATAATTTTGTGTTCTGCCTAAGACATCTTAACAGAAAAATAGACACAGCAACAAGGAGGAACATAACGTAAACTCCTTGAGAGCTAGAACAATGAATGTCTTGCTCCCTGATGTAGCTCCAGGGCCTAGAACAGACCAGAAGAGCAGTGAGTACCGGGAGAAGGTCTGAGCGTAGGAATACCCACCCAGACCCAAACTCAGATTCTGGATAGCTTTCTAATTGTTGGAAGACACTGGGTATAAAGCAAGACTCAGATCCCAAAGGATAACAGAGGGACTCCCAAAGTTGGGAACATGAAGAAAACCAGTTGCTCAATTGTGAGATACGGTAAGGGTAAGTGAGGGGATGACGGCATGTAGCCTTTTCTCTACAAATCAGGGAGAAGATTAAGGTGGAAGCTACTAATGGACAGTTCCCTTAGGATGAAAATTATCAACTTATTGAAATTTTCCAAATGGCCTTCTGGTTAACACTTCAGCCCAGGGATTTAGGATGAGAGACAGCAACTGTGGTACCACGAGAAGAGAGCTCCTTAGGAGAAAAAGAGAAAGGACAAGTCAATTCCAAATCCAGAAATAATTTAACTCAGTGGAAGAAGAGTTAAGGGGCATAAAGTAGTTGGAGACAATGTGATAGTCAACAGATAAGCAATCAAAAAGACTTCAGTTCAAATCCTGGTTCTACCAGTAACTTAACAACCCAAGCCAAGTTTTTTTGAATCCCTCTAAGCCTCAGTTTCCCCATCCTCAGCAATATCTATAATAACAGATGCAAAAGTTCCTAGCCTAGTATGTAAGTGCTATAAGCAGGATGAGCTACATAATCTGTTGGCCCTGTATGAAATGAAAACATGGAGACTTTTTTCCCCCAATGATAAAGAATTTCAAGATGGCAACAGCAAAGCATTAAACCAAGCACAGGGCCCTTCTAAGTCACAAACACATGAGAAGCTTGGCTCTAACCCTAAGAACTTGGTAGGATTTATGAAAATATTTTTCTCCATGTTTTTTACCTTCCTCTCCTAGGTTCATTTCCCCGTAGAGACCAGTTGAAAAAACATCTTTCAGAAATCAAGGACATTAAAGGGCCTTATCAATGTTAAATTTACTTAAGTTGATAATTATACCATAGGGCAAAGGGCCATGAGGTATGCAACTTATTCTCAAATTATTCAGAAAAAATAATTGTGTGTGTGTGTGTGCATGCATGTGTGTGTGTATAGAGAGTGTACAAGTACACAATGATAAAGCAAACAGGATAAAAGTTAACATAAAGTCCCATGTGTGGTTGAGGGGAAGAAGAGGGAAGGAAGTAGGTAGCAGCAAAGAGGGGCAAGACTGTAAAGTAAGCTCCTTACAGACAGAGGCCATTTGTGGTTTGTCAACTGCTAGATCCCCAGCATAGAATCTAAGTCAATAAATATTTAAAGCATGAACGAGAAAAGGGAGCACTATCCCTTGTTCAAACTAGCTTGGGGAATAAGGACCCAGGGAAGGGACAAATGATTGATTGTTATGTCAGTGCTTGGGAATCAGCAAGCTGCTCTACTTAGAATGAGACCAAGGAATTTCTGAAGCTGTGGACATGAACACACGGTGTGGCATGGTAGGCACCTCACAATGCACCCATATTGCTCAGGGACTCAGTTCTCACCACTCCACTTTCTAATAGTTAGTTAGGCTTAGACCCACCTTCGACCCATCATTGAACCTTCCCAGCCTCAGCATCCTCACTGATCAAAAGTGAGAGGTTACTAATTCATCAATCAAATACTTACCAGGCATCTCCCATATGCAAAGCTCTAAAGTCACATTCCCTATTCTCTAGAGCTTTCATGCTAGAAGGGATCTCAGAAACTGGTGGCATTAAATATTTTATTGAGGTCCTTGAAGTCTTTCCTAGTCCTGAAAATTCTATACAAAAACTTGGGGCTTTCTATTTAAAAAAATAAACATGAATCTTACAGTGTAACCACTCTCTAAAATACTTGTAGTAAATATATACTCTCTTAAAGGTGAAAGTATACTGGAAATGCCTCTTGTTTATTAACTTCAAAAAATCTGTACACATAAGGCAATAAAATGCTTGACAGCATATATAATAGTCAAATTTGTTTTGGCTGCCAAAATTCTTGCTCTTTGATAAGTCACTCAAATAGCAAGAATTTCAAAAATGTAACAAAGCTCTTTCGCTAGAAAAGACATTATGGAAGATAGAAATACTTTTAAAGCAATAAATTTATCAATGAGAGAAATAATGTTGAAGTATAGATTAATGATTAGTATTAAAATTAAAACAACAAAAGAATTTTAATTTTCTGCTTCAATAGTCCTCCTCATTCACAGTCGACTAGCACAAAAATGGTTTCAAAGGCTAATTTTGTTAAAGACCTTGGAGAAAGGAAAAAAGAATTGCTTCTTCATGAATACTAAAGATGATAAAATAGGAAACCAATAACATTTTATCAGTTTATATAAATTAATCTAATTTAGAAATAATTTAGTACTATGATTTATGCAGAACTTGTTCTCTAGCTAAGAGAAAATTTTACATTACTAGTATCAGAAACATGGTGCCTACAGTTGCTAGATATTAAATGTCTACATTGATTTATATAATTTAGGAGAAATGGTAAGGGATAAGGGATCAAAACTATATTAAGAGACCTATGAGAATATTATTTCCCAGATGGGTTATTAGAAGTTCAAGCAAGAGGATGTATGTATTAAAAATGGTCTCAACAGGCTGCAAGTTGAGATACTGATACTAAGTATTTGTCTTTAAAAAACAACCATCCTCCTGTCACTGACTGATATAATTCCTAAGGATCTGAACGCTATTATTTTTCTAGTAGACACACAGGACCACTACTTTAAAGAGTTAACTTCCACAACTAAAGGTCATTCACCTATGGTTTTGCAGAGCAGCAACTCTAAAACCTTTGTGCTAAGAAATGAAATATGTCTAAACATCCTTTGGATTCACAGAGTCAACACTACTACCTAGTAAATTACCATATAGTGAAATCATTACTGGATCTAAATGCTACTTGGATTATGTTACAGTATTGGTAAAGTTCAGCACCTGGTTCCCCACAGAGAGTTAATAATCATTTATTACCTATGAAGACACAAAAAGAAGTCAGTTGGATGCCACTAGGCAAGGAGAGCCCTGTCTCATAGAGTTCTGCTGCCATCAATGATGGGAAAACAGGACCTCGGCCCTTTGGCAGCTCCAAAGTGAAACTTCCAGACTCACCTGGCCAACACACAGAGGCTTTCAAATGCTTTCACCTAAAATTCCTTTTATGTCACAATATTCCAATGCCATAAATGTCTAGCCATTTTTGATAATCAGAAAATGCAGCGATTTACAAGATTTATCCCATAGAAAATCCACTTAGCATTTCATAATACTTAGTTCAGATCATAAAGGCCAGTTGAGTTGGAATGACAGAATGCTGGCTTTTAGAATTAACCCCAGGAGCAAGATGGCAGAACAGAAGCCTGCACCATTCATCCCCACTGCTGGGACACTCAATTTTAACAGCTATCTGCACACAAAAAAAGCACCATCACAAGAACCAAAAATCACGTAACAGCTCGGCCACAGTGGGATAGAGCAAAAAACAGGTGCTTAGGGTCCCTGAGTCCAGGCCTAGGCTTTTGGACAGCATTTCCAGACCTGCCCTGGGCCAGAAGGGAGTCCACTGCCTTGAAGGGTGAGACTCAGGCCTGTCAGCATCCACCACAGCTGATGGAAGAGCCCTTGGACTTTAAGTGAACATGGGCAGGGGCCTAGCAGAAAGCCCCCATGGACCAGTGGTAGTGGTGGCCACAGAAAAAGGCTCCTCTGCCTGTGGAAAGGAGAGGGAAGAGCAGGAAGGACTTTGTATTGTGACCTGAGTGCCAGCTTAGCTGCTGTAGAATAGAACATCAGATAAATTGCTAAAGTGTTTTACTCCTGTCCTTGGCTCCCAGACAGCATCGCTGGAAAGGCCCAGGGCCGGGGGATCGTGCCATCCTGAAGGGAAGGGCCTAGGGCAAGGCCCAGTGCTGTGCTGGCTTCAGGTCTGACCCAGCACAGTCCCAGTGGTTGTGGTTACAGGGGTGCTTGCATCACCACCCTCCCAGCTCCCCGGTGGCTCAGCAAAGAAAAAGACGGACTCCATATGTTTGAGGAAAGTAAGGGAAAAAGAACAGGAGTCTGCCTGGTAATCTAGGAAATTCTTCCAGATCTTATCTAAGACCACCAAGGTGATAACTCTATGAGTCTGAAAAAACCACAGCATTATTGGACTTGGGACCCAAGTCTTTTAATACCTGAAAGTCTTCCCAAGAAGAACACGCACAAACAAGTTTAGACTGTGAAGGCTACAATAAACACCTAACTCTTCAATGCCCAAACACCAAAGAACATCTACCAGCACCAGCACCATCCAGGAAAACATGACCTTACCAAATAAACTAAATAAGTCACCAGGGACCAATTCTGGAGAAACAGAGATATATGACCTTTCAGACAGAGAATTCAAAATGGCTGTTTTGAGAGAAAGTCAAAGAAATTCAAGATAACACAGAGAAGGAATTCAGAATTCTATCAGATATACTTTAAAAGGAGGTTGAAATAATTAAAAAGAACCAGCAGAAATTCTAGAGTTGAAAAATACAATTGGCATGATGAAGAATCTTTTAACAGCAGAACTGATCAAGCAGAAGAAAGGATTAATGAGCTTAAAGACAGGCTATTTGAAAATACATAGTCAGAGGAGAAAAACAGAAAAAAAGAATAAAAAACAATGAAGCACACCTACAGGATCTAAAAAATAGCCTCAGAAGGGCAAATCTAAAAGTTATTGGCCTTAGAGAGGAAGTAGAGAGAGAGACAGAAGTAGAAAGTTTATTCGAAGAGATAATATCAGAGAAATTCCCAAACCTAGGAAAAGATATCAACATTCAAGTACAAGAAGGTTAAAGAACACAAAGCAGATTTAACCCAAATAAGACTACCTCAAGGCATTTAATAATCAAACTCCCAAAGGTCAAGGATGAAGAAAGGATCCTAAAAGCAGCAAGAGAAAAAAGAAAGAAAATAACATACAATGGAGCGCCAATACATCTGGCAGCAGACTTTTCAGTGGGAACCTTACAAGCCGAGAGAGAGTGGCGTCACATATTTGAAGTGTTGACAGAAAGAACTTTTACCTTAGAATTAACTTTGCCACTAGCTGGTTGCTATCAATATGTACTAGTCACTTACCTTCTCATCTATAAAAGGAAAGTGGTTTTATTCAGGGGTTTATAATTCGCAAAAAGGGTAAGGAATAACAGATTATTCTGAAATATAATGAAAGCTAAGGACTTTGTTCAAAGGAAGAGGATGCACAAATGTACATGCATATCTACATAGAGTATCTAGCATAATGTTTACAAAAATGTCATAAGTGTCCTGAAGCCTGGCTATGGGTTTTGTTCAGAATCCCTTAGTCAGAGGGCTCCCCCGGTCCTTGCTATCGTAGATCAGGGTATTACTTATATCCTTGACTATATCTTCATATGTTTTAGACACAGAGATTCAACTTTTTAAGCCCACTGTACAAAGAAAATGACCTGCCGATTCATAGCCCTCACGTTTCCTCCTTGGGGGTCTGAGCATCAGGATACTGCTGGGGGTCTTTGTCATTAGCTGTGCTCCTTACAAGTTTCCAACCTCTCAATGCTTTGTATGATGAAAAACAGTTCTCTTCTCCCTCACACCCATCCTTCTTCCATCTGCTCCTTGGAGAATAGGACAAATTCCTCACTCCAGAGGATTTATACCCAAGCCCAGTGGTCTCCTAAAGCAAAGCTGCTCATACTTAATCATCTGAGGACCTTGTTAAAATGCAGATTCCGGCTCAGAAGGTCCCTGGTGGGGTTGAGAGTCTGCATTTTTAACAAGCTCCCAGGGACCACTCCAGTAGACACCAACTCTTAGCCCTCACCCCTAGTTTCTCAGCCCCCTCCCCACACTCAGCCTAAGGGCAACTCACACAGTGTCTCTAGAAGTTCTCTAGTAGCCTCTAAAGAAAGGGTGTTACAGCTCTTGTAAAACACAAACCCACGCCCTCAGCAGCTTTAAAAGAAACAAGTTTGTGTAATGCATTGCTGTGTCACAATAGTGGAAAAACCCTGGATTTGAGAGTCTGACAAACCTGGGTTTGAACTCCATAATCTAACAATGTGATTTCTGGCAAATTGTGATTTCTATGAGTTTCATCTGTAAAACAGTCTTGTTGAGATACTTAAAAGAGGTAATGCTACTCCAATGACAACCTTGATTTAGCATCAACCCTAACATTTCCTAATGATCCCTCAGGAATATTCTAACATAGAGTCCACCAATTCCTCCAGACAAGGTCTAAACTCAGTTACAGTTACATCAGTCTCAAATTCCTCTTTGTGTTCCCCTTAAGATCCTATGTGCAAAGCCAGAGATATCATGCAAAACAAGAGTGATCTGAGAAGGCAAGGTTTCTTCTTCACAACTCTGAGGCTTCTAGGAACAACACAGAGAACCTGAGGATCAGTTTTCTCACATGTAGCGTAAGGGAGATAAAGCAGATATCTACAGGGACTGACACAGCTTGCCTTCCACAATAAAATGCACATGGGTCTCTAAGTCTCTGGATACCACTCAGTTTTCCAAAGTAGACAAATAAACACAATTTTAGTCAATACTCAAGGTTGCATCTGATATACTCCAAATGATGGTATTGTTCTCTCAATTCCTGTATTTCATATTTCTTTCTGTACCAGTTCTTCAAATTATACTACTGTGAACTGCATACTTCTCTTTACAGATTAATCAAAACAAAACACTATTAATATGTTATTTGTCATCTGTTGTTAAGGACCTTCCCAAAGTATTTCTACTTATCATCAGAAGACTGTATACAACATTGTGAGGTCAATTAGTGCTCAAAGAATCACTTGAACTCAGGAGGTGGAGGTTGCAGTGAGCCGAGATCATGCCACTGCACTCCAGCCTGGTGACAGAGCAAAACTCCATCTCAAAAAAGAAAAAAAAAAATAGTGCTCAAAGGTACATCTTTGTATCATGTAACAGATATATTGGTAGTAAAGTTAAGACAAATCACATTTTAAGGACACTAAGAAAGCATATTAAAGGGAATATGAAATAAATTTGTTACAAAAGAGGAAAATAACCATATAAAGGTTAGCATATCACTTCCCCCTTCCTCTCTGCAAATAGTCTATAAAGATTTTCATGTACCACTTTTGCCCAAACTAGTGTACAATTATATGCTGTATTAAATCAGTAAACTCATACCCGACTGTGTGTACTGAGCAAATCAATACTTTGGTCAACCAACAGCTTTAATGCAGTGATTCTTATCCCTCCCATGTCATCAAAATCACCTGAAGATAGATAAATATACAGATAAAGAATGAATGAATGAATGGATGGATGGATGGCAACATCTGAGTCCCATGTTCCAGAGATGATTTAACTGGGCTTGGGTTGAGTCCAACCATCATTGTTTTTGTTTTGTTTTGTTTTGTTTTAACTTGGTAGCTGGGTGCTTACCACAGCAACATCTTGTTCCGTGCTGTTGCCTACTTCTTGGGAATACCTTGCCTTTCGTACTCTTTCCCATAGCTGCCTGTGGTTATCAGAGACTCATTCTCCTCATTAGCAAAATGAGGATAATATTAGTCTCTTCAATCATCAGCATTTTTTAAAAAGCACCCTAGCAGATTCAAATGTATAACCAGATTTGAGAATCACTACTTAGTCAATGGTTTTTAAATCACTTTAAGAAAGCACAGACTTAAAACACATTATTGAGATTATAGACTATTTTTTCCATCTTTACTCTTTTCTATGCTTTCCAAATTTTCTACAATGAACCTGTGTTGCTACCATCAGAAAAAATAAAGTGAAAAAATATTTTTAAAGAAAAACAGCAGCGGCCAGGTGTGGTGGCTCACGCCTGTAATCCTAGCACTTTGGGAGGCCAAGGAGGGTGGATCACCTGGGGTCATGAGTTCGAGACCAACTTGGCCAATATGGTGAAACCCCGTCTCCACTAAAAATACAAAAATTAGTCAGGCATGGTAGTGTGCACCTGTAATCCCAGCTATTCGGGAGGCTGAGGCAGGGGAATCACTTAAACCCAGGAGGCAGGGGTTGCAGTGAGCCACGATGGTACCATCGCACTCCAGCTTGGGTCACAAAAGTGAAACTCTGTCTCAAAAAAAAAAAAAGAAAGAAAAGAAAAGAAAAACAGCAGCTACAAATTCCCAAGCATAGATGACTCTTCTATATTTTCCTGCTTAATTTATATTCAAATACTGTATTTCTATCCATATCCTTCTTTTTTAACGCTCCCCCTTCCTTACCCTTCAAGATTCAGTATAAAATAGACTATCATCACAGAAAATAACCATTATCAAATTCATGAATTCAATAGTTCTGTTGAGAAAATATGTATTGGTCACCCTAAGTCTGGGGTTTTCAACCCACCAAAATCTAATTGGCTGCCCATTAGAATCACATGAAGAGTTCCAACAATTTCCCCATACCCTGGCGGTACCCTAGACCAAAAAATCAGAGCTTCTGAGCTGACACCCAGGAAATAGTTTGTTTTTATTTTTGTTTGTGTTTTATGCACAGCCCAGGTGTGCATAAATGCACAGCCAAGGCTGTGAACCAGGTGATTCCAATGCACAGCCAAGGCTGGGAACCATTGATTTAAAGCATTAATTACTTACAAGTCTCCACATCTAGAGATGATGAGCTTCTACTTAGCTTAAAACACAATACCGTGAAATTCTCACATTGGCACAATTTCAAAGAATGGTCATTTGTAGAAATGCATTGATGTTCAATTTCAAGTTGGCAGGGAGTAAAACTAGGACACTAAATAATAAATGTGCTCCCTGTTCTTCCTTTTAATTGAGCATAAGCCACCATCCTTTACATTTCAATGGGAGAAATTCTAAAAACACTTATATGTCAGTCACATATGCTGACAAACAGGCAAAAACATTTTCACGGATTCTATATTTATCCTACCCAGAGAAGCATTTACTTCTCAGAGTGATCTTGCTACCTATAAGTCAGGAATGTACTCTCATAATGCCTGAGATTCTTAGAGGAAAGGCCTAGGTGCTGACCATTCTTCTTGTTTGTAAAGCTGAAATAAAAGTGCATCTTCTTAACTTTTAAAGAAGTCCTATACTGTTTGATTATTCTCCTCATGTACCCCCACCCCAGGCCTCCTTTCTTCCTCTCTTACTGAGAAAACTAGTGCTTTTCTGGTTCGTTTGTTTGTTTTGTTTTGTTTTGTTGTTTTTTGATGCAGGTCTATTCCGTGCTCTCTGCAGTAACAATTACCCCACAGACAACACTTACTTCTGGACTGGAGATTTTCAGACACAAGCAGCAGAGAATTTTAATAGTATGCAAACAACTGCAATTAAACAACTTTACTGATAGTGCTATTTTAAAGACAGAAATCTTCAGTTTCAGAGTCAGGTAAAATAGATATCTATGTATAACCAACATGGAACATCTACAATGAACTCTAAAAGCCTTTTGAAATTACTTTAAGAAATTCTTTTAAAGAAATGGCTTTGTTCTTGCCCATTTCAAGGCAGTATGCATTTGTAATATATAATCTTTTCTAAGGCACACTTGGATTCTCAATGGTCTTCTTTTCCTTCTTCATCTCAGCAAGGATGCTGTATGAGTATTTTTTTTTCTGGCTTTCCTATGGCAAAATTCTGAGTAAAGGCAAGGAGAGAGAACTGATGCATTTCACAGCACAAAGATTAAACACCAAACTCAACAGAGAGTGCAAAAATAGTGAAACCGCTCTTATCTCCCTTATTATTATTATTTCCCTTTTTTTTTTTTTTTTTTTTTTTTTTTTGAGACGGAGTCTCACTCTGTCACCCAGGCTGCAGTGCAGTAGCGCAATCTTGGCTCACTGCAAGCTCCACCTCCCGGGTTCACACCATTCTCCTGCCTCAGCCTCCCGAGTAGCTGGGGCTATAAGCGCCCACCACCACGCCTTTTTTTTTTTTTTTTTTTTTTTGTATTTTTTTAGTACAGACAGTGTTTCACCGCGTTAGCCAGGATGGTCTCGATCTCCTGACCTCGTGATCCGCCCGCCTTGGCCTCCCAAAGTGCTGGGATTACAGACGTGAGCCACCGCGCCCAGCCTTTCTCCCCTATTAAATAAAATATAGAAATTCATTCAGCAATATTTTATTGAGCACCTACTATACACAATGCATTGCACTGTGTGCTGCAGATATAAGTCTGAACAGTCTCTGATCTCCTGGAGCTCAGGTTGGAGAGACAGAAATGAAACTAGTAATCACACAATTAAGTTTTATTACAGTAATGATAACACAATGAAGCAGCAAAATGAAGCAGCAATGCACAATGACAGGAAATCATAAAGCAGGGCCTGACCTGGTCTGAGAAATCAAAAAAGTCTTCTCTGCTGAGGAGACTTTTACTCTGGGATTGAAAGGATGTGTTTGAAGTTGGCTAAGCGAAGAAGCAGTGAGTTATGTGGGCAAGGAATGCAAAGGTCAGTGTTGCTGGGGAGTAGAGAAGGGGAAGGGTGAAATAAGGTTGGCAAGGCAGATGAGTACCAGGGCAGGAAGGAATTCTGCTCCACACATGTTAAGTCTGAGGACCTGGAGAGCATCTGTGGAACCATCGGGTAGGCAGATGGACATCTGAGTATTCAGCATAGAGGGAAGGTCAAAGCCATGAACACACTTTTGGAGTTAGCAAAGACATGGGAACTGAAGCTGTGGGAGTAGGTGAAGCCACTCCACACTAGGCTAGAGGCTTTAAATTAAAAATCTGAATATTCCTTTGAAACCAACAATTTGCACTTGAAATAACCCCAAACATATTTGCTGAAAGGAATGAGCCCTAAGAAAATATAAAACATGTCACAGATCTCTATGGGGATGACTTCATCCACATGGTAAGAAGGAACAAACTGCAGTTTTTCAACTTTCTTTTGATAGATGGGAGACTGGAGGGTTTCATGATTACAAATACAGTCACTAATTATTACTGGATCCAAGAAAAAAAATCTAGATCTTTTGTATAACTAAATTAAACAATTATGTTGCCCTAGAAGAACTCTGAATCTACTCATGGAAAGATTTTTCATCCTCCCATCAATTTCTGTGCATACATTAGAAACAGAGTGGGACAGACAATTGGGAAAATGAGAGAGCAGAGGAAAACTAATTCTAATTATGGAAATGCAGCTTCAAGAACAAAGGCTTAAATTTGTAACACAGGTCTAAGGGGAAATAATTCTCATAAGTAACCACTTAAAACATGAAAAGTCTGCAAATCTGAAGGAAAAAATGACAGTTTATTATACACATTATTTCTTCTTTCTAATTGAGTAATTAGAAAATTACCAATTCCAATTGCCAATTAGAAAATTGGTATTCCCAAGCATAAAGGAATAAAACAATCAAGGGCCTTTCTGCCTGGCTGGACTCTCAATGGCCAAAGGTTTAAGAGAGAGTTTGAGAGTCTCATGGAAAAGGCCATCCAAGACGTTAACTTGGCAGCAACAGGCTTGTTTCAGAAAATTGAAAGCTAAAGCTTCGAAGAAAGAACACTGTCATTTCTCATCCACCTGGGCTTCCCATACATCCAGATCTCCAATTTGCCACTTAAAGAGCACCTTTTCATCCCCCTCATCGTTGCAGAACATAAATGACCTTGCATAGAAAGCATGACAGAGAGATCACAGTGGGTTCAGTTACCCAGAAAAATTCCTTCACTGAATTAGATTCCCGATGAGGAATAGAGGCTGATACACCTCAACATGGATTTTTATACATATAGATCATTGCTTGGGTCTGATTAATCCAGCTACATAATGTTGCAAAGAGCAAACAGAATAAAGAACACCAGTAGCTTTAGGGAAATCAAGTCGCCCTAATCTAAAATGTTAGTGAACAAGGACGTGCCTAGAGTGGCTCTTGGAGTCCAAGGAGAGCTGTCAGTGGTTGGGGGGGCTGGGATTTCATCCATCAAAATCACATTACCTGAGCCATTGTTAGGTGTATAATATCCTCAATGCCCAGGGTAGCAGAGATGGCACTCTGAGGAGTGAAACTGGAAGAAACACCCCTCACCCCCAGAAACAAGCAGGGGAAGAGCTATGAAAGAATGACTTAGAGATTGCCTAAGTTGGTAACGTATGGGAGCAGCCCCCACAGTGTGAAAAGAGACTGTCATCAGTAGGTCTGAGAAGAGCAAGGGGCAACTTCACACCCCGTTCCATCTTTCAAGCCCTTGCAGTCTGTAGAGCTCCACATGAAGAAATAATGGAGAGAAGAGAAAGGCCAGGAGCCAGACAGTTGCCCCAGTGTCCTCAGGGGCACAGGAAGCTGTGCTCTAGCCAGAGGAAATTGACAGCAGAGAAGGCATGAGGCTGAAGCAAGATGGCAGGTCCTCTCTGGAGGGTCCTTGGTAACAGAGGGAGCCAGGATAAAACTGAGAATCTACAGATGATGGAAGCAGAGGGAGTCTGGATCACCTCACTGCTGCTGACATACAACAGGGACATGTGGGACAAAAGGCCCCTGCTCTCTTCCTTGTACCAAAATCTGTGGAACAGGGCCTTGAATTCTCCTTCAAGGGGAAGGAGTATAGCAGAGACAGAGGAACCCTCACCTTCAACCACCAACAGCCAGGTCAGGGGGTAAGGGGGCTTAATGAATCTGAGATTGAAATTTTAAAATGGACTGGACACTTAATTGCCAAAATTAGCCAGAAAGCAATAGAATCTACCCAAGATGCTACAATGGGACAAAGTATTTTCTGAAGCATTCACTGAAGCATATATGCTGCACTAAGTTGAAAATGCTCAATAAACCAGTTACAAATAGAATGCTCATCATAAAGAAAGACGAAAAAAAGGAAAGAACTTTAGATTTTAAAATATAAATAAGTAGCATCCACTGAGAGGTTTTCATTGAGAATTTTTGTATCTCCAAGACATCAAAGAAGAGCATATGTTCCCAAAAGGTCATAGAACAAATATATTTCATACCAGCTCACATTAAAGGTTGTTTCCTTTGTGTTCTAAACTAGACATAAATATCCTCTTTTGTAAGGCCTAAATGGATGGCTGTGATTTCCTTCAGACAGGGGAAGAAGAAAAGGAGATAAATCAATGTGGTCAGTTAACTCATAGCAAATTCTCCAATTAACCTCTGTTTAAAAGTAGGGTGAGTAGGGGAGGTAGACAATCTCGCATTTCTTAAAATTTTAGCACTTAGAAACTTAGAGGTCATTTTCCCTAAATGCCAGCATTTTGCTGATACGGAAAACTTAGTCCCAAAGAGAACAACTCACCCACAGTAACTCAGCCAGTGGGAGCCCCTACAAAGTGTCACACCTGGGTCAGGCCATGCCGCCCTCTGTCTAAATCTTCACCACCTGCAAGATGCACCTGAACATCATAGGCCTGAAAGGATACCCGCCCTGATGCTTTCTGCTTCGGTGGCCATGACTGGAAAGTGGAGAGCCTTGTGGGTGGGGCCAATAAAAGAAATCTACTGGCCAACGCTGCTTCCAGAATTAGTTCTATTATAATTTATAAAACGTAAATGATTCAAATATATTTTCTCCCTTAAGGCCTATCTTCTTTTTTTTTTTTTTTTTTTTTTAACTCTTCCTCTTCAATCTGTCTTTGAAATTTCTCTCTGGTCCTCTCTAATAATGTGATGATAATACTTTTAATCTTTTATCTTTTTTTTTTTTTTTTTTGAGACAGAGTTTTGCTCTTGTTGCCCAGGCTGGAGTGCAATGGTGCCATCTCGGCTCACTGCAACCTCCACCTCCCAGGTACAAGTGATTCTCCTGCCTCGGCCTGCCAAGTAGCCAGGATTACAGGCACCCACCCCCACGCCCAGCTAATTTTTTGTATTTTTAATAGAGACAGGGTTTTGCCATGTTGGCCAGGCTGGTCTCAAACTCCTGACCTCAGGTAATCCACCTGCCTTGGCCTCCCAGAGTGCTGGGATTACAGGCGTGAACCACTGCGCCCAGCCTGATACTTTTAATCTTAATGATGTTCATGAAATCTTGATTGTCATTGCATTAATAGGAATTATATGTGCACAAGTATTTTCTGGACCTAGAAAAGGATGCTTATAAAGTTATGGCTGGAAAAGCTAGGCTTTGATTCGGTAAAGAAATGCCACTCTAACATAAAATCTAGTGATGCCCCACCAACCGAAAGCAGGCAGGCTGCCAAAGTCTAATAAACTGGCTGAAATCAATTGGAACCCTAATTCACTTTTGCATAATTTCATTCTCCTTGCATATTTACCAGTCAGAATCTGGCATTCTTCTCTTTTCTTCCAGTGCAGATGGAATTCCAGTGAGGGAGAGCTTTTCACTCTTCATTTTTTAATATAATCACATTTGTCCTGAAAGCTTGTGTGTCAGTCCCAGATATTGGTCTCTCCATGGTCAGGAGAAACCTGTGACCATTCACACACACACGCACACACACACACACACACACACACACACCCCACCTCTCTCCCCTAAAGGGAAATGCAGCGTTTTGCCAGTGCAACACTAACTACAAATTTTACAGTCCAAAAAGAAATCTTATCCTCTCTTCAACACCATCTTGCCAGCCTTTCATTCTCATAGCCTAGGTCTGAAGAACACTTCCATCTATCATACACCTATCTTGATGTTTGACTACACAGAGACCCCACACTTTGCTGCTATAAGGGAACTTTACAATCTGGTACAATCCGCACTTGAAAGACAGGGAAACTGACGGCCCCAGAAGTGACATGAGGCTACACAAGATAGTTGTTAAACTTGGATTAGTACTAGTCTTCAGGATCCCATTTCAGCCTACTTTCCATTACAGACTAGCGGTCAAGTTTCTACCCTCACATCACCAACTACGTCTGTGGCCAGGAAGGGGAGGCTGGATAACAAGTAATCATTTAATTAATTAACTAAGTCAATTAGTTTTCTTAAAATGTAGTTCTGAGGCAAAGTAAAAGTATTAACATATATATAGGGCAACTTCTTGAAAAGGCATACTGCATAAATATTTAATAAGAGAATTACCCTTAATTTTATCCCCAGATAGTAAGAGATACTCCTAATTCAGTCCAAAATGTTTCTAGTCTAGATTTGTAATGGTTATTCAGAAATATTCGTTTAACAACATGATGGCAACAAAAGTAAATTTTCCTATAAGAAGTTGAGATGATACCCTAATAACTTAGGGGAAAGCAATTAATACTTTTTCCAATAGTACAATTACAACTAGCAGTATGTGAAAACAAACATCAAGTCACTTATTAAGGAGCTCAAATGTTTGGAAAAGTTTATGTGCATAAGAAATGGCATGTGCATATTAATTGCAATTACACTAATCACTGGTTAAGAATCAAGACTGCATCCCAGGTCGGAAAAAAAAAAAATACTGCAATTCACTGAAAGCAAGAGAAGCAGCTGAAGATACAGGCAATTTTCAAATCAGGATAAATCATGAAGGTATAAGCCATTAAGGCAAGGTTCATATGGCACCAAACATTCTTTGCTCAAGATTTTTTTCTATTGCAAACATATCAGAAGAATAAAAGTCAAGTAGGGGAAGATCCCGGAGATTAGTTTCTCTAATAGGTGCAAATTCCTTTGGGTTTTTCCTAAAAATCTAGGCAAAAGACAGACAAGAGGGAAACAGAAAAATTCATCATGCCTAACAAGGTTTCGCTTATCATTGGGCATAGAAGTCAATTCAACCAACCAGTTCATTTCCGTGAAGCACTATTTCCCAACCTTTCCAATATTTCATTTCTGCCTCAGAAATGTGAAGATGAAAAAGTAAGTAGATAAAAGACCAGACATAAGTGAACTCCTAATAGTAGGCTTAATAGTCTCTTTCTCTTTGGGTTCTGGGATTGTGGGTAATATTCTAAATTGTTTCCAGTGAGAATATACCACCTCTATAATCAGAAAATGAGGCTATGAATATGCTTTATGAACTGTGAAACTACACAAATGTTACATTTTTATTTTTGCTGCTATTGACCATTTTAGAGTTCTCATTTTAATGTAGCTCTTTTATCCTGGCAACACTGCTGAAGTCTGTCTGTACAAAAAGAACCTGGCTGGCATCATTTGCACATCCAAGTATGCTTATTCCAAAAGTCTATTATTCTACACGGGAAATGGTTCTTTCCTGTTTATGGAAGAAATTTTTTTTTGGTTGATTTGGTTATGTAAGGAGAGTTATCAACAAAAACAAGGAGAAGCCAAAGTGAATAAGCAAAAGTGTGGTCAGTAAATGTTCAAGAAGCCCAAGAGAAATCTGACATTTCCTACTCAACATGTCCTGTCCCCTTTCTTTTCTCAGAAATGTTCTGAAATCCTCTACAAAGACATTATCACCAGAGCTCCCTTGGTTTAAAATATCCCAAGACTTCTCACAATTCTTCCTTAAGTTAAGTAAGTTCCTATGTTAACAGATTCTTTTTCAGTAGAGATAGAAGAAGAGCAAAAGGCATCCTTATTTCCTGAATTACAACATATCCTGAGGCAAGGAAATCCAAAATGATATTTTACACTATCAGAAATATATAAAGTTATTGCTATATTATAAATGAATAGAATCATTGTTCTAATCGGCTTTGATTCTTTTAATCTTGGGAGGATTTAGTATCTCTTAAACCCTTTCGAAAGAGTAATTCTTGAATGTAAGAAGTAACCAATTCATATTTTAAGTATTATACTGCCCCCTTGTGTATCTTGTGTTTAGTGAAAGGGGAGCTCAGACAATACAGTAATTGTAATTCTCAGAAATACTTCAGTGGAATCTGAGTTTAGAACTTCTATAGAAACAGCCTCAAAAATCATTGAGACCAGCACGCTTATTTCACAGAAAAGAGAACTGAGTTCCTGAAAGATTATATAACTTGTCCAAGACCATACACTGCTAGTGAGTAACACAGCAAATACTGTTATATAGAACTTAAGCCTCAGAATGTTAATTTTTTTAATTAGAATGGAGATGGCAGCCTGAAAGAAGAAAAAATAGTGAGGTGTTGGAATTAGGCAGATCAGGATTTGAATTTTAGGTCACCATTTCACAATCTCCAAAAGCTTTAGTTCCCCCATTCATAAAATTGGTTGAATAATAGCTATGGCAAAGTCCTTGAAAGGATCCAGTATGACAATGTTAATGTTCATCAAGCCCTTGGCATAAATATCTGCAATATAGTAATAAACTAATTGGTAATATGACTATAAAAATACATAGAAAAATTTTTAAATGATTATAGCCTTTGAGATCTCTGAATAAAGGCATTCTAAAATAATGAAAATAATAATGAGTTTAAGGCACTTAAATCTAAACTCTTTAAAAATTGGCACAAAATAAAGCTTGAAAAAAATAAACCTAGTTCTTCTAACTCCCGTGATTCTTCTATTATCATATTTACTCTTTTTTAACACAAATAAATTTGCAGCAGAAAAATACATAAATCAAACACTGCATGAGAGATAAAGCAATGAACAGGACCCTTGGCTAAGGCTCAGAGAAAAGCAACACAAAATCTCAGTGCCACAGTGTCAAGTCGCCATCACCACGTCTCCTCTGCTAAGGGCATTTCACCACTGGAATGTCAAAAGAATCAACCTGGAAAGGTGGAGGCAGAAATTTTCGTGCTGACCTTGCTAATACCTAATCAGTTACATCAACTTGGGCAGTTATTTCATCTGTTTCTCTTTCTTCATCTGTAAAATGAAGTCATTCTCTACTTTATAAGGCCTTTTACTGAGGTGGTATAATGAATGTTGAAAAAACACTATAAACACTAAAGTGCTTAATAAAGTAAGGTTAAATGTGTTATCTTAAACTTAGTTTAAAGCAATAATAAACATTAAGTCTGTCGTCAAATTGGGGAAGACTTCAGAACAACCAATCTTGGAAAGGTGAAAGCAGCTTAGATTACAGGATTCTGTTAAAGAGCACTCCACTGCCCCTGAAATCTGTCTCTTCCCTCTACAGTTCCACAGGCCTCTGATGGAGATTACTCCAAAAATTCTGGCACCACATAAGTCTTTGGCTTTTAAACCGGTTTCACCCTAGGGTATCTCGACAGCAGGATTGACAGAGCTTATCCCTGACTGTATACCACAAACAAACAGATACCAGCAGGGTAAAGGCAATTTGTCTTAGTTTGGCATGAAAATGACTAATATTGATTCCTCTCTGATTCACAGCGGCAGTCCTCTACCCTGATAGTAACGGTTTAGTACTGCAAACTGTTCTGTTCTGTTTTTATATGGGACATAATATACAGATAAGTCTTAAAGCCCTAAAGGACAGCAATAAAAGTGGGTGGACTTCTCTTCAATAAGTGTCTAAAGCAGGTGACCACAAGCACCCTCTAACATCTCAGTTTGGAAGTGCACGCTCTGCTAGTAGTAAGCATTGACTGGTGATCCAGAAATATTAACTGAACAATATATGGTCCTCGCCCAAAATAATTACAAACATCAGAAAGGGATATCACTGGAGTTGACAGTGTGGTAGAGGAGGGAAGGCACTGGTACCAGCTACCCCACAAAGTAGACAGAGAGAACACTATTACAGTTGTTGAGGTGGGGCCCGTTGCTTACAACTGGAGACAGTAAGTGCAATGGGACTTCTTGGGTAATTATTCATAAACAAGTTAACTCAAGCTCTTGGTTCCATCCAACAATTATACCATATTTGCATCTAGAGTGCTAGAACAAAAGGCCTGTCAGAAACAAAATAAAAGATCCAACTATATAAATACAAGAGACAGCTTACCATGAAACACACTGTTGTCCACCAGAAAATGCCTGCGGTACTGCACACAGTTCTTTTTTTCCAAGTTCCAGTAACTCATTGTCAGAAGATTTCTGGCACAGCATCAAAACCAAATTGCCCTGTCAAGGGAAACAGAATGAGACAAAAATGAAGAAAACGGCAGCCACACGCTCACGCTGGCAGCATAATGCCATCGGTTGCCCAGCATTACAGGGCAACACATACGGCATACAACTTCTCCCCACATGGAGCTGGAATCCCCCAGGCCCTAAGACATTTCCCACAAGTCTTCCCAGGGTCTAGAATGTCATTCAGCATATCAAAACAGTAACTTTCTCAAACCACCTTTCAGAGCTCAATGTTACCCGTCTCCAGGGGAAATAAATCTACCGTCAGGGAGCAGGTTTCAGGACTGGTTTATGTGCTCCCGGCCTCACTCCTAGTAGTCCAAGATCCAAACTAGTCAACACTGGTAACATCTCAGGAAATTTCAGTTGCAGGTGGGGAGGCAACTGACAGGAATGAAGCTATCATCCCCAATTCCTGAATTTTGTGTCAGTGTAGCATCCACGTGACCATGAATGAGCCAAGCACATTAACAAAACGTGCCTTCCTCTTTTTGGTTCATTGCTGGTGTCCATTTAGGACCGCTAGAGCCTGGATCTGCCCAGGCTGAACTCAGTGGTGTAACTAGAGCTGGGCACAGGCCTCGGCAAGGTAAACTAGCAGTGCCTGCTCCTACGTAAGACTTGCTCCATCACAGACACAGGGAAACACAATGCTAGCTAGAGCAACAACTTGAAAAGCAGAGATCTGAGTTGATGAATTAAATTCCTCCAAAAGCTGACGTGCATAACCCTGAACAAGGCCTCCTTTGTTCACAGGATTTGGCTAAAGCAACTTTTCAGAATTCCAACCTCCTTTCTGTTCACAGAATAAAGCCAGGCAAAATCAAGCAAGGCTGGCATGCAGCAAAACCCACAGGTGGGAAGCAATTTGTCATCTCTCCTGCTAAAACAACCTAGAATTTTGTAAACGTACCCCAGGATGAAATCAGTCCCTTAGTGAAAAAAAAAAATATATATATATATATATTATCAGAGTGTTGTCTATTCATTAACGGAACAATTGGTGAAGGCTCCTGAAGCTTTTGTCAGAGCTTCTCCTTGGCTCCCTATGACCCAACCTTAACCCACCCCACCAGGGATCTTACCTAATTCTCGCCTATCCTGCATTTTCTCTGGCTCCATGCTGGACTCGCCACTTCTTCTTGCCTCATACCCACCTGGCTAATCTGACTGCTTATCCTACTCCCTCTGGCTGAGGGAGTCTTACTACTGTATGGAACTGACTACAAAATACAACAGAATATAGCTAATGATGAAAGCAACCGAACCTCTGCCCTCTCGCCTGCCAATACTATATACTACAAAGGTCTCTTCTTTAAAAAGTATTTTTAGTTATACAAATAATGCAGTTATATATGTTCATTAATTTTAATAATGTGCATTTGTTTATAGTTAGCAAAATATATTCACATACATGACTCTCATTTGCCCCTTATTAATCTTCTGAGGTGAGTACTGTTTTCTCCTTCTACAACATTAAAGAAGATAAGGTGTTAGAGATTAACTGATTCACCCAACACTGCTAGGAAAAAATAGTAATGAGACTTGAAGTCATATCTTCATATTCCAAAGTCAAGCCATAATAGGAACTAGGACTTTACAAAATGAGGTGATTTAAAAAATACAATCTGGGCTGGGCACCGTGGCTCATTCCTGTAATCCCAGCACTTTGGGAGGCCAAGGCAGGCGGATCACAAGGTCAAGAAATCAAGCCCGGCCTGACCAACACAGTGAAACCCCATCTCTACTAAAAATACAAAAATTAGCTGGGTGTGGTGGCGCACACCTGTAGTCCCAGCTATTCGGGAGGCTGAGGCAGGAGAATCACTTGAACCCGGGAAACGGAGGTTGCAGTGAGGTGAGACAGCGCCACTGAACTCCAGCCTGGTGACAGAGTAAGACTCCATCTCAAAAAAAAAAAAAAAAAATCTGCTGGCCAGGCGCGGTAGTTCACGCCTGTAATCCCAGCACTTTGGGAGGCCGAGGTGGGTGGATCATGAGGTCAGGAGTTTGAAACCAGCCTGGCCAATTGGTGAAACCCTGTCTCTACTAAAAATACAAAAAATAGGCCAGGAGCGGTGGCTCAAGTCTGTAATCCCAGCACTTTGGGAGGCTGAGACGGGCAGATCACAAGGTCAGGAGATGGAGACCATCCTGGCTAACCCGGTGAAACCCCGTCTCTACTAAAAAATACAAAAAACTAGCCGGGCAAGGTGGCGGGCGCCTGTAGTCCCAGCTACTCGGGAGGCTGAGGCAGGAGAATGGCGTGAACCCAGGAGGCGGAGTTTGCAGTGAGCTGAGATCTGGCCACTGCACTCCAGCCTGGGCGACAGAGCGAGACTCCGTCTCAAAAAAAAAAAAAAAAAAAAAATTAGGCCGGGAGTGGCTCACACCTGTAATCCCAGCACATTGGGAGGCCGAGGTAGGCAGATCACAAAGTCAGGAGTTTGAGACCAGCCTGACCAACATGGTGAAACCCCATCTCTACTGAAAACACAAAAATGAGCTGGGTATGGGGGCATGTGCCTATAATTCCAGCTACTCAGAAGGCTGAGGCAGGAGAATCACTTGAACCCGGGAGGCGGAGGTTGCAGTGAGCTGAAATCCTGTCACTGCACTCTGGCCTGGGAGACAAAGACTCCATCTCAAAAAAACAAACAAACAACAACAAAAAATCTGCAAATTATTATACATTCCTCCCCTCAAAAGGTAGAATCTAAATTCACCTTCCCTTGAATATGGGCTGGACTCAGTGACTCGTTTCTCACAATAAAATCAGCTGGGAATTATGCTATGAGTCTTCCATCATGAGGTTATAAAAAGGATACCACTTCTGCCTAGTTCCCTATCTCTCAAGATGCTTGCATTGGAACCCAGCTACCACACTGTAAGGAAGCCCAGATTTAAGTGTTCTAGCTCACATGCTCAGCTAGCCCCTCATCCAACAGCAGCATCAGCCACAGACATGTGTTATGCTGAATGTTTGTGTCCGCCCCAAATTCATATGGGGAAATCTAATGCCCCCCAATGTGATAGTATTAGGAGGTGGGACCGTGAGTTTCCACCCTTATGATTAGGATTAGTGTCCTTATAAAAGAGACCCTAGAGAGCTAGCTCTACCCTGCCACCATATGGGGACACAGCAAGAAGTCAGCAGTCTGCAACCCAAGAAAGGGCCCTCACCAGACATCAAATCTGCCAACACCTTGATCTGAGACTTCCCAGCCTCCAGAATTGTGAGAAATAAATTTGTTATTTATAAGCTACCCAGTTTATGGTATTGTTATAGCAGCCCAAAATGAACAAAGACAACATAAGAATAAATTAATCTACAGATGATTCTAACCCCAAGTATTTCAGATGAGGCCACAGATACTGATGAGAAGAAGCAAGTCATCCCTCTGTGCCTCATATGTATTTCTGACCTATAGAAACAGTGAAAGGTAAGGCCAGGCACAGTGGCTCACGCCTGTAATCCCAATACTTTCGGAGGCCGAAGTGGGTGGATCACCTGAGGTCAAGAGTTCGAGACCAGCCTGGCCAATAAGGCAAAACCCCGTCTCTACTAAAGATATAAAAATTAGCCAGGCGTGGTGCCAGGTGCCTGTAATCCAAGCTACTCGGGAGGCTGAGACAGGAGAATCACTAGAACCCACGAGACAGAGGTTGCAGTGAGCCGAGACCGTGCCACTGCATTCCAGCCTGGGCAACAAGAACAAAACTCCATCTCAAAAAAAAAAAAAAAGAAAGAAAAAAGTGAAAGATAATAAATATTATTTTAAGACAAAAGATTTGGGGTAATTTGTTACACAGCAATACATAATGTAACATATAATACATGTAACATCCTCTTAGAGGATGATCATCCAATCGGAGTTGAGACCTTCAACTCTTTTGTGACAGAAGCACAAACCTATAGACATGTATGTAATATTCATATACTTTGGCACTAGCTCACATCAATGGCCCAGGCTTTCCAACTTCAGATCTTTTTGCTTTTCTTTAAGGGCCAGGTAAAATGCCACTGCCTTTGTGAAATGCCCCTAGGAATCTCTCCCTCCAGTTTACCTATAATACTTTCATGCACTGAACTCCCATAATCCTGTTTCCCAGTTATTGGGAACCTACTATGCATCAGGAACTGTGATAAGGCTTTACATCAGTGAGTCTCAACCTTGACTACACATTGGAATCACCTGAGAAGCTTAAGACTCCTGACTCCCAAGCTACACCTAGGCCAATTACATCAGAATCTCTAGGGGTGGGATTTGGGCATCAGCAGGAGACTGATGAAAAGATGCTCTCCGTCTGGCCTTCAGATTTAGAGATAATGGAGGTGGAGATAATAAAGAGTGAGTACACCTGGGGCAAGGGAACAGGGCTCTGCGATAAGCCTCATTTTAGCTTCCACCAGATTCAGAAGAGCCAGGCCCTAGGGCTCACTAAAGGGATTCAAGTGAAAGGGATGTTAGACATCAACTAAGACAAACCTCTCATGCTGTAGCCAGAAGGAAACCGAGGCCCAGAAAGGATGTGTGGCTTGCAAGATAACACCTCTAGCTCTAAGATGATGAACTGGTGGGAAACCCAGCCTCAGCAGTTCCAAAGCAGGTTGAGTCTTTCATGGCCCCATTTGTGTGAACACAGTAGGTAAAAACAACTACTAAAGTATACTACATTCATTTATTTTTTAGACAATTTATATTACGTTAGAGATGTATTTCCCCTGCATCTTGTATCCAATTTGAAGTTGTTTGGTCAGTATTCAGGCAAGGATGGTTTTAAATTGATCATCTTGTTTTTTTCTTTTCAACTTGCTTTTAAGACTTACAAAATACTCCACCTCCTAAGAGGTCTAGGTAATATAACCGGTTACACATTCAGAACTCTACAAGCATCTACATCTTATAAATAGAACATGCAGATTTATGCTCTTTTTTAAACCTACAGATTAATTATGGTACCATACAAAATAGTCTCATTGCCCTAAACTCCACTATGCTCTGCATTCTCCTTCCCTCCCCTTTAGTCCCTGACAAGCACTGATATTTTTTACTGTCTCTATAGTTTTGCCTTTTCCGGGATGTCTTATGGTTGGAATCACACAGTATATAGCCTTTTCCAATTGGCTTCTCTCACTTGGAAATATGCATTTAATGCTCTACATCTTTTCATGGCTTGAGAGCTCATTTCATCCTAGCACGAAATATTATTCCATTGTCTGGATGTACCACAGTTTATTTATCCATTGAGCTACTGATGAACATCTTAGTTGCTTCCAAATTTTGAAACGTATACAGATGCTGCAAACATCCATGTGCAAGTTTTTGTGTTGATACAAGTTTTCAACTCATTTGGGTAATACCAAGGAGGGTGACTGCTGGACTGTGGTAAGAGTATGTTTACTTTGTAAGAAACAGCCGAGCTATCTTCTAAAGTATAAGATATTTTGTATCATTTTGCATTGCTACCAGCAATAAATGATAGTTCCTGTTGCTCTATGTCTTTGCCAGCATTTGGTGTTACAAGCGTTCTGGATTTTGGCCTAATAGCTGTGTAGTGGTACTCATTGCTGTTTTAATTTCCATTTTGCTAATGATCTATGATGTGAAGCACCTTTTCATATGCTTACTTGCC
Source organism: Macaca thibetana thibetana (assembly GCF_024542745.1). Taxonomy (NCBI): domain Eukaryota; kingdom Metazoa; phylum Chordata; class Mammalia; order Primates; family Cercopithecidae; genus Macaca; species Macaca thibetana. The sequence goes on from NC_065579.1 coordinate 58,355,093, forward strand.
ACTAGTGTATCTTCTTTGGTGAGGTGTCATTCATTCACCCATTCATTCATTCATGTATTTATTTTGAGACAGGGTCACCCTCTGTCACCCAGACTGAAGTCCAGTGGCATAATCAAGGCTCAACTGCAGCCTCAACCTCCAGGACTCAAGCAATCCTCCCACCTCAGCCTCCTGAGTAGCTGGGACCACAAGCATGAACCACCATGTCTGGCTAATTTTTTAACATTTTGCGGAGACAGGGTCCCATTATGTTGCCCAGGCTGGTCTCAAACTTCTGGGTTCAAGGGATCTTCCTGCCTCAGCCTCCCAAAGTACTGGGATTAAAAATGCCAGCTATCATTCCTGGCCTTTGAAAAAATTTTTAATCAGGTTGTTTACTTACTGGCAAGTTTTAAGAAGTGTTTGTTTGATTGGTTGGTTGGTTTCGTTTTTGTTTTGAGATGCAGTCTCACTCTGTCACCCAGGCTGGAGTGCACTAGCACCATCTTGGCTCACTGCAGCCTCCGCCTCCCAGGTTCAAGCAATTCTTATGCCTCAGCCTCCAGACTAGCGGGGACTACAGGCACACACCACCAGGCCTGGCGAATTTTTGTGGTTTTTTAGTAGAGATGGGGTTTCACTATGTTGATCAGGCTGGTCTCAAACTCCTGGCCTCACGTGATCCGCCCACTGCAGCCTCCCAAAGTTCTGGGATTATAGGCGTGAAGCATTGCACCCGGCCTAAGTTTTAAGAGTTTTTTAAAAATGTATGTTGGACAAGAGTCTTTTATCAGATACATCTCTTGCAAATATCTTCTCCCAAACTGTGATTTGTCACTAACAGTGTCTTTTGCGGAGCAGAAACTTTTAATTTTCATGAAGTCTAGCTTATCAATGAAAAAAAATTAGATTCTGAATCCTTACAATGATTCACAAAATAACTGACAGTGAGTAAGGAGCACCATGTAAGGAAATAACTGATTGTTATTAAAACTAGTTTTATGGCCAGGTGCAGTGGCTCATGCCTGTAATCCCAGCACTTTGGGAGGCTGAGGTGGGCAGATCACTTGAGGTCAGGAATTTGAGACCAGCCTGGTCCACATGGTGAAACCCCATCTCTACTAAAAATATAAAAATTAGCCACCCATATTAGCATGCACCTGTAATCCCAGCTACTCAGGAGGCTGAGGAAAGAGAATGGCTTGAACCTGGTAGGCAGAGGTTGCAGTGAGCTGAGATCGCGTCACTACACGGCAGCCTGGGTAACACAGCAAAAAACTCTGTCTCAAAAAAACAAACAAAACTAGTTTTAAAATATGGCTCCATGTTTACAAGCTTGAAAAGCACAGAAAAACTCAAAAAAAAAGTTCAATGTGGTATTACTTATCCCCTAGAGACAATGACCATGGGCACAGTGGTCTTTTTTTTTTTTTAACACAAATTAGATATTATAAGTCTACTTCTTTTGCTTAATAACTACTAATATGTTGCAACCCTCTAGATATATCAACAAATATACTTCTGCAGAACATAAATGTGATTTGAAAAAAATTGTAATGAACTCTACTCAAAGACACCAAACACAAAAAATCCTAATGCAAAAATAATAAATAAACAGAGCCATGTAAGCGTGTAGAGGACTCATGCACCCAATGGACTAAAACAAATTCCTTAAAAGTTAAAAATGCTCCTAAGCTCATTTTACAAGTGATAAGCAACTTTTGTAATTATGTAAAATCATGTAAAAATCATGTAAGATTTCTTTATTTCTGACATTTTTAGTTGTAGTTAACATGACCAAAATTGCCAATACCAAACAAGTCATATGTGGCAGTAGGGACACCACCAACAAAGAATATTAGAAATTCAAGGATGGCACTTTTAACTAAGAAAAGTGGGAAGTACTGGGTAATAATCATTTGTCAATACTTTTAAAACTCGACAATGAAAAATAAAATCCTTCACACCCACACCCACTTACTAGAATTAAAGCTCCCTTTAAGAAAGCTCTACCATGGTGAACATCTGCTGATTTTTCACTCTTCTAGAAATTGCACCCCAGTTTTCCTCTGGGAAACTCCTCCCACTCTCCGTTCAAAAGATTCAGGTGCTGTCAGCTTCATCCCCTGATTCAGGTAGGCATGTGGCTTAGGCTGCAAATCAGAGAATTGCATCCACCCGGCCTGTTTCAGATCACTGAGAGTCAGGCACAGATTTCTGTTTGAACTCTTGGGGAAAAAAAACAAAAACAAAAACCTTCCTTTTCAGTTTTACTTGAAGTTGCAAGGTCTAAGCCTGAAGACCTAAAGCTCCTGGCCACCATCTTGTCAATATAAGGGAAAAATTTGTGGAGATTGGAGCCAACCCAGAGAAATGGAAACAAACCAAGTCCTGGTAATATAATCTGCCACACCTGAAGCTAGATCTATCCTTGCACCTTCTAGTTAAATAAGCCAGTACATTCCCTGTTTTGTTTTGTTTAGTTTTGTGTAAGCCACATTGAGTTGGGTTTTCTGTCACTGGCACCTAGAGTCCTGACTGATGAAATATGTCAGCACAGCAAAATGTAAAGAGGACCCATCTGGCCATCGTGAGCTCTCTATTCTGGTTTCACTTCTAACAACCAACTCACAGGGGACCTTGGGCAAGTTTTTAACAAGTCCTCTCTGAGTTCAAAAATATGACTCAGTATTTTCTTTCTTGGGCTTTCCCTAGGGATATGACGCATTCAAGCCCTTTGTCCTGGCTGAAAAGGATTCCCCCATACTATCTGAAGGTGTATTTAAGCAAAGCAAAACACAAAATCTTTTCTTCAGCTTTAGAATTCCTTTGGCTATTTTCAGATGTGAGGCAAATCGATATTGCTGCTTTAACCTGAGTTTTATGAAACACTACAGATTTGTTCAAGCCACTTGAATGGCTTAAAAGACAAATTATCCCAGTTCGTATGTGGCAATCAGAATTATAATACTATGCTAAAAAGAAAAAAAAAAAAAGTAAATCTTTAAAAGATAACTTAATTAGCCTGGCGAGGTAGCGGACGCCTGTAATCCCAGCTCCTCGGGAGGCTGAGGCAGGAGAATTTCATGACCCCAGGAGATGCAGGTAGCAGTAAGCTGAGGTCGCACCATTGCACTCCAGCCTGGGTGAGAGAGTGACACGCTGTCACTAAATAAATAAATAAATAAATAAATAAATAAATAACTTTATGGGAGGAAGGGGGCTCTTTTTTTTTTTTTTTTTCTAAGTTGAGGAATTTGTCTGTTACACCCTGACTGCTGTCTCCACCTCTTTCTCTCTACTGTATCACCACCAGAGCCCAAACCCCTCCAGTACCCTTTCCCATAAAAACCAATACTCCCTTTATATTCCTTATTAATAATATATTATTTGTAAATCACTTCATGATTTACACAATTTTCCATTTATATCTTGTCTTTAAAAAAAAAAAAATGGCCTTTACAATAGCCCTGTGAGTTCTACACTATTAACAAATAAGACTAACTGGAAACAGCAGTTAGTCTGTTTCCATCTCCTGACTCCCAATCCACTGTCCCCAGTCCAGAGCAACACTCTACGGCCAGCACCATTTCCTCCCTGACATTCTGCTTCCCTATAAAAAGAACCTAGAGTTGTATTACTCAGAACAGACAAGACTCTAATTCTTCCCACATCCACCATTCACCCCAACTCTACTATGAACCAAGGAGAAGAGACAGGAGGAGACAACTAAATGAAACATTACTTATTCAAAAAATGCATACCTTGTCCCTCCAGCAGGAGCCTCTGGAGTGTATAGATTAGAGATGATCAGAGCAAAGTGTCAGTCCTTTGGGTATAAGATGGTGGATGGCTCCTTTGAAATGAAATTTGAGTGAGCTACTTGGACCAAGTTCGGAAACACCAAGACCAAGTTTACTCGCAAGATATGGTAAAAAACTGTCTGAGAGGTGTGTGTGTTTTCCAAATTGCTAACAGCATTTGGAGAATGTTGGAATAGAAAGAAGATCTGGCCAAAAATTAAAACGTAATGCAAACACCTGTCTCCTTGTTGGAAAAAGAATTACTAGTTCTTGGGATGTAGTAAGGTATCAAGGGACAATGGACAAACACGTAACTGGAAGTCAAAAACCCAGAGCTGCAGCCCAATCCTGCCTCTTACTAACACTGTGTTTCAGGGTCAATCTCTTCACAACCCTGTGCTTCAGCTGCCTCATCTATGTCACAAAAAAGGGATGGCAGTGAGTGAGATGCTCTTCAAAGCATTTTCAATTTTAATAGTCAATATTCCATTAATAAGGATTATGGAAAACTCCTCCCTAATATCCCAATCCATTCATCTTTTTTTATAAATTAAAATAATCCTGAGAAACCACAAAATTAACTCTCAGGTATCGGTTGTGTAGCATTTAACTTATATGGAGAAGTGCTCATTTCTTTTTCCTTAAGTCTTGCTGAGAGATAAAAGGCAAAATTAATAAGCTCTGACAGTAGTATTCATAAAACGACAAGCACTTAGAAACAGGAAGGCATAGAAAAACAGGTCTCGAAACTATATCCTGTACTTCAGCCTCTGACACAACATATGTTTGGGAATTTTGCACCCAGGTATCCCTAAAACTTGAGAATTTAAACTAAATCCACTTGAAAATCTAAGATTTCAAACAAAGTTGCTCCTTTCTCATTTTTCCATTAATTTTAAGACAAAGTAAGACAATTACACAGGGCAGGGATGGGGTGGGAGCGGCCAGGGATCCTCTTCTCTGGCCCAGCCCCAAACTGACATCTTCTAAAGCAGTTCAGAAGCCTCGGTCAGGTCCAGAGGGCTCCCCCGTCACCCACCACCCAGCAGATGGCTTCCCCCACCATAGGCCCCTCCCCGACTTCCTGCAGGTTTCTAAGCACCACCAAACTGGTTGTTAAAGGCCTCTGCAAACAGCCTAATTCCACAGCCTAGCCCCCTCCCAGCTATGTACACAAAGGGAAAGAAATAAAAGGGTACTTTGTTCATTTTTTAAGGCTCACAGGAGACACCACTAAATCCCAAGTTCCTGGTGTGTTTTCTTTTCTCTAACGCAATCAGGAGCTGAAAATGCTCTGATCTAGTTAAGCAATGAGGCACAATCGACCCTCCAAAGACACCCGGGCTGCTGCATTTGAAAGGGCTGGTTTAGAGTATATAATATGTATCTAGAGCTAGAAGGAGTCCTCTTCCCTTTTTTATGCACTGCTGGACTTGAATTGTTCATGTTTTATGATTTTTATATGTATGTTTCCAAGCAAGGCTGGCCTATAATTTCCATTTCTCATATTGCTCTCAAAAGGTTTTTACACTGAAATTATTATAGCTTTACAAAATGAGTTTCTATTTCCTGGAAGAATTAAGTAGAATTTGCTAGTAAAACCAGTTGAGCCTGAACTTTCCTTTAAGAAGAAATATTTGACTACTGGTTTATTTTATTTATAAATTATAGCATTATTCAGGCTTTCTATTTTTTCAAAGTCAGTTTTGGTAAGTTATATTTGTCTAGACATTCATTTATTTTCTCTAAGCTTTCAAACGTTTTAGCATGAAGTTGCTCATAGTATTATTCATATAATTTTAATATCTACAACATCTGTTCTCTGATTCCTAATATTGCTTATTTGTACCTCTCTTGTTTTTAAATCAATCTCACCAGGTATTTGTCAACATTGCTAGCTTTTACAGTAATCTCCATTGAATAACACGGAATTATTACTATCATTTCCTTCCATCTGCTTTCTTTCTTTTTTTTTTTTTTTTTTTTTTTTTTTTTTTTTTGAGACAGAGTCTCACTCTGTCATCCAAGCTGGTGGGCAGTGGCACAATCACAGCTCACGGCAACCTCTGCTTCCCAGGGTCAAGCGATGATTGTCCCACCTCAGCCTCCTGAGTAGCTGGGACCACAGGCATGCGCCACCACACCCAACTAATTTTTGTATTTTTTGTAGACAGGATTTCATCAGGTTGTCCAGCCTGGTCTGGAACTCCTGAGCTCAAGCAATCTGCCTGCCTCAGTCTCCCAACGTGCTGTGATTACAGGAATGAGCCACCACATCTGGCCTCTTTTTTTTTTTTTTTTTTTTTTTTTTTTTGAGACAGAGTAGCACTCTGTTGTCCAGGCTGGAGTGCAGTGGCATGATCATGGCTCACTGCAGCCTCAACTTCCTAGGATTAAGGGATCCTCATGCTTCAGCCTTCCAAGTAGCTAGAACCACAGGTGTACACCACCATGCCCAGCTAATTTTTTGTGGAAACGGGGTCTCACTGTGTTGCCAAGGCTAGTCTAGAACTCCTGGCCTAAGCAATCCTCCTACCTCAGCTTCCCAAACTGCCAGGATTATAGGCATAAGCCACTGCACCTAGCCTTCCATTTGTTTTCTTTGGGCCTATTTTGCATCTTTTTCTAACCTTCTAATTTCAACATTTAACTGTTTTCAGGTTTTCATCTTTTTTAATAAAAGTAATTAAGGTTAAGCATGTGTTAGCTACTTCCCCAACCCCCAAGTTTTGACTCATAGTATTTTTGTTATCATACAGTTAAAAATATTTTCTGAATGCTATTACAGCTTCTTTTTAAACCCAAGGTGATTCTGGAACACATTTCTACAACTATTCATAGTAATCTTTTGGTCATAGTTTCTAGTTTAATTCCACTGTGGTCAGAGCATTAGTCTGTATGACACTAATCCTTTGATAATTACAACTTGCTTGATGACATAGTTTGAGGTCACTTTTCATAAATGTTCTATGTGTGTTTGAAAATAATGTGTATTCTGAAGTTGGGAGGTGTGATCTTCATGTCTATCTGCTCAAACTTATTAGTTACTTCATTCAAATCTTATGTGTTAGGCCATTTTTGCATTGGCATAAATACCTGAAACTGGGTAATTTATAAGAAAAGAGGTTTGATTAGCTCACGGTTCTGCAGGCTGTACAGGAAGTATGGCACCAGCATCTGCTTCTGGGTAGGCCCCAGGAAGCTTTTACTAATGGTGGAAGGTAAAGTGGGAGCAGGCATCCCACATGGCAGGAGCAGGAGCAAGAGAGTACGATGGGGGCTGCCACACTTTTCAACAACCAGATTTCACAAGAACTCACTTACTGTCATGAAGACAGCACCAACACATGACAGTACCATGTCATCCTTCCCCATGACCCACACACCTCCCACCAGGCCCCACCTCCAACATTGCAAATTACAATCGAACATGAGATTTGGCCAGGACATGTATTCAAACTATATTATTCTGCCCTTGGTGCCACAAATCTCATGCCCTTCTTATATTGCAAAATACAATCATGTCTTCCCAACAGTCTCCCAAAGTCTTAACTCATTCCAGCATCAACCTAGTCAAAAGTCCCAAGTCCAAAGTCTCATCTGGAAATGAGTTCCTTCCACCTATGGGCCTGTAAAATCAAAACAAGTTCTCTACTTCCAAGATACAGAGGTGGTACCAGCATTAAGAAAAAAATTCTTCTTCCAAAAGGCAGAAGTTGGCCAAAAGAAAGGGGCTACAGGCCCCATGCAAGCTCAAAACCCAGCAGGGCAGTCATCAAATCTTAAAGCTCTAACGTAATCTCCTTTGACTCCATGACCCACATTCAGGGAACACTGGTGCAAGAGGTGGGCTCCCAAGACCTTGGGCAGCACTGCCTCTATGGCTTTGCAGTGTTCAGCCTCCGCAGCTGCTATTACAGGTTGTTGGGAGTCTGTGGCTTTTCCTGGAGCAGTGTACAAGCTGCCAGTGGCTTCACCATTCTGGGGTCTGGAAGGCAGTTGGCCCCCTTCCTACAGTTCCGCTAGGCAGTGCCCTGGTGGGGACACTGTGTGGGAGCTCCATCCCCACATTTCCCTTCCATACTGCCTTAGTAGAGGTTCTCTGTGAGGGCTCTGTCCCTGCAGCAGGCTTCTGCCTGGGCATCCAGACTTTCTTGTAAATCCTGTGATATCTAGGTGGAGGCTACCAAGCCTCATTCACTCTTGCACTCTGCACACCTACAGGCTTAATGCCACATGGAAGCCACCAAAGCTTATGGCTTGAAATCTCTGAAGCAGCAGTCCAAGCTGTATCTGAGGTTCTTTGAGCAGAGGCTAATGCCAGAGCAGCCGGGATGCAGGGAGCAGTGTCCCAAGCCTGCACAGAGCAGCAGGGCCCTGGACCTGGACCACAAAACTGTCTGGTCCTCCTAGGTCTCAGGGTATGTGATGAGAGGGCCTGCAGTCTTAGATATCTGAAATGCTTCAAGGCTCTTTTACCTTTGTCTTGGCAATTAGCACTTGGCTCCCTTTCAGTTATGAAAATATCTCCAGCAAGGTGTTGCTCCACACCCTGCTTGAATTCCTCTCCCAAAAAAAAAAGTATTTTCTTTCTCTACCACAAAGCCAGGCTGTGAATTTTCCATACTCTTAAGCTCTGCTTGCTATTTAAATATAAATTCTAACTTTAAGTCATTTATTTGCTCCCACTTCTGAGCATAGGCTGTTAGAAGCAGCCAGGTCACAATTTGAACACGGCTGCTCGGACATTCCTTCCACCAAATACCCTAGATCGTCACTCTGAAGTTAAAATGTCTATAGATCCCTAGGGCATAAACAGAATGTAGCCAAATTTTTTGCCAAGGCATAACACGCATAACCTTCGCTCCAGCTCCCAGTAAGTTCCTCATTTCCATCTGAGACCTCTTTAGCTGGAACTTCACTGTCCGTATCACTATCACCATTTTGGTCACAACAATTTAACCAGTCTCTAAGAAGTTCCAAATTTTCCTTCATCTTCCTTTCTTCTTCTGAGCCCTCTAAACTCTTTCAACCTCTGCCTGTTACCCAGTTCCTAAGCTGTTTCCACATTTTCAGGTGAAATACCCCAGACTGCTATTAGCAATACTGCACTCTCAGAACCAATTTTCTGTTAGGCCATTCTTGCATTGCTATAAAGAAATACCTCCGATTGGGTAATTTATAAAAGGTTTGATTGGCTATGGTTTTGAAGGATCTACAGGAAGCATGGCACCCGCATCTGCATCTAGGGAGGTCACAAGAAACTTTTACTTATGGTGGAAGGTGAAGCAAAAGCAGGGGTCTCACATGGCAGAAACAGGAGCAAGAGAGTGAGTGCGGGGGAAGGTGCCACAATTTACAACAACTAGATCTTGTGAGAACTCACTTACTATTGCAAGGACATCACCAAGCCATGAGGGATGACCCAAATACCTCCCACCAGACCTTAACTCTAACATTGGGAATTACAATTCAACATTATATTTGGCAGGGACATATATTCAAACTATATCATCTTGTATGTTAGCAGATATTTTCCCCATTTTACCAAGTACTGAGGAAGTATGTTAAAATCTTACCAAAATATATGTATTTATCATTGTAGTTCTCTCAATTTTTTGCTGAATATATTTTGAAGTCATGTTATTAGATGCATGGAAGTTTTTATTTTTTTCAAAAGCTTTTCAGAAAACAAGTGGTGTTTTCCGAAAGTTGCACGAATCAGTTCTTTAGTGGTGATTTCTGAGATTTTGGTGCACCCATCACCCAAGCAGAGTACACTGTACCCAATGTGTAGTCTTTTTTCCCTCACTCTCCTTCCACCCTTTCCCCTGAGTCCCCAAAGTCCATGGTATCATTCTTATGCTTTTGAATCCTCATAGCTTAGCTCCCACTGTGAGTGAGAACATATGATGTTTGGTTTTCCATTCCTGAATTACTTAGAATGACTTAGAATAATGTTCTCCAAATCCATCCAGGTTGCTGTAAATGCCATTATTTCATTCCTTTCTATGGCTGAGTAGTATTTCATGGTATAAATATACTACATTATCTTCTTCTTTTATTTTTTTTCCAGACAGACTCTCACTCTGTCACCCAGGCTGGAGTGCAGTGGCGCAACCTCGGCTTGCTGTAACCTCCACCTCTTGAGCTCAAGCAATTCTCCTGTCTCAGCTTCCTGAGTAGCTGGGATTACAGGCATGCACCACCATGCCCGGCTAATTTTTGTATTTTTAGTAGAGATGAGGTTTCACCATATTAGTCAAGCTGGTCTTGAACTCCTGACCTCGTGATCCACCCACCTTGGCCTCCCAAAGTGCTGGGATTACGGGTATGAGCTACCGTGCCTGGTGTACATTTTCTTTATCCACTCATTGATTGATGGGCATTTGGGCTGTTTCCATATTTTTGCATTTGTGAATTATGCTGCCATAAACATGTGTTCAAGTATCTTTTTCATATAATGAATTCTTTTGCTCTGGGTTGATACCCAGTAGTGGGATTGCTGGATCAAATAGTAGATCTACTTTTAGTTCTTTAAGAAATCTCCACACTATTTTTCATAGTGGTTGTATTAATTTACATTCCCACCAACAGCATAAAAGTATTCCCTTTTCACCACATCCACATAGACATCTACTATTTTTTGATTTTTTTATTATTGCCATTCTTGCAGGAGTAAGGTGGTATTGCATTGTAGTTTTGATTTGCATTTCCCTGATCATTAGTTGACACTGAGCATTTTTTCATATGTTTGTTGCCCATTTGTATATCTTCTTATGAGAATTGTCTATTCATGTCCTTAGCTCACTTTTTGATGGAATTGTTTGTTTTTATCTTGATGATTTATTTGAGTTCCTAGTAGATTCTGGATACTAGTCCTTTGTCTGAGGTATAGATTGTGAAGATTTTCTCCCACTCTGTGGGTTGTCTGTTTACCCTGCTGATTATTTCTTTTGCTGTGCAGAAGCTTTTTAGTTTAATTAAGTCCCATCTATTTATAATTTTTTGTTGCATTTGCTTTTGGGTTCTTGGTCATGAAGTCTTTGCCTAAGCAAATGTCTAGAAGGGTTTTTCCAATGTTATCTTCTAGAATTTGTAAGGTTTCAGGTCTTAGATTTAAGTCTTTGATCCATCTTCAGTTGATTTTTATATAAAGTGAGAGAGGAGCATCCAGTTTCATTCCTCTACATGTGTTTACCATTTATTCCAGCACCATTTGTTGAATAGGGTGTCCTTTTCCCACTTTTTGTTTGTTTTGTTGAAGATCAGTTGGCTGTAAATATTTGGCTTTCTTTCTGGGTTCTCCATTCTGTTCCATTGGTCTATGTGCCTATTTTTATACCAGTGTCATGCTGTTTTGGTGACTATGGCCTTATAGTATAGCTTGAAGTCAGGTAATAAGATGCTTCCAGATTTGTTCTTTTTGCTAAGTCTTGCTTTGGCGATGTGGGCTCTTTTATGGTTTCATATAAGTTTTAGGATTGTTTTTTCTAGTTCTAAGAATGATGGTGGTATGTTGATGGGGATTGCATTGAATCGATAGATTGCTTTTGGCAGTATGGTCATTTTCACAATATTGATTCTACCCATCCATGAGCATGGGATGTGTTACCATTTGTTTGTGTTTTCTATAATTTCTTTTAGCAGTGTTTTTTCATTTTCCTTGTAGAGTCCTTTGCTTCCTTAGTTAGGTATATTCCTAAGTTTTTTTTTTTTTTTTTTTTTTTTTCAGCTGTTGTAAAAGGGGTTGAGTTCTTGATTTGATTTTCAGCTTGGTCGCTGTTCATATATAGCAGAGCTACTGATTTGTGTACATTAATTTTGTATCCTGAAACTTGGCTGAATTTATCAGTTATAGGAGCTTTTTGGATGTGTATTTAGGATTTTCTAGGTGTACAATCATATCATCAGCAAACAACCACAGTTAGACTTCCTCTTTACCAATATGGATACCTTTTATTTCTTTCTCTTGTCTGATTGCTCTGGCTAGGATTTCCAGCACTACATTGAATAAAAGTGGTAAAAGTGGGACGGGCACAGTAGCTCATGCCTGTAATCCCAGCACTTTGGAAGACTGAGGCGGGCTGATCACCTGAGGTCAGGAGTTCCAGACCAGCCTGGCCAACACGGTGAAACCTTACCTTTATTAAAAATACAAAATTAGCCGGGCATGGTGGTGCATGCCTGTAAGCTCAGCTACTTGGGAGGCTGAAGCAGGAGAACTGCTTGAACCTGGGAGACGGAGGTTGCATTGAGCTGAGATCATGGCACTGCCCTGCCGCCTGGGCAAAAGAGTGAAACTCTCTCTCAAAAATAATAAAGAAGTGGTGAAAGTGGGCATCCTTGTCTTGTTCCAGTTCTCAGGAGGAAGGCTTTTGACTTTTCTCCATTCAGTATAATGGTGGCTGTGGGTTTGTCATAGATGTCTTCTTTTGTGAGACAGAGTTTCACTCCCATTGCCCAGGCTGGAGTGCAATGACATGATCTCGGTTCACCGCAACCTCTGCCTCCCGGGTTCAAGCAATTCTCCTGCCTTAGCCTCCTGAGTAGCTGGGATTACAGGCATGCACCACCACGCCCAGCTAATTTGGTATTTTCAGTAGAGATGGTATTTCTCCATGTTGGTCAGGCTGGTCTCGAACTCCCGACCTCAGGTGATTCGCCCACCTCGGCCTCCCAAAGTGCTGGGATTACAGGCGTGAGCCACTGCACCCAGCCTAGATGTCTTTTATTACCTTAATGTATGTCCCTTGTATGGCAATTTTGCTGAGGGTCTTAATCATAAAAGAATGCTGAATTTTGTCAAATGCTTTTTCTGAGTCTATTGAGATAATCATGTGATTTTCTGTTTTTAATTATGTTTATGTGGTGTATCACATTTATTGATTTGCACATGTGAAACCATCCCTGCATCCCTGGTATGAAACCCACTTGATCATGGTGGATTATCTTTTTGATATGCTCTTGGATTCGGTTAGCTAGTATTTTGTTGAGGAATTTTGCGTCTATGTTCATCAAGGATATTGGTCTGTGGTTTTCTTTTTTTGGTATGTCTTTTCCTGGTTTGGGTATTAGGGTGATACTGACTTCATAGAATGATTTAGGGAGGATTCCCTCTTTCTTTTTCTTTTGGAATGGTGTCAATAACATTGGTGCCAATTCTTTTTTGAATGTCTGATAGAATTCAGCTGTGAATCCATCTGGTCCTGGAATTTTTTTGTTGGCAATTTTTTTACTGCCATTTCAATCTTGCTGTTTGTTATTGGTCTATTCAGAGTTTCTATATCTTCCTGGTTTAATCTAGGAGGATTGTATATTTCCAGGAATTTATCCATCTTCTCTCGGTTTTCTAGTTTATGCACATCAAGGTGTTCATAGTAGCCTTGAATGATCTTTTGTATTTCTGTGGTATCAGTTGTAATATCTCCCATTTCATCTCTAATTGAGCTTATTTGAATCATCTCTCTTCTTTTCTTGGTTAATCTCACTATTGGTCTATCAATTTTGTTTATCTTTTCAAAGACACAGCTTTTTGTTTCATTTACCTTTTTTATTGTTTTTTGTTTTCCATTTCATTTCACTCTGCTCTGATCTTCATTATTAGTTTTCTTCTTCTGGGTTTGGGTTTGGTTTGTTCTTGTTTCTCTAGTTCCTTGAGGTGTGACCTTAGATTGTCTATTTGTGCTCTTTCAGACTTTTTGATTTAGGTATTTAATGCTATGAACTTTCCTCTTAGCATTGCCTTTGTTGTATCCCAAAGGTTTTGATAGGTTATGTCACTATTATTCAGTTCAAATAATTTTTTAATTTCCATCTTGGGCCGGGAATGCTAGCTCATGCTTGTAATCCCAGCACTTTGGGAGTCCAAGGCAGGTGGATCACAAGGTCAGAAGTTTGAGACCAGCCAGGACAACATGGTGAAACCCTGTCTCTACTAAAAATACAAAAATTAGTTGGGCATGGTGGCAGGTGCCTGTAATCCCAGCTACTCAGGAGGCTGAGGCAGGAGAATCACTTGAACCCGGGAGGCGGAGGGTGCAGTACACAGAAATCTTGCCACTGCACTCCAGCCTGGGCAATAGAGTTAGACTCCATCTCAAAAAAAAAAAAAAATCCATCTTGATTTCATTGTTGACCCAACCATCATTCAGGAGCAGGTTAATTTCCATGTATTTGCATGGTTTTGAGGCTTGCTTTTGGAGTGAATATCCAATTTTATTCCACTGTGTGAGAGACTACTTGCTATAATTTCAATTTTCTTAAATTTGTTGAGACTTATTTTGTGGCCTATCATATGGTTTATCTTAAAGAATGTCCCATGTGCTGAGTATACTCTGTAGTTATTGGGAAGAATATTCTGTAAGTATCTGTTAAGTCTATTTGTTCTAGGGTATGGTTTAAGTCCATTTTGTTGTTATTGACTTTCTGTCTTAATGACCTGTCTAGGTGCTGTCAGTGGAGTATTACAGTCCTCCATTATTATTGTGTTGCCATCTATCTTATTTCTTAGGTCTAGTAGTAATTGTTTTATAAATTTGGGATCTCCAGTGTTCGATGCATATATATTTAGAATTGTGACATTTTCCTGTTGGACCAATTATCTTATCATTGTATAATGTCCCTCTTTGTCTTTTTTAATTGCTGTTGCTTTAGTTTTTTTTTTATCTGGTATAAGAATAACTACTCTTGCTTGCTTTTGATGTCCATTTGCATGGAATATCTTTTTACACCCCTTTACCTTAAGTTTATGTGACTCCTTATGTGTTAGGTGAGTCTCTTGAAGGCAGCGGATAGTTAGTTGGTGAATTCTTATCCATTCTGCCATTCTGTATATTTTAAGTAGAGCATTTAGGCCATTTACATTCAATGTTAATATTGAGATGTGAGGTACTATTCTATTCATCATGGTATTTGTTGCCTGAATACCTAGGTTTTTTTTTTTTTTTAATGGTGTAATTGTTATATATATCCTGTGAGATTTATGCTTTAAGGAGGTTCTGTTTTGCTGTATTTCAAGGATTTGTTTCAAAATTTAGAGCTCCTTTTAGCAGTTCTTACTGTGCTGGCTTGGTAGTGGTGAATTTTCTCAGCATTTGTTTGTCTGAAAAAGACTGTATCTTTCCTTCATTTGTGAAGCTTAGTTTCGCTGGATACAAAATTCTTGCCTGATAATTGTTTGTTTAAGGAGACTAAAGATAGGACCCCAATCCCTTCTAGCTTATAGGGTTTCTGCTGAGAAAACTGCTGTTAATCTGATAGGCTTTTCTTTATAGGCTACCTGAAGATGCATATAAGTATTTTATCTTTCTGATAGGTTGAGACTTTTTTTTTTTTTTTTTTTTTTTTTTTTTTTTTTTGTTGAGACAGAGTCTCCCTGTGTCACCCAGACTGGAACCAATTGGCCCTCCCGGTTTTCTCCTCTCTAAAAATGCTTTTTGCAATTTAAAGACTATTTTGTCTTATGTCAAAATTGCCAGCTTCTTTTGGTTTTTAGTCACCTATTTCCCTATTATTTTACTTTTAAACATTCTGTATCCTTATATTTTAGACACTTTTTTTTTTTTTTTTTTTTTTTTTTTTTTGGAGAGAGAGTCTCACTCTGTTGCCCAGGCTGGAGTGCGATAGTGTGATCTCAGCTCACTGCAAACTCTGCCTCCCAGGTTCAAGCAATTCTCCTACTTCATCCTCCCGAGTAGCTGGGATTACAGATGCATGCCTGGCTAATTTTTGTATTTTTAATAGAGACGGGGTTTCACCATGTTGGCCAGGCTGGTCTTGAACTCCTGACCTCAGGTGATCTGCCCACCTTGACCACCCAAAGTGCAGGGATTACAGGCGTGAGACACCACGCCTGGCCTGGACATTTCTGTTATAAGTGGTATATGTAGCTGAATTCTTCATCCACTCTAACAATCTTTGGTTCCTTCAGATTATGATTAGTGATACAATGGAATTTATTTCAACATCGTATTTTCTGCTTGCTATTTTTCTTGCCTATTCTCTACTTTTGCTCAGCTCCCTTGATTTCATTGAGATTATTTTTCTCATTTAATTTTTCTCCATTAGCTAGGACGTTATCCATTCTTTTCCTAATTTTTAGTAGTTGCCCTAAACATTTTAACATGCATACTTTGCTTATCAAAGTCTCAATAATCATTATCTCTAATCTCTTCCAAAACTATACAAGAATTTTGGAGCACATTAACTCCTTTTGCTTCTCCAACATATGTTACCAGTTCCCACTGAATATATCATTATTACCTTATATAGTCAATATGTGTTTTAACTTAAACTTTCTTTGCTCTTCATTATTTCTTGTTTTTAAGATCCTTTATCTGGGAATAATTTTCTTCTCACCTGAAATGTTACTCTTTTAGTGAGGATCTGCTGGAACAAATTCTCTAGGTTTTTATACATCTGAAAGGCCTTTATTGTGTCCTTGTTTTTTAAAGATTGTTTTTTAATGAAAATAGAATCCTAGGGCAACAGTTAATTTCCCACAGTACATGAAAGATAATATTCTATTGTCTTCTGGCTTCTATTGTTACATCGTCAGGATAATTTGTCATGTCTTTGAAGATAAGCTTAAGATCCTCTCTTTATCTTTTGTGTTCTGCAATGTAATTATGTTTTGTCTATGTGTGAATTTCTTTTTACTTATTCTGACTGGAATTCATATGACTTCATCAATATGTCAAGTGATGCTTTTTATTGATCCTTGAAAATTCTCAGCCATTATCTCTTTAGATGTTGCCTTTGCCAATTTTCTTTCTCTCTCCTTTTTCTGTAACTATAATTACAATTTTGTTCAGATTCTTTTTTTTTTTTGTGGGGGACGGGGTCTTCACTCTGTTGCCCAGGCTGGAGTGCAGTGGCACAATCTTGGCTCACTGCAACCTCTGCCTCCCAGGTTCAAGTGATTCTTCTGCCTCAGCCTCCTGAGTAGCTGAGATTACAGGTGCGCACCATCATGCCCGGATTTTTTTTTTTTCTTTTTTTTGTATATTTAGTAGAGACAGGGTTTCACCATGTTGGCCAGGCTGGTCTCAAACTCCTGACCTCGTAAGCCGCCTGCCTCGGCCTCTCAAAGTGTTGAGATTACAGGCGTGAGCCACAACACCCGGCCCAAATTCTTTTGACTAACTTCCTATGCAGCTTGGATTTACCTATTCGTAAATTCATTCACTGACTTCTTTTCAATTATTACATTTTTATTTTTTCAAGTTGTATTTGGTTATTTTTTAAATGAGCTTGGAAAAATAAAAATAAAAAAAATAAAATGAGCTTGGTTAGTCCTTATAGTTTCTTATCTTCAGCTCATAGCTTGTGTTTAGGGGAGGTTTTTTGTTCTGTTTTTGGTTTTACAGAGATGTTCATTTGCCTTTTAATTTCATTGGCAGAAATTCTCTGTAGTCTGAGATAAAAAATAGATTTCACCAAAAAAGGGAAAAAAATGGGTTCTGCTCAGTACCAGCAACACTTCCAATGCATGAAATCCTTTTTTGTTTTGTTTTCTTTTGTTCTGAGATGGAGTCTCATCCTGTTGTCCAGGCTGGAGTGCACTGGCACAATCTCGGCTCACTGCAACCTCCATCTCCCAGGCTCAAGCGATTCTCCTGCCTCAGCCTCCTGCGTAGCTGAAATTACAGGTGTGTGCCACCACACCCACTTAATTTTTGTGTTTTTAGTAGAGACAGCGTTTCACCATGTTGGCCAGGCTGGTCTCAAACTCCTCACCTCAAGTGATCCACCTGCCTCGGCCTCCCAAAGTGCTGGGATCACAAGCGTGAGCCACTGTGCCTGGCCCAGTGTATGAAATCTTTAAACCAAATCTTCATCTGGAGGTTGTCCTGACTTCATAGGTATTGTGAATTCCAGATGTATACCTGTATTAGTGCTGGTTTACAATCACAGATTCTCAGGACCAAGAAATCAGGCACCTGCTCAGCACCAGTAATAGGTGATCTTCCTTACAGACTTCTTAAGTTGGAAATAAAATATGGTGATTTTGTTTCTTTTTTTTCTAATTCACACTTACATTGAAAGAGAAGCCTTTTGAAATCCCAGCTTTATAACCAAAAGGCCCCTTCTCAGATGTCTCACCCTCTCTTGTCCCTTATGCCTTCTGGCAATGAAAACTGAAATTCAAGTTAACCCGGTTTGGCAAATGTCCTCAAGGCAAATCCAGCTTCAGTGCTCAACTGAACCCTCTTCACTGAGCTTTTGGCATGAGTATTCATTACTTTCTTACTGGTCCATTGCATTTAAGAAAATGACTTTTCTATTGATAAAATAGAATTTTTAAATGATATCAGTGGGGGGTGAGGGTGTGTTGCTAAAAAGAGAGCTGAACCCTGGTAATTCACATTCAAAGCCACAGATCCATGCGTTTGACAGCCAAATCAGGACCTGAGCTAGCACAAAAAATATTAACTCAGGGCCTGCCACTTTGTAATAACTGCTGATTTTTTTTTTTTTCACACTTCCTATGGCCAAGTATCATGGTAAGCATTTTGCAAGTATTATTTTATTTAGTCCTTTCAACTATCCAAAGGGCTAGGTATAATTTTTATCCTTTTTTTACTGATAGAGAAACTGCAGCACACAGAAAGGTGAAATAATTACCCAACGTCCCACAACCATCAAGCAACAGCACAAGGATTTGAACTCAAAAAATCTAACTCTAAAGATTTCCTTCTTAAGATCTGGGTGATTTTGCTTCCTAACAAATCATGAATAAAACAGAGGGAGAGAGAGAGAAAGACAACAAGACAGACCCCTGCTAAGCATGGCAGAGCCAGTAGTGGACCCAGACTTCCCAGCCTCAGTCCTTTCCACCTCTCTGTGCTCGTATCAGGATGGGCATATTTCCATTTTTATAGATACATATCCCTTCATTTTAAAAGTGGGCACACAGTACTGATTGGAAATTAAGACCATATTTTAAAACATCTAAAGGAATGAGTATTTGGTAATTAGATTTCAACTCTCAGTGGCCATCAATCTGGAACTCTAGCCCAATATTAACATATTTTATTGCATCTGAAGATGTTTCTTGATGACATACAAACAGCAGATTTATTTTACAATTCTTATTTAATCAACTTATGTGTAGGTCTAATATCCAAAAATTCCTTGGCTTATGCTAATTGTCTCTAACCCAGTGATTTCCACACTTTTTAAATAGTGGAAATGGATTTCAAAATATGTCTGCTCACAATTCCTTCATACATAAGGATGTCCAAAATTCAGTCTAAGAAAGGGCATCCCCCAAAGAAGGGCAGATCTGCCAGCCTCCCCGATTCATCTTATTCTGTCTTCTGTCTTCTTCGCACCCACCAGTGAGTGAAGGGAGCTTATAGCAGAGAATGTGTCCAATTTTCATGCTTGCCTGCCCTCCCTACCCCTTCTGCCCAGCAATAAGGAGTGCAGCTCCAAGAGATCTGCCTTGTGCTGCCAATTCAAACTCCAAACATCATCTCTCCTCCTTTCGACCACACAGCAGGGTAAGTGGGGGATCTGTGCCCAAAAGTACAGAAAAAAGTTCCTGGAGAGTGGGATGTTACAGCCAGATGTCAAAGGATTAGTAGGTTTAAAAGAGGGAGGAGAATATGGGAGGGTTGCATGGGAAGGACATTTTAGTAGGAAGGAAGAGTAGATGCTCAAATCTCTGTTCCTGGTTATAAAAGAAAAATTACTAAGGAATATTGTTAATATGCTATCTAAATATAATGTGATATAATAAAGAACATATAAGGAAATTGGGCCAGGCACGGTGGCTCACACCTGTAATTCCAACACTTTAGGAGGCTGAGGTGGCGGATGGCTTGAGCCCAGGAGTTCAAGACCAGCCTAAGCATCATGGTCAAACCCCATTGCCTCTACTAAAAATTCAAATGTTATCTGGGCAAGGTGGTGCACACCTGTAGTTCTAGCTACTCAGGAGGCTGGAGTGGGAGGATCACTTGAGCCCAGGAGGCAGAGGTTGCAGTGAGCATGAGATCATGTCCCTGCACTCCAGCCTGGGTGACACAGCAAGACTCCATCTAAAAAAAAAAAAAAAAAAAAAAAAAAACATAAATTATTCAGAATATAAGTCCTGAGAAAGGCCTCTCTTTAGAAGGACTATAGTCATAATAAAAAATTCTAGCTTTATAAAGAGTTTAACCTAAGATACTGGTGGTAAAATTAAGAATTAAAGTTTTATTTCTCTAAAGGCAACAGAGATGGGTTCTTAATCCTCAAACAGGTCAATAGAGAGCCTCTATTATATGAAGATATAAGAATATCAGAAATTACAAGACAGGAATTCAAAAGGTCCTCAAGGAAAGAGAGAAGGAGATGGGATATTAAACCTGATTTGTTCATAAGAATTCTCAAGCTCAAAAGAGCATCAAAAAATGATTTTAAAAATTTTTTTCTTTTTTGAGACAGAGTCTCACTCTGTCACCCAGGCGGGAGTGCAATGGGGTAATCTTGGCTCACTACAACCTCTGCCTCCTGGGTTCAAGCAATTCTTGTGCCTCAGCCTCCCAAGTGGCTGGGACTACCGGCACCCGCCACCACGCCTGGCTAATTTTTGTATTTTTAGTAGCGACAGGGTTTCACCATGTTGGCCAGGCTGGTCTCAAACTCCTGGCATCAGGTGATCCACCCACCTTGGCCTCCCAAAGTGCTGGGATTACAGGCATGAACCACCATGCCCAGCTGCAACCTAATTGTTGATTCATCTGCTTAATTTATAGTATATCCATACAGTGGGAAATATGCAGCCATTAAATAAGTAAACAAGAGCAAGATGGCAAAATAAATAACTTCAAAAGAGCTAAGGAAATGAGGTAAGAGATCATGAGATCATAGCACCTAAGTATAGCACAGAAATATGAAACCACATTGAAAAGGGTAGGAAGGACAGTTTTACATTACCCATGTCACCCATGCTTTAACCACAGACAGCACAGTGTGGAGCGATACCCTCTGCTTGGGGGAAGAAGATGGAGGTGAATAATGGACATTGCCTCAGACCCTAATGCCAGGCCCAACCCAGTAAAATCCAGAACCAAGAGGGCCTGCATGGTTCCAGAATCCAGATGGGTAACCATGGACTGAGCCTCCAGGCCTACCCTGGCACCATGCCAGATCGCACAGCCCTAGGCTCCAGACCTGCCCGATGGACTTGTTCTCCAGGTTTGTTCTATTGCCAGGTTTATCTCAGAGGCCACAGACTCCAGACTAGCCCAGTGGCACCAAGATAAGGATTTGCTTCAGTTCCAGGCCAGCCTCTGCAGACTTTGGCTCTAGGCCAACCCTAGGGCATTGCCAGCCCCCATGTACTTAGGCTCCAGGCCCATACCCGTGGACCTAGGTACCAGACTCATCACAGTGGCTAGCCTGCACCTGCAGACTCAGGCTCAAGGCCTACTCTAGTGACAGGTTTGCCTCTGTGGATCCAGGCTCAAGTCCAATTCCCACAAATAACAAACTCCAAGGCCACCCTCATGCACCTAGGCAACAGGCTCACCCTCATGGACCCAATCAACAGGTCCACGCTAGTGGATCCAAGCGCCTGGCTCAACCCTGAAGATTCAGATGCAAGGTCTGCCCACCTACTGACCCAGGCATCAAGCCAGCCTGCCCATGAACCCCAACAGCAAGACCACCCACACAGCACACCAGATGGCCTGCCCAGAATCTCTGGAAGGGCTGACTGATAAAAGGCTTTCCCACACAAAGTCAGTCTGCAAAGACTGGAATAAATCCCTACTTCTTCAAAAGCATAGGCACCAGCCCACAGCAACAAACATCAAGAATAGTCAGGGCAGCCAGGTGGTGTGGCTAATGTCTGTAATCCTAGCACTTTAGAAAGTCAAGGCAGCCATGTAACTTGAATTCAGGAGTTTGACAGCAGCCTGGTCAACATGGCAAAACCCCATCTCTACAAAAAATACAAAAATTAGCCAAGCATGGTGGCATGTACCTATAGTCCCAGCTACTTGGAGGGCTGAGGTGGGAGGATCACTTATCACTTGAGGTTAAGGCTTCAATGAGCCAAGATTGTGCCACTGCACTCTATCCAGCATGGGTGACAAAGAGATACCCTGTCTCAGATGCCCTCTCTCACCACTCCTATTAAACATAGTGTTGGAAGTTCTGGCTAGGGCAATCAGGCAGGAGAAAGAAATAAAGGGTATTCAATTAGGAAAAGAGGAAGTCAAATTGTCCCTGTTTGTAGATGACATGATTGTATATTTAGAAAACCCCATCATCTCAGCCCAAAATCTCCTTAAGCTGATAAGCAACTTCAGCAAAGTCTCAGGATACAAAATCAATGTGCAAAAATCACAAGTATTCTTAAACACTAATAACAGACAAACAGAGAGCCAAATCATGAGTGAACTCCCATTCACAATTGCTTCCAATAAAATACCTAGGAATCCAACTTACAAGGGATGTGAAGGACCTCTTCAAGGAGAACTACAAACCGCTGCTCAACGAAATAAAAGAGGACACAAACAAATGGAAGAACATTCCATACTCATGGATAGGGAGAATCAATATTGTGAAAATGGCCATACTGCCCAAGGTAATTTATAGATTCAATGCCATCCCCATCAAGCTACCAATGACTTTCTTCACAGAATTGGAAAAAACTACTTTAAAGTTCATATGGAACCAAAAAAGAGCCCGCATTGCCAAGACAATCCTAAGTCAAAAGAACAAAGCTGGAGGCATCACGCTACCTGACTTCAAACTATACTACAAGGCTACAATAACCAAAACAGCATAGTACTGATACCAAAACGGAGATATAGACCAATGGAACAGAACAGAGGCCTCAGAAATAACACCACACATCTACAACCATCTGATCTTTGACAAACCTGACAAAAACAAGAAATGGGGAAAGGATTCCCTATTTAATAAGTGGTGCTGGGAAAACTAGCTAGCCATATGTAGAAAGCTGAAACTGGATCCCTTCCTTACACCTTATATGAAAACTAATTCAAGATGGATTAAAGACTTAAATGTTAGACCTAAAACCATAAAAACCCTAGAAGAAAACCTAGGCAATACCATTCAGGACATAGGCATGGGCAAGGACTTCATGTCTAAAACACCAAAAGCAATGGCAACAAAAGCCAAAATTGACAAATGGGATGTAATTAAACTAAAGAGTTTCTGCACAGCAAAAGAAACTACCATCAGAGTGAACAGGCAACCTACCGAATGGGAGAAAATTTTTGCAATCTACTCATCTGACAAAGGGCTAATATCCAGAGTCTACAAATAACTCAAACAAATTTACAAGAAAAAATGAAAAAACCCCATCAAAAAGTGGGCAAAGGATATGAACAGACACTTCTCAAAAGAAGACATTTATGCAGCCAACAGACACATGAAAAAATGCTCATCATCACTGGCCATCAGAGAAATGCAAATCAAAACCATCATTAAAAAGTCAGGAAACAACAGGTGCTGGAGAGGATGTGGAGAAATAGGAACACTTTTACACTGTTGGTGGGACTGTAAACTAGTTCAACCATTGTGGAAGACAGTGTGGCAATTCCTCAAGGATCTAGAACCAGAAATACCATTTGACCCTGCCATCCCATTACTGGGTATACACCCAAAGGATTATAAATCATGCTGCTATAAAGACACATGCACACGTATGTTTATTGCGGCACTATTCACAATAGCAAAGACTTGGAATCAACCCAAATGTCCATCAATGATAGACCAGATTAAGAAAATGTGGCACATATACACCATGGAATACTATGCAGCCATAAAAAAAAGATGAGTTCATGTCCTTTGTAGGTACATGGATGAAGGTGGAAACCATCATTCTTAGCAAACTATCGCAAGGACAAAAAACCAAACACCGCATGTTCCTACTCATAGGCGGGAATTGAACAATGAACACCTGGACACAGGAAGGGGAGCATCACACACTGGGGCCTGTCATGGGTTGGGGGAAGGGGGTAGGGGGAAGGGATAGCATTAGGAGATATACCTAATGTAAATAACGAGTTAACGGGTGCAGGACACCAACATGGCACATGTATACATATGTAACAAACCTGCACACTGTACACATGTACCCTAGAACTTAAAGTATAATTAAAAAAAGACAACATACAAATGGTCAACAGGTGTGTGTGTATGTGTGTGTGTGTGTGTGTATATATATATATGCTCAACATCACTAGTCATCAGGAAAGTGCAAATTAAAATCACAATGAGATATCACTTCATGTCAGTTAGAATGGCTATTATCAAAAAGACAAAAAGTAAGTGCTGGCAAGGATATGGAGAAAAGGAAATCCTTGTGCACTACTGGTGAGAATGTAAATTAATACAGCATGGAGGTTCCTCAGAAAATCAAAAATAGGCAAGACACAGTGTCTCATGCTTATAATCCCAACACTTTGGGAGGCCAAGGTGGGAGGATCACTTGAGCCCAGGAGTTCAAGAACAGCCCAGGCAACATAGTGAGACCTGGTCTCTATTAAAAATAAAAATAAACAGTCATAACAGCATGTGCCTGTAGTCCCAGCTACTCAGGAGGCTGAGGTGGGAGGATTGCTTGAGCCTGAGAAGTCAAGACTACAGTGAGCCATGATCATGTCATTGTACTCCAGACTGGGCAACAGAGTGAGACCCTGTCTCAAAATAAAATTAAATTAAATTTTAAAAAATTAAAAATAGAACTACTATATGATCTAGCAATTTCACTACTGGGTATGTATCCAAAGAAAATGAAATCAGTATGTCAAAGAATTATCTACACTCACATGTTCACTACGGCATTGTTCAGAATAGCCAACTTATGGAATCTGACCTAAGTGTCCATCAGTAGATGAAGGGATAAAGAAAATATGGTATACATACACAACAGAATTCTATTCACCCTTTAAAAAGAAGGAAATCCTATCATTTGCAACATGGATGAAACTGGAGGACATTATGTTAAATGAAGTAAGTTGGACACAGAAAGACAAATACCACATGATCTCACATGTAAAATCTAAAAAGGTTGAAGTCACAGAAGGAAAGAGTAGAATGGTAGTTACCAGGGACTGGGATGTGACTGAGTGACAGGGTAGGGAAGATGTTGGTAAAAGAATACAAGATTTTGGTTAGATAGGGGAAACAAGTTCAAGAGTCTATTGTACAACGTGATGACTATCATTAATAACAATGTATTTTATTCTTAAAAAATTGATAAGGAACCCGGTGCAGTGGCTCACGCCTGTAATCTCAACACTTTGGGAGGCCGAGGCAGGCGGATCACCTGAAGTCAGGAGTTCGAGACCAGCCTGGCCAACATAGTGAAACCCCATCTCTACTAAACATACAAAAGTTAGCTGGGCATGGTGGTGGACACCTGTAATCCCAGCTACTTGGGAGACTGAGGCAGGAGAATCACTTGAACCCAGGAGGCGAACGTTGCAGTGAGCTAAGATACACCACTGCACTCCAGCCTGGGCAACAGAGCTAGACTCCGTCTCAAAAAAAAAAAAAAAAAAAAAAAATTGATAAGGGTAGATTTTCAGTGTTCTTACAGCAAAAAAAAAAAAAGTATGTGAGGTATTACACACATAAATTAGCTCAATTTAGCCATTCTGCAATGTATCATATTTTAAAACATGTATACAATTTTTATTTGTCAAAGAAAATAAATTGTTTAAATAAGGAAGCTCTTATATGCTGATATATGACACACAAAATATGCTACCAAAAAATGCAAAATGCAAAATCATGCACATGGTACACTACCGTTTGATTTTTAGAAGGAAGAAAAAGCAAAAATATATATTTGCATATGTGTATATATAGATATTTTACGTCTGGAAAAATACACAAGAAACTAATAACACTGTTTTCTATGGGAGGAAAAACTGGCTGAGGAACAGAGATGTGAGGGGAATTTTTCCCTAAATTGCAAGCTTTTAAAATGTGTAATCTGAGAATATAATATCTATCCAGTTATTCTTTCCCAAAGAATAAAATGAATATACCAATGAGAAGAATTCTGTGAGAAAATGTATACCTTTCATTTAGTTCACCAGATTGGAAGTGAGGACATTTCAACAAATATGTTGGGAATTGGTCCTGATTTGGGTTTTTGCTTTTGACTGAAACTTGGACACTAAATAACAGATTTCACATTTCTCTCTTTTGACAAAAGAAAAAGAAGTTAGTAAACAGTTTATGTTCTCTCTTTTCCAAGACTGCATTTTAATGATTTGCCCAGTAAATAGAAAAATACTTTCAGTCCAAAACCTATTTAAAAGAAGAAAATATGTGGTTTAGAGTAGAACATTTGTGTACAAGCCTTTTCTCTTTTTCCATTTAAGAAGAAAAGATTCCTGTGACATTAACATTCAGACAAGGCTCAGGAAAATTCAGGAATAATCACACTACAATGATTTCTCTTTGGGGAACAAAAGCAATCGGCAAAAAAATAAGAAAAAGAAACTTCCCAGCCTTCACTCCATAAACACACTGCATGCAAAAGATAGGTTCAGCTGCTCAGGAGTCAGACGAGTCTGATTCCCATTGGTCCCCTGAGCCAGGTTGCAGCCAATAGTGATGCTTTATGAGAGGAAAGAAAACTATTAAAATTGCAAAACCTCTCCCGTCCTGTTATCGAAATCCAGAAGACCTTAGAGAACACTAGGTTTAAAAATTATAGAATGCAATGAGACTTATGAAGAAAGTAAGACAGATAATTGCTTTTCTTTTCTTTAAAATTGCTTCCCAGTCACCTATTTCTACCAGTTAGGAGCTAAGAGACAGTCATTTATTTATTCATTTATGATTGAAACCCATGTATTCTCTTTTTCTTTTTCTTTTTCTTTTTTTTTCTTTCACTTTATTTATTAAGTTGAAAGCTTCAAAATTAAAAAGGCACAAAAGAGTATACGGGCCGGGCGCTGTGGCTGACGCCTGTAACCTCAGCACTTTGGGAGGCCGAAGCGGGTGGATTGCCTGAGCTCAGGTGTTCGAGACCAGCCTGGGCAACACGGTGAAACCACGTCTCTACTAAAATACAAAAGAAATTAGCCGGGCGTGGTGACCCACGCCTGTAGTCCCAGTTACTCCGGAGGCTGAGGCAGGAGAATCGCATGAATCCGGAAAGCAGAGATTGCAGCGAGCCAAGATCACCCCACTGCACTCCAGCCTGGGCAACAGAGCAAGACCCTGTCTCAAAAAAAAAGAGTATACAGTGACTAGTTTACCTCTGACTTCTGTCCCTTAGTAATCAACTTCTTAATTCTTGTGTATCCTTCTGGAGATTTTTTTCTTTTTTCTTTGTTGAGACAGGGTCTCAATCTCTCACCCAGGCTGCAGTGCAGTGGCAGGATCAGAGCAAACTGCAACATCAACCTCCTGGGTTCAAGCAATCCTCCCACCTCGGCCTCCCAAAGTGCTGGGATTACAAGCATGAGCCACCATGCCCTGCCCTCCTAGAGATATTATGTACGGGTAAAAGAAAAGGTGGTTCCCCCCTCAAATATAAATTTAAAAATCAGAGGATCGTCACATAACCCTAACTCCTTATATTAACACATTACTGTTCTATGAAGCAATCTCTTCTTTAAAAAATAAATTTTCAATACCTCCTATATAACTCAAAGATAAGAAAGAGCTATTTGGCAAAAAGAAATAGGATGTCTAGAGAACTAAATTGCATATGATTTTATAGCAAATCAACTCACTGAATTTCTGGTCCAGGATTCTGACCTGAAAAACCTGTATAGATCTTCCAAGTTCCCAGCAGGAATAATTTTGCAGAAGTTTTATTAGCACTCCATGGAGATCTAAGGTCCAGAAGCCTCTTCAACTTAATTGAAGAGGGAGAGAAGAGGAAAGTGGGAAGTTGAATTCAAATGTTTGGTTCTTGTGGACTAGCAACAAGGAAGTGAAGACAGATGAAAGAGAAACCTTGAGTGCCTTGGATCAGTTAATCAGTAACTCACTTACGCTGGCACTAAACTAGATCCCTCTGACATCCAGTGGCAATTGACTGGGTAAGGCTAGACAAGTTTGTAAGTCTCTTGTTCAGTGCAAAAGAACCAGCCACAGAGAAAAGAGGCTGCTTGGAGAATAAGCTACAGAAAACAACTAAAGATCAAAACCAAGAGAGCCCTCCAGGGACCCGTGTGGTGTCTGAGGCAGAGGCTGAATTCCAAGAGAGAGTCCAGCACCCGCTTTCTTTGAAGCCCTCAGCCTTTTCTTCTAGCCTGGAATCAGGTACTAGGGAAGAAAGAAGACTCAGAAGAAGGGTGTGCTTTTTAAGGTGTGGTGCACTATTAAGAATGCTAGACTGCCAGGAGTAGTGGCTCATGCCTGTAGTCTCAACACTTAGGGAGGTAGAGGTGGGAGGATTGCTTGAGCGCAGGAGTTCGAGACCAACCTGGCAATATAGTGAGACCCTGTCTCTACAAAATTTCTTCTAAAAATTAGCAGAGCGGGGTCGGGCGCAGTGGCTCATGCCTGCAATCCCAGCACTGTGGGAGGTCGAGGCAGGCGGATCACAAGGTCAGGAGATCGAGACCAGCCTGGCTAACATGGTGAAACCCCGTCTTTACTAAAAATACAAAAAATTAGATGGGTGTGCTGGCGGGCCCTTAATGCCAGCTACTCAGGAGGCTGGGGCAGGAGAATCGCTTGAAACCAGGAGGCGCACGTTGCAGGGAGCCAAGATCGCGCCACTGCACTCCAGCCTGGGCGACAGAGCGAGGCTCCGCCTCAAAAAAAAAAAAAAAAAATTAGCAGAGCATGGTGGCACACGCCCATAGTCCCAGCTACTCGGGAGGCTGAGGGGGAAGGACCTCTTGAGCCCTGGAGGTGGAGGCTGCAGTGAATCAAGATCCCACTGGTGACAGAGCGAGACCCTGTCTCAAAAAAATATACAAAAATAAAAGAATGCTAGACTTAGATGACTTAGGTATCCATCGCAACTCAGCCACCAGCTGACTGTGTGAATGATGACGTTCCTGAGCCCAGTTTCTTTATGTGTAAACCAGCTCGAAAATACTGCAAATCTAAAACCAGCTCAGTACAAGCCAGTTGCAATTTCCCAGTACCACAGCAGTTTTAGGAGCACCAAAACTCCAGCTTCTGGAATAACTTAAGACATTTTCAGCAACTGTCCAAGGCAATTCTGATCTCCAGTTTGAAAAACATTACAAAACACTACCCGGTCCACTCTAGCAGTCAATCTATCAATACTACCTCAAGAAAAATAATCAGGCAACATTTAGATAAAACCAATATCTAAATCTTAGGATGTCAGAAAGCACATATTAAAATCACGAGGGATCCTCTTAGACCCACCACAAGATGGCAACAATCCAGAAGTGGTAAGTGAGCACTTCGATGTGGAAAAATCTCTACAGAACAGAACCTAAACACCACTTCCAAAAACACAGCCAACATCGTTTATAAACAAAGCCGTGAATGTTTTCTGGAACCAGACTTGAATTTACAACCTCCTAAACTCCACGTAGGGAATGCAGTTTCTTTACTCGCCAGACAGCTTATCAGAAACTCTTACCTGTCTGTACTTTGCATAAATGGTGAATTTGAAAATAAAAATAACCCAGTGTTTGTCACAAATTTCCCGCCTATTACCACTGCATTCCTGAGTGGTAATAGGTTTAAATTCCAAGTCTGTTCCATGTTCGTCTGTCCCATGTTCCATCTTAGGCAAGAAACTAACCTGTCTGAAGCTCATCAGTAACATAGGATGAGAATTCCTGCCTCTCTTGATTATTTTGAATTATAAAAAGACATAAAGTAAGTGCCATCACATGTTAGGAATACATTAATGTTCATTTCCTCCTTTTCTTCCAGAACCCTGTAAGATATTTACAGAACAATAAATAACCAGAAAAGCTATCCCCCTTATGGTAAATCCCAATCATGCCAAAATTCCTCAGACCAAAATAGATACTAACTGAAAAAGGGCTTTTTTGCATTTGTACATAGTATGTGTACCATATGTGCTCTCATGATACACACATGATTATAAAAAGATATCGTCAGAAGGTAACCACTGTTGGCCGGGCACGGTGACTCAGGCCTGTAATCCCAGCACTTTGGGAGGCCAAGGCAGGCAGATCACTCTGAGGTCAGGAGTTCAAGACCAGCCTGGCCAACATGGTGAAACCCCATCTCTACTAAAAACATAAAAATTAGCCAGGCACGGTGGCACGCACCTGTAATCCCAGTTACTCCGGAGGCTGAGGCAGGAGAATCGCTTGAACCCAGAAGGTAGAGGTTGCAGTGAGCCAAGATTGCCCCACTATACTCCAGCCTGGCTGACAGAGAGACTCCATCTCAAAATAAAGAAAAGGTAACCACTGTTAATTCTACTCAACAATATTAGGTTAAATCATATGACATTGCTGATGCTTGACCACTTTATATTTACAACTATAGCAGTTTCATATAGTTGGAAATAGCAAATCTAGGGCAAGGATTCGAGGTCAGGAGCAGTGGTTCACAACTATTATCCCAGCACCTTGGGAGGCCAAGGAGGGAGGATCACTTGAGCCCAGGAGTTCAAAACTAGCCTGAGCAACATAGTGAGACCTCATCTTTAAAATTAAAAATTGTTTTTTAAAAAATAAAGCAAGGATTCAATATCTGTCTGCCCTCCCTAGATTTCCTGAAAACAACAAGATCATTAGAAATCAGTAACTCTGCGTTGTCATCTCCGTTCTGCCATTTATTAGTTGTGTCACTTTAAGAAAATCATTTAGCAACTTTGGGCCCTAGTTTCCAGATGTATACGATAAATATGGTAGATTTATCTTTTTCTGCTCTATAATTTAATGACTATAATAAGGCATAGGCACTTAGGCTAATGCCACCAAAATGCAGAGCTGGTAAGAACATTTTAAACTTAGCTATCCAAATTCTCTTGGTTGTCCCTTCTGCATCCATCCTGCCCTCTTCCACTACGAAGCACAGAAGACAGAGACCTTGATGATAATAAAATAAAGCTGTGTAAACTTCTTCACAGGCTTCTTAAAAGGCACTTCTAATTTGGCACACCCTACCACAGCAGTACTGAATTTCTCCTTAAACAAAAATGGTCACGGGTGTCAAAGAGATGTGAGTGAGTGTCCACTGAACTGTGTCTAAATGATTTTCCTTGTGACCAAAGCCAGCCTGGAATAAGCCTCTGCTAGTGAGAAGAGGGAACATGCTTCCCAGGCCGAGGAGGCATTGTTCAAAGTAATGAGTTCTGCACCACTTGGTCCACAATTCACAGCTGAGTCTGATTTTCCTAGACAAAGAGCAATAACCAAATGGAGGATGCTCTTCAGCAAGCTTCCCTGGGTTTATCATTGTTTTTAGACTCACGAGGTGGTGAAGGAAAGACGAGAGTCTCCCTAACCATCTATGTCCTAGGAATGACAAGAGGAAATGTTTGTCAACCCTGGTCAACATTATACCAGGATTTTGTCATGGCTGTAATGGATTTCAAGAGTCTAAATTCACTAAAAATGCCTAGAAATTATTCCATCTCAAAAGTTAAAATGTTTAATACTCTATTGTATTCCTTTTATCCTTCTATCATAATTTTATATCCCCTCTCATTTTTTGTTTTTTGGTTTTTTTGTTTGTTTTGTTCAGGGAAAAATAGTTATGATCCTTCGGGCATGCAGACCAACATTCTTACAAGGGAGCTGCAGAAGGTTCATTATGTCATGAAACACAGAGCCAGAACAAAGGATTACTGAATCATTCACCTTATCTTCATCTAAGAAACTTGAGAATTACAGGGTTTCTGTTTCTTCTGAACTAAGTGCTGCACTTGCCAAGAGTACAAGTTTTAGAGTAGAGTTTGTACTACAAAAATGTAAGCAAATAGGTGCACATAATGCTTCCTATCCTAGATATAGAGCCTTATCTAAATTACTCAAAGTTTCAGCTTTTGCTTCTGAATCTGCAAGTCTGAGTGATTAGCACCAAATCAATCATTCTCCTTAAGAGTACCAAAGGTAGTATCTTCACCCTGAACATCTGAAGTGGTGTTAGAATTATTTCAGGACTCACAGCTCTTAGTTCATTCAGAACAGAAATCTGGATTTATTCATCTTGCCTTATATATAACACATTCTCAATAAACATTTGTTGACTACATGAATAAATTAAGTAAAAAACATTTCATTAAGAATTTTCTCAGTATTTTACATTATGGCACCCTAACAAGAAGCACTTTTATCATATTCTGTGTTTATAATACTATCCCTTTATCTGGAAGACTGATTTTTAAAATAAATTTAATTGAAGTTGATGATGTGGGAAAATATATCAAACGGAAGCAATAACTTTAAACAGATTTTATTACGAATCTGGTGCCACTATAAATCCTCGCTCTGCCCATCAATCTTCCCTCTCTTTGTCTCCTTCCCATTGCCTCTCCCCTGCCTCCCCCAGGTACTCCCAGTCTCATTATCCCATGATCTGTTAAAACTGCAGTTTACCTCCTGGAACCAGCAAAAACACATGTCACTGAGAATTAGGGAATTGGAGCCAGTTACAAGCCACCACATAGGGTCACAAAGTATCTGAACCTGAAAATTAAGAGTTTTTCTATTTTTCCAAACAAGAGAAAAGGGGAGAAACTCAGTTGGACTTATTTTTAAACATTTAAGCTAGATGGATTGCACAATGTTAAGCATTTATGACAAATGAGATGGGAGAGAACTTTAACAGCATGTTACTCGCTAATCATTTGAAAAGCGGTACATTGATTTCATTTGCTGATGGTGAGAGTATATTATCTTAAAACATCTACCACAAATAAACACTTGCTATTCTTGAAAACAAATTGCTTGAAACTGGTATGTAGCAAGACAGTACTCACGTATTACTTCACCCAAGGTATTTTATGCCACACTTTATGCCAAGAAGAGTTAACTCAATTTTAAATTTGTATTAGCAGTTATATTAATTCTAACCAATGTTTAATAGCAACTAGGTACCAATCATACTGCCAAATATTGATGCAGTTTAAGAAAGATAAGCAAGAAGCTACCGCTCCTTCTACATGCCCCCTTAAGATGTGTACTTTTGCCAAATGCTAGGCTGTATGTAAACAAATGGGATTTAAAAGAGGGGAGACGGCTGTCAAGATTCACAGTTTTATGAAACTAAAAATTATTCTTGTCTTCCGGGCACAGTGGCTCACGCCTGTAATCCCAGCACTTTTGGGAGGACGAAGTGGGTGGATCACCTGAGGTCAGGAGTTCAAGACCAGCCTGGCCAATGTGGTGAAACCCCGTCTCTACTAAAAATACAAAAATTAGCTGGGCATGGTGGTGCATGCCTGTAATCCCAGCTATTCGGGAAGCTGAGGCAGGAGAATCGCTTGAACCCAGGAGGCGGAGGTTGCAGTGAGCCGAGGTTGCACTGCACTCCAGCCTGGGCGAGAGAGCCAGACTCTGTCTCAAAAAGGAAAAAAAGAAAAAGAAAATTACTCTCAACAGACAGCTTGAGAAAACTGGCTTCTGTTAAGGCTTCTTGAAGCATTCTCTGCAGAAGATTTTAACCCCAAAGGTGACCAAAACGCTGAGGCAACTGAAAAAAACAACCGCCTCTTCTGGGAAAGCCTTTGTTTCTTTTCATTGGCATTATACTCTGGTCCCTTTCGCAGCGCATCTCCTTGTCATAAACATGCCAATAAACAGGACATGGGTGCTGCTGGGTTGTACAAGCCCTGCTCTTCACTTGGGTTAGGAGGCACAGATTTGTCCTTGTAACGCTCGAGAACAATCACTTTACTGAATTTTTTAACTCCTTACCAGGAAGTAAATGTTTTATTCGTCTCCACTTTTCGGGATAAAGGGGGATTTCAGTTGCTGCCCTAATAACTAATCTCTCACCATTTTCTTCTGTCCGTGATCAAAATGGTAACAAGGGAAGGGAAAAGTTGGTTTTTGTTTTGTTTTGTTTTGTTTTAGTTGGTTATTGCTTTAATGCTGAACTCTCAACGTCATAATGTGATCACAAATTGATTCGCAGACGGAAACAAATAGAAAACGCCTCAGGAAGGAGGGGAGAGGACGTCGCAGATGCTCAACAGGGAACTGGGCTTAGGGGCGCGCGGGGTGGCGTCTCGGACCCACTGCTCAGTCGCCAAGGAAACGCCGCGCAGGCGCAGAGCGCGCCGCCGTGGGCAGGGGTTTGCCTCCACCACCCCGCGCCGCTCGGGCGCTCCTCGTTCTTCCCAGGAAAGGGCAATGGAGTATATCCTCCTCGCGCTGAGCACACCTAGTCTTCTCTAAGAGGGTCCTGAGCAGGGTCACCGGTCGCAGGAAAAGCTGTGAGACTCCCCAAGTGTAACCGACGCTGCACTTCCCTTGCTGGGAAACGCGGACCTGCTCTCCTGGCGGCGTCTGGCGATCAGAGAGAGGGTCCCGGGACCCCGCATGAGGGTGAAGCATCCTGCAAAGATGCTGGACGTTCCACCAGACGAAATGCCACCCACCACTACCGCAAGGGACCCGAGAGTTACATTCTTTAGCGGACACACATACACCCCCACATCCTTCTGAATTACGGGACCCCTAAGAGCAGCCGTGGCCAGTTCCCCGCACGGGGGGTTGGAGGATCCCCACGCACAGCACTCACACAGTCCTAAAGAGGCGTGTCCAGGCTGTGGCTGCCGAGAGAGGAACTCGGGCCACCTGCTCACTCGCTCATCGGACTGGCGTACCAGTCCTCTTTTTCCTGCACACCCTCTTCTCTCCCGCGCCCCCCTCCCCTTCCCCCGAAAGCACTGACCTCCTCAGCTTTGAGTGTTCAGTAGATGAAGGACTCCTCGGAGTCCGTGGCACAGGGAGCCACCTCCGAAGTGCTGGGGTGATGAGTTATTGGCCCCTGTGACTCCAACTCCAAAGCCCTGCCAAGGGCCAGAAAAGCCCCCCTAGAAGAGCACTTCTCCCCACTAGCCAGCAGAAGCCCCAGAAGAGCGGGGAAGAGCAGGGTGCCGCCGCCACAACCTGCTTTCTCATTCAAATCCTCACACTCACACAGGAGCCCCACTCCCTCTCGGCCCCGCAGCTTCCGAGGAAATCAGGAACTGGAGTTGGGAAGAGCGGACTGGAGCGCCCGCTGCCTCCGCTGGCCCGGGCGGGATAGGTGTACGGAACCCCAGGGCTGCACCTGGAATCCTTGACTTACACTCTTCTGCGGGTCTCCCCGCTTGGCAAGGGCCAGAAGCATTGGCAATGAAGTCCTTTTACCTACGCCCCACCCCCTGCAAGTTTCAAAAGTTTCCAAACCCAGGGTAATCCCCTGATACTCAGTTTGGGGCTGTAGCTGGAGGGCCTCGGTGGTGGGCGGGTAAAGGAGAAACAAAGTTGGAGGTGAAGGGGCAGGGAATGGGAACTGCGTGCAACTTGCACCAAAGTAAAAGGTGTTCTGAAATGCCCGTCTTACCTCCTTTAAAAAAAACAAAATTCTCAGAACATAGCATCTGTCAATGCTGCAAATTAAAGAGATCCACTTTGAGTGAAGTGCAACTAAAATTGAGAGTGTGGATGATAACACTTTGCTTTTATTTATTCCCAGTCTCTTCATTTGGAAATGCTACTCCTTGGCATTAACAGGACACTTACTCACTTAGATCCGTTTAGTAGCTGGTTGACTCAAGCGGGCAACCTGCCGGGAGTAAGAAGACCGCGGTGGCAGAGGAAAGCTTGCACAGAGCAGGCACTCAAGTGTAGATGAAACGATGAAATCTACTGAACGCCCTGACAGGATGAGTGACCAGCTAGGGGCGGATGCGGGAACCGCCACTGGTCTAGACTGCCGCAGTGTGATCCGGCTTCTGGATTCCAGGATTTACATTTATCAGCCTTCTTTCAACCTGCCCTATTGTTAGTTCAAAGCCTGGCTGGGAAGGAGTGGGGACGCAG
This sequence comes from Macaca thibetana thibetana, assembly GCF_024542745.1. Lineage (NCBI taxonomy): Eukaryota > Metazoa > Chordata > Mammalia > Primates > Cercopithecidae > Macaca > Macaca thibetana. Next base: position 58,390,830 of record NC_065579.1, read on the forward strand.
CTCTTCACTCACCTTTCAGTTTAAAATAATCTTCCAATAAGAATGTCCTAGGAAAGCTGGCAGCATGGGGTTGGCAGGGATTTTCTGGGCTTAGTGACAACATAAACTAAAGTCATTTTCTTTTTTCATGCGTGAATTTGCCCAGGAAGTTACAAATGAGTAAATTACAAATGAGTGCCTGAGAATGGAGCTCCGGGCCTTGGCTGCCTGTCCGCTTTGACAGACAGTTAGTGTGGAGGGTGGTAGCACTGTGACCTCTCAGCACAAGATCTAGGGTTTCACCTTTTCATCCCACTTAGCCGATACCATAGAAACAACCCATTTGTATTATTCAATTCAACAGAGGCAATTACAATGTCACAGCAAAGCACCATGGGCAAGAAGAAACTTTATCCTGAAAACAATCCTAGACTCTTAGAAAAAAGAAAAAAGCCACCAGAATACCCACTTGAATTTCTTCCTCCCAATAGTACCAGGAAGAAATCAATTTGGAAAAAAATATAGGTAAAACGTTCTTTGCCTCTATAGAAAGAAACCTCCCCAAATTTACTTTTGTTTTTGTTTTTTTTACATGCCCATACATAAGCCTCAATTTATAAGAAATTAAGTCATTAACCCTCTGCCTCCAAACTGCTTTTTATTTTGTAAACATGCTTGTTGGAGATTTGTTTTGCTGGTAATCTCCATGGTGAATAGAAAAGCCAAAAAAAAAAAAAACCACCAAGATAATCCCTCAACAGCAGCAGTTCACCCCCTAACCTCCGGTGTTTGTCTTTCTTGAGTCTGAAAAAATGCAGATGCACATGTTGAAATAAACTCAGACACAAAGTTTCTAATAAGAGCACTTGTTTGCTATGCACTTTATTTTGATAGTTTTAATCAACTCCCATAATTTTGTAAACTTTCAAATTTTTTAATTGTGTGGTATTTCAAACCTACCAAAAACAGGACATACACCATGTAATACTCCTGCTCCCCCAACCCCTTCTTTTTTAAATAAAGTATTACAGATACGGCTAAACCCCAACTCCTGACTCGTTACCCCCACCCCTTTCCAAGGGTAATAATTCTGAAGTTGATATGAATCATAATTATGCATGTTCTTAAATGTTTAGGATATTTATACATCCATAATCTTTTAATGTAGCTTTTCTCTCCAAGTCTTTTTAACATTATTTATCAGAGAAAAATCACTAAAACAATTAATTAATTAATTGGAGAAAATCACTAAAAACAAGAAAATTTGTTACATTGCTAAGTTTTTAGAAGCAGGACAGAACTATTTTTCCTGCTTGTGACAATCAGAGTATGGAATAATAACACAGGGATTAGAAAGTGGGTAATAAGCAGCCTCTCTAGGTTACACAAACTCTTCCATGGTTACCGAAGAATAAATAGAAAAACAAAACAAATAATGCCCTCCTCTTTCACTGGTTAAAGGGGAACTGGAGAAAATGAGACCTACATTAAAACTTCTTTGGGCAGGTAAGACAAACATCCTACATGGTAATAAAGTACCTTTTCTAGATGATCTCTTGGTCATGCAAGCTATGATCTTTTAGTAAGGATTTACCACTTTTCCAAGTATAAAGAACTCCTGCTGGTAGCTCAATACAAGGTTGAAATCCGCCTGGCTGAGAAGTCTGGGGTTGAATTAGCTCTGCTTCTTCAAGCACAGGGACATCCATCTGTACAGTAGTTACAAAAAATCCTTTGCTGTGATCCTTTGACTTCATGTCCTCCCAGCATTAAAAGTGCTAAGAAAGCATCAATTTTTCTTAAATGCCATTGAATGGTGAAAGGCATCCTTCCCAACCCCCACCCTCCTCATTTCCTGAGTGATGACTCTCATTAATTATACTGGCACACCGCGGCCCAGCCTCCCTTCTAAATAGCTGCCAGATTTCTACATATCATCTCTGCCTTGATACAGAATGTGCACTGACACCAGGATCACAGAAAATCCTGGAAGAGGTGCCTGATACACGGTAGAATGATTGATGTGCCTTGTTGTGAGCCCACTGCGCTGCATATCGCAGGGGGGTTCTTAGAAAACTGCACTGGAAATTTCTGTGTTGGAAAAAGATTTTTCTAGCTGCACAAAAATTGCGCTTCCAGTTGCAAAAAGAGCCACTTATTTAAGGTGTTCAAATTTAAACAGCAACCATCTTGAGTTATACCCATGAGCAAGAGAGGAAAGGAGATAAATATTCCCTATTTTAATCAATGCACCAAGTTAAGAAAACCTTGACCAAAAAAGCTTATCAAGAAGGAGGCATTCCTCTTTCAACACATATTTCTTCAGTACTTGCCATGTGCCAGGCACTGCTCTAGGTGGTTAGCCTTAGCTGGAATATAGATAGCACTCCTGAAGTAGAGCGTAGTACCTGTCTTTATGGCCCTACTCTATGAATTGGTCACGGCCTTTAGGTACAAATAACAAAACCCCTTATCAAACCAGCTTGAGTAAAAAGCTGATGTATTGACTCCCACTTTACGATGGGGGAAGGATAAGGACTTCAGAAACGATGGGAGTCTAGCAATTCAGAATCAGCATTTCTCTTGTTAAAGAAAAAATTATTCAATGTTAAAGCATGGTAAGGAAGGCTTTATTCAGGACCACTGAAATCGACACAGGGACTACTGCACGGAGCTCATGCAGAATACAGCATAGGCAGCTGGGAAGTTATAGACAAAGAGCAGATGGGGTTGCTGGATGACAAATCACTAAGAGGAAACATCAGGGATATGAGGGACTCCAGCTAAACCGACCTAACTGGATTCTTGCTGAACACAGGCCAGGGTGATCAGACATGACCTGGGGGACAGTGGAGGATGAAGGATCTATTGAGGGTGATCAGATATGGAGACTGGGGGTTCTTGCTAAACTGACTTAGCAGAACTCCTTACTAAAACTGAGTTTTACAAGAAAATGCATATATGGGCCCAGGAGAAGGCTCAGAAGCATGACTAATGTTTGGCCAAGCAAGCAATTTTTGTCACTCTCACACTGTCACCTTTGCTCCTACTATTTCCCTCTCTCTGCTTTTCTCAGTATTTTGATCCTGTTCTCTCCTATTCCATATGAGCTTTCTGTACAACCTGGGGGTGGGGAGAACATGGCTAGAGACAGCTCCAGGTTTCAATCGTCTCAGCTAGAGAGGCCTTTTTGCTTTTACCATCTGTAAATAAGAGGGTAGGAAAGGATTTGAACTGACCTGACTTAGGTCATGTATCCATCCATAGGTCAATTACTGTGGACAACAATAAGTAGAGTGTATGTGTGGCCAGACCCTGATTATACACACACCCTTATAGCCAGGAAGGTGGGATATTATAAATAGCAGCCCATCAGAACTACTTGGAACCAGAGAGGATTTGTTCCCAAGATGAAAGGGGCTGGTTCTACCAAGTGAAGGCAGGAAGAGATTCTAGCAAATAAAAAGAATAGATGTGGGCTGGGCACGATGGCTCATACCTGCAATACCAGCACTCTGGGAGGCTGAGGCGGGTGGATGACAAGGTCAGGAGTTCGAGATCAGCCTGGCCAACATGGTAAAACCCCGTCTCTACTAAAAATACAAAAATTAGCCAGGTGTGGTGGCAGCCACCTGTAATCCCAGCTCCTCGGGAGGCTGCGGCAGAGAATTGCTTGAACCCAGGAGGTGGAGGTTGCAGTGAGCAAAGATCGTGCCACTACACTCCAGCCTGGATGACAGAGCGAGACTCCGTCTCAAAAAAAAAAAAAAAAAAAAAAGAATAGATGTTCCCTAGGGCGCCCTCTCTTAAATCTGCTGCCAAAGGAAGAAACACCTTTAGACTGATTTATATGTATACTACTTAATCTACAGAGTAGATCAGAAGCGAAATGTCCTAAATCCATCACAGGAGACTGAGGGGAGAGGAGTAGTAATGGCCAACTGTAAGTGCTGCCAATCTTTCCCTCCCCAGCTGAAGAAGCATGTGTCCCCATGTGGGTCCAACTGGCAGGAGCTGGAGATGGGGAGGAAGGAACACAACCAGGATAGCTGATCTCTGAAAGGATTGTTTTCTTTTGTGTTTTTCACTTTTTATCATGGAAGTGTTTATACATACACAAAAGTAGAATAGTATAGTAAAACCCTATGTACTAGTCACTGTGTTTCAACAATTATTAATATTTTGGCAACTTTATCCAGGAATATGGAGATTCGCTGAAATACCTGAATTCATAAACTAACACATTTTTGCAGTACTATGATGTTGGTTACTGAAAGAAATACATGCCTCTTATGGTAAATTATATAAGACCAGTGCATGCAAAGCCCTTAGCAAAATGCCTGGTACAAAATGAGTTCTCAAATATGTCTTTACTGTTAATATTTGAAACCTATTTAAACTTTTTATTTATTTACTTATTATTTTGTGTGTGTGTGTGTGATGGAGTTTCACTCTCGTTGCCGAGGCTGGAGTGCAGTTGCGCGATCTCAGCTCACTGCAACCTCGCCCTCCTGGGTTCAAGTGATTCTCTTGCCTCAGCCTCCCAAGTAGCTGGGATTACAGGCAGGCGCCACCATGCCTGGCTAATTTTGTATTTTTAGTAGAAATGGGGTTTCGCCATGTTGGCCAGGTGAACTCCTGACCTCAGGTGATGTGCTCACCTCGACCTCCCAAAGTGCTGGGATTACAGGCCTGAGCCACTGTGCCCGGCTGAAAGTTTTTAAATATGAATGAAGTCTACAAATGAAATGTTTTGGCATACAGAGGAAAATAATGTTTTTTTGTTTTGTTTTGTTTTTTGAGACAAAGTCTTGCTCTGTTGCCCATACTGGAGTGCAGTGGCGTGATCTCAGTTCACTGCAATCTCTGCCTCCCAGGCTCAAGCGATTCTCCTGCCTCAGCCTCCAGAGTAGCTGGGATTACAGGCACCCGCCACCATGCCCAGCTAATTTTTGTGTTTTTTAGTAGAGACGAGGTTTCGCCATGTTGGTCAGGCTGGTCTCAAACTCCTGACCTCAGGTGATCCAACCGCCTTGGCCTTCCAAAGTACTAGGATTACAGGCATGAGCATCCAACCGAAAATAATGTTTTTTTTTAAAATAATGTTTTTTTAGAGACTGGGGTCTCACTATGTTGCCCAGGCTGGACTCTTAACTGCTCTAACTGCTGGGCTCAAGGGATCCTCCTGCCTCAGCTTCCTGAGTAGCTGGAACTACAGGTGTTCTGCTGGAAAATAACTTTTTAAGGCTAAACTCTGATTCTTCATTTACCAACAGACTATAACTTTTTTTAATGATTTATTTTTAAATGGCAGCTATTTATATTTTTTCTATAACAAGCCTAAATAACTATTTTCCCATTTTATCTGGAAAGGTCAAAAATATTATAAGCAAATGCACATTTCACCATACAAATAAGAAGAAAACATGATTTAAATTGTTAAACTTAGGAATGAGCCTGGACTACATATCAGAATTCTAAATACTAGGTCCCCACTTCACTACCTTGGCAAAATACTTCATCCTGTGAATGCTGGGTGAAGGTAAAGTAGCATAGCTGCGCCTAAGTTAATTTTATTCAACTAAGATTTTCTTAACCTCAGTTATACTTCTCGGGAGATTTTAGTTCTCAAGATAAGGTGAACACTTTTTAAAAGGCAGTAAGTGTGCTAAAGTGAACTTTCCCCATTTTCTGTTCTTCTCCAACGTGTTTGATTGTTTATTTCTCCTGCGGTGGGAAGGGGAACGAAGTAGTTGGAGGAAACAATAGTGTCAGAGAAGGAAGTGCCCCCTTTTCCTCCTTCCTAAGAGCTTCACAACTCAGCTCTGTGCATGTTGTTTCCAGAAAGACCTCCCACAGAGCCAATATCTGCAACTTTCAAGATGGTCAAGGCTTGCTCACCAAGACAGACCTTTAATTGAAGTTTCTTTATTCAGCCTTAGAAGTAATACTGAAACTTTGAGGCTACAGATTTCCCTCATGGAATATACTGGGCTCCCCCTCCAATACTATCATTAAAAGATTCTGTAGAATTCAACAATATAATTAAAAGAATCTGAAGTACCATTTTTATAGACATTGAACAAATGCTTAGAAAGACAAGCAAACTGAATTGTAGAGAGAAAATGAGGAAAGACACTGGTGAAAGAGTTACAGTACAAATTCTAAAGTTTTGAAAGATGGGGGCGTTGGAGGGAGGAGGCAATTTACACCACAAGGAAAACTCTTCTTCCCTACCATTTGGAATTCTAGTGGGGTGTGCAGTCTCTTTTACTAACATCTGTTTATTTTTAAGCAGAAAACAAATGGTTAGATTTTTCTGTATAAACAGAGCAAAAGGAAAAACTATACCTTAAAATTTGTATTTAGTTTTTGTTTCACTTATTTGCATAATTAAACTAGCTACATATTAAGATGGCTTGCTTTGTCCAAAATAAATGTCTCCCTTTTCAAACTTGACAAGTTTACCAAATGTTCTCTCAGATCACTTCAGCAAATTAATCTTCATGGTGTAGGCTCATGGGATGCATGGGGGAAATTCTGACTAAAAAAAAAAAGGTCCTGGTCAAAATGACAAGGCAACACTGTGATGGTCCACTCATTTATTCTTTCATTCATTTATTTAACAAATATTTACGGAGTTCCCTATATGAGCAAGAAATAGGGCCAAATCCTGCTGTGGAAGGAGCAGAAATGATCCAAAATTCAGTATTTGAATTATAAAGTCTACTGTACCTTGGACTAGAGAGGCATGTAAATAAATATTTACAATATAAATAACGAGTGCTAAAATAGATACATGTACAGTGCTGCAGAACAGAAGAGGGTGCTAATTCCTCAATTTCATTGCTAGTTACACAGAAATAAAGTGTTTTGATAACCAAAATGAAGCAGAAAATAGAAGTAATGATCCTAATGCCTCAATTTTTTAAAAACCTTATTTCTGTCTGAATTACTCACTGTCTTCACTTGAGTTATAGAAATAATCAGGCTGGCCGGGTGTGGTTGCTCATGCCTGTAAGCCCAGTACTTTGGGAACCCGAGGTAGGCAAATGAGGTCAGGAGTTCAAGACAAGCCTGGCCAACATGGTGAAACCCTGTCTCTATTAAAAATTTAAAAATTAGCTGGGTATGGTGGCGTGCACCTGTGGTTCCAGCTACTAGGAAGGCTGAGGGAAGAGAATGGCTTGAACCCAGGAGGCAGAGGTTGCAGTGAGTCAAGACTGCACCACTGCACTCCAGCCTGGGTGACAGAGCAAGATTCTGTCTAAAAAAGGAAGAAAGAGAAAAGAAAGAAAGAAAAGGAAGAAAAGAAAGAAAAGAAAGAAAGGAAGGAAAGGAAGGAAAGGAAGAAAAGGAAAGGAAGGAAAGGATAATCAGGTTTCTTCCAAAGAGTGTGCTAGAAAATGAGATCCTTGGTACTGACTTTTAGTAACCAATAATGTCATATTTTTGCATTGCAAACGAGTGCATACATTCAAATATATTTATAACAAAAAATTAACAATACTTACCTTTGCTATTTTCAATGCACTCTGATATATTTTATCCTGTTCTGTTCCTTTATCTTTTTCTTTTTTAATTGATTTCACATCTCACTAATAGGCAGAGCCTACAAATGAAAAACAGTGTTTAGGCCGGGTGCAGTGGCTCATGCCTGTAATTCCCAGCACTTTGGGAGGCTGAGGCGGGCAGACCATGAGGACAGGGGTTCAAGACCAGCCTGGCCAATATGTTGAAACCCTGTCTCTACTAAAAATACAGAAAAAAATTAGCCAGGCGTGGTGGTGCGCGTCTGTAGTACCAGCTACTCGGGAGGCTGAGGCAGGAGAATTGCTTGAACCCAGAAGGCGGAGGTTGCAGTGAGCTGAGATCGTGCCACTGCACTCCAGCCTGGGCATCAGAGCAAGACTCTATCTCAAAAAAAAAAAAGAAAAGAAAGAAAAACAGTGGTTGGCCAGGTACGGTAGCTCACCCTGTAATCCCAACATTTTAGGAGGCCAAGGCCAGCAGATCACTCAAGCCCAAGAGTTCAAATTCAGCCTGGACAACATGGTGAAACCCGTGTCTACAAAAAACACAAAAAAATTAGCTGGACATAGTGGTGCTGGTGTGCACCTGTAGTCTCACCTATTCAGGAGGCTGAGGTGGGAGGATCACTTGAGCCCTGGAGGCAGAGGTTGCAGTGCATTGAGATCATGCCACTGTACTCCAGCTTGGGCAACAGAGCAAGACCCTGTCTCAAAAAAAAAAAAGAAAAACAATGTTCCAATGTGTTCATTAAAAATGAACAAGAAGCAAAGCAGTAATACTCAGAACAGAACCAAGTGAGATCAAAAGATCCCCAAAGACCTCCATCCTGCCTAGTAAGTTGGTAAATCTCATAACCATATAAGATTAAGTCTCTGGAAGAATAAAGTCCTGTGATTCTCAACCCTTTAGCCATCCCTGGGCTTCTCAACCCAGATCAATAGAAAGAGGTGTCCAGATCTCAAAAGGTGGATCTGCTCCAATAGCTATTTTTTTTTTTTTTTTTTTTTTTTTTGAGACAGAGTCTGACTCTGTTGCCCAGGCTGGAGTGCAGTGGCACGATCTCGGCTTACTGCAAGCTCTGCCTCCCGGGTTCATGCCATTCTCCTGCCTCAGCCTCCAGAGTAGCTGGGACTACAGGTGCCCACCACCACTCCCAGCTAATTTTTTGTATTTTCAGTAGAGACAGGGTTTCACCATGTTAGCCAGGATGGTCTCGATCTCCTGACCTTGTGATCCGCCCACCTCAGCCTCCCAAAGTGCTGGGATTACAGGTGTGAGCCACCACGCCCGGCCTCCAATGGCTATTTTTGAAGAGGTCATGGAGGATAAGGATGATCTTACAGAAAACAGAACTGAGGCACCCAGATGATATGACCAAGAAACACACACAACTAGAACCAGGAGCTATCATTATTCCTCTCCGGCAGGACAAGACATAGTTGTGGACCACTGAATTCTGTTTTCCTCGCATTATATAGTGGATGCATTGACATTTGAACTAAGGCTTCCAGACCATGAGGAACTACCTCTAGACCTGACCAAAAGGGAGTAACTCTCAGAGATCCCAAACAAGGGGATGGGCTTTTTGGATTGTAATTGGGTAATCCTACCCACTTACTTACTAGATAAATCCTACCTTTTTTCTTTAAGTATAATAATGAACTCAAGTCATCAGTATCTCAGTACAATACCACCTCATCATAATTTGCAAAATATTAAAATATCTAGCTAATTAATGATACCTTTCCTGATTTTCCATCATTAATATCATTTTCAAATTATAATATTTAATAGTTTGATGTAATTTTAATGGGAGGAATGCAAGTTAAAAGAATGAGTTCAAATTGCCACCTTGAAAAAGAAAGTATAGTTTGTTCATTTAAAAAGCATTTTTACTGTTTTACTGTTAAATTTCTGTTCTTAACCTATTTTATTTTATTTTTTTAACACAAAGTCTCGCTCTATCGCCCAGGCTGGAGTGCAGTGGCACAACAATCAGCTCACTGCAACCCCCGCCTCCCAGGTTCAAGCAATTCTCCTGTCTCAGCCTCACGAGTAATTGGGATTGCAGGTGCCCACCACCACGCCCGGGTCATTTTTGTATTTTTAGTAGAGACAAGGTTTTGCCATGTTGGCCAGGCTTGTCTCGAACTCCTGACCTTAGGTGATCTGCCCACCTCAGCCTCCCAGAGTGCTGGGATTATAGCGGTGAACCACCTCACCTGGCAGGTGTTTTAAAATTTTAAAACAAAAAATTTTAATTTTTTATTTGTTTAGTTGTTTTTAAACAGAGTCTTACCCTTTCACCCAGGCTGGAGTACAGTGGCACAATTTCGGCTCACTACAACCTCCACCTCCCCAGTTCAAGCGATTTTCCTGCCTCAGTTTCCTGAGTAGCTGGGATTACAGGTGCCCGCTACCACATCTGGCTAATTTTTATATTTTTAGTAGAGACAGAGTTTCACCATGTTGGTCAGGGTGGTCTCAAACTCCTGACCTCAGGTGATCCACCCACCTTGACCTCCCAAAGTGTTAGGATTACAGGCATGAGCCACTGCGCCTGGCCTTAACCATTTTAATATTAATCTTGAGTTTTTTATTTTCTTCAGCCTTTTCATATTAATAAATTTGTATTACTTTCTCCCTGTGATTTGCCTTCATAGAAATAGCTGCCTCGGTGGCTGGGTGCAGTGGCTTATGCCTGTAATCCCAGGACTTCGGGAAGCCAAGGTAGGTGGATCACCTGAGGTTCGGAGTTAGAGACCAGCCTGACCAACATGAAGAAACCCCTTCTCTGAAACTAAAAATACCAAATTAGCTGGGCATGGTGGCACATGCCTGTAATCCCAGCTACTCGGGAGGCTGAGGCAGGAGAATTGCTTGAACCCGGGAGGCAGAGGTTGAGGTGAGCTGAGATCGTGCCATTGCACTCCAGCCTGGACAACAAGAGTGAAACTCCATCTCAAAAAAAAAAGAAAAAGAAAAAGAAATAGCTGCCTTGGTAGTGACTTTAGAGAAGCTCCATATCATTAAGAAGCATCTCCTAGGAAACCAGCTCCTCCTCAACTATCCCAGCAGTGTAGCCACTCCCTTAGTATAGCTGTCATTTCTTTTTTCTTTTTTGAGAAGGAGTCGCACTCTGTCACCAGGCTGGAGAGCAGTGGTGCAATCTCAGCTCACGGCAATCTCCGCCTCCTGGGTTCAAGCAATTCTTCTGCCTCAGCCTCTGGAGTAGCTGGGACTACAGGCGCCCACCACCACGCCCAGTTAATTTTTTTATTTTTAGTAGATATGGGGTTTCATCATGTTGGCCAGGCTGGTCTGGAACTCCTGACCTCAAGTGATCTGCCCACCTCGGCCTCCCAAAGTGCTGCGATTACAGGCGTGAGCCACTGCGCCTAGCCCTGTCATATCTTTTAATGACGGCTAAGCAATACTGTTTCTGTTGGTACCCTGAACGTCTAGAACACTGCTGTTTCTTGGCTTCTTGAACCACGTAGCCTCTTTATGTCAATGTGTTATCAGGAGGTGCAAGAATTCTCAGTTCTAGTCTAACTTGGAAGAAATAATTCAGCCAAGAGATGCACAGCAAGGGTTAAGTAGCAGAGTTTATTGAAGGAAGATAAAGTACATTCCTAGAGAGGAGTGAAAAACAGCTCTAGGTTGCTCCAGCTGGAAAAACAGTAGTAGTAACATTTAAGTAAAGAGACAGTACATGGTGAAATAAGAAACCAGCAGCAGGCCAGGTGCGGTGGCTTATACCTGTAATCCCAGCACTTTGGGAGGCCAAGGCAGGTGGATCACTTGAGGTCAGGAGTTCAACACCAGCCTGGCAAACATGGTGAAACCCTGTCTCTACTAAAAATGCAAAAATGTAGCTAGGTGTGATGGTGTGTGCCTGTGGTCCCAGGTACTCGGGAGGCTGATGCAGGAGAATCACTTGAACCCAGCAGGCAGAGTTTGCAGGGAACCAAGATCGCACCACCGCACTCCAGCCTGAGCGACAGAGGCAAGACTCTGTCTCAAAAAAAAAGCCAGCAGCAGCTAGTGCTGGAGGATTCTCTTTATGAGAATATTACATGATTATTCAGAAAGGGGCGTGAGGGGAATGTTACTCGCAAGATGTTTCAGGAAGTCTCTTTGGGCGTGCACGCTCTGTGGTTGTACATGCCAGTACACATGTCACATGTCTCATTAGCATTTAAAATCTCCACCCAGGGGAGTGTTTTTTACTATTATAATGAGCAAAAGGCTACTCTAGGGTGAATTTTTGGAGGAGTGCACATGCTCATCAGCAGGGAAAGTTTCTACCATGGTATCTGTGGCTTGGGCCTTATACGTACCCTTTAGGAATGCAGGAGACCAACCATAAGGCCAGAAGTAGCCAGTGTAGCCACTGGGTTTTGTTTTTTTGTTGTTTTGTTTTGTTTTTGCTGACTGTGAGTGGGCAGTGCTGATTATTAGTGGGCAGCATCTCCAGGACTTTTCTCAGAGGAGCTCCCTTGTCTGCTCATTTCTGGCTATCTGCCTACTTTAACAAATGGTAGCTAGCACATGTAACACTGGACTGGGGACAAACTGTGTCAACAACATGCCCCTTGACAGCACATAGAGTTTAATTACCCAAGGGAGGGTCTTATAGCTCAAAGATGCAGTCCTTACATTGTTGAGGAGCCAAATGATGCTGGAGCAATTCAGAAGAAGATAAAACTCTTGCATAACATTATCTGCCTGCCTCAAGTGCAGTTGATTCTTTTTTTGAGATGGAGTCTTGCTCCGTCACCCAGGCTGGAGTGCAGTGGCACGATCTCAGCTCATTGCCACCTCCGCCTCCTGGGTTTAAGCAATTCTCTGCCTCAGCCTCCCGAGTAGCTGGGACTACAGGCACCTGCCACCACACCTGGCTAATTTTTGTATTTTTATTAGAGACAGGGTTTTACCATGTTGGCGAGGCTGGTCTCGAACTCCTAGCCTCAAGTGATCTGCCTGCCTCGGCCTCCCAAAGTGCTGGGATTACAGGCATGAGCCACCGTGCCCGGTGCAGTTAATTCTCTAAAAGCAGGTTTGCAAGCGTATTAGGTTGGTGTGAGGTACTGACTGGGATCTCTACCGGACTCCAGGAGTTACCAGATATAGCAGGCATAACAGCAGCACTGTTGGGATCCATGGCTCTAATTTTCCTTTGAGTCAAGTTTTAAGAAGACGGTATTTCAGGCAGCAGTATCCCCAGACTTCCCAGTAGTGGGAGAAGTCAAGCTGATTTAGGTTTCACAAGTACCAGCTAAGAGAAGAGGTCTGGGAGTAAGGAGGAGTGGGAAAGTTAGAGTCTACAGAGCAGCAACCATCCTTTCCCTTTCCCATTCAAATGGGGGAGGAGATTTGACATTAACACTTCCCTTCTCTTTTTACAAGGCTGAGGGTATTACATATCCCACTATCCTGGGAAATCATGATTGTCTCTCCTGAAATTTGCTAAGCTACTGGACCTGCCAGCATTTCATTTTTCTGAGACAAGAAGAAAGAGGCATGATTTGAGAAGTGAGGCGAGAGAGGAAGTGCCTGGATAAGAGCTGACATTCCCATCACTTAGTGGAAGAGTACATGTGTTTCCGGCTAGGCACAGTGGCTCATGCCTGTAATCACAGCATTTTGGGAGGCTGAGGTGGGCAGATTGCCTGAGATTAGGAGTTCAAGACCAGCCTGGCCAACATGGCGAAACCCCATCTCTGCTAAAAATAAAAAAATTAGCCAGGTGTTGTGGCACACACCTGTAATCCCAGCTGCTCAGGAAGTTGAGGCAGGAGAATCACTTGAACCGAGGAGATGGAGGTTGCAGTGAGCCGAGATCATGCCACTGCACTCCTGCATGGGTGACAGAGTGAGACTCCACCTCAAGAAAAAAAGAAAAAGTATGCCGAGCGCGGTGGCTCATGCCAGCACTTTGGGAGGCCGAGGTGGGTGGATCATGAGGTCAGGAGATCGAGACCATCCTGGCTAACACAGTGAAACCCTGTCTCTACTAAAGAATACAAAAAATTAGCCGGGCGTAGTGGCGAGCGCCTATAGTCCCAGCTACTCAGGAGGCTGAGGCAGGAGAATGGAGTGAACCCAGGAGGCGGGGGTTGCAGTGATCCGAGATTGTGCCACTGCACTCCAGTCTGGGCAACAGAGCAAGACTCCATCTCAAAAAAAAAAAAAAAAAAAAAAAAAAAAAGAAAAAGTATGAATAGAAAATGAAAAACCCCAAAAAAGGAAACGTAAATTAAGAAGAGACTGAAAAGAACCAAAAAATCCAAATCTTTAGAAACAAAGAACCAAATTCATTTGATAGAAAAATATTTTAAAAGCAAGGAAGTCTAGGTACCCAAAGTACCAAAAGAAAAGAAGGCCGAAAGGAAAACAGAGTGGCTATGGATCCTGTTTTTTTAAAGACAAGATTGTAGGGGAAAATCGTAGTATCTTTTCCTCACTCATTGCAAGATTCAGACTGACATCCCTCATAAAAGACAGATTAACAAGAGAAAAACCTATAAAAATTTATTTAATATAAATTTTATATGACATAAGAGCCATCAGAAATGAAGACTCAAAAACCCAGGGAAAACTATGTATATTTATGGACGATCATGCAGAGGACAAATGGGTACGACCTAATGGTATCAAACTCGGGGGAGCTGGCTGGGTACAGTGGCTCACAGCTGTAATCCCAGGACTTTGGGAGGCAGAGGCAGGTGGATCACCTGAGATTAGGAGTTCGAGACCAGCCTGGCCAACATGGCAAAACCCTGTCTCTACTAAAAATACAAAAATTAGCCAGGTGTGGTGGTACACGCCTGTAATCCCAGTTATTTGGGAGGCTGAGGCAGGAGAATCGCTTGAACCCAGAAGGCAGAGGTTGCAATAAGCCAAGATCACGCCATTGCACTCCAGCTTGGGTGACAGAGCAATACCCTATCTCGAAAACAAAAATAAATAAACTTGGGGGAATAAGGCCGATTTGATCAGATTTTTCTTGGCCTCTGGGGATAGAGAAGACTCCCTCTGATATAAGGGTCTTCTGACCTACTTTCAAGAGAGGCAGGTCAGATAATTATTTTATGGCCTGCTTCAGGAAAGAAAGGTGGCAGAAGGTCAGAGAGTGACCTTCCTGCTTCTGCAGTGTTCTCAATTTCCTTCAACTTAAAATACTCAGTATGCCAAGGTGCCACATTTTGGGGTGTCATGTTCTGAGCCCCAACAAGACCAAAAAGTAGTAAATCCTCTATGTAAGAAAGGCAAAGAGTATGGGCTTTGGTCTGATATCCAGCCTAATAGGGACTTTTTACTTTTTCAGATGGCCCTGTTATAACCATCCCAGTGATGGCTGGGCGCGGTGGCTCACGCCTGTAATCCCAGCACTTTGGGAGGCCGAGGCGGGCGGATCACAAGGTCAGGAGATCGAGACCACGGTGAAACCCCGTCTCTACTAAAAAAATACAAAAAATTAGCCAGGCGCGGTTGTGGGCGCCTGTAGTCCCAGCTACTCGGGAGGCTGAGGCAGGAGAATGGCGTGAACCCGGGAGGCGGAGCTTGCAGTGAGCCGAGATTGCGCCACTGCACTCCAGCCTGGGCGACAGAGCGAGACTCCGTCTCAAAAAAATAAAATAAATAAAATAAAATAAAATAACCATCCCAGTGACAAAAGATCTAGCTTTTCTAAAATTACCCGGTTCAGCTTGTGCTTGGGTTATCCAACAAGCTGCTCTATGATACTGACCAGAGACAGGCTGAAAAAGTGAATGCAGGCCCAGAAAAAAGCTGCCAGTCAATGGAAATTCTCCACCCAAGAGCCATATGATTTTCACGTAAGTATGAATACTGCCACCGTCTAAGTGGAGAACAAGAATAGACAGCAACAGTGACTGCACATGAGAGGAGACCCCTTGATCTGCATTTCTCATTGCTCATCTTGTTCATAAAATCAGGGTTCCCTACTACATCATCAAGGGAAAGGTTAGATCAAGTCACAGGATGACCTACATCAGTCTCACTTTCATACGGCTTAACTGGAAAGATAGTTGTATGCTGGCTGAGCTGGTAGAGGCCATCAGAACTAACTACAGTGATAACTATGATACAATCTGACATCACTAGAAGACAATGACTTAGGTCCAAATTCTGTAATTCACAATGTCAAGTTGGAAAAGTAAAAGGCTCAAGAGCTTGCCACAAAACTAGTTTAAATATACTCGGTTAACTTCCCTGTAAATAAAAAAAAAACATCCCCTTAAAACAAAAAGCTATTGAGGCATAGAAACCAGGAAATAAAAACTAGGATGTGACTTCCTATCCTATCCCAAAGAAAGGTCATGAAATAAAACACATTCACACATAAAATCTTTGGAACATTTGGGACCTCATTGAAAATGAATGTTTAATTTCTAAAGGATGCAGAATCCATTTTCTTATGTTCTAAGAAGGAGTCAGGGTCAGGCGCAGTGGCTCACACCTGTAATCCCAGCACTTTGGGAGGCTGAGGCCGGCGGATCACGAGGTCAAGAGATCGAGACCATCCTGGCCAACATGGCGAAACCCTATCTCTAATAAAAATGTAAAAATTAGCTGGGCGTGGTGGCGTGTGCCTGTAGTTCCAGCTACTCGGGAGGCTGAGGCAGGAGAATTGCTTGAACTTGGGAAGGCAGAGGTTGCAGTGAACCCTGCACTCCAGTCTGGCGACAGGGCAAGACTCCACCTCAAAAAAAAAAAAAGGAGTCAGGCAGCAGCAGCAGTATACTTCTCATTCTGTGCTATTAATTCTAACAGGAGTCAACTATCTGGACTAGATGATAAGTCTGAATTTTCTTGGTATCATAAACTATTAAAAAAAAAAAAAACTTGTATAGACTTGGTGGATGTGAGTGCATTACTGCTGGCCTGGCGAAAGCAGCTTACACTGTCGGCCGGGCGCAGTGGCTCAAGCCTGTAATCCCAGCACTTTGGGAGGCCGAGACGGGCGGATCACGAGGTCAGGAAATCGAGACCATCCTGGAGAACACGGTGAAACCCCGTCTCTACTAAAAAATACAAAAAACCAGCCGGGCGAGGTGGCGGGCACCTGTAGTCCCAGCTACTCAGGAGGCTGAGGCAGGAGAATGGCGTAAACCCGGGAGGCGGAGCTTGCAGTGAGCCGAGATCGCGCCACTGCACTCCAGCCTGGGCGACAGAGTGAGACTCCGTCTCAAAAAAAAAAAAAAAGAAGCTTACACTGTCAAGATGATTTTATCAGCAAGTTTTTTAATTGCTATCTCAAATAACAAGAAATTGGGAAGCAGGGCAGTTCAAGTATTGGCTACCTCAAGGACTCAACAATGTCAGGCATCTCAGTTTTTTCTATCCTCTGTGCTGCCATCCTCAGTACATTGTTTTTTTGTTTGTTTTGTTTTTGAAACGGAGTCTCGCTCTGTCACCCAGGCAGGAGTGCAGTGGTGTGATCTGGGCTCACTGCAACCTCTACCTCCCAGGTTGAAGCGATTCTCCTGCCTCAGCCTCCCAAGTACGTGAGATTACAGGTGTGAGCCACCACATCTGGCTAATTTTGTATTTTTAGTAGAGACGGGGGTTTCACCATATTAGCCAGGCTGGTCGTTGGTCTCGAACTCCTGACCTCAAGTGATCCGTCCACCTCAGCCTCCCAAAGTGCTGGGATTACAGGCTTGAGCCACCATGCCCAGCTAGTACATTGTTTTTGTCCTCTGGATTAGCCCCCTCATCTAACAACAGTTAGAAATTAGCCATTCTTTATTACAAGGAATGATCTAAGAGACCCTGCCCCCAAATTCACAAGCAATTAGAAAGCAGTTAGGAGAAAAAAGCTACTTTGCACATAAAGCATAAAGAATTCCTTTATTATAGTGAAAGGTAATAAAACTGGAAAAATAAACATGTATCTTCTTTAAACAAAAATTCAATATGGCAATACAAAAATTAGCCAGCCTTCATGGTGAGCTCCTGTAGTCCCAGGTACTTGGGTGGCTGAGGCAGAAGAATCACTTGAACCCAGGAGGCAGAGGTTGCAGTGAGCCAAGATCACGCCACTGCACTGCAGCCTGGGTGACAAGAGCAAAACTCCGTGTTAAAACAAAAAAAGCTGGGCTGGGTAGCTCACGCCTGTAATCCTAGCCCTTTGGGAGGCCGAGGTGGGCAGATCATCTGAGGTCGGGAGTTCGAGACCAGCCTGACCAACATAGAGAAACCCCGTCTCTACTAAAAATACAAAATTAGCTGGGCATGGTGGCGCATGCCTGTAATCCCCGCTACTTGGGAGGCTGAGGCAGGAGAATCACTTGAACCCAGGAAACAGGAGGTTGCAGTGAGCTGAGATCACGCCACTGCACTCCAGCCTGGGCAACAAGAGCGAAACCTCGTGTCAAAACAAAGAAACAAAAAATTCAATATAGCTGCCCAAAATAACTAAAAACAACATAGTGGTGAAGAGTTAAACTTTCTCTTCACACAGTAGCGCTATATATATAAATCATTCAGCCTGGTAACTTCTCATGAAGTATTTCATCTTTCCTAAAATCATATTAATTAATTATAATTTGTTTAAATTAATTCTGACATTATAATAATCATCTCTTTTTAATATTTAAATGCCATTAGACTAACACTTTGATCATTTGGCAAAACTCCCATTTTGAGTCAAAAATGTCCATATATTTACATATTTACTCTTTGGAGAAGGTTACCTCTAGATCTCTTGACTGTTTCACCCTTTTCTACGAAAGTGTATGCGACTTATAAGTTCTTTGAACTTCAGTATTAAGGAGTAGTTGTTCATGTTGTCTTTCCATATTTCATAAGTCCTTCTAAGTTTGTCATAATAACTTTCCTTTTTCAAGTTGAAATCTGATCCTGTTGTTTTTAGAAAATTGTCCTTTTTCCATATTCTCCAGGAATCTTTTAATTTTTCCAAATAACTTTCTTTTTCAGAGTCTTCCTTCCATATTCCTTCTCCTTTTTTTAAGGCTGTTAATTCAGCTTTAAGTAAGTTTCTGTGAACTCTCCAATAGATTTTAGAATCATATTTAAGCCCTTTAACAAGAACAGTTTTGCCAAGACCTCTTCTCAAAATTTCTTCATTCAGATTCACGCTGAAATATCCACCCTTGAATTTAAAAATAATACAAACCAATTATTTAAGATAATTGTTGTTAAACCCATCACATCTTATTTACCTTAAAAATCAGTCATTCAACAATTTTAGTCCTCCAAAGAAAAGGCAAAAATGGTCCCCAAGGCTCCCCCAAAACAGCTCTTGCTAAATCCAAGGATTTTTATTACTAGAAGAGACCCTTTCTCAAAATCAGTTAACTCTTTTATACCATGGAATTCTCCACAGACTCACTGTTCTCCTCACCCAAAGTGGTGAGGAAGCAATAAAGTACGAAAAATGTGTTTTTGGTCTATCGGTGGTTCTATGGAGGGGAGGTGGGATGCACAAGATAGGCAGAGTGACAGCAGGACCAGCAAAAGAAACTAAGAGACGAAGAGAAACTAAACTGAAAGTAGTGGTCAAATGCAAAATGAACTGAATCATCACTGAACTGTTAAATGAGGTTCAGAATTCCAGTGTTTTGGACAGCACTGGCAAGTAAATACACTTTTAAAAGACCTCCCTCAAAATTATTAACATAAAAATAGTTTGGGCCATTGAGTCTTCATCCTACAGGAAATTTCATTCATGGAATACCTCACCTCCTAATGAAACTGGATAAATGGGATTTTTTTTTTCATTAATTTACTGTATAAAGGAGATCCTGGCGGGGCGCAGTGGCTCATGCCTGTTAATCTCAACACTTTGGGAGGCCGAGGCAGGCGGATCACGAGGTCAGGAGTTCGAGACCAGCCTGGCCAACAAGGTGAAACTCTGCCTCTACTAAAAAAACACAAAAATTAGCCGCGTGTGGTGGCAGGCGCCTGTAATCCCAGCCACTCAGGAGGCTGAGGCAGGAGAATTGCTTGAACGCGGGAGGCGGAGATTGCAGTGAGCCGAGATCGCGCCATTGCACTCCAGCCTGGGTGACAGAGCAAGGCTCCATCTCGGGAAAATAAATAAATAAATAAAAGGAGATCCTGCCTAGATACTTCTACAATCCTTGTGGGATTTTAATCTTAACAAAGGGTTAATAAAATTCTGTTCCTTCAAATTCAGAAATTTTTAGTACATGATAACAGTTATAAAGCAATTATATTTTTCTAAATCTTTCAAATCTTATAAGCTCATTCCCTTGAACCAAACTCAGAATAATTAAAAGTCCACCTCACACATTAGCAAAATTCAAACAGGAGAAGTAAATTATCACTCTATGTGTATAGCGTAGTTTGGTCAACTAGGAAGCGAGATAAAATAGAGATATGCTTATAAGATGAAATGTAGGCTCAGGAGCCAGGAAGAGTTGGGTTTGAATACAGGCTCTTCTTCTGAGTTACCCTGATCAAGACAATCAGTTTCCCTAAAAGTCTCACCTGAAAGTGGGAATAAAAACAACAACCCTGTAGAGTGGTTTTGAAGATAAGTGACATAATATAAGCATGGCACCTTAGCTCAGCGTCTGGCACATGTTGACCCTCAAAATATACATCATTGCTATCTTTATCATCATCATAATTATCTCCTTTTTTTGGTAATTATACTCTTTAATTTAAAAGCTAATATTTTTGTAAGGCCTTTGGGATGTTTTATACAACTTTGTATTATTAACTTACTTTTTTTGGTTTTTCTTTTTGTTTTTTTTGAAGCGGAGTCTCACTCTGTCACCCAGGCTGGAGTGCAGTGGCACAATCTCGGCTCACTGTAACCTCCGCCTCCAGGGTTCAAGCGATTCTCTTGCCTCAGCCTCCTGAGTAGCTGGGATTCCAGGCACCCAGCACCATGCCTAGCTAATTTTTGTATTTTTAGTAGTGACAGGGTTTCACCAAGTTGGCCAGGGTGGTCTCGAACTCCTCACCTCAAGTATACTGCCAGCCTCAGCCTCACAAAGTGCTGAGATTACAGGCATGAGTCACCATGCCCAGCCTTTATTAACTTACTTTTAAACTTACTTTTAAAATATAAGATACTTCAATTAATTAGTTTTAGATAATTCTTATTTTGAAAGTACTGAATATCATCTGGACATGCAAAAATTAAGGAATTTCATTAAGCTTTCTATTAATAATTCAAAAAGCTTTTAAGAATTAAAATGGTCAAAATTCTAATCATCTTATTTTATTTAAAAGAAGGGGTCTGTCTCTGTCGCCCAGGTTGAAGTATAGTGGCGCGATCATAGCTCACTGCAGTCTCGACTGTGTAGGCTGAAGCATTCCTCCCACCTCAGCCTCCTGAGTTGCTGG
Organism: Macaca thibetana thibetana; assembly: GCF_024542745.1. Taxonomy (NCBI): domain Eukaryota; kingdom Metazoa; phylum Chordata; class Mammalia; order Primates; family Cercopithecidae; genus Macaca; species Macaca thibetana. The sequence goes on from NC_065579.1 coordinate 58,411,716, forward strand.
GATTACAGGCACAAGTGACTGTACCCAGCTCATAATTATAATTTTAAGAGCTGAATATCATAGAAGTGATCAAGGTATGAAAACCTATCTGATGGCCCACCAAAAAAATCTGGAGTAAGACACATCCAGGGATTCGGGACAGTGATTCAGCAACAAAGATGAAACTGTCATTTCCAGTTTTACAATGGCTATGGCCAATTATAAAGGTAAGAAAACTCTGAGGCAATATCTTTAAATGACTCATCACTGATCAGAACTAGTACCTAAGAATGTTCAACTTTATGGTTCAAAGATTTATACACTTAGACAGACCTATCAACAACATATTGGACCAGACTAAGCAAACCCTCAGGAAACACCCCGGCTGTTTGTAGTTTCCAGCTGACAAGCCTCACTCAACAAGTGGTTTATAGTAACAAGCATGATGTAATATACCCATACATAAACAAACATATAATGATACTTCCTAAATTAGCAATGCCCAGAGTCATTAATAATTTGAAGCTTATGGCCATGGTGGCTCATGCCTATATTGCCAGCACTTTGGGAGGCTGAAGCAGGCGGATCACCTGAGGTCAGGAGTTGGAGACGCGCCTGGCCAACATGGCGAAACTTCATTCTACTTAAAAATACAAAAAATTAGCCAGGCGTAGTGGTGTGCACCTCTAGTCCCAGCTACTCGGGAGGCTGAGGCAGCAGAATTGCTTAAACCTGGGAGGTAGAGGTTGCAGTGAACCAAGATCATGACACTGCACTCCAGCCTGGGCAACAGAGTGAGGCTCTGTTTCAAAAAATAATAATAATAAATAATAGGCCAGGCGCAGTGGCTCATGCCTGTAATCCCAGCACTTTGGGAGGCCGAGGTGGGTGGATCACAAGGTCAAGATATTAAGACCATCCTGGTCAGCATGGTGAAACCCCATCTCCACTAAAAATACAAAAATTAGCTGGGCATGGTGGCGGGCCCCTGTAGTCCCAACTACTTGGGAGGCTGAGGCAGGAGAATCACTTGAACCCGTGGGAGGTGGAGGTTACAGTGAGCCAAGATCGTGCCACTGCACTGCAGCCCGGCAACAGAGCGAGACTCCATCTAAAAATAAATAAATAAATAATAATAATAAAAAATAATAATTTGAAGTTTTTTTTTCTTAATTTTATTTTTTCTATAATAAACATAAATTACATATATAACAAAAATAAAATTTGTATATAAGACACCTAGTTCTCTATGCATAATCACTATCCGTAGCAGTTTAAAAAAGCAAAAAAAAAGTCAGTCCCATTATATATCCAAAGTTCTAGTTAAATAAGTGTTTACACATAAGTAATAAGAAGAATAAGATATTGCTAGTTGTTTCTTCACACTGCTTACCTTATTCACTAAAAGATAGCAAAAGAGTACTGAATTCTCCTTTCCAAGAAGTTGGAACCATAGTAATTGGGAAGGTTTTAGCTCTTTTTGTAACCATGCCTTCCCAGTTTCAGTGAGTTCTACTCCAGCCAGCTTAACCAGCAAAGCACCACGTGGCTCCTCTAAAAAGGTGAGGTAGAAAAGAGTTCAGCTTTAACAGCATGTTGTAAAAGCAAATTCCAGTCATTTGGCCTCCAAAACATAAACAAATATATTATGTTTATTTATAAATACCCAGTCTCTCTAAATGTAGACCCATTTATTTCTATATTCAAGTTTTCTTTTAAAACAATACAAGTATACATAACAGAGTAATTTCAAAAACCCATTTCTTTCTTTTCTTTTATTTTTTTCTTTTTTTTTTTTCTTGAAACAGGCTCTCACTCTGTCACCCAGGTTGGAGTAAGGTGGCGCAATCTTGGTTCACTGCAATCTCTGCCTCCCAGGTTCAAGTGATTCTCGTGCCTCAGCCTCCTGAGTAGCTGGGATTACAGGCATGCACCATCATGCCCGGCTGATTGTTGCATTTTTAGTAGAGACAGGGTCTCGTTATGTTGGCCAAGCTGGTCTCAAAACCCCTGGCTTCAAGTGATCCACCCACCTCGGCCTCCCAAAGTGCTGGGATTACAGGCATGAGCCACCACACCCAGCCTTCAAAAATCCATTTCAGTAAGCTTCAGAACAGGAAGTGAGATTTAACTAATTTAACCTTCTTTTTTCAACCTCCCATGCTTAATTTTTTACATATACACACATAAAGCTATAGACCTTCAGTTTAATAATATGGGCTATTACCACCAAAAGAACCACAGAAACTGCTTTTTCACTTATTGAAGATGTCATCCCTTCTCAACAAATATTGATCTACATCAACACTGTTATGCTTATACATTTTGCAAAACTGACTTCTAGACAGGATTTTATCAACTGATATTCTAAGAAGCATAATATGAAGAAGACCTATTTACCCAAACCCTTGATAGAATTTTAACCAATGTAACTTTAATAACAAGATTTTACTTTAGAAAAAGTTTATAACTTTCCAAAAATGGATAACAGCTGACAAAAAAAAACTTAGTGTCTTAAAAAAAATTATACATTTAACATACATTAAGCTCTTACATAATGGTTGAAAATATAAAGTTAAATCCATCTATTCTCCAGGAAAGAAGTAATACTTTAGTTCAAGAAGATAGCCTAGAACACTGTTATAGTATTTGAAAAAAAAAAAAAAAAAAAGTGTTTAGGATACAGGCTTCTTAAAACGTGTCCTGGAATTTTAGTTTGAGAAGCATCAAAAGGTATAAGCAATTGCACTCCTGCACTCCAGCCTAGGCGACAGGGCAAGAACTTATCTCAAAATAAAGAAGGCCAGGTGCAGTGCCTCACGCCTGTAATCCCAGCCCTTTGGGAGTCCGAGGAGGGCGGATCACCTGAGGTCAGGAGTTCAAGATCAGTCTGGCCAACATGGTAAAACCCCATCTCTACTAAAAATACAAAATTTAAGGCCAGGCGTGGTGGCTCACACCTGTAATCCCAGCATTTTGTGAGGCTGAGGCAGGTGGATCACCTGAGGTTAGGAATTCAAGACCAGCCTGACCAACATGGTGAAACCCCGTCTCTACTAAAAATACAAAATTAGCCAGGCATGGTGGCACAAGCCTGTAATTACAGCTGCTTTGGAGGCTGAGGCAGGAGAATTGCTTGAACTTGGGAGGCAAAGTTTGCAGTGAGCCGAGATCATGCCATTGCACTCCAGCCTGTGCAACAAGAGCGAACCTCCCTCTCAAAAACAAACAAACAAAAAAACACAAAAATTAGCTGGACATGGTGGTGCGTGCCTGTAATCCCAGCTACTCAGGAGGCTGAGGCACGAGAATCACTTGAATCTAGGAGGCAGAGGGTGAAGTGAGCTGAGATTGCGCCACTGCACTCCAGCCTGGGCGATAGAGTGAGACTGTCTCAAAAAAAAAAAAAAAAGAAGAAGAAGAAAAAATAAGGTATTTGTAGAATGGTCATACTTTTACAAAAACTTTGTGTTACAATAAGTAAATACACAAATTAGATTAAGGTAGTACATACAACAAAGATTAAATGATATCAAATCTTAGTATATAATGAGTTACAGAAAGCCTGAAAATTCTGAGGTCTCTCTCCAACCCTTTAATGTTGCCAACACCATCAATCCTCTTGCAGTAAGACATCCTGATAGCGGCAGGAGACAGTCAAATTCCCAGGCAGATAGGGGCACGTGCCCAGTGAAACCTGACCTTCAAACCAAATACAGTTTAAAGCCTGAAAAACGAGCTACAAGTCTCAGATAAATCCATGGACTGGATAGACAACCTCTTTTCTTGTTTGGTGCGCTTTCCTGTGATTGATCCCCACCCTTCACCTATTTTACATATAGCTACCCTTCCCTAATTGGTTTTTGCACTGTCATGCTCATCTTTTAGTGGTGCCCTTTTTTTAGCCTTTTTTGCATATCGCAAACCAATTAGCATGCACTCACCCATTCTGAGCCTAAAAAGCCCCAAACTCAGCCACACTTTGAGACTGCCTGTCTTCCGGCAGGGGACTACCTGACTTCAGGTGCTGGGGGTGGGGTTACACAACTCAGGCACCCTCTCTGCTGACAGTTGTTTTGTTCACTCAACAAAACTTTGCCTTGCTCACCCACCAGCGGTCAGCTAACCTCATTCTTGGATGTGGGACAAGAATCATGACCCACTAAATGGCAAGTGGAAATGAGCATAGGGTCCAGACCAGGGTGCAAGCCAAGTGCAGCCCACCGGGCCAAGGGGGCAGAATACCTCCTGTGGCAAGCCCAGGGCCAAGCAAGGTCCAGGCAGGGGCATCACCAGCTGTGGAGGTCTCTGGGGAAGCAGAGCCAAAAAATCCTGTGTCAACCCCATAGTCTTTGAGACCAAAGCTTTTGGGACCAAAACCTTGAAGTGGATGGTCCGTTAATCTAATAAAACACTATCAACCTAAGTATTAATATCCTAATTATTTACTTGACAAAGGTCATTCCATTCCTTTAAATTAGCAAATTCTCCATTGAGTATTTAAAATATAATGTGATCAATAAGAATTTAAAAATAAATCTTCCAGAAAAAAATTACTTTTTTGAAAAAGCAAATGTTACTTTTATTTTTTTATTTTTTTATTTTTTTGAGACGGAGTCTTGCTCTGTAGCCCGGGCTGGAGTGCAGTGGCCGGATCTCAGCTCACTGCAAGCTCCGCCTCCTGGGTTTACGCCATTCTCCTGCCTCAGCCTCCGGAGTAGCTGGGACTACAGGCGCCCGCCACCTCGCCCGGCTAGTTTTTTGTATTTTTAGTAGAGACGGGGTTTCACGGTGTTAGCCAGGATGGTCTCGATCTCCTGACCTCGTGATCCGCCCGTCTCAGCCTCCCAAAGTGCTGGGATTACAGGCTTGAGCCACCGCGCCCGGCCTATTTTTTATTTTTTTTTGAGATGCAGTTTCTTTGTCACCCAGGAAGGAGTGCAGTGGTGCAATCTTGGCTCACTACAACCTCTGCCTCAAGTGATTCTCCTGCCTCAGCTTCCTGAGTAGCTGGAATTACCAGCGCATGCCACCACACCCCCACCACCACCCCCAGCTAATTTTGTATTTTTAGTAGAAAGGCGGTTTTACCATATTTGCCAGACTGGCCTTGAACTCCTGACCTCAAGTTATCTGCCCACCTCAGCCTCCCAAAGTGCTGGGATTACAGGCGTGAACCACTGTGTGTGTGTGTGTGTGTGTGTGTGTGTGTGTGTGTGTGTGTGGTGTGGAGATCTGGTTTTGCTCTGCCACCCAGGCTAGAGTGCAGTGGTATGATCATGGCTCACTGTAGCCTCAACCTCCCAGGCTCAAGCAATCCTCCCATATCAGCCTCCCAAGTAACCAGGACAACAGGCACATGCCATCAGGCCCAGCTAATTTTTTTGTTTATTTGTTTATTTTTTGAAATCACCTCTCATTCTGTTACCCAGGCTGGAGTGCAGTGGCATGATCTTGACTCAGTGCAACCTCTGCTTCCTGGGTTCAAGCAATCCTCTTGTCTCAGCCTCCCAAGTATCTGGGACTACAGACCTGCACCACCACACTTTGCTAATCTTTGTATTTTTTGTAGAGACAGGGTTTCACCATGTAGCCCAGGCTGGTCTCAAACTCCTGGACTCAAGCGATCCACCCGCTTCAGCCTCCCAAAGTGCTGGATTACAGGTATGAGCCATCGCTAATTTTTAAAATTTTTTTGTAGAGACAGAGTTTCACAATGTTGCCAGGGCTGGTCTCAAATTCTTGGGCTCAAGGGATCCTCCTGCTTCAGCCTCTCAAAGTGCTGGAAATACTGGCAAAAGCCACCACCACCTGGTCTTTGATTTCTAACCTATGAATTTTTTAGTTTTGTGTTACTGTGACATTAATCCCTCTATATTCTCAGCCCTTCAATAAATCGTTTATACAAACATCAAAAATAAATAAGTAAATAAAGCCCAATTCATAATAGATGGGATGACACAGTAGGTGCTGGTTAGGAGGGGAGAACTTAGGCTCCAGTGGAGTAGGCCAAGAGAACTCTATCAAAAAGGTAGAACTTGGCCAGATGCAGTGGCTCAGCCTGTAATCTCAGCACTTTAGGAGGTAGAGGTGGGCCAGTGTCTTGAACCCAGAAGTTCAAGAAGGGCCTGGGAAACACAGCAAGACCCCATTTCTACAAAAAATAAACTTAAAAATTAGTGGACATGATGGTGCACTCCTGCAGTCCTAGCTGCTTAGGAAGCTGAGGTAAGAGAATTGCTTTGGCTTGAAAGGAGGAGGCTGCAGTGAGCCGTGATCGCACCACTGCACTCCAGCCTGGGGGACAGAGCAAGACCCAGTCTCAAAATCAATCAATAAATATAAGGTGGGACTTGGGTGTTTCAAATACACAGAGAAGCAGAAGGGAGTAGAGAGTGACTATGTCAAGTAAGGGAAGGATCATGATTATCTAGAAAAACTACAGACATAAGATGAAAACTGAAGCAAACCCCAACTAGGGGGTCTGTTATATTTCTGCCTCATGAGATGAGTGGGAAACTTTGTGGCTAAATATTTTTAAGGTTTTTAGAGAGATAGGACATAATACAAAAACTGATTTTTTTAAAATAACTCTAGATCTATAAAATACTATAAGTGGATTCATGACAATGTACAACTTCATGAGACACAGGAAGTTGTATGACAGCAGAATCATCTACACCTATGTCAAAAACATTTTTTTTTTTTAACCATCAGGGATAAGAGAAGCTTTGAATAATTTCCTCACTAGACTGCAGGTTTTATGACTACTGTAAGTGTGTGCCCATTTTCTTTGCCGCTGTACTGAGACTGTAGCAACAGCGCAGGAATTCAGTAATAATTGGAGGAATTAAGTATTCTAAATGTTTCACTTCATAAAATGTTTAGGCTGTGTGTGTGTGTGTGTGTGTGTGTGCGCGCGCGCCTCCTCATTCACACACACCAAAAATAAGATCACAGAAGGGATAGGTGGCACAGAATTGCCATTAGAAAGGAGTCTTAGAAATCTTATAACTCTCTTGTTTGATGGTGGTGGGAACCACAGACCAAAAGCAGAAACAGAACACAGCTTCACACACCAATCTGTGTTCTACTACACCATGCAGCCTCTACTACTATGTTGAGTCATTTGAACCAAAGCTTCTTGGTAAGAATGATCTCCATTTTTAGGACCTGGATCTTAGCCCTCCTCAGAAATAGAATAAACACCTATTTCTATTACATAAATCAAGAAGTAAAAATGGTGAAAGGAACATAAGGAGTTTTTAATTAACTATTTTAAAATGACGACTATGCTCTAGCAACTTATCGTATCATTCAAAATGGTGTTTGGGTAACAACTTTCTAGCTCTAAAACAATTTTACAGGTAAATAGGTTTCATGTCTGAAAGTGCAAAATAATCTTTTTCACATAAGCAGTTTATGTTAGTCACAAAACAGGCATTAGCACTATCATGACATTTGTAGTGGTTAATATCTGTTGAGAGGTATAAGACATTTATCATCTGTTTCTTTAACTTCTACATGTCTATAGAACATGCAGTTCTGAACTGAGTGATGGAAAATCTGTTTTCTAGCTTTGATTTCAACATTATTAGCTAGATGGCATTTAATCTCTGTAGAAAATATTAAAATAAGTGGAGGAGAAAAGTGGGAATTTAAGGAACTTCTAAGGCTCCCTTAGACTCTAAAATTCAGATTCTATGTACCAAATTACATAATCACTTTATTATTTGTTGTGAGACCCATTAATAATAAAAATCATATATGGCAATTACAGTGCTGTGGCATTGCATGATTTCAGGAGGCAGATTTCTGTTGAATATCACCCCTGTAGACATGCAATGCATAGCCTGGATAACCACAAGTGATGATCTGGCTAGCTAAGCTCTGATGAGTCATTACTATCAGATAGGGGAGATTTAAATTATTACAACAACTGAGAAGCTAAAGGACTTGCGAAGTGTAAATTCTACTTAGAGCTGAGATGGTCAAAAAAGGCCATCCTTGGTAATCTCTCTTCAGGGAGCAACACTCATTAAAACTGTGTAAGTTCTCTTTGGTTTACTAAAAGAATTAATTGTATCAAGTATGTTTGGTGGGGAAAAGTCAATCTTGTTCCTTTATAGTTGTACGTTATTGAAGAGAGTGATATTCGTTCACCTTGGGATTTTAAAAAGGAACTCCTTTCTTCATAAAATCAGAATATTAAGAAGAGCCATAAATAGAACTAAATTAATCCATTTGACAAATTTTACCAAGTCTCTATTGGCTAATAAGTATTTTTCTAGGGACTTTGAATACCAAAATGAAAAGGAGAAAACCTTGCCCATCAGAGGCTCACAGTTCAGTGAGGAATATAAACCTAAATACATAACAATAGCAGAAAAAGGTGAATAAGTACTATAATTGCAGTGTATGTATCATAAATTGTTGTGGGGTATAGTAAAGAAAGAGGCTAATTCAGCCTGGCAGTTAAGGAGGCTTCACAAAAGAGCTGACAGTTGAGCCAGCTCCTAAAGAATCAATTGATGTTCAACAGAGGCCAAGACACTCCAAGCAAAGAGCCAGGCCCAGGGTTGTGAGAATGCATATAAGCAGCAGGAAAGTCTGTGTGTGCCTAGGGGCTTTGATGTGAAGCAAGGAGAAATGGGAATTGCAGCAGGAAAGTGGTATCTTATACCAAACTTGTCCAATCTGCAGCCTGTGGGCCACATGCAGCCCAGGACGGCTTTGAATATGTCCCAACACAAATTTGTAAACTTTCTTAAAGCATTATGATATTGTTTTGCTTTTTTTTTTTTTTAGCTCATCAGCTATCATTAGTGTATTTAATGTGTGGCCCAAGAAAATTTTTCTTCTTCCAGTATGGCCCAGGGAAGCCAAAACATTGGATACCCCTGGCTTACACCCTTCTTCCCAGTATCTCAAACACAGGAGTCTTGGTATGTCTTGTCAAAAGCATCATGCTCTTTCTCACCTATGCTCTTCCTAGCTAGCCTCCTCTTAATTCTTCAGGTACCTGATTAAATAACAATTCCTCAATGTGGCCTTCTCTGACTACTCTATATGTATAGATTCTATCACTGCCACCCCAAGACCACCCAGAATTATCCTAGTATCCTGCTCCTTTTCTTCATAGCTCTTAGGACAACTTTTCATTTGTCTGTTGTCTATCTTCCACCTAGACTGTAAGCTTCAAGGGTTAAAGGAACTTTGTTTGTTTTACCCAACATTGTACAATTAGCTTAGGTCCTAGACCATAATAGGTGCCCAACATTTGTGAAATGAATGACTGAATGACTGAATAGTTGAATTTAAAAAGGAACAAAGGGGCCAGGTGTGGTGGCTCACGCCTGTAATCCCAGCACTTTTGGAGGCCAAGGCGGGAGGATCACCTGAGGCCAGGAGTCCAACACCCGCCTGGCCAACATGGAAAAACCCCGTCTCTACTAAAAATAGAAAATTAGCAGGGCGTGGTGGCGCATGCCTGTAATCCCAGTTACTCGGGAGGCTGAGGCAGGAGAATTACTTGAACCTGGGAGGCAGAGGTTGCAGTGAGCTGAGACCGCACCATTGCACTCCAGCCTGGGCAACAAGAGTGAAACCCTATCTCAAAAAAAAAAAAAAGAAAGAAAAAGGAAAAAAAGAAGTAAAAGAAAAAAGGAAATCTGAGCCAAATTAAGCACCTCCTAATATATAAGGCCAAAAATTGAGACTTTCTCATGGACAATGGAGAGTTATTAGGAATTAAAATGACTTTTTTTTTTGATATTTTATAAATAACATCTAATAAAAGAAGACCACAATAGTTATTTAGTTTCATTAATCTTCTACCTTACTTACTTCTCAACGAAGCTATAATAGGTAAAGTAATAGGTATATGTTCAATTTCTAAACCATTCTCAGTTATTCGGCGTAATCGTCCACGTAGTTTAACATTTCTTCTTATAAATTCTACTGGAATATCTGAAGCGCTTGTAAATTTTGATGTCTATGGATTTACAAGGAGAAAAATATAACCACTTATTATTATTGTCATTTCAAAATTTAAAATGTCAAATTATCAAAACATTTCACAATTAGACATAACCATCAACATTTTAAAATTTAGTTCCTAATTTTATATTACTTTAATATGATTTAATCAAATGTGTTTATGGAAACATTATTTACAAATCCTTATTCACTATTTTCAAGCCACTACATAAAGAACATTAAACAGACTCCTAACTTCGAAAAGCTTGTAACCTCAAAATAGGACACAATTCGTCAAAAGACATTGAGTATCTATCTGTGCCTGGCGCCACACAAATCTGGTTAAACAGTCTCCAGCTTATTCCACGTAAGTACAATCTATTCATGCATATACTGATGGGAAAACTTAAACAAAGCTCAGTCACATTAAATTAGAACCTTAACCAACGAGATTTTTTTTCTTATCATTTTTTTTATCTTGTAGGAGAAAAGGCACATTTAAAAAAGAAAAAAGAAAAAAAGGCCAACATTAGGAATGTACTACAATCCCTAACACTTAGGTGATATCTTGGGATCAATCAACACTTTATGCCTACTTTTTTCCACATTGACAATACTACAAGCTTTGATCATAATTATGGCTAGCTAAGAGGCTCACATAACAGAAGGAAAAGCCAGGCACGATGGCTTATCCTATAATTCCAGCATTCTGGGAGGCTTAGTTGGAGGGTTACTTGAGGCCAGAAGTTTGAGACCAGCCTGGGCAACATAGTGAGACACCATCTTCAGAAAAAAAATGTAAAAATCAGCTGGGCATGGTAACATAGAACAGGAGGGTCACTTGAGCCCAGGAGTTCAAGGTTACAGAGAGCCATGACAGTGCCACTAAACTCCAGCCTGGGTGACAGAGCGAGAACCTGACTCTGTCAAAAAATAAATAAATAAATTAGTACCCAACTTCCTATGACAGTAAAGTTGAACTGAAGATTTTTATAAACAAGAATAATGTAGGAGACAAACCCAGAATGTGGAATATACTATAGAATAAATCACTTCGTTCTCCCAACAAAACAATGGCATTGGAAAAAAAGGGTGGGAACGTATTACAAAATAAATGAGATTTAAGAAATATAACATATAATATATATAGACTATTTGAATAGATCATCTATTTTTAAAAATCATAGAATCAAGATCTTCTGACTATAGACTGGGTATTAGATGATTCTAAGAGATTATTGTTAATTTTATTAGGTATGATAATATTAAAGGACAAACTAACATTACAGATCTGTTTTTTCAGACAGGGCCTCGCTCTGTGGCCCAGGCTGCAGCTCAGCAGCATAATCCTGGCTCAACTGTAGCCTCGACCTCCTGGGCTCAAGTAATCCCCCTGCCACAGCCCCCCAAGTAGGACTACAGGTGTGCACCACACCTGGTTAATTTTTAAATTTTTTGTAGAGATGGTGTCTTCACTTGTCGCCCAGGCTGATCTCAAACTCCTGGGCTCAAACAATCCTCCTGCCTCAAACAATCCTGCTGCCTCATGAATTCTGATGTCATAAACTAGGAAGTACATATCATCACCTTCTTGCCAAAATGCTTAGGTTGAATCTCACAAGGAAAGAAACAAATTCAGATTATGGAACATATTAAAAGACAACTGGCTTGGACTCTAAAAATGTCAGCATCATGAAAGACAAAAATTGTTTTTAAGTAGGAGTAATGGCTGGATGTGGCGGTTCATATCTGTAATCCCAGCACTTTGGGAGGCCGAGGGGGATGGATCACGAGGTCAATAGATGGAGACCATCCTGGCCAACATGGTGAAACCCCATCTCTACTAAAAATACAAAAATTAGCTGGGTGTGGTGGTGCGTACCTGTAGTCCCAGCTACTCAGGAGGCTGAGGCAGGAGAATCGCTTGAACTTGGGAGGTGGAGGTTGCAGTGAACTGAGATCGTGCCACTGCACTCCAGCCTGGTGACAGAGCGAGACTACGTCTCAAAAAAAAAAAAAAAGAGGCCGGGCGCGGTGGCTCAAGCCTGTAATCCCAGCACTTTGGGAGGCCGAGACGGGCGGATCACAAGGTCAGGAGATCGAGACCATCCTGGCTAACACGGTGAAACCTCGTCTCTATTAAGAAATACAAAAAACTAGCCGGGCGAGGTGGCGGGCGCCTGTAGTCCCAGCTACTCAGGAGGCTGAGGCAGGAGAATGGCGTGAACCTGGGAGGCGGGGCTTGCAGTGAGCTGAGATCCGGCCACTGCACTCCAGCCTGGGTGACAGAGCAAGACTCCGTCTCAAAAAAAAAAAAAAAAAAAAAAAAAGGAGTAATATTCTAGATTAAAGGAGTCTAATGAGACATAACTAAATATAATGCATGATCCTTGACTGAATGTTGGATTGGGAAAAAAAACAATAAAGGACATTTTTTAGAAAATACATCTGAATATGAACTTTATTGTATGTAAGATTGCCGCAGAAATGTTAAATGTATTAGATGTGCTAATATTAATGTGGGTATGTAGGAGAACATCCTTGCTCTTAGGAAGCACACTATGAAGTATTTATGGACGATGTCACATGATGTCTGCAACTTGCTTTGAATTGGTTTCACAAAGGGAGAGAGAATACAACTGTAGCAAAATGTTAACAACTGGTGAATTTAGGTGAAAGGAAAATGAATGTGACAAAATTTTTTAGGAGAAAAAGTTGGGAGGAAAAAGCTTCTGGATCTACTTTCAATATTCATTCAAGAATGTGAAATATGCAGAATGTAAACAAAAGAGAGGAGAAATGCTAAATCAAACCACAAAGAATTTGAATCACGGGACAAAGTTGCTTATGACAAGTTTATGAGAAAAACAGAGAAATACAGATTAAATATCCACATAGTCAGATGGTTCCCAACACGGTTTAGTGAAAACACTAAGGGAATACCAATGAATTAATCAACGTCAATGGAAAGTGGTACTCTAGGGGTAATCTATGGAACTCTGACCTCCAGTTTAATATGCTCACGAATGACTTGAATGATAGCATAAGGAACAAACATCAGGAGGGCTGGTTGTCTGGAAGGATATGACTGCTGGAAGTCAGGATAAGTATTCAAAAAGATTCTGACAACCAAAATCATGAACTAAATTGTAAAGACTCTTCATGTACTCCCCAAAACTAATGAAGGATGGGAGAGAACAAATTAATACCTATAGTGCTTATATGGGAGATATTTAGAGATTTTAGGGAACTGTGAACTCAAAACGAGTAAAAGTATAACACTGCTGCTAAAACAAACACACAAAAACAGAAAAAGTGCAACCTGGTCTCCTCACCACCAAAAAACAAAAAAAAAGATCAAACTAAGGTAACATTTTTAGGAACAAAATCTAGAGCAAGAGAAGTGAAGGACAGATTGTCCTAAAGCAGGCCCTAAGGAGAATATATTGCGCTACTCTGGAGACTTTTTTTTTTTTTTTTTTTTTTTGAGACAGAGTCTCGCTCTGTTGCCCAGGCTGGAGTGCAGTGGTGTGATCTCGGCTCACTACAATCTCTGTCTCCTGGGTTCAAGCAATTCTCCTGCTGCAGCCTCCTGAGTAGCTGGGATTACAACCATGCATCATCACATCAAGCTGGTCTCAAACTCCTGACCTCAGGTGAGCCGCCTGCCTCAGCCTCCCAAAGTGCTGGAATTATAGGCGTGAGCCACCATGCCTGGCTATGAGATCATATTTCATAAAAGGCTTTAACAAACTGGAACAAAGCCAGAAAAAAAGAAAAAAAAAAATAGTAAGGTGCCTGGAAACCATATCGCCCAGGAGAACTAACAGTACTTTGCCCAGGGAAAGAAGGAGTTAAAAGAAGTAGAATGGCCATTAAAGATGTCTTCAACTACTAAAAGTGCATCCCTTTTAATTCTGGTGTGTTTTCTTACAATAGACGTAAGAAGGTCAAAGAGTGCCTTAATGTTTAGAGTTTTATAAATTATTAAGAAGCTGAGGGAGGAAACCGAAGGAGCATCAGTGTTCCCGCTCTGAAGGAGCTCATGTGAGAAAGATCCCATTGCATCCCATTGCATCCATTTATTTTACATCCCACAACAACAGAAAGCTCAAAGCTGTGCTTCTGTAACACAGCAGGGACTATTTGAAAGATGAACAAAAAATATACATAAAACAACCAGAATATAATTGTACAGAAATACATGAATAGGTTTAAGATAAAGCATATATCAAAGGGGACAAAAAGGGATAGATCCAAAACAAAAGAACAGATAAGGAGGCTGTCTTCACAGGAAGTAAATCCTGAGCTTGCGACAAACACAACCTACTCTCTAGGAGAGGCAGAAAGATGCTGCTGCTACAAGGATGCTGTGTCTAAGCTGCGGACGGTGAAGAAGATGTCCTAAAGGCAAAAAGATAAATGCTGGAAGCATCCTGGGAAAGACAAAGAAAATAAGGGTTTCGAATTCAAGACATAAATTTGAAATCCAGCTGTGCCACTTACTAGCTGGATGATCTTGTGAAAATTGTTTACCTCCTTTAAGTATCTACTTCCTCATCTATAAAAATCAACCTTGATCAAAAGATTATTATAAGCATTAAATGAAATTATGTTTATAAAGTGCTGGCACAATGCCAAACTCAATAATCTTTTTTATTTCTTAAATATAAAATTGGCAATTATCAACCAGTAACTGAAGGAATATAAGAACTTGATAAATAATCTCTCAGAGGGAAGAAAATCAGCAATACAAAAAGGACACTGAAGCATGACTAACACAACATCCATTGCTAAATCCCTTCTCCCTTGCCACCATGAATTTTAGGGATGAGAAAGCTAAATGGTCACTCTCCCCACGTCCTTTCCAGCTAGAGGTGGCTATGTGACAGAGGATACAAACAAAAGTCTGCTGAAGGCTTCTAGGAAAAACGCTTTCCTGACAAAAGGAAAAGTTGTAGTTGGCACTGTCCTTTTCCTCCATTTCCTGCCTTGATCATGAATATGATACTTGGAGCTACAAAAGGCATCCTATGTAATGAGAAAAGGCCAAAAAATAACATGGACCTAAGCCCTTATGTCACTGAGGCCGGGAACCACCGCCAGCAGCCTACCTCTAGACTTCTTATGACTTGAGAAAAATAAACCCCTTGCATGGTGAAGCTGCTGTTGCTTGGGGTTTCTCTTACTTGCAGCCAAAACTCATCTGTAATACAACAGAAGTTTTTGTTTGTTTGTTTTTGTTTTAATCACTTAATGTTTCAATGTTCTCTTCCTACTTGCTCTTCTCATCACTAGTAAGTCACCATTACTTAAAAATAGCGGGCCGGGGCTGGGTGCGGTGGCTCATACCTGTAATCCCAGCACTTTGGGAGGCCAAGGCGGGCAGATCACGAGATCAGGAGATCAAGACCATCCTGGCTAACATGGTGAAATCCCATCTCTACTAAAAATACAAAAAATTAGCCGGGTGTGGTGGCACACACCTATAGTCCCAGCTACTTGGGGGGCTGAGGCAGGAGAATCGCTTGAACACGGGAGGCGGAGTTTGTAGTGAGCCGAAATTGCACCACTGCACTCCAGCCTGGGCAACAGAGTGAGACTCCATCTTAAAAAAAAAAAAAAGTGGGCCAGGTGCGGTGGCTCATGCCTGTAATCACAGCACTTTGGGAGGCTGAGGCAGGCAGATGATGAGGTCAGGAGATCAAGACCATCCTGGCTAACATGGTGAAATCCCATCTCTACTAAAAATACAAAAAAATTAGCCATGTGTGGTGGCACATGCCTGTACTCCCAGCTACTCAGGAGGCTGAGGAAGGAGAACTGCTTGAACCCAGGAGCTGGAGGTTGCACTGAGCCAACATAGCAAAACCCCATCTCTACTAAAAATACAAAATTAGCCAGGTGTGGTGGTGGGCACATGTAATCCCAGCTACTCAGCTGGCTGAGCCAAGATCATGCCAATGCACTCCAGCCTGGGCAACAGAGCAAAACTCTGCCTCAAAAAAAAAAAAAAAAAAAAAAAAAATCAAGATAAATTATTGAGTCTGTGGAACAGAAAGAAAAAAAGATTGAAGAAAAGTGAACAGGGCCTAAAGAATCTATAGAACACCTAAATGAACCAACACGTGTACCAGAGGAGTCCCAGAAGAAGAGAAAGAAGGGGGAAAAAGACTATTTGAAAAAAAAAAAAAAAACCACGACTGAAAACTTCCCAAGTTTGATGAAACAGACAGATACAAACATCCAAAAAGCTCAACAAGTCACATAAAAGGATCCTTAATAAGATTATCAGCAGATCTCTCATCAGAAACTTTGGAGGCTATAAGGTAGTCGACTGATATCTTCAAAATGCTAAAAGCAAAAAAACTATAAACCAAGAATATCATATCCAGCAAAACTGACCTTCAGAAGTGAAGAATTCAAGACATTTCCAGATAAATACAAGCTGAGAAAGTTTGTTACCACAGACTTGCCCTGCAAGAAATGCTAAAACGAGTGCTACATGTTGCAATGAAAGGACACTAGACAGTAACTTGAAGCCATATGAAGAAATAAAGATCTTGGTAAAAGTAAATACATGAGCAATTATAAACATAATATTATTGTAACAACAGTTTGTGACTCCACTTTTCGTTTCCTACATAATTTAAGAGACTACAGGTTGAGCATCCCTAATCCAAAAATCTGAAATCTGAACTACTCCAAAATCTGAAACTTTTTGAGTGCCAATCTAACACCAAAAGTGGAAAATTCCACACCTGAAAAATAGAAAAATCTGCCATTATTTGTTATTGTTCTTGTTTAACAGTCAATACAGGTATCCTGATGATGCTACTGTTCTGCTCAGTTAAATGTTTTTGGTCCCAAGCATCCTGGATAAGGATACTCAACCCATTCTACTTTTTTTGCTTCTTTGTTTTTGTTTTTTGAGGTAGAGTCTCGTTCTGTCACCCAGGCTGGAGTGCAATGGCACAGTCTCAGCTCACTGAAACCTCCGTCTCCTGGGTTCAAGCAGTTCTCCTGCCTCAGCCTCCCGAGTAGCTGGGATTACAGGCATATGCCAGCACATCCAGCTAATTTTTGTATTTTTAGTAGACACAGGTTTTTGCCATGTTGGCCAGGCTGGTCTTGAACTCCTGACCTCAGGTGATCCACCCACCTCAGCCACTCAAAGGGTTGGGATTACAGGCATGAGCCACCGCACCCAGGAAACCTGTACTATGTTGTTGTTTTTTGTGTGTGTGTGTGTGTGTGTGCGACGGAGTGTCGCTCCGTCGCCCAGGCTGGAGTGCAGCGGCACGGTCTTGGCTCACTGAAATTTCTGCTTCCCGGGTTCAAGGAATTCTCTGCCTCAGCTTACCGAGTAGCTGGAACTATAGGCACACGCCGCCACTCCTGGCTAAGTTTTTGTATTTTAGTAGAGACGGGGTTTCACTGTGTTGCCCAGGCTGGTCTCAAACTCCTGAGCTCAGGCAATCTGCCCGCCTTGGCTTCCCAAAGTGCTAGCATTACAGGCATGAGCCACCTCACCCAGCCTGTACTACATTTTTAAGAGACAATAATTAGTTTAAAACTTAGTATTATTGTAACTTTGGTTTGTAAGTCCATATTTTGTTTTCTACATAATTTTAAAGACTCGGATATTTTTAAAATGATTAGTATATATTTCTCTTGGTTTTTGTTTTTTTTTGTTGTTTTTTTTTAAGACAGAGTTTCGCTCTTGTTGCTCAGGCTGGAGTGCAATGGCACAGTCTCCGCTCACCACAACCTCCACCTCCTGGGTTAAAGTGATTCTCCTGCCTCAGCCTCCCAAGTAGCCGGGATTATAGGCATGTGCCATCAGGCCCAGCTAATTTTGTATTTTTAGTAGAGATGGGTTTATTCATGTTGGTCAGGCTGGTCACGAACTCTCAACCTCAGGTGATCCTCCCGCCTCAGCCTCCCAAAGTGCTGGGATTATAGGCATAAGCCACTGCGCCTGGCCTAGTTTATGTTTTTTTATATCCACAATGTACAAAGATGCAATTTTGTGACATCTAGAACTGAAAGGAGTGGGAATGATGTTCAAAAGGAGTAGTTTTTGTATTTTATTGAGGTTAAGTTGGTATGAATTTAATTTAGAGTGTTATAAGTTTAGGATGTTAATGGTAACCTAGAACAAATAGTTACACAATACACAGAAAAGGAAATAATATAAAATTAAAATACTTTGGCCGGGCTGGTGGCTCACGTCTGCAATCCCAGCACTTTGGCAGGCCAAGGCAGATGGATCACTTGAGGCCAGGAGTTCGAGATCAGCCTGGCCAACATGGTGAAATCCTGTCTCTACTAATAAAACAAAAATTAGCCAGGCGTGGCAGTGAGTGCCTGTAATCCCACCTACTTGGGAGGCTGAGGCAGGAGAACCGCCTGAACCGGGAGGTGGAGGTTGCAGTGAGCCGAGATGGCACCATTGCACTCCAGCCTGGGCGAGAAAGACTCTCTCAAAAAAACAAAAATAAATAAATAAATAAATAAATAAATAACATAAAATAAAGAAATTCTACAAAATACAAAAGAACACAGTAATGCAGGAAATGGGGGACAAAAAAACCTATAAGGCACACAGAAAACAGATGGCAAAGTTACAGAAGTCCCTCCTTACCATTTAATTACTTTAAATGGTAATGAATTAAAATCTCCAATAAAAAGTGAGAGATCAGCATAATTTATTTAAAAATTATTCAACCATATGCAGTCTACAAGGGATACTTTAAATCTTTAAATCCAAATAAATAGGTTGAAAGTGAAAGGATAGAAAAAACTATTCCATGCAAATAATAACCAAACAAGATCAGGGGTACCTGAACCAATATCAGAAAAACTAGACTTTAAATCAAAAAAAGTTACAACAGAAAAAAATAGGACATTATTTATTAATAAAATATTCAAAAAAGCAAGAAGGCATAATAATTATAAATATTTATGTACCAAATAACAGACCAGCAAAAATGGTAAGAGTTGAAGGAAGAAATAGATAATTTTGCAATAACAGATACAACACCCCACTCTCATAATGAATAGAACAGCCAGACAGAAGATAAGTAAGGAAAAAGAGGACTTAAATAATAAAATAAATCACTTAGATCTAACAAACATATAGAGTACTCTACCCAATGACAACAGAATATATATTATTCTCAAATGTACATGGAACATTCGCCAACACAGACCATTTGTTAGGCCACAAATTGAGTCTTAGTAAATTATAAAAGACAGATGTCATACAAAGTATCTTCTCTGAACACAACAGGATGAAGTTATAAATAAATAACAGAAGAAAAAATTTGCCCATCTGTGGAAATTAAATGCACTCAAACAGCCAATATATCAAAAAACAATCACAAGGAAAATTTATAAATGCTTAACTAAGAAAGAAGAAAAAGAAAGAAAAAGAAAAACAGGCCAGATGTAGTCGCTTATGCCTGTAATCCCAGCACTTTGGGAGGTATAGGTGGGCAGATCACTTGAGCTCAGGAGTTTGAGACAATACTGGGCAACATGCCAAAACCCTGTCTACTAAAAAAATACAAAACATTAGCTAGGTGTGGTGGCACACACCTGTAGTCCTAGCTACTCAGGAGGCTGAGGTGGGAGAATCGCCTGAGACAGAGAAGTCAATACTGCAGTGAGCCATGGTAGTGCCACTGCACTCCAGCCTGTCTCAGAAAGGAAAAGGGAAAGGACAGGAAAAAGAAAGGAAAAGGAAAGGAAAAAGGGAAGGCGAAAGGGAAGGGGAAGGGAAGGGAAAGAAAGGAAGAAGAAAAGATTGATCTCAAATCAAAAACCGAACTATATAATTTAAGGAAATGGGAGAGAATGCCAAACTAAACCCAAAGCTAGCAGAAGAAAGGAAATACTAAATATGAGAGTACAGACAGGAAAGAGAAAAAAAAAAAAAACAGAGAAAAATTAATGAAACCAAAAGTTGGTTCTTCAAAAAGAACAATAAAACTGACAAATCTTTAGCTAAACGGACTTAAAAAAGAGAGAAAGGACAAAAATTCCTAAGACGGAAATAAAAGAGGGGACATTAGTACAAATTCTACAGAAATGAAAAGAACTATAAAAGACTACTGTGAACCACTGTACAGTAACAAATTGGATAACATAGAAGACATGGATAAACTTGTAGAAACAAAAAACCAGGCCAGGAACACAGTGGCTCACGTCTGTAATCCCAGCACTTTGGAAGGCTGAGGCAGGCGGATCATCTGAGGTCAGGAGTTTGAGACCAACCTGGCCAACATGGCAAAACCCCGTCTCTACTAAAAACACACAAAAATTAGCTGCACATGGTGGTGGGCACCTGTAATCCCAGCTACTTGGGAGGCTGAGGCAGGAGAATCACTTGAACCAGGGAGGCAGAGGTTGCAGTGAGCTGAGATCGTGCCACTGCACTCCAGTCTGGGCAGCTGAGATCGTGCCACTGCACTCCAGTCCGGGCAACAGAGCAAGACTCTGTCTCCAAAAAAAAAAAAAAACCTTCCAGGATGGAATCATGAAGAAAGTAAAAATCCAAGTAGGCCTAAAACTACTAAGGAAGTTAAATCATTAATCAAAAATCTCCCAACATAAGGAAGCCCTGGATCTGACAGCATCACTGGTCAATTCTACCACGGATTTAAAAGGGGACTAACACCAATCCTTCTCAAACTTTTCCCAAAAATTAAAGAGGAGAGAATACTTCTCAACTCAGTCTATAAGGCCAGTGTTACCCTGATACCAAAGCCAGACAAAGATACCGCAAGAAAACTATAGACCAATATCCATTATAAACATTGATGAAGAAATTCTCTACTAAATCACAGAAAAGCAAATTCAGCCACTCTTTTCTTTCTTGAAACAGGGTCTCACTCTGTTACCCACGCTGGAGTGTGGTGGCTTGATCACGGCTCACTGTAGCCTTCACCTGCTGGGCTCAATCGATCCTCCCACCTCAGCCTCCTGAGCAGCTGAGAGCACAGGTATGCTCCACTATGCACACTTAATTTTTTTTTTTTTTTTTTTTGAGACAGAGTCTCACTCTGTCACCCAGGCTGGAGTGCAGTGGCATGATCTGCCTCCCGGGTTCAAGCAATTCTCCTGCCTCAGCCTCCCAAGTAGCTGCAACAACAGGCACACATCACCATGCCTGGCTAAGTTTTTGTATTTTAGTAGAGATGGGGTTTCACTGTGTTGCCAAGGCTGGTCTTGAACTCCTGAGCTCAGGCAATCTGCCTGCCTCAGCCTCCCAAAGTGCTAGGATTACAGGCGTGAGCCACTGTGCCCAGCCGTATGCCCAGCTAATTTGTTTTATCTATCTATTTATTTTTTTGTAGAGATGGGGGTCTCTTTATGTTACCCAAGCTGGTCTTGAACTCCTGGGTTCAAGTGATCCTCCCACCTCAGCCTCCCAAAGTGCTGGGATTACAAATTTAAGCCACCACACCCAGTCTTTCAGCCACATATTTAAAGGATTATACATTATAACCTAGTGGGATTTATTCCTGAAATGCAAGAATGATCCAACATATAAAAATCAACCAGTATAATACACTGCATTAATATAATAAATTACAAAAACACATGGTTACCTCAACTGATATAGAAAAAAACCTTTGTTATCCTTCATGATAACACTTAACAAACTAAGAATGGAAGGCAATTACTTCAACATACTAAGGTCACATATAAAAAAACCATATTCAGCTGGGTGCGGTGGCTCACGCCTGTAATCCTAGCACTTTGGGAGGTCAAGGCAGGTGGATCATGAGGTCAAGAGATCGAGACCATCCTGGCCAACGTGGTGAAACCCTGTCTCTACTAAAAATATAAAAATTAGCCGGGCGTGGTGGCACATGCCTATAATCTCAGCTACTCAGGAAGCTGAGGCAGGAGAATCGCTTGAACCCAGGACGCGGAGGTTGCAGTGAGCTGAGATCGCAGCCACAGCATTCCAGCCTGGGCAACAGAGTGAAACTCCATCAAAAAAAAAAAAAGAAAAAGAAAAAAAAGAAAAGAAAAAAGAAAAAACCATAGTGAACATTATACTCAATGATCAAAAACTGAAAGCTTTTCCTCTAAGATCAGGAACAAGTCCAGGATGTCCATTCTCACCACTTCTATTCAACAGAGTATTACTGAATGTCTTAGCCAGAGCACATAGACAAGAGAAAAAATAAAAGGCATCTAAAATAGAATAGAAGAATTTAAACACCTCTGTTCACAGATTATATGATCTTATATGTAGAAAACTCTTTAGAAAAACTATTAGAACACACAAATTCAACCAAGTAAAAGAATACAAAGTCAACACACAAAAACCAGTTGCATTTCTAACATTAACAACAAACAATCTGAAAAGGACATTATGAAAGCAATTCCATTTATAATAGCATCACAAAGAATAAAATAATTAAGAATTAACCAAGACAGTGAAAAATGCATACAATAAAACTACAAAACATTGCTAAAAGAAATTAGAGAAGACATAAATGAAAAGACATCCCATGTTTATGGACTGGAAAACTTAATATTGTTTAAATGTCAATATTACACAAAGTTTATCTATAGATTCAATACAATCCCTATCAAAATCCCAATGACCTTTTTTTTTTTCCCAGAACTAGGAAAATCCATTCTCAAATTCATGTGGAATCACAAGGGATCTCACATAGCCAAAATAATTTTGAGAAAGAAGAACAAAATTAGAAGACTCACACTTTCTGATTTCAAAACATATTTAGAAGCTACAGTAATCAAAACAGGGTAGTACTGGCATAAAGATAGACATACAGATCAATGGAACAGAGAGGCCAGGAATAAATGCTCACATATACAATTAAACGATTTTCAACAAGGGTGTCAACACCACTCAATGGGGAAAAGACAGGCTTTTCAAAAATGGTGCTGGGAGGCCGGGCCTATAATCCCAGCACTTTGGGAGGCCAAGCTGGGTGGATCACTTGAGACCAGGAGTTTGACACCAGCCTGGCCAACACAGTGAAACCCCATCTGTACCAAAAAATACAAACATCAGCCGAATGTAGTGGCACATGCCTGTAGTCCCAGCTACTAGGGAGGCTGAGGCATGAGAATCACTTGAACCCGGGAGACAGAGGTTGCAATGAGCCGAGATCACACAACTGCACTCCAGTCTGGGTGACAGAGTGAAACTCTGCCTCAAAGAAAAAAAAAAATGGTGCTGGGACAACTGAATATTCACATGCAAAAAAAAAAAAAAAGTTGGGCCCTTATCTAGCCCTATATAAAAAAAATAACTTGATAGAGCAAAGACCTAACCTCAAGAGCTAAAACTATAAAACTCTTTAGAAAAAAATATAGGGCAAAAGCTTCATGACAGTGGATTTGCCCATGATTTCTTGGCTGTGACACCAAAGGCACAGGCAACAATAAAAAAAGAAAAATAGGGCAGAGAAAAATGGCTGAATCATGGATCATCCCCCCCACAGGAATACCAAATTGAACAACGATCCACACAAGAAAGTACCTTCATAAGAACCAAAAATCAGGTGAGCAATCACAGTACCTGGTTTTAATTTCATGACACTGAAGAGAATAGAAAAGACAGTCTTGAACTGCTGATGCCACCCCTCCCCCATTCCTTTGCAGCAGCTGCGTGGCAAGGAGAGAGAATCTATGCACTCAGAGGAGGGGAGAGTACATTGATTATGGGATTTTGCGTTAGAACTCAGAGCTGCCTGTTACAGGAGAAAGCAACACCAGACAACACTGAGCCGAGGCCCATAGAGGAAGTATTTAGACCAGCCCTAGCCAGAAGAGAATCATCCATGCCAGCAGTCAGAACCTGAGGTCCTTCAAGCCTCACCACCACGGGATAATGTACTCTGGGCTCCTAAATAAACTTGAAAGGCAGTCTAGACCACAAGGCCTGCAATTCCTAGGCAAATCCTTGTGCCATGTTGGCTCGAAGCCAGAGAACTTGGGGAACACATGACCCAGTGAGACACCAATGAGGGTGGCCAAGTGAATACTTGTGCCGCACCTCTCTCCTAACCCCAGGTAGCACGGCTCACAGCTCCAGGAGAGATTCCTTCCTTCTACCTGAGAATAGGAAAAGGAAGAGTAAACAGAATTCTGTCTTGCAACTTGGAAACCAGCTCGGCTACAGCAGGATAAAAAAAAAACCAGGCAGAGGATGAAGACTACCATTCCAGGCCCTAGCTCATAGAGGACATTTCTAGATATGCCCTGGGCCACAAAGCAACCCACTGCCTTGAAGAGAAGAACCCAGTCCTGGCAGGATTCATCACTGGCTGACTCAAGAGCCCTTGGGACCTGAATAACCAACAGCAATACTCAGGCAACACGCGCTACGGGCCTTGGGTAAGACTGAGAGACGCACTGACTTCAGGTGTGACTCAGCACACCTGTGATGGCCGTGGTGAGGCACTCCTTCTACTTGAGAAAAGGAGGGGGAAGACTAAGGGGACACTGTTATGCAGCTTAGGTATCAGCTTTGCCACAGTGGAGTAAAGCACCCCATGGCCTCTTGGGGTCCCCAAGTCCAGGCTTAGGCTCTTGGATACCATTTCTGGATCTGCCCTGGGCCAGTGGGGAGCCCACTTCCCTGATGGGAGAGTCCCTGTACCGGCAACATTCACTGCAAGCTGACTGAAGAAACCTCAGTCCTTGAATGAATATCAGTGGTAGCCAGGCAGTATTTGCCGCAGGCCTGGGATGGTGGGGGCCCCAGGGAGAGACTCTTCTGCTTGTGGAAAGGGGAGGGAAGCGTGGGAAGGACTGTATTGTGGCTTGGGTCCCAGCCCAGCCACAGCAGCATATAGCAGCACCAGGTAGATTTTGAAGATTTACTAGTCCAGGCCCTGGCTCCCAGATGACATCTCTGGACCTACCTGAGACTGGGAGAACTCACCACCCGAAGGGAAGGACACAAGCCTGGTTGGCTTCACCACCTACTGATTCCGGAGCCCTAGGGTCTTCAGTAAACATAGGTAGTAACAAGGCAGCAGTTACCATGGGCCCTGGGAGAGACCCAGTGCTGTGCTGGCTTCAGGTCTGACCAAGTGCAATCCCAGTAGTGGTGGCCACAAGGGTGATTGTGTCACCCCTCCTCCAGCTCCAGGCACCTCGACACACAGACAGAGAGATTCCACTTGTTTGGGAGAAAGAAAAGGGAAAAACAAGAGTCTCTGCCTGGTAATCCAGAGAATTTTTGCAGATCTTATCCAAGACGGTACATCTATTAGACTGTAAGAGCCACAGTGTTACAGGGCTTGGGATGCCCCCTAATACAAATATGGCTGCAGTGACCAAAAACTTAGATGACAACACCCAAGTGCATTCAAATACCTGGAAATCCTTCCAAAGGACAGGTCCACACAAATCCAGACTGTGAAGACTATAATAAATACCAAAATCTTCAA
This sequence comes from Macaca thibetana thibetana, assembly GCF_024542745.1. Lineage (NCBI taxonomy): Eukaryota > Metazoa > Chordata > Mammalia > Primates > Cercopithecidae > Macaca > Macaca thibetana. Next base: position 58,437,125 of record NC_065579.1, read on the forward strand.
TGCCCAGACATCAATATCCATAAGCATCAAGAATATACATGAAAACGTGACCTCACCAAAAAGAACTAAATAAGGTACCAGTCACCAATCCTGCAGAGACAGAGATATGTGACCTTTTGAACAGAAAATTCAAAATATCTGTTTCGAGGAAACCTAACAAAATTCAAGACAACACAGTGAAAGAATTCAAAATCCTATCAGAGAAATTTAACAAAGAGATAGAAACAGTCAAAAAGAATCAAGCAGAAACTCTGGAGCTGAAAAATGCAATTGACATATTGAAGAATGCATCAGAGTCTCTAAACAGCAGAATTGATCAAGCAGAAGAAAGAATTAGCAAGCCTGAAGACAGGCTATTTGAAAATACACAGTCAGAGGAGAAAAAATTTAAAAAGAATCAAACACTCTTACAAGATCTAGAAAATAGCCTCAAAGGGGCTAATCTAAGAGTTATTGGCCTTGAAAAAGAGGCAGAGAGATAGGGGTAGAAAGTTTATTCAAAGGGATAATAACAGAGAACATCCAAAACCTAGAGAAAGATACTGATATTCAAGTACAAGAAGGTTACAGAACACCAAGCAGATTTAACCAAAAGAAGATCACCACAACACAGTTAATAATCAAATTCCTAAAGGTCAAGGATAAAAACAATGCTAAAAGCAGCAAGAGAAAAGAAACAAATAGCACACAATGGTGCTCCAGTACATCTGGCAGCAGACTTTTCAGTGAAATCCTTACAAGCCAGGAGAGAGTGATATGGCATAAACTGCTGAAGAAAAGAAAATATGTATGTGGAAAAAAAAAAAAAAAAACTGCAATTACTTTTGCACCAACCTAACAAAGTAGTATAGCCAGTCAAACACAAGGGAGAAATAAAGACTCCTAGACAAACAAAAGCCAGGGGACTTCCTCAACATCAGACATGTCCTACAAGAAATGCTAAAGTGAGTTCTTCAATCTGATGAAAAAAAAAAGGATGTTAATGAGCAATAAGAAATCACCTGAAGGTACAAAACTCACTGGTAATAGAAAATACAAAGAAAAATACAGAATATTATAACACTGTAATTGTGGTATGTAAACTACTGTATCTTGAGTAGAAAGGCCAGGCACAGTGGCTCACACCTGTAATCTCAGCACTTTAGGAGGCCGAAGAAGGCAGATAACTGAAGGTTAGGGGTTCAAGACCAGCCTGGCCAACATAGTGAAACCCCATCTCTACTAAAAATACAAAAATTAGCATGGTGGCGCACGCCTATAGTCCCAGCTACTTGGGAGGCTGAGGCAGGAGAATCTCTTGAACCCAAGAGGCAGAGTTTGCAGTGAGCCGAGATCGCGCCCCTGCACTCTAGCCTGGGAGACAGACTGAGACTCTGACTCAAAAAAAAAAAAAAACAAAAAAAGCTAAAACAGCTTTTCTAGACAGACGTATAATAATATATAAATAGAGAGACATAAAGTTTAAAAGTCAAAGTATAGAGTTATTAAATTTGTCTTTGCTTCATTGTTAGCTTGCTTGTTGTTGTTTTTGTTGTTTTTGAGACAGTCTCACTCAGTCTGGCCCAGGCTGGAGCGCAGTAGTGCGATCTCGGCTCACTGCAGCATCTGCCTCCTGGGTTCAAGTGATTCTCCTGTCTCAGCCTCCCAAGTTGCTGGATTACTGCTGTGCCCCATCATACCTAGCTAATTTTGTATTTTTAGTAGAGACAGAATTTCACCATGTTGGCCAGTCTGGTCTCAAACTCCTGACCTCAGGTGATCCACCTGCCTCGGCTTCCCAAAGTGCTGGGATTATAGGCGTGAGCCACCGCACCCAGCCTAGTTTGCTTGTTTATGCAATCAGTATTGTCATCAATTTAAAATAACAGGTGATAAGATATTATTTGCAAGCCTCAGGGTAACCTCCAATCAAAGAACATATAACTGATATACAAAAAATAAAAAGCAAAAAATTGAAACACATCACAAGAGAAAATCATCTTTAGTAAAAGGAAGATGAGAAGGATGGAAAGAAGGAAGAGAAGACCACAAAACAAACAAACAAAAAAAATTTTTAATGACAGGAGTAAGTCCTTACTTATCAATAACATTGTAAATGAACTAAACTCTCCAAAAGACATAGAGTAGCTAAATGGATTAAAAAAACAAAACCCAACAATCTTTTGCCTACAAGAAACATACTTCTCTTAATAAAGATACACATAGATTGAAAATAAAGAAATAGAAAGATATTCCATGCAAATAGAAACTACAAAAGAGCAGCAGTAGCTATATTTATGGCAGATTTACAGACAAAATAGATTTAAGATAAAATAGATTTCAAGACAAAAATTATAAAAAGAGACAACGAAGGTCATTATATAATGACAAAGGGGTCAATTCAGCAAGAGGATACAACAATTATATATGCAGCCAACACTGGAGCACCAAGATATAGAGTGCAATTAATATTAGAGCTAGAGCTAAAGAGAGAGGTCCCAATATAATAATAGCTGGAGACGTCAACACCCCACTTTCATCTTCCAGACAGAAAATCAACAAATAAACATCGAACTTAATCTGCACTGTAGACCAAATGGACGTAGGATATTCATAGAACATTTCATCCAATGGCTGAAGAATATACATTCTTCTCCTTAAAGCACTTTATAGTACTTATAGCGTTCTCAAGGATAGACCATGTTAGGTCAAAAAACAAATCTTAAAAAATTTCAAGCCAAGTGTGGCGGCTCACGCCTGTAATCCCAGCACTTTGGGAGGCCAAGGCAGGCAGACCACCTGAGTTTGGGAATTCAAGACCAGCCTGGCCAACACGGCGAACCCTGTTTCTACCAAAAATACAAAAATTAGCCAGACGTGGTGGTGCATGCCTGTAATCCCAGCTAATCAGGAGGCTGAGGCAGGAGAATTGATTGAACCCAGGAGGTGGAAGTTGGAGTAAGCTGAGATCGCGCCACTGCACTCCAGCCTGGGCAACAGAGCAAGACTCCATCTCAACAAACGAATAAAAATAAAAATTTCAAAAAAATCAAAATTATATCAAACATCTTCTCTGACTACAATGGAATACAACTAGAAATCAATAACAAGAGGAATCTTGGAAACTATACAAACACATGGAAATTAAACAATGTGGTCCTGAATGACCAATGAGACAACAAAAAAATTAAGAAAGAAATTAAAAAATGTATTGAATCAAATGGTAATGAAGGCCGGGCACGGTGGCTCACACCTGTAATTCCAGCACTTTGGGAGGCCAAGGTGGGCAGACTACCTGAGTTCAGGAATTCAAGACCAGCCTGGCCAACATGGTGAAACCCTGTCTCTACTAAAAATATAAAAATTAGCTAGATGTGGTGGTACACTCCTGTAATCCCAGCTAATCAGGAGGCTGAGGCAGGAGAATTGCTTGAACCCAGAAGGCGGAAGTTGCAGTGAGCCAAGATCGTGCCACTGTACTCCAGCCTGGGCAACACAGCAAGACTCCATCTAAAAAAAAAAAAAAAGATAATGAAAACACAACATATCAACACCCATGGGATACAGCAAAAGCAGTATTAAAAGGAAATTTTATAGCTATAAGCACCTACAAAGAAGTAGAAAAATAAACAATGATCTGTTTAAAAGAACTAGAAAAGCAAGAGCAAACCAAACCCCAAATTAGTAGAAGAAAAGAAATAATAAAGATCAGAGCAAAAATAAATGAAATTACAATGGAGGAATACAAAAGATTAGGGATATGAAAAGTTGGTTTTTTGAAAAGATAAACAAAGCCAACAACCCTTTAGCCAGACTAAGAAAAAAAGAGAAGAGACTCAAATAAATAAAATCAGAAATGAAAAAGGAGACATTACAACCAATACCACAAAAATTCAAAAAATTATTAGAGGCTACTAGGAACAAGTATATGCCAATAAGTTGGAAAACCTAGAAGAAATAGATAATTCCTAGACATGTACAACCTACCAATATTGTAACATGAAGAAATCCAAAACCTGAACAGATCAATAACAAGTAATGAAAACAAAGCCCTAATAAAAAGTAATGATATCAAAGCTGTAATAAAAACTGCCAGCAATGAAGAGCCCAGGACTCAATGACTTCATTGCTGAATTTTACCATACGTTTAAGAAAAAAATAAATACCAATCCTACTCAAACGATTCAAAAAATAGAGGAAGAGGGAATACTTCCACACTCATTCTACAAGGTCAGTATTACCCTGATACCAAAACCAGACAAAGACACATCAAAAAAGAAAACTATAAGTCAATATCCCTGATGAACATTAATGCAAAAATCCCCAAAGAAATACCTGCAAATCAAATTCAACAACATATTAAAAAGATCATTCATCTTTGACCAAGTGGGATTTATCCCAGGAATGCAAGGATGGTTCAACATACATAAATCAATCAATGTGATACATCATATTGACAAAATGAAGGACAGGCCTGGCACGGTGGCTCATGCCTGTAATCCCAGTACTTTGAGAGGCCAAGGCAGGCAGGTCACCTGAAGTCAGGAGTTCGAGACTAGCCTGGTCAACACGGCAAAACCCCGCCTCTACTAAAAATACAAAAATTAGCCAGGCATAATGGCAAGTGCCTGTAATTCCAGCTACTTGGGAGGCTGAAGAGGAGAATTGCTTGAATCTGGGAGGTGGAGGTTGCAGTAGCTGAGATCACACCACTGCTCTCCAGCCTGGGTGACAGAGAGAGACTCCATCTCAAAGAAAAGACAAAAACCATACAAACATGAACATTTCAATAGATGCTAAAAAAAGTATTGGATAAAATCAACATTCCTTCATGATTAAACTCTCACAAAATGCTACAGAAGGAACATACATCAACACAATAAAAGCTATATACAACAGACCCACAGCCCTAGTATCATATTGAATGGGGAAAAACTGAAAGCCTTTCCTCCGTGATCTAGAATATGACAAGGATGCCCACTCACCACTGTTATTCAATATAGTACTAGAAGTCCTAGCTAGAGCACTCAGACAAGAGAAAGAAATTAAGAGCATCTGAATTGGAAAAAAAGAAGTCAAATTTTTCTTGTTTGCAAATGATATGATCCTGTATTTGAAAAAATCTAAAGACTCCACCAAAAGACTATTGAAACTGATAAACAAATTCAGTACAGTTGCAGGATACAATATCAATATATAAGTCTGGCATTTCTATATGCCAACAGTGAACAATATGAAAAAGAAATCAAGAAATTAATCCCATTTACAATATCTGGAAATAAAATTAAATACCTAGGAATTAATTTACCCAAAGAAGTGAAAGATTTCTACAATGAAAACTGTAATACACTGGCTGGGCACGGTGGCTCACGTCTGTAATCCCAGCACTTTGGGAGGCCAAGGTGGGCAGATCACTTGAGACCAGGAGTTCAAGACCAGCCTGGCCAATATGGTGAAACCCTGTCTCTACTAAAAATACAAAACTTAGCCAGGCGTGGTGGCGCAGGCTTGTAATCCCAGCTACTTGGGAGGTTGAGGCATGAGAATCACTTGAACCCAGGAGGTGGAGGTTTCAGTGAGCCAAGATTGTACCACTGTACTCCAGCCTGAGTGACAGGGTGAGACTCTGTCTCAAAGGAACAAAAAAAAAAAAAAAAAAAAAAGCTATAAAACACCAATGAAATAAATTGAAAAGGGTATAAACAATGAGAAAATTTTCCATGTTCATGGATGGATTGGAAGAATCAATATTGTTAAAATGCCCTTATTACCCAAAGCAAGCTACAGATTCAATGCAATCCCTACCAAAATACCAATGGCATTCTTCACAGAAACAGAAAAACAATCCTCAAATTTACATGGAGCCACAAAAGACCCAGAATAGCCAAAGCTATCCTGAGTATAATGAACAAAACTGGAACAATCACATTACTTGACTTCAAATTATAAGAGCTATAGTAACTAAAATGGCATGGTACTGGCATAAAAACAGACACATAGACCAATGGAACAGAATTGAGAACCCAGAAACAAATCCATACATCTACACTGAACTCATTTTCAACAAAGGGCCAAGAACATAAATTGGAGAAAGGGCAGTCTCTTTGATAGATGGTGCTGGGAATACTGAATGTCCATATGCAAAAGAATGAAGCTAGACCTCTCTCTCTCATCATATACAAAAATAAAATCAAAATGCATTAAAAACTTAAATCTAAGACCTCAAACTATAACTCTACTACAAGAAAACATTGGGGAAACTCTCCAGGACACTGGACTGAGCAAAGATTTCTTGAAAAATACCCTGTAAGCACAGGCAACCAAAGAAAAAACAGACAAATGGGATAACATCAAATTAAAAAGCTTCTGCACCTCAAAGGAAACAATAACCAAAGTGAAGAGACAACCCACAGAACGGGAGAAAATATATGCAAACTATCCATCTGACAAGGAATTAATAACCAGATTATATAAAGAGCTCAAGCAACTCTACAGGAAAAAAAAAATCTAACAATCCCATTTAAAAATGGTCGTGAGATATGAATAGGCATTTCTCAAAAGAAGACATACAAATGGCAAACAGGTATATGAAAAGGTGCTCAACATCACTGATCACCAGAGAAATGAAAATCAAAATTACAATAGGATATCATCTCACCCCAATTAAAATGGCTTTTATCCAAAAGATAGGCAATAACAAATGCTGGCAAGGATGAAAAGGAAACCCTCGTACACTGTTGGTGAAAATGTAAATTGTTACAACCGTTATGGAGAACAGTTTGGAGGCTCCTCAAAAAACTAAAAATAGAAGTACCATATGATCCAGCAATTCCACTGTTAGATATATATCAAAAGAAAGGAAATCAGTATATCACAGAGATACCTTTAATCCCGTGCTTATCGCAGCACTATTCACAATAGCCACGATTTGGAAGCAACCTAAGTGTCCATCACCAGATGAATGGATAAAGAAAATGTGGGCTGGGTGCAGTGGATCATGTCTGTAATCCCAGCACTTTGGGAGGCCAAGGCAGGCAGATCACTTGAGTGCAGGAGCTGGAGATCAGCCTGGGTAACATCTCCAAAAAGTACAAAATTTAGCCAGGCATGCTGGTTCACACCTGTGGTCCCAGCTACTCAGGAGGCTGACATGGGAGGATCACTTGAGCCCTGAAGATCAAGGCTGCAATAAGTCATGATCACACTACTGCACTCAACCTGGGTGACAGAGTGAGACCTTGTCTCAAAAAAGAAAAGAGAAAATATGGTACATATACATGGTAGAATACTATTCAGCCTTAAATAGAACTGTTGTTTGCAACACCATGGATAGAATGGAGGTCATCATGTTAAGTGAAGTAAGCCAAGCAGAGAAAGACAAACTTTGCATTGTTCTTACTTGAGGGAACTAAAAAATGTAAAAATTGAATTCATGGAGACGGAGAGTAGAATAATGGTCACTAGAACCTGGGAAGGGTAGCTGGGCATGAGCAAGAAGTGGGGTTGGTTAATGAGTATGACCATGTAATTAAATAGAATGAATAAGATCTAGTATTTGGTAGCACAACAGGGTAACTACAGTCAACAATAATTTATCGTACATTTTTAAATAACTAAAAGAGCATAATTGGATTGTTTGCAACACAAAAAAAGAATAAATGCTTGAGGTGATGAATATCCTATTTACTCTGATGTGATTATTATGGACTGTATGCCTGTATCAAAATATCTCATGTACCTCATGAATATATACACCTAGTATGTACCCACAAAAATTAAAATGAAAAAAGGAAAAAGCAGACAAATTGGACTTCATAGAAATTAAAAACTTGCACATCAATGAGCACTGTCAACAGAGATTAGAAAAAGTAAACACACAGGTGGGGTGCAGTGGCTCATGTCTGTAATCCCAGCACTTTGGGAGGCTAAGATGGGAGAACTGCTTGAGGACAAGAGTTCAAGACCAGCCTGGGCAGCACAGAGAGATGCCATTGCTACAGAAAAATTAAAAATTAGCCAGGCATGGTGGCAGGTGCCTTTAGTCCTAGCTACTCAGGAAGCTGAGACAGGAGGATCACTTGAGGCCAAGAGGTTGAGGCTGCAGTGAGCCATGATCATGCTGGTGTGCTCTAGCCTGGTCAACAGAGTGAGACCTTGTCTCCAAAAAAAAAAAAAAAAAAAGGCAACATACAGAATGGATGTGAGAAAAAATTTGCAAATCATTTATCTAATTAGGGACTCAGAATGTAGAGAACTCCTAAAATTCAACAACAACAAAAAAACAAACAACCCCATTCAAAAAGGGGCAAAAGAACTGAATAGACATTTATACAAAAAACACATATGAAAGGTCAATAACCACATGAAAAGATGCTCAATATCACTAATCATTAGAGAAATGCAAATCAAAACAACAATGAGATACTACCTCAAGCCCATTAGGATAACTACTAACAAAAAAACAGAAAATAATAATTGTTGGTAAGGATATGGTGAAATTGAAACTCTTGTGCATTGTTAGTGGTAATATAAAATAGTATAGCCACTGTAAAAAACAGTATAGCAGTTACTCAAAAAATTAAAAATAGGCCAGGTGCAGTGGCTCACGCCTGTTATCCCAGCACCTTGGGAGGCCGAGGCAGGTGGATCACTTGAGATCAAGAGTTCAAGACCAGCCTGACCAACATGGTAAAACTCTGTCTCTACCAAAAATACAAAACAATTAGTCAGGTGTGGTGGCAGGCGCCTGTAATCCCAGCTCCTCGGGAGGCTGAGGCAGGAGAATCGCTTGAACCCGGGAGGCAGAGGTTACAGTGAGCTGAGATCACACCACTTCACTCCTTCCTGGGCAACAGAGTGAGACTCTGCCTTAAAAAAAAAAAAAAAATTAAAAACACAATGACCATCTAATCCACTTCTGGGTATGTAACTGAAACTCAAAATAACTGAAAGCAGGATCTCGAAGAGATATTTATACATTCATATTCATAGCAGCATTATTCACGACAGCTCAAACATGGAAGCAACCGAAGTGTCCATCAACAAATGAACAGAGAAGCAAAATGTAATATACACTTACAATGGGATATTGTCCATCTTAAAAAGGACAAAAATTATGATATATGCAACAGCGTGGATGAATCTTAGTAATACCAGGCTAAGTGAAAAAAAGCCAGTCACAAAAGAATACAATATGACGCCACTTATATGAGGTATCTGGAATGGTCAAAATCATAGAGACAGAAATGGAATGATGGGTACCAGGGGATGAAGGGAAAAGGAAGTTGGAGTTATTGTTTTTTTATTTTGTTTTGTTGTTTGAGACAGAGTTTCACTCTTGTTGCCCAGGCTGGAGTGCAGTGACACAGTTTCAGCTCACTGCAGCCTCTGCTCCCGGGTTCAAGTTATTCTCCTGCCTCAGTCTCCTGAGTAGCTGGGATTACAGGCACCTGCCACCACACCTGGCTAATTGTTCGTATTTTTAGTAGAGACAGGGTTTCATCATGTTGGCCAGGCTGGTCTCGATCTCCTGACCTCAGGTGATCCACCCGCCTCAGCCTCCCGAAGTGCTGGGATTACAGGCATAAGCCACCGCACCGTCCCCTGGAGTTGTTTAATGGGCATGGAAAAAATATTATGTCTATTATGCTACCAATAAAACGTTATTGAAAAAGCTAAGACAATGTGCTAACTGGAAGCATAAATTATTGAGTGCTAAGGGACATAATCCAACTGTGGTCTAAATCAAAAAGCACCACACACACACAAAAAAAACACTTTTAAGATATTCTACAGTGTTTAAAATGCAAATATAGTGATTATAACATTCTAGCAAACTAAATCCTTTTCAGATTCCTTTTTAAGCACAAAAAAAAAGTGATTATGGAAATACAGACCATGCAATTACTTTCTGTAAAATCCTGTGGATGTGTTAGGTTTAAACCAACACCTTAAAATATGTTCACTGTTCTAAAATACTATTTAAAAGCTACTAATACGAGTAACAATATGATACACTGAGATAAAAATTGTCTGAAATGGGAATAAACTACCTACCGCTTGTTGTAAAGTCTTTTTCATTTTTTAACTTACCAGTCGAATGCTTCTTAGAAGTAACATTATTCCAACTATGGCCATTCCAGTGCTGATGTTCTACAGAAAGAGATTTAAGGGTTAACCCTCACTAATTATTATTCACAATAATGAAAGCACTAATTAGAAAGTGGAAAAAAAGAGGACTGTGCTCTCTATATCTTTTTTTTTTTTTTTTTTTTTTTTTTTTTTTTGAGGCCGAGTCTCACTCTGTCGCCCAGGCTGGAGTGCAGTGGCGCGATCTCGGCTCACTGCAAGCTCCGCCTCCCGGGTTCCCGCCATTCTCCTGCCTCAGCCTCCCGAGTAGCTGGGACTACAGGCGCCGCCACCACGCCCGGCTAATTTTTTTGTATTTTTAGTAGAGACGGGGTTTCATTGTGTTAGCCAGGATGGTCTCGATCTCCTGACCTCGTGATCCGCCCGTCTCGGCCTCCCAAAGTGCTGGGATTACAGGCTTGAGCCACCGCGCCCGGCCTGTGCTCTCTATATCTAATTGTACAAACAATGTATGTCCTTCAAATAAAGGCCCACTTCTTCAAAAACCGTCCACTCATTCATTAATCTTTCCTTCTTTTAACTTTTATAGTACTCAAATTCTTTCCCAAACTGGCACACAGAGAAATTTATATATATGTAAACATATACACACACATATACACACCCACCCATCCCGATACACACATACATATATGTATATAGTATTGGATTGTTCTCTACTGATATTATTTAACTATCAGTACCATGAATAGATTAGCTGGTCTAGTACTTCCTATACAGTACCCATAGTAATTAGTATAACCTTGCATCCATGGTAGGAATTTAAGTATTTGGTAGAAAATGTTATCACTAAAACCTTAAAATACAGTACCTTGGCAGATGTGGGTAAATGGCTGGGAAATACTCAGTGATGTTTTTAAAGTGTTTCATTTAAACTAGGGTAGGCCTAAAGAAGTTAATGAAAAATTAAGAATCCTGCAACTCTCTCAAAAACAGAGATAATCTAACACACTTTCCTTCAATCAATACAATTAGGTATATAAGAAATGAGATTGGCCGGGCGCGGTAGCTCAAGCCTGTAATCCCAGCACTTTGGGAGGCCGACACAGGCGGATCACGAGGTCAGGAGATCGAGACTATCCTGGCTAACCCGGTGAAACCCCGTCTCTACTAAAAAATACAAAAAACTAGCCGGGCGAGGTGGTGGGCGCCTGTAGTCCCAGCTATTCGCGAGGCTGAGGCAGGAGAATGGTGTAAACCCGGGAGGCGGAGCTTGCAGTGAGCTGAAATCCTCCATCTCAAAAAAAAAAAAAAAAAAAAGAAATGAGATTGAGGCCAGGTGCGGTACCTCACACCTGCAGTCCCAGCACTTGGGGAGGCTGAGGCTGGTGGATCACTTGAGGCCAGGAGTTTGAGACCAGCCTGGCCAACATGGTGAAACCTCATCTCTACTAAAAATACAAAAAACTAGCCGGATGTGGTAGCACACATCTGTAATTCCAGCCACTCAGGAGGCTAAGGCACGAGAATTGCTAGAACCCAGGAGGTGGAGGTTGCAGTGAGCCGAGATTGTGCCACTGCACTCCAGCGTGGGCGACAGAGCCAGACTCTGTCTCAAAATAAAAAAGAGGCTGGGCGCGGTGGCTCATGCTTGTAATCCCAGCATTTTGGGAGGCCGAGGCGGGCGGATCACCTGAGGTCAGGAGTTCGAGACCAGCCTGGCCAACATGGCGAAACCCCATCTCTACTAAAAATTAAAAAATTAGCCGGGCATGGTGGCAGGCACCTGTAATCCCAGCTACTCGGGAGGCTGAGGCAAGAGAATCGCTTGAACCCAGGAGGCAGAGGTTGCAGTGAGCCAAGATCGCACCATTGCACTCCAGCCTGGGGGACAAGTGTGAGACTTCGTCTAAAAAGAAAAAGAAAAAAAAAAATGAGATTGAAAAAATGCACAAAGGTACATACGCTGGGTTCTATGACCGGATTATTTGTAATATTATAACCATGTTCTAATTTAAACAACTTCCTCCCATAATCCTTCTGAAGTCATTTTTTAATTTGAAATAACCCATGCATCTATTGCTACTTAACTGGAAGAAATGAGTTTTCACCAATTAACACATATATTATTTACCATTCGATGATGCCACAAATATTTATCTAGCACTTACTAAGTGACAGGCATTACTCTAAGAACTAGGGCTACAATGGTGAGTGAAAACAGGCATGGCTTTGGACTTTGTGCTGCTTGGCTGCAGAGCATTTGCAAAGTTATCTTACTCAACTTTTCAGTATTATTTTTTAAAGGTAATGATTCCTTCTGAAAACATTTTCTTCACTTGGCTTCTAGAACACCAGGCTGTCCTGACTTTCTTACGACCTCACTGTCTGCTTCCTCTTGGTCTTTGCTGACTTTCTCTTTACTCCCCAGATTCTCAATGTTATAATCCCCCAAATTCTAGGGCTTCTTCAGTAGCTTTTCTCACTTGCTCTGAGATGTTACTCAAGTCCACAGCTTTAAATGCTACTTAAGGTTTATGCAGGTCATTCCCAGTGTTCTATGTCAGGTTCTGATCTCCCTTCAACACCAGACTCCATATCCAGTTGCCAAGAACAGCATCTACAATTCTGCTTAGAAGTCTAATAACCATCTTCAAGTTTGCACATCTCCATGTACATGTCCAAAAAGTTATCTAGATTTTCCCCAACAAATCATTTACTCCAACTCCTTCTCCTTATCAGCAACTATTACCAGCCTCCTTAGACCTCTTTCTTTGTACCTCACACCCAAACAATTCATATCACCACAATTCTGTGTCTTAGCCACAACTCTCTCTCGCCTGGTGGCCAAAATGTCCCCCTCTTGCTTCAACTCCAGAGGCTTAGTGCTTCAGGAAAAAAAAAAAAAAAAGGCAGGGCACCAGTGGCTGATGCCTATAATCCCAGTGCTTTGGGAGGCTGAGGCGGGCAGATCACTTGAGGCCAGGAGTTCAAGGCCAGCCTGGACAACACAGGGAGACCTTGTCTCTACAAACAAAAAACAAATTAGCCTGGTGTGGTGACAAGTGCCTTGTAGCCCCAGTTACTCGGGAGCCTGAAGTGGGAGGATTGCTTAAGCACAGGGAGTGGAGGCTGCAATGAGACATAATGGTGCCACTGCACTCCAGGCGTGACAAGAGTGAGGCTCTGTCTCAAAAAAAAGAAATCTATTCGGGAGGCTGAGGTGGGAGATCACTTGAGGCCAGGAGTTGGAGGCCACCCGGGCAACATACCAAGATTCCCAGTCTCTAATTCTAAAAGAAAGTAGTCGATGGGGGTAGCGCATGCCTGTGGTTCCAGCTACTTGGGAAGCTGAAGTGGGAGGATTTTTTCAGCCCAGGAGGTGGAGCGGCAGCAGTGAGCTATGATCGTGCCACTGCACTCCAGCTTGGGCCAGAGAGGAATACCCCGTCCCTAAAAAAATAAAATTAAAAATAAATAAAAATTAGAAATGCTCTCTCCAAAGGTGTACAGGACTTCCCTGCTCTTCCTCGGTCTCCTCTCTGGGCTCTCCCCAAACGCTCTAATGGAACAAGTGGCATCCCGGAGCTGGGCTGCGTCTCACCCTTTGAGGTGCCCGCCCCCCACAGCCCAGCAAGGATCCTGCACAGTCCTTGCAATAATGAGGCCGAACTGGCCCCCTGGCCCGCCCCCGGCCCTCTGCAGCCCTGCACGCACTACACTCGCGATGTCGGCCTCTCGAGCTCACTCCCCCGCAGTTTTCTGTCGCTCCCCGGCCCCGGCGGGATCCACGCCTGAGGCCTCACGTTCTTCTCAGGGTCGCTCGGTGCCGCCCCGCGCCCACCGCCCGCCCAGACCGCGTGGCTGCAGTACCCGGACTAGGCGCAGGTGGTCGTCTGCCCACTGCGAGATCCGAGCCACGACGTTGGGCTCCATTCCGTCCCTGTCGGGAGACTGGGAGCCTGAGGCCGCGGGCTGCCCCGCCATGTTCCCGGCCTCCTGCGAGCGGGCCCTGCGCTCCTCCGGCTGGCGGCAGGGGGCGCCGCGCACCTCGGGAAGGCGGCGGGGTCCCCTGCCCCGCCGACCGGGGTGGCCCCGCGACCTGCAGTCGCCAGTGGGCGGGCCCCAGATATCAGATGTCTTAACAGTGCCTCAACCGCTTTTATGCAGGGTGATTCCACGATGCAGGCGATCTCTGAACGGCACTGCAGGGGTTGAAGCATTCCCGACCAAGCTAGTAGGGTGATTTTCAATTGGTGACTTTAATTCACCCTGCTGCAGTGTGGTTTCCGCAGGTGCCACACAAGGAAGGAAATTGAAGTAATTCATTCCTTCCACCTGCTCCCAAACAAAAACATGCATTTTTTTTAACCAAATACGGCCTGTCCTTGAAACCTATGCATATTTCTTATATTCGAATTGTGGTTTAAAGTTTTAAGAGCTGCTCTGAAAGCCTAATATCACATGCTGTAAATGTTTGAGCTGTTAGAAAACAATAGTAATATATTTTAAATAAAAAAAATTAGAAACAGAGCAGTGCAAATAATATGGTAACATTTGTGTAATAAAAATACATATTGAGGCCGGGTGTGGTGGCTTATGCCTGTAATACCAACACTTTGGGAGGCCGAAGCGGGCGAATTACTTGAGGTCAGGGGTTTGAGACCAGCCTGGCCAACATGGCGAAATTCCGTCTGTACTAAAAATACAAAAATTAGCCGAACGTGGTGGTACTCGCCTATAATCCCAGCTACTCAAGAGGCTGAGGCAAGAGAATCGCCTGAACCTGGGAAGCGGACGTTGCAGTGAGCCAAGATTATGCCACTACACTCCAGCCTGGGTAACAGAGCGAGACTCCATATTAAATAAATAAATAAATACTAAATACTATACAAGAAACTAGTAACAGTGACTACCCCTGGGAGAGGGATTGCAGGTAGGAAAGGGCAAGAAGTTTCACAGTCTGCCAACTCTAATAAACATTTTTCAGTGATAGAAATGTCCTGTAGCTTTCTGTGGCTATTGCCTTCGTCAAATGTGGCTACTGAAATCAAGGAACTGAATTTTTAACTTTATTAATTTTAATTAATTTAGTCACATAGGGCTAGTGGCTACCATATCGGAGAGTGCAATTATACTATTGGAATTTTTTTTCTTTATACAAATATTACCTTTAAAAGTCAAAACAGACTATATTGTATTCCTAACAATACATATTGTGAGTGGTGGCTTCAAGGAGTGTATTGTCTCTGTGTTATAGCCAATAGAAAGTAAATAACAACCAAGACTGGTGGCTCACGCCTGTAATCCCAACACTTTGGGAGGCCAAGAAGGATGAATCATGAGATCAGGAGATTGAGACCATCCTGGCTAACACGGTGAAACCCCATCTCTACTAAAAATACAAAAAATTATCCAGGCGTGGTGGCACGCGCTTGTAGTCCCAGCTACTCAGGAGGGTGAGGCTGGAGAATCGCTTGAACCCGGGAGGCAGAGGTTGCAGTGAACTGAGATCGCAGCACTGCACTCCAGCCTGGACAACGGAGCAAGACTCTGTCAAAAAAAGAAAGAAGAAAGAAAAAAGGAAAGGAAAGTAAGAAAATAAATAACAATCATTGACACTTGGGTCTTGCTTGTTATGTGCTAGGTATTGTTCTAGGTGCTTTTCAGACATTAACTCCCTTCATCCTCCCAGCAACCTTATGAGGTAGGCACTATTATTAATCCCACTTTTACAGAGGAAGTATGCACAGAATGATTAAGGCAGTAGCTAAGGTCACCTAGCCAAGAAGTGACGAACTGGGATATTCTGCAGGCATTCAACTCAGCCATTTGGCTCACTCTGTGCAATTAACTACAACACTGTGTCTTATACAGGCAATTGGCCAAATCACAAAAATACCTATAAATTTCCATCAAGGGGGGAACACAAATGATATTGGGGAAGATCCATCTACAAAGATACACTATTAATCCATAATCACTATTTCAAATAAAAATATCTGTGTGTTCATAGATTTGAAATAAATCTAGTTAATAAAAGGAAAAAATGTGTGGATTTCTTTACGGGCAATCATTTGCCTAACCTTTTGGTTTTCCAATGTCCCCTACCTCTTATCTCCTACCTGCTAGCATTCTCACTGTCCTAGTTGAAGATGGATTAGTCCATTCTCCCTACTTTCCATCCCAAAGTCTTTCTGAATATTTCAGATGTCAGCCACCTGGACATCTCTAAGTCCTCTAAATGTCTTTAACTGTCCTTCCATAATGTTTCAGTGTCACCTCACTAAGCATTGACATGAAAAATGTAGTGCCTGTTCCAGGACTTCTGCAGATTACTCAGAGACTTATGCTCCTGAGTTAGCTCCACCAAGGAACGCTGTTCCTTTTCCTGCTGGTAATTTCTGAGAATTCACTGAATAAGATGATTACATGACCTCAACAGAGAGATACACATGAAAAGCCACACTTAGATTCACTGCCTCATCCCTTAATTTCCTACAATACCATGAACATATCTGTAATAGACTCTTACTAAACGTTTAAAATTAATGAGGTGGAATTATCATTTAAAAAATTGATTGGAGGGCCGGGCACGGTGGCTCACACCTGTAATCCGAGCACTTTGGTAGTCCGAGGCTGGCAGATCACCTGAGGTCGGGAGTTCAAGACCAGCCTGACCAATATGGAGAAATCCCATCTCTACTAAAAAATACAAAAAAAAAAAAAATTAGCCAAGCGTGGTGGCACATGCCTGTAATCCCAGCTACTCAGGAGGCTGAGGCAGGATAAGTGCTTGAACCCGGGAGGCGGAGGTTGCAGTGAGCTGAGATCGCGCCATTGCATTCCAGCCTGGGCAACAAGAGCAAAACTCCGTCTCAAAAAAAAAAAAATTTGATTGGATGCTAATATAAGTGTTCCCAGAGACCAAAGAAAAAGAAAAAAGTTGACTATTTCATGAGACTCTCACCCCAGTTTCTAGCCTTGGTTCCCAGTTTCAAAGTCAACCATTCTATTTTTCTTACACGACATACCTCAGGAGCAGATGAGGTCATAATTTCCTTGCTCTTCAAACTATTATCTCTTTTTATCCTCTTCAGGATTTCAGGAGTGATTGGGGCTGTGATGTTGTGGTTTCCCATGACTCCCTCTTATTCACTGAAGATTTTACATCTGACTTCAAGACATTATCATCATCTCAATTCCTCTCATTATTCTGATCTCTTAGTCGTATGACTGTCATGCCCAGTGACCTTCTCTTCCATCCCACTTCGGCCATCCACTTCTATAGTCACACCTTGGAGCTTTTCTTCACCAGAAATTACCACATCCACAATCACAGTGCTAACACCTCACTCTCGAGACAACTTTCAGTTCTTCTGGCTCACTTGCAAAAATACCCCTTATAAATAATCCTGTGAGTTAACTGAGATGCCAGTCCACTGAACCACCATGATCTATTCATCACCTCCCTCTAGAATTCAGTTGCCATATGACCCAGCTTAGACTCAATAGTTTATCCTTACAATCACTCCCTTGAAAGTATTCTGACCTCCCATCTTCCTCTGCCTCTTTTGCACTTGCCTGGCAAAACCCCAACATGGGATTATACCCAACTTCCACCAGTTGGATTAACATGTGGTGAGATCTTCAGCTTTTTAAAAGAGAAACTGGAAATCTAGATTTTTATATGAAATCTCCCTGTTTTAAAACTAAAATTAAGGGTTGGCCCCATACTGCACTAAGTATGGATATGCCTGAGGCAGAAACTACATACTTTTAGTTTATTACCTCTGCTTTAAAGGTACTCCATTGTTCGAGACCAGCCTGACCAACATGATGAAACCCCGTCTCTACTAAAAATACAAAATTATCAGGGCATGGTGGCAAACACCTGTAGTCCCAGCTACTCAGGAAGCTGAGGAAGGAGAATCACTTGAACCTGGGAGGCAGAGGTTGCAGTGAGCCAAGATGTGCCATTGTACTCCAGCCTGGGCAACAACAGCAAGACTCTGTCTCAAAAAAAAAAAAAAAAAAAAAAAAAGCCAGGGCAGTACCCCATTGTTCTTCAAGTAAAATCAAAATTCCTCAGGTTCACACGCAAGGCCCTGCATAATCTAGACCCTGCCTGTCTCTCCAACTCATCTTTCCTACTCCCTACTTCATTCATTATGCCTCAAACATACGGACCTTTTCTCTGTTCTTCACAATGCTAGATTCACCCTTGTCTGAAAGCCTTTATACTCACTGCTCCCTCATCCTAAAATACCCTGATCCTTCTGCCGTTACATTTCCCCACAGCCCCTCACCACCACCACCATCACCAAGTTGCCTCATTATCCTTCAGATCTCATTTTAAACATCATATCCACAAGAGGTGTTTTCTAGCACTCTCTCAAGTAAGTCTGCACCATCCATGACACAAATTTATAATTTTAGGATTGATATGCCTTTTTTCCCTCTTTCTCCCCCACTAGTCTATAGAACCGGGACTGTGTCCTTTTTACTATGTCTCTGCGTCTATGACTGAATACCTACTGTTGAGCATAGTTCCTGACACATAGGAGAGTCTAATTAAGTATTAGCCAAATGAAAGAGATACTTTTCAATTATCTAAACTGCAAAATGTCTACCATCCTCCCTTCTCTTCTAGGATAAGTCCATTTTTGTCCTCATCCTCTTTCGTTCCATTCCCTTCCATTCTCTACAGCCATTAGGGAGAGCGGAGGTAGTAATTTGAATCCACACTAAGAATTAAAGAGTACCAGTAAAGGTAACTAAACAAATAAATATAAAATACAGTAGAAATGTTTTTGTTTATAGTTCTTCCTTCTCCTATATGATCTAAAGGGCAACTGGAATAAAACCATAATCATAAAACTGTGTAGATGGGCTTATAATAAAGATATAATTTGAATGGCAATAATAGCTCAAAGGATTGGGGGAGGGAACAGCTATATTGGAGCAAAGTTTTTGTATCTATTAAAATTAAGTTGATATTAATCTGAACAAGACTGTTTTAAGATATTAATTGCAATCATTACAGTAACCACTAAGAAAATAACTCTCTGTAATTACTAGAGTAACCACTAAGGAAATAACTCACAAAATTGTCATCACTAGAGCAACCACTAAGAAAACAACTCACAAAACCACTAAGAAAAGGAAAAGAAGGCCGGGTGCAGTGGCTCATGCCTGTAATCCCAGCACTTTGGGAGGCAGGTGGATCATGAGGTCAGGAGTTCAAGACCAGCCTGGCCAAGATGGTGAAACCCCATCTCTACTAAAAATACAAAAATTAGCCAGGCCTGGTGGTGGGCGCCTGTAATCCCAGCTACTCGGGAGGATGAGGCAGAAAATTTCTTGACCCTGGGAGGCAGAGGTTGAAGTGAGCTGAGATCACGCCACTGCACTCCAGCCTGGGCGACAGAGTGAGACTCTATCTCAAAAAAAAAAAAAAAAAAAAAAAAGGAAAAGAAATAAAAAGGTAATTCATTTGGCCCATTAGAAAATATCTTTTAACACAAAGGAAGGCAATAAGCCACAAACGCTGTCCGCCCTCGTCAGGGAGCAAAAGTTTATGATTCCTACGAATACTATCATTAACCTATCTTCAACAACTCTAATTTTGCCTCGCTGAGTATTTCTTATTCTCTTTTCTCTACTAACACATACATGGTATCTCTCCCATACAACCATCTAAAACACTATTGTAAAAATTGATCATATGGATTGGAATAATTCCTGTCATATTCAACTAAATCAGAATCAAGAGACCAGGGGTAAAAAGCCCCAAGGCACAAAGCAGTTCCTCTAGGAACAGTCTGGCAGCCTCTCCTCAGCTTCTGAAACAGCATATTATAACCTTAAGACTAGTTTTACCTAATAGCTGCCAAAACAACCTGAGACTAAGTAATTTGCAGTTTTTGCCATTACTTTCAATGGCAATTACTTTTACCTACCGCCCTCACTCAACCATCAGAGCTTGCCAGCTCCCAAAGACTTCGCCAGCACCAATGAACTCTTTCAAAACATTTTATGTTACATTTCTCTTTCCCAATAAAACCTCAACATTTTCCTTTTTTTGTTTTTTTTTTTTTTGTTGTTGTTTTGTTTTTTTTGACATTCTGAAGACCAGTCTGGTCTGTTCTTTTTTTTTTTTTTTTTTTTTGAGACGGAGTCTCGCTCTGTTACCCAGGCTGGAGTGCAGTGGCCGGATCTCAGCTCACTGCAAGCTCCGCCTCCCGGGTTTACGCCATTCTCCTGCCTCAGCCTCCCGAGTAGCTGGGACTACAGGGGCCCGCCACCTCGCCCGGCTAGTTTTTTGTATTTTTTAGTAGAGACGGGGTTTCACTGGGTTAGCCAGGATGGTCTTGATCTCCTGACCTTGTGATCTGCCCGTCTCGGCCTCCCAAAGTGCTGGGATTACAGGCTTGAGCCACCGCGCCCGGCCCAGTCTGGTCTGTTCTTATGCCCCAAATTGCAATTCTATTTTTATCTATATTCCCAAATGAAACCTTTTGCTTAGAGATTCATTTCGATATTTTATTTTATGTTGACACTATGATTGGTCTAGTCATTGTCATCCCTATCAAGCAAAATTATCATGCCAGACCACCTAATGGGCTGCTAGCTGATCTGTAAACTGGCTGTCATCTGTCAGGGGATCACCTCTCCAGCACAATCAGCTTGGATCACTATGACAAGGCTAAGTGGCCAAGAACATGGCCACTTAATCTTTTTTTTTTTTTTTTTTTTTCCAGATAGAGTTTCCCTCTTGTTGCCCAAGCTGGAGTGCAATGGCACGATCTCAGCTCACTGCATCCTCCACCTCCTGGGTTCAAGCGATTCTCCTGCCTCAGCCTCCTAAGTAGCTAAGATTATAGGCGCATACCACCACGCCCGGCTACTTTTTTGTATTTTTAGTAGAAACAGGGTTTCACCATGTTAACCAGTTAGCCAGGCTGGTCTTGAGCTCCTGACCTCAGATGATCTGACTGCCTCGGCCTCCCAAAGTGTTGGGATTACAGGTATGAGCCACCACGCCCAGCCAGCCACTTAATCTTAAGAAAAAGTTAAGAGGTGCTTTGCTCAGCCTGGGGCTCTCAGCATGTCATTTGTCCTCAGAAGTGAGTGTGACACATATATAGAAGATACAACCTCCTCTCCAAGGCATTCTAGACAAAATTAATTGGTCTTCTTAGTTCTCTTATTGCCCTTTCTTTGCTCAGCAAATTATGAACCTCTAAAGGGCGAAGATATGTGAAGAAATTTCTGTGCTTTATACAAGGTGCACTTTACAGAAAAGATAGTCAATAAATGTGTTGAATCAAAGTAAGATACAAAGACTATAAGACATTCACCAACATAAGGACAATGTATAGGCATATTTCTGTAATGTAACTTGTAATCTTTGTTATCATAAAATTCAGAGTTAGATATTCTTACAGCATTTGTCCTATTTAGATCCGTTCTCTGCCATGCTACTCTATCATGTAACGAGCCTAATTTGGAAAACTGAAATGTTTGCCCCCTGGGTTTTTCCCTTCAGAATTTAGCACTTATTAAGTTTACATGCAGTTTATTTTCACAGCAATAATCTGGCAATTAAATCTGTGTAAGGAATGGTATTTCTAACAGATCGTTGCAAATTATATACAGACAACGTCTGAAATTTATTAACTTATATCTCTTATTTTAGCCTATATAATAGGACAATATTTATTCCAGTTGAGCTCTCATTGAACATGAATAGAGATTTGCTTTGTTTATTTCAAATAACAGAAGCAGTACTACCAGTGTTAATGCATGGGGTAGAAGTAAGAGAGAAAGAAACTTCACAAAATTCTCATACTAGGAACTTTAGCACAGCAGGGATTCAGTTATGGGGAAATGGCCCCAAAGAAACTCTAGGAATCACAGCATCAGGGATTTGTGACCCTTTATGCTAGTATTTCACTACTCACATGACTTTGCTTTTCTCTTCCTCCATTTAGACTTTCCTTCCTTTCTTCCTACTGTGAAATTGACTTCCTTACCTTCTTCTCTATCACCAGTATGACCTTCGTGGCCTAATTACCTCTTAAAGGTTCCACCTCTTGATTCTGTTACAACAGCAACTAAATTTTAATGTGAGTTTTGGTGGGGACATTCAAACCATAGCACATAGAATGTTGAGCATCTTTTCATATACTTATGCCATCTATCTTCTTTGGTAAAGGACCTGTTCAGGTCTTTTGCCCATTTTTAATCAGGTTGTTCTTTTTTTATAGTTTTGAGATTTAAGCATTCTTGGTATATTTTGGATAGCAGTTCTTTATAAGATTTTACAAATATTTTCTTCTGGTCTGTGTCTCATTCCTTTGAAAATGTCTTTCACGGGGCATTTTTTTTTTTTTTTGATGAGGTCTCACTCTGTCACCTAGGCTGGAGGGCAGTGGCACAACCATGACTCACTGCAACCTTGAATGTCTGGGCTCAAGAGATCCTCCTGTCTCAGCCTTCTGAGTAGCTAGGACGACAGGCTCACAATACCACACTGAGCTAATGTTTTATTTATTTTTTTTTTGGTAGAAATGGAGTCTGCTATGTTGCCCAGGCTAGTCTCAAACTCCCTGGCTTCAAGCAATCCTCCTGCTTTGACCTCCCAAAGTACTGGAATTAAAGGTATGAGCCACTGCCTTCAGCCAGAAGTTTTAATTTGAGTGCAGTACAGCTTATCTCCTAGGGTCTGCATGGCCTCCCAAATTCATGTATTGAAACAATCCCCATTGTGGTATTAAGTGGGAACTTTGGGGAAAGGCATTAAGAGATAAGTCCTGTTGGGTGGCACCCTTGTTGATGCCTTATAAATCAGTTAGAGGGAACTACTTGAGGATGTTTTTGCCCTTCCACCTTTCACCATGTGAGGACACAGCATTTATACCTTTCTGCCATGTGAAGATGCAGCAAGAAGGCTCTCACCAGATACTGAATACCAATGTCCTGATTTTGGATTTTCCAGCCTTCAGAACTGTAAGAAACAATTTTTTTTTTTTTTTTTTTTTTGAGACGGAGTCTGGCTCTGTCTCCCAGGCTGGAGCTCAGTAGTGCAATCTCGTCTCACTGCAACCTCCATCTCCCAGGTTCAAGCAATTCTCCTGCCTCAGCCTCCCAAGTAGCTGGGACTACAGGTGCGCACCACCACAGCCAGCTAATTTTTTTTTTTTTTTAGACGGAGTTTTACTCTTGTCACCCAGACCGGAGTGCAAAGGCATGATCTCAGCTCACTGCAACCTACACCTCCCGGGTTCAAGCAATTCTCCTGCCTCAGCCTCCCAGGTAGCTGGGATTACAGGCACGTGCCACCACTCCCAGCTAATGTTTTTGTATTTAGTAGAGACGGGGTTTCACCATGTTGATCAGGCTAGTCTCAAACTCCTGACCTCAGGTGAACCACCTACTTTGGTCTCCCAAGATTATAGGTGTGAGCAACCATGCCCTGCCTAATTTTTGTATGTTTAGTAGAGATGAGGTTTCTCCATGTTGGTCAGGCTGGTCTCGAACTTCTGGCCTCAAGTGATCCACTTGCCTCAGTGTCCCAAAGTGCTGGGATTATAGGCATGAGCCACCATGCCTGGCCGGATAAACAAATATTTATTGCTTATAAGTTACCCAGTCTGTGGTATTTTGTTATAGCAGCACAAAAACAATAAGACATTAATAGTTATTCCTTTCATGGATTGTGTTCTGTGTTATATCTAGAGTCATCACGAGGCTGGGCATGGTGGCTTATGCCTGTAATTCCAGCACTTTGGAAGGCCGAGGTGGGTGGGTCACTTGAGGTCAGGAGTTTGAGACCAGCCTGGCCAACATGGCAAAACCCTATCTCTACTAAAAATACAAAAATTAGTGGGGTGTGGTGGGATGCACCTGTTATCCCAGTTACTCAGGAGGGTGAGGTAGGAAGATCGTTTGAACCCCAGAGGCAAAGGTTGCAGTGAGCCGAGATTGCACCACTGTACTCCAACCTGGATGACAGAGTAAGAGTCTGTCTCAACAAAAATAAAAGAGCCATCACCAAACCCAAGGTCATCTAAATCTTCTTCTATGTTATCTTCTAGGAGTTTTATAACTTTGCATTTGACATTTAGGTCTATGGTCCATTTTGAGTTAGTTTTTGTGAAGGGTATAAGAACTATGTCTAGGCCGGGCGCGGTGGCTCAAGCCTGTAATCCCAGCACTTTGGGAGGCCGAGACAGGCGGATCACAAGGTCAGGAGATCGAGACCATCCTGGCGAACACGGTGAAACCCCGTCTCTACTAAAAATACATAAAAAACTAGCCAGGCGAGGTGGCGGGCACCTGTAGTCCCAGCTACTCGGGAGGCTGAGGCAGGAGAATGGAGTAAACCCGGGAGGCGGAGCTTGCAGTGAGCTGAGATCCGGCCACTGCACTCCAGCCTGGGCTACAGAGCGAGACTCCGTCTCAAAAAAAAAAAAAAAAAGAACTATGTCTAGAATTAATTTTATTATAGATGGAAGTCTAGACATTCCAGCAACTTTTGTTTAAAAGACTATTTTTTTCTCCATTAGATTGTCTTTCTTCCTTTGTCAAAGATCAATTGACTAGGCCAGGCATGGTGGCTCATGCCCGTAATCCCAGCACTTTGAGAGGCCAAGGTGGGTGGATCACTTGAGGCCAGGAGTTCAAGACGAGCCTGGCCAACATGGTGAAACCCCATCTCCACTAAAAACACAAAAATTAGCTGGCTCTGGTGGCCTATGCCTGTAAGACCAGCTACTCAGGAAGTCTGAAGCACAAGAATTGCTTGAACCTAGGAGGCAGTAAGCCAAGATTGTGCCACTGCACTCCAGCCTGGGCAACAGAGCGAGACTCTGTCTCAAAAAAAAAAAAAAAGAAAAAAAAATTAATTGACTATATGTAAGTCTATTTCTGGGTCCTCTATTCTGTTCACTTGATCCTATTTGTCTATTCTTTTCTCAATACTAACCTGTATTGATTAGTTAGATTTATAGCAAGTCTTGAAGTCAGACAGCATCTGTCCTCTGAATGTGTTCTTCTTCTTCAATGTTACATGGCTATTCTTATAAACTTTAGAATCAGTTTGTTGCTATCTACAAAATAAGTTGCTGGGATTTTGACTGAGATCGCATTGAATCTATAGATCACATTGGGAAGAACGGACATCTTGACAATATTGAGTTTTTCTATCCATGAACATGGAATATCTTTCCATTTATCTAGTCCACTTGGATTTCTTTCATCAGAGTTCTGTAGTTTTCCTCATCTAGATCTTATATATATTTTGCTAGATTTATACCTAAGTATTTCATTCTCACAGGTTGATAATACAAATGGTTTTGTTTTTAATTGTGAATTCTACTTGTTCATTGCTGGTATATAGGAAAGTGATTACCTTTTGTGTGTTAACCTTGTACCTGCAACTTTACTGTAACTGCTTATGAGTTCCAAGAGGTTTTTTAGTGGGTTGCCTCTTTTGTTTTGTTTTGGTTTTGGTTTTTGCCAATTCTTTTGCACCCTCTCTCATTTTGAAATTGTAATAACCTTCTCTTAGTACAGAAGTGAATTTAAGGAGGATCCCAGTAGAGTAAGGAATGGACTGCAGCTGACTCTATTCATGCTCCACCCATTATGTCTCTGACCTTTCAGCATGCATCAACTGAATCCAAATACCAGTATTTGCATATATGTGCCTAAGTGTTACCTCCACCATAAACTTTTGAAAACTGCAACTCACATGTGTAGAAGGCCAGATGTGCCAAGGAAGTAACATCCACTGAAAGTAGCCCTCAAATGCTGATGTTAGAAAGTTGGTTTGGGGTGAAATAATAATTATAAGGTATGTACTTTGTACCATATCCCAGTGGAATTTCTTTTTGACAGCTCACTGTGGCAACGGGCTTAGTAGTACACACTTTATTGGCTACCATCCTATCTTTGAACTGCCTCTCCACTTCCCTACCAGCCTGCCTTGCTCTTGTTTGTCTCAGGGTCTGCTTTTGGGAAAACCCAAACAAGACAACAAAAACAACACAAGGATACTGTTGGAGGATACCGTGAACTCATCACTTTGAAAATAGGAAATAAGAATCTAGCATTTATCTTACCTTTTTTGTGCAAATTATATCACAGAGTAACCACACAGAAGAGGAAATACTTCTTTTTATAGAAGTATTTGAGTTCATTAGAAATGAATAATAGTATTAGAATAACACCATTGTAATTCCTCAAGAATTAATAGATGTGGGTAATGAGCACTTGCAGCTACTAGTGTATCAAAATTAAGGAGAATCAGACATTTTATGTCTCCTGATATAAGAACACACCACTACCTAAAAAAAAGTCAGGCTAGGTCAAGTCTCCAAACCAGTGCTACAGAAAGTGTGAACTCCAGGCCAGCACCTCATCAGCATCACTTGGAAATTTGTTAGAAGTGTAAAGTCTTGACCAGGTGCGGTCACGCCTGTAATCCCAGCACTTTGGGAGGCTGAGGGTGGATCATGAGGTCAGGAGTTCAAGACCAGTCTGGCCAACATAGTGAAACCCCCGTCTCTACTAAAAATACAAAAAATTAGCTGGGCGTGGTGCAGGCACCTGTAATCCCAGCTACTCATGAGGCTGAGGCATGAGAATCGCTTGAACCCAGGAGGCAGAGGTTGCAGCGAGCCGAGATTGTGCCACAGCACACCAGCCCCTGCGACAGTGCGAGACTCCACACACACACACAAAAAAGTCAAGTCTTAGGCCTAGCTCAGATGTACTAAATCAGAATCTTTTGAGTGGGACTCAGGAATCAGGGGTTTTAAAGCTCTGCAGGTGATTCTTATGCACATTAGTGTCTGAAAAGTATTGCGTTATATTCTATCAATTTAGAGAAAACTCAGAGAACAGAGGAACACATAAAATACACCGTGGTGATACAATCAGAAAATGGTCTGACTCTATTTCTTTTTTTCCTTTTTCTTTCTTTCTTTCTTTCTTTTTTTTTTTTTTTTTTAGAGATTGAGTTTCACTTTGTCACCCAGGCTGCCAGGCTAAAGTGCCGTGGTGCAATCATAGCTCACTGTCACCTTGAACTCTTGAGCTCAAAGGATCCTCCTGCTTCAGCCTTCTGAGTAGCTGGTACTACAGGGGCTTGCCACCACACCTAGCAATTTAAAAAAATTCTTTTTCATAGAGAAAGGATCTCGCCATCTTGCCTAGGCTAGTGTTGAACTGCTGTGCTCAAGTGATCTCCCCACCATGGCTTTGCAATGTGTTGAGATTATGGGTGTGAGCCACCATGCCCAGACTCTATTTCTTTAAGAGATAAATTGCGCAGGGCGCGGTAGCTCACACCTGTAATCCTAGCACTTTGGGAGGCCGAGGCAGGCTGATCACGAGGTCTAGAGATCGAGACCATCCTGGCTAACATAGTGAAACCCCATCTCTACTAAAAATACAAAAAATTAGCCAGGCATGGTGGGGGGGCGCCTGTAGTCCCAGCTACTCGGGAGGCTGAAGCAGGAGAATGGCGTGAACCCAGGAGGGGGAGGTTGCAGTGAGCCGAGATCGCACCACTGCACTCCAGCCTGGGCGATAGAGTGAGTGAGACTCCATCTAAAAAAAAAAAAAAAAAAAAAGAGATAAATTGCAAGAAAAATAAAAGATAATGGGAGTATCTATAGATTATAAGACTTAGCACCAACCAAAACATATATGAATCATGATTCAAACAATGTGTTAATATATATGCATAAATCATGAGGAGACATCCAACAAACCAAATTGAGAGACATTTTTCAGGTTTCAAGAGCATCAAATACCAAGAATGACTGGGAAATTCCAAGATTAAGGAAAACTAAAGAAACACAAAAACTAAATATAATCTGTAATCTTAGATTCAATTCTATGCTTAGCAAGAATCTGATTGGGTCTATCATCAAAATGTGAATGTGGTTCGTAAATTAAATGATAAAAATGTGTGAATATGAATTTCCTAAGTCTGGGGGTTGTACTGTGGTTACATAGGACAGTGTTCTTGTTTTCTGAAAATGCACAGAGTATTAAGGGATAATTAAGAGATTACAGGAGCCTCATTGGTACAATGTATTCTAAATAATTGTGAAAAATAGTTCTGAAAAACTTATGTGTTTATAGGTATGGCTGGATAGATAAAGACAAAAAGAGGATGATAAGGAATATGGGGTAAAATACAAAAATTAGGATATCTACATGTGGTCTTGATAGTATTTTTGCCATTTTACTATGTTTCTAAATTTTTGTTTGTTTGTTTGGAAACAGGGTCTGGCTCTGTCAGTCAGGCTGGAGTGCAGTGGTGCCATCACAGCTCACTGCAGTCGACCTCTTGGGCTCAAGTGATTCTTCTGCCTCCATTTCTCCAGTAGCTAGGACTACAGGGGTGTGCCACCGTACCCAGCTAATTTTTTAATATTTTGCACAGACAATGTCCTGCCATGTTGCTCAGGCTGGTCTCAAATTCCTGGGCTCAAGGAATCTTCTCACATCGGCCTCCCAAAATGCTGGCATTATAGGCATGAGCCATGGCACCTAGCCTCCACATATTTTTAATGGAAAACAATATGGAAAGGGAAGGTGGTTGGAGATATACTTGTTATTGAAGCTGAGTAATGGGTTATATAATATAGATTTTAAGTCAGGGTTGGCCTTTGCTCTTTCTTTGCCCCTGGTAATCTCTAAACCCTCAGCATATCCTGCCTGATAAGAATGTCCTTTATCTTGGGAATTTGGATCACACAAACTCATTTACAGTGGCGACTTTGAGTCTTGCAGTATCAGTTTGACCTCCAGAGGAGCTGGAGACTGAGGTCAACTGTATGGTCAGTCAAGCATGATGTCCCAATAAAAACTGTGAACACCAAGGCTTGGGGGAGCTTTCCTGGTTGGCACTGCTCCATGTTTCTTTTCACACATCATTGCTGGGAGGGGTCAGTGTTGTCCATGACTCTACAGGGAGAGGACAACTGGAATCTCCACCTTTAGAACCCTTCTGGCCTCTGCCCTATGCATAGATCAAGTCTCCAAATCAGTGCTAGATCCTTTGCAGATTTTACTCTGTATCCTTTCCCTGTAACCCACCATTACCATGAGTATAACAGCTTTAAGTGAGTTCTGAGTCATTTTAACAAATTACCACACCTGAGGGTGGTCTTAGGCTCTCCTGAACTCTGCAGTTTGTGTCAGAAGTATTGGTGGTCTTGTGGACTGCTCTATTTAACTCTGCATGGGTTCATTTTTACCCTGTCTACCTTTATATGTTCAAAGTTTTCCATAATGAAGTGTTAATAGGCCAGGTGTGGTGGCTCGCACCTGTAATCCCAGCACTTTGGGAGGCGGAGGCAGGCAGATCACCTTAGGTCAGGAGTTCAAGACCAGCCTGGCCAACATGGTGAAACCCCCTTCACTAAAAATACAAAAATTAGCTGGGTGTGGTGGCAGGAGCCTGTAATCCCTGCTACTCGGCAGGCTGAGGCAGGAGAATCACTTGAACCTGGGAGGTGGAGGTTGCAGTGAACCGAGATCATGCCCAGCCTGGGCGACGAGTGAAACACTGTCTCAAAAAAAAAAAAAAGTGTTAACAAATAATTTTTTAAAATGTTCCTTATCCTACAGAAGTCAATTCAAAACGCAGTATTGTAGCTCAGTGGTATTCTTACTGATATGAATGAGATTGGTGTATTAGACTCACTTGAGAAATTTAATTTTGTTCTCCAGAATTACACATCCAAATAATGTGCATATGTGTGTGGATGCACACAAGCATACATATGTGTTAAGGGCATCAAATACAAAGAATGTCTTGGAAACTGTTCTAGAGAGAAGTAAGTTATATGAAGTAACTTTTATACCCTATTATGTTTTCTTGAGTGGTAAACAGACAGTGAAACAGCTAGTCCTTCAAGGATTACACATAATTAGGTAGTATGCTTTCAGGAGTGAATGTCTTATCTTGTCTCGTCACCACCGAAGCACCTTTGAGATCAATCGTTCTAGAATCTCTTGCTCCCATACTCCCAGCCTCAAGTGATCCACCCGCCTTGGCCTCCCAAAGTGCTGGGATTACAGGCATGAGCCATCTCGCCCGGCCCCCTTGTGCCATATCTAGAGGGTCAAGCACCGTGGCTAAATCTTTCTAACACTAAGACTTCCCTCGTGGAATTTTTTTTTTTATATGGAGTTTCGCTTTTGTTGCCCAGGCTGGAGTGCAATGGCGTGATCTTGGCTCACTGCAATCTCCACCTCCTGGGTTCAAGCGATTCTCCTGCCCCAGCTTCCTGAATAGCTGGGATTATAGGCATGCACCGCCACTCCCAGCTAATTTTTTTTGTATTTTTAGTAGAGATGGGGTTTCTCCATGTTGGTCAGGTTGATCTCGAACTCCTGACCTCAGGTGATCTGCCTGCCTGGCCTCCCAAAGTGCAGGGATTACAGGCGTGAGCCACTGCGCCCGGCCCCCTCTTGGAAATTCTAAGAATTGCTGGAAAAGTCAGAAAACTAGGCTGACTAGTTCCACCTCCAGATCTCCAGATTATACTACCTAAACTCTAAACTCAGGCTTGATTCATTTCCAGTTGATTCCTTCCCAGTTCTCCATATCTCAAGCCTCTTCCGTCTTTTCAGTTGAATCTTATCCTTCAGTTTCTTTTTGACCTTATATTTACTTATATCAAAATACCTACCCAATTTTTTTTTTTTTTTTTTTTTTAGATGAAGTCTTGCTCTGTCGCCAGGCTGGAGTACAGTGGCACAATCTCAGTTCAAGGCAACCTCTGCCTCCTGGATTCAAGCAATTCTCCTGCTTCAGCCCACTGAGTAGCGGGGATTACAGGCACACACCACCAGGCCGGCTAATTTTTGTATTTTTAGACGGGGTTTCACTACAGCCTCTGACTCCCGACTTCAAGTGATTCTTGTGCCTCAGCCTCCCGAGTAGCTGGGACTACAGGCACACACCACCTCACCCAGCTAATTTTTTGTATTTCAGTAGAGACAAGGTTTCACCATGTTGCCCAGGCTGGTCTCGAACTCCTGACCTCAGGTAGTCACCTGCCTTGGCCTCCCAAAGTGCTAGGATTACAGGCGTGAGCCACCACGCCCAGCCTATAGTTTAAATAAACAGTTTAAATTGTGGTGCTGTGGATAAGGGAGTGAATAAAAGCCCACCACTAATTTTAGAAGAGGAATGCCCATAGGACACTGTCTTGAATTTGGGGGTAAGTATACAGTGATTTTCAAATCTGGAGTTCTCTACTTACTGCATCGGGATGTAGAATATACAATGGACAGAGTGTGTTGAAATGTGTGACTACATCATGATGATTGGTTTTAACATTGAGGGGTAACAATTGTTCTAAAGAAAGGAGTTCATATTTTCTGACTGCATTTTAAAACAACTCTTTAATACTTGTTGTAAGTCAGAAGAACCGAGAGTATGGAAGAACCATAGGAAGGCACAATTCTAGATGGAAAGGGAATCAGCACCTCAAAAAGTAATATTCACCATGAGGAATATGAGTTTATATAACAAAACTCTTAACTTTCAATCTTATTTCCATCAGGACTAAAGTAATGAGTATACCATTTAATTTTTTTACAGTAATAACTTGTTAAAATTTTTTTAAAGGATACTATTATCTTCATACAGTCTTCTCTAGAATTTTGCACTACAAAATGCCCCTTTCTCTTTTGCATTCTTATTGGCTTTATTTCCTTGGCTCACTACTTTGGTTCATTCAAGTGAATGCTCAAGTTTCAACTTCTTAGAAATAAAATATTTTGAAACAAGTCCCTATTCCTACCCATATTACCATCTTCTAAATACTATCATCTTCTAATTAAAAGGGAAAGCTACTCCACTGACATTTCCTACAGTCACCTACACTCAGAAGCTCGTGCTTCCTAGAGGCAATCTATTGTCCTTATAATTGACCTTTACACTCTCTAGAATCCATTCCTTTTCCTTTTCTAATGCTACCATTCTAGTTTAGTCTCTGTTTACTATAAAGACCTTCTGCCGCTCACGCCTGTAATCCCAGCACTTTGGAAGGCCGAGGCGGGCGGATCACGAGGTCAGGAGATCGAGATCATCCTGGCTAATACGGTGAAACCCCGTCTCTACTAAAAAAAAAAAATACAAAAAAATTAAGCCGGGCATGGTGGCGGGCGCCTGTAGTCCCAGCTACTGGGGAGGCTGAGGCAGGAGAATGGCGTGAACCCGGGAGGCGGAGGTTGCAGTGAGCCGAGATTATGCCACTACACTCCAGCCTAGGCAACAGAGGGAGACTCCGTCTCAAAAAAAAAAAAAAAAAAAAAAAAAAAAGGACCTTCTAACCTTGCCTCCAATTTCATTTTATTAGAAATTGGCAGTAGAAAAACTCATCATTAAAAATCAGTCCTTATAAACTTATAAGCATTTGTAAAAGGCAAAATGTACAAGCTTTTGCATACTTTGGCAATATATAGATGATGACCAATGGACCAATCTCTCAGTGCAAGGCAGTATTTGATTAGCAATTTTTAAAAATTGAGTTAGAACTAGAAAGAAATGATTTTAAGAAGTAAAAATCTGAATTTAAGAAGTAAAAATCTGACTTTTTCTTTGATCTTAAGTTACTAACTTAATAAAAACGTTCAAAAAACTGTAAAAGTGTTCATTTGAAATAGTTTCATTTCTTCATTTAAGAAAAAAAAAAAAAAAGCCAGGCGCGGTGGCTCATGCCTGTAATGCCAGCACTTTGGGAGGCCGAGGTGGGCAGATCACCTGAGGTCGGGAGATCGGGACTAGCCTGACCGACTTGAAGAAACCCTATCTCTACTAAGAAAATACAAAATGAGCGCGGCGTGGTGGTGCATGACTATAATCCCAGCTACTTGGGAGGCTGAGGCAGCAGACTCGCTTGAAGCCAGGGGGCGGAGGTTGCGGTGAGTCAAGATCGCGCCATTGCACTCCGGCCTGGACAACAAGAGCGAAACTCCGTCTCAAAAAAAAAAAATAAAAAAATAAAAATAAAAAATAAAAATCACCAACCCAGAGTTGTTTCTTTCTGCTTTTATAATAATTTACATTTGCTGACTTGCAGGGTGTGATTTCTTCCAATTTTTGCCTTAGCTCACAGATCGCTACTAAAATAAAATTTTCTCTACCCATAGAAGTGGACTTTTTAAAAATTATCACCTTAAATTATTTGGATAATTTGCCCATTTAGACTAGGAGAAAGTATCCAGGTTTTTAATATCCCAGACCTCTTTACCATAATGTAATGAAAAACTTTGAGTTAACTAGAATACAACTCCAATAAATAGATAAAATATCTGTATTTGTATTGTTCTTGTTGCGGGAAGTCAGGGACCCCGAACGGAGGGAATTGAAGCCGCGGCAGAACATAAATTGTAAAGATTTCATGGACATTTATTAGTTCCCCAAATTAATACTTTTAGTTTCTTACACCTGTCTTTACTGTAATCTCTGAACATAAATTGTGACGATTTCATGGATACTTATCACTTCCCCAGCGAATATCCTTGTGATTTCCTATGCCTGTCTTTAATCTCTTAATCCTGTCATCTTCTTTGTAAACTGAGGAGGATGAATGTTGCCTCAGGACCCTATGATTGTGTCAACTGCACAAATTGTAGAGCATGTGTGTTTGAATATGAAATCTGGGCATCTTAAAAAAAGAACAGGATAACAGCAATGTTCAGGGAACGAGAGAGGTAACTTTGAACTGGCCGCCGGTGAGCCGGCTGGAACAGCGCTATATTCCTCCTCTTTCATAAGCAAATAGGAGAAATATCGATGAATTCTTTTTCTCAGCAAGGAACATCCCTGAGAAAGAGAATGCGCCCTGAAGGTAGGCCTATAGACGGCCCCTTTTTAAGGCCTCCCATCTTCTACCCTCGAGGCTGAAGGGATGAAATAAGCCCCAGTCTCCTATAGTGCTCCCAGGCTTATTAGGATGGGAAAATTCCCACCTAATAAATTGTGGTCAGACAGGTTATCTGTTCTCAAACCCTGTTTCCTGGTAAGATGTTACCTACGACAATGCGTGCCAGTAACTTCATTAGCAATTTTAATTTTACCTCATCTGGTGGTCCTGTTATCTCACCCTGCCTCCATTTGCTTCGTGATATTTTATTACCTTGTGAAGTATGTGATCTCTGTGACCCACACCCTATTCGTGCACTCCCCCCACTTTTGAAAATCGCTAATAAAAACTTGTTGGTTTTATGGCTCGGAGAACATCATGGATCCTGCCAACATGTGATGTCTCCCCCGACACCCAGCTTTAAATTTCTCTCTCTTGTGCCCTTTCCCTTTATTTCTCAACCCAGCCAAGACACTTAGGAAATAGAAAAGAACCCACATTTAAATATAAACATCGGGAGCGAGATGTCCCGATAGTGCTGAAAGTAGACACAAAGTTTCTGGAACAGGAAGAGACTTAATTATTACTTAAATTCTCTTTGGGAAGGATCTTACCATTTGGAATATAAATATATATCTCTAGGGGCAAGACAAGACTAGTGTTTCCATACTTAAAACAACCAGAGATGTCTTCACGGTCCCAGGTCTCATCACCCCTTGAAATGAGCATACTAGAGAAGTATCTCTGTGTAAGGGAATGAACTGTGCTCCTCAAAATGTATGTGTTAAAGCCCTAAACACCCAATTACTATATTTGGAATTAGGATCTTTCTGGGGATAATTAAGGCTAAGTGAGCTTATAAGGGTAGGCCCCCGAGACCACAGAACTGGAGGAAATAACAAAGACGAATGCACACAGAGGAAGAGTTATGTGAGGACACAGCGAGAAAGTGGCTGTTTCCAAATGAAGAAGAGAGGCTTCAGACTGGGCACAGTGGCTCACGCCTGTAATCCCAGCACTTTGGGAGGCCAAGACAGGAGGATCATTTGAAGTCAAGAGTTCAAGTCCAGTCTGGCCAATATGGTGAAACCCCATCTCTACTAAAAATACAAAATTAGCTGGGTGTGGTGGCCGGCACCTATAATCCCAGCTACTTGGGAGGCTGAGGAAGGAGAATTGCTTGAACTTAGGAGGCAGAGGTTACAGTGAGCAGAGATCAAGCCACTGCACTCCAGCTATAGCAGTCACAGAAGATTTTAATTAGGAAACAAAGCTTTGCAGGACAGGAGAGCCAGAGAAGTGACGGGGAAGCTACAGGTTACAACAGATTTGTGAATTCAGCCAAACACGGTGGTGGCAGGGCCTAGCTGCTACAAAGAAGACATGTTTTAGACAAATACTCATGTGCATGGGCAAAAAACTCAAGGACTGTATTTGTGACTAATTGCGTAACAGGTTATTTTAGTTTCTGTTCTGTGGAAAGTGTAAAGCATTCCAACAAAGGGTTTTAATGTAGATTTCTTTTTTTTTTTTTGCACCCATGCTGTTGATTGCTAAATGTAATAGTCCGATCGTGACGCTGAATAAATGTCTTTAAAAAAAAAAAAAGAAAACAAAAGATTTGTAAGTGTAAGTTACTTGAAATTACTGCAGTTGGTTCTAATTATGCCAATCTACTGTAATGTTAACATGACTAATTTGAAAGTAAATTTAGCTACTACTTAATACAAATGAAAACAAGATATTTCATTAATATTTTATTTTTTAGAGAATCACTTTGAGCAATTAAATAACCATTTATCTAAAAGATATTTCAAATATATTCCAAATACTTAAACACTGCATAAATACTAAGGTTTAACACACATCTTTTTTTTTTTTTTTTTTTTTTGAGACGGAGTCTCGCTCTGTAGCCCAGGCTGGAGTGCAGTGGCCGGATCTCAGCTCACTGCAAGCTCCGCCTCCCGGGTTCACGCCATTCTCCGGTCTCAGCCTCCCCAGTAGCTGGGACTACAGGCGCCCGCCACCTCGCCCGGCTATTTTTTTGTATTTCTTAGTAGAGACGGGGTTTCACCGTGTTAGCCAGGATGGTCTCGATCTCCTGACCTCGTGATCCGCCCATCTCGGCCTCCCAAAGTGCTGGGATTACAGGCTTGAGCCACCGCGCCCGGCCTAACACACATCTTTTAACAAATATAACTACCAGTTCAGATATACTCAAAACACACAATACAAAACTATCAAAGCTAATGCTAGATATTCCAAAAGTGGTAACAGAAATGATTTTGTGCTGTGTATTTTTAATTCAAACCTGAACACGGGCACAATAATTTCATAAAGATCTCAACAATGACAGCTCTCAACATTGAGTATTTTTTCCAATTTTACACTAATTCTTGCAAAGGCAATATCTGGGAACAATAGATATAGACTCACCAATATAATCTGACAGTGGTAATTTATCAATTTACCAAATATGCCACTTTCTTTTTTTTTTTTTTTTGAGATGGAGTTTCATTCTTGTGCCCAGGCTGGAGTGCGATGGCACAATCTCGGCTCACCACAACCCCCACCTCACGGGTTCAAGAGATTCTCCTGCCTCAGCCTCCCCGAGTAGATGGGATTACAGGCATGGGCCACCACGCCTGGCTAATTTTGTATTTTTAGTAGAGATGGGGTTTCTCCATGTGGGTCAGGCTGGTCTCGAACTCCTCACCTCAGGTGATCTGCCTGCCTTGGCCTCCCAAAGTGCTGGGATTACAGACGTGAGCTACCACGCCTGGCCTGCGACTCACTCTATTGACCAGGCTAGAGAATAGTGGCGCAATCTCAGCTCACTGCAACTTCCCTCTCCCGGGTTCAACCGATTCTCCTGCCTCAGCCTCCCGAGTAGATGGGATTACAAGAGCCCACCACTATGCCCAGCTAATTTCTGTATTTTCAGTAGAGACAGGGTTTCACCATGTTGGCCAGGCTGGTCTCAAACACCTGACCTCAAGCAATTCTCCTGAGCCTCCCAAACTAATTGGATTACAGGTGTGAGCCAACACGCCTGGTTCAAATATGCCACTTTCTATCAATTTTTTTCCCAATCTTATATTTCTCTAATTTTATAGGGGCAGGTGATAAAAAAATTTCAATTTCACTAGCTCTGACTATAAAATGAAACTTTTCCAACATTTAAGACCATTTCAAGGAAAATAAGCATAGGCTTTAATATTTATATTAGTGACTGATTAATTGTAGCTGACTAGGGTATTAAATTTTAGAAACTTAAGATAATTCCCGCCGGATGCAGTGGCTCATACCTGTAATCCCAGCACTTTGGGATGCCGAGGTCGGTGGATCACGACGTCAGGAGTTTGAGACCAGCCTGACCAACATGGTGAAACCCCATCTCTACTATACTAAAAAAGTAGCCAGGCATGGTGGCAGGCACCTGTAATCCCAACTTATGGAGAGGCTGAGGCAGAAGAATCACTTGAACCCGGCAGGCAGAGGTTGCAGGGAGCCCTCAAGATCATGCCACTGCACTCCAGCCTGGACGACAGAGCAAGACTCCATCTCAAAAAAAAAAAAAAAAAAAGAAAATTTAAGATAATTCTTAAGGATTATACCTGCTGTACCTTGTGCATTTTAGTCATGACATTTAATCATTATTCTTCACACAAAAGTGTTATAAAGTTATATTGTCTATATTGACAATAAAAAAACTATTAAACTGTAGCAACCTTTTTCTAAATGATTCAAGACTTCATTTGAGCTATGCAAATTAATATTGCTGATATTTAAATATGATCTCTTTCATTATACATTCGGGCAAAATTTTTTTAGAGTAAAGGTGATAAGTCATAGAATTTTTTTTCTTTCTTTTTTTTTTTTTTAATTAAAAATAGAGATGCGGTCTCCTTGGTCTCAAACTCCTGAGCTCAAGCAATCCTCCTACCTTGGCATTCCAAAGTGTTGGGATTAAAGGTATGAGCCACTACACCCAGCCCATACACTTTTCATTTACTATATAAAGTCTTTTTCTCCTACAAAATATCCATTCTCCTTCCCCAAAATAAACAAGGCACCTTAAAGGCAATCTTCATAATCCATAGTCAAATAAAAGTTTTTATTCACTTAAGCAGGAGGGAATGAGTTCAGTACATTAATTAGTCTGCCCTGCTATAAGACTTGCCTCCTCCAAAACAGAATTCCAGGAAGGAAAATAAGTTATCCATGCCGATTCTACCTTGCTAACAAATTGGGGGACTAACCACTCTAATAGTGGTTTGACTGGTAGAAAATGAAAGAGCTCTCAGTCTCAAACCAAATGGTGATTACATAAAAAATGTGGCATTGTCAAATCAGGCAGATACAATCTAAAGTAAAAAAGAGTCAGGCGTGGTGGCTCACGCCTGTAATCCCAGCACTTTCAGAGGCCAAGGCGCGAAGATCACCTAAGGTCAGGAGTTTTGAGATCAGCCTGGCCAACATGGCAAAACCCCATCTCTACCAAAAATACAAAAATAAGCCAGGCGTAGTGGTGCAGATCTGCAGTCCCAGCTACTTGGGAGGCTGAGGCAGGAGAATCGCTTGAACCCAGGAGGCGGAGGTTGCAGTGAGCCGAGATTGCACCATTGCACTCCAGCTTGGGCGACAGAGCCAGACTCCGTCTCAAAAAAATAACAATAATAATAAAGTAAAAAGAACATGGTCTGCAACAGGTGTTTTTTGTTTTGTTTTTGTTTGTTTGTCTGTTGTTGAGATGCAGTCTTGCTCTGTCACCCAGGCTGAAGTGCAGTGGCGCAATGTCAGCTCACTGCAACCTCCGCCTCCCGAGCTCAAGTGATTCTCCTGCCTCAGCTTCCCTAGTAGCTGGGATTACAGTCATGTGCCACCACGCCTGGCTGTTTTAGTAGAGGCGGGGTTTCACCATGTTGGCCAGGCTGGTCTCAAACTCCTGACCTCAAGTGATCCGCCCACCTCGGCCTCCTAAAGTGTTAGGATTACAGGCGTAAGCCACATGCCCAGCCTGCAATAGGTATTCAAAATCCTCCCTAAGAGAAAATAATTGTGCCTTGCTGTCTACTAAAGGCATTGGTTAAAAAAAAGTCTCAGCAGTTACAATGTACAGTATCACCTTCCCTTCTGTAACCAAAATGCTTATTAGATATATGAATGCTAGTTATCAGATTATTTTAAAAGTTTATTTTCTTTCTCTAATAATAAGGTAAAATACATTTTGGAAATCTGCATGGAATGTCCCCAACAAGTTATTTCTTTCATTTTAGCAGGGTCTGTGGTATACAGCTTTAGTCATTCTTTCAATTTCTTGGAAGCACAGGATTCTCCAAAATACAAAAATAAAATTTTCAGCTTTTACATCAAATAATGGTCTCAACCATTTAATACAAAGCAACAGACTTTCTCAGGTTTCTGTTAATAAGGCAAAATAAAAGTCACTCAGAAAAAAAAGGTTAAATGACTAAGATTTCTCTTTTGTAGGATATAATTCACCCTTATGGTTTCTCTTCTACCATTAAAGTCTTATCTACTCTAATTCCTTCAGTTTCAAGTTCAATACAGTACAACGTATGCAGAGATTTTATAGTTTTTATCATAGTTTTTTTTTCAACATTGTTTTCAGGATGCTTTAAACACTTTTACAACTATTACCTCAGATTTGTGATTATGACTCATAGTACAGTCCACTTTCAAAACCATGATTTTTGGATTATGGCCCATCCAAGATTTTACTCTGCTCAGAAAAAGAAAAAAAAAATTACATATCCAGAGTTTCACAAGCAATTCAGGGGTTTTTCCTACAGACACCTAGATTAAAAAAACCTTGCAATAAAGGGGTGAAATCCAACAATTACTTTAGATTTCAAAGGGTTAATATTTTAAAAATTTGAGAAACCTAAGGTGTTGAATAAACTTTTTAATGACTTCTCAGGCAAAATTAAAATATTTATCAAGGGCAGGGCACAGTGGCTTATGCCTGTAATCCCAGCATTTTGAGAGGTCAAGGCAGGAAGATTGCTTGAAGCTATGAGTTTGGGACTAGCCTG
Source organism: Macaca thibetana thibetana (assembly GCF_024542745.1). NCBI lineage: Eukaryota > Metazoa > Chordata > Mammalia > Primates > Cercopithecidae > Macaca > Macaca thibetana. The sequence goes on from NC_065579.1 coordinate 58,477,161, forward strand.
GAAAATACAGCGGACACCACCTCTATAAAAAATTATTATTTTATTAGCTGGGCATAGTGGTGTGTGCCTATAGTCCTAGCTACCAGAGAAGCTGAGGTGGAAAGATCCTTTTTTGTTGTTGAGACAGGGTCTCACTCTGTCACCCAGACAGGAGTGCAGTAGCACAATCACTGCTCACTGAAGCCTTGACCTCCTGGGTTCAAGCAACCCTCCCACCTCAGCTTCCAAGTAGCTGGGACTACTGCTGTGTACCACCATGCCTGGATAATTAAAAAAAAAAAAAAAAGTTGTAAAGATGTGTTCTTACTATATTGCCCAGGTTGGTCTTGAAGTGATCCTCCTGCTTCGGCCTCCTAAAGTGTTGTGATTACAGGCATGAGCCACAGCACCCAGCCTAAGGAAGATCCCTTGAGCCTAGGAGTTTGAGGTGACAGTAAGCTATGATTGCATCATTGTACTCCAGCTTGGTCAAAAGTGAGACCATGTCTCTAAAAATAGTAATAATAATAATAAAATAAAATATTTACAATGGAAGGAGTCTGTGGTGTTACTTTTAGGTAATCTCAGAAGAACTTTTCAAACTCAGATGTATATATGTGGCAACCAATATGCATATGGAGATACTGACAGAGAGAGAAAAATGTTCAATCTAATATTAGCCAGTAAACATATGATGCATTAACTGCAGGAGTTAGAAGTCCATACTTGAAGGTAGTGTTTAATTTATCAGGATCAATCAATCAAGAAAAACACTCACACATAAAAACAGGGTATTTTTTAGTACTACTGATTTACAATAAACAGATCCTCAGATTTAGGTAGATCATTTTTACATGCCATTAGTGATCAATGTATGCAACACAGTTGTACATAGCTATTAAGTTATTTTGGCATGCATTACAAACATGTATTCAAATTACCAATAACTATAATTTTTTGTGTTTATTTCTAGGACAACTTAATTAATGGCTTTCACCTTAAAGGCTTAAAATGTTTTAAAACTTCAAGTCATTAAAGATGTACTGACATTAAAACTATGTTTGAAGTCTGAGTGCAGTGGCTCATGCCTGTAATCCCAGCACTTTGGGAGGCTGAGGCAGGTGGATCACTTGAGGTCAGGAGTTCAAGTGACTGAGGTCAGGAGTTCAGACTGGCCAACGTGGTGAAACACTTGAGGTCAGGAGTTCAGACTAGCCAACGTGGTGAAACCCCATCTCTACTAAAAATACAAAAATTAGCCAGGTGTGGTGATGTGCGCCTGTAGTCCCAGCTACTCAGGAGGCTGAGGCAGGAGAATTGCCTGAACCCAGGAGGCGGAGGTTGCAGTGAGCCAAGATTGCACCACTGCACTCCAGCTTGGACAACAGAGCGAGACTGTTTCAATTAAAAAAGAAAAAACAATGGCCGGGCGCGGTGGCTCAAGCCTGTAATCCCAGCACTTTGGGAGGCCGAGACGGGCGGATCACAAGGTCAGGAGATCGAGACCATCCTGGTTCACACGGTGAAACCCTGTCTCTACTAAAAAATACAAAAAACTAGCCGGGCGAGGTGGCAGGCGCCTGTAGTCCCAGCTACTCGGGAGGCTGAGCCAGGAGAATGGCGTAAACCCAGGAGGCGGAGCTTGCAGTGAGCTGAGATCTGGCCACTGCACTCCAGCCTGGGCAACAGAGCTAGACTCCGTCTCAAAAAAAAAAAAAAGAAAAAAAAGAAAAAACAAACAAACAACAACAACAAAAAACTATGTTTGAAAGTATGTATAATTTGTAATAATATAAATGGGAAGAAATAAAAGGTTATTATGGCAATCTGAGTTTCTTAATCCAAAAATTAAAAATCAAAACACATTTTATATGTAAGAGTTAAGTGGGTTTTTTTCTTTATTAATACATGATAATGGACAACCATGTGACAAAGTACTGCAGTGTATGGTTTGGTGGTGTCTCCTTGCCTCTAGGATGGGATTTCTTCCAGGTGATTCTTCAGGATCTGACATCGATGCCCAACACAGGCTTTCCAATGGCAATGCATGAGTTTTAGAGGTCACTGCCCCATCTTTCTTCAGGTGCTGTGTGCCATCTTCTCCCACCCATTTTATCCTCCATTACTTATAAAAACCCCACTCTAAAATTCAACCTATGTTATAAAATTAACATAATCAGGAGTTAGTACACATTGTTCCACAATGATAAAATTAAGACTCATAATGTACTATCTTGTTTCCTCTAACTTTTGAAGGATTTATATAATCTCTAAAGAGTCAGAGTAATACATAACACAAAACATGCAAAGAACCTTATCACTCGGTGTATATAATATGCTGGGAATTACTAAAGTACTCAAAAGCTTAATTTTCTTGGAATAGCAACTGTCCACTGAAAATTACAGTATTCAAACAAAAGGTTATGTGTTAATAAATGAAAATACAGTACCTGATTTGGCATAAATTGTGAGATCTTTTTCACTAGTAAAGTGCTTAATTAAGAAACATTTTTCCACTATTAATTTGTCAAAGGCACAAAATATCTTTGTGTCTCTCTTTAAAGTATTAGTTTTTTAAATTATGGTACTGTCCATTTAAATTTTACTTAATCAGAAAGCTTTACTGTGTTTTTTTTTTCTCAGCAATTAAAAAAAACTACTTGAAGAATAACATTTAATTTTTATTTTCAAAATGTTGCTATAAACATACATACAACACTGAATTTGATCCCCTCCATTGGCTGTCTGTGTGCCATGAAGCACTTGTGACAGAAAACATATGTAAGCTTAGGGTAAAAGTTTATAAGGAATCAAAATATCTTCCAAAAAGAGGCGGTAGGGACAAGAGTAATCAATAAGTTTAAAAATCATAACTTTCATTTTATAAAAAATAGTTTGAATAATTTTCTTATAAATCTTTAATGCTTACAAAAGCAGGAAATACATTTAAAATAGTCTTTTTAACACAGATTCATTTGTACAATATGGTCATAAGAAAAATAACTAAAATGACATTTCAGTAGTCTATATTCTCTTCTCAGCAAATTCCACATAAAATTTAACTAATTTACAATTCAAAATAAGATTTTAACTGCCAACAATGTCAGACTAGTTGTGGTTAGTACCTGAATATCAAGTTCTTCTCCATTTTATATATTGTATCACAATTTTAAATACAGATCCAGCAGTGATAGGTACTAATAACTATACTTAACTACATGGTTACCACCCATGACTACTGCATTGCAGCTTAAAACATGCTTTGGTCAGTAAATTTAAAAGATATAAATCAAATAACGAGGCCAGAAAAGTTGTTTTAGAATTTCCTGACCTTAAGCAAACTTTAAATACATCGACAAGGCAAAGAAAAATATGATCAAATATACAGAGAGGTTTCTATTTTTTCAACCATTTGGCATTTTATATTATTAATTTTGCTGTTTAAAATAATATTTTATATTCCTGTGCACTGATTATCATTGCTCTCCGAATTAAAACTAAACTAAATTACCTTTCTAGAACGTCCAGTAGTGTATATATTAATTGTTCCTTTTGCATTTCCATGAAGTTGATCCTTCATCCTGTAACTTTTTAAATTTTGGACCAAGAAAGAACCACCAACCAAATCCAATGAAAACACAAATAATGGACTCCACATAATAACCATCCAGGGCTGTAACACATGAGCCACCCAGTTTTCTGCAAAGCTGTAAAAATAAAACTATAATAAATAATCTACAATTTCAAAATGGAAGTATTTAGCAATTAACATGCTTCTACTTTATAAATAATCAAAATATATTTTTCCTAAAACATTTCAGTATTTCACTGAATTCCAATGACAAAATATGTTACTGTATCTTAATTTCTCTAATGCTACTAACAGGATTAAAAATAATTTTCAGTTCTTGCTGTAAACAATACTCATTTTCTTTTTTCAGGCAGAGTCTCACTTGTTGCCCTAGCTGGAATGCAGTGGTGTGATAATGGCTCACTGCAATCTCTGGCTCCTGGGTTCAAGCAATCCTCCCACCTCAGCCTTTTGAGTAGCTAAGACCATAGGCATGCACCACCATGTCCCGTTAATTTCTATATTTTTTGTAGAGATGGTGTTTCACCATGTTGCCCAGGGTGGTCTTGAACTCCTGGGCTCAAGTAATCTGCCTGCTTCAGCCTCTCAAAATGCTGGAATTACAGGTGTGAGCCACCACACCCAGCTAAATATCTATTTTCTTTCTTTCTTTTTTTTTTTTTTTAGAGACGGAGTCTCGTTCTGTCGCCCAGGCTGGAGTACAGTGGTGCGATCTGAGCTCACTGCAACCTCCGCCTCCCAGTTTTGCAATTCTCCTGCCTCAGCCTCCTGAGTAGCTGGGGACTACAGGCACACACTGCCACGCCTGGCTAATTTTTTGTATTTTAGTAGAGATGGGGTTTCACCGTGTTGTCCAAGTTGGTGTTGAACTCCTGAGCTCAAGCAATCCACCCACCTCAGCCTACCAAAGTGCTAAGAATACAGGTGTGAGCCACTGCACCTGGCCTGAATATCTATTTTCATGATGTAGCTTTCGCATTCAGAAATATGAAGAAATTTCCAGTCCATCAAATCTAGAAGTAGACTAATGTCATTTTGAAAGAATTTATCAACAAACTACTCACTATTCAGGTTTAGTTATAACTGTTACATGGATAGCCAATGGACATTCTCTTTTTCTATCACTACAAAACTTAAGCTATTAATTATTATGCATTTATTTATTTATTTATTTTTGAGACAGAGTCTCACTGTGTCACCCAGGCTGGAGTGCAGTGGCGTGATCTCGGTTTACTGCAACCTCCGCCTCCTGGGTTCACGCCATTCTCCTGCCTCAGCCTCCCAAGTAGCTGGGACTACAGGCGCCCACCACCACGCCCCGCTAATTTTTTGTATTTTTAGTAGAGACAGGGTTTCACCGTGTTAGCCAAGATGGTCTCGATCTCCTTACCTCGTGATCTGCCGGCCTCAGCCTCCCAAAGTGCTGAGATTACAGGCGTGAGCCACTGCGCCCAGCCTTAATTATGCATTTATATAGTGCCTGCTGTGTAGGATAGTGATCCTCAAGGTGGCGGAAAAAGAGATCACCTCTCCTTTACTGAGAAACTCCTTTAAGAGGACTAGTCTTACTGATTTGAATTATTATAACCCTCAGCCTTGATGTGAAAGAAAAAGTATATGTAGATTTCTATACCAGCACCTATGGACAGATATGATTTTTAAAAAAGATATAGTACTTCTAGAAGCAAAACAAAGATATTAATATCTTAGTATTAGCTTAATGTTATCTAAAATTAAAACATACTTACCTCAACAGCATCAGGTGTTCGACAATTCTGGTTTGATGCTCCTACACACTCTTTTACTGTGAGGGGATCTACAAGCCAAAGAGCTACTGTAGAAGGCCAGTTTCCTCCCAGATTGGACACGGTATTTAAAAGGGTCATGTATGTTCCACCAATAAGTGGATCACTAACCTTTGCATTGAAAGCCATTATAGAAACATACATGCTGTACACTGTAACCTACAGGAAAAACGTAAAACATCTTTAGTATGATTATAAAGCTTATAAAGCTACAGTCTAAATTAAGAACATCAAAATCATAAACCTGAAAATTAATTTTCATGATATTTATTGAACTCAATTCAACAAATACTCATCAACCACCTACTATAGGCCAGGCTTTAAGATCAAAGCAATACAAAGATGTGACCTTGGTCCCTCTGTGACACTGAAGAATTTATTCTAGGCTGGAAAATAGGGAATAAATAATTATAAATTTAGGAAGTATTGTAAATAGAAGTGCACACATTGTGTTACTGGGGCATAAATATAAATGAGATTAATTATAGCACAAGTAGTCAAGAAAGACTCCACAGAGAAAATGTTAGATGAGGTGGCATTAAAGGATGCATAATGCACACAGCAAAATGCAAAACCTCCTATTTGTACTGTACCTAAATATATATCACATATTACATGTGTATATATACGTATTTATATGTATGCATTTATTACACATATAAATACTCAAATATTTAAAGAAATAGGAATATATATATTTTCTCCTACATATACACAAGAAAAGTATTTCAAAATTTATGTGACAAACTGGAGAAAAACATCCTTAAGAGGCAAAAAGTACTTAAAAGGCAAGAAATAACCTTTAATTTAGAAAGATGGAAACAAACTGTGTTTCCATAATGGTATTCCTTTGAATATTGTTTTTGGAGGTGTTCACAGAAAAAGGAGTTTCAAAGCCAAATAAAACTGAAAGACATTAACTTACACAAAATTGGTTCATTTCATTGTATGCCTTTTGAAATCTTTACAACATAAACTCCTTGAGGGCAGGGATTTTGGCATGATTTATTCATTTACATTTCAGTACTCAGAATGGTTTCTGGCAGGGAATAGGTGTTCATTTAGTAATTGTTGAAGAAGCTGGGTGCAGTGGCTCACGCCTATAATCCCAGCACTTTGGGAGGCCGAGGTGGGTGGATAATCTGAGGTCAGGAGTTCAAGACCAGCCTGGCCAATGTGGTGAAAACCCGTCTCTACTAAAAATACAAAAATTAGCTGGGTGCAGTGGCGCTCACCTGTAATCTCAGCTACTTGGGAGACTGAGGCAGGAGAATCACTTGAACCCAGGAGGTGGAGGTATTACAGTGAGCCGAGATCATACCACTGCACTCCAGCCTGGGCAACAGAGTGAGACTCTGTCTCAAAAAAAAAAAATGTGTTGAAGGACTCATTAAGGCGCTACTTACAAAGGGCTTATGTCATACATCATTTCTCGAATTTACTTGGCCTTGTACCTTTTTTCCCCCATAAAGCATCTGGTTATCTCAGTTTCAGTGACTATGCTTCAGGAAATTCTCAAATGAAATACAAAGCTAAATAAATAGTTTTTGGGCTATAACCTACTGACAGAAATACTAAAGCATTGACTAGTTAAAGCACTTCTTCAACCTTCTATTACATGCCTAGCATTAACTAAGCATGTGCAAAACAGAAAAAAAATTATATTTGGCAGTCTGGCCTCAATAATTTTATAGGCATAGAATTTAGTCAGACATGACCCACTATGGATTTCCCCTAAATGATTTACTGTATGCACAAAACTACTAAGATTACCTGGTAGTCATATTTTTAGGTTTCAGTTAAAAACTAAGTAATACATTAGCAAATATAACTTTCAAAGGATGTAAGCTAGAAAAATCCAAAGTGACTCAGAAATACGCATTAGCAATAACTGCAGTTAAGTCCCAAAGGTTATTTCTGGGCCTTTGCCATTTACTTGAGTCACTTGCATCCAGAACAAAAAAATCCCATTCTGGGCTGTGCACAGTGGCTCACGCCTGTAATCCCAGCACTTTGGAAGGTTGAGGCGGGTGGATCACCTGAGGTCGGTAGTTCTAGACCAGCCTAACCAATATGGAGAAACCCTGTCTCTACTAAAAAAATACAAAATGAGCCAGGCATGGTGGCACATGCCTGTAATTCCAGCTACTTGGAAGGCTAAGGCAGAAGAACTGCTTGAATCCTGGAGGCAGAGGTTGCAGTGAGCCAAGATCGTACCATTGCACCCCAGCCTGGGCAACAAGAATGAAACTCTGTCTCAAAAAAAAAAAAAAGTCTCATTCTGCAACAGCAGCTTAGGCTAGAGCAAAGTGGGGATTCCTTCTTTTAGGGATTACAAACATATTTAAGAAAGAAAGAAAAAGCAGCTTGACACAGCTTTCAAAATCATAAAGAATAAGTCATAACTTTCAATATAGAAGCTAAGCCAGGGCCAGGCATGGTGGCTCACGCCTGTAATCCCAGCACTTTGGGAGGCCAAGGTGGGCGGATCACTTGAGGTCAGTAATTCAATACCAGCCTGGCCAATATGGTGAAACCCTGTCTCTACTAAAAATACAGATAATTAGCAGGGCGTGGGCAGTGGGCAAGCAAGCCAGACTCTGTCTCAAAAAAAAAAAAAAAAAAAAAAAAAAAAGAGGCAGAAGCTAAGCCAGAAACTAGGGCCCTCTACTATTTCTCAATACTTTCAGAAAGAAAAGATTTTAGGAATTCAAGAAAGAATGAACTGAAAGCTAGGGATAAACTGAGAAATACTTAACAAGAGTAGAATTTGCTGGCTTTGGAATCAATTCTAAAATGTAACAAATACTTGTTGAATACATTTTTTTTTAATCTTTCAGCCGGGTGCAGTGGCTCATGCCTGTATTCCCAGCACTTTGGGAGGCTGAGGCAGGTGGATCACAAGGTCAGGAGTCAAGACCAGCCTGGCCAATATAGTGGAACCCTATCTCTACTAAAAATACAAAAATTAGCCAGGCGTGGTTGCACGTGCCCGTAATCCTAGCTACTCAGGAGGCTGAGTCAGGAGAATCGCTTGAACCTGGGATGTGGAGGTTGCAGTGAGCCAAGATTGCACCACTGCACTCCAGCCTGGGTGACAGAGCAAGACTTCATCTTGGAAAAAAAACAAAAAAGAAAGTCTCTTTCTATGAACCGAACTCATTAAGTGAAAAGTCATAAGGTTTAAAGCCCACCATCAATAATTTCTTCAGTGTCAGATTCATGCTTAAATCTTAAAATTTATTACCATTATGTTAAGGCAACTGTATAAAGCTGTCTTCTTTATTTTACACAGAACAGTTTATTTCCTGAGAAAACCACAAGCTTACCTGATGTAAAGCATAACTCAGCAGGACTATGATATAGTAATATATAGGGAATCCCCCTTGATGTTCTACTTTAGGAGTCCACCAAACCAGTAGGGCATATTCTAACCCAAGCAATAATCTATAGAGAAAGAAACATTGAGTTGACTTCCATTTTAGCTTAAATAACAACAACAACAAAAACAGAAATCCGTTTGCCTACCATATGAAAGAAGCTGAATCTAAACCTGTTAGGAGGTTAAAAAGATAAAAGCGCATATAAATAATATTGAAAAAAGATACTTTTCAAACCTTTTTCCATATATATAATTCTACACTCAGATATTAGTGATATTGATGAATGTTCCTCATTTTACCCTTTCTTATTTAGTAAGGTTTTATTTCATTTTTACCTGTAGGGCATGGCTTTGTAAAATGTGTTTAATGGCTGGGGACCTGCAGTGTATTTGCTGATAATCAGAGGCAGTATTATCTGCAAAGGAACCATTGGAACTGCCAATAAGGCTAAATGTTCTTTGGGTACTCCCTCTTCTACCAATTTCAGTCCTGTTACAGCATCTGCTGCTGAAAAACCAATCTGCAATATAAAAACAAAAAAGCATTTTAATTCGTGACTTATGAAATATTTTCCTCCATTCATATGTAAGTTCTTCAAGAACCTCAATTTTATTACTGACTCATGACAGTGACAAGTGAGCATCATATTATTATACCTGGTACAACAATCAAGTTATACAAGGTACATTTTGCCTTTTGGTTTTCTAATAATATCAAGTGAAAACAACTGAAAATTCAGTACTGGTAGGGGTTGTAGATGGCTATAAATACAATTAAATTTCCACTTCAAAAAGTCCAATCTGTTATAGTAAACAAGGTCAAAAATCCAAATTTACTGATTTGTAAGTTTTAGGTTTAAAAGAACTTAAGCCTTTAATTGACCCAAATAAATCTGGTTAAAATGATGCCATATATATATATACATTTTTAATGATTTCTGACTGACCATAATAAAATTTCCAAAGTTCATCTTAATGTTTCAAAAGTAATTCTGAGAAAACATATCTGAGAGATTGAATAAAATGAGAGTGATAAAGTATAGTTAGATTAATCCTTAAAAACAGCACAAAAAAAGAATAAGAATTAAATTAAGATTATTTAGATAGCCTCAAAGTATCTCCCCATGAGTCAGTTTTTAATTACAAAAGAAAAAATAGTACTTTTACAATAGATTAGAAAAGCAATTAAAGTTAAAAACAACAGTTAAAGGGATAAAGAGACATGATATGGCTTTCAATATAATTCCCTGCAGACATCAAAACATTACTTCTTTGATCTTCCTGCCTTATATACCTGTATAACCTCAACCCAAACAAGAAGAAACATGGGAGAAATGTAACTAGAAGCCCATTCTACAGAATAATTGGCCTGCATTCTTCAAAAATGTCAAGGATATTAAGGACAATGAAAGGTCATACCAACTGAATCCAATGTGTGATCCTAGATTAGATCCCCAACCAGAAAAAAGTAAAGTTATGAAGATTGCTATTATGTAAAATTTGGATATGGACTATAATTAGATAATAATATTATATCAATTTAAAATTTCCCGATATTGAGTTGTGGTTTTGTAAGCAGAAAACTTGTTCTTAGGAAATACATACTTAAGGTACTTATGGATAAAAGTGCACAATGTGTACAAATTAAAGTATTTCAGAAGACATATGTAATGGATATACATAGAAAGAGAAAATCTACAGAATAAGGAAAGTGGAGCTAAATGTTAATAATTAGATAATCTGGATAAAGGATATAAAGGAGTTCTACCAACACATTTTCAAAAAGTGTGAAATTATATCGATACAGTAAGCAGAAATAAATTATTTAGGCAGATAGTGAGGGCAAAAGAATCCTCGGCAAAGCTTCCCTTCTAACAAAAAGTAGCTCCCCAAATCATCTCTTTTCTAACAAAGAGCGACTTGAGTCGCAAACATAGATAAGCAAGCTGGAAGCTTGCATGGGGGAATGCCAGCAGCTGCACCAACAGAAAAGGGCTACCTGGGAGGCATGTCCACCATGAAAGCTCCATCTTTTCTTTTTTGTTAGCATGTGTACCGTAAAAAAGAAATCGGCAACATGGTGCAGCTCAGGCAGAGAACTCACCTGCATAATAAAAAATTAGGGTGGGGGCTGCCAGAAATTCGTGCCCTGTGTAAATGGTGCACCTGGACCTTACCAGTTTTTCAGGCCCTGTTTAAATCAGACACCGCCTCCCCACTAGCTCATCTATAAAACCTCTTGTATTTCACCACAGATCTGGCAACACATTTTTCCAGGACACCTCTCTGTACCACAGAGCTATTCTCTTTCTCTTGCCTACTAAACTTCTGCTGTTAACCTCACTCTTTGTGTGCCCACGTCCTTGATCTCTGTGGCTGTGAGACAACAAATCTCAGGTACTACCCTAGACCACGAGGCCACTTCAATATCACACAAATATTTAAATAATAATAATAAGGCCAGGCACGGGGGCTCATGCTTGTAATTCCAGCACTTTGGGAGGCCAAGGTGGGCAGATATGAGGTCAGGAGATTTGAGACTACCCTGGCCAACATGGTGAAACTCTATCTCTACTAAAAATACAAAAACTAGCTGGGTGTGGTGGTACACGCCTGTAGTCTCAGCCACTCAGGAGGCTGAGGCAGGAGAGTCGCTTGAACCTGGGAGGTGGAGGCTGCAGTGAGCTGAGATCACACCACGGCACTCCAGCCTGGTGACAGAGTGATACTTGGTCTTAAAAAAAAAATAAAAATAAATAAATTATAAATAGTATACACTGTAACTTCTTGGAATAGAGCCAAATTTCACCATAAAAAAATTAAAGGTAACATATATTTCACTTAAGTACAGAAAATAATTTCACTTACATTTTATTCATTCTCTTTGTAAAAATAAGATATACAAACTGACTTTAATGTTTACTTTTAAAATGTTAAAAGTTAAAAGTCTTAAAAGTTATATAGTAGAAGATATTTGTAATACATATATCTAATAAAAGACTCAAATCCAAAATATATTTTAAAAAGTTTGGTTTGGCACAGTGGCTCATGCCTGTAAGCACAGCACTTTGGGAGGATGAGGCGGGAGGACTGCTTCAGCCCAGAAACTCAAGACCAGTCTGGGCATCATAGTAAGAACTCTTCTCTACAAAAACATTTTTTTTAATTCACTGGGCATGGTGGTGGCACATGCCTGTACTTGGGCGACTGAGGTGGGAGGATCACTTGAGCCCAGGAGTCAGGCCTGCAATGAGCTGTGATGGTGCCACTGCACTCCAGCCTAGGTGACAGAGACCTCATCTCAAAAAATGAAATCTAAACAGAAACAAAAACTTTACACATTTAAAGAAAAGGGCAACTTTGGATATTCAAATGGTCAATAATCACATCAAAAGATGCTCCATTTCTTTTGTCATTAGGGAAATTCAAAATATGGCAATAACAAGATGGCATTACACAACCACCAGAAAGGCTAAAATTAAAAAGATAATATAGGCCGGGCACGGTGGTTCACACCTGTAATCCCAGCACTTTGGGAGGCCAAGGCAGGCAGATCACGCAGTCAGGAGATCGAGACCATCCTGGCTAACATGGTAAAACCCTGTCTCTACTAAAAATACACAAAATTAGCCGGGCGTGGTGGTAGGCGCCTATAGTCCCAGCTACTCGGAGGCTGAGGCAGAAGAATGGTGTGAACCCAGGAGGCGGAGCTTGCAGTGAGCCGAGATTGCACCACTGCACTCCAGCCTGGGGGACAGAGCGAGACTCCGTTTCCAAAAAAAAAAAAAAAAAGATAATATATGTGTTTTCAAGGATGTGAAACAATCAGAACTCTCTTACACTGCTGATGGTAGGGAAAATTGGAACAACAACTTGGGAAAACTATTTGGCAGTACATAATACTATGCATTTTACATGAACCAGCAATTCTATTCCTATATATTTACCAATCAGAAATGTGCACCTATCTTCAACAAAAGTCACATATGTGAATGTTTGTAGAAACACTACTCATAATAGCTCTAAAAACCTGTTGATAGAATGGATAAATTGTGGCATATTCATACAAATGAATACTATACAGTAATGAGATCAACAAACTACTGCTATAAATAAAAATATGGATAAATTGCACAAATAGAACATGGAGCAAAAGAACATATGCATCCAACATAAAAATACATATTGTATAGTCCATTAACATATAATTCAGGCCGGGCGCGGTGGCTCAAGCCTGTAATCCCAGCACTTTGGGAGGCCGAGGCGGGTGGATCACGAGGTCAGGAGATCGAGACCATCCTGGCTAACATGGTGAAACCCCGTCTCTACTAAAAATACAAAAAACTAGCCGGGCGTGGTGGCGGGCGCCTGTAGTCCCAGCTACTCGGAGGCTGAGGCGGGAGAATGGCGTGAACCCGGGAGGCGGAGCTTGCAGTGAGCCGAGATCGCGCCACTGCACTCCAGCCTGGGCGACACAGCGAGACTCCGTCTCAAAAAAAAAAAAACAACATATAATTCAAAAGGAAAGAAAATTAATCTGTAGTATTAAAAATTAGGAGAGATGTTACTGGGGAGAATTTTAAAAGGAGAAAACAGTATTATAGACTTTGTAATTGAAATACCTCTTTATATATTGCTGCAGACAGTATAAACTAGCATAACCTTTTGAAAAGCAATTCAGCAATCATATCACATTCATTGACCCACTAATTGCCCACTTAATAATCTATTGGCCAGCCAGGCACAGTGGCTCACACCTGTAATCCCAGGACTTTGAAAGGCCGAGGCAGGTGGATCACATGAGGTCGAGAGTTCAAGACTAGCCTGAGAGACATGGAGAAGCCCCGTCCCTACTAAAAATATGAAATTAGCTGGGCATGGTGGCGCATGCCTGTAATCCCAGCTACTTGGGAGGCTGAGGCAGGAGGAGCTCTTGAACCTGGGAGGCAGAGGTCGTGGTGAGCTGAGATCGCACCATTGCACTCCAGCCTAGGCAACAAGAGTGAAACTCCATCTCAAAAACATATATATATTTAAAAAAAATATTAATCTATTGGCCAGCCTGTGTAGCAAAATGAGACCCCCATCTCTACAGAAAATTTAAAACTTAGTTGGGTGGGCCAGGCTCGGTGGCTCACGCCTATAATCCCAGTACTTTGGGAGGCCGAGGCAGGCAGATTGCCTGAGCTCAGGAGTTCGAGACCAGCCTGACCAAAATGGTAAAACCCTGTCTCTACTAAAAATACAAAAATTAGTGGGCATGGTGGTGCACACCTGTAATCCCAGCTACTCCAGGGGCTGAGGCAGGAGAATCTCTTGAACCCGGGAGGAGGAGGTTGCAGTGAGCGGAGATCACACCACTGCACTCCAGCTTGGGCAACAGAGTGAGACTCTGTCTCAAAAAAAAAAGTTTACTGGAAGGAAATGTCCAGAAAATCACAGACTTAAGCACAAAAATATTTGTTAGTGCATTTTCATAATTTAAAAACATAAGCAAAATATACAACAGAAAAATGAGTAGATGAGTAGATTATGGTAAATTTACACACTATATCATGTAGCTACTAAAAAGTATGTTTTCAAATATGTAATGCTACAGAAATGTATAAGACAAAGAGAAAATAAAAAATTATATGCAGCATGATTCAATTCCACTTTTAAAAGTAAATGAGTAAATAGGCCGGGCATGGTGGCTCACACCTGTAGTCCCAGCACTTTGGGAGTCTGAGGCAGGCAGATCACTTGAGGTCAGGAGTTTGAGACCAGCCTGGCCAACATAGTGAAACCCCATCTCTTCTGAGAATACAAAAATTAGCTGGGTATGATGGCGTGTGCCTGTAATCCCAGCTACTAGGAAGGCTGAGGCAGGAGAATTGTTTGAACAAGGGAGGCAGAGGTTGCACGGAGGGGAGATCGTGCCACTGTACTCCAGCCTAGGCAACAGAGTGAGACTCAGTCTCAAAATAAAAAAAAAATAATAAAATATAAAATAAAAGAAAATAAAAGTATATGAGCAAATAAATACATGAAGTATATGTATACACACATACATGCACACACACATATACAGGGGAAAAAGGGAGGTTCAAAGGAAATATACCAAGAAGGTCAATACTGTTTTTTTTTTTAAATTAATTAATTTGTTTTTGGGATGGAGTCTCGCTCTGTCACACAGACTGGAGTGCAGTACGTGATCTCAGCTCAAGGCAACCTCCACCTCCCGGGTTCCAGCGATTCTCCTGCCTCATCCTCCTGAGTAGCTGGGCTTACAGGCGCCTGCCACCACACGCAGCTAATTTTTGTAATTTTAGTAGAGACGGGGTTTCACCAACTTGGCCAGGCTGGTCTTGAACTCCTGGCCTCAAGTGATCAGCCCATTTTGGCCTCCCAAAGTGCTGGGATTAAAGGCGTGAGCCACCACATCCAGCAAATACTGTATTTTAAATGATAAAATTATTAAGTGATATAATTAGATAATATTGTTTGGCCAGGTGGGCAGCTCATCTGAAGTCAGGAGTTCAAGACCAGCCTGGTCAACAGGGTGAAACTCCGTCTCCATTAAAAATACAAAAAAATTGCCAGGCGTGGTGGCTCATGCCTGTAATCCCAGCGCTCTGGGAGGCCAAGGGTGGATCACCTGTGGTCAGGAGTTCGAGACCAACATGACCAACATGGAGAAACCCCATCTCTACTAAAAATACAAAATTAGCTCAGCCTGTGCCTGTAATCCCAGCTACTTGGGAGGCTGAGGCAGGAGAATCGCTTGAACCTGGGAGGCGGAGGTTGCAGTAAGCCAAGATAGGGCCATTGTACTCCAGCCTGGGCAACAAGAGTAAAATTCCATCTCAAAATAAACAAATACAAAACAACTAGCTGGGCATGGTAGCACACACCTGTGGTCCCAGCTGCCCAGGAGACTGAGGCAGGAGAATCACTGGAACCCAGGTAGCAGAGGTTGTAGCGAGCCAAGATTGTGCCACTGCACCCAGCCTGGGAGACAGAGTAAGACTTTATCTCAAATATATATATATGTGTGTATATATATATATATAGTTATGCTCCTTGAACTTTTCACATTTTCTGAACTTCCTATTCTTTTTTTTTTTTTTTCCTTGAGACCCCTGTCTCAACGGAGAAACAGACCCCTGGCTCTGTTGCCCAGGCTGGAGTGCAGTGGCACAACTATGGCTCACTGCAAACTCTACCTCCCAGACTCAAGCTATCTTCCTACTTCAGCTTCACAAGTAGCTAGCACTCCAGGCATGTGCCACCGTACCCAGATAATTTTTTTATTTTTTGTTTCGCCATATTCAGGCTGGTCTTGAACTCCTGAGCTCAAGAGATCCTCCTGCCTTGGCTTCCCAAAGTGCTGGGATCACAGGCATGAGCCAGCACATCTGGCCTTCTATCATTAAGAGGAAAAAACACTCACTATTTAAAATGAATATAATGAGGCTAAAATGGTTCCTTCAAAGCTGTCAAAAGATAGGTGTAAAGTGTTTATGTACATAGATTTAAGTATATAAAATGAAAATCCTATAAGATTGCAGATTTTAGAAATATTAACTCCAACACTAGCAATAGTTCACTGTAACAAAATATACTTACCTTTATTCTAGCCTAACGTGTTAAAAATATTTTTAGAACTATAAAACTGAGACACCTTAATATAGAATAAAAGTCACCAGTAATCCCTATTTCTCTTATGGTATAATTTTCCTTTCAGTACTTAAATAATTCAATGGATTTTTTTTAATTGACTTCTAATACTCATATACTTATCTATCTATCTATCTATCTATCTATCTATCTATCTATCTATTTTTGAGACACAGACTCACTCTGTCGCTCCAGTTAAGAGTGCCATGGTGCAATATCGGCTCACTGCAACCTCCACCTCCTGGGTTCAAGCGATTCTCCTGCCTCAGTCTCCCAAGTAGCTAGGACTACAGACACGTGCCACCATGCCTGGCTGATTTTTGTATTTTTAGTAGAGACAAGGTTTCACCATGTTAGCCAGGCTGGTCTTGAACTCCTGACCTCACGTAATCCGCCTGCCTCAGCCTCCCAAAGTGCTGGGATTACAGGCGTGAGCCACGACGCCTGGCCCTATATCTTTTTACATCACACTTTAAGTAAATAATTGTATTACTCCAACATTAAATGTATACTGATTATAAGAAGGCAGAGCTATTGATTATTGAAGATATTAATCTCCATTCCAAGCATTAATATCATTAAGGTCCACATTTACTAACAGTTCTTCAAATTGACATAATTCTTTACAATACTCCAAGATATTTAGCTTACTTTAAAATTAAAGTTGATATCACTGTATCTTTTCAAATACATTTAATAAACAGAAAATATTGTTTTTCATTGTTAAATTCTAATGGTAGTGGAAAGGGACCTGTGATATGAAAAAGACACTGAAAGTATTCCATGATATTGATACTTATAAGAAAATGATAAATTTGATTTATAAATCTCTTACCTTTGCAGTTAGAATCAGAAGGCAAAATGTCAGAACTGCTGGCATTTTTATAATTGCAAAAAGCAGCTTGTAAGTATCTGTGATTCCTTGTGTTTCTTCTTTTACTACTGATACTTCTTTGTTTTCTTTTTTCAGAAGGGCAACCAATGTTGTTGTTATTAAAAATACAGTTCCCCAGAAAAAAAGGAAATCTGAAAATGTTTTAAATCTATAATTAATTTAATTTACATAATTTCATTGATACTAAATAATTCTATATACAGTAACTTTCAACTAAAATGTTATTTAAAAAATTAGCCAAGTACAGGGGCTCATGCCTATAATCCTAGCACTTTGGGAGGCCAAGGTGGGAGGATTACTTGAACTCAGGAATTCAAAACCAGCCTGGGCAATATAGTGGGACCCTATCTCTACAAACAATAAGAAATTAGCCAGGCTTGGTGGTGCACATCTGTAGTCCCCCATACCTGGGAGGCTGAGGACTACTTGAGCCCATGAAGTAGAGGCTGCAGTGAGCTGTGATTGTACCACTGCACTCCAGCATGGGCAACAGAGTGAGACCTTGTCTTAAAAAAAAAAAAAAAAGTCAACATTTAGGTACCTCTTTATTATATTCAAGGCATTGTACCAGACACAGCAAATGAACAAAAGAGTCCTGACTCTTAAACGTAGAGACCCAAAATAGACAGTGACAACAACAACAAAAAAGGCAGGGGGTGGCGGGAGTGGAGGGCATTACATTTAGTGTACAACTGAGTTGAATGAACAAAAGCCTATCATGTCACTTTATTCAAGGAAAATGCTAGGGGTGGGAAACGATTTTCATATCCCCTAAGGTACACCAGTTATATTTCTTATACACCCAAGCCTTTTCAGTTCTTCATTAAATTTGACAACATGCGATTATTCACATCAGATTTTCTACCTTGTATTTTTAAACTTTCTAAGGCTTTCAATCTGTTTAAGAATAACCTTCGCATCTCAATACTATGATACAAAAGGCATTTGCTCACACTCGTAGGTGCAGAATGAGGACACATGAAGAGTACTGTTTGAATTGTTTCAGTGAAAGATAGTTGAGCCATTAGCTATCATCTTGAACAAATTTAGCGGAGGGAGTGAATAAAGATCTGGAAGATTCTGCTAAACAGCTAAAAATAATAGTAATAATGGAGATATCATTTATGACAAAAATACGCTACGCATTTTACATGTATCAACTCCTTTACTTCAACAACCCAACAGATTAGGTTATCACCAGCCCAAATTTACAGGTGAACAAACAAAGGTTTAGGGAGGTCAAGCTGTCCAAGTTACATTCTAAGTCAGTGGTAAAACGGTGATTTCACACCTTATAAGTACAACTAATTTCAAAACTTGTATCTCATTAACCACCCTGAGAATTGCATTTTAGTTTGCCACCAGAAAACTTATTAGATAGCCCTGCCTCAGTCTCTTCATCTGTAAAATAAGATTTGGCTAGAAAATCCTTGCATTAGAGCTTAAACATTCTAGACTTGTACTCCATTTTAGATGTTTTCACTTTGGATTTTATGGTGTATGTGGCACAACTGATCAAGGACCCTAGTCACCTCTTCTCAAAAACAATTAGAATATTCTTCAGTCAGGGTATTTCTTTAGATTGAATCTTGCTCTTGCTGCTGTGCTCACTGAAGGTGATCACTACAGTTTGAACCTCATTTATGAGGGAGAAATATAGCATTATTTGTTTATATAAATTTCACCTTGGTATTTAAATATTCCTTTCTTATATGTTATCTCATTTGATTCTCACAGCAAACAGAATAGGCTAAGCATGTGTTATTACTATATACAGATGAGGAAAAGAAACTCAGAACACTTAAATCTTTACCAAAGGTAAAATCACTAACAGGCAGAGGCGGAGGCAGAGCTTGAATCTCAACCTTCTGAAGTTGAGTCTTACGTTCTTTCCATATTTTATACTGCCTAATAAAGATTATATATATATATATATATATATATATTTTTTTTTTTTTTCGGAGATGGAGTTTCACTCTTGCCAGGCTGCAGTGCAGTGGCGCAATCTCAGCTCACTGGAACCTCCACCTCTTGGGTTCAAGCGATCTCCTGCCTCAGCCTCTGGAGTAGCTGAGATTACAGGCGTGTGTGTCATCATACCCAGCTAATTTTTGTATTTTCAGCAGAGATGGGGGTTTCACCATGTTAGTCAGGCTGGTCTCGAACTCCTGACCTCAAATGATTCTGTCTGCCTTGGCCTCCCAAAAAGCTGGGATCACAGTATGAGCCATCATGCCCAGAATAAAATAACATCTTAACATAATTTCTAGCATTTTGGAATCTGATTCAAAAGGAATGAACAACAATGTATTAATAACATTATCCTTGTAAGTGAGGCTAATGTCCACTTTTTTATTTTTTAGTTTAAGTAATAAATGTTTAAGCAAAGAATTTTACATATTATTAACAGCATTCACTTGGCATGTCCACTATTTTTGCATTCTTACTTCCATCTGCAAAATGAGATTAATAATGACTTGTTTACAGTTTCACGTACAATACTATTCTCATTGAGTAGGGTTTTGTTCATCATTTAAAACAGTTGTTTAACAAGCCCTGAAAAAAAATAATTTTCACTGTCACCAGAAATTCAAATTAATGTTAAGTGAAAAGTAAAAGTTTTCCAATTATATAAGACTTAAAGAGTTCCATTTTTCGAGGCAAAAGAATTGAAAATTTGTTTAGCATAGTCTACCAATTTTAATAAACACAGTCCATCTAAAATTTAAATTCCTTGATACCAAGAGAAAAAAGAAGAAACTAAAGTTTCAGCAATGTTTGCAGATAAGATTATTTCTTTTTTTATTTTTTTGAGACAGGGTCTCACCCAAGCTATAGTGCAGTGGTGCAAACTTGGCTCACTGCAGCCTTGACTTCCTAGGTTCAAGTGATCCTCTTGCCTCAGCCTCCCAAAGTGTTGAGATTACAGGTGTGAGCCACTGTACCCAGACAAAGATATTTCTTTTTTTTTTTTTTTTTTTTTGAGGCGGAGTCTCGCTCTGTCACCCAGGCTGGAGTGCAATGGCCGGATCTCAGCTCACTGCAAGCTCCGCCTGCCAGGTTTACGCCATTCTCCTGCCTCAGCCTCCCGAGTAGCTGGGACTACAGGTGCCCGCCACCTCGCCCGGCTAGGTTTTTTTGTATTTTTTAGTAGAGACGGGGTTTCACCGTGTTAACCAGGATGGTCTCGATCTCCTGACCTCGTGATCCGCCCGTCTTGGCCTCCCAAAGTGCTGGGATTACAGGCTTGAGCCACCGCGCCCGGCTACAAAGATATTTCTAATTTCTTTGTGCTTTGAAGAGAAAATACATAAAAAGAAGGAAGTAATGACAATGGTTCAGTCACAAAGCCCTAATTCAAAGGATTTCCATATCTCACACATGCAGAAGAATGAAAAAGCCAATAGCTCAGAGAGGCCAGGAAATATATTAAGAAGTTTTATGAATACAATTACCACAAATCAGACCAATGCTAATAACTGATAGCCAGTAGTCTTCTTAGACTTATTAACATTGCTTTGATGCTAGAGACATCCATAGACTATTATGCCAACAACCATAAAGAAACATTATTACCAAAAATATGGAAATATTTCATTATTAACATTTTGGTTAGTTTTGATTTATGTATTTTACCATTATTACCAAAAATATTGAAATATTTAATCATTAACATTTTGGTTAATTTTGATTTGTGTATTTTATAAACTTAAGCATACATGGTATATATATGTATGATCAAGATATCAAAGCTGATGTTAAAGTTTCATAAACATGATTTTTGAGCAAAGACCTAAAAAACAGACTAAATATTCTGAAGTGGCTCCACGATCTTGTCCAGTGCTTTCATGAATGCAGAAATTAAGAGCATGTAACAATTCATTAGTAACCAATAAAGGTACAATAGCTAGCACCTGAGTGTCTATTATAAGATCTGAGAAAAACAGAGGACATCTCATTTAAATCCCAAAATCACTTTCCAAAATAGACATTATTACTCCTACTTTATATACAAGGAAACAGAATCACAAGCCAGAAAGTGCCAGAAATGGCATTCAAACTCCGGTCTAGTTCTAAAGCAAGAAATGTTTTCCACTGTATCATCCAGATACTCAGATACGCCCACAGCAAGTAAGCTCTCTTTTCTATCAACTGGACACCGCTGAGAAAAAAGGTTCATATTTTAGCTCCAACCATGAGGTCTGGAACATAGATACTTTCTCCACACTTCTTTTTTTTTTTTTTGAGATGGAGTTTCACTCTTTTTGCCCAGGTTGCAGTGCAATGGCACAATCTAGGCTCATCGCAACATCCGCCTCGCGGGTTCAAGTGATTCTCCTGCCTCAGCCTCCCAAGCAGCTGGGATTACAGGCATGCACCACTAACCCAGCTAATTTTTGTATTTTTAGTAGAGACGGGGTTTCTCCATACTGGTCAGGCTGGTCTTGAACTCCTGACCTCAGGTGATCCACCCGCCTCAGCCTCCCAAAGTGCTGGGATTACACGCGTGAGCCACCGCACCTGGTTCCCACACTTCTTTAAACTGGCTACTTGTATTCCCCCTTCTCACCTCCATCTCCTCATATGGTGATATGCCAAAGAAAATTTAAATGCACAGGATAAACAAACTTGGTGTGTCTTCCTAAAGAATTCATTTTACTCAATAAATTATAGGGAGATGACATTAATGAGAATAAATAGGCTGGGCACGGTGGCTCACGCCTGTAATCGCAGCACGTTGGGAGTCCAAGGCAGGTGGATCACTTGAGGTCAGGAGTTCAAGACCAGCCTGGCCAACATGGCGAAACCCTGTCTCTACTAAAACTACAAAAAGTAACTAGGCATGGTGGCACATGCCTATAATCCCAGCTACTTGGGAGGCCGAGGCATGAGAACTGCTTGAACCCAGGAGGCAGAGGTTGCAGTGAGCCGAGATTGCACCACTACACGCCAGCCTGGGTGACAGAGCAAGACACTCTCAAAAAAATAAAAAAGGAATACAGCTTGTCTTTCTGAGAACATAGGGTAACATTTTAAGCCTAGACATGAATGCTAAATAATGTATTATAGCCTATATAAGAATACCTGGTCTATCTAGAAAACGGTCAATTAGTCTTTTCCAAATTCTAACAGGCATTTTGAGTCATAAATTATGTGTTATGAAAGCAGGACAAAGAAATCTGTCATCAGGTAGGAATTAATGGTTCCTCTCTCTAAAGCATCAATGTCTTACAAACACTGTTTTTATTGTCATTAGTTTGGTTAGATTCATACTCACAGTATCAACTTTTTCAAAGCAATACTTTCTCTTACTTATTCCTGTATGTGCGTGCCTATTTATAAACAAACTGATTTATAAACTCTAGTATCTTTAGCTCTCTTCTCTGGCATTAGACCATCTTGTTCCCTGTCCTAAACCCAAATATGCTGCTCCCTATTCCAATCACTTCTAATTGTTACTACTTATGCTAGAGGGAGAGGGCCTCAACTATGAGTTTACAGGCTAGATGTGGCCTGAAGACATAAATTAGATTAGATAGATGGCAGATAGATAGATAGATTAGATAGATTTTTTTTAAAAGATGGGTCTTGCTAGGTTGCCCAGGCTGCAGTGCAGTGGTTATTTACAGACACTACTGTAATGCACTGCAGCCTCGAACTCCTGGCCTCAAATGATCTTCCTATCTCAGTCTGTCAAGTGGCTGAGTGTCATGTGTCATGTGTCAGCTAAAGTGTCATGTGTCAAGTGTCATGCCACTCTACAGATGCGTGCCACTGTGCCCAGCTAAAGACATGTTTTTATATGAGCCTAAGAAGTGTTTTCAAAATCAGGAAATAAAAAAGGAATTTCTAGTTTCTCTTGAATACTCCTAAGATTTAGCAATCGTGCCGGGTGGGGTGGCTCATGCCTGTAATCCCAGCACTTTGGGAGGCCGAGGAGGGCGGATCACGAAGTCAGAAGATTGAGACCATCCTGGCTAACACGGTAAAACTCCGTCTGTACTAAAAATACACAAAATTATCCGGGTGTGGTGGCGGGCGCCTGTAGTCCCAGCTACTCGGGCGGCTGAGGCAGGAGAATGGTGTGAATCCTGGAGGCGGAGCTTGCAGTGAGCCGAGATCGTGCCACTGCACTCCAGCCTGGGCGAGAGTGAGACTACGGCTCAAAAAAAAAAAAAAAAAAAAAAAAAAGATCTAGCAATCTTGGGATCCTATTGTCACAAAACTACAACTTACTAGAGTTGATACTCCTCACCTTTAGATGTGCATGGATTTCTCAAATTATCTCTGTCCCTCCAACTCAGATGATTCATTTACATTATCTATCTACCCAATATATTCCATCTCCACTTATCTGTAACAATCTGTAACAATCAAAACTGCTACAGACAGTATTTTATTTATTTTTTATTTATTTATATTTTTGGAGATGGAGTCTCACTCTGTCACCCAGGCTGGAGTGCAGTGGCGCAATCTCAGCTCACTGCAGCCTCCACCTCCCCAGCTCAAGTGATTCTAATGCCTCAGCTTCCTGAGTAGCTGGGATTTCAGGTATGCGCCACCACACCCGGCTAATTTTCTGTATTTTTAGTAGAGACGGGGTTTTGCCATGTTGCCCACAGTGGTCTTGAACTTCTGAGCTCAAGCAATCTGCCCGCCTCAGCCTCCCAAAGTGCTAGGATTACAGGTGTGAGCCACTGCACCTGGCCAGAACATATTTTAGAATTAAAAAAACAAAAACAATAAACAATTATGCTTCCTTTCAATACTTGGATTTTCTAAACATTGCCTCAGTGCTTAGCTCCTCTGTAATCACCTAAGCAATTATATTTCCTTCATATAATTCTTCGTGTGCTATATAACTTTTTCAAAACCACTGGTTTTTCTTAGTTATCCTAAGTTCCAGAAAGAACAATGTTATAAATGCGGTATGTTCAGTCATAAAAAGGAGAATGAAACTATAGGAATTCTAACTTTCAACTAAAATGTTTGAACCAGAAACAGCAGTCTACCACAGATATAAACAGCTGAATTAAAAAGTAAGCTAGTTTTAGAATCTACTGCAGAACAAAGTTCAAATTCCACAGGAAAAAAAAAAAAAAATTCAAAGTAACAAGTCAAGGCCGGGCACAGTGGCTCACACCTGTAATCCTAGCACTTTGGGAAGCCGAGGTTGGCAGATCACTTGAGGTCAGGAGTTCAAGACCAGCCTGACCAACGTGGTGAAACCCCATCTCTACCAAAAATACAAAAATTAGCCAGGTTGCACATGCTTGTAATCCCAGCTACTAGGGAGGCTGAGGCAGCAGAACAGCTTGAACCCTGGAGGGGGAAGTTGAAGTGAGCTGAGATCACACCACTGCACTCTAGCCTGGGCAACAGAGCGAGACTCCATTTCAGAATAATAATAATAATTCACTGCCTAGAAATACTTTGTGAATGCATCCTGTCTATTACCAGTTCGTTGCTTTTTTCTTGAGATGGAGTCTTACAGGCTGTATCGCCCAGGCGGGAGTGCAGTGGTGCGATCTCAGCTTACTGCAACCTCCGCCTCCCCTGTTGAAGCGATTCTCTTGCCTCAGCCACCTGAATAGCTGGGACTACAGGTGCATGCCACCACACCGGGCTAATTATTGTATTTTTAGTAGAGACAGGGTTTCACCATGTTGGCCAGGATGATCTTGGTCTCCTGACCTTGTGATCCACCCGCCTTGGCCTCCGAAGTGCTGGGATTACAGGCATGAGCCACTATGCCCAGCCAGTTTGTTGCTTTTGGTGTCTGCTTTTCATTTTGTCCTGGGACTGATGGTTATATCACCCTAGAGGATTAAGGAGATGATGTTACTTAAGACGAGAAAGCCTCAGTGAAATCAAAGTTTAAGAGGCCATGGAAACTAAATTGCTAATTAGCTAAATTGGAACTTTCTCTTAATGTAAGAGTGATTGGTAAAACATTATCCCAGAGAATGCTGTTATGAGTTCAATAATTAGTATATTTATACTCCCTTAGCCACAACTGTTCCCTAATGGATCAAAATTATGCCACTGGATTTTAATTTACGCTGACTTATTCTTTTTTTTTTGAGATGGAGCCTTGCTCTGTCACATAGAGTGCAATGGTGCGATCTCGGTTCACTGCAACCTCTGCTTCCTGGGTCTTCCTGGGTTCAAGTGATTCTCCCCACTCAGCCTCCTGAGTAGCTGGGATTACAAGTGAGTGCCACCACTTCCAGCTAAATTTTGTATTTTTAGTAGAGAAGGGGTTTTGCCATGTTGGCCAGGATGATCTCAAACTCCTTATCTCAGGTGATCCATCCACCTCAGCCTCCCAAAGTGCTGGGATTACAGGCGTGAGCCACTGCACCCAGCCTTGACTTCTTTATTTTTATTTTAATTAATTTTTTAATTTTGGCTGGGCGCATATATATAATTATATATTATATATATAATATCTCTCAACCAAAAAACTGAGGAAAAAGTACTATCACCATCATTTCACCAGTAATAGTGGCTCACTCACTAGCAGTCTGAGGAGGTGTACATAAGGTTAGATGTGTGTGAGAATGAGTAAGATTGCAGGAGATCACAGGAAATTAGTATAGTTGTGACACCTCCTACCATCACCCACATACCTGGACATTTACTCTACTGGGAATTTCCAAGGTAGCACAGAAGCTGAGAGGTTTAGCTGCTTAAATTTCAAAACAGAATCCCCTAAATTAATCATCACTGACAGAAATGAAGAATTCCACTATATTCCTGACATTGTTATTCCTTATATTGGTCATTTTACTTGTTTTCTAGTTGCTACAGAAGCTAAAAAAAAACAAAATACAAAAACCCTCAGATAAGCTTAGGCCAGGTGGGGTGGCTCACACCTGTAATTCCCAGTACTTTGGGAGGCCAAGGAGGGGGAGGATCACCTGAGTCCAGGAGTTTGAGACCAGCCTGGCCAACATAGTGAGACACTCCCCCACCCCCAACCATCTCAATTAAAAAGAAGAAGAAAAAAGAGAAAAACTTACATGTGTTTTACTAATGCAGAGAAACGGAGAAATTTTTTAGACCTTACCCTCCATTACTTACAGGACAAACTTTTAAACCCTTTTCCCATAGTAATTAAAATATTACTAATTTAGTCACAGCCTTTCTCAGCATGATTTCCCAAACCCAGTTCAGGCAATGTCCTGTACTTTTTTGTACTTTCCTGCCTCAGTGCACTTTCACTTTGTGTTGTGCATCCTGGTGTGCCATTTCCTGGCCCCGTGGAATCTTTTTCAAGAACAAAGTCAAATGTTATCTGCACTGTGAAGCCTGACTCCCAAAGGCAACTCCGAAGTCTCCTAAAACGTTCATCTCCCCTATTTCTTGAGTGCAGAACTCTGCCTTATTCATAAGAGGCCTTAGAACCCCGTCCCGTAGCTGACTCAATAATGTTTGAAAGAATAAACCCTGTTCCACTCACTAGAAGGCTGGATTCTGGGTACAATGGTAGGGGTAGAAATGGATCAGAAAGTATAGAGCTAGAAACCTAAAACCAACAAGACAAAAGGAAAAATGTGAACTATATGAGCCACACTTTAAAAAAATGTGCATTTGTGTATTAAGCAAGTGGCACGAATCCCTGGACTCCGTTGTTATTTGATGGGTTGCCTCTCCCTGTTAACTACCTGCAGAGTACTGATCATTTGATTGCTCTGATGTCATTCATTTTGGCTTTAATAATTTAAAGAAGCTCATCTGGACGAAACAGAAAACTTACCTTGAGTTATCGCCCATACAATGATTTCCAGTAAATTAATGAGCTTCCCTCCAACATCACACACTCTTTCAAAAGGATAAATAAACCTAACACCATAATAGTTTAAATACACTACCTGCAAGAGTAACGATTCCTCTGGGTTGAGGCTGAAATCGCAAATATTTGTTACAAAAGTCGGCAGATTCAAGGGCCAAAAACAAAACATTGCCCAAAAAGTAACCCGCTGTTTGGCCCACCGAATTGCAAGTAGAAGCATAACCCACATTTTCCCTGGATAACATAGTTAACGCCCAACCATCGACAGCAATGTCCTGAGTGGCGGCCAAGAATTCAAACAAAAAGAATGCCACAGTGAGAGCAATCACGTCGGGTGTCCTGCCTTCGGTATTCCCAAGCAAACGGTCAACCTGAGTGGATAAATATATCATGAAGAGTCCTAGTATATACTGTGTCGGGACAAGCCAAGATTTGCGACGACCGAAGTTCTTAACGTAGACAGCATCCACCAACGGGGCCCAGAGTAATTTGAGACTGAAAGGCCAAAAGACAAAACTGAAGAAAGCTTGGTCTGTATAGCTAACATTTTTGCTTTGCAAAATGAGTGGGATGCTTCCCGCCAAGCCCAAGGGAATACCCTGAAGCACGTAAAGAAAGAGTAGCAGCAAAATGCTGCTTAGTTCCGCCCGGAAGCTCCGTGGGGCTTTTAAGAAGTCGCCAGTGCCGGTATCCCCCAGAAGAGCTTCTCTGTCCCCTTCTCGGCCCGCTGAGTCCAAATGACTGTCATCCCAACCGCCCGGAGGCAGGGGACCGCTCTTCATATCCAAAGAGTGACTGAAATTCCCTGGCCGCCGTTGCCGGCTGCTGTCCTTGTGGGAGATGGTGGGTGACATATCAGAGACGATGCAGAGCCCCGTCTGTGGGGGGCCGGGGCTGAGCGTTTTGGATCCGTCCAGTCCCAGGTCCAAGGCTGTCGCGCTGGACCAGGGTTTCGGTGGTTCACGGGATGGTGGCAGGGCTCAGGGCGATAAGGGCACTTGTTACTGCAGCCCAGAGTGCTGAAGCCGGGAGCCAGTCCTCTGGCTAGAAGCCCAGAGGATGCCTGGCTAGGTGCCCCCTGGAACGGCGTCAAGAAGCCTGAATGAGACCCCCGGGCAGTCGCTCCGGGCTCAGGGCTGGAGGTGTGTGCCGTGGTGCCGCGATGGAAACCAGCTCCTACCTGCGGCGGGACCGAACGGCTGGTCTCCCGACCCAACACCTCCAGCTCTCACCGACACCAATGCGGCAGAGAGCACTTTCTCTACAGGACTCCAGAAAACGCATATAACTTCCTGCCTCGCGCTTCAGGAAGTGGTCCCAGTCTCTAACACGTCCCTTCCCAACCTCCAGAGCAAGCCAATCAGGAACACGCTCTTGTGGCCCAGTTCGGAAACAATGCTTGGTGGGAACCTGCAATCTTGGCGGCCGGAACTTTCGGGGAGGATTAACGCCGGCGCACCGTGCGGCCGGGGCGGGGCACCGCCCAAGCTCGGGCTCTATGACAGCGCCTATGGCAGTCTGGAAAGCGTGGGCCTCGGTCATTGGGCACGAGCGGTCACGTGACAGTGGGTTCCTCCAGGCCTGCGCTGGTGGTTGAGTGATGTAATCACGCGGGGTCTGAGGTCTCCGTGAGTGTAGGTTTCGTCGTTGTGCTGATGACAAGCAGTGCCCGAACTCTAGGCTGGGAATTGTGCCAGGCTGCTGCTTTCGTGGCTGACCGGAAAGGGGCAGAAGGATTGAAGTTTACGAAGTTTTTGAATCAGGAGGCAAGGTCGCCTTGTGCCCCCAAAAGGGTAGAAAAAGGCCTGGCTAACTGGAGAATCGCGTCCTTACGGTGCCTGCATATTTATGATACGAATTAAGCTGCTCAAGGGGTGCTAGGTTTGTCTGCAGTCCATTTATCCCTCCTGGTGGAAGACGCGTAGGGAAACTTGGTAACCAACTCTAATTACATTGGTGATTGGATGACTCGTTACATCCTCTATATTTATGTTGCAATAAAACGTCTTGTGGCTGGGCGCGGTGGCTCACGCCTGTAATCCTAGGACTTTGGGAGGCTGAGGCGGGCGGATCACCTGAGATCGGGAGTTCGAGATCAGCCTGACCAACATGGAGAACCCCCTTCTCTACTAAGAGACGCACAGGAATTTGAGAATCTGATTAATTTTTTTTTCTGCTCTCTCACCTCTGGCAGAAAGATTTTTTTTTTTTTTTTTTTTTGAGACGGAGTCTCACACTGTCGCCCAGGCTGGTGTGCGGTAGGGCGATCTTGACTCGCTGCAGCCTCCACCTCCTGGGTTCAAGCGATTCTCCTGCCTCAGCTTCCCGAGTAGCTGGGGCTACAGGCGCATGCCACCACGCCAACTGATGTTTTGTATTTTTAGTAGAGATGGGGTTTCCCCGTGTTGGCCAGGATGGTCTCAATCTCTTGATCTTGTGATCCACCCGCCTTCGCCTCCCAAAGTGCGGGGATTACAAGCGTGATGGCAGGCCAGGCGCGGTGGCTCACGCCTGTAATCCCAGCACTTTGGGAGGCCCAGGCGGGCAGATCACTTGAGGTCAGGGGTTCGAGACCAGCCTGGCCAATATGGTGAAACCCCGTCTCTACTAAAAATACAAAAATCAGCCGGGCGTGGTGGCTCACGCCTGTAGTCCTAGATACTAGGGAGGCTGGGGCTGGAGAATCGCTTGAACCCGGGAGGTGGAGGTTGCAGTGAGCTGAGATCCCGCGGTTGCACTCCAGTCTGGGCGTCAAAGAAAAGAACAGTGTCATTTAAGTCCAGTCAGGATTCAGCCCAAACAACCATTGTTGGAACCGAACTGTCGATTCCCTCCTGGGCAGGGGTCCCCGCGAAGGATCACCGACAGGAGATTCACAGCAGAGAGTTATTTATTACTAGCGCGCTAGGGTCCCAAGCTCTAAGTTGGCCCTGGGACCCCGACTACTTGTTACAGGCTGTTTATATAGGCAAACACAAGTTCAAACACAGCTTAGGGCGCGAAATTCAAACAAAGCTTAAGGCGCAAAATGATTGGGTCTAGCTATGGCCTGAGCAAGGTGTCTTATGCTAATTGGTTAGAGCAGGACCTTATGAGGTTTTTTCCTGGAGTTGTTGATTCCGGGAACTTCGAGGCAGGGTGGGACCCCCGGAATTGGCAGGGTGGGACCCCATGAGGTTGTTTCCC
Organism: Macaca thibetana thibetana; assembly: GCF_024542745.1. Taxonomy (NCBI): domain Eukaryota; kingdom Metazoa; phylum Chordata; class Mammalia; order Primates; family Cercopithecidae; genus Macaca; species Macaca thibetana. The sequence goes on from NC_065579.1 coordinate 58,507,458, forward strand.
GGAATTGGCAGAGTGGGACCCTATCAGGGTGGGTCCTTATCGAGGCAGGGTGGGACTCTATCCAGAGCCACCTGGTGTTAATTTTTTCTATATGAGGCCTAGTTTCTAAGTTTTATGAGGCCTAGTTTCACCATGAGTGGGATTTAGATTGTGCTGGATTAAAACCCTGGCTCTAACAGTAGTTGTACCTTGGACAAATTACTTAACCTAAGCCTCCATTTTGATGAAAATAAAATAGAGTTTATAACATCTATTTCAGAGAATTGTGGGAGTTAAAGCAAGCAGCCAATAAAGCCACGCACAATCAGTAGGTGTTGGAAAAAGGAAATATTTGATGAGTTTGTATGTCTCGTGTTTGATTTTTTTCCCCTTCTTTAATCTGAAATAATTATAGATTCACAGGAAATTGCAAATATAGCAGAGTCCCATGTACCCTTCACCCACCTTCCTCTGATCATAGCCTCAATACAGTACAATATTAAAACCAGGAAACTGACATCTGTAAAATATTGTTAACCAGACCACAGGCTTTATTCCAATTTCACCAGTTTTTACATGCACTAGCTTGTGTGTGTGTGTGTATGTGTGTGTGTCCCCTGTGTCACCCTTTTATAGTGCTATCCCTTATAGTACTTACTACACATCGTTAGTTGCACCAGTCCACTGTCCTCCTCCCTGTTCTTTGGCAATCACTAATTTGTTCTCCACAGCTATACTTACGTCATTTCAAGAATATTATAAAAATTGAATCATATAGTATGCAACTTTGGGGATCAAAATTGAATCATATATCATGCAACTTTTTTTTTTCATCCACCAAAATGTCCTTGAGATCCATTTAAGATGGTAATATATCAGTATCAATGTTTGTCCGTCTTTTTTTTAAATCACAGAGTAGTAGTACATTGTATTGATATCAAATGGTTTTTTTTTTTCTCTCTCTCTTTTGAGATGGAGATTCGCTCTGTCACCCAGGCTGGAGTGCAATGGTGTGATCTCGGTTCACTGCAACCTCTGCCTTCCGGGTTCAAGCAATTCTCCTGCCTCAGCCTCCCGAGTAGCTGGGACTACAGGTGTGTGCTACGGTGTCCGGCCACATCAGATTTTAAATAAGGAATCTTCTTGCAAATAATTGATTTCTCCCTACATATAAGAGTGATTCCCCCTTTAGTGGTTAAATGATCTTCCTATCAAATGTTAAATCTTTACATCTATGCAGGCAAGATTTACAAACAATAGGAAAAATTACTGGAGCCAAGTATCAGGAAAAGTGTTTTTCATGTTACCCCAATTCAATATGCATGCATTATTAAAGTGGTAGGTGGGCAGGGGCAGTGGCTCATGCCTGTAATCTCAACACTTTGGGAGGCCAAGGCAGGTGGATCACTTGAGGTTAGGAGTTTGAGACCAGTGTGGCCAAGATGGTGAAACCCTGTCTCTACTAAAAACACAAAAATTAACTGGATGTGGTGGTGCATGCCTGTAATCCCATCTACTTGAGAGGCCGAGGTAGGAGAATCGCTTGAACTTCGGAGGTGGTGGTTGCAGTGAGCCAAGATTGCGCCACTGCACTCCAGTCTTGGCAAGACAGTAAGACTGTCTCAAAAAATAATAATAATAATAATAAAATAATAAGGCTGGGTGAGGTGGCTTACGCCTGTAATCTCAGGACTTTGGGAGACTGAGAGGGGCGGATCACCTGAGGCCAGGAGTTCGAGACCAGCCTGACCAACGTGGAGAAACCCCGTCTCTACTAAAACTACAAAATTAGCCGGGCGTGGTGGTACATGCTTTTAATCCCAGCTACTCAGGAGGCTGAGGCAGGAGAATCGCTTGAACCTGGGAGGTGGAGGTTGCGGAGGGCCGAGATCATGCCATAGTACTCCAGCCTGGGCAACAGGAGCGAAACTCTGTCTCAAAAAATAGAAAAGAAATAAAATAACAAAATGATAGGGGAGAAAACAACCTTAGGAAATAATTAGCATTATTTGTAAGGTATAGAAAATACATTACCTATAAACAGTTTTATACATAATGTATATAATATCTATTTTTTTCCAATGGATAATAATAATTAAATGCTAAAAACAAAAACCAGAACTCTTTAATTAAAAGTAAATATACCAAATTTTACACCTTTTAAGAAATGAAACATGTTATTGCTGGTATTTCAGTCCATTCAAGCTTTTAAAGGAAAAATACCACGGACTTGGTGACTTTTTTTTTTTTTTTTTGAGACAGAGTCTCCCTCTGTCACCCAGGCTGCAGTGCAGTGGCGCAATCTTGACTCACTGCAACCTCCGCCTCCCGGGTTCAAGCAATTCTCCTGCCTCAGCCTTCCAAGTAGCTGGGATAACAGGCACGAGCAACCACGCCTGGCTAATTTTTGTATTTTTAGTAGAGACAGGGTTTCACCATGTTGGTCAGGCTGGTCTCAAACTCCTGAACTCGTGATCCACCCGCCTTGGCCTCTCAAAGTGCTGGGATTACAGGTGTAAGCCACTGCGCCCGGCCTTGGTGGCTTTTAAATAACAAATTTATTTCTCACACTTCTGGAGGTTAAGTCCAAAATCAAGGTTCTAGGAAATTAAGTGCTGGTGTGGTCTTCCTTCCTGGTTCCTAGATGGCCATCTTTTTTGCTGCCTTCTCATTGTGTCCTCACATGGCAGAAGGGGTGAGGGAGCTCTCCAGGGTCTCTTTTACAAGGGCACTAATCTCCTTCATAAAGGCTCTACCCTATGACTTAATTTCCCAAAGGCCCTACCTCCAGATGCCGTCACATGGGGGATTAGGTTTTAACACATGAATTTTGGGGGACAGAAACATTCAATCTATTACATTCTGCTCCTGGACCCCCACCCCCCAACTCATGTCCTTCTTACATACAAAACACTTTCATTCCATCCCAATAGTCCAAAAAGTCTTAATTTGTTTCAGCATCAACTTCAAAGTCTAAATCCAAAGTCTCATCTAAATCACATCCAAATCAGATCTGGGTGAGACTCAAGGTACAATCCATCCTGAGGCAGATTCCTCTCCAGCTGTGAACCCATAAAACCAAACACGCTATGTGCTTCCAAAATACAGTAGTTGGACAGGCAGAGGATAGATATTCCTGTTCTGTTAGGGAGAAAGAAGAAGAAAGAAAGGGGCAACAGGTCCCAAGTAAGTCCAACTACATGAGATCTTAAGGCTTGAGGATAATCCTCTTTGACTTGATATGCTTCCTTCTAAGCCTACTGGGATGAAGGTCCCACCTTCTGGACCCACTGGTAAGAGGTCCTGCTCTTACAGCTCTACCAAGCAGGAATCTCACCACCAGGGCTATGCTAGGCAACCCTGCTGCAAAGGCTCTCATAGCTCTCATAGACTACAGATGCACACCACCATGCTCTGCTAATTTTTTATATTTTTAGTAGAGATGGAGTTTCACCATGTTGGCCAGGCTGGTCTCAAACTTCTGACCTCAGGTGATCCGCAGGCCTCGGCCTCCCAAAGTGCTGGGATTACAGGCGTGAGCCACTGCATCTGGCCTGGGAGATGTTTTTCTTAATGTGACACTATATACACAATGTCCTGTGCCTTGCTTTTTCATTTTCCTTAAACATGTATCAGAAATCTCTTTTGATATTACAACCTACAGAACCATTTCTTTTAACAAGACTTTATACTATTCAATTATAAGGGTGTGTCATCTATTTAATCAGCCTCCTATTATTTCTAGTGTTTCACTGTAAACAGTGCTGAATATATTTGTGGGTAGTTGTCGTTGTTGTTGTTTGAGATGGACTCTTACTGTTACCCAGGCTGGAGTGCAGTGATGCAATCCCATGGCTCACTGTGGCCTCAACCTCCCTGGGCTTTTGGCTTAACAATTCTGTCTTTAAATCATTTCTCTCTTCTTGCATTTTACTATAAGCAGTCAGGAGGAACTAAGCCACATCTTCAACACTGCTTAGAAATGGCTTCAGCTGGCTGGGCGCGGTGGCTCACGCCTGTATTCCCAGCACTTTGGGAGGCCAAGGTGGGCAGATCACCTGAGGTCAGGAGTTTGAGACCAACCTGGGCAACATGGTGAAACCCTGTCTTTACTAAAAATACAAAAATTTACCTGGGCGTGGTGGTGGGTGCCTGTAATCCCAGCTACTCGGGATGCTGAGGCAGGAGAATTGCTTTAACCCGGGAGGCAGAGGTTGCAGTGAGCCGAGATCACACCATTGACTCCAGCCTGGGCAACAAGAGTGAGACTGTCTCAAAAAAAGAAAGAAAGAGAGAGAGAGAGAGAGAGAGAGAGAGAGAGAGAGAGAGAGAGAGAGAGAGAGAGAGAAGGAAGGAAGGAAGGAAGGAAGGAAGGAAGGAAGGAAGGAAGGAAGGAAGGAGGGAAAGAAAGAAAAGAAAGAAAGAAGGAAAGAAAGAAAGAAAGAAAGAAAGAAAGAAAGAAAGAAAGAAAGAAAGAAAGAAAGAAAGAAAGAAAGAAAGAAAGAAAGAAAGAAAGAAAAGAAAGAAAGAAAGACAATTGTAGACGTATTTTAAAAGCACCAGCCTGGGAATGAGTGAACCATTTCAATTAATCTGAAGATAAAAATCATTCTCTAGTTCAGGGAAGTTTTATTCTATTATCTTAGCAATTATATGTAATAATTTATCTGGAGGTTTGGTTTGCTTTGATTTGATTTGATTGAGGCAGGTCCTCCCTCTGTCACCCAGTCTGGAATGCAGTGGCGTGATCACGGCTCACTGCAACCTCAACCTTCCAGGCTCAAGCAATCCCCTACCTCAGCCTCCCAAGTAGCTGGTACTACAGGCATGCGCCACTATGCCCAGCTAATTATTTTATTTCTCTGTAGAGATGGAGTCTCCATATATTGCCTCTGGTGGTCTTGAACTCCTGGACTGAGGCAATCCTCCCCCGTCGGCCTCCAAATGTGCTGGGATTACAGGTGTAAGCTACCGCATCTGGTCTCTGCAGATTTTTAAGGTTTCTTCTTTTTTCTTTTTTGAGACCAAGTCTTACTCTGTCACCCAGGCTGGAGTGCAGTAGTATAGTGACATGATCTCAGCTCGTTGCAACCTCCGCCTCCCAGGTTCAAGTGATTCTCCCACCTCAGCCTCCTGAGTAGCTGAGACTACAGATGCGCACCACCACACCCAGCTAATTTTTGTATTTTTAGTAGAGATGGGGGGCCGGGGTTGGGGGGTCTTACCATGTTGGCCAAGCTGGTCTCAAACGCCTGACCTCAGGTGATCCGCCCAACTCGGTCTCCCAAAGTGCTAGGATTACAAGCGTGAGCCACCATGACTGGTCCCCTTCCCTTGAATTTATACATGACTGACCAACAGAATACAGCTGAGATGATGCTGGGTTAATTTCCAGGCCCAAGTCTTAAGAAACTGGAAGTGTTCACTTTCTTTCTCTTGAGATACTCACTCCTGGAACTGAGTCCCATGAACTAAGGGAAAGACTATGTGGAAAGAAACTAAGACCTGCAGCTTGCAGCACTGAGTGAGCTCCCAATCAACAGCCCCAAATTGCCAGCAATGTGTGTGAGCTATCTTGGAAGATAATCCTCCAGCCCCAAGTTGAGCTGCCCCTGCTAATGCTAAATGAAGAGTAGAGACAAGTATTCATTGCTAAGCCATGCCCAAATTGCTATTGTCTTCTTAGAAGACTTAGTGGTAGTATCTTTCCAACACAAACTAAAACATTTCTCTACAAACCTGGGAACCCACCCCCACCAGGCTCTCAGTGTCCCTCAGCAAATGTGGAACAAATGTCACTATCACTATAAAAACAAAACTGATACTGCATGGGACCTTCAGCCCATACTGTCATGAATAACTGTTTTTGTTTTTGTTTTTGTTTTTTGCATTTTCAACTCCCCTTACTCACTTCAGTTAATATCATTTCCCCTTTTCTTTGGAATACTGGTGTTCCCTGATAGATGTGTCTTGGGGAAGCTGGTGAAACTGCCAAATATAAAACCCTTCTGAGGCCGGGCGCGGTGGCTCAAGCCTGTAATCCCAGCACTTTGGGAGGCCAAGACGGGCGGATCACGAGGTCAGGAGATCGAGACCATCCTGGCTAACACCGTGAAACCCCGTCTCTACTAAAAAATACAAAAAACTAGCCGGGCGAGGTGGCGGGCGCCTGTAGTCCCAGCTACTCGGGAGGCTGAGGCAGGAGAATGGCGTAAACCTGGGAGGCGGAGCTTGCAGTGAGCTGAGATCCGGCCACTGCACTCCAGCCCGGGCGACAGAGCGAGACTCCGTCTCAAAAAAAAAAAAAAAAAAAAAAAAAAAAAAAAAATAAATAAATAAATAAAAACCCTTCTGGTGGTAGCCATGATCCTTTCTTGCTTTTTTTTTTTCTTACCCCTTTATAGGTATCCTGTGTTTTCCAGTTGAACGCTTGTGAAAATTTGCTTTATCCTTGAAGTTCAGAATTTTCACCAAGATGTATGATGGTATGTATTGTATAACACATATATGTTTTTCTGTTAATCTCGTTCAACATTTATTAGGTCTTTTTGAACAAAGTTTCAAATCTTTCTTGATTTTAGAGAAATTTTCCTTAATAATACCTTTGATTTTTCATTTTTTCCTCTTCATTAACTCCCCCTAAAAGTCCTAGTAAACTTATATTTTGTTTACTGGATTTACCCCTTAAGCGTTCTCTCATAATTTTCCATTTTCTTTTTGCTCTGTATTCTTAGAAACTTCCAAACTAGGTCCTTCAGAAACAAATTGAAATTGCACAGTTAAAATTTCTGCATTTCAAAATACATAAGAGTTTTATCTCAAAAAACAAACAAACAACTATAAAAAACTTTTTACATGGGGATTGGTGGTCATGGAGGTTTGAATTTAAGATGGCGGATTATCAAAGGCTATTGAAGCTTGGTGATAGGTACACCGAGGGTTCATATGAGACCATTCTGTTTATTTTGTACATATTTAAAATTCTGCATACAGGAAAATAAGAACAGAAACAACAACAAAAACCTCAAAGCAGGTTAGGCACAGTGGCTCACGCCTGTAATCCCAGCATTTTGGGAGGGTGAGGTGGGTGGATCACCTGAGTCACGAGTTCGAGACCAGCCTGGCCAACATGGTGAAACCCCATCTCTACTAAAAATACAAAATTAGCTGGGCATGGTGGTGCATGCCTGTAAACTCAGATACTTAGGGGGCTGAGACAGGAGAATTATTGAACCCAGGAGGCGGAGGTTGCAGTAAGCCGAGATCACGCCATTGCACTCCAGCCTGGGCAACAAGAGCAATACTCCATCTCAAAAAATAAACAAACAAGTTGGTTAACCACCACTACTAATGCTGCTATTCAGTCTGTTTCAGAAACAAAACAAATCCGAAAGAGGGAATTTTACTAGAAGGATATTTATGGCCTCCCAGAATCAGTGGAAGGCCAGGACACCTGGCTTAGCAAAAACACAAAAATCAAGGTGACACATACATCAGGAATTACAGCAATAAACTTCAAGAACATTTTTCAAAAAACTACTCCACTGCCATGCCTGTGATGTCTTCACTTCAAAGTTTTCTAGGCTCTATTACAAAAATTAATACCACCATCTAGTGGACCCTTCGTATACCTATGTCTGATTGTGGATTTCTTCTCTGGTTTTCCAATCATTTCACTAAGATCTGAACAGTATCTTCTGTATATTCCTCAGAATTTTAAAATTGTTTATTTTTGAGGTGGGAATCAGGTTTGTTGAGGTATAATTTATATCCAGTAAAATTGGCCCTTTTTAGTGTACAGTTCTATGAGTTTGTTTTTGTATGTGTTTTTTGTTTGTTTTGTTTTGTTTTGTTTTTGAAACAGTCTTGCTCTGTCGCCCAGGTTGGAATACAGTGGCGTGATCTTGGCTCACTGCAATCTTCGCCTCCTGGGTTCAGGCAATTCTCCTGCCTCAGCCTCTTGGGTAGCTGAGATTACAGGCGCCTGCCACCTGACCTGGCAAATTTTGTATTTTTGGTGGAGACTGGGTTTCACCATGTTAGCCAGACTGGTCTCCAACTCCTGACCTCAGGTAATCCACCCGCCTTGGCCTCCCAAAGTGCTGGGATTACAGGTGTGACCCACGGCGCCTGACCTTTTGTTTTCTTTTGAGAGAGAGTCTTACTCTGTTGCCCAGGCTGGAGTACAGTGATGTGATCTTGGCTCACTGCAACTTCCGTCTCCCAGGTTCAAGCAATTCTCATGCCCCAATCTCCTGAGTAGCTAAGACTACAGGTGCATGCCACCACACCTGGCTAATTTTTGTATTTTTAGTGGATATGGGGTTTCGCCGTGTTGGCCAGGCTGGTCTTGAACTCCTGACCTCAAGTGATCTGCCTGCCTTGGCCTCCCAAAGTGCTGGGATTACAGACGTGAGCAACCACGCCTGGCCCTATGAGGTTTTTGGGTGTTTTTTTTTGTTGTTTGTTTGTTTGTTTGTTTTTAAAATTTCCATAGATTTAAGCAAGGCATGGTGGCTCAAACCTGTAATCCCAGCACTTTGGGAGGCCGAGGCGGGCAGATCACTTGAGGTCAGGAGTTCTAGACCAGCCTGGCCAACATGATGAAACCCCATCTCTACTAAAAATATAAACGTTAGCGGAGCATGGTGGCGCACACCTGTAATTCCAGTTACTCGAGAGGCTTAGGTGGGAGGATTGCTTGAACCCAGGAGGTGGAGGTTACAGTGAGCCAAGATTGCACCACTATACTCACAGCTTGGGATACAGAGCGGGACTCAGTCTCAAAAAAAAAAAAAAAAGTTTTTTTCATAGGTTTTTGGGGGAATGAGTGGTGTTTGGTTACATGAATAAGGTCTTTAGTGGTGATTTCTGAGATTATGGTGCACCCATCACCCGGTTCTATGAGTTTTAATAAATATTATAGAACTACCACCACAATCAAGATATGGAATAGGTCTGTTAACTCCAAAAAGTATGTACCCTTGTGCCCATCTGAAGTCAACCTCTCCACCCATTCCCCAACCTCTGGTAACCACTGATCTCTTTTCTCTTCCTATAGCTTTGCCTTTTCCAAAATATCATGTAAATGGAATCATACAAAGTGTACCTTTTGAGTGTGTCTTCTTTCAGTCAGCATAATGCATTGAGATTCATTGATATCGTTGTCCCACATCCCCACCTCCTTCATTTTTTCTCCCCACTAATATTTCATTGTATGGATGTGCCAGAGTGTGTTTATCTACTGACCAGTTGAAGAACATTTGGATTGTTTCCCATTTTTTATGAGTAATTTTACTATAAACATTTGCATACAGGTTTTCGTGTAAACATATCTTTTCATCTCTCTTGGGCAAATACCTAGCAATAGGATTGTTAGGTCTTATTGATACCAGTGGGTTAGGGGAGGTCCCCAAATGCCAGTGGGGTCTCAACCCCAACCAGTCTCCAGGCTCTTGACACCTTCCCAAGAAGCAATTCAAGGATTAGTTGGAAGATAATGAAAGTGAAACCGTCACTGCAAGATTATAACTGAGACAGTGAAAGAGGTCTGACCTGACCAACTCCATCTTGCCTCTGACCATCAAGCCATCCTAGTTCATTCCTGGGTGTGGGACAAACTAACTTTAGGAGGAACTTAGTTTATAGTTTGAGGCAGAGATGATAACAGCCTTTTCCCAAAACAAATCCCCTTCTTGCCTGGGGACTAAACTGCCTTTGTAGTACTAACGTATTAGTCAAAAGATTATAAATTATGGTTTAGGAGTCATGCATCTGGAGACTACAAGATTCTGACACTCCCTAAATTGCTCCTGGGGATAAAAATCACTCTGAGAGGCTGGGTGTGGTGGCTCACGCCTGTAATCCCAGCACTTTGGTAGGCCGAGGTGGGCAGATCACATGAGGTTGGGAGTTTGAGACCAGCCTGACCAACATGGAGAAACCCCATCTCTACTAAAACTACAAAATTAGCCGGGTGTGGTGGCACATGCCTGTAATCCCAGCTACTTGGGAGGCTGAGGCAGGAGAATCACTTGAACCCAAGAGGCTGAGATTGTGGTGAGCTGAGATGGTGCCACTACACTCCAGCCTGGGCAACAAGAGTGAAACTCTGTCTTAAAATAAATAAATAAATAAATAAATAAAAGAAATAAAACACTATTATAAAACCTAAGACCAGTGCTTGGGATATTTTGCAGACCGTGTCCTCGATGGATCAGCTGGCACCACCCAGATAGATAAACTGGCTCATCTGATCTTGTGGCCCCCATCCAGGAAGTGACTCAGTGCAAGAAGACAGCTTCGACTCCCTATGATTTCATCTCTGACCTGACCAATCAGCACTCTCAGCTCACTGGCTTCCCCCCACCCACCATTTTTTGTTGTTGTTGTTTGTTTGTTTTTGAGACCGAGTCTCGCCCTGTCGCCCAGGCTGGAGTGCAGTGTTGTGATCTCTGCTCACAGCAATCTGCGCCTCCCGGGTTCAAGTGATTCTCTTCCCCTAGCCTCTCAAGTAGCTGGGATTATAGGTGCATGCCTTCATGCCTGGCTAATTTTTGCATTTTTAGCAGACACAGCATTTCACCATTTTGGTCAGGCTGGTCTCTAACTTCTGACCTCGTGATCTACCCTCCTCGGCCTCCTGAAGTGCTGGGATTACAGGCGTGAGCCACTGCGCCCAGCCAATTCGTTCTTAAAAACTTAATGCTTAGGGAGACTGATTTGAGTAGTAATAAAACTCTGGTCTCCCACACAGCCGGCTCTGTGTGAATTACTCTTTCTCTTTTTTTTTTTTTTTTTTTTTTTTTTTTTTTTTTTTTTTTTTTTTTTTGAGACGGAGTCTCGCTCTGTCGCCCAGACTGGAGTGCAGTGGCGCGATCTCCACTCACTGCAAGCTCCGCCTTCCCGGGTTCCCGCCATTCTCCTGCCTCAGCCTCCCGAGTAGCTGGGACTACAGGCGCCCGCCACCGCGCCCGGCTAATTTTTGTATTTTTAGTAGAGACGGGGTTTCACTGTGTTAGTCAGGATGGTCTCGATCTCCTGACCTCGTGATCCGCCCGTCTCGGCCTCCCAAAGTGCTGGGATTACAGGCGTGAGCCACTGCGCCCGGCGAATTACTCTTTCTCTATGGCAATTCCCGTCTTGATAGATTGACTCTGTCTAGGCAGAGGGCAAGGTGAACCCACTGGGCGGTTATAAAAGTATGGAGGTTTATTGCAAAGAGAAAATTACACATTCAAGAAAGGGGAGTGTGAACATACTCAAGAGTCACACAGCCCGATCTGAAGTTTTTATCTTTGTAGATTTCTTTAACCAAGGAATGGAATATTCATAAAGAATCCTGGAAAAATGTAGAGATTTCTCAGAACTGTGGTGCCATTTTTTAACCAAATATGGGACTGTCATGGCACTGGTGGGTGTGTGATTTAGTATGTTAATAAGTGTATAATCAGGTCCTAGGTGAAACCTAGGTCAAATCCAGCGCCATGTTATGTCCTGTCAGCCTTAGTGAGTTTGGCCAACACCCTGGTTTTTAGAGTCTTATCAGCCTCTACCTTATGCAAATATTTTAACAGTTTTTTTCCTTGTTACGTGAAACTGCTGCCTGGAATTATTAAATTTTTCTGCAACCACCTTGTATTATGCCTGTCTCATTTTCCCGTCTCAGAGATGACTACTTTTTATTTTTCCAGATTGATGAGGGAGGAAGTCAATCTTACGTATTTACTTTCTGTTGAATGGGGCATTGGCCCTGCCTATCGAGGGTATGCAAATCTCTGGCTGCTTGGTCTGAGGGTCCCAAGGGTGGAGCATCAGGAGAGTCTGAATATGAGGCAGGGATTGGCTGCAATCTCTGTATGACCATTATTTTGGCATTGAACTACAGCAACCTAGAAGACACAGACTTTACAAGGAGGTTAAACAAATAAGGACCAAAGATTAGTAGTAATAAGATAGTTATTAAAGATCCTAGGAAAGGTAGGAATTATGTCACACTTGGTAGGTATCCTTTGATGAAGTCCCAGATGGTTCGAGTAGTGGAGCTATTGAAATTATGTAGCCAGGGCCGGGCACGGTGGCTCAAGTCTGTAATCCCAGCACTTTGGGAGGCTGAGATGGGTGGATCACGAGGTCAGGAGATCGAGACCATCCTGGCTGACACAGTGAAACGCCATCTCTACTAAAAAAAAAAAATACAAAAAACTAGCCGGGCGAGGTGGCAGGTGCCTGTGGTCCCAGCTACTCGGGAGGCTGAGACAGGAGAATGGTGTGAACCCAGGAGGCAGAGCTTGCAGTGAGCCCAGATCGCACCACTGCACTCCAGCCTAGGCAACAGAGCGAGACTCCGTCTCAAAAAAAAAAAAAAAAAAAAAAAAGAAATTATGTAGCCAGGTAGCCTTTTGGTAAATATTTTGAATTTGTAGTTTAATACTAGTTTAACTAGTTTAATATTAGTTTAACTAATTTTTAGCTTAACTAATTGAATTGTTAATATAAGAACAGTCGGTGTGATTTATTATTGTGCAAACCCCTCCTTGTTCGGATAAAACCTCGTTTTTTGTTTTTTTTTTGAGACAAAGTCTCACTCTGCCCCCCAGGTTGGAGTGCAATGGTGTGATCTCGGCTCACTGCAACCCCTGCCTCCTGGGTTCAAGCGAGTCCCCTGCCTCAGCCTCCCCAGTAGCTGGGACTATAGGCACCTGCCATCATGCCTGGCTAATTTTTTGTATTTTGGTAGAGACAGGGTTTCACCATGTTGGTTATGGCTGGTCTCGAACTCCTGACCTTGTGATCTGCCCGCCTCAGCCTTCCAAAGTGCTGGGATTACAGGAGTGAGCCACTGCACCCCGTCCAAAACCTCTTGTTTTTTTGACCATTAAATGGTTTATGCTCTGGCCCTGTTAGGGCCTCATACAACTGCTTAGCAATGAGCCCAAATCCTGGGATCCAAATTCTGTAAAATCCTGCCATATTCAGGAAACTTCTGAGTTTTTTTTTGTTTGTTAAAGTTCTGTTTTTTAAGATAGTCTCTTTTTGTCTGATGGACAAGGTTCAGTATCCTGGGCTTAGGATGTACTCCAGATATTTTACTTTCAGCTTAGAAATCTGGGTCTTGGCTGGGCGTGGTGGCTCAAGCCTATAATCCCAGCACTTTGGGAGGCCGAGACGGGCGGATCACAAGGTCAGGAGATCGAGGCCATCCTGGCTAACATGGTGAAACCCCGTCTCTACTAAAAAATACAAAAAACTAGCCGGGCAAAGTGGCAGACGCCTGTAGTCCCAGCTACTCGGGAGGCTGAGGCAGGAGAATGGCATAAACCTGGGAGGTGGAGCTTGCAGTGAGCCGAGATCCGGCCACAGCACTCCAGCCTGGGCAACAGAGCAAGACTCTGTCTCCAAAAAAAAAAAAAAATTCTGGGTCTTGAGGCTGGGCGCAGTCACCCACACCTGTAATCCCAACACTTTGGGAGGCCAACGCCTGCGGCTCACCTGAGGTCAGGAGTTTGAGACCAGCCTGGCCAATATGGTGAAACCCTGTGTCTACTAAAAATACGAAAAATTAGCCTGGTGGGGTGGTGTGTGCCTATAATCCCAGCTACTCCAGAGGCTGAGGTAGGAGAATCACTTGAACAAGGGCAAGGGAGGTTCCAGTGGGCCCAGATCACACCACTGCACTCCAGCCTTGGTGACAGAGTGAGACTCTGTCTCAAAAAAAAAAAAAAAAGAGGCGGGGAGTGGTGGCTCACGCCTGTAATCACAGCACTTTGGGAGGTTGAGGAAGGTGGCTCACCTGAGGTCAGGAGTTGGAGACTAGCTTGGCCAACATGGTGAAACCCTATCTCTACTAAAAATACAAAAGTAGCCAGGCATGGTGGTGCATGCCTGTAGTCCCAGCTATTCGGGAGGCTGAGGCAGGAGAATTGCTTGAACCCCGGAGGTGGAGGTTGCAGTGAACTGAGATCGCGCTGCTGCACTCCAGCCTGGACGCCAAAAGTGAAACTCCCTCTAAAAAGGAAAAGGAAAATATATTACCCATTGTACAGGAATCTTGTGAAGATTACTTTTAAAATTATTTATTATTATTATTATCATGATTATTTATTTTTTTGAGATAGAGTCTCACTCTGTGGCCCAGAGTGGAGTGCAGTGGCACCATATCAGCTCACTTCAACCTCCGCCTCCTGCGTACAAGTGATTCTTATGCCTCAGCCTCCTAAGTAGCTGGGACTACAGGCATGCGCCACCATGCCTGGCTAATTTTTGTATTTTTAGTAGGATAGGTTTTCGCCATGTTGGCCAGGCTGGTCTCAAACTCCTGGCCTCAAATGATCTGCCTGCCTTGGCCTCCCAAAGTGCTAAGATTACAGGTGTGAGGCAACACACTCAGCCTATTGTGGCTAATTTTATTTTCCAAGTATTGCACCATGATTTCAGTTCCACATGTTCTTCCAGAACACTCTCCTTAAATCTGGGTGGGTCTTGTGATGCATTTAATTAAGAGAATGCAGGGAAGTAAACCTGTTTGATTTCTAAGACTAGATTAGAAAAAACCACACAGCTTCTACCTAGTGCTTGATATCTCACTGCCCATCCCTTGCCACTCACCCCCACACTCTCCTTGGGAGTCCTGAGCTGACACATAGGAAATCTAGTTAACCTGAAGTAGCTGTGATAGAGAGACCACATAGAGGTAGAGATGCCAGGAGGACTACAACTGTTCTAGCCCTCAGCTGTTTGAGTGTCCCAGCCCAGGTATCACAGATATGAGCGAGAAAGCCTTCACATGATTCTAGCTTCTAGCCTTTGAACTACTCTAGCTAAGGCCTAGTGGGGTTGGGCTTTGGGCAATGCCAGCTGACACAACAGGATGAAGAAAAGCTGCCCCTGCTGAAGCCTGCCCAAATAGCAGCAAAATTGTGTTGTAGTTTTAAGCCACTAGGTTGGGGGTTGTTATATAGCAACAGATGAGGAGAACAATTACAGACTAGCTATTTTATGGATTGTGGCTCAATTTGGGTTTGCCTAATGTTTATTCATGATTAAATTCAGGCTATGCATTTTAGGCAAGACACTACTAAGATAATACTGTGCACATCTCACTGCATCCATCAAGTGACACATGGTGTTGATTTATTCCATTACTCTTGATGTTAATTTTGATCCTTGAGTAAAGACATATCTTCATGTTTCTCCATTGTAAAGTTACTCTTTTTCCTTGTATAATTGATAATTATTTTGTGGGGAGATATTCTGAGACAACATAAATAAAACCCATTCCCTCATCCATCTTTCCCCCACTAATTTTACTATCCATTGATGTTTACTGCCTAAATTTATTATGTTTATGATGGTTGCAAAATGAAGATATTCTAATTCAATTATTCCTTGTATGTTTATTAGTCAACATTCCATTATAAGGAAGAACTTTCTCTTCTCTCCATTTAATCTTTCATTTGTTTATATTGGCATAGACTGATATATTCCTAAGTGATTCAGTGGACGTAATGTTTACTATCATTGTCTATTTTGACATATTGTTTTTTATTTGGTCAGTAAAAGCTCTTTCAAGCTAACTTCTGTGTCCTTCTGACATGTCCCCATGATTCCTTGAGCACTTCCTTACTTCTGGTACAAAAAGTTGTTCCTAGTCATCTTGTCTCTTTTTTGGTCCTGAAATCAGCCATTTCTCTAAGAAGCCCTCATTTCTCTTGCTGGAGAATGGTATTTAGAAACCAGTATTTGGGTGCTGGCTTTGCTTATTGCTATTGGAGTGATACTGTTGTCAGCGTCTCTCTGTGGACAGAGACAAGTGAACACATAAAAGCAGTAAAAGGAAGGCTGGGTACGGTAGCTCATGCCTGTAATCCGAGCACTTTGGGAAGCAAAGGTAGACAGATCACTTGAGGTCAGGAGTTCGAGACCAGCCTGGCCAACATGGTAAAACCCCATCTCTACTAAAAATTAGCAAGGCATGGTGGAGGGCACCTGTAATCCCAGCTACTTGGGAGGCTGAGGCAGGCGAATTGCTTGAACCCAGGAGGTAGAGGTGGCAGTGAGCCAAGATTGCGCCACTGCACCCCAGCCTGGGCAACAAAGCGAGACTCCATCACAAAAACAAAAACAAAAAAAGTAGAAGGTGGCAAGTATTAATGAAGAGGAAAGGGTTATGGGATCACAAGAGGAGGAGACATGTAACCCAAGACTTCAGAGTTGTGGGGAGGGAATCAGAAATATTCCACACAGAAGATATTTATGTACAAAAGGCCCACGTCAAAACAGAACATGTCATGTTTATGGAATTGAAGCAGTTTAATATGGCTAGAGAGTAGAGTGATGGGGCAGTGGTAAGAGAGCAGGTTGCAAGGTAAATAAGGGCTAGTCAAACCTCCAAGAGCCTAATAAGAAATGTTAGAAGTTTGGAGTTTTTCCTGAGAGCCATGGGGAGCCATAAAATGATCACATTTGTATTTTAGAATGGTTGTCTTCAATTAAAAAAAAATTTGCTGGGCACAGTGGCTCATGCCTGTAATCTGAACACTTTGGGAGTCTGAGGCGGGTGGATCACTTGAGGTCAGGAGTTCTAGACCAGCTGGGCCAACGTGGCAAAGCCCTATCTCCACTAAAAATACAAAAAAATTAGCCAGACGTAGTGGTGCGCACATGTAATCCCAGCTACTCAGGAGGCTGAGGCAGGAGAATCGCTTGAACCCAGGAGGTGGAGGGTGCGGTGAGCCAAGTTTGCGCCATTGCACTCTAGCCTGGGTGACAAGAGCAAGATTCTGTCTCAAAATAAATAAATAAATAAATAAATAAATAAATAAAATTAGCCAGGTATGGGGGTGCACACCAGTAATCCCAGCTACTTGGGAAGCTGAGGTAGGAGAATGACTTGAACTCAGGAGGCAGATGTTGCAGTAAGCTGAGATTGTGCCACTGCACTCTAGCCTAGGCAACAGAGTGAGATTCTGTCTCAAAAACAAACAAACAAACAAACAAACACAAAACTCATATACTGCCCTAAAATAATTTTGCAAAACTGTGTACCTCCTTCCACATCTTAACAACTAATATTTTTCATAAGTTTACAAGTTAATTTTTTGTTAATGGGAGGTTGAAAATATTAAACATTTTGAAAGATGAAATAAGGTAACCATGGATTATGCCTGAAATACATATTTTATGACATGATACATACATACCAAATCTGAAACATTGTATGAAATTTCTATCTGTGGGTTTTAGCAACTGTATTTTGAAAAAATGTGTTGGTCCTAGAAAGCATACAATTGCATTTAAAGGACTCAACATCACTGTTCTATGTTGCCTAAGATTTTTGAATTCAAGGCAACCTTGTCCCTTAACAAAAATATTTATATGACAAGCAAAGAAGGAAGACTTGTAGGTTTAAGCTGCCTCAATGTATCATTAAAAGAGACTTCCATTCAGCGGACATGGATCTCCAGGAACAACAACAAAGAAAAGGTTTCCAGACTTCTGCTTCTGTCAAAGAAGAGGTAACAGGGACTGGATTTACCCTCCTGCCTGAAACAAACAAAAAAACTCAGACAAAATATATGAAACAGGGCCAGGCGCAGTGGCTCATGCCTGTAATTCCAGCACTTTGGAAGGCTGAGGCGGGCAGATCACTTGAGGACAAGAGATCGAGACCAGCCTGGCCAACACGGTGAAACGTGGTCTCTACTAGTAATACAAAAATTACTGGGTGTGGTGGTACACACCTGTAATCTCAGCTACTTGGGAGGCTGAGGCAGGAGAATTGCTTGAGCCCAGGTGGTGGAGGTTGCAGTAAGCCAAGATTGCACCATTGCACTTCAGCCTGGGCAATAAGAGTGAAACTCCATCTCAAACAAACAAACAAACAAACAAAATCAATCATTGTAATTTAACACATTCAAAACCTGAAAAAAGAAAAACTATATAGTTATTTGAATAGCCACAGAAAAAGCATTTGACAGCATCCACTCTTGACCAAAACTTTCAGCAAAAGAGGAACAGAAGGAAACTTCCTCAACTTGACAAAGGGCATCTATGAAAACCCACAGGTTATTTGTGAAAGACTGAATGTTTTCTCCCTAATAAGTGTCAACGAGTAGCCAGGCGTGATGGGGGGTGCCTGTAATCCTAGCTACTCGGGAGGCTGAGGAAGGAGAATTGCTTGAACCCAGGAGGTGGAGGTTGCAATGAGCCGAGACTGCACCATTGCACTCCAGCCTGGGCAACAAGAGCGAAATTCCGTCTAAAAAAAAAAAAAAAAGAAAAGAAAAAGAAAAAGTAAGTGTCAATATGAAGTTTGGGAGATTGGGAGAGAAGTTTTGTTTTGACTTGTTGAGTTTGGGGCCTAACATGACATTGACAATCGAACTGAGGATGAACATAGTTATCTGGGTCTGGAGCACAGAAGAGAGTTGTTAAAACATAGAGCATATTAAGGGTATTTTAAAAACAAGTCTATATTTTGTTTATTTATTTATTTATTTATTTATTTATTTTTGAGACGGAGTCTTGCTCTGTCGCCCAGGCTGGAGTGCAGTGGCCGGATCTCGGCTCACTACAAGCTCCGCCTCCCGGGTTCCCGCCATTCTCCTGCCTCAGCCTCCCGAGTAGCTGGGACTACAGGCGCCCGCCACCTCGCCCGGCTAGTTTTTTGTATTTTTTAGTGGAGACGGGGTTTCACCATGTTAGCCCATGTTGGGATGGTCTCGATCTCCTGACCTCGTGATCCGCCAGTCTCGGCCTCCCAAAGTGCTGGGATTACAGGCTTGAGCCACCGCGCCCGGCCTATTTATTTATTTATTTTGAGATGGAGTTTCACTCTTGTTGCCTAGGCTAGAGTGCAGTGGCACCATCTTCGCTCACTGCAACCTCTGCCTCCCAGGTTCAAGCAATTCTCCTGCCTCAGCCTCCTGAGTAGCTGGATTACAGGTGTCCACCACCACACTTGGCTAATTTTTTGTATTTTTAAGTAGAGACGGAGTTTTACCATGTTGGCCAAGCTGGTCTCAAACTCCTGACCTCAGGCGATCCACCTGCCTTAGCCTCCCAAAGTGCTGATATTACAGGTGTGGGCCACCGCACCTGGCCAACAAGTCTATATTTTTAAACAAGTGCCCCCAAGGAAGAGTAAGATGAGAGAAGGATTAGGAATAGAAATACTGAAGAAATCTAGATCTTAAAGCTCCTGAAGGACAGATACTGGAAAAGGAGCAAGCAAAGGCAACCAAGAGCAATCACAGCGATGAAAAGACAACTTTTTGGTGCATTTTAAAGAAAATCCAGTTTCAACAAAGAGGGATGGGTCAATAGAGTCAGAAGCTAAAGAAGAACTTAGGAATATCAGGATCCTATATTGTGTGCATGCCAATATTCTTAGCCATTAAGCACAGTTGACCACTAGAATTTGTTTGTTTATTTATTTATTTATTTTGAGATGGAGTTTCACTCTTGTCGCCCAGGCTGGCGTGCAAAGGCATGATCTTGGCTCACTGCAACCTCCCCCTCCCGGGTTCGAGCAAGTCTCCTGCCTCAGCCTCCTGAGTAGCTGGGATTATAGGCACACACCACCACGCCTGGCTAATTTTTGTATTTTTAGTAGAGACGGGGTTTCATGATGTTGGCCAGAGTGGTCTGGAACTCTGACCTCAGGTAATCCACCCTCCTCGGCCTCCCATAAAGTGCTGGGATTACAGGTGTGAGCCACCATGCCTAGCCTAGAATATATTTAAAGTAAGCATTGTTTAAGATAGATGGGATTTAGCCAATCCTTAATGCCAGTACATCACATCACATTCCATTCCATTGGGGGTGGATGTTTATGTAAGTTGAGGCTCTCCTATTGGTTACTACACCCTTCTTTAGATTGTGCATGCAGACCTACCCAGAGAAGCCAGTATCCATGGCTTTGGAGAGTTCAAATATTCAATTTTCGGTTGATAAAAAGATAAGCAAAATACTTGAGTCTCAGGCCCACTAGGACCTTGGGCCTTTCGTTTTTGTAAATATTTCACTAATAAACTTGTCTACTCTTTCCCAGATTAGGGAGCCCTTACAATCTATACTGAGAGGCACATTATCTCACTACCCCTCAATTTCCTCATTTGTAAAAAGGATAAGAACATCAATCCTACCTTACTACTTTCACGGGACTGGTTAAAGTTAGTTTTCAAAGTGTTTTCTCACTTTGGCTCCTTAACACCCGAACTAGAGTCTGACACAAGAATGAACTGCAGTAGAATGTTGGCTGTATTATAATAACAATATTTGTGGAAAGGCTTTGTTAGCTGGAAGCCATCTCAAGTATTATTTTTTATACCCCAATCTCGATTTAGGCCTCTAGGTAACCAAATTCAATGCAACACCTCATCTTGATGGTCGCCAAGGGATAGGTGGAGGGACTGCAGCCGCTTCCCCACAAACAATTCCAATAAAAACATTGCTGTGCAAACAGAGCTTCATGACCAGTTCCCTGGGCCAGCTGCTCACCAGAATACCACTCCCAAACTCCCTTTTCTTTGGAAATACTGCACCTGCTGTAGAACTTTTTGTGGGGAGCTGTATAACTTTTGAAGTATCTAAGTGATCAGTTCCTACAATGACGTCCTTGAGATATGGTCACGGAACTTTCCAAAGCAGCCTTGGCCTCCTTCATGTCCGACAACCTGAGATAAGGCCACGCCACCGGCTAAGAGTTCCGCCAGAGGCCCAGCTCTCAGGAGGCCTCCTTGGTGCCGCCAGTCTCCCGCAGTCGTCCAATGTAGCAGGCAAATCGGGTAGAAGCAAACTGGCTCGGATTCGGCTTCGGTTTTTCTCCCGGCCGGCGCCACAGGCCCCGCCTCCCGGGGCTGGCTCCTCAGTGCGAGGGCGGGAGGGGCGGAGCCGGTGGGTGCCGCGGGCTCCTCCTCCCAAGGGCGGGCCGCCGGAGACCCGGCCGGCTTTGCCGGCTGGGACGGGGCTGGGGGCGGGGCCGGACGCCGCGAGCCCCTCCTCTCGAGGGCCGGCCGGTTTGGCGGCGGCTGCGGAGGGTATCTGAGGCTCGGCTGCCAAGCCGAACGGGCTCTGGCTCCTCCCAGTGGCCGGCCGGGGCGGAAGCAGGAGGCGGGGGCTGCGTGCGCGCTGCTGGTCTCCTCTCCCGCGGCGCTGGGGCCCGCGCTCTGCTGCTGTTGCTCCATTCGGCGCTTCTCTGGCGGCTGGCTCCTCTCCGCTGCCGGCTGCTCCTCGACCAGGCCTCCTTCTCAGCCTCGGCCCGCGGCGCCGACCCTTCCGGCACCCTCCCGCCCCGTCTCGTACTGTCGCCGTCACCGCCGCGGCCCCGGCCCTGGCCCCGATGGCTCTGTGCAACGGAGACTCCAAGGTCAGCGTGGGGGTCCCTGCAGCACCGCATCCCGGCGGAGGCGAGGCTCCCGGACCGGGGAGCCACCCCGCGGGGCCCTTCCCCACCCCTTCCCCCAGCCCGTCCGCGCAGCCCTGCGGCCCGGGCAGCCATGCGTCGGAGAGTCCCTGGTCGGGGCCTGTGGCATGTTTTTTCTCGGGAGCGGCAATGCTTTGTTGATTCTGTCTGCGTGTCGAGGTCCGGGCGTCGGGGAGGGCATCAGCTCCCGCGGCCGCGCCGATGGTCCCCGCCTCCCCCGCGCCGCTGTGGGGCGCAGAGCCCGCGAGCGCGGCCCGAGGGTGGGGGTAGGGAGGTGAGCAGGCTTGTGTGTCTGTGTGTCGTGGTGGGGGCTTCCTTGGCTCTCACCCCGTCCCTTTGGGAGGCTGGGGGCCTGTTGTGGCGATCCCGTGGCCCGCCGAAGGCAGGGCAGGGTCGAGGCCTCCTGTGCGGCGTTGGAGCTGGGCCGGCCTCTGGTCTTCCCGCCACCCGGTTTCCCGCCTGCCCTCGGCGAGGCCCGCTCCATTTGCCCCGCCGGCCTTGGGCTCCGTAGCGGTTAGGTCGGTTCTGGACGAACCCCGCGGGGCTGCACCGTCTTCCCCCTCCCCCCACGCCCCCGCAGGCCCGCGTGAGGGCTGGTGGCCCCGGGGTCGCGCACTCCGTTCCCCCTCCCCGCTTCCTTCCCAGAGAGGAAAGGGTGTGTGTCCAGGTCCCGCCCCCGTCCAGTTTACTCCCTGTCTAGCTTGCTGGTTTGCGGGGTAACCCCCTTCCCCGCCTTTGGGGTCGCTCCCCGGGATGCGAGCCGTGCCCCCTCGCCCGAGGGCTGGACAGTCGGGAGTTCCGGAGTGCTGGAAAAGTTGCTACCTTGACGTACCCTGCGGGGAGAGCACGTTTGACCGCTGCTGCGCATCTCCTCGCCTCCAACTCACTTTTTTCTTAGACCCTTTCTCGTACTTTCGTCCCGCTTCTGAATTGGGCACCTTCGCTTTCACCTCTGTATTAACATTTTCATTGGCCTGGAGTTCTTTCCGACCTTCACTAAGTCAGTTTTGCCTGCGGGAAACCGCGCAGTTTTGAACTGCGATTTACTTGAGTAAGATATATATACCTCCTCCTGTACGCTGTTGAGGGCCTAGCTTTAGGAAAAAACTTAATTAAATTTGACTCGGGAGGTGGGATTATATACTTCGAGTGGAATTTGGTGCTCTACGTCAGATAATAGTGCCTTATACAGGCAGAATTTTAACATTCTCTTTAAAAGGTGCTCAAGGGTCACGTCTTAGGAGGTACTCTTGAATGGTTGCTTAGCACTTGGTAGTAATTCAAAAAGTATTTGTTGAACAAATGAGTAAAGATTATAAGGTAGCTGATTTTAACTCTTTTAACCAAGGCACCAGTGGTGCTTGGGTCCGGGGAGCTCTTTCTGAGGGTTGTAAAACTGGTGAAGAACACACAAACCTTTAGTTTCTGACCGCAGAAGCAAATGTAAACCTCATTGTTCAGCTCTTTCCTGCATACTAGTTGACTTGCAAAGCATTTTTCTGTCTAGTTTTGAGCCTTACAACTCGTTGGAAAGATTCATCTTTATGCTGATAGATGAAATAACGTGTTAGAAGGACTGAAAATTTATGGGCTTTGAAAGATACATAGTGCGTTTGAGAGGAGTATTTTCACAAAACTAAGTGACAGGAAAGTGTTAAGATCTCTTTCCAGAGTATATAAGAGGATTTTTCTTCTTCCTAACTGGTATTTTTTGTTTTGCTCGACTTGGAATTACAAAGATAATCTTATCCGTTTGCTATATTTGAGCCTAAGGTGAATTAATTTTATTTCAAGGTTCTTTATGTTTTATAGCATAATTAAACATTTAAAAAACTATGTGAACGATTAGTTGTGGACTGAATTGGAAGCATTTTCAAGAGGAACATCTGGAGAATTAACATATTTCATCAAATCTATGATCATTGTATGTACCCCTGAGGATAAAAAAAGTCCTGACAAACCATAACATGCCATTGATCATAAACATTTTAAGTAAAGAGATATTAAATATGGGAAATACCTTATATCACCTACTATATTATGCGTATTTCTAAGAGGCCCACCTGGAAATAAGTAGGAGTCTTATTTTGCATAGCCTACCATTGAACCACCTTTCCCTTGGGAGGAAGGGCTTGCTTTGTACATTGATTGGGCCTTTGCTGTGTGTATCTTAGTTCATAAATTAAAAGTTGGGCAAGAGCTGGTTTTGATTTCTGTTTCTGGTACATTTCAGTTATCAGGATTTTCTGAAACAGCATTTTTACATGATAGAAACTAGAGAGGGACCTAAAAGCTCTAAAAGCATTTGGGATATTTTAATTATTTTTTATACACAGTACTTCATTTAATTTTTAATTTATATATTTTTTGAGACAGGATCTTGCTCTGTCACCCAAGCTGGAGTGCAGTGGTGTGATCACAGCTCACTGCTGCCTTGACCTCGTTAGCCTCATGAGTAGTTGGGAGTGCAGGCATGGGTCACCCCGCCCTGCTAATTTTTATTTTTCTGTAGAGACAGGTCTCGCTATGTTGCTCAGGCTGGTCTGGAACTCCTGGGCTCAAGCGATCCTCCCACTTTAGCGTCCCGAAGTGCAGGGACTACAGTAGTGAGCCACTGTGCCTGGCCAGGATTTTATTTATTTAAATTTTTTATTTCCATATGTTATTGGGGAACAGGTGTCATTTAGTTACATGAGTAAGTTCTTTTTTTTATTTTGAGACGGAGTCTTGCTCTGTCGCCCAGGCTGGAGTGCAGTGGCAAGATCTCGGCTCACTGCAAGCTCCGCCTCCCGGGTTCACGCCATTCTCCTGCCTCAGCCTCCCAAGTAGCTGGGACTACAGGTGCCTGCCACCTGTAGCTAATTTTTTTGTATTTCTAGTAGAGACAGGGTTTCACCGTGTTAGCCAGGATGGTCTCGATCTCCTGACCTCGTGATCCGCCCGTCTCGGCCTCCCAAAGTGCTGGGATTTACAGGCGTGAGCCACCGTGCCCGGCCATGAGTACGCTATTTAGTGGTGATTTGTGACATTTTGGTGCACCCATCACCCGAGCAGCATACACAGCACCCAATTTGTAGTCTTTTATCCCTCACCCGCTTCCCATGCTTTGCCCCTGAGTCTCCAAAGTCCATTGTGTCATTCTTACACCTTTGCATCCTCACAGCATAGGTGATCAGCTTTTCTTTAAAAACTTTTTATTATGGCAAGGGTGTATTTGACATAGTAACTTTCTTGAGTTTTATTAAGGCAGCATTATCAGAGTAGTGCTTTGGGTGACTTGTCAAGTTTCCTTCTCCTTTCCCCCATCTAAGGGTGAGACTCTTGTTTGTAGTAAAGGTGGTACCTGTCCTATCACCTTAATTGAGAGGTTATGACTAGGTTATATCATACTTGGATGAAAGATGTTTTATAAACACTCCCTTAGTGATTACAGGTAATACAGAATCTTTAATGGCATTTAATAATGTTAATTTTGGCCGGGCGCGGTGGCTCACGCCTGTAATCCCAGCACTTTGGGAGGCCGAGGCAGGTGGATCACCTGAGGTCGGGCGTTCAAGACCAGCCTGACCAACATGGAGAAACCCCGTCTCTACTAAAAATACAAAACTAGCCGGGGTGGTGGCACATGCCTATAATCTCAGCTACTCGGGAGACTGAGGCAGGAGAATTGCTTGAACCTGGGAGGCGGAGGTTGCGGTGAGCCGAGATCGCGCCATTGCACTCCAGCCTGAGCAAAAAGCGAAACTCTGTCTCAAAAAAAAAAAATAAAAAATAAAAAATAAAATAATAATGTTAATTTTAAGTTTGGAATTTCCAAATTTAAGATTTTGAATGCAATGGGAATATAACCTGGGATTTTTATCCAGGATGCACTGAGAATTAAACAACTGTATCAACTTTTGTCACAACTTAGTAAATTGTTTTCTTAGATAAAAGTTAGATTTTTCAAATTTCTTTCCGTTAGGATATTCATTTAGAGTGGAAGAACTGCTGCAGACAAAAGGAATGGTTTTTAGTGTAGTATGTTCTTAGACTTGAAAGGTTTTGAAATTCCTCCAGGAATCTCAGATGACATTGCCTTTAGCGTGGGCCAACTTGTCACTTAAGGAAAACAATTCAGTCTTTTAAGAATTTTTACAAAAAGTATAGACTTGTCCTATACTTGTACAAATGTATTTGATACTTTTTTAAGGTTAATGAATTACACTCCAAAGGATGTTGTTTGAAGTAACGAATAATTATTTGCTATCCAGAATAATCAAATTTTACTGTTGTGAGACATTCTTAAACTTTGTTTTCTTTTTCTTTTTTTTTTTTTTTTTTGAGACAGAGTCTGGCTCTGTTGCCCAGGCTGGAGTACAGTGGCATGATCTTGGCTCCCTGCAACCTTCATCTTGCTGGTTCAAGTGATTCTTGTGTGATCCTTGTGCCTCAGCTACCCGAGTAGCTGGGATTACAGGCATGTGCCACCACGTCCAGCTAATTTTATATTTTTAGTAAAGACAGGGTTTCACCATGTTGGCCAGGCTGGTCTCAACCCCTGACCTCAGGTGAGTCGCCCGCCTTGGCCTCCCAGAGTCCTGGGATTACAGGTGTGAGCCACTACGCCTAGCCTTAAACTTTGTGATTTGTTTTGTTTTGTTTGGTTTTGAGACAGTCTTGCTTTGTCACCCAGGCTGGAGTGCGGTGGCATGATCTCCCCTCATTGCAACCTCCGCCTCCCAGGCTCAAGCAATTCTCCTGACTCAGCCTCCCGAGTAGCTGGGACTAAATGCGCATGCCGCCGTGCCTGGCTAACTCTTGTACTTCAGTAGAGATGGGGTTTCACCATGTTGCCAAGGCTGGTCTCGAACTCCTGGGCTCAGGTGATCCGCCTGCCTTGCCTCCCAAACTGCTAAGATTATAGGCATGAGCCACCATGTCCGGCCCTGGCCTTAAACTTTGTTTTTATGCCTCTTTCTAACCTAAACCATGTTTAGATGCTGAAAATGAATGAAGGTATCAGGGTTAATGCATAATTCTGAAGCACTTTGTGAATCAACAGAAAAGTAATTGTTTCATAGAATTTTAAATCTCTGTATGGCATATATAATTCTGGGTTGTGTAGAATATTATTCTTTTCATGCTTATTGTGGAATAGAGATGTTTCTGTATTTGCTCAAGAATGATGGTGGTTAAAAAAATAGCTTTATTATAGTAAAAACATAACAGTCAATTGGTTTTCTTGTTGGTGGACCCTTGCTATGGCTTCAGGTTCATGGTTTTGAGGACCTAGGAGATTATATAGTTAAGTTTATACACTCATTAAGATTGTTATGTGAAAGGGAGTAAGATCTCTAAACTGGGGCACATGAGCATAAAAAAAGAAGGTGTGGAAAATTTAAATTTATAATAATTGCTGCAAAATAAAATTGTAGATTTGCACAATAAAATTGTAGATTTGCACAATACGATTAGTAAGTAAATGGCAAAACTCCTGTAGCAAGAGTGTTCAGATTACTGTCTTCTGTACATTATACACAGGGACGTATAACATCTCTTTCCTGCATGTGTTACACAAATACCCCATATTTCCCAGTGACCCAGCTTATAATGGCCTTGAGGCTCCTGTGCATCTTGCAAGGTGAGGAGTGGCTGTAACACAACTGGGAGGTACACTGAGTAGCTGGCAGGAACAGCAACTTCAGATATTTCTCCTATCATCACCCAAGACTAGATAGAGTTAGCTATCCTTAATTGCCTGTGTCCAAGTGTACTTGATTTTATCAGAAAAGAGTCAGGAAAGATGTGTTATCAGTATTTGGCATTCAGACTGAATGAGAAGTTAAAAGTGAGAACTCTGTTTGCTATGCTTGCAACCCACACGACACTAGGCAAAGCCATAGCTGAAGGTGGTATTAAATATAAGGTGAAAGTTTAACAAACCCGTCCTATTTTACTTTAATGCAGTTATTCATAGTATGTTGTTAAAAAGAAAAATCTGAGACAAATGTTAAGCTGGGTGGGATACCGGAATAACAGATGTACATCAGGAGAGTCCTGGGCAGACTGGACCATATGGTCACTCCAGTTATAGAGCACGTATTGTTCTGAGTTTGGCTCTGATTTCTCCCAGTGATGTGTATTTAAAATTTGGCTAAAATTTAAGTCTAATGTGTATACATTAGCATTATTTTTCTGAGTTAATTATATAATAAGAGTATTACCCTAAAATTCTTGAAAATTGAGTGTCATTAATTACTTGTTTTTTAAAAGTGGTGAGCCAGCAATACTGAACCTGACCGAGAGGTAAAATAATCTTCTCTAGTCTGCCATAACACTTGCAAGGGATGTTTCCCAAACCTTTAAAGCTGCCTGGGCATGTGAAGTTTTCTGTTTAGTTACTCCTGTTTGTCACTGGAAAAACAGTAGCCTTTTAATCTCAAAACTCACAGCAGTCCATGTAAATTTAATTTACTTCTGCCTCATTTGCAGTTTGGAGAACGAGTCTCAGTAATTCTCCTGAATCCTATTACGAATGTAAATTTAGGACTCCAGATTTCTAAAATTCTGCTTTAGACAAATTTTGGATCAACGATCTCTGATTAATTTGGGAAATTTTAGATGAACAAAAGTACTTGTAGATACATCATTATTTTGATGTTACTGGTAGTAGTAGAACTTTATTATGCTTTATTATTTCTTTTTTTTTTTTTTTTGAGACAGAGTCTTGCTCTGTCACCCAGGCTGGAGTGCAGTGGCCGGATCTCAGCTCACTGCAAGCTCCGCCTCCCGGGTTCACGCCATTCTCCTGCCTCAGCCTCCCGAGTAGCTGGGACTACAGGCACCCGCCACCACGCCTGGCTAGTTTTTTTGTATTTTTTAGTAGAGACGGGGTTTCACCGTGTTAGCCAGGATGGTCTCGATCTCCTGACCTCGTGATCCACCCGTCTCGGCCTCCCAAAGTGCTGGGATTACAGGCTTGAGCCACCGTGCCCGGCCTATGCTTTATTATTTCGCAAGCAAATTAAAAGAAATTTTAGTCAACATCCATGTCCCCAATCTGGATTCTACCATTTACTTTTCTTTAAAAAACATTATTTTTATAACGGCTTTATTGAGATATAATTCACAGACCATGTACTTTGCTTATTTAAAGTGTCCAACCCCATAGTTCTTAGTGTATTCATAGATTTATACAACCATCACCCCCCATTTGTACAGTTAATTTTAAAACATTCTCATCCCCCGTCCCCCAAAAGATCCTCTGCCCTTTAGCAAAGGCCCCATTTTCCTGCAACCACTCCTCCCTCCCAATCCTAGTCAACCACAAATTTCGTTTTCTGTCAGTAGATTTGCCAATTGTCTTAGTCTGTTGGGGCCGCTAAAACAAAATACCAGAAACTGAGTGGCTTATGAACAACAAAAATTTCTGACAATTCTGAGTGCTGAGTTCAAAATCAAGGGACCTGCAGATTCAGTGCCTGGTGAGGGCCCACTTCCTGGTTCATAGAAGTGCTTCCTGCACTTCTATGTGCAAGGTGAGGGGCCTCTTTTTTTTTTTGAGAGTCTCACTAGTACAGTGGTGTGATCTCAGCTCACTGCAACCTCTGCCTCCTGGATTCAAGCGATTCTCCTGTTTCAGCCTCCTGAGTAGCTGGGCATGTGCCACCATGCCCAGCTAATTTTTGTATTTTTAGTAGCGACGGGGTTTTGCCATGTTGACCAGGCTGGTCATGAACTCCTAACCTCAGGCGATCTACCTACCTTGGCCTCCCAAAGTGTTAGAATTACAGGCGTGAGCCACTGTACCCGGCCCCTAGGGCCTCTTTTGTAAGGGTACTAATCCTATCCGTGTGGGCTCTGCCCTCATGCTCTAACCACCTCCCAAAGACCTCACCTCCTAATATCACATTGGTGATTAGGTTTCAACATACGAATTTTAGGGGGAAACAAACATTCAGACCATAGCACCTATTTTGGACATTTTGTGACTAGAATCTTAAAATATATGGTGTTTTGTGGCTTTCACTTAGCATAATGCTTTCGAGGTTCATCTTGTAGCATGTATAAGTACTTTATTCCTTTTTATTACCTGCTAATATTCCATTGTATGTGTACCACCTTATATTTATCTACTCATCAGTTGGTGAACATTGGGTTGTTTTCACTCTGGATATTGTGAATAATGCTGCCATGGACATTTCTGTATAAGTTTTTATCTAGACAAAAGTTTTCATGCTCTTGAGTATATACCTAGGAGTGGAATTTCTGGGTCATATGGTGACTCCGTTTAACGTTTTAGTGAACTGTCAGACTGTTTTCCAAAGCAGCTGCAACATTTTATATTTCTGTCTGCTGTGTAGCAGTATATGTTAAGATTCTCCAGAAAAACAGTAGGTTATAGACAGAGAAATAGATAATAGATATTTATATATAGAGAAATATGAGACGAAATTTGTTAGGGGAATTGGCTGACACAATTATGAAGGCTGAGAAGTCCCATGATAGACTGTCTGCAGGCTGGAGAACCCACCAAGCTGGTAGCATCACTTCGTGTAAGTCTGAAGACCTGAGAACTGGGGGAGTCCATGGTGTAACTCTCAGTCTGAAGGCCTGAGAACCTTGGTGGAAGAGGGTTGGTGAGAGGACGATGGGAGAGTGGCTGCTGGTGCAAGTCCTGGAATCCGAAGGCCATATCCTGAAGTTCTTATATATAAGGGCAGAAGGTGTCCTAGCTCCAGAAGGGAGATAATTCGACTTTCCCCTGCCTTGAATTTGTTCTGCCCTGGCCTCAGCCTATTGGATAATGCCTGCCCACATTGGATGAGGGTCGATCTTCCTTTCTCTGTCTACTGATTCAAATGCCAGTCTCTCCTGGAAGCACCCTCAGAGACATACCCAGAAATAATCCTTTACCAGCTCTCTGGGTATTATTAGTCTAGTGAAGTTTATACCTGAAATTAGCCATCACTATTTCTCCACATCCTTTTTTTTTTTTTTCCCCCGAGACAGAGTCTCTGTCGCCCAGGCTGGAGTGCAGTGGTGCTATCTTGGCTCACTGCAACCTCCACCTCCCCAGTTCAAACGATTCTCCCACCTCAGCCTCCCAAGTAGCTGGGATTACAGGCGTGCGCCACCACACTGGCTAATTTTTGTACTTTCAGTAGAGTCGAGGTTTTCCCACGTTGGTCAGGCTGGCCTCGAACTCCTGACCTCAGGTGATCCACCTGCCTCGGCCTCCCAAAATGCTGGGATTACAGGCATGAGCTACCACGCCTGACCTACTTGTCTTTTTGATTATAGCCATCAGAGTCGCTGTGAAGTGGGATCTCATTCTGGCTTTAATTTGCATTTCCCTAATGACTGATTATGTGCATTTTTTCCATGTGCTTATTGGCCATTTATGTATTTTCTTTGGAGAAATGCCTGTTCAGGTCTTTTGCCCATTTGTTTTTTTTTTTTTTTTTGAGGCAGAGTCTCATGCTGTCACCCAGGCTGGAGTGCAGTGGCACAATCTCAGCTCACTGCAACCTCCACCTTCTGGGTTTAAGCAGTTCTCCTGCCTCAGCCTCCCAGGTAGCGGGGATTTCAGGGACCTGCCACCATGCCTGGCTAACTTTTTTGCCCATTTTTAAATTGGATTATTTTTCTTTTTTATTGAGTTTTAAGAGTTTTTTGTTTTGTTTTGTTTTTTAAGTCTAGAGATGTTTCTTGTCAATATGATTTGTGATTATTTTCTACCATTCTGTGGATTATCTTTTTACACTTTCTTAATGGTGTTCTTTGAAGCACCAAAACCTTTAATTTTGAGGCTTAATTTATTTCTTCTTTTGTCACTTTCATTTTTGGTGTCATCTAAAAAATTGTTGCCTAATTCAATGCATATCACAAAGATTTGTGTAATTACCTATGTTTTCTTATAAAAGTTTTATAGTTTTTGCTCTTATTTATGTCTTTGTTTCATTTTGAGATCATTTTTGTATCTTTTCTAAGGTGGATTTAATCTGACTTATGGTTTTTTAACAGACTGGCTCTTAGATTTGGATGACTGTTGGCCTTGTTATTGACACGCTGGCAGAGCTTGACCGTCAGTGCCCCGGAAGGCTGAGGGTAACAGTTGCTCATTGTGGTAGTATCTTTTTATATCAGCTTTGTATCTTTAGTGTCGGTTTGTGGAGAGAGGTGGTAGTTTAAAAAACTCACTAATAGGTGTTTTGTTTTGCTTGTTTTTATTGTGGTAAAATGTACATGCAGTGAAGTGCATAGATCTTTAAGTATGTAGTTTGAGTTTTGACATATATATGTACTCATGTAACCGTCACCCCAATTCATATAGAACATTTCTGTCACTTACAACATTCCCTTGAACAACAAATAGAATCAGAAGCACTCTGGATTTAACAAAGTTATGTTTTTAAAAAATGCAAACTTGGTGCAGTATTTTTAAGTAAAAACTTTTTTCAGTTATTAAAATCTTTATCGGTTTGTCTGTTAGGCATATTATCCTGTCTAATGTGGTACATCTTGGGTTAACCAGGTCTGTCTCTCTAGATGTTAATAGTGCTTCCCAGTGGTTTCTTTTCTCTGATGTCTTTCCTTCATTAGTTACTCCCTTATTAAAAGAAAACGATAAATGTGCATTTGTATTTTAATGTCTAAAGCTAAAGAATCAGTGTAACGTTTATCATAAAGACAAAGTCACAGAGAGATGACCATAATTATAGACATTTTGTACAATTTTGACTTACACTCTTTGTATTTCTGTTGTATATGGCCAGCAAAGGCAGAATCAAAACATGTTATTAATATTTATTTGTTGTATATATTTATGGGGCACAATGTGATGTTTTGACAAAGTATGTTGTTAATTCAGAGCCTGCTATGGATGCTTTGATACTAGTTTTTTGGGTTTTTTTTGAGATGGAGTTTTGCTCTTGTTGCCCAGGCTGGAGTGCAATGGCGTGATCTCGGCTCACCACAACCTCTGCCTCCTGGGTTCAAGCGATCCTCCTGCCTCAGCCTCCCAAGTAGCTGGGATTACAGGCATGTGCCATCACACCTGGCTAATTTTGTATTTTTAGTAGAGATGGAGTTTCTCCATGTTGGTCAGGCTGGTCTCAAACTCCCAACCTCTGGTGATCCACCCGCTTTGGCTTCCCAAAGTGCTGGGATTACAGGCATGAGCCACTGTGCCCAGCTTGATATTAGTTTTTTAAATGTTACTTAGGCTGGTGGTAGAAACATCTTCACAAAGGCATATGATATACTAATTTTTAAAATTGTACTGTGGCATTTCAGTTAGCTATTGCCACAATAATGCTGATTAACAATCATAAAATCTAAGTGGCGTACAAACATAAGCATTTATTTTTTGCTCATGAGTTTGTGGGTCAACTGACATTGCTCAGCTCCACTTGATCTTGTCCTTTTCCTGAGACTAGTACACTCATGATGTTATGGTGGCAGAAGCCCAAGAGGCAAGTGGAAACACTAAGACTGCTTAAGGCAGCAGGGCCTGGTGGCTCACACCTGTAATCCCAGCAGTTTGGGAGGCTGAGGTGGGCGTTATCACTTGAGCTCAGGAGTTTAGACCAGCCTGGGCAACATGACGAAACCTTGTCTCTACTAAAAATACAGAACATTAGTCAGGTGTGGTGGTGCACGCATGGGGGGTCCCAGCCACCTGGGAGACTGAGCTGGGAGGATTGCTTGAGCCTGGGAAGCGGAGGTTGCAGTGAGCTGAGGTCGTGCCACTGCACTTTAACCTGGGTGACAGAGTGAGACCCTGTCTCAAAAAAATAAAATAAAATAAAATAAATGAAGACTGCTTAAGGCTTGGCGTACTATGACTTTTGCCCTTGTTATGTTGGCCAAAGCAAGTCTTGTGCTTGAGCCCAGTGACAAAGGTGAGGGAAGTGTATTCTATCTGTAATAGGACAAGCTGCAGACTCAAGTGATAAAATCATAGATACAGGAAACGGTGAAGAATTAGGGCCAATGATGCAGACTGTTGTATATGGAAAATTGAAAACATTTGCATAAGTACAGTGAAGAGTATAATGATCCCTCAAGTCCCTATCCAGTTCAGCAATTATCAACATGTGACCAGTCTTTCATTTATGTTTATGTAGTGCATCACAGTAAGATAGTTACATATGTCTGGTTGTCTGTTTTTGTATGTTAAGCTGCATTGGTTGATTCAGATATTACCAACTTATCCATCATTATCAGGTTTCTCATTAACCTTTTACCTAATGGTTTTAATAGCCACTGTTTTTCAGTGCTTCTCAAACATCTGTAGTGAAGACCATTTTAAAAAAATTTCCAGTACTGAGGACTGCTACTTTTGTAAAATACAATATATTTCTAGACAAATGAAAATATAAAATCTAATATATTTTAAAAGCCCCCGATATTTATTATAGATGCAACAGAAATAAAATTACTTTGTCAACTTGTTATGCAAATTTATGGATGCTTATGTAAAACTTATGTATTCTTTTTTTGTCATGAACTGGTAACAGTTTGCTTAAAAATGTTCCTTCGCTAACTATGTGGTTACTCTGGTAGAGTCAGAATACATGCTTGATTCATTCTCATTATCAGTATTATTTTACCAATTTTGTAAATAGTTTTTTCAGGTTTTATTCATTATTTCCGATGGTGCAATTAATGTATGCTATATAATAGAAAGGGTCACATGTAGAAAAGAGACTGGCTTTATGAAGTACAAAATAGTAACATCTTGAAAAATGGACCACATACTACCTACATACTAAACATTTGTGAAATTGTGACACTCCATTACTTAAAGTTTATTTTTTTTCTTTTTGTTTTTGAGACAGAGTCTCACTTTGTCACCTAGGCTGGAGTGCAGTGGCACTATCTCAGCTCATTGCAACTTCTGCCTCCTGGATTCAAGCCATTCTCATACCTCAGGCTCTCAAGTAGCTAAAACTGTAGGCGCAGGCCACCATGCCTAGCTAATTTTTGTATTTTTAGTAGAGATGGGGTTTCACCATGTTGCCCAGGCTGGTCTCAAACTCCTGAGCTCAAGTGATCCACTTGCCTCAGCCTTCCAAAGTGCTGGGATTACAGGCATGAGCCACTGCGCCTGGCCTAATTTATTTCTTAAGGAAAAAAATGTATAAATATCTTAAAAATACTTTAGGAATAGTGATCATATGATAATCAAAATTAAGAGTGTTCACAAATTCAGTATATTTAGAAAAATATAGCCCTTTGATTATCTTTCATCTCTTCATAAAAACTGTCTTGTGTTTTAAGGTCATCTTTAGTACACTGATAGTATGGGAAGATGAACTGAAGAGAACGAGTCAGAGTTTGGGTATACATTTGTATTGTTTTCATTTCTTCGCTTCTTTGCAAGATACCTTTGGTTCTTCATGCAAGCAGGCTACACATGTGCACACACTTGAAATCACCTTCAAAAGTAATTTTTGTTAAAATAGTAGATCTCCGTCACCACAGGAATGCAGAGTGAGTCAGGACAACTAGAGGTGAATGTAAGAAAAAACCCAAGGAGTTTAACAGAACAGAATTGATCAGACTGAACGCAGTTCAGAACTTTTTGTTCTTTTAATAATTTGGCAACAGTTTTTACTGAATGTTTACCCTTTTCAAAATTGTGTACGTTGCCAACTTTAGGAAACAAGCAGATTGATTCGGGCTGATTGATACTGGTTTAAACCTACCCAAAGATAACCTTGTTCCTCAGTTGGATAATGCTTGTTATTGAATAGAAAAACTAGCTATAATGAAGATTTTAGGGATTTAAATATCACGAGGCAGGCCGGGCATGGTGGTTAACACCTGTAATCCCAGCACTTTGGGAGGCTAAGGCAGGTGGATCACCTGAGGTCAGGAGTTCAAGATCAGCCTGGCCAACATGGTGAAACCCCGTCTCTACTGAAAATACAAAAATTAGCTGGGCATGGTGGTGCACTCCTGTAATCCCAAGTACTCAGGAGGTTGAGACAGGAGAATCACTTGAACCTGGGAAGGGGAGGTTGCAGTGAGCTGAGATTGCACCACTGTACTGCAGCCTGGGCAACAGAGTGAGACTCTGCCTCAAAAAAAAAAAAAAAAAAAAAAAAAAAAAATCACAGGGCAAAGAACAATATACTTTCATTTAGTCAACAGTGCCAACTTTTCTTAGTTATCTGAGAACTGGTCACATATGTATATTGTGTCAACAAAATAATATTGCCTTAACTTTCTGGAAAGACAAGTCTTAGGATAATTGAAACTCAAGGGGAAAATAGGCATTGATTTCAAAGGTTAAAAAATCAGATTAGAAATTGTGGCCCTGAACCAACTTTAAATTTCCGCTCAAATTAGAAGAAAAAGATAATAGAGAATTGTTCTATTTTCTTACCCCTAGTGTTCATAATGTACAGATTACATACAGTAGAACTGTATTCATTTTACCTGAGAAGATAGAATTCGTCCACCCAATTCCATGGTTTGGGTATGTGTATGGGGTTTTGGCTGTCTTTAGATGGGTGCTAGAACTGGTATCTAAGTTAAAGCTAAATTGCTTTTTAGTTCATTGATTTAGATAGTATATTCAGCTGTTCATTATATGCTGGGATGGTGCCCACATGAACTTGAAAGGAGCTATTGGCCCCTTGTGATAGGGCAGAAGAGAGTCTGGATTACTTTGAAAAACTAAGAGATGTGTTTGGTTAGCAAAAGAAGATGAAACTGCAGTCAGAGGTACAAACTGGTTCAGTTAAGGAGGAAAAATAATTGAATTTGAAACAATATACATAACACGTAGAAATTAAGTAGTCTTTAATGAATACCTACTAGCTTCAAATCTCATTAGGGAAAAGAGTTTTCTCAGTGTATGAAGTTATTAACCAAGAGCGGTGAAAAGCTGAGATAACATTATATGTCAGTAGAGACTTGTATTTCCCAAACCTATCGAACATTGAAAACTTAAACATAGTAATTTATTGAAGGCATTCCCATAGAATCCTATGTGTTGTGTACTCAGATTAAAGGAGGGAGTGAAAATGAACTCAGATGAATTAAGTGATTGAAATTTTTGTTTATATTGTTTAATAGCTACGCATTTGTTAGTATAAGACCAATGGAACAACAGTGGTCATAATTTAGGCAACATGAAACAGTTGGTAATTGGTAAGCATTGCTTATATGACCAAATGTAGATCTAATACTGTGCATTATTGCATCAGGGTATGTCTTGTGACTTCCAGATTTTTTCTCAGGTATAAACACAGTTTTCTAAAGGCATTTTATACATTTGTTACCTAAAATGAACAACTGTGTAACTGTCATCTATACCTAGAATTTTTTATCAGAGGTATTTCAGATTTTGGATTTCGGAGTATTTGTATTATACTTACTGTTTGAGTGCCACTAATCCAAAAATCCAAAATGCACCAATGAACATTTCATTTGAGCATCATATCGGTGCTCAAAATTTTTCAGGTTTTTGGATTAAGGATGTTTAACCTGCATGTAGAAAGAGACTTATTTAGACAAACTTGAAAGACTCATGTCCTACTTACACGTGGGTTGTTGTTTTGTTTTGTTTTTTGTTTTGAGACAGAGTCTCACTCTGTTACAGCCCAGGCTGGAGTGCAGTGGTATGATCTTGGCTCACTGCAGCCTCCGCCTCACAGGTTCAAGTGATTCTAGTGCCTCAGCCTCCAGTGTAGCTCGGATTACAGACATGGCTGTTCTATGGGAAATTCCTTGAGACACACTGGGAATCCCTTTCCCTAAAGGAAAAGCTTTTCTGCAACTTTATGTAACTCAGTATGAGTAACAATTAACAATGGCAATAATAGTTGTGTCATTGGACTAGTAGAATTTTAAGATATATTGTAATTTCAGAGATGCCTGGCTGCTTTCACTTGGCAAGTTTGAAATGATTCATTCCTGTTTTGGGGATTTTTCAGCCAGAAAAGACAGCATACCACTCTGGAGCTATAGAGAATTTTAAGAGCAGTTTTGGCTAAAGAATAGGCCAGGTTCTTACAGGTCTTGGGAAATATTTTGAGCTTTATTGAACATTCTAAGAGGAAGTCACTGTAAGGTTTTGAGCAAAGGGAAGATTTGAATCTGATTATTTTTTTCTTTCTATTAAGCACGCTGGCATGTTATCCAAACTCAGTATCACCAGTAATGGAACAAAATGACATTGTGTCTTTGCCATTGTATCACATCAAGAGGAGGCATGGTAACATTACCAATGTAAATTTCTTGTTAAATGTTGATCTAGAATTTGATCATGATACAACAAAGAGATCCAGTGTGGGACATACTACAAAAAGCTGGTCTGATCTTTAAAAAAGGTCAATGCCATAAAAGACCATACAAAGGTGAGGAGTGAATAGTTGAAGGAGGCAGTGAATGAAAATGTGTGTGCTGTGTGTGTGGTTCTTGATAGATTTTTTAAAAAACCATGGATTTTTAAAAAAACCATAAACACCTTGTTTTCAACAATTGGGGAAACTTATATGTAGACAATTATCAGTTTTAACTTTCTTGGATGTGATAATGATATTGTAGTTACATAGGAGATTGTCCCTGTTTGTAGGAGATGCATGCTGAAAAGGTTTTGGGGGAGTGAAAGGTATACAGTTTATTTTTAACTCGTTCAGGTGGAAAAAGTATATGTAGATGGAAATAAAGCAAATATAGCAAAATGTTACTGATCATTGATATAGATGAAGAGTGGTGTTTATTATACCAAACTTTCAACTTTTCTTTAGGTTAAAAATTTTAAAAATAAAAAGGGATAGGGTAGAATAAGTACATGGTAAGATAACAGAACTACAGAGTCTTAAACTTTTTGATTTAACACTTTAGGTTCCAGCTTCATTCAGTGTTACATGTGAGATGATGGCCTCTTATGAAAAACCTCGGTAAAGTTTATCAACATTCCTTTTTTTTAATTATTAATTTTTTTTTAAGAGATAAGATCTTGCTGTATTGCTCAGACTAGTCTACAATTCCTGGGCTCAAGTAATCCCCCCACCTTAGCCTAAAAAATTATGTGTGCTTTTAATCTAAAATACCCAAAGGTTTTTTTTTTTTTGTTTTTTTTGTTTTTTTTGTTTTTAAATCCAGCAATTTTGCTGGAGTATGTCTTAGGGTTGGTCGTTCTGAGTTCATAGACTAATGTTGATTCATGTTCTCTCTTGCCTTGTGTAATTTTTAAAGTATCTTTTAGCTCCTATAGAAATGGTATATTCTAGTTTTGATCTGAGGATGTCTTTCTGGCTTACTGTCATAGAGACATCATTCTGTTCTTTATTCCTTCTATTTTTTATTTTTATTTTTTTTGAGACAGGGTCTCGCTCTGTCATCCAGGCTGGAGTGCAGTGGCATGATTATGACTCACTGTGGCCTCAACCTCCTGGGCTCCTCTCACCTCTGCCTCCGGAGTAGCTAGGACCACAGGCACGTGCCACTACTCCCAGCTAATTTTTTTTTTTTTTTTTTTTAAGACAGAGTTTCGCTCTTGTTAAGGCGAGAGTACAATGGCGTGATCTCAGCTCACCGCAACCTTTGCCTTCAAGGTTCGAGCGATTCTCCTGCCTCAGCCTCCCAAGTAGCTGGGATCACAGGCATGCACCACCACACCCAGATAATTTTGTATTTTTAGTAGAAATGGGGTTTTACCATGTTGGCCAGGCTGGTCTTGAACTCCTGACCTCACCTGCCTTAGCCTCCCAAAGTGCTGGGATTACAGTGTGAGCCATGGCACCTGGCCTAATTTTTGTAATTTTTGTAGAGACAGGATTTCTCTATGTTACCCAGGCTGGTCTTGAACTCATGGGGCTCAAGCGATCTGCCCACCTCCACCTCCGCCTCCCAGAGTGCTGGTATTACAGGCTTTAGTCACAGGGACCTGGCCTCCCTTCTTCTTACTTTTAGTAACTTTGTATGGGATTTAACTTCTATACTTTGTTTCCTTTTTATGTGAATTTAGTTTTCCTCAACTTTTAGAAGGAAACTAGTCAAGATAATGTTTCTAACTTTATATAACTCCCTCTTCTGTTAAAAAATTATGGCAGTTGTTTTCTAAGGATTCCTGGCTCTGTCCCTGTGCCCCATGTTAGTCTGTTCCTTCTCCCTTTTTCCTGTCCTGTTGATTTTGATTCATCTCCCAGCAGTGACTCTTCATAGCAGGCCCTCTCCTGGAAAGGATCTCTGACTGGTTAGTGTCAAGGGTTCATGGGGGTTAAACTCCTCTGGCCCCTTTATGCCTTACCTTGGGTTCCCTGTTACTTGTGTATTATTGGTGTGGACAAACCTCCTCCTAGCGCGCTGCAGTTCTCTAATTGGCTGCTGTGCCTTCTGGGTCATACCTCTTGGGTGTTGAGAATTCTCCTGTTTTCAGGTCCTTTAATAAAGCTGGATTGCTTCCCATGTAGGTGCTATAGCACTAGGGTTTGTGACTGTGGTAGTCTCTCACCACCAACTTGTATTTTGGGGTTCTTGTAAAGGTCATTGCTATCTAGTTCAGTAGTTATGTGGGATCCAGGAAAATCCAAAACATTTCCATCTCTACTTTTCCAGAATCTGCTAGATCTTCTTGCCCCATTCTTAAAGAGTTTGCTGTATATGGTTTAGTTTTTTCCTTAATATTTTTTTCTTGATATCTTAAAATATATCTTTATGAATATTGCCTACTTTATTGTGATGCACTCAGGGCAGTTGAGGGATAGTCACCTTAAGTCTTTAGGCATTTGTCTTTTTAATAACTTTATGTAAATAGATGTGGTAGATTTTCCTGTCTTGTGATGCTGAATTTTATTTGTCTCTGCACTGATGTGACTAAGTTTCTTTTTTCTCATTAGGGTGGTTTTTCTAATCTCTTGAAGTCCAATTATCAAACTTTTCAACTGTGTGTGAAGTGGGAGTAAATAAATTCCAGGTTTTGAGGGAGAGGAACTTTGCCTTTACTAGCGGGAGCGTTTTTGCTTTCTCCTGAATTGTCAAAGCTGTGACAGTTGCTGCATAGGCAAGGTCATACCCAAGGTAGAAGGAAATAGGGCAAGAATTCAGTTTCTTCAGTAACTTCTTGTGGCACAGAATTGAACATTTATTGCTAAGAAAACAGGAATATTCTTTTAAAATACCTTTTTTGAGTAAAGATTAGATTACTTAAATACAGGCAGTCCTTGCTATGCAGGATAAGTAAAACGACTAAAAATAATAATGCAAGCTGAAACCGTGCAAAGCAATTTTAATAGTCAGTGGGAAAATTACAATTGCTTTGTGATCTTTAAAAATTTTTGTTAAAACACTAAAATCTTTTGTCAATTACAAAAGTATAGGGGAACAAAAAAATAAAACTACTGTTTACTACAGTGTAACTTAAAATACTAAGAACATTGAGAATTAAAGTACTTTATTTCTTTGTAAAAAGCTTGCCAGTAGTAGTTTCAATAGTAGTTTAAAGAGTACTTCTCTGTGTCTTTTCTGTGCCATGGTTGCTTCCAACATTTTATCCTTTGCACTTTTAATGTCATGAAATGTCCTAGAGTTTCTTTAATGTGAACTATTTTCCTGGAGTCACTTCCTCTGGGACGTTGCCATTCTTTCCATCACAACCAGTTTCCTCACTGATGTTGGTAAGTTCCCTGGCTGTATATCTAGAGGCCCTGAAACCTTGTCAGCCTTGCCATAGTCAGCATTTTCTTCTATAACTCCATATATTCAAATTTCACTCCAGTATTATCACTTTTCATTTCTTTGCTGCACTTTCATCTTTGTTGGCCAGCCCCATTTGGATTATCTGTATTTGTTTTTTGTTTTTTGTTTTTTGTTTTTGAGACGGAGTCTCGCTCTGTTGCCCAGGCTGGAGTGCAGTGGTGCGATCTTGGCTCACTGCAACCTCTGCCTCCCAGGTTCACACCGTTCTCCTGCCTCAGCCTCCGGAGTAGCTGGGACTACAGGTGCCCGCCACCACGCCTGGCTAATTTTTTGTATTTTTAGTAGAAACAGGGTTTCACTGTGCTAGCCAGGTTGGTCTTGATCTCCTGACCTCGTGATCCGCCCACATCGGCCTCCCCCAAGTGCTGAGATTACAGGCGTGAGCCACCGTGCCCGACCAGATTATCTGTATTTGTAAAAAGTCCTTTGGGGTTTATCACTGTAAGACAGGCAACACACTGCACTCTTGGCTGTTTGTTGTCCAGTGACCAATCACCAATAGAATGAAAGAAGGGAGGTGATTGGTCACTGATCCTGATGTTCATCTGTTATTTACATGGTGGTTTGTGGACTGAAGAGCTGGCAATGAAGTTTGTCCTTTATGTAATTACTTACAGTAATGTATGATAACTGAAATTTGAGCCATGTTGTTGGGGACTGGTAATTAAACCTTGGTATAAACCATAGTAATTGAAATTTGTGCATATTAGGATTATGCAAGTCAAGAACTCCGCCTGTAATGTAAAAAAGCATACTTAGATTTGGTAAAAATGGTAGATAGTAATGGGACTGAATCTGAGAAATTTATGCAATAATGTAGTGCTTAAAAATATTTTTTAAAAAGTTAAGATTATTTTGAGATACGTTCCATCAATACTGAATTTATTGAGAGTTTTTAGCATGAAGGACTGTTGAATTTTGTCAAAGGCCTTTTCTGCATCTATTGAGATAATCATGTAGTTTTTGTCTTTGGTTCTGTTTATATGCTGGATTACGTTTATTGATTTGTGTATGTTGAACCAGCCTTGCATCCTAGGAATGAAGCACACTTGATCATGGTGGATAAGCTTTTTGATGTGCTGCTGGATTCAGTTTGCCAGTATTTTATTGAGGATTTTTCCATCGATGTTCATCAGGGATATTGGTCTAAAATTCTTTTTTTGTTGTGTCTCTGCCAGGCTTTGGTATCAGGATGATGTTGGCCTCATAAAATGAGTTAGGGAGGATTCCCTCTTTTTCTTTTTTTTTTTTTTTTTTTTTTTTGAGACGGAGTCTTGCTCTGTTGCCCAGGCTGGACTGCAGTGGCCGGATCTCAGCTCACTGCAAGCTCCGCCTCCCGGGTTTACGCCATTCTCCTGCCTCAGCCTCCCGAGCAGCTGGGACTACAGGCGCCCGCCACCTCGCCCGGCTAGATTTTTGTATTTTTTAGTAGAGACGGGGTTTCACCGTGTTAGCCAGGATGGTCTCGATCTCCTGACCTCGTGATCCGCCCGTCTCGGCCTCCCAAAGTGCTGGGATTACAGGCTTGAGCCACCGCGCCCGGCCTGATTCCCTCTTTTTCTATTGATTGGAATAGTTTCAGAAGGAATGGTACCAGCTCCTCCTTGTACCTCCGGTAGAATTCGGCTGTGAATCCATCTGGTCCTGGACTTTTTTTGGTTGGTAGGCTATTAATTATTGCCTTAATTTCAGAGCCTGCTATTTATCTATTCAGGGATTCAACTTCTTCCTGGTTTAGTCTTGGGAGGGTGTAAGTGTCCAGGAAATTATCCATTTCTTCTAGGTTTTCTAGTTTATTTGCATAGAGGTGTTTATAGTATTCTCTGATGGTAGTTTGTATTTCTGTGGGGTCAGTGGTGATATCCCCTTTATCATTTTTTATTGCGTCAATTTGATTCTTCTCTCTTTTCTTCTTTATTAGTCTTGCTAGCGGTCTATCAATTTTATTGATCTTTTCAAAAAACCAGCTCCTGGATTCATTGATTTTTTGGAGGTTTTTTTGTGTCTCTATCTCCTTCATTTCTGCTCTGATCTTAGTTATTTCTTGCCTTCTGCTAGCTTTTGAATGTGTTTGCTCGAGCTATTTATGACAAATCCACAGCCAATATCATACTGAATGGGCAAAAACTGGAAGCATTCCTTTTGAAAACTGGCACAAGACAGGGATGCCCTCTCTCACCACTCCTATTCAACATAGTGTTGGAAGTTCTGGCTAGGGCAATCAGGCAAGAGAAAGAAATCAAGGGTATTCAGTTAGGAAAAGAAGAAGTCAAATTGTCCCTGTTTGCAGATGACATGATTATATATTTAGAAAACCCCATCATCTCAGCCCAAAATCTCCTTAAGCTGATAAGCAACTTCAGCAAAGTCTCAGGATACAAAATCAATGTGCAAAAATCACAAGCATTCGTATACAGCAGTAACGGACAAACAGAGAGCCAAATCATGAATGAACTTCCATTCACAATTGCTTCAAAGAGAATAAAATACCTAGGAATCCAGCTTACAAGGGATGTAAAGGACCTCTTCAAGGAGAACTACAAACCACTGCTCAGTGAAATAAAAGGACACAAATGGAAGAACATTCCATACTCATGGATAGGAAGAATCAATATCGTGAAAATGGCCATACTGTCCAAGGTAATCTATAGATTCAATGCCATTCCCATTAAGCTGCCAATGACTTTCTTCACAGAATTGGAAAAAACTGCTTTAAAGTTCATATGGAACCAAAAAAGAGCCCGCATCTCCAAGACAATCCTAAGTCAAAAGAACAAAGCTGGAGGCATCACGCTACCTGACTTCAAACTATACTACAAGGCTACAGTAACCAAAACAGCATGGTACTGGTACCAAAACAGAGATATAGACCAAT
The DNA here is from genome assembly GCF_024542745.1 of Macaca thibetana thibetana. NCBI lineage: Eukaryota > Metazoa > Chordata > Mammalia > Primates > Cercopithecidae > Macaca > Macaca thibetana. The sequence continues at coordinate 58,551,443 of NC_065579.1, forward strand.
GGAACAGAACAGAGCCCTCAGAAATAATACCACACATCTACAACCATCTGATCTTTGACAAACCTGACAAAAACAAGAAATGGGGAAAGGATTCCCTATTTAATAAATGGTGCTGGGAAAATTGGCTAGCCATAAGTAGAAAGCTGAAACTGGATCCCTTCCTTACTCCTTATATGAAAATTAATTCAAGATGGATTAGAGACTTAAATGTTAGACCAAATACCATAAAAACCCTAGAAGAAAACCTAGGTAATACCATTCAGGACATAGGCATGGGCAAGGACTTCATGTCTAAAACACCAAAAGCAATGGCAACAAAAGCCAAAATTGACAAATGGGTTCTAATTAAACTAAAGAGCTTCTGCACAGCAAAAGAAACTACCATCAGAGTGAACAGGCAACCTACAGAATGGGAGAAAATTTTTGCAGTCTACTCATCTGACAAAGGGCTAATATCCAGAGTCTACAAAGAACTCAAATTTACGAGAAAAAAACAACCCCATCAAAAAGTGGGCAAAGGATATGAATAGACATTTGTCAAAAGAAGACATGCCTACAGCCAACAGGCACATGAAAAAATGCTCATCATCACTGGCCATCAGAGAAATGCAAATCAAAACCACAATGAGATACCATCTCACACCAGTTAGAATGGTAATCATTAAAAAGTCAGGAAACAACAGGTGCTGGAGACGATGTGGATAAATAGGAACACTTTTACGCTGTTGGTGGGGTTGTAAACTGGTTCAACCATTGTGGAAAACAGTATGGCGATTCCTCAAGGATCTAGAACTAGAAATACCATATGACCCAGCTATCCCATTACTGGGTATATACCCAAAGGATTATAAATCATGCTGCTATAAAAACACATGCACACGTATGTTTATTGCGGCACTATTCACAATAGCAAAGACTTGTAATCAACCCAAGTGTCTATCAGTGACAGACTGGATTAAGAAAATGTGGCACATATACACCATGGAATACTATGCAGCCATAAAAAAGGATGAGTTTGTGTCCTTTGTTGGGACATGGATGCAGCTGGAAACCATCATTCTGAGCAAACTATTGCAAGAACAGAAAACCAAACACTGCATGTTCTCACTCATAGGTGGGAATTGAACAATGAGATCACTTGGACTTGGGAAGGGGAACATCACACACCGGGGCCTATTATGGGGAAGTGGGAGAGGGGAGGGATGGCATTGGGAGTTATACTTGATGTAAATGACGAGTTGATGGGTGCTGACGAGTTGGTGGGTGCACCACAGCAACATGGCAAAAGTATACATATGTAACAAACCTGCACGTTGTGCACATGCACCCTAGAAATTAAAGTATAATTAAAAAAAAAAAGTTAAGATTAAGGAATTATAGAGAAAATCCACGAAGATGTGTGTGTGTTTGTGTGTGTGTGTGTGCGTGTGTGTGTGTGTGTGTATACAGTAACACTAAGGGTAAACGTCTGAAAGGACAAAGTTTTAGTTTGTTCTGTGATCTTACTTTTCTACATTATTGCATATTCGTGTGACCAAAACCTTCATTTCTATGACCTGCGTAATTTCTTCTGGCACCGGATTGGGTCTCTCACAAATCCTCCTATGTAGATGACTGACTTGCTTGTTCCTTTTTTTTTTTTTTTGAGACGGAGTTTCACTCTTGTTGCCCAGGCTGAAGTGCAATGGTGCAATCTTGGCTCATGGCAACTTCTACGTCCTGGGTTCAAGTGATTCTCCTGCCTCAGCCTCCCGAGTAGCTGGGATTATAGGCGCCCACCACAATGCCTGGCTAATTTTGTATTTTAAGTAGAGGCGGGGTTTCTCCGTGTTGGTCAGGCTGGTCTTGAACTCCTGACCTCAGGTGATCCGCTTGCCTCGGCTTCCCAAAATGCTGGGATTACAGGTGTGAGCTACCATGCCTGAACGCTTGTTCCTTTTTGCAGCAGAAGGAATAATGGTGGTGTAGGTGAGGCCTGCATTTATTTTTTGCAGATAAGTGGAGAAGGGATGAAGGGTGGAAAAGATTACACAAGTGGCTAAAGGATTGACTTAAGGTTTTTATGTGCAAATTTTACAACTAGAGGGAGAAAACCTCCCTTAATATGTTTATTGTAAACATTTAGGACATACTGAAGAGTGTAAGGAAATAAAAATAGAAAATCACGTATAGTTCCATTACTTAGATGAACTACTTCATCTCTCTGTTAATATTTTGGTGTATGTCCAGCCATACTCTTCCTTTTTTATGCATGCATACAGACTTTTACACTTTTATACAAGCCATATTTAAGTGGCATTATACTGTATATGCTTCCTATAAGTGGATTTCCAGGGTACACAGAAACTTTTAAAGAGGTTTTGTTTTTTTTTTTTTCTGAGATGGAGTCTTGCTCTGTCGCCCAGGCTGGAGTGCAGTGGCCGGATCTCGGCTCACTGCAAGCTCCGCCTCCTGGGTTTATGCCATTCTCCTGCCTCAGCCTCCCAAGTAGCTGGGACTATAGGCGCCCGCCACCTCGTCCGGCTAGTTTTTTGTATTTTTTAGTAGAGACGGTGTTTCACTGGGTTAGCCAGGATGGTCTCGATCTCCTGACCTCGTGATCCGCCCGTCTCGGCCTCCCAAAGTGCTGGGATTACAGGCTTGCGCCACCGCGCCCGGCCAAGAGTTTATGTAAAATTTAAAATATACAAAATAAAAAAGCAAACAAACAAAAAATCCAGGATAGAGACCAGATTAGTACAATGAATTTAATGTACCTATCACCCAGCTTCAGTGATTTTAGTACCTGAGCAATCTTGTTTCATCCATAGCCACCTACTTTTGCATTATTTTGAAACATCTTCCAGGTAAGTATTTCAGTATATTTCAGTTAGCAACTTGACATTTTGCCAAATTAACCTTCCTGAAAAGTGTATCCATGTATACCTGACAGCGATTAGATTTAAAAAGTCTTTTTATTTTTATTTTTGATACAGAATTTGGCTTGTTGCCCAGGCTAGAGTGCAGTGGCGTGATCTCAGCTCACTGCAACCTCTGCCTCCTGGGTTCAAGTGATTCTCCTGCCTCAGCCTCCCCAGTAGCTGGGATTACAGTGCCCACCACCACACCCAACTAATTTTTCATATTTTTAGTAGAGACAGAGTTTCACCATGTTGGCCAGGCTGGTCTTGAACTCCTCACCTCAGGTAATCCACCTGCCTTGGCCTCCCAAATTGCTGGGATTACAGGCGTGAGCCACTGCACCTGGCCTAAAAGGCCTTTTAAAAATCTTAGTGTTATGAGTTAGATGCATATATCATTTTCCTCAGATAATACAAAAAAATCCCAACACAGTGAATTAGGCCGTGCTTATACTCTGGCATCAAACTTTTAGTTTTCCCATCAGTATATATCCCTCATAAAAATGTTGTGACTATTGATAGGGTGACCAAATAACTTACTGTCCAAACTGGGACACTTTGAGATTGAAAGGATGCACTGTTAATAATAATGTCCATATAAGGAACATAAACCAGGACTATATTTTGGCGCAGCTGGATTGTATGCTCATCATACCATTAGGTCATGTATATAAGGTATATATATATATACAGACGATCACTATATTACATAGTCAATAAATGGTAGCATTTATTAAGTTTAAGTGTTTAATATATGCCCATGCATGGATATATATTAAAATCTTCCCTTTAAAAGGGGTATTTTGAATTGGTAACTCATAAAGTCCTAAGTTTTCATTCCTGTGTTTTTTTGGAGCTGACAGTGATCATTAATTTTTTTTTTAAGTACTGTAGCTTTAATTTTCATAATTAAGACTTTGTATTTGTATTGATATTTGCAGCTGGAGAATGCTGGAGGAGACCTTAAGGATGGCCACCACCACTATGAAGGAGCTGTTGTCATTCTGGATGCTGGTGCTCAGTACGGGAAAGTCATAGACCGAAGAGTGAGGGAAATGTTCGTGCAGTCTGAAATTTTCCCCTTGGAAACACCAGCATTTGCTATAAAAGAACAAGGATTCCGGTAGGCTTTTCACTAATCTTTTTATGAGGAGATTGAACTTAGATTGTGGAATATTTTATTATTAATTTGCTTGAGCACTGAATTTTTCTACGAAAATAAGATATGGAATGGTTTTATGAGTGATTTCCCATGGCTCTGATTTGGAGAGAAAAAGGAAAAATTTAAGCTTTCAGTTTAAAGGGATTAATTTTAATTACACAGTTGAAAGAACTTATTATCTTTTGAGTTTTTTTTTTTTTTTTTTTTTTTTTTTTTTTTTTTTTGAGACAGAGTCTCGCTCTGTCGCCCAGGCTGGAGTGCTGTGGCCGGATCTCAGCTCACTGCAAGCTCCGCCTCCCGGGTTCCCGCCATTCTCCTGCCTCAGCCTCCCGAGTAGCTGGGACTACAGGCGCCCGCCACCTCGCCCGGCTAGTTTTTTGTATTTTTATTTATTTTATTTTATTTTTTTTTTTGGAGTCGGAGTCTCGCTCTGTCGCCCAGGCTGGAGTGCAGTGGCCGGATCTCAGCTCACTGCAAGCTCCGCCTCCCGGGTCTACGCCATTCTCCTGCCTCAGCCTCCCGAGTAGCTGGGACTACAGGCGCCCGCCATCTCGCCCGGCTAGTTTTTTGTATTTTTTAGTAGAGATGGGGTTTCACTGTGTTAGCCAGGATGGTCTCGATCTCCTGACCTCGTGATCCGCCCGTCTCGGCCTCCCAAAGTGCTGGGATTACAGGCTTGAGCCACCGCGCCCGGCCGAGTATTTTATGTTTTATAGGATTTGTGGGTCAGAGTTAGATGTAGCTGTTGTGGTCATTCATTCATTTACCCAAAAGCATTTTATCAAAGGAAAGTAGGAAGTTGGCTAGAATACTCCAAAGAGAAGAAATCTGTGTACAATAAGTGTTTTTGCTTCCTGTCCCAATAGACTAGTTTCCAAAGTATGGAGAAGATTTCTTATATCTAATATACGGGCTAATTTTGATAGCTTGTACCCTTAGAACTAGTCAAAATAACAGCCAGCTTATATCGTTTCTTCCTTTAACTGCTATTTTTGGTTAATGTCATGCTTTCTTTTTTTATTTTATTTTATTTTATTTTATTTTTGAGACGGAGTCTGGCTCTGTCGCCCAGGCTGGAGTGCAGTAGCCGGATCTCACCTCACTACAAGCTCCGCCTCCCGGGTTTACGCCATTCTCCTGTCTCAGCCTCCCGAGTAGCTGGGACTACAGGCGCCCGCCACCTCGCCCGGCTGTTTTTTTGTACTTTTTAGTAGAGACGGGGTTTCACCGTGTTAGCCAGGATGGTCTCGATCTTTCTACCTCGTGATCCGCCCATCTCAGCCTCCCAAAGTGCTGGGATTACAGGCTTGAGCCACCGCGCCCGGCTTATGCTTTCTTTTTTTTGAGACAGAGTCTCACTTTGTTACCCAGGCTGAAGTACAGTGGCACGATTTTGGCTCACTGCAACCTCCACCTACTGGATTCAGGCGATGCTCCTGCCTCAGCCTCTGGAGTAGCTGGAACTACAGGTGCATGCCACCACACCTGGCTAATTTTTGTATTTTTAGTACAGAATGGGTTTCACCATCTTGTCCAGGCTAGTCTCGAACCCCTGACTTCAGGTGATCCACCTGCTTAGTTTCCCAAATGTCATGCTTTTTAATTTTTTTTTTAATTGTTGTTTTTTCTTAGATTAAGACTGTTATGTGGAAGCAAGCAACTGTAGTTTATGTCCTTAATTGGCTTTTAAACTTTAATATTAGATGTACTATGCTTTTCCCAAAATTTAAAATTTTATTTTTCTTAAAAGAATTATCTTTCTAATGTGAAAGTGGTTAAAAGAACTTTTAAAGACTTCACAGACATGTGTGCATTATCCTGTGATATTTTGGCTCTGAAGTAGAGTGAATTAGAAATTAGAAAAGGCGGGTTTAAATTTAATTCTGCTCTAGTGTTAGGATACAGATAAAAAATGACTCTCTCTTTTAAACTATGGAATTTTAGAGTAATAAGGGACCCTCGAGTTTATCTAATTCAGCTGACTATTTACCAGTAAGAACTAGTTTTTTAGAGGGATCAAAAAACTTTGTGATAAATCTGAATGGCTCTCTGTCAGATCAGAGCTCCATCATTCCCCTCACCCAAAACAAATGAAAAATCCCCAGCAAAGTAACACACTAAATAGATACTAGAATAGGATAGCTGAATACTTGGCGAGAGAAATCTAATGGGTTTCAGGTCACTTGATCATAAACAGTGTCTAGGTTCAGTTTGTACCTCAAATTTCCCTTATGTAGCAGGAGAATAGGAACTATATCACTGTGGCTTTTATTACTGTAATCCTTTCTGCAGAAATAACTATTTGACCACCCCTTTTCTAGAACATCTTATGACATGAGAGACATCTTAACCTACTTATTTTTGTTATTATTATTACTTTTTTGAGATGGAGTCTCACTCTGTCGCTCAGGCTGGAATGCAGTGGTGTGATCTCGGCTCACTGCAGCCTCTGCCTCCCAGGTTCAACCTGGCAGATTCTACTGCCTCAGCCTCCCGAGTAGCTGGGATTACAGGCAGGTGCTGCCACACCTGGTTAATTTTTTTTATTTTTAGGTGAGATGGAGTTTTGCCATGTTGGCCAGGCTGGTCTCGAACTCCTGACCTAAAGTAATCTGCCCGCCTCAAGCCTCCCAAACTGCTGGGATTACAGGCGTGAGCCACCCCATGTGGCCCATCTATTTTTAGAAACTTGATCTGCCTGATACATAAAATTGGTATTTGGAATGAATTATGGCTTATTGGGCCTTGTAATTGCAAGTTATTTTCAAAATAGCAGGGTAGAAATGGAAGGCTCAAAGAGTGATTAGCTTTTAAAGATTTGTTGAAATAAGACGTTCGTAATTGGTTTAAGTACTGCTTGAGTTTTATCCTTAACTAAGTCCATGACTTTTTTGTTTTTTTAATAGCACTAAGAATCTTATATCCTTGAGTTATTTAGCAGATTAAGGAGTACTAGGCAGTCCCATGGTGGTTATCCTTTGTGAAACTAAATATAATATAATAGAATCTAGAGGTCTTGGTTATTAAGTATGTTTTATAGAATTTCAGCTTCTGTTTGTTTTGGTTTTTTTTTTTTTTTTTTTTTTGAGACGGAGTCTCACTCTGTTGCCAGGCTGGATGGAGTGCAGTGGCGCGATCTCAGCTCACTGCAAGCTCTGCCTGCTGGGTTCACGCCAATCTCCTGTCTCAGCCTCCCAAGTAGCTGGGACTACAGGCACACACCACCACGCCTGGCTAATTTTTTGTATTTTTAGTAGAGACAGGGTTTCACCATGTTAGCCAGGATGGTCTCAATCTCCTGACCTCGTGATCCGCCCGCCTCGACCTCCCAAAGTGCTGGGATTACAGGTGTGAGCCACTGCACCCGGCCTTAGCTTCTGTATTTTTAAGGAGTTAGGTTATAGATCTACCCTTAGGGGTAACGGCATTTCCCTTTAGAATTGTTATCTTAAAGATCTCATATTTATCATCTGAATAGGTTGTCATCCGTCTCTCTTTTGCAGGACACATGCTGGCCAATGTTTACCACGTCTCAGGTTGCTCATACAAAGTTCAAAAGGTGCTTTTGAGCTCATTGAAATTGCTGTTTTTTTAAAAATGACCTAGCTCACTGAGTTGTTTTGTTTTTTTTTTCTCTCTCACTGTTTTGTTTTTTATTTTTTTAAATTTTTTGTAGACATGGGGTTTTGCCATATTGCCCAGGCTGGTCTTGAACTCCTGGGCTCAAGCAGTCTGCTCATCTCTGTCTCCCAAAGTGCTATGATTACAGGTGTGAGCCTCCATGCCCAGCCTTACTGAGATTTTTTAAAAAAATAAATTTGATTTATTTCATATTATTCTTCTGGATGTATTATAAATCTAGCAATATACTTTGTATATTTTTATATGACAGGGAACGACTAATTAAAAAGTGTGTTGCAATCCAAATTTGTAAGTAAATTTTGATTAGATTTTACAATGCCTTTTTCTTTGAAATACAGATGAAACAGATTTATCTGCAAACTCAAAATGAGTTAGAGAGTACCTTAAATTGAATAAAGGGACTAAGTATACCTTTATTATGTGAGTGGGCATGTCTGGAGAGCATGTGCAGCTTGAAGGTGCAAGCCTCTTTATGATTCCAGTTGGTCGTAGTTATACAGGAGTGAAGGCCCAGTGTTTCCAGATTCTTTTTTCCCTAAAGAAAATCCAGAAATCTGAATTTTTGTGAAATTCCTGATATTAAAATGTTTAAATTTTTTGAGTGAATACTGATGGCCAGTGTAGATGTATTAATGGCCAGGAGAGGAACATAGGCCTCAGTTTGGAGTTTTCCCTTAGTGTAGTAGTTTGACTCCCAAGTTAACCCATGCTCTGCAAATTGTAAGGTAGCTAAATTATACTACTGGCCTGATTTCTGAGAGCAGGGCATGTGGGGCAGAATTGTTATTAGCTCCCTTTCCTGGGCTCAGGGAAAATTGCTGGGGATGGTGGATGCTGTAAACAGGCAAAGTTAGGTAATTTATACTTTCTATTCTGCCGTCTTTTGTTGTAGAGTATTTTGCTCTGAGCTACCCAGGGCCTTCATCATACCTTCAGTTGTTCTGTGACCTGCTAGGCTCTGAGAAGACCCGTGTTTTCACCATCTCCAGAATTCTTTTTTTTTTTTTTTGAGACGGAGTCTTGCTCAGTCACCCAGGCTGGAGTGCGGTGGCGCGATCTCGGCTCACTGCAAGCTCCGCCTCCCGGGTTCCCGCCATTCTCCTGCCTCAGCCTCCCGAGTAGCTGGGACTACAGGCGCCCGCCACTACGCCCGGCTAGTTTTTTGTATTTTTAGTAGAGACGGGGTTTCACCGTGTTAGACAGGATGGTCTCGATCTCCCGACCTCGTGATCCGCCCGTCTCGGCCTCCCAAAGTGCTGGGATTACAGGCTTGAGCCACCGCGCCCGGCCCAGAATTCTTATGTACTTCTTCCACTGATAAGGAAACAAGTAAAACAAATCCATGCTAAATATCACAGATAGAACATTGGTATTATCTATTTGGAAGTTTGTGCTTATTAACAAGTAAATGCTTGATAGACTTCTAAACATTGCAGTAAAGTACAGTAAAAATAATTAAACTGTGTAGGATGGTAATTCGCTGTGATATAATTAGAATTTGCTACATTCTACCAAAAACAACAAAATTTCTGAATCTGTGTTGTTTCCCTCAGTGGCACAAGGGAGAGAGGGCATAGACCTTGTGTAAAAATTAACAGAGATTCTTCACTGATTGTTCCTTAAATCACAGTGCTATTATCATCTCTGGAGGACCTAATTCTGTGTATGCTGAAGATGCTCCCTGGTTTGATCCAGCAATATTCACTATTGGCAAGCCTGTTCTTGGAATTTGCTATGGCATGCAGGTATGTCAGCAAATTTGTTTTGAAAGCTTACTTATATTTTATTCTGTTTGTGACTCATACTGTATTAGTATTTTCTCTCTTTAGGATATTTAGGATTAGTTGGATGAGATAACTTGCGCAAATATTACAAATATGTGAATTGCCACACTAGTATGGCAGAACTGGCCTGATAGGGAATCTATTTCCAGAGTAGTAAGTATACTATTTCATGTAACAAAACACTATCCATTTAAAAAAACCTTGGACATGCAAATTTACTTAAAATTTTCAGAAATAGTACACAGAGCTCCTGTATACCTTTATCTAATACTCCAGTTGTTGACATTTTTGAACCGTTTGAAAGTTGCACATGTGATGCCCTGTTACTTATATTTCCTAAATATTAGGACACTCTCACTGCCTAACCACAGTACAACTATCCAGATCAGAAAAGTTAACATTGACTTATTGTTAGAATCTAATCCACAGACTCCTTCACATTTCAGTTTGTCTCATTAATATCCCTTATAGGCCACAGATCAGTCAGGACTATGTATTGTTTTTAGTTGTTGTTTCTTTAGACTCTTTCAGTCTGAAACAGTTCCTCAGTGTTTCCTTCTCTTTCATGACCATGAAAGTATTTTTAAAAAGTATGTGTTAGTTATTTTGTAGAACATTTCCCAACTTTGGTTTCTGTGATGATTCCTCATTGTTAGATTCAGGTTATGAACTTTTGTCAGGAGTATCACAGAATTTGTGCTGTGCTTCTCAGAGCATCTTATCAGGCGGCACACGGTGTGGATTTGTGGCATGACGGGTGATGTTAACTTGGATTATTTGATCAAGATGGTATCTGTCAGGTGTCTCCACTGTAACATTAATTAATAAGTATATGTACCTTGGTTTTATATCGAAAGTAAGAATAGGCCAGGCGTGGTGGCTCACGCCTGTAATCCTAGCACTTTGGGAGGCTGAGGTGGGCGGATCACCTGGTCAGGAGTTTGAGACCAGCCTGACCAACATGGGGAAACCCCCGTCTCTACTAAAAATACAAAATTAGCTGGGCGTGGTGGCACATGCCTGTAATCCCAGCTCCTTGGGAGGCTGAGTCAGGAGAATCGCTTAAACCCGGGAGGTGGAGGTTGCGGTGTGCGGAGATCATGCCATTGCACTCCAGCCTGAATGACAAGAGCGAAACTCCTCAAAAAAAAAAAAAAAAAAAAAAAAGTAAGAATAAGTAGGGACTTACTGAGATCTTGAGATAAGGTACTCGTCTTCTTTTCTTTCTTTTTTTTTTTTTCAAATACTTTGTTTTTAGAGTGGTTTTACATTCACAGCAAAATTAAGGTACAGAAATATCTTAAATACCTCCAACCGCTACACATGCATAGCTTCTCCCATTATCAGTATCCCACACCAGTGTTACATTTGATATAACTGATGAACCTACATCAACACATCATTATTCCCAAAGTCTTTAGTTTACATTAGGGTTCATTCTTGATTTTTGTACATTCTATTGTTTTGGACAAATGTATAATGACATGTATCTACCATTGTAGTATTATGCATAGTATTTTGACTGCCTAATCCTTTACCTATTCATCCCCCAACTCCTGGCAACCACTCAAATTTTTTTTATCATCTTTATAGTTTTGCCTTTTTCAGAATGTCATATAGTTGGAATCATACAGTATGTAGCCTTTTCAGATTGGCTTCTTTCACTTAGTAATGTGCATTTAAAGTTCTTCCATGTCTTTTCAGTCTGGGTGGCTAATTTCTTTTTAGCACTGAATAATATTCCTTTGTATGGATGTATCACAGTTCATTCACTCACTTACTCATTCCGTAAGTGACAGTTTACTTACTCATCTACTAACGTCTTGGTGACTTCCAAGTTTCGGTAATTATGAATAAAGCTGCTGTGAACATCCATGTACAGGTTTTTGTGTGGACATCAATGTTCGGCTTTTTCAGTAAATTCTAAGGAGAATGATTACTAAATCGTTTTTTAAGAGTATGTTTAGTTTTGTAAGAAATTGCCAAAACTGTGTTCCAAAGTAGGTGTACAATTTTGCATTTTATAGTAAAAGCCTCTTTTTTCCTTTCAGTGTTCTTTGAAAAGTGATTATGAATTTGACTTGGCAAAAAGATTTTTCCATATAGTAGTCTTAGAAGAGCCTGTACCCTGATTGAGTTGAATGTTGGATATTGGCTGGCTTCTTTTTTTTTGGTCCCAGGGTGTCATATATTTATATAATTTACTGATTTTCTTTGTCAGAGTACTCAATGTTAATCATATAGCACAACTTATAATTATATTAAATGGTTGTTAGTATATTGAGAGGCATTGTAACTTCTCCTAAGGAAGAATCTCACAAGATATATTTTTAGGGCCTACTTAGAGTGAAATATGTCTGAAAAATGCTCCTTTAATTTAAGAGATAATGGCTTAGTGTTTCCCTATTATGTCAGTTTCCTGATATAATTATAAGGCCGAATTGTTCTGTCATTCGAATAGGATATCTTACAGCCAAAGCCAGGCCTGCTGATGTTAAATGCGTAACAATTTTTGCCTTTATTATCATCTGAACTTTTGTAGTAAGATAATGGGATATGCCGATCTTGGTTATTTGGGCAGAATTTGTCCTTCCATAAAATAAGGATATAGATGATGCTGTCTAGCTAATGTATTGTTTGTAAAGGGCTGCCACTTAGTGACTAGGTTGGGTAATTTTAGGACCTAAGTGTGTACCTTTGCCCCCCATGACATTCTGAAATTTGAGCAATTTCAGTGTCTTATATACCATCTTTTCCCATTAACTGGACTCTCCTGGCAGAGTCTTTCTAATTGCTTCCTCGTGATTCTTTGCTTTAGAAGAAAAATATCTATACTGCTCCCTTTTATATCTCTTACTGATTTACACCCCCCAGCATAAAAAAACAGAATATCGGTAGAGCTTTTGAAACTTTCTTTGTATGTCTCCATTCACATTCTTCTCTTCCTATCAGTGGCGACCAACTTTCCTGAATTTTATTATTCATTCCCTTTCTTTTTTTTTATAGTTTTATACGTATGTTTGTATTCCTAAATAATATATTTGTTTTGTCTATTGACCTATATATAAGTGAAGTCGTACTACGTGTATTATTTTCAACTTTGGTTTTGAGATTCGTTCATGTTAGTACATTTTACTGTAAATTATTCATTTTCACTATTGAATTTGTTTGAATATAGCATGTTACTTTTACATTCCAGTGTTCATACTGTTAGCTTTCTAGTTTTTTTCTATTTAGACAATATTGCCATGAATATTTTTGTACTTGTTTTCTGGTGTTATACATACACAAAATTTTCTCCAGGGTAACTGGCAGTAGGAATGCTGGGTCATAATGTACATTTTCAGCGTCACTAGGTAAATGATAATTTTTTCCCTCAATGTATGTTCCCACAACAATATATAAAAACATCTTCTGCTCTATATCCCTGCCAACCCTTGACATGATTAGATTTCTTTTTGTATTTTCTTATCTGCAAAGGTATTAAATGGGGGTCACATTGTAGTCTCAAAGTTAATTTTCCTTGTTATTGTAAGATTCGTATGTTTATTTGCCATTTGTGTCTGCTTTACTATAGATACTTGTTCATTTTTATATCAAATTGTCTTTGTTATTGTGTTGTGGGAGCCTTTATATATTCTGGATACTAAACTTTTCCCAACTATATATTATTGCAGATACCTTCTGGATTGTGACTTGTCTCTTCACTCTTTATGGTTTCACTTGGCTTTTTATATACTCTCACAAGATTTTGTCAAATTATTTTTATTGGGCAGAATTTCCTTCCCTTTCTCCCTTCTCACTCTAAAACTTAGAAAACTTTGATATATAAGAAAGATAAGAGGAGCTGATCTGATTGGATGGTGGACCTGGAGTACTATATGGGATTCCTTGAGGCAGTTAGAACCTCGGGGTTTATCAGGAATCCATACTGGCCATATACTTTGCTAGGTAGGGCCCTTGGGCTGTAAAGAGACCTGAAGACAGGGAGGAGAGAACATAGTCTGTTTTGATAATCACTCTAGTTCGAATGGACTAGAGTAGAAAATGAGGGGGAAGGTGAAACGAAAAATTAGACAAGGGTCAGGTAAGGAAGTCTTGTGTTTAATATAAGGAACTTGGATTTTATCCTGTAGACCAGGCGTCAGTAAACTATGGCCTATAGACCAAATCTGGCCTACCCCCTGTTTTTGCATGACCTGCAAGCAAAGAATGATTTTTTTACATTGTTAAATGATTGGGAAATTGAAAAAAATTATATTTTGTGATGTGTGAAAATAAAATTCAAGTCTGTGTCCATAAATAAGGTTTTATTGGAACAGTCACACCCATTTCTTTATAAGTATTGTCTATGGATGCTTTTGAGCTACAGTGGCAAGAACTGAATAGTTGGTACAGACACAGTAGGGCCTGCAGAGGCTAATATTTTTCTCTGGCCCTTTACAGAAAGTTTACCAACCCTTGCTGTAGATGCTAGAGCGCTAATGAAGAATTTAATCATAGACTAACAGAATCATCTTTATACTGTAGTAGCTAACATTGGTAGGTCTCTAGAACATTGCTGGAAGATGGGCAAGACTAGAGTCAAGGGAACTGATTAGATCGTAGCAATGTTTCTTAAACTGCATGTTAGTTAATGTGCTACAGTAAAGAGTTTTGTTTCTGAGTCTTTAGTTTGACAAATACTGTGTTAAACAAGTGCTAGCAGGTGTCCTTTCCTGCTGGAGCGAACACAAACCTTTATTGTGGGACAGTGTATTGTGAATACCTAAAAGGAGAATGTAGAGGGCACCGTTTGGTAATGGTTTTGAAGAATATGCTACTCTGAGTTACAAGAATGAACATTTATTTAAGTCTGTCTTATTTTCTGTCAGGGGCTGGGTCAACCTGCATTACACATGATTAAGGCAGATATCTTCTGATACCTGTTGTGGAACAGATACACTAAGATGAGTGGGAGTGTTTATATCACTGCAGATTTAATGTTTGCAAAAATCTTGTGTATATTTATCTGAGGTGGGAAGTTTGGGACATGTAAATGATAAATAAGAAAAGAAGATTGATTAACAGAGGAGGTGCTGAATTGAAGAGACCATTTGAAATCAGTCTATAAGCCTATGGGACTTGAACAGATGAGCTTAACTGAAAGGCCAGATTTTCCTGCTTCTCGCATCTTTACAGCACAGCCTTCGGCAGGCTTTCAGACTGTTCCTTTGGAGCCAAAGATTTAAATAGCTTGGAGAAATTTATTGTCTAATTCTTGTTCTGGTACAAGGTTCTTGTTGTTTGCTGTAGCTTTTTCCAAACTCAGAATACCTTTTAAAATGCTTTTAAATCAAACTCAGATGTAAGTAATTAAGATATCTATTTTTAAGCAGATGAATTCATAAAAGTACACTAAGTGGAAAATCTGCCAGTGTTTAACAAAACTTAACCGCAGGTCAAATTTTGAATCCAATTTTGTTTTATAACAATGCCTGTTAATAACTGTATAGTTATATATAACAATACCAAATGATCTACATTTATTAAACTCCTTTTATTTTGGGGATACAGATATATCAGGTGTTCTGAAAAGAAATAATATAAATTATTAAATCAGTGTAACAAAATGGGTATTTTTCTTTTGTTTCTATTAACATTAATTTTTTTCTTTGAACAGATGATGAATAAGGTATTTGGAGGTACTGTGCACAAAAAAAGTGTTAGAGAAGATGGAGTTTTCAACATTAGTGTGGATAATACATGTTCATTATTCAGGTATTACATTTTTAGATGAATAAGAACAGTAGTAATTAATTTAAAGTTGTTACTGTTATTTTTCACAATTGGAGATTCTATAATTCATAAACAAAATTAAGGGTATAGTAGTGACCACAAGTGTAATTGTCACGTTTGCCTTCCAGTTGAGTGTCAAGACAACATGGGATGGTGGTGATGTTAATAGGGAGTAAGGAAGGTATTTAAGAAATTTGAAAACACCTGTGCAGTTGTGGCACCCTATTTGGAATCATATATAGTGATACCAACATTTGTATTTTCCCTTTTCACTCTTTGATCTGTTTTTAAAGATTATTATTTTTCTTTTTCT
Organism: Macaca thibetana thibetana; assembly: GCF_024542745.1. Taxonomy (NCBI): domain Eukaryota; kingdom Metazoa; phylum Chordata; class Mammalia; order Primates; family Cercopithecidae; genus Macaca; species Macaca thibetana. The sequence continues at coordinate 58,567,022 of NC_065579.1, forward strand.
TTTTTTTTTGTTTTGTTTTTGAGACGGAGTCTTGCTCTGCCACCCGGGCTGGAGTGCAGTGCCACCATCTCAGCTCACTGCAACCTGCGCCTCTTGGGTTCAAGCGATTCTTCTGCCTCAGCCTCCCGAGTAGCTGGGACTACAGGTGTGAGCCACCACACCCGGCTAATTTTTGTATTTTTAGTGGAGACAGGGTGTCATCATATTGGCCAGGCTGGTCTCAAACTCCTAGACCTCGTGATCCGTCCACCTCGGCCTCCCAGAGTGCTGGGATTACAGGCATGAGCCACCGTGCCCTGCTGAAGATTACTATTTTTCAAAGGAAGATTAATAAAAAAGCCAAGGTTGCTCAGAATAATTTTTTAAACTGAAGTTATTGCCAAAATGAGTTTGAAAGCCAGTGCTTGTTCAGCTTCATAATGGAGAGGTGTTGACACATACACTCATCCTTATTTCATGTGACTAATCTTGAGAACCATTTCAGGAATCTTGTTTGTGATATACCAGAAGAAGCTTTAAACATAAAGATTTGGTTAAGATTTGACATTTTTCTGTCTTTCTAGTTCTAAAATTCTGAGACTCTATCACAACCTATACTATTCCTAAACAATGATGACAACAACAAACCCCAAAATATCTTTTTGGCATTAATGTACTTTATCTTCTTGCTTTATTTTTAATTTACATTTTTATTCCTTAATGTTTATTATTTATTTTGTAATTTAATTTAATTTTTTTTTTTGAGATGGAGTCTCGCTCTGTCGCATGCCCAGGCTGGAGTGCAGTGGCATGATCTCGGCTCACTGAAACCTCCACCTCCCAGGTTCAAGTGATTCTCCCACCTCAGTCTCCTGAGTAGCTGGGATTATAGGCGAATTTTTTTGTATTTTTAGTAGGGACTGAGTTTCACCATATTGGCCAGGCTGGTCTTGAACTCCTGACCTCAGGTGATCTGCCTCGGGCTCCCAAAGTGCTGGGATTACAGGCATGAGCCACCACACCTGGCCATGCCTTAATATTATTTAATATTGAGTTCTTACATTATTTTCCATAACGTAAACAGTATATTTTTATGATTGATTTGTTTGAATCAGGGTCCAGAGAAAGTCTACATGTTACATTTGATTAATGTTGCTTAAATCTCTTAAGTAACACTTTCTTAACTAAGTATCATTAATTTGTTTGGCACTAGAGGTCCACATTGGTACTGGGTTGTAATTGTTTCTAGGACTTCCAGATAACAGAGTTGGGCAGTACCTAGTCTTTTAGAATTAGAAAACAGAATCATTAGTGTATACTTATTTCCAGTTAATATGAAAGATTATTGGGTTTTTACCTAACTCTTTTGATTTTGTATCTCCTTACTCTTAAGCTGAAAATGTTGATTGCTAATTATATTATTTGTTTTAACCTACCATATGCCTGTATCTATACTGTACTTACAGTTACAGGATAATAGTTTTAGTACTGAGTCCTATTACTACTTACATAAGACTACCGAATGAAGTGTTAAGATCTTTGAAATACCTCTGTTCTTAACATAAATCTCAACAGATATATAATATTGAAATTATTGTTCTATACTCTCTTAAAATTATTCCTGGGTGTCTGGTTATACTACCAACTACATATATTTATTTGTTCTAGTTTCCTTCCAGTTTTTATGGATTGCCTTTTTTAAGATTTATCGTTTTTTTATTGGCTTTATTTGTAATGGGCACAATATTTGAATGCTAGCAGTATTCCATTGTCACTTTTTTCTGTTTTTCTAATCATGTATGGCAAGCTTGTGTTTCTAAAACAAAAGAACCCAGGAATCATGTTTTTAATTAAGATATTTGTGTGTTTTATTTTTTGTATGTTTAGGGGCCTTCAGAAGGAAGAAGTTGTTTTGCTTACACATGGAGATAGTGTAGACAAAGTAGCTGATGGATTCAAGGTTGTGGCACGTTCTGGAAACATAGTAGCAGGTGAAAATTCTAAAAGTTTTGCAGAGTTCATTTTAAAAACTTTATCTGAAGAGTAAGCATATGCTTCTGTATGAGGTACTCTTTGATTTTTCCTTTTTCTTCTGATTTTTCTTCTCTTTTTTAAAAGATAATAATGAATGTAGGATTAACTGTTATGAAGGGAATTTAATAATAAGAGGATTATCCAGAAATCTCTCACTTACTGGTTTACTGGTTTGCTTTGAAATACTTTGAAAAATGTTCATCCTAATATAAGCTGCTCAGACATAAAACACTATACTTTTATGACTCAGGAAAAATTTGAGAACTTGCTCTCTTCCTACTATACTATATTCAGAGTTACTTGTCTTTTATTCCTTTCTTAGGTATGCATAGCCCATAGCACCCAAATAAGTACTCAAGAGATTTCCCTGAACCAGGGTTGGCAAACTGTGACTTGTGGGTCAAATCTCGTCTTTTGCCCTTTTTTAATGTCCAGGAGCTAAGAATGTTTTTACATTGTTAAAGGGTTATAATAAAATACAGGGACTGTATATGCTGCACAGAGCCTAAACTATTTACTCTCCAGTCCTTTGCAGAAAGTTTGCTGACCCATGCTCTTAAACCATTTTGTTCTCTACTTTTTTGAGGAAGGGAAATTGACTTTCTGGCTGTTTGGGGTTTTGACTTGCTTACCTGAATAATGTAAATGGTCACTAATAGTCCTGGAAGTCAGTGAAAGAAAAAGGTGGGTTTATCAATAAAGTTCTGTTTGAGATGCCACAGCTAAATAATAAGTTGAAAAAAAGATTTGTCATGGATATGCTGAATTTAGTAAACTGCCTGCAGTTACTTAACCGACATTAGCATAGGAATGCTCAAGAATGGTTTTACTTCATAAAAAAAAGATCAACAGTGGTAGATAGGCTTGTGTATTTTTATTCATCCAACAAACATTTGAGTACTTATTATGTGTCGTGCACAGTTCTAGGTGTCAAGGATTTAGCAATGAATAAAACAGGCCAGGTGTGGTGACTCTCACTTGAGAGTCTGTGACTCAGCACTTTGAGAGACTGTGGAAGGTGGATAGCTTGAGGCTAGGAGTTCGAAACCAGCCTGGGCACCATAGTGAGACTCCATCTCTACATAAAAATAATTAAAAAAAAATTAACCAGGTGTAGTGATGCACATTTGCAGTCCTAGCTACTCAGGAGGCTGAGGTAGAAGAATCATTTGATCCTAAGAGATCACGGCTGTGTTGAGCTGTGGTTGCACCCCTACACTCCATCCTGGGCAACAGAGCAAGACCCTCTCTCTTAAAAAGAAAACAAAACCTAAAACCAATATAGCAAAAATTCTTGTTTAACACTGGAAAAAAAGGAAAGTAAACAATAAAGAAATACAGAATATGTCAGAGTCAGATAGTGTTTACATTGAAAAACTAAGGGGGAAGAGGGTATTCTGGAATATGTATGATTAGGGTTGTTGCAATTTTATAGGCTATTCAGGGAAGGCATTCCTATAAGATGACACTGGACACGAAGAAAATAAGTGCTAACCTTTTTGGATATTTGGGGAAAGAGGAAACAGCAGTAGAGATCCTGGGTGGGTACCATATTTGAGGAGCAGCAAGGAATCCACGTGGTTGGAGCAGAGTAAGCATGACGGGGAGAGTGAAAGAAGGTGAAGTTAGAGAAGTAGTTGGATGCCAGAACACAGGACCTTTTGGCCACTCCTATACTTTGGCTTTACTCATAGTGAGGTGGGGTTTTAAATGAAGGAGAGATGTGATCTAATTTCAGGATTAAGCTGTGATGAGGAGAAAAGATACAGGGTGAAAGAGAAGCAAGAAGACGAGCTAGGAATTTATTGTAGTAACCAGGAGAGAGACAGTGTTGTCAGGATCAAGATAGTAGTGATAGATGCAGGAGGAAGATAAACGGGGAGGGTACCTGGAGAATCTCCCACCAGCCTGCCTACTGGGAAAACAGGGTGGAGCCACAGGAAGTTCTCACCCTTTGCAGGAGGGAGGAGCCTGGCCTTTCCTGTTCCTGTGTGGTGACCTGGGATTCAATCTGTGAGATGGGGGCCTGTTAACAGGAAGCCTTCCACTTTGCTGAGAGATTTTTCCTTTTTTCTCAATAAATTCCATTACTTCTTACCTTTCAAAGTGTCTGCGTGCCTAACTTTTCCTGGTTATGGGAAAAGAACCCGGTTTTTTTTATAACAGTAGAAGAGGAAGTTGTTAGGACCAGGTTGACAGAGGTGGAAGTTGACAGGACTAGGGTAATAGAGGTAGACGTTGTTAGGAGTGATTGGATTCCACTGTTTTGAAGGGAGAGACACAAGATTTGCTGTTAGATTGAATATGGAGTGAGGAAGAAAAAGTAGAATCAAGTTTTAACTCCCAAGTTTTTTGGCCTGAGGAACCAAAAGGAAAATGTTTCTATTACCTGATTGGAAAGACCTCAGGAGTTTGAGTTTGCAATATTAAATTCAAGGTGCTGTATTAAACATCAAAACAAAGGTGCTGAGTAGGCAGTTGTATATGTGAGCCTGGACTTCAGAGGAGAAAACTGGACTGGAGGTATAAATTTGGGAGTCTACCGGCATACAGACAGAATTTTAAGGTGATGAGAGTGTGAGATCTCTCAATGTTTAGAAAAGAGATTTAAGGGCTGAGGACTGAGTAACTTCCATGTATAGAGATGGGCAAGATGGAGAGGAACCAGCAAAGGAGATTCAGAAGGAATAGACAGTAAAATAAGTAAACCAAGAGAGTGGTATCCTGAGAGCCAAATAAGGTGTGAAGTACTGTGGTATAGTAGAGTGAGTATGAGTTAGGGAGCCTGTCAGGCCTGATTTAGTTACTTAATTACCTGAGAATTCATACAAGTTTCTCGATATCTCAGAGCCATAAAATAGGGGTAACACATGCACATGTAAAATACCTAGCCTAACATCTATTGCCCCGTAGGTAATATTTGCTGGAAACACATTAGTCAAGTAGGTGAATATATATTTGTGGTTAATAGTAGTCAAGAAAGAAACAGTATATTCTGACAAGTCTGATATATGAGATTCTTTTAATATGAGAACTTGGTAGCTGTACAATGCATTTGAAAGCCATGTGCAACATGAGAACCAAAACTGAATTATCAATGCACTAGATAGACAAGGCAACTGAAGTAACTTGGGTGGAGAGGTGAGAATACTGTTAAATAATCTCTGTGTGGAACTTAATGTACCATCCTCTAGCCCATTAATTGCTGTGTCAAGAAAGACCTTTATAAAGAAAGGTTACAGCAATGTAGTTTTTGTCTTTGTTATGTATTTATTTTTCCTATAGCTAAAAATCCAGTGAGACATATCAGTTTTAACATTTATAGAGGAAGAAGGCTGTGTGCAGTGGCCCACACCCATAATCCCAGCACTTTGGGAGGCCAAGGCAGGAGGATTCCTTGAGCCCAGGAGTTCAGCAAGGCAACAGGATAAAACCCCATCTCTTCAAAATATTTAGAAATTAGCTGAGTGTGGTGGCACGCACCTGTCATTCCAGCTACTTAGGAGGCTGAGGTGAAAGGATCACTTGAGCCCAGGAGATCGAGACTATAGTGAGCTATGATTACGCCACTGCACTCCAGCCTGGGTGACAGAGCAGTAAATACCCTGCCTAAAAAATAAAATAGGCCAGGCTCGGTGGCTCACGCCTGTAATCCCAGCCCTTTGGGTGGCCGAGATGGATCACAAGGTCAGGAGATCAAGACCAGCCTGGCCAATATGGTGAAACCCCGTCTCTACTAAAAATATTTAAAAAATTAGCTGAGCGTGGTGGCAGGCACCTGTAGTCCCAGCTACTCGGGAGACTGAGGCAGAAGAATCGCTTGGACGTGGGAGGCAGAGGTGGCAGTGAGCCGAGATCGCACCACTGTACTACACCCTGGGCGACAGAGTGAGACTCCGTCTCAAAACAAAACAAAACAAAACAAAAAAACAAATAAAATAAAATAAAATAAAATAAAATTGGCTGGGAGCAGTGGCTCATGCCTGTAATCCTAGCATTTGGGAGGCTGAGGCAGGTGGATCACTTGAGGCCAGGAGTTCGAGGCCACCTGGCCAACATATTGAAACCCCATCTGTACTAGAAATACAAAAAATTAGCTGGGTGTGGTGGCACACATCTGTAATGCCAGCTGCTTGGGAGCCTGCGGCATGAGAATTGTTTGAACCCAGGAGGCGGAGGTTGCAGTGAGCCGAGATCATGCCATTGCACTCCAGCCTGGGTGACATAGTGAGACTCTGTCTCAAAAAAAAAAAAAAAAATTTAAACCATAGAGGCAGAGATTGTGAGAAATTAATTGTGGTTATTGCTTGAGTCTTTTCAGCATGAAAAAATTTTAATTTGTGACTATTTTCTCTATAAAGGTATAGCAAATGAATCTAAAAAATTATATGGAGCACAGTTCCACCCTGAAGTTGGCCTTACAGAAAATGGAAAAGTAATACTGAAGAATTTCCTTTATGATATAGCTGGGTGCAGTGGAACCTTCACGGTGCAGAACAGAGAACTTGAGTGCATTCGAGAGATCAAAGAGAGAGTAGGCACGTCAAAAGTTTTGGTAAGCAATTTATTATCTAGAAGTCTACAAATTTATATCAATAATGGTGGAATCCAGGAGCTAGAGTCCTCAACACAGCCCTTAAATGTTCTATAATTTTAGAGTGTTTTTCCAGTCACCATACATATCTTTGATATAAATAGCGCTTTTAGGTAACGATTTAAGCTGATAGTGTTTATTTTCTTTTTTGCTTGTTTTGCTTAGTTTGATTTTTCATTTTACCCCGTAGGTTTTACTCAGTGGTGGAGTAGACTCAACAGTTTGTACAGCTTTGCTAAATCGTGCTTTGAACCAAGATCAAGTCATTGCTGTACACATTGATAATGGCTTTATGAGAAAACGAGAAAGCCAGTCTGTTGAAGAGGCCCTCAAAAAGCTTGGAATTCAGGTCAAAGGTATTGAAGAACCCCAGAAAAGTTAACTTACATGTTAGGACTTGTGTAATCAAATCTAGTCTTACGGTTTAAGTGAGCACAATTACAGTTTTCTCAGTATGCCAAGGTTGAAAATGCTTTTCATTTTTACAATTACCTCTGGTGTAAGAGAGGTCTCAGTATAAATTTTTAAACTATTGATTCTGCTAATTTTATACATAGATTGATAAGTTAACATTTTCCAGCTACTGTTCAGTTCTCTTCTAGTCATTCGCTATTAAAATTATCTTATCCTGGCCAGGCGCGGTGGCTCACGCCTGTAATCCCAGCACTTAGGGAGATCAAGGTGGGTGGCTCACCTGAGGTCAAGAGTTTGAGACCAGCCTGGCCAACATGATGAAACCCCATCTCTACTAAAAATACAAGGAATTAGCCAGGCTTGGTGGTGGGCGCCTGTGATCCCAGCTACTCGAGAGACTGAGGCAGGAGAATCTCTGGAACCTGGGAGCTGGAGGTTACAGTGAGCAGAGATCATGCTGCTGCACTCCAGCCTGGGCAACAAGAGCGAAATTCCATCTCAAAAAAAAGAAAAAGAAATTATCTTTTCCCACTCTATTTCATGATATTTATATAGCACGAGGCTACCCAAACCCTCCTCAGGTGTGGATATACAGATTATTTTGCAAACAGGAAAGCTTATTGTGGGAGAGGTGAAGATTCTATAGTTACTTTTTTTTTTTTTTAAAGGGCCTCTAATAAATTTCTTAGTCCTTAATAACATTTACTTTTGTAGATACCTTTTATACTTTTTAAAAACAAGGTGCAATTGATAGTTATAATGAAATGAGGTCAGTAGTTTAATGATACAAGTTATTGTACATATTATTGAATTAATTGGAATTGATACCAAAAGTCTGAATAAAATGAAGACTTGTAGGTAAGCATGATGTGAATATGAATCTATTTCTTTGAAACTTCTCTAAAATAACAGTAAAATCATAAAACAGTGTAATACCATAAGGACGAGGGATAGAGAAGATGATAGCAGACAGATGCTTTCAATAAAATGTTGGGAAGTAGAAAGCAGATGGGTAGAGGTGGATTTTCTCTGTTTAAGCTAGGGAGGTCTCTCCCAGCATCCTGGGAAGGTCCCCAATGGTATCTTCACATGGTCATATGTTTTTGTGAAATTTGCAAGTAAGATATTTTGATAATTTGTAGTTGTTTATTTTCTTTCAACTCTAACTTGTTCTCTGTTAGGTGGTGCTGGAATGGCCGTGGGCATTTTGAGATCAGGCTAAGACAAAGATGAGCTGGGGATGTGCTTAGTATGGGTTTAGAGGTATATATGTGATTTGCAATTATTTCTGTGTATAGTTAAGTACTTGGTAGCCATCCCAGTATAACTTAAGATTTTTAATATCTTATTTGTTCTGTTTCTTGAAGGAGGCCTTCAAATTGTAAAACTTGGATCTGTCCCTGGTAACTGACATAGCAGAATGAAGGAATTCACAACCTTGGGGTGGGGTGGGAAGGAAGCCAACAAAAAGCAAGCTGATTTGTGCTGTAGACTTCTGAGGAGGCTCAGGAATTTGAATCATTGGGTTCTTTTTGGGTCATTGGTCTCTGGGTTAGCCTAAAATGGATTAAATATCTGAGAAGCAGATCCTTTTCCTTAGCACAGGAGCAAACTGCACTCTCCTTCCCCATCAGAACACTGTGGATATATTCTCTAGAAAGGCTAAACAAGAGAGGTTCTGGACTTGAGCCTACTAATACCAGGCATAGTTGAGGGTGGAGGTAAGACTCTACATTAAGAACAGGATGAAGTAAAAGTCTCTATCCTGAATGGCAACTCCCTTTTGCTACCACTTCTTCTGTTCAACTGCCAGAATGCCAATAGGCAGGAGAGTAGATACGTCTTCTCTGGATAGTTGACCAGGTTCAGGAAAGACCTACAAATTCACTGGGTTTTCCACAATGAAATAGCAAGCTGCCCTGTCATCTTACAGTGAAGGCCTCCAGTAGCTAAGTTTTATTAGCAAATAGAGATCTTAGTCAGTTTTTAGTTTCCTGTCGTTAAATAAAAAGCCAAGGATTGTTAAACGTGTGTTCATAAATATCAGTTTTACAAGACACTAGTGTGTGATTCCAAACGACTTTGATTCTGTTTAGGAACCAGTGCTTTTGATTCCTTTGGGGCTATGCTTCTTGCTGTGGCGTTTGCTTGTTGCTCTGATGAAGCACTGAACAGAGGGAAAATAATCAGCATAATTTTATTTTTTTTTTTGTGGAGTCTTGTTCTGTTGCCCATGCCAGAATGCAGTGGCACGACTTCAGCTCACTGCAACCTCTGCCTCCGAGGTTTAACCAATTCTCTTGCCTCAGCCTCCGAGTAGCTGGGATTACAGACATGTGCTACTACACCCAGCTAATTTTTGTGTTTTTAATAGAGATGTGGTTTTGCCATTTTGGCCAGGCTGGTCTCACATTCGTGACCTCAAGTGATCCACCCAACTTGACCTCCCAAAGTGTTGGTATTACAGGCATGAGCCACCGTGCCAGTCCTAATCAGCATAATTTGTGATGTCATGGCCCTAGATCTAAATGCCAGGAGATTCTCACAGAAACAACATTTAATGAGTGCCTGTATCTGAATTCTTTTACTCAGGATGTATTGATAGTTTTTTTTTTTTTTTTTTTAATTATTTATTTATTTATTTTTTTTTTTGAGATGGAGTCTCGCTCTGTCGCCCAGGCTGGATTGCGGTGGCATGATCTCGGCTCACTGCAAGCTCCGCCTCCTGGGTTCACGCCATTCTCCTGCCTCAGCCTCCCCAGTAGCTGGGACTACAGGTGCCCGCCACCACACCTGGCTAACTTTTTTGTATTTTTAGTAGAGATGGGATTTCACCATGTTAGCCAGGATGGTCTCGATCTCCTGAGCTCGTGATCTGCCTGCCTCGGCCTCCCAAAGTGCTGGGATTACAGGTGTGAGCCATCAGGCCTGGCCAGTAATTCTTGAACATTGATAGTTTATTGAAATTTGTAGGCAGATTTAGGGGAGATCAAAGGAACCATGGACTGTTCTTCAGCCTGGAAAAGAAATAAACTTTTCTTTCTGTAGTTTGACTTGTTATTTTTGATTAAAAAAACATGTTATACCAATTTCAAATGCTTCTCCCCTTTCCTCTAGTGATAAATGCTGCTCATTCTTTCTACAATGGAACAACAACCCTACCAATATCAGATGAAGATAGAACCCCACGGAAAAGAATTAGCAAAACGTTAAATATGACCACAAGTCCTGAAGAGAAAAGAAAAATCATTGGGGATACTTTTGTTAAGGTACCTTTGTTTTTAATATCCTCAACATGTACTGTTTTTGATGTGAATCTTTGTGTTTGTTTTTCCTTGTCACTATATCAAATAACCAAATTTGCTAATTTTTTCCTTTTTCTTATGTGGCTGAGAGTTTTACTGTATATTGTCATTATATTGACCAGTAGAAACTGTTTTATGTTTGTTTGTTTGTTTGTTTTATGAGACGGAGTCTCGATGTGTCACCAGGCTGGGCTGGAGTGCAGTGGCACAATCTCGGCTCACTGCAACCTCTTCCTCCTGGGTTCAAGTGATGATTCTCCTGCCTCAGCCTCCTGAGTAGCTGGGAGTACAGGTGTGCACCATCATGCCCAGCTAACTTTTGTACTTTTAGTAGAGACGGGGTTTCACCATGTTGACCAGGATGGTCTTGATCTCCTGACCTCATGATCCGCCCGCCTCAGCCTCCCAAACTTCTGGGATTACAGGTGTGAGCCACCATGCCCAGCCAACTGTTTTATGTTTTAATAAACATGTTTGCTTACATTGCCAGACTGTTATTTTAACTTTTTAAGAATAGATGTCTTCAGCTGATCATAGACTTTAATTCATTGGTTATCTCAATGGCTAATTTCAAGCTCTTGAATGGAATGTTCACATACCTATGTTTTGTTTTTTGGAGGCGGAGTTTTGCTCTTTGTCACCCAGGCTGGAGTACAATGGAGCGATCTCGGTTCACTGCAACCTCTGCCTCCTGGGTTCAGGCGATTCTCCTGCCTCAGCCTCTGGAGTAGCTGGGATTACAGGCATGCACCACTATGCCCAGCTATTTATTTTTATTTTTTATTTTTTTTGAGATGGAATCTCGCTCTGCCTCCGAGGCTGGAGTGCAGTGGCGCAATCTCTGTTCACTGCAAATTTCGCCTCCAGAGTTCAAGCGATTCTCCTGCCTCAGCCTCCTGAGTAGCTGGGATTATAGGCGTGTGCCACCACGCTTGGCTAATTTTTGTATTTTTAGTAGAGACGGGGTTTCACCATGTTGGTCAGGCTGGTCTCAAACTCCTGACCTCATGATCCACCTGCCTTGTCCTCCCAAAGTGCTGTGATTACAGGCGTGAGCCACCATGCATGGCTGCTAATTTTGTATATTTAGTAGAGATGGGGTTTCATCATGTTGGCCAGGCTGGTCTCGAACTCCTGGCCTCAAGTGATGCGCTCCACTCAGCCTCCCAAAGTGCTGGGATTACAGGCATGAGCCACTGTGCTCGGCCTCACGTACCTTTTTGAATCATGTTAAAGGACACGTTCATAAAGGAGTTTATTTTGGGGCTTGGTGGATTTTATTTTCTGGTCAGTATTTCTAAAGGACTCTAGGAGATTTAGCTGAAAGTATAAACTTTTGCTTTTAAAAAAATTTTTCTCTTACAAGGCTGTTTTACTCCTGTTGATTATAGATTGCCAATGAAGTAATTGGGGAAATGAACTTGAAACCAGAGGAGGTTTTCCTTGCCCAAGGTACTTTACGGCCTGATCTAATTGAAAGTGCATCCCTTGTTGCAAGTGGCAAAGCTGAACTCATCAAAACCCATCACAATGACACAGAGCTCATCAGAAAGTTGAGAGAGGAGGTAAAAGTTTATGAGAACTTTTTCATACAGTAGATACATGGAAGGTCTCCCTTTCTTCCTTCCTCTTCCCTCCTATTATTTACAGAGTTGCACAGCCATCACCACATCTAATTTTAGAACATTTTCATTACCCTAAAAAGGAACCTTATACCCATTAGCAGTCACTCCTTGTTCTACCTGTTGTCATTGTCATCCTGCCCCCACTCCCCAGCTCTTCCTTTCCTCCTTTCTTGCCAGCCCTAGGCAATTACCAACCAATAATTTATTTCTGTCTCTATAGATTTTCTTATTTTGGACATTTTATATACATGGAATTGTACAATATGTGGTCTTTTTTTTTTTTTTTTGAGACGGAGTCTCGCCCTGTCACCCAGGCCGGAGTGCAGTGGCGCGATCTGGGCTCACTGCAAGCTCTGCCTCCTGGTTTCATGCCATTCTCCTGCCTCAGCCTCCCGAGTAGCTGGGACTATAGGCGCCCGCCACCACGCCCAGCTAATTTTTTTGTATTTTTAGTACAGGCGGGGTTTCACTGCGTTAGTCATGATGGTCTCGATATCCTGACCTCATGATCTGCCCGCCTCGGCCTCCCAAAGTGCTGGAATTACAGGCGTGACCCACTGCGCCCAGCCAATATGTGGTCTTTTATGACTAGCTTCTTTTACTTACCGTAATGTTTTCAAGGTTCATCCATGTTGCTGAATGTATCAGAACTTTATTCCTATTGCCAGATAATATTCCATCTTATGGGTATAATGCATTGTATTTATCCATTGATCAGTTGATAGGCTTTTGGGTTATTTCTACTTTTTGGCTGTTGTAAATAATGCTGCTATGAATACTGGTCATAAGTTTTTGTGGATATGTGTTTTTATTTATTTTGGTATATGCCTGGGAGTGGAATTGTTAGGTCTTAAGGTTTAACATTTTGATTAATTGCCAAACTATTATTTGAAATGACGATACAATTTTACATTCCCACTAGAAACGTATGAGATTAAAATTTTTCCACATCCTCACCAAGACTTGTTGTTATCTCTTTTCTTATTGTAAAAAACACAAAATCACATAACATAAAGTTTACCATCTTAACTCTGTTTTGTGTTTATTTTTTTTTAAGACAGAGTCTCACTCTATTGCCCAGGCTGGAGAGCAGTCATGTGACCTTGGCTCACAGCAACCTCTGCCTCCTGGTTCAAGCAATTCTCCTGCCTCAGCCTCCCAAGTAGCTGGGATTACAGGCGTGTGCCACCAGGCCTGGCTAATTTTGTATTTTTAGTAGAGATGGGGTTTCACTATGTTGGCCAGGCTGGTCTTGAACTCCTGGCCTCAGGTGATCCACCCACCTCTGCCTCCCAAAGTACTGGGATTACAGGTGCGAGCCACTGCGTCCAGCCTCATCTTAACTATTTTAAAGTATAAGGTTCAGTAGTGTTAGGTGTATTCACATTGTTGTAAAACAGATCTTCAGAACTTTTCATCTTGCAAAACAAACTCTATACCGTTAAAAAACAACTCTCCCTTTTTTCTGGCCCCCACCCTCTGGTAACCACCATTCTGCTTTCTGTTTCTATGTTTCACTACTTTAAATACCTCTTATAGGTGAATCATACAGTATTGCCTTTTTGTGACTTGCTTATTTCACTTAGCATAATGTCCTTAAGGTTCATTCATGTTGTAGCATGTGACAGAATTTCCTTCTTTTTTAAGACTGAATAATGGGCCAGGTGCAGTGGCTCATGCCTAGTGCTTTGGGAGGCTGAGGCGGGTGGATCAGCTGAGGTCAGGAGTTCGAGACCAGCTGGTCAACACAGTGAAACCCTGTCTTTACTAAGAATACAAAAATTAGCCAGGCGTGGTGGTGGGCATCTGTAATGCCAGCTACTTGGGAGGCTGAGGCAGGAGAATTGCTTGAACCCTGGAGGTTCAAGATTGCCAAGATTGCCATTGCACTCTAGCCTGGGCATTAAGAGTGAAACTCCATCTCAAAAACAAAAAAACAGACTGAGTAATATACTACTATAAGTATATACCACGTTTTGCTTATCCATTTTTGTTTATCTTTTGGATATATGCCCAGAATTGGGATTGTTGGATCATATGGTAGTTCTGTTTTTAATTTTTTTGAGGAAACTGTTGTCCATAGCAATTGCACCATTTTACAATCCAACCAAAAGTACGTAAGGACTCCAGTTTTTCCAAATGCTTACAATTTGTTATTTTCTATTTTTTTATGGATGTGTTATCTGACTTTAAAAAATTTTAGTCATCTGGCCCAGCACAGTGGCTCGTATCTGTGATCCCAGCACTTTGGGAGGCCAAGGCAGATGGATCACTTGAAGCCAGGAATTCGAGACCAGTCTGGCCAACATGGTGAAACCCTGTCTCTACTAAAAATACAAAAAAATTAGCCAGGTTTGGTGGTGCATGCCTGTAGTTCCAGCTACTCTGGAGGCTGAGGCAGGAGAATTGCTTGAACCTGGGAGGCAGAGGTTGCAGTGAGCCAAGATTGTGCCACTGCACTCCCACCTGAGCAACGGAGTGAGACTCCGTCTTAAAAAAAAGTAAATAAAAATGTTAGTCATCCTAGTGTATATGAAGTGGTGTTTTGATTTGCATTTCCCTAATAGCTCATGATGTTGAGCATTTTTCCATGTTCTTGCCTATTGGCCATTTGTGTATCTTGGAGAAATGTCTATTCATATCCTTTGTTCCCTTTTTAAAAAAAAAATTATTTTAAGTTCAAGGGTATAAGTGTAGTTACATAGGTAACTGTAACTTGTTACATAGGTAAACTTGTGTCATAGGGGTTTGTTATACAGATTATTTCATCACCCAGGTATTAAGCCTAGTACCCATTAGCTTTGCTTATTTTTTAATTGACTTATTGATCTTTTTATTACTGAGTTGTAAATGTTCTTTATATATTCTGGTTACAAATCTTTTATCAGATATATGATTTGCAAATGTTTTCTCTAGTTCTGTGAGTTGTCTTTTCATTTTCTCAGTGATAGTATTTGGAGAATTTTAATTTTGGAACACTAGTATATTTTCTAATTGCTTTGTGTTCTAATGAGAACTAGATCAGAGATGATGGATTGATTTACCCTGATTTACTTATATCTAAAAAGTTTATGTTTAAAATGTGCTTCAAAGAGAAATAATAGCACTAAAATATTCATCTAATTCCTTATAGGCATTTAGGAATAAATACTTTAAAAGATGCATTTTTAATAATAATCTGTTAGTGTTAAGAGAAATGGTAACAGGAAAAGCCAATAATTTATTACCCTTTGTTTGTCATGTCATCTTGGTTACTAATTTGTATTGGTTGGCTTCTTTCCTCCCTGTAGGGAAAAGTAATAGAACCTCTGAAAGATTTTCATAAAGATGAAGTGAGAATTTTGGGCAGAGAACTTGGACTTCCAGAAGAGTTAGTTTCCAGGCATCCATTTCCAGGTAAAAATTAGAATTGAATTTTGTTTGATTCATCTTTTTTTTTTTTTTTTTTTTTGAGACAGAGTCTCGCTCTGTCACCCAGGCTGTAGTGCAGTGGCGCGATCTCGGCTCACTGCAAGCTCCACCTTCCGGGTTCACGCCATTCTCCTGCCTCAGCCTCTCGAGTAGCTAGAACTACAGGTGCCCACCACCATGCCCGGCTAATTTTTTTTTGTATTTTAGTAGAGACAGGGTTTCACCGTGTTAGCCAGGATGGTCTCAATATCCTGACCTCGTGATCTGCCCACCTCGGCCTCCCAAAGTGCTGGGATTACAGGCGTGAGCCACTGCGCCCGGCCTGATTCATCTTTAGACCTTCATGTTGAAGAAAAATAAATTCATACAATTCTGAAATAATCTGTCATCTCAGGGAATATGTAACATGAGAGAAAGGAAAGGATGGTTAGGGAATAATTGAAATCTTTTAAGTATCTACTGTATTTACTTCATTTTATTAAATACTCATTTTCCATTGTCTTTGCATTTCAGTGTTACATTATCCTTGGGAGTTTGGCATCTGTTGTTGCCATCAGATGAGAAAACCAAGACATAAAGATATTTTAATAACATTGCCACACAGTCCTAGTAGTAGAGCTAGGATTTGTTATATTCTTTGTACCATACCATAGTCTTTTCCATGGAAGATGTGAGGATTTAAACTTAGCTCTTTAAAATCCTTGTCCTATGTCTGACTTGTTTGAATGGATGAACCACTTCTTCTTGGCACAATGTAACTAATTCCTGAACAAATAATACTCCATTTGCTGTCATATAGAAAAAAATTAGAGGTGATACTTGTTTAAAGTTAGGACTGCAGGTCTTAACCTGTTTTTGTTACTATTTCTTGAGAGGTTGGGCAAGTCTGTACCTCAGGTTCTAGCTCACTGTAATAGTGATTAGGGGATGATTTGGGAGAATGACCTAATCGAATTGAAAAACAGAATAATAGCCAACATTTCTTGAGTACTCTATGTGCTAGGCACTCTGCTAAATACTTTTATTGTCTTATTTAATCTTCACAGTGGAAACTAGTATTATCCTGTTTTACAGATGAAGAAACTTAGGGAAAGCAACTAATTTGCCAAAAGTTATGCAGATTGAAAGGAGTGGAGCCAGAATTATATCCCCAATAATTTTTAGCTCTGAGTTTATACTCTTAATGATCATATT
Organism: Macaca thibetana thibetana; assembly: GCF_024542745.1. Classification (NCBI taxonomy): domain Eukaryota; kingdom Metazoa; phylum Chordata; class Mammalia; order Primates; family Cercopithecidae; genus Macaca; species Macaca thibetana. Next base: position 58,583,578 of record NC_065579.1, read on the forward strand.
GCCTCCATAAACAGCTTTACAAATGTGTAACCTATGTGGTGATTAGCACTTGTTCTCAAATCTAGTAATCAGATTGAGATCTTTAGTCCCTAACCTGCATGCTGGCAAAGAATGGTCTGTGGACTGGCGTGTGGCTCATGCCTGTACCCCTGAGTCTACTAAAAATACAAAAGTTATCCAGGTGTGGTGGCAGGCACCTGTAATTCCAGCTACTCGGGAGAGTAAGGCAGGAGAATCGCTTGAACCCAGGAGGCGGAGGTTGCTGTGAGCCGAGATTATACCACGGCACTCCAACCTCGGCAACAGAGCACGACTCCATCTTGAAAAAAAAAAAACATGGTCTGTGAATGTAATGGAGGGAAGCCAAGTGTTCTATGTCCTTGGTCATTATTTCATCTAGACTCACTTGATGTTTTAAAAATCTACTTTGTATGTTGAGTTGTCTGTTATGTAAGATTTCATTAGCAAAAATTGTTTTGCTACTTTAAAAACTATCTTAAATATGCTGTTTATTCTAAAGGTAAAGAATGGACTAGGAAATTAATGGACATAGCTGAGGTTTTGCCTACAACTAGGCATCTCAAGTGATGCCTCTTCTGTTGTAGTAAAGCAGCAGAATCCCGTTTTTCATACGTCTGTGCACACCTTGTGTTTTTACGAACTTTTAAGTATTTCGTAAAACGGAAGTCGAGTGCAGTGACTCATGCCTGTAATTCCAGCACTTCAGGAAGCCTAGGCGGGCGGATCACTTGAGGTCAGGAGTTCCAGACCAGCCTGGCCAACGCAGTGAAACCCAGTCTCTACTAAAAATACAAGAAATTAGCTGGGCATGGTTGTGCATGCCTGTACTAGGTACTACTGGTGGCTGCTAGGGGAGGGTAAGGCAGGAGAATCTCTTGAACTCGGGAGGTGGAAGTTGCAGTGAGCTCAAATTGTGCCACTGCCCTTCAGCCTGGGTGATAGAATGAGAGTCTGTCAAAATAAAATAGAAATACTAGTTCACATTTTTTGGTATTAAAAACTCACATTATTTATTTGATTATGTATATATTTTAACAGTATAATACCATTCCTAAAATCAGATTGATAGTCGAAGTTGGATGATGAGTAAGGTGGTTAATTATACTGTTCTCTTTATGTATATGTTGGAAAATTCCCTTATTAAAAACTTTGAATAGATTGGCACATATGTTATAAACTAAAAATATTAACTGGATAATTTTGTGATACTTAATACATGGACTGTAAAAATAGGATAGGCCAAGTGCAGTCAGTGGCTCACGCCTATAATTCCAGCATTTCCAGAAGCTGAGCTTCTGGAGTTCAAGACCAGTCTGAACAGCATAGTGAAACCCCTGCCTTTACTGAAAAAATTAGCCAGGCACGGCTGCGTGTGCTTGTAATCCCAGCTATTTAGGAGGCTGAGGTGGGAGGACTGCTTGAGCTCAGGAATTTGACGCTGCAGTCAGCAATAATTGCACCACTGCACTCCAGCCTTGGTGACAGAGCAAGACTCTATCTCTTAAAAAGAGAGACAGGAATGATAGGGAGAGAATTAAACATGTTGTCTTATTTGAGCCTCACGATGGAAACTAGGATAGTATTATCCTGTTTTATAGATGAAGAAACTTAGGGACAGAGACTAACATGCCGAAAAGTAATGCAGACTAAAAAGTGTGCATAACTTAAATGTTGCGGCATTCTAAATGTTACAACATTTTTAGAATGTTGAAGCATTCTAAAGAATGCTGAGTTGAATGGGAAACTAATAGCTACACTTGGATACTTATGATGGCAGATGGATTTTAATTTTGGAAAGGTTTTATATTTTGAAAATAGTGGCATTTTTATATTAGATTTTTATATTGGAAATATAACATTAATGTTAAATACTTACTCTTACCTTTAGGTCCTGGCCTGGCAATCAGAGTTATATGTGCTGAAGAACCTTATATTTGTAAGGACTTTCCTGAAACCAACAATATTTTGAAAATAGTAGCTGATTTTTCTGCAAGTGTTAAAAAGGTAATATTTGATACAGCTAATCATTACAAGAAATTGAATGGATTCTTACTATATACCAGCATTTATAATTAATTTTTTAGGGTTTTATTATTTGAAAATTTGGAGCAATGTAACCTTTGAAATGACTGTGGAGAAAGTATTCCACGGATATTCTTATATATACATTTTTCCTTCCAGCAAAACAAGACTGGATATCCTGAGTCTCTAAAAATGTCAGATAAAGTATTTTAAAGCACTGTCTTATGTGTATTGCAAGAAAGTAAGGGAAATCCTTTGAGTCAGGAATTTACTGGGAGCATCATTCCAAGAAACCAAAGCTGTCTGCTCCTCTGAGGACAGCTTCAAATCCTGTGTGGTCTAGGATTTGGGTTTTAACAATTTCATTTATGTACAGGTGTCTGAGTATGAGACTGGGTCCAAGAAGGGCCAGAGATTGGATAGATATCTTCACACTATGCAACACTTTAGCTCCAAATTGAAGATGAATGGAAAAGTTCCCCAGTCTACTTTATTCTACAGATGTGGGGTTTTAATTTATGTAATGTGTGTGGTCTGAAAATTGCAACATAAGAATTTTAAAGTGGATCTCGGTTGGTAGTGCTTATGGGAGTTAGGCAAGGAGCAATACAGATTCTCTTTAGAACATCTTCACCTAGGTCCCAAAGGATTCTCATAGATAGATTCCAACAAATATGAGGTTATAATAAAAAATATAAATCACATATAGAAGTATGGCACCATGAATGAGAAGGGAAAAAACTGTCAGAACAAGACCCTCAGGACTTTACTGGAATTAACAAGCAATATGTAAAGTAAATAGAAATAAGCTCTTGATAATAAGAATAATGTATAAGAGACTACTAAAAATAACTGGGCAGATTTGAAAATAAGTTCTGGGAATGAAAATAGTAACTGAAAAACAGCTTAAAGACAGAATTAACGGACTAAAAGAAAGTTGTTTAGAGATTATCCAGAAATTAGTACAAATCATCATAAAGAAAATATAGGTACAGAAGGTTAAGATAGAAGGATAAGGCAAGTGCTAACATATGTCCAGAAGGAAATAATAGACAAAAATGTATTAATTCCTCCACACTGGTAAAAGACATGATGGCTCAGATTCAGGAAACGTAACACATCTCAAGCAGAATAAAGGGAAATAATTTGACACCTGGTAAGCATATCTTAGAGAAATTAAAGACTGCCAAAGACAGAGCAGCTGCAGAGAACAGATCAATTACCTACCCAGGAAATTATACTGAAACAGTAAAGGTAAGACTTCAAAATGCTAAGAGAAAATAATTAACTGTAGTGAACAGCTGAACTGTCTTTAAAAACAAGGGCAAAATAAAGTTATTTTGAGATTACATAGAATTTACTACTAATAGTCCCTTGCTTTTGAAGTATACTATTCTTGATATAAAGCCCTAGAATTTAATTGGTCTGAGATGGGACCTGAGCATCCCAAGTAATTTGTGCAGTTAGGGTTGAGAACTTTTTTTTTTTTTTTTTTTTTTTTTGAGATGGAGTTTTGCTCTTGTTGCCCAGGCTAGAGTGCAATAGCACGATCTTGGCTCGCTGCAACCTCCATCTCCCAGGTTCAAGCCATTCTCCTGCCTCAGCCTCCTGAGTAGCTGGGATTACAGGCATGTGCCATCACTCCTGGCTACTTTTGTATTTTCAGTAGAGATGGGGTTTCTCCATGTTGGTCAGGCTGGTCTCGAACTCCCGACCTCAGGTGATCCACCCGCCTCGGCCTCCCAAAGTGCTGGGATTACAGGTGTGAGCCACTGCGCCCGGCTGAGAACCATTGTTTTAAAGAACTGACTTCAGGAGAAACAGCAGGATACCAGGAGAAAGTCGTGAGTACAAGAAGGAATGCTAAGCAAAGAAATGGTAAATGAGTAAAACTGAAACAAACATGGACTGTATAAAATGATAAAAATAATTATAAAATTGGGAGTAGAGGTAAAAATGATACCTACTTGTTCTTGTTTATTAGAAAATATGTAACAATGTTTAGCAGAAGTAACATGTAAGCCACAAAGGGATTGATTTGAGCTAAGGAATTCAAAGATGCCTGTATTATTTGCCAGAAGGACAGAAGATTGATTATCTTTTAAGTATCCTTGTTAACACTTAAGGGCAACTACTGCAAGAATAGAAATAGAGGATTTAACTTCAAAATTGGTAAAGAGGAAATAAATGAGCTGGGAGAAATCACCAGTTCAAAAGACAACAAAAAGGAGTAAGAGTAAAAAGTGGGATAAATAGATAATTACAGAATAAGATTGTAGAATGAAATTCAACTATATTGATAACTCATTAAAAGGACTAATATCCCTAGTTAAAACATAGACTGTCAAACTAGATTGAAAACTAAAATCTGTTTAGTATAGAATAGTAGATATGAAAAGTATAGTCTGTTCATAACAGGCATTACTAATACCTAGGGATAGGAGGAGTGAAAATTAAAGAATGGAAAAACATATACCAGGTAAATAAAGAAATGGGTAGAGCTATATTAATTTCAAACAGAACTGACTTTATGGCAAAAAGCATTAGAGATAATATTTGACTCAGATAAGGTGCATCACTTGCTGGTGACAGGGTACTAAAGCCTAAATGTATGTAAACATAATCTGCATTTCTTATCCTAAGACTTCTTCATAGTCCTAGCCCTCAGCTGTGAATTTCTGGCATAGTGCATAGCACACACAACTCAAGGAGATACCAAATACAATCCACTGCTAAAAACCAGTAAAATACATAAGATAGTAGTAGATAATAAAAGAGTGAATACCTTATTTCTTAAAACTGAAAAAATGCCTCTTTGGTTTTTCTCAGCCACATACCCTATTACAGAGAGTCAAAGCCTGCACAACAGAAGAGGATCAGGAGAAGCTGATGCAAATTACCAGTCTGCATTCACTGAATGCCTTCTTGCTGCCAATTAAAACTGTAGGTGTGCAGGTGAGTTGTGTGAATTCATTCGTCAGTGATACACTTTTTTTTTTTTTCTTGAGACGGCCAGGCTGGAGTGCAGTGGCATGATCTCAGCTCATTGCAACCTCCGCCTCCTGGGTTCCAGCACTCTTTCTACTAATATTGAAATAAGGATTACTTAGAAAAATGAAATATGTAAGTATATATACCAAGTTTAGAGAAATAAGAAGGTAATTTTTTATAGAATGTTTAGGGAGTGAATAGTTACAGGAACTAAATAGTCAGGTTGAGATTTTGTAGTTTTGGAACATCTATGAACTCTAACCAAAGGCAAATATTGAAAGCAGCTCTTTCCTATAGGGTTGGCATGCTTATTTCTGCCATGTAGGGCAGGGATCAAGAGGTCATTTATCCTTCTAGATGTGAAATACACTATGGTTTTAGAAGTCTTTAACTGCAGGAAGGCCTCCAGATGTAAGTTACACCATTTAGGTGTTGTTCTCAGCTTGTGTATTCCCTGTGCTAGGGAACATGTTCTGCTGATGTTTTTTGTGTTTATTCTGCCTTTCTAGTTGTAAAAGAACATGAGAATAATATAGTTCTCAATTATAAAATGCTACTTGCAAAATGACTAATAACATAATTTCAGACAAAACTTACTTTATGGCAAAAAGCATTAGAGATAATATTTGACTCAGATAAGGTGCATCACGTGCTGGTGACAGGGTACTAAAGCCTGAATGTATGTAAATATAATCTGCATTTCTTTTTTTTTTTTTTCTTTTCTTTGAGACAGAGTCTAGCTCTGTCGCCCAGGCTGGAGTGCAGTGGCTGGATCTCAGCTCACTGCAAGCTCCGCCTCCCGGGTTCACGGAATTCTCCTGCCTCAGCCTCCCGAGTAGTTGGGACTACAGGCGCCTGCCACCTCGCCCGGCTAGATTTTTTTTTGTATTTTTAGTAGAGACGGGGTTTTACCATGTTAGCCAGGATGGTCTTGATCTCCTGACCTCGTGATCCGCCCGTCTCGGCCTCCCAAAGTGCTGGGATTACAGGCTTGAGCCACCGCGCCTGGCCAATCTGCATTTCTTATCCTAAGACTTCTTCATAGTCCTAGCCCTCAGCTGTGAATTTCTGGCATAGTGCCTAGCACACACAACTCAAGGAGATACCAAATACAATCACCTGCTAAAAACCAGTAAAATACATAAGATAGTATGTTAATTTCTCCTCTTTTTCTGGAGACAGGGTCTTGCCCTGTCTCCCAGGCTGGAGTGCAGTGGTGTGATCATGGTGTACTATAGCCCTGAATTCCTGGGCTCAAGCGACCCTCCTATCTCAGCTTCCCAAGTAGCTGGGACTACAGGCATGCACCATCATGCCTGGCTAATTTTTAAATTTTTTTATGGAGATAGGGTCTCACTGCATTGCTCAGGCTGGCTTTGAAATTCTGGCCTCAAGTGATCCTTCACTTTGTCCTCCCAAAGTGTTAGGATTGGAAGCGTAAGCCACTGTGACCGGTCTTCTTTATATGATCCTTAAATGAGTTTTTGGGGAACAAAAGTGTGGGAGGGTAGGGAAGAGGAAGGTTATTTTATTTCAAGTGTGTGGTTAAATGGAAACTAGAAGAGGTGTCAGTAATTCAACTCAAAAATGGTATAAGTGCCAGTTATTGGGTTAATGTGTTTATAATGTGCTCTTACAGTAAAATTATGTGTAGAAAGAAGTTCTACTGTTTGAGATTATTCATCTAAAACCTAATAAGCATTTTTTCTAAATATATGAATCTGTCAGTTTAAATTCCTCTTTGCTCTGAATTCATGCAGTTCTGCTTGTAAATGAAACAAGATAAAAAGTGGTTGTTCCCAGGTGCAGTGGCTCATGCCTGTAATCCCAGCACTTTGGGAGACCGAGTTGAGCGGATCACCTGAGGTCGGGAGTTCAAGACCAACCTGACCAACATGCAGAAACCCCATCTCTACTAAAATTACAAAATAAGCCGGGTGTGGTGGCGCATGCCTGTAATCCCAGCTGCTCGGGAGGCTGAGGCAGGAGAATTGCTTGAACCCAGGAGGCGGAAGTTGCAGTGGACCAAGATCATGCCATTGCGCTCCAGCCTGGGCAACATCAGCAAAACTCCGTCTTAAAAAAGAAAAAATTGATTGTTATTTTTAAAGTAGACTAAAATATTTTATTTCATGAAAGTGATAGAGCCAGCTATTTGGGTTAAGGAACTCTTGCCTTCTTTTTAAAGGTAAAATGTTGTAAGCTGCTTATGTTGTTTTAAAATCACTATTGAAATAACCTTACTTGGAGTTATTGATGTTTTCTTTCAGTGGTTTATGGATTATCTCATTCACATACAGATTTATTTTGAAATTTGCAATGATACAGGCAGTATTACCCTAATATATAAAAATAGAATCGTGGACAGGTTATTTAATTCTTAAAAGTTTCTCAGTTTTAAGTAGATTTGTTACAGAGAACTTCCACGTCTGTATGCTAACTCATGCTACACAGGGAGTTGAGTTGAAATAGTTCCCTACTCTTCTTTTTAGAGAAATGTTACAAAAAATAGATATTTGAGGTAATTTGATGAATAAGTGATTTCTTTTTTGAAAATGAAACTTATTCAGGCTCTACTACTATTCCCACCAAAATAAAATTTTCTTTTGTTATTGGTTAACTGACTTTCGTCTCTTACCCTTTGAAGCTTAGACCCTTGCAAGCCCAGATAAAAATGATGGTTCATGGTTAGTATAAGAACGCATTTTATTTTCTAAATACCGAAGTAAACCATATTTGTAAAAAATCAAAAATACATTAAAAAAATTCTTTTTATTTCTACTCTCCAGTTAAGTTTTGTATGTGTCTTTCCAGAAACACTTTAAAAAGAAAATAGGGGATTTGGGGTACACATTGTCAACTTTTCTTTTAACTGAGCATCATGAACTTACCTTTCTGTGCCTTTCCAAGTAGATTGTTCTTAACTGTTCCCTCATATTCTATGCATACCATCATTTATTTAACTATTCTAACCAGTGGGCATTTAAACTGTTCTCAGTTTTTTATTATATAGGCATCCCATCAGTTATCCATGTATTTAGATAGGATCCTTTTCTGTGTTAAATGTACATTTTACACTTTTTTTTTTTTTTGAGATGGAGTCTTGCTCTGTTGCCCAGGCTGGAGTGCAGTGGCATGATCTCAGCTCACTGCAACCTCCACCTCCCAGGTTCAAGCGATTCTCCTGTCTAAGCCTCCTGAGTAGCTGGGGTTACAGGCATACACCGCCATGCCTGGATAATTTTTTGTATTTTAGTAGAGACGGGGTTTCACTATGTTTCCTAGGCTGGTCTTGAATTCCTGAGCTCAGGCAATCCACCCGCCTTGGCCTCCCAAAGTGCTAGGATTACAGGCATGAGCCACCGCGCCCGGCCCATTTTACACTTTTATAGATGCTATCACATTAGCGTTCACATATGTTGAATTTTCGCGTTCTTAGTACCTGCCACTCTGGGCATTAGGTACTTCTCTAATCTGTTACTTTTTAAAATGCTTTTCATAAAAAAAGCAAATTACTTGGATTAAACAGGACACAGGAAAAGAGAATAAATTATAATCAGTTTTATTTACTTATTTTAAAATTAGCTTTTAAGCTGATACTTAAACACATTGATAAGTAAATGTTTATGAATCGTTTTTGTCTCCCACTTAAGAATTCTTTATCCACTCAAAAAACATGGGCAGATGTTGTTTGCCAAATTACAATTTTTCATAATTTTATTTATTTATTTTTGAAATGGGGTCTTACTCTGTTGCCCAGGCTAGAGTACAGTGGTATGATCACTGCTCACTATAGCCTCGACCTCCTTGGGCTCATGTGATCCTCCCACCTCAGCTTCCTGAGTAGCGGGAACTACAGGTACATGCCACCACACTGCCCAGCTAAGTTTTGTATATTTTGTAGAGACAGGGTGTTGCCATGTTGTCCAGGCTGGTCTCAAACTTCTGGGCTCCACTGACCCACCCACCTCGCCCTCCCAAAGTGCTAGAATTATAGGTGTGAGCTTCTGTACCTGGCCTTGTCTGCCAAATTATCCACAGTTAGCAGGTAATGGGAATGTTGAATAAATTCTTTTTTTTTTTTTTTTTTTTTTTTTGAGACAGAGTTTCGCTCTGTCACCCAGCCTGGAGTGCAGTGACATGATCTCTCAACTCACTGCAACCTCCGCCTCCCAGGATCAAGCGATTATCCTGCCTCAGCCTCCCAAGTGGCTGGGACTACAGGTTCATGCCACCATGCCCAGCTAATTTTTATATTTTTAGTAGAGACGGGGTTTCATCATGTTGGCCAGGCTGGTCTTGAACTCCTGACCTCAGGTGATCTGCCCACCTCGGCCTCCCAAAGTGCTGGGATTACAGGCATTAGCCACCGTGCTCAGCCTAAATTCTTGATATTACCATGATACCTTATGTATGTCTTAACTGATTCAGGTAGGATTTAATATGGGATTTTAATTTGGAATTTATTCATACTATTAAAGAAACATCTAGTATATACTTTCAGATTTAAAAAAACTATTAATAGTGTCACCATGCATAAGATATTTTTCAATGCATCTTTTCTTTTAAAAAAAAACAGCGTTGTCAAGTTAAACCGAGTTTAAGTTTAAAGTCAAGTTAAACTTTTGACTGTTAAAAATTACTGATTATCTTTTTATTTTCAGGGTGACTGTCGTTCCTACAGTTACGTGTGTGGAATCTCCAGTAAAGATGAACCTGACTGGGAATCACTTATTTTTCTGGCTAGGCTTATACCTCGCATGTGTCACAACGTTAACAGGTGTGTTTCACAGGAGCTAGGGTGGGGACATGTGTAATGGAAGGATGTGCTTCTTAAGGGCTTTCCATTAATGAAAGACCAAAAGGCTCAAATGTAGATATAGGTAGGTCATGTAGATAAGAGTAAATGGCTGTGTTTGCAATTCAAATATGCACATAGGTCGCAGTTAAGTAGATATGTAATATTGTGTTTTGACTCTTTATCACAATGTAATCATCTGTTAAAAATTATTTAAAGGAGAAAGATTTTTTATTTTAGTGTAAAATATTAAAGGCAGCTGTAAAACATTATCTTCTAAATTAGTGGCTTATATTAGCTATTGGTTTTATGGTGACATGTTTTATTCCAGAAGGATTGAAAAAATGTATGTCCAGGTTACAGAATTACAAATAAAGTAACACACACACACACACACCCACCCACCCCTACAAAACAACCAACCACCCACCCCGCAAACAAAAATGGAGACTTGGTTAATTTAGTAGTAACCCCAAGGAAAAAATCGAAGAAATGGGCATGTGCCAGATAGCATTAAAATAGTTACATTTAAATATATAATTTACATTTTAGGTTAATTTTCCTTTAATTTGCATATTAATTTCTTACATTGGCTATATCAACAGCTGATTTATAATCTATTTCTAATACTCAATTTCATCATACCATATATAGTTTAAAAATTCACTTATTTTGTACTAGATTGCTAATTAAATTTTCTTATTTCACGGTTATTCTCTCTCTTCAATTTTCTTCATGGGTGTTAGGCAGTTAACAACCAAAAAGAATTACTTGAGATTTCATTTTGCTCAAATTGCTGCAGAAATCAGAAGCTTACCTTTTAATGTTAACCTAGCAGAGTCTGTATAGTTACAGATAAGGAGTTACAGGGAAGCCGTGTTTTTACCGATGGGAACATGCTCATTCAAAAGCTTACTCAAATGAACTGAAGACCCCCAAATACAGAAGCATCTTTCATATGCTGAAAAATGGAATTATTAATATCTTCAATAATGGGGGCCAGGCATGGTGGATCACTTGAGCTTAGGAGTTTGAGAACAGCCTGGACAACATGGTGAAACTCCATCTCTACAAAAAATACAAAAATTAGCCAGACATGGTGGTGTGTGCCTGTAGTCCCAGCTACTTGAGAGTCTGAGGTGGGAGGATCGCGTGAGCCTGGGAGGTTGCCTTGAGCCAAAATCGTGCCACTGCAATCCAGCCTGGGCAGCAGAGTGAAACCCTTTCTCAAAAACAAAACAAAACAAACAAAAAAACTTCAATAATGATAAATTTTTAATTGCCTATTTTGAGTGGACATAATTGTCTTGGTTAGAACAGTGGCTCATAATTTGCCTATCACAGAGAAAATTTCCCTAAATTGAACTGCACACTTTTACTGTAAATTAGTGTATTTCTTCATTCACAGCATTCTTACAGTTTTATCTCCTTTTTCTTTTGCCGAAGGGCACACATACTTATTTAAACTTTATGTTTATATTCCAGTTTCTCTCTCTTTTCCCTATTTGTCTCTTCTTCCTTCCTCCCTTCTCAAAAAAGAAAAAAATAAAAAGCCTAACAATCAGCAAACAAAAAACTAGATTTTCCCAGCAAGCTCTTAAAAGAATCTTGGTGAACTTGGTCGGGCACGGTGGCTCACGCCTGTGATCCCAGCACTTTGGGAGGGCGAGGCAGGAGGATCACGAGGTCAGGAAATCGAGACCATCCTGACTAACACAGCGAAACCCCGTCTCTACTAAAAATAAAAAAAAAATTAGCTGGGCGTGGTGGCGGGCACCTGTAGTCCCAGCTACTCGGGAGGCTGAGGCAGGAGAATGGCGTGAACCCAGGAGGCAGAGCTTGCAGTGAGCCGAGATCACACCACTGCACTCCAGCCTGGGCGACAGAGCGAGACTCCGTCTCAAAAAAAAGAGATCTTGGTGAACTTTAGATTTCTTTGCCGGGGTCTTTTTGGGGAATTGGAGTTTTAAAATATTCTTCCATGTTTGCCAGTTTTTTTCCTAATTTGGATGAGGGAATCTTTGTACAGGAAGGGACTGTTCCAGTTTTACTGTCATATATAGTGTGGGTAAATACCTGTGCCAGTACACTCTAGTGATTTTGTAGGTAAGAAGTGAGAAGGTTTAAAAAGCAGGTTCATGGTATTCTCTTAACTTTTTCCTCTAAAGATCTTTTATGAGCTTTAGGAACTATATTGTTTAGAAAAAGTATAACTTACTGTCTATGCATGGGATAAAAAGCTTGCTTCTGTTGTAGTATGTTTGGAAGGAGACAATAAAGTCGGTGGTGGTGTGAGTGGTTTTGTGCTAATATGGTTTTCTTTTGTGTATTTTACCTAAGTACATATTAAGAAAAAAAGAAAAAACATTAAACTTTACCATGATAGTTGCCAGGGAGTTTTATTTTCTTTGCTAAAATCATGACTGATGAAAAGTGACAATTGTCTACTGGCTGGAGTAGGGAGAACTAGCTAAGTAGCACTCATATCTCTACCCTGATTCCCTCTTGTTTTCTGGGTGAAGATTGTGAAACAGATCCCTTCAAACCAATGGCCAGCTACACACTTCAAGTTGTTAAAATTGTCTGATACTGATTTCCTCAAGTTATGTTCCAAACTGTACTCTCATTGACTGTCATTAACATGAAGATATTTGTGGTATATCTTCATGTCTTTCAAACAGACATTTATATAAAACAGTAATGCATTTTTTTTTGGAAGGAAGTAGTAGGATACTAAGTCCTATTTCAGTGGCCCTTTTAATGAAGTGCAAATGAGAATCTCTCTAGGATCATTGTTTCTCAAGTAGATAAAAAAAGATGAGTTTACTAATTTTGGGAAATTCACTATAGTTTCCTCTTGGAGATTTCCAGTGCATGTTAGCATAGTATATTAATAGTTTCTGAAGTCTTGTCATAAAGGCACCTATTTTTAAATTTTAACTATGTGTATTTGTTTCCTAGGACCACCCATAACAAATTACCAGAAACTGGGAGGCTTAAAACAACAGACATTTATTCTCTCACAGTTTAGGAGGCCAGAAGTCTGAATTCAGTGTTGGCGAGGTCATATTCTCTCTGAAGACTCTAGTGGAGGATCCTTCCTCGCTTCTTCCTACTATTGGATGGTTGCTAACAATGCTTGGCTTGTGGCAGCATAATCCAGTCAGTCTTTGTGTTCACATGATCCTCATTCCCCTATGTGTGTCTGTGTATCCAAATTTTCCGGTACTTGAAAGGATACCAGTCATTGGATTAGAGCCTATCCTAATCCAGTATTACTTCATTTTAACTTGATTACATTTGCAGAGACCCTTTTTCTCCCCAGAGATTCTGGGTGGACATGAAGTTTTGGGGATACTCTTTGACCCAGTACGTTAAGTGAAAAGAGAGTCGTAATAATCACTTATATCTTTGCACATTCTGAGATACAGAATGTTCCAGAGAACACACTTTGAGGAAAGCACATAGAACACAGACCTTCCTATAATCTTACATGTTGTCCTATCCATTTGAGGAGATGAAGTGGGCAGGAGAAGGGCCTAAAACTAAGTGGGAAATGGAAAGAATGTTACTGTTCTAAGTGCCTTGCTTCTCATACTGAAATGTAATTTCTACATTTAAAATGTAATTGCTCTATTATTTTTACCTTTTTGTTTCCAGAGTTGTTTATATATTTGGCCCACCAGTTAAAGAACCTCCTACAGATGTTACTCCCACTTTCTTGACAACAGGGGTGCTCAGTACTTTACGCCAAGCAGATTTTGAGGCCCATAACATTCTCAGGGAGTCTGGTAAGTTGCTCATGTTTTTGATCACTACCCTCTGAAACTAGTTTTTGGAAGCTTGACATTAAGAGTAGGAGGATGTAGCTTTTGCTTTTTAGATGCTTTTGTTTTTATTATTTAAATCTTTGAATGTTCTATGATGTTGCTTTTTTTTTTTTTTTGAGACAGAGTCTGTCTTGCTGTGTCACCTAGGCTGAAGTGCAGTGGCACAATCTTGGTTCACTTCAGCCTCCGCCTCCTGTTACAAGTGATTCTCCTGCCTCAGTCTCCTGAGTAACTGGGATTACAGGCGCCCGCTACCACACCTGGCTATTTTTTTGCAGTTTTAGTAGAGATGGGGTTTTGCCGTTTTGGCCAGGCTGATCTCGAACTCCTGACCTCAGGTGATAAGGTCAGGAGTCAGGTGAGGCCAGCCTTGGCCTCCCAGAGTGTTGGGATTACAGGTGTGAGCCACCGCACCTAGCCTATAATGTTGCTTCTACATAAAATATATTCACCTTTGTGGCAATTTGTGGGTATGCACAGAGCAGCAGAAAATTTGAATTTCCAGATTTAGATGTTCCCAGCTGAGTTTGAACAAGGTGACACTGTGCCTTCTTGTTCCAGCGCTCATAATGTGAACAAGTCTTTTTCATGGTCTCCTTGATGAAATATCTTTTGCATTTTTATGCTTTTTGTTAGTGATTTTGCTGTTTAAAATGGATCTCAAGTATAGTGTTGAAGTGCTGTCTGGGTTCCTAAGCACAGGAATGCTGTGATGTACCTTACAGAGAAAATCTGTGTGTTAGATAAACTTCATTCAGGCATGAGTTAAAGAGCTGTTGATTTTGAGTTCAGTATGAATGAATCTATAATAAATATTAAATACAGTGTCTTAAATCAGAAACATACATAAAACAAGGTTATATATTAATCAGTTGATGAAAATATTGCAACCAGAGGCTTGCAGGGACCTAACCCTCCATATCCCCTGGGAGAAATGGTTCAATATTCACTAATTCATTGTTTGCAGTGTAGAATATAACTATACTGCAAATTATAATAGAGAATAATGAGAATGGACTCTTTCTATAGCACATCAGTGAAACATCACTGATGTGATCAAATTCTGTTTTTTGCATTTGTGGTTGAGTCCAATTAAAATGCTCTGCGAGTAGCTAGAATCAATGCATGATGACAGTCTTAACTATACTGTGTGTGTATATGTGATTTCAGATATTGTCTGGGAGGATTTAATTGAACTGAGAGTGCTTTTTCATGGTGCGGTGATTGGTTCTACATGTACCTTTCTCTAGGGTATGCTGGGAAAATCAGCCAGATGCCGGTGATTTTGACACCATTACATTTTGATCGGGACCCACTTCAAAAGCAGCCTTCATGCCAGAGATCTGTGGTTATTCGAACCTTTATTACTAGTGACTTCATGACTGGTATACCTGCAACACCTGGCAATGAGATCCCTGTAGAGGTAATTTATATATTTTTTTCTAATGCATGTTCTCAGTGCCTCTTACATTTTATAATACAGTGAATGGAATAGGCTGTGCCAGTGCTGTATTTCTGATGTTGGTTTTCTGTTCATAAGATAGGCTTTTTTTTTTTTTTTTTTCACATATTTGATTAATACACTGGGGCAGAAAAAGGCCTTAAGTTATAAATGCTCTCCAAATGTCTGATTACTATATAAACAGTAATCAATTATAATAATTTTATCTAATCCTGCCAGTTTCTACTTTACAAATAGTATTCCCCAAATAAAGAAGAAAACTCTAGGAGTGAAGAAGAGTTTGTTAGAAATAAGGATGCAATTTGATAGCTTTATGGCCAGACACCCAAGAATTGCCTAAATATTCTCCCTACTACCAATTCCAACTCAATTTTTGATCCTTCTTTGTTTTCACCAGAACATTCCAAAGGAGCTACTTGCATAATAGCAAGTGAAAATCAAAGTGAGACTCTGTCTCACAGTTGGGCCGCTGCCTCCAGTGCACTAACACGAGGCTGTGGTTGTAGCTAGGTAGATGGGTTGGGGAATGTGGCTTAGTTAGTTTTCTCTTAGACTCAAATTCGCCAAATTTGACAAGTGAGCAGGCTATCCTCTCTTCCTGTATACTTGATAATGATTAATGGCCCTTAGAGTTGTATGTTTAAGCTGCAGATAATTTGCAGAGCATTGGCTGAAACACATAAAATCACATGCCTGGATGCCACAGCAATGTCAAATCACTGTATGTTCTTAAGCATTTGTTGTGGCTCAGTCACAAACACAAATTGCAGACTAGCACCTGTTTGTGGATCACACTTTGAGTAGTACTGAGTTTAAGTCACTAATATTTTAAACCTTAATAACTTAAACCTATCCCTGCAGAGGGGAATAGGTTCATTCTATAAGATTAATCGGAAACCATCCCATATACGTGGAGGACAATAGTGAAAATAGTCAACTTTTAATTTTAAATTAGAAATGTAAGCCCTCTAGGACTGTTGGACATGCAGTGGATGCTGACTTTTCTCTGTAATTTTTTTTAATAGGTGGTATTAAAGATGGTCACTGAGATTAAGAAGATTCCTGGTATTTCTCGAATTATGTATGACTTAACATCAAAGCCCCCAGGAACTACTGAGTGGGAGTAATAAACTTCTTGTTCTATTAAAGTACCGTGTGCAGTTTAAATTGATTAGAAATCATTCCCATTATTGACATGCAGTACTGTGAAAAGAGTTACTGGAGCAGCTACATCACATCTGAGTTCTCCACAGCAAAAATCTGCGGCTTAAGAGCTGAGTTGGGGATAACCAAAAGGGACTGAAGAATTTGTACGGGTAAATAATCAAGGCACCATTGCCTACACTCAGACAGATTGATACTGCTTTTGCCTTTGCCTCACTTACTCTTTATGTATAAATTCACTGTTGCTATTGATGTCTCTGTGAAGATGTATGAAGGTGGGTGAGTTTGGGGTAGTTACGGGCTTCTGTCTCTTTGCCAGTTTCTAAGAACTGTTAGAAACACCCATTATTTACCAGTGTTACGTACTATGTATATATACCTTTTGGAGAATCAGTTTTCTTATAAGTAATCTTACTTCTCCAAAGGGTGAAAAAGAGATGAACATATCAGATAAAGGCATAGGTGGGCTATTCCAGCCACTTTTGAAGGACACTGAGGGTATAAAATATAAGCTACCATAAAATGGAAAAGCACCAGGAATTTATTGATGTACTTTTGAATTTTATTTCACAGCCTTGGGAGGAAGAAACTGTGAGTGGTCTCAGATGTCTGAATGATCTTAAAATGTTTTCAAACCGTGTTCCACATAGATGCCATGTTATTCAATGTCAGCTTGTTCATTAGTAAAGAGCTTTATCCTCCTAGCCTTATATTACCAGCCCCCCACAGCCTTGCATAGAATGTTTCTGTTATCTCCCTAGAAGAAACTGGCTCAGTGACATTTCTGGTGTAGTGCAGATAGAGGTCAAGAGGAGCATTTTCATCTCTTCTTTTGCTGGTCCGAGAAACAGCTCTGAGATCACAGAAGCCATGATGCATACCTACAGCTTACAAATGGGAGAGCAAAAATGTTTATATCTTCTAGTAAACAGTTGTAAAATGACCTCTTAGATCTAATCTATAGACATATTATTCGTTGCTCAGACATCTGTGAACAGTCTTGATCCATGCAAGATGTTTGCCAAACTTTGTAATCCTTTCTACTAGCTATAAGAGAGAATTTAAGAACTGGTGCAGGACTTGTTGCCATCGCCACCAGTTTCTAACAGATCTTTTATAACATTCACATAAGTACTGTAGACAGTAGTAGACTTAAACTCTCCGTTTCTCTCAGTATTTTAGCTAAGAATGTTACCATATTTTTCTCTTACCAATTCCATCTCAGGTTGCTGCTGCTTTTCTAGTTTAAAAGGTCAGATCTATTAATCAGGTGTGAAATTTTATTTGGGATTCAGTGTTAGATAAACAACAAATGATGCATGGCAAGAAGTCGTCTTTTTATTCTGGCTGGTCCAGAGAACAAGAAAACCGCTGCTGGACCAGCAAGGGAAGAGTTTCTGTCTGTCTTAACAGAAATCTGTGCCCAAGACAAAGGGGTACTTGACTCCTACAAAACTTAAAGGGTACATTCTCTATCCTGATGAGGAGGTACTCATTATGGCCTTCTGGAAAGAGGCTGTGTTAGTGATCTGGTTTAGATTTAGAGTCATGTTATTTGAGAGCTAGAATAGACAGCCTATAAAATGCTTACCAACATGTGTCAGTACACGTTTATGTTTATATGGAAAAAAAAATTCTAGCCACGGTGTCTTACTATTTTGTGTTGAAGCAAACAATAGGAATTGGGAAAATAGATAGTAAGAACGTGTGTTCCCTAAGTAAGTTACATGGAACACTGCTCCACTGAGAAGGTCCATGTAAAAAGGATTAGGGTGGTCATATAAGTTTGGGGAGAATAAGCTCAGTTGTCCTTTCCTGGAGATTCATGGTATACAATATTCAAAGCTCTGAGAAATTCTGAAGTTAAAAACAATTGCTAAATTCTGCTTAATTTAGTGTTTTCCTGATACTTGTTTTTTGAACACCTTTTATATAATCCCTCCTAATATATAAATACAATATTGGAAAAATTGTTTATCCAAAACACGTCTTCACATGACATAGTTTCTTAAAAATCTAAATTTTCTGGAACTCAGAAATTTCCTAATATTTAGCACACTGTCTTCTTTTGCACAGCACTTTTTGCTTTGTGTCATATAGCATTACTCTGTACCTTCACAGTATTTCATCTGAGCCACTGAGGAAAGTTAAAGGTTGCACTTCCATTTTACAGTTAAGAAAATAAACTCATCTTAGGCATGGTTCCCTAATGAATTTCAGAATTAAATTTCAGGTTTCCTTAGTCTAGATTGTCCTTTCCGTACGTGTATTCTGACACCTAAAATTATGTAAACTTATGAGATGCTTATTTTCAACTAAGACTAGAATGGTGGCTACCAGGCTAATAACATTCATCATTGGTTATGCTGGGTATATCATGACTTTATTCCCATTGCTTACCATCTACCTGGGACACATCTCTCTTTAATTAAATATATTCTTTTTCTTTGTACCTTTTAGGTAGACAGAACAATGCAGATCATTGAAAGCATTATTTATTCCTAAGATAGGCAGGCACAGAATCATTTTTAAGAACCAAATACCCAGTCCTGCCTAAAGGCCCCATCTGTGATCATCAGCTCTGTTAGAAATAACAGCCTGGCATAATTCCTAAATGCAGGTCTGTAGATGTATCCAGGAGATAGGGTTACACTGTTTTCCAACCTTTTTTAAATCCCTTAATCTTGAGGTAAACTGCATGCATTTAGTCAAACATCATAAAAGTTTGTGTCCTCACTGTTTGGGCTTAACCTCCTGATAGCCTATTTTGCTGAATAACTTGATCCTAACCTGTAGAGATAAGAGCGTTCAAATTAGGAAGGCAGGACTATCCATCTTTAGTGCTTTGCTCTGCCATTAAACAACACTGTGAACTTGGTCAAGTCATTTTTGTTGTTTATCTGTGACATGAGATAACTATATTAAATTTTCAACATCAAATCCAGCCATCAATTTGTATTTTATAAACAAGAAAAAGCAAAGCAGGAGACAGAATGGAGAAGCTGGATAGTGTTGGTTTTTTTTTTTTTTTTTTTAAGTTCTTTTATTGTCAGATACGATACAAAGGGAAACATCAAAATGCACTGTAAAGTTAAATCCTAGTTACCTTTTTTTTGAAGCTGTTGGCAAGGTTTGACCACTTGAGGAATCTTCTGCTGTGAGATAACACTTGAAAAACACCCATCAAAGTTTCCTGGTAGGAATCTCTCTTTACTGCGTGTTTTTTTGAAAAGCTGACAGAGAATATGCTTTGGCTTTGACACTAATGAAGTCACCCATCATCAGTTATATACAGCTAATTGTTGGGAGCTAGAGCTAGAATCCAAGCTTTCTGATTCTCTGCATGGAAGAGGTAATGCTCTAGGGCCCTTCAAGGCAAATCTTAAAAAGGAAGTTCTTAGTGTGTAATTGACCATCAGGGATAAATGGGCTTCGAAAGTGTTAATTGTCTCTTTACTTACAGTGAGTTTCTAGAGATAGCCGTGTCTTTCAGAAATTCTCTGACATCCTCTTGCCCAATGTTAAAACCACTTTTCCACACTACTCCCCTCCAGAAATCTTACTCATATGTGGCGAGGGCACGCCTTAGCTATCACCCCAATGGATGCTGCTTTCATTGACCCAAATCCAGAATGTAATGGGGAACTGAATACAAGTTGGATGTCTCCACCCTTGGAAAGCACATCTTTTGTTCTTACTGAAGTAATTTAACAACACCAGATGATGGAGGGATCACGATATCTTTTTAATCACTGAAGGACTTTGACAGCAGTAATGATGGCATTGTTGACTCTTAAATTTCTGAACGTTTCACTTAATGGCAAGTGAAGAGATATGGAATCCCCCAAAGAGTATCAAGATGCTAACTTGCAACCCTATTTTTATGTACTGAAGAGGCCTCAGTGTCTCACTGAACTCTTAACCTTTTTGTCAGTGTTCCTCAATACTTCATGCCTATTACATAACCTGGAGTTAAAAATACAATATGCCCAATTAAATAATTGGATAGTTATTTAATCAGACACCATGGTCTGATGTCCAATTAAATACAATTAGAATCTGGAGGTAGAACTCAAGCATTTACAGTTTTAAATCTCCCAGCCAGAATAAATTCTTACTGAGGGCCATATCTAGCCTATCTTCATCAAACTTACAGGTGAATCTTTGTCAAACCTATAGGAGAGAAATGCAGGCCATAGAGACAGTCTTGCTGAAGGTCTTAGAGCTAAATTAGTTCATATC
This sequence comes from Macaca thibetana thibetana, assembly GCF_024542745.1. Lineage (NCBI taxonomy): Eukaryota > Metazoa > Chordata > Mammalia > Primates > Cercopithecidae > Macaca > Macaca thibetana. The sequence goes on from NC_065579.1 coordinate 58,604,108, forward strand.
CAGGAACCAGATTCTGGAACTGATTATACCTTTATTATGTTGTATGTCAGACACTCCCAGGACCTGTTTGGTAATAATTAGGACAGCTGACATACTTGTTGCTAATTTCGAGATCTGGGCAACAACTGTGTAGGCTGTTCTTTCAACCTCGTTCTTCCTACTTCTTTACTTTTCCTTCAGAGAGGAGAAAGCCACCCCTGTGCTGTAGCCACTGCTCCAGTTCTGACTCTAGCTAGGTCATGAAACAGACTGAGCTATTACTGCACCAACACATAAATCCTCCTGCCATTTGGATATTATTCTTTAGAGAACTAGAGATTACCTACCTGCAACCTAAGTTTCCTGAGTTAGAATCATTTGAGCAGCACCATCTTAATTAACTCATTAACATATTTGTAGCCAGGCATGGTGGCGCATGTCTGTAATCCCAGCACTTTGGGAGGCTGAGGCGGGCGGATCTCTTGAGGTCAGGAGTTCGAGACCAGTGTGGCCAACATGGTGAAACCCCATCTCTACTAAAAATGTAAAAATTAGCAGGGCCTGGTGGCGCGCGCATGTAATCCCAGCTATTCAGAAGGCTGAGGTGTGAGAGTCACTTAAACCCAGGAGATGGAGGTTGCAGTGAGCAGAGATTGCACCACTGCACTCCAACCTGGGTGACGAGTGAGATGCCGTCTCAAAACAAAAACAACATATTTGTTCACTTTTGAACCCTGTGGTGTCTTTTAACTTTGTTACGGGCCCTTGGTTAGCAAAATTTTGAGTTTAGGAAATTTGGCTATTTCTTGGGTATATTAAGTACAACTCCAAAATCCTCTTGAGTTGTCTGGGAAGCCTAAACCTTGAGCAGTATCCAAGTGGAGTATATATCTTCAAGAATACAGACTTTTAAGGTAAGTAGTTTTCTGTCTTTGCATCTCCTAAGACCATTGTTACAACCTTGATATTAAAGAAGTGAATGTAAACCTCCTTTTGAACATATTTTTTATAAAGAAATATTTTGTTAATTGGAGTAAGTAGTATTAATTGTTATGAAATCACTATGTAATTGTTAATTGTAAACTGCAATGTCTATTTTGTGTTGTAACAATGTTGCCATAAAATAGCTTTGCTAAATGTGAAATGATTTTAATCCCTTTGTCTTCAGTATACTTCATAAAGGAGGAAATGATGATTTTCACACTTTGTCATGAAGCTTCCATGTTTATGAGAAAGTCCAAGAAGTGAGAGCCAAGAGGACAGACATTATCAGAATATGGGACATAAGAAATTGCGTATAGTGTCAGGGGTTTCTATATAACAACTTACTCTATTTCTTTTACATACATAGGAGGCATTAGCATTTTGCTCAGTGTTAACAGGGAACATAATAGATACAAAACATTGGATAGCTTTTTATTTAAATGATGAGCTAAAGGTGTGCGTATACACATGCACTTATAAAATTAAAGTCATATATATGTATATACACAGACGTGACTTATTGCATATTCATTTACATTTGACCAAATCTTTTGTCAGTTTCTCAAGAACAATTTAACCTTTGTTTAATACATAAGGTCCTTTTAATTATTTGAAACTATGTTATCAGAGTTGATTAAACCCATCAAAGTAAATGTACTAGTGAATCATCAATATGAAGATCAGAAGAAATAATAATGTTGAGAAATTGAATTCCATAGTTACTTTCAGGCAGTCATATTTCCGTGGTCTGTTTCCCTTCAAGTCAGTGCCCTTGCCTGGCCTTCTGCTATCTGATAAGACTGTATTTGAGACAACTATATTTTGAAAATTTTTTTTACTGTTTTAGCATAATTCATAACAAAAGTATTAGGTTTTTAATCTTGAACTCCTGTATTTCAAAACTGACATTCTGCCTCTTAATACTCCTTTTATCAAAAGCTATATAAACACCACACAGCTGTTTTTGTTTTTGCTTTTTGTTTTTTCAGTAGATTGTTAGTGAGTTATTCTAATTAATGTATATAGATTCTAAGAAAAGCAGCTAGGAATCTTATGTTAACTTCACTGTTTTCAAGTAGTGTGTCAAATTCTAATCATTAAATGCTTTTTTAATATTTCAGAATGCCATTCCATGTGTATATATTACTGTTCTTTTAGACAATATGAAACCTGCCAAAACATTCTTTTTTAAAAAATAACATTATTAGAGAAAACTTTTTAAAATTTCCACTTAATATGGCTACATAAATGGTGTGGAAAACATGAGCCTTTTGTCAAGATGTCTTTAATTGCATTAGGATATTTGATACTCTGAATAAGAAGAAAGTTTCAGTGGACTAAAAATCTAGCTAAGTAAGACAATCTCATCTTTTGATTCTTTTGGAAAACAACTTCTATTTTATTGTGAGTAGTAGTGAGCATATAATAGATTGAACTGCTTATTGTGCTTATTTTGTTTATGGGAGAGTACCAAGAATTCTGTATATCATGACTATTAGGTGTTCAACGACCTTCTTAAAATTACCGTGAAAATACTCAAGCATACACAAAAGTAGAATAATGCAATTAGCATACCCCAATATTCCTATTACTCAGACTCAAGAATTAGAATAACATGATTCATTAGTGACTGAATTAGCCATATAGCACACGGTTGAGATTTCCAAAAAGCTGGCAATAAGTACCCAGGGATTTTTTGTTTTTTTCAGACGGAGTCTTGCTCTGTTGCCCAGGCTGGAGTGCAGTGGGAGGCTCACTGCAGCCTCCGCCTCCCAGGTGCAAGCAATTCTCCTTCCTCAGTCTCCCAAGTAGCTGGAACTACAGGTGCACGCCACCACTCCCGGCTAATTTTTGTGTTTTTGGTAGAGATGGGGTTTTGCCATGTTGCCAAGCTGGTCTCGAACTCCTGGTCTCAAGTGATCTACCTGTCTCGGCCTCCCAAAGTGCTGGGATTACAGGCAGAAGCCACTGTGCCTGGCCAGTACCCAGAGAATTTTTAAAGAAATGAGATGGTTTGGAGAATTCATTTACTTAATTTAATGGTTATGTGGCTGTCCTGACCTATTTTCTGTTAGATTTTTGCTTAAAGAGAAACTTAAAGATTCATCATTAAATAAAATACATTTTGAATGGCATTGTTTTACTTGTTTTGTCTTTTTCTGGTCAGGCTGCTGGAGTACCTGATGTGAATTTAGTATAGAAGTTCCCAAACTTTCTTCTTTGACAGTTCCCTTAGTAATTTTAGTAGTGTCCCTAGGCCAAAATAAGTAACAGTTCCATTTATTAATAGTTACAAAACAACTTAAAAAGTTATGTCCTATCAACATAGCCATTTGAAAAAATATGTGTAAATGAAAAAAATTCATTCTTTCCATCCTTAAAGTTAACTATGAATGGGATATGTGCATCTGTTGAGCACTGTAAAGCTTATCAGATCACTGCCATCCTCATTTTCTGTTTCACGCTGATTTTTGCAACATACATGTTTTTAATCACGGCCACTGAAAACCCAGCCAGCTGTGCAAACATGACATCATTAAATGGAAGGTAGCATGATGCTGTGTTGAAAATTGACCACAAGCTAATAGTTCACTTTGTGTCTGTGAGTTTGTTGCAGTGGCTTTTAGTGCCTTGGTGCACAGTTTGAGAACCATGGTGTCTGATTATTGTGATTTTTATTTTTCTTTTCTCAATTTTTCTTAACTTTGAAGGATATGTCTTAAAATATATATGTGTCCTTGGCTGGGTGCAGTGGCTCATGCCTGTAGTCTCAGCACTTTGGGAGGCTGAGGCAGGTAGATAGTTTGAGCACAGGAATTCAAGACCAACCTGGGCAACATGTCAAAACCCCGTCTCTACAAAAAAACACAAATGTTAGCCAGGTGTGCACCTCTAGTCCCACCTATGTGGGAGACTGAGGCGGGAGAATTGCTTGAGCCCAGGATGTCAAGGCTGTAGTGGGCTGTGATCACGTCACTGCACTCCAGCCCGGGTGAGAGAACGAGACCTTGTCTCAAAAAATAAAATAAAAAACATATATATAGCTCCTTAATATTGAAAGTGTTGTCTTTCCTGTTTTGACATTTAAGAGTTGGAATATTTTACAAAAATATAGATACTTAAGAATCTTACTGCATCTTCCTGGGGTAGAGGTACAGACATCCCATATATTTCTTAAAGTAGACCTGTATAGAATGTCCCTAGATCCACATTTAAAGCATACTTAAATTCACCTTGGAGCTAGCTTTTTCAGGTAACTGGTATTGCTACAGAGATTTAAAACTATCTCATACCTTTTAGACCATTATTATAGAAGTGAATATTCTAATATACTGGATTTAGAAAAGGCCAGATGTGCTATTTACAGTGTTGTTACAATGTTGGTTTCCCTTTGTAAAGTAAGGGGAAATAGTCACCACATATATTTTTAAGTTTTTCCCATTAAGTAAACAATAATGGTCATCCTTTGGATATGTTTGAGTTTAGAGATGTCATTCAGTAAGGCAGAGAGGGAATCAGCATTGCTCACATTAGTTTGGAAATAAGTTGAATTTAAAAAGCTTACTAAAGAAGCATAACTATCTTTATATTTTCATCTTTATGTGATTTCTTTACCCTGAATCTCAGAAGAGGACCATTATAGAAAATGTAAAAATTTTATCTCTGAGAAATGGGAATGAGGCATTTTCAGAGTATGAGTGACATAAGAGTAAGATTCCTAGTTGAGTTAGGTGTAATCTTGGGAATCTATTTTATCTAATATTTGTTCCAGTATGTTAGAATATTCACTTGTAACATATTGGTCTAAATCTGTTGGTAAAACATTGGCCTAAAATCCAGTATCTTATTTCTGACTGACTCCATGTAGCCGTGTAACCCTGGGTAAGGCAACAATCTCCTTGGCACCAAATCACTCATATAATGAAGGAATAATACTGCCTCTGTGGGTCAAGTGAAAGAATGTATAAGGAATTGATTTACCAGTACATTAAGTATGAAAATATGTATGAGAAGGTGCTTTATGTATAACATAAGCATAATCTCTTATTTAAAACATAGCAGTGCAGATGAAATGAGTGTTGTAGGATTAATAGTCTTTGTGCTCAATTAGCTGGGACAAATCAGATAAATTTAGACTATGACAGAGTCCCAGATTTTGAAGATGGTGTGGGGTCACTTGCTTTGAACTATATGGGGCTTGTACTTGCCCCATTATATAACAATTTCGTTGTTCATTATGAAATTTATGCCACATGATATTAACCCTAACAGAACAGAACACACTGACTCCTGTCGCTAATCTCCAACCTTGCATGCTATTCTCCATGCTATCATATTTTAATTTACAATTCAAACAGAATCTGCCAAGGAACAGACTGTCTAGAGTTCCGGAAACAAACGAAACAGCATTGCACTTAGGGCTGTAACAGGAAAGGCTGAAGCTATACATAGGGGAAAAATACAAGTGGGTTTCCTATTTGGTGATGTGAAGTGTGAAGCCAAGGGTGCAGGCTAAGTCCTGCCCATGTTCAGCTTCACTTGGGTGTCTTAATACTTGGAATTCTACTCTTAGACATTTATTCCTTTGATATAAGCCTTGCTCTTTTCTTGCAGGTCTCTTTTAAAAAGCAGAAACTGCCAGGTGCAGTGGCTCATGCCTGTAATCCTAGCACTCTGGGAGGCTGAGGCGGGTGGATTACCTGAGTTCAGGAGATGGAGAACAGCTGAGCAACATGGTGAAACCCCATCTCTACTAAAAATACAAAAAAATTAGCCGGGCGTGGTGGCGTGCGCCTGTAATCCCAGCTGCTCGGGAAGCTGAGGCACTAGAATTGCTTGAACCTGGGAGGCGGAGGTTGCAGTGAGCTGAGATTGCGCCACAGCACTCCAACCTGGGTGACTGTCTCAAAAAAATAGAAAATAAAAAATAAAAAGCAGAAACTCCTTAAAAAGATCATAGATTTGATCATTAATACCTCACTGTAAATAAGCTTGTTCATTTATTCAATTTTTACATTTTATGAACCAGGCTCTGAGAGTTCAAACACAAGTAAATCACTGATCTTGACTTGAAAAATGTTTAGTTTAGTTTGGGCTTGGCATAGTGGCTGACATCTGTAATCCCAGCACTTGTAAGGTCGAGACAGAAGGATTGCTTGGGGCCAGGAATTCAAGACCAGCCTGGGCAACATAGTGAGTCCTTTTGTGTCTACAAAAATTAAAATATCCAGGCATGGTTATGTGCACCTGTGGTCCCAGCTACTCGGGAGGCTGAGGTGGAAGGATCACTTAAGCCTGGGAGGTTGAGGCTACAGTAAGCCTGTTCACACCACTGTACTCCAGCCTGGGCAACAGCAAGACCCTGTCTTAAAAAATGAATTAAACTAGGGTATTCTGAAACACTGAGATATATAGGGGCATGAGAACTAAAAAATTCAGAGTGAGTCTTGAGAGGCCGTGTTGGCACTGTGCAAGGTGAGGTTATGAGTAAGCAGGATAGGGTGGTCAAGTGAGAGCAGAAGAGATACACAAAGGGGCAGGGATGCTGGGAGGAAGGGGATGGTGGTGGGAGAAAGATTTCTTGCCACCAGAAGACATCGTGATAATGTGGGCTTTCTTCCTACCTCTCCTAGGACTGTGACAGTCTTAACTAGTGTTACCTGGTGTGCTTCTCCAGACAGGGAATTACTGCGAAATTGCAGTGCAATTCCCGGATCCACTTGCCCCAGGACTCAGTCCTGTCAGCATTGGAGAGGAGTAGCAAGAGTAGTATTTGTATTTGTCCTTTCTGGGAGGCTCACATGTAATCACTTGGGGCAGCAGAGTACAGGGTGCTGGGCTGGTGGATTCCAATCACGATTCCTGTAATGGGTAGGAACTTGGCATTATTACCCAAAAGAACTAAGCCAGAGAGCAAAGGATCCACAGATACGTTAAATGAGGCTGCAAGTGTTGAAAATGTGGGTGATAGCACTCCAGCCTGGGCGACAGAGCAAGACTCCGTCTCAAAAAAAAAAAAAAAAAAAGACAATGTGGGTGACAGAAGGAAAAATCTTAGTTCAGTTTTGCAGTTTAGGTTAATCAAACCCATCATCCTGGTTTAATAGTTCAGAAATAAGGTTTACCTGAGTCCTCTTAGCACAAGAGTTAAACACCTCCCAAATCTCCAGCTCCTCCTGTGCACCCCTTCCCCACACCCTCCACCAGCACCTCACTCTAGTGAGGCACAAAACCTTACCTGCTTTATTTCTGATTCCACCTGGAAAGGAGTTTCTATTTTAATTGGTTCCTTTTCTTCATCTTTTAGTAAAAAGCCAGCCTGTCTCCATTTAAAATATTTGCAGCACCAATATCTGGGGGAAAATAAGTGAAGTCAGGTTTTGTGGTTTTTTTTTTTTTTTTGTATTATTATTCTAGATCCTTGTGGTTTCCTAGGAAAAACAAAAATAGGGTATATGAATTGGTGAGGGCAAGCTGTTGAAGCTAACATAGTATGACTTGGTCCAATTATAAGTTGAAAGTGCGTTTTGGTATCTATCCATCTGAAAGCTATTCTAGCCTAATTATGCCCCGTGCCCTCTGTCTTCTTACTGCCTGACTAGCTATTGAACTGCTCCTTTGTCACTGAGAAGGAAAGGCCTGAAAACACAAGCTACAGTTGATTCTTGAACAACATGGGCATGAACTGCGTGAGTTCATGTATACCTGGGTTTTTTTCAACCAAATGTGGATGGAGAAATAGCATTCTCAGGATATGAGACCTGTGGAGGGAGGATTGGCTTTTCATATACCCAAGTTCTGCAGGGCTTACTGGAGGACCTGAGTGTGGGTGGATTTTGGAATATGCGGGAGTCCTGGAACCTTACATACACAAGAGTTGACTATAGTTTTATTTCTTGATAACTTCAGCCCAGACAGTTTCAGTAGGGGAGGAAATATACTATTGGCCTCAAGGTTATTTGACGCTTAGCTCTAGTTCTTTCAGATTTCTGAAAGATGAGAATTGGTAAGGACCCAGGAAAAGCATTTAGTTTTATCCCATAGGGCAACTAAGTTTCCAGCAGTGGAAAGATTGCACTCTGGTTAAAGCTGGAGCTACATAGAAAACTCCCATCTTGGGACTCCTGCCTGGGAGCACTTCCCACTATTTTAGACTGCCTGCCCGCCTGCCTTGAGGATCCTAACGGTCAGGGTAGACTTCCCCCAGCCCCCTACAAGCACATTTGAGAGCAAATACCTCTTCCCATTGGTCAGTCTTGCCTGTCTTGGGTCATTGCTATATTTATATGCCTTTGCTTCTCCTTCCCCCCCATCAAGTTCACTTTAAAAATAAACTCATTCTGCTTCTTTCTTAGACCAGTGTCCTTTTAGCAGACAAACATCACCTGAAAAAGCTTTTCTTCCCCCTTCAAGCTAATCTGTATCAGATCATAGGGATGGATTTTTCAATCTCAGAGGTCTTTTAGAAAGCAGAGTTCTAAAAAGACTTTTAGAACTTTTTAAATGTTCTTATTCTAACTTTTTAAGTATTTGAAGAAAAGAGCAATTTAATGCCTTCAGAAGCTAATTCATTTACTTATTTAACCAACATTTGAATGCCCACTCCGTGCTTCAATCACCTCATTATGACTCAGAAGAGAGTCATAACGTGGTTCTCATATACTTTGATTCTGCTTTATATTTTAATCTGTCTTTAGACAGAGCTATGGAGGAAGTGATGTTTCTTTTATTAACTGATGCAGGTTTTTGATGAGGCCTCCTGCGATCTCAGTAGCAGGCCTGGATGAGACAGAGATAAGCCTCCAACATGAGGGCAGGGTCAGCTTCCATAATTAGGGTTACAGAGAGGCAGTGTGGTTTGGTGGCTAAAAAAAACGAACTGTAGAATGAGACAGGCCTGGGTGCATTCCTGTGCGTTACGTTTATAACAGTTAAGGAACTCATATTGGTGCATTAGTAACCAGGCACATTTTATTACTAGTTCACTAGATTTTTCCTAATGTCCTTTTTCTGTTCTAGGATCCCATCCAGGACACTACATTATATTTAGTTTTCATGTCTCTTCAGTCTCCCCTTGTCTGTAACAATTTCTAAGACTTGTTTATAATGACCTTGACAGTTTTGTGTAGTACTGAAGTGGTGTGGGTGTTGTTTGGGGAAATACCTGAGGTTCGTTGTCTCATGCCAAGGAAATTGAAGACTTAGACACACAAGGAGTGGGTTTAGGAGCAGAGGTTTAATAGGCAAAAGAAAGAGAAAGGAGCACAGCTCTCCCTCCTGCAGAGAGAGGGGTGCCTGAGTGGGACTTCTGGTCTGCAGCGGAGTGCACAAGATTTTATAGACTGGCTTGAGGAGGCAGTGTCTGATTTACATAGGACCCAAAGTTTGGTTGGACCGGGTGTGATGTTTACATAGCCCACGAAGAAGCTGGCCACCCCACCCTAATCTTTTTATTATGCAAATGTGTTTTCTACCTGGCTGGTGCCATGTTGTCTGCTCCTTACTGTACACATGGTTGGCAAAGAAGAGGGAAGATGCCATGTTGAACATGCCTAGCCCCCACATAGCCTTTTCCTATTGGTACAGCTGCCAGCATTCATCCATGCAAGCTTCCAGCTTATCTGTCTGCAGCTTGATTTTTACAGGCTGTTCTTTGTTAGAAAAGAAATGATTTGGGGGCTGCTTTTCATTGAAAGGAAAACCTTATTGAGGACTTCCTTACCCTCACTATCTACCTAAGTGATTTCTTTTTACTTCCTGTATCAGTACTGGTCAGATACTTTGTTGAATGCGCCTTGTTTTGTTTTCTTTTTAATAATTTTATTGCGGTAGAATTTACATAACAATTCACCCATTTAAGCTGTACAATTCAATGGTTTTAAGTATATTAACAGAGCTGTGTAACCATTGCCACCATCAATAGTAGAACATTTCTTTTTTTAAAGATATATCACAATTTGTTTATTCACCAGCTGATCAACATCTGGGTTGTTTCTAGTTAGGGGCTGTGATGAAAAGAGTTGCTATTGTAACTGCCCATTGGGTTTACCTTGCCTGCTGCTTACACAGAGCCAATTGATCAAGACAGGGGAATTGCAATAGAGAAAGACTAATTTACACAGAGCCAGCTGTGCAGGAGACCAGAGTTTTATTATTACTCAAATCAGTCTCCCGGAGCATTTGGGGGTCAGAGTTTTTAAGGATAATTTGGTGGGTAGGGGGCCAGTGAATTGGGAGTACTAATTGGTTGGTTTGGAGATAAAATCGTAGGGAGTTGAAGCTGTCTTCTTGGGCTGAGTCAGTTCTTATGTGGGGGCTACAAGATCAGATGAGCCAGTTGATGTATCTGGGTGGTGCCAGCTGATCCGTCAAGTGCAGGGTGTGCAAAATATCTCTTAGGAGCAGTTTAGAGAGGGTCAGAATCCTGTAGCCTCCAGCTGCATGACACCTAAACCATGATTTCTAATCTTTTGGCTAGTTTGTTAGTCCTACAAAGGCAATCTAGTCTCCAGGCAAGAAGGAGGTCTCCTTTGGGAAAGGGTTGTTATCGTCTTTATTTTAAACTCTAAACTAAGTTCCTCCCAAAGTTACTTTGCCCTATGCCCAGGAATGAACAAGGACAGCTTGGAAGTTAGAAGCAAGATGGAGTTGGTTAGATCCGATCTCTTTCACTGTCTCAGCTATAATTTTGCAATGGTGGTTTCACTATGATGTTGTATAAGCTTGCATGGATATATGCATTCATTTATCTTGGGCACATTCTTAGGAGTGAAATTGCTGTGATATATGTTTAACTTTTTAAATGTTATCCAGTATAATTCTTATTTTATTTACTTTTTCTTTACAACTTTTATTTTAGGTTTGGGGGTACATGTGCAGGTTTGTTACATGGGTAAATTACGTGCTGTGGGGGTTTGGTGTACAGATTATTTTGTCACCCAGGTAAAAAGCATGGTACTTGATACTACCCTCAAGTAGGCCCTGGTGTCTGTTGTTTCCTTCTTAGTGTCCATGTGTACTCAGTGTTTAGCTCCCACTTATAAGTGAGAACCTGCAGTATTTGATTTTCTGTTCCTGCATTAATTGACTTAGGATAATGGCCTCCAGCTCCATTCATGTTACTTCTTGGGACATGATGTCATTCTTATTTATGGCTGTCTAGTATTCCATGGTGTACATGTACCACATTTTCATTATCCAGTCCACTGTTGATGGGCATTTGGGTTGATTCCATGTCTTTGCTGTTGTGAATAGTGCTGTGATGAACATATGTATGCATGTGTCTTTATGGTAGAACAATTTATATTTCTTTGGGTATATACCCAGTAATGGGATTGCTGGATCAAATTGTAGTTCTGTTTTAAGTTCTTTGAGAAATCTCCAAACTGCTTTCCACAGATGCTGAACTAATTTACACTCCCACCAGCATAAGTGTTCTCTTTACTCTGTAACCTTGCTACCATCTATTATTTTTTGGACTTTTTAATAATAGCCATTCTGATGGTGTGAGATGGTATCTCATTGTGTTTTTTTGTTTTGTTTTGTTCTTTGAGATGGAATCTCGCTCTGTCGCCCAGGCTGGAGTGCAGTGGCGAGATCTCAGCTTACTGCAACCTCCACCTCCTGGGTTCGTGCCATTCTCCTGCCTCAGCCTCCCGAGTAGCTGGGACTACAGTCACCCGCCACCATGCCCGGCTAATTTTTTTGTATTTTTAGTAAAGATGGCATTTCAATGTGTTAGCCAGTATGGTCTCTATCTCCTGACCTCGTGATCTGCCCACCTCAGCCTCCCCAAAGGGCTGGGATTACAGGTGTAAGCCACTGCACCCAGCCTCACTGTGGTTTTGATATGCATTTTACTAATGATTGGTAAGCTGTTGAGCATTTTTTCATGTGCTTCTTGGCCATGTGTATATCTTCTTTTGAAGTGTCTGTTCATGTCCTTTGCCCATTTTTTAATGGGGTTATTTGTTTTTTGCTTGTTAACTTAAGTTCCTTATAGATTTTGGATATTAGACCTTTGTTGGATGTATAGTTTGCAAATATTTTCTCCCATTCTGTAGGTTGTCTGTTTACTCTGTTGATAATTTCTTTTTCTGTGCAGGGGCTCTTTAGTTTAATTAGGTCTCATTTGTCAATTTTTGTTTTTGTTGCAATTGCTTTTGGAGTCTTCATCATGAAATTTTTCCCAGGGCCTATGTCCAGAAAGGCATTTCCTAGGTTTTCTTTTAGGGTTTTTTTGTTTTTTTTTTTTTTTTTTTTTTTTTTTTGAGACAGGGTCTCACTCTGTCTCCCAAGATGGAGTGCAGTGGTGCAATCTCGTCCACTGCAACCTCTACCTCCTGGGTTCAAGCAATTCTCATGCCTCAGCCTCCCGAGTAGCTGGGATTACAGGCATACACCACTATGCCTGGCTATTTTTTGTGTTTTTAGTAGAGACGGGGTTTTGCTATGTTGGTCAGGCTGGTTTCGAACTCCTGGCCTTAAGTGATTCGTCAGCCTCAGCCTCCCAAAGTGCTAGGATTACAGGTGTGAGCCACTGTGCCCAGCCTAATTTTTTATACGATGAAAAAAAGGGATCTACTTTCAATCTTCTGCATATGGCTAGCCAGTTATCCCAGCACTGTTTATTGAATAGGGAGTCCATTTTCCGTTGCTTGTTTTTGTCAACTTTGTCAAAGATCAAATGGTGGTACTTGTATGACTTTATCTCTAGGTTCTTTATTCTGTTCCATTGGTCTGTGTGTCTGTTTTTGTACCAATACCATGCTGTTTTGTTTATTGTAGTCTTGTAGTATAGTTTGAAGTTGGGTATATGATGCCTGCCTTTTTTCTTTTTGCTTAGGATTACTTTGGCTTTTCAGGCTCTTTATTGGTTCTATATGAATTTTAGAATAGTTTTTTTCTAATTCTGTGTAAAATGTCATTGGTAATTTGATAGAAATAGCACTCAATCCATAAATTGCTTTGCGCACTGTGGCCATTTTAACAATATTGATTTTTTCCTATCCAGGAATGTGGAATATTTTTCCATTTGATTGTGTCATCTCTGATTTCTTTTGGCAATATTCTGTAATTCTCATTATAGAGATAATTGTAGAACAGTTAATCACCTCTAAAAAAAAAACTTCAGTAATAAGACTGACCACTTGAAAAAAATAAAAGTAAATAAATAAAAAGAAACTCCCTACCCATTAGTGGTTATTCCCAGTTTCCCCTCAAACTTCCCTGCCCTAGGCAACCACTAATCTACTTTCTGTCTCTATGGATTTTAGGGCTGGGGCAGAAGATTGTCAATTCTGGACATTTCATACACATGCAGTGAGATATTATGTAGTCTTCTGTGACTGCTTTCACTGAGCATGATTTCAGTGTTCATCCACATTATAGATTGTACCAGTATTTCATTTACTTTTATTGTCAAATAATATTTCCTCAGTTTTGGTTTGCATGATATTTCTTTCAGAACGAAGTTATGGATTTTGTGAGGAAGACCACAAAGGTGAAGTGCCTTCATGATGTCATTTCAGGAGGAACATGCTATCTCTATGTCTTGGCACTCATGATGTTAACCTTGACTATCAGGCCAAGGTAGTGTTGGCCAGGTTCCTTCACTGTAAAGTTACTTATTCTTTCCTTTCTATACCCTACTGTTTGGAAGCAATTGGGGGAGGAGAGTGGAAGGTGGGAGTATCTACTTAAATTAGAGTTCTGTACAGGAGACTTGACTCTTTTCTCCCATTCAGTCATTTGTTTAGACCAGTATGTACTCATGGATATTTATTTTATTATATTATGGGACTATGTTGTTTATTTTGCTGTTGAAAGTGTTCCAGCTTTGGCCATTGGGAGCTCTTTTAGGTTGGCACCTTTGTCGCTTTGAGATGTCTGATCTTTTTTTTCCTTTTGGTAAAGCTTTCTTTCAAAATGTCATACTCCAGGTTCATCTTATATATTCCCTGCCCCAGCCCTAAAATCAGCCACTTCTTCAAAGAGCTCTGGTTTCTTTTGGAGAATGGTATAGAAACCAAGATCTAGGAGCTTCTTGCTACTGGGGTGTGTGTTACTGCCTCCAGACCCTCTCAGTGGACAAGCTAGGAAATATGAGTGTATATTAGCACATGTGTATATACATCGTTATAATTTTGGCATCTATCTAACTGTGTCTATCTTAAGGTAAACATGGCTTTGAAGTAACATCACTTTTAAATAAATACATTGTGAGATGGGCAGACACTTCAAGAGAGATTTAGTGTTTAAATGCTGTGGCCTCTTAACACAGGATAGGACTGTTCATTCCATAAATGAAAACACAGTTCCAAAGAATCCTCCACCTGATATAACCTATGCATTTCACACTCTGCTGTAAAGGCACTGTGATTCTCCTCATTGGGAGAGAACTCCCATCACACCATGGCCTCCTGTTCTCAGGGTCTCCAGTGGGGTGTCTCTTCTAGGTGCAAGTTCTCAGAGTCTGATAACCTGAGACAGCAGCATAATTGGTTAAATGAATTAAAGTACATCCATGTAATAGATATTAAAATTGATGTGATAGAAAATTGTAATCACAAGAAGATACTTTTGGTATATGAAGCATGTACTAATTAAACTTATTTCTGCAAAAATATGCTTATGAAAACAATTGTAAGGGTGTTCATTAAAATGTTATTGGTGAGTTATCACAGGGTAATGAAATTAGAGGGTATTCCAAATTTCCCCCTTTTGGTTTGAATTTTCTAAATTCCCCACAACACATGCTACTTTCATAGGAGAAAAAATATATTCCCCAAATGATAATCCTCTGAGGATCATTTTTGTTTTATTTTATTTTTTGAGATGGATCCTTGCTCTGTCGCCCAGGCGGGAATGCAGTGGCGCGATCTCAGCTCACTGCAACCTCCACCTCCTGGTTCAAGCAGTCCTCCCACCTCAGCCTCCCTGGTAGCTGGGATTACAGGCACATGCCACCACACCTGGCTAATTTTTTATATTTTTAGTAGAGAGAGGCTTTCACCATGTTGGCCAGGCTAGTCTCAAACTCCTGACTTCAAGTCATTCACCTGCCTCAGCCTCCCAAGTGCTGGGATAACAGGCGTGAGCCACCTTGCTCAGCCAACTAACAGCACTTTAAACCCTAATTTTGTTTAACCAGTACCTGAAGAAACCAGGAATAGGACTTTTAGATAAAATTAATGGTTTAAAAGTGGTTTGCAGAGCCTTAGGGACATGTGAAACAGAAGTCTTGATAAAAGCAAAAGTTTTTGGTACTTGGCAAGGGAGCATAAGCTCCTTGAAAGCCCAAGAAAAAGTGAAACTACTACAGAAAAGCAGTTGCCTACCAGGAAACCCCAATCTTGTGGTTTGACTTAATGATTTTGTTGGACCAGGTGTTTTGAACTAAATAGGCCTCGGGAAGCTGGGCACCTTGTAAGGTGCAACGAGCTCCATGTTACTGAACTTGTATAATGTAAACCCACAACTAGAAGTCACACCGCTAGGGGCCTGCATTAGAGAGGGGAAAACCATGAATTATATGCCTGCAGGAGAGACAGATCAGGCCTCCAGGAGACTTGAACGTGCATTCTGTAGCAGGTCAACAGTGACTCTTGAAAGGTGCACATAACTGGAAATGGATGTGTTTGTGAGGGGGTGGGGAGCGATGGTGTACACCTAACGATATAGTACAGCATTCATTGTTTTATCTTTGGTTAGTTTGTTTCTTGACGTTTAATATTGGGTCACTGTCACTGATTAACATGTGATTAATAGTTACCCTAACCAGAGAAATTTATTTAGAAAAACAAACTGGTTTACATTGATCTAAATCCATTGTAAGCTTCATCAAACTCTCTTTCTTTCCCAGATATCAAATTTTGTTGTCACATGAGAGTTAAAGGGAAAAAGCTTTCATAATTTCTCAAAACTATTTTAAAAATTCCAGTTTTTCTTCTGGCTCTCCTAACTCTTTTAGGTTTTGTATTCATGATAATATTTTAATTCAAGATTTAAATATTATTAGCCGGGTGTGGTGGCAGGCATCTGTAGTCCCAGCTACTCAGGAGGCTGAGGCAGGAGAAGCACTTGAACCTGGGAGGTGGAGTTTGCAGTGAGCCGAGATCGTACCACTGCACTCTATCCTGGGTGACAAGAGTGAAACTGTCTCAAAAAAAAAAGAGAGATTTAAATATTAAATTTCTTAAATCATAAATTTCACCTGAGCACTCAAGAACAAGTGCTAGAAAACTTGGAGACTAGTAAAGGTGGGATTGGATAGAACTTCTAGGTCCCATCTAATCTCCATCACAGTGAACTGGGGGACTGAATGAACTAGTGGTTAAGGGAAACAGAAAAGGTTGAACCCAGAGAAGATGAAGCATGGCTAAGTGACTCTACCACGCAGTAGATATGGCCTCAGACAAACTTAACCTCATAGAACCTCACAGCTCTGTGAAGTAGGTATTATTATTTTCATTCCCAGTTGGCAGATGAGAAACAGGCAATGAGGGCAAAACCTTTAGAATACAGCTTGGGCTATAGAAAGTTCACGTAAGTGTTGTTTAAATAAATGCACATAAAAAGGTAATTGGCAGAAAAATTTAATGAGCCAATTGAGACCATACTGTGTCTGTCACCTTGACTGTGCCTCAAAACTCTGCTTCTGAATCTTACAGCCTCTAAGGAGCAAAGATGGTTGATGTCGAGTTATTTTCCAGACTGATAAATTTAGATCCTCAGCTGCTTCTTGATGACTGAATACTGCACATTTTTATAAATGCAGCCTTAAGGGAATTCCAAGTTTGGCAACTAGTGCTGCAGGAGATGGGAAGAGAGCATAAACTATCCCTCATATGTGATATCTACCTTGGCTTCATATAAACTGGCTCATATAGACAAAAATATAATGTACTTTCCAAAGTATTTTGTAACAACATTTGGCTGGGTGTGGTGGCTCACTCCTGTAATCCCAGCACTTTGGGAGGCCGAGGCGGGTGGATTGCTTGAAGTCAGAAGTTTGAGACCAGCCTGGCCAAGATGGTGAAACCCCGTATCTACTAAAAATACAAAAATTAGCTGGGTGTGGTGGTGCATGCCTGTGATCCCAGCTACTCTGGAGGCTGAGGCAGGAGAATCGCTTGAACCCGGTAGGCAGAGGTTGCAGTGAGCAGAGATCCGCGCCACTGCACTCCAGCCTGGGCGACAGAGGGAGACTCCATCACAAACAAACACACAAAAAGTATTTTGTAACAATATTCTAGAAGCTAAGGGATTGGAGGACAAGGGTATTGTTCTATGAAATTTAACTCCTGGTTTGTAAAATCTAAAAAGTCATTTTCTCTCATCCACAGTGTGTGTATATATATTTAACTGAAAATTCGGAAAATAGAGAATTTGAGGAAAGTTTCTGCTGCTATAGTTTAAGTAATAATTTTTAAAATTATACTTTAAGTTCTGGGATACATGTGCAGAATGTGCAGGTTACATAGGTATACATGTCCCATAGTGGTTTGCCACCCCCATCAACCTGTCATCTACATTAGGTATTTCTCCTAATGCTATCCCTTCTAATGCTATCCCTAGCCCCCCACATCCTGACAGGCCCTGGTGTGTGATGTTCCCCTCCCTGTGTCCGTGTGTTCTCATTGTTCAGCTCCTACTTATGAGTGAGAACATGCAGTGTTTGGTTTTCTGTTCTTGTGTTAGTTTGCTGAGAATGATGGTTTCCAGCTTCATCCATGTTCCTGCAAAGGACATGAACTCATCCCTTTTTATGGCTGCATAATATTCCATGGTGTGTATATGCCACATTTTCTTTATCCAGTCTATCATTGATGGGCATTTGGGTTGGTTCCAAGTCTTTGCTATTGTGAATAGTGCCACAATAAACATATGTGTGCATGTGTCTTTATAGTGGAATGATTTATAATCCTTTGGGTATATACCTAGTAATAGGATTCCTGGGTCAAGTGGTATTTCCAGTTCTAGATCCTTGAGGAATCGCCACTGTCTTCCACAGTGGTTGAACTAATTTCACTCCCACCAACAGTGTAAAAGCGTTCCTATTTCTCCACGTCCTCTCCAGCATCTGTTGTTTCCTGACTTTTTAATGATCACCATTCTAACTGGTGTGAGATGGTATCTCATTGTGGTTTTGATTTGCATTTCTCTAATGACCAGTGATGATGAGCTTTGTTTTTCATATGTTTGTTGGTCACATAAATGTAAACTTGGCAAATTTACTAATATTTTTGGACTTTTGAAAGCTGAGATGCTTTATTTCAGAAAATGTATTTCAAAGTGAATTATTAATACTGTGTCCATTGAGCTTCTGAAAGTGTAAACAGTTTATGTCTCTTCCTTTATCCCTCACTATTTCTCCCTATTTCTCACTCATTTGACTGTCTTCCCTATGCATTCCAGAGCAATGATGTCTGTTTTGACAATTACTTTAGTATATTTATTGAAAAGTGTGTTTCTTGGTCTTTATTGGTATATTTCACAATTCTCTTTATAAAGGAAAACTGTTAAGTTGACCTTAATTCTACTTTTCCATAAGTTTCTGTAATGATTCATAGACATGCAGATCCTTGATTTAGGTAGTGATGATTATTAAATAATGCTCTTAAATAAAACAGGGTAGGAAAAAAAAATCTCATTGTCCACAGGAAAATAGTCAAATAAAGTGGGGTTCATTTATAATCGAGTATACATGTAGCTGTTTAAAAGAATACAAAGCTCCATGGGCTGTTGTAAAAATGTATAGCAATCATATTTATATTTGAAAAAATATGTAAATGCCTAGAAAAAAACCATAAACTTTATAAAGTAGTTATCTTTGGGGTAGATGAGTAGAAGAGATAAGGGAATTGGGACTTTAACATTTTACTTGTTATTCTATATGATAGAACCTTTAAGAGAATAAATTAATATGTTATTTCTATTTGTCTATTACTTTTAAAGTCCACAGTAGCAATACAATGTTTCTTGCTTTTTGTGTAGAATATGGCACAATGGAAGTTTGTCTTCCACTTGAAATTCTTTTCCCACCCCTTTTTCTGAGCACATGTATCACTTTTCTCCACTGTCCTGTAGCTTCTGCAGATCTTCAATTGTGATGTGAATACTTAAGATTTATTGCTGTATTTTCTCCCATCAAAATTTTACCGGCCCATGACTCTCCTGAAGCTTTCCTCCCATTAAATGAAAATGGGGGCCGGACGCGGTGGCTCACGCCTGTAATCCCAGCACTCTGGGAGGCCGAGGCGGGTGGATCACGAGGTCAGGAGATGGAGACCATCCTGGCTAACACAGTGAAATCCCGTCTTTACTAAAAAATACAAAAAATTAGCCGGGCATAGGGGCGGGCGCCTGTAATCCCAGCTACTCGGGAGGCTGAGGCAGGAGAATGGCGTGAACCCGGGAGGCGGAGCTTGCAGTGAGCCGAGATGTGCCATTGCACTCCAGCACTCCAGCCTGGGCGACAGAGCAAGACTCCGTCTCAAAAAAAAAAAAAAAAAAAAAAAAAAAAAAAAGAAAATGGGAACCTAGCATCAACCAAAAGCTACCTCAAAAGCCTTTTGGAAACAGACTGCTAATCAATAATATATTAAAGAATATCTTTATGTGTTTCCTGGTAATGCTAAAAATTATGAACTTTCCTCAACCCATTTAAAAATTCCATGTAACATGAATGCCTGCTTTAGGCTGCACCAGGTTGGCATTTTGTGATGCTCCAGCTGGCTCAGCTAAACCCACAACTGAAGTACAGATAGAGAATCTCCTCTCTGACCCCACACCCTGCAGTGTTTTAAAATTGGAGATATAGGAAGAGAAAAGAAAAATATAATGATTAGTGGTACTGAAAATGGAATGCGGCAAGAAGCCAAGAGAAAAACACTGTGTCAGACATGGAAGAGAGCCAAAGAAACAAAAATAAATGTCCGGGTCCTTACCCAGTGTGGGCACTAACACACGGATTCTCTTGAACTTCCCCGTGTGTAAAGGCTTCCTGGTGTAACCACGCCACCACTAGATGTGGGATGGTGTGAGTCATTTGCACCTATAATGCCTGGGAGCTGGGTGGCCAGGTCTCTGAGCACAGGCAATTCAACATTTTTACTCCAAGAATGGCAACATCTGGTAAGTCAACCTCGAAATGTGGGGTGGGAGTTAAATCTGTGGCCCTTCAGAGACTCTAGGCTGTAGGAAGTGGCTCTCACAGCTGCCCTCCCACCCTGCTCTCCTTGGCCTTTCTCCGTAGCAGACTCACTTTCCCAACTTCAGGGATGAGATCCCTGGTAGTTAAATCTTTGGTTATCTGATCCTTCCTCACTCTGCCACTCCTTAATTCCTCTTAAAAGCTTGATGTCCATCTTACTAGCGGTTTACTATTGTACTCTCCCAAGTGTTAGTCCCAAGCAATGACCCACAGAGCAGAGAGTGAGTCTTACTTATATTTTATAGAAATTTTTTTTTTTTTTTTTTTTTTTGAGACAGAGTCTCTCTCTGTCGCCCAGGCTGGAGTGCAGTGGCACATCTCGGCTCACTGCAAGCTCCGCCTCCCGGGTTCACGCCATTCTCCTGCCTCAGCCTCCCGAGTAGCTGGGACTACAGGCACCCGCCACCTCGCCCGGCTAATTTTTTTTTGTATTTTAGTAGAGACGGGGTTTCACCGTGTTAGCCAGGATGGTCTCTATCTCCTGACCTCGTGATCCGCCTGTCTCCGCCTCCCAAAGTGCTGGGATTACAGGCGTGAGCCACCGCGTCCGGCCTATAGAACATGGTGTAGAACGGTTTTCTACTTAGTTTGACACATAGTGGCCACTCTATGATTGTAAAGGAAGGAAAAAAAAAAAAAAAAAAGAAAGAAAGTCAGGAGTGGGGGAGAGAGAGAAATTTATTTTTGTTTCTTTGGCTCTCTGGCTCTTTTCCATGTCTGACTAACACAGTGTTTTTCTCTTGCCTCCTTGCCCTTTCTCATTCCATTTTCGATACCACTAATAGTTACCATATTTTTCTTTTCTCTCTATCTCCATTTTTCTTTTTATTCTCAGTGTTTACTTCAACTCCATTTGTTTGAAGCTGCTTCTTTCTGTGCAATAAACCCTTGCTATGTCTCACCCTATTACCTTAAAACAAATTGTTTCTAAACGATAAGAATCAGACCACATGGAAAATATCATTTGACCAACCACAGGGGCAGGGCCCTCAGCGACTCAATAGGTTGAAGAAACTAGTTCTTTCCTAACCTTTTTCTTTTGAATCTAATTGGCCATCTAGTTTTTGTCCTAACCCAATTTCTCTTTAGGCTTCTCTCTAGCCACTCTAAAGCTTTTCCAACTGCCATCAACAAAGAAACTAACATTTTAGGGTACCAGATCCTTACGCAGTGTGGGCACTAACTAGCTGGTCCCTACAAATAATTGGTTATCCAAGTTTGGCCTACTATTTGAGTCCAGTCTCATTAGTTGTCCTAAAGCTCTTCCAATTACCATCAATGGAGGGACCAACATTTTCTGGTACCCTGTTCCTCATTCAATGTGGACACAACCAGGCTTATCGCCATGGATAAAAATTTATCAAGTTTTGTCTTATCAAATATTTTGTAAGACATTACAATGAAAAGAGTGCCAATTTCCCCAATTCAACAATAACCTTAAAATATTTCCAGTTATCATCCACAAAGGAACTAACATTTTCTGGCTCTTCCTTATTAGCTAAGATTGGTTACTGAAGTTTTGTACTGCCACAATTTCATTCCACATCCCTCAGTAGTCTCTTTTACACTCCTGCAATTAACAGTAATAGATGAGCCAACATTTTCTAGGGTCCAGTCCTCACTAATGTGGGCCCCACCAGGCTGTCTGGATTCAAGTATACCATTTTAAATAGGCAACCGCAGGCACAGTTCTTAGCCCAGTTAAGATCCTGGTTCTCTACGACTTTCTGCCCAACACCACGGCTTCATTATATTCCTTATATTCCTGTCCATGCTCAGAAATCAACCCACCAATGTTGACACTTGTCAGTCCAGTGTTTCTGGATCTAGTTTGGATGATTCCAATCTTCTGGGTATCCTCCCAATGGTCCCAGAGGTGATAGTCAATAAGGGGTAAAACTAGGACCCGTGTTAGGTACCCATGATCTGGCAGCTTCTCTTTCTCTTTGTGCTTTCTTATCTCATTGTTTTTGACACCCTTGTAACTTTTCCTCCCTTGCCTTCACAGGTTTCAGAAGTGACACCAGAGAACCTCTCCCATCACAGTAAAAAGAATGCCAGTTTCCCCAATTCAACAGAACAGTCCCTGATGTTCTGATCCCAGACTTAAAAGGAAGTAGCCATCTCTCCAAAAGTTACTCTGGGACTACTTCATGCTTTAGCTGTTTCTTATGGTTCTCTAACAGCCATGTGTCTTATTCTATCCCCCTCTGCCATCCCCTTTGTCTTCTCTTTATCATGAGCAAAGGCAAAATTCAGACACTTCATCTCCCTTTCCTGGCCCAGCCTACTGCTGCTGAGTCCACAATTATCCTATGGCCCTTCCTTTCCACAAAGCTATCTCAGATGCCTGGGAAGCTCTGCTTTCTTAAGGGGGAGGGGGGCACCCTAAGATTCTGGAGCACCAGCCCCCATGTCCTAAGGCTGGCAACACTTTTCCTCGTGGGGAGAGGGGAGCTCCTTAACCACATTATGTGTGCTGTCTCTCTCTCTCTGTCTTTCTCTCCCTCTCTCTCTCTTTCTTTCTCTTTTTTAAATGTCTCAATACCCAGCTCAGGTCTCAGAATTTTTCTTCCCTGTTTAGAGAAAACTAGTGCTGTGGTTTGCATCCGTGTCTCCACCCAAATCTCAGATGAAGTGTAATCCCTAATGTTAGAAGTGAGGCCTGGTGGGAGGTGACTGGATCATGGGATTGGATCCCTCTTGAATGGGTGAGCACCATCCCTTTGGTGCTATTCTCATGATAGAGTTCTCATGAGATCTGGTTGTTTGAAAAATATGTGGCACCTTTCCCTCTCTATCTCTCTTCCTCCTGCTCTGGCCATGTGAGATGTGCCAGCTTCCCCTTCGCCTTCCGCCTTGATTGTAAGTTTCCTGAGGCCTCTCACATAGCAGAAGTTGGTATGCTTCCTGTACAGCCTACAGAACCATGAGACAATTAAAGCTCTTTTCTTTATAAATTACCCAGTCTTGGGTATTTCTTTGTAGCAATGCAAAAATGGACAAATACACCTAGGAATCTCAGCTCTCACAGGTAACATTCTTCTACATCAGTCAGAGCTAAAGCAGCTTGGGTATGGAACTGACCATTAACATACATACACCCAGATGGTAAAGTGAATTGAGATTAGAGTATTTTGCAATGAATTCAGTATTTTCCATGAATCTCCTTCCTCTGGAACAGTTTTAATTGCAGTCTGTCGGTCTTGGCCAGCCACACTCCATCTAGTTCCAACCATCTTCAGCCCAAACCTCATAACGTTTCTTAGTTGGATATGCTGCTCCCTCATAAAGTGTTGATTAAAAAGAAATCAATCTCTGCCCCTTCTGTTGTTCAATAGGAAAGATGGGTAGGACACTCACTAGAGGTATTGAGACCTGAGATGCTTCCATTCCAAAGCCTGTAGTGTCAGGTGCAGTCCCGGAAGATGATTACAGGATATGCTTACAGTACCCTCTGAGATGACTCTCTCCTGGAAAAGTTGGTTTTCCACACATGGGCTGGTTTTCAGTTTCTAGGGTGAAGTGCTTTTCTGGCTGTGAGGTTCCAGCAGAACCCATGGCTCTGTATCCACCTCCATACTTGCATGACTGGGGCAATTCCTGACAGGTTCCCCAGCAGTGGTCCTGGTCTAAGCTCCCTCAGAGAGTGTGTTCAGGCTCTTCCTGATTGGTGTCAAGGGACCAGTCATCTTCTAAATTTTCCTTTAAGCTCTGCTTTTGCTGTTCTCTCAGCCAGTAACTTTAAAAATTTTAAAGATGACTGGTCTCCAGATTATCCTTGCCTCTATGGAGCTCTCCTATCCCCAAAGATATAGTCCAGATTCCATAGGATAGAGCTCAAGAAAACAATTATGGAACACTAGAGTCTACAGTGGCCTCCAAGGTGTGAGAATTTGGAGGCCATTCAGCCAATCACTAACTCTACTCAGTTGTACCCTTTTGGTCTATTTACTTTTCCATCTTTCTTTTTTTTTCATCTTGGGTGTAGAATCCCACTGACAACCACCCAAAATGAGTGGATCCTTTGAAAGGATACATTTTTTATTCAAAGTTATTCTTCATTATGCTGTGTAATTTTGTAATAGTTTCTTTGAAAAGAAGGTTCTTATGTAGTATTAAATGAAAAAAACCCAATATTATATTCACCCTATCATCATGTCTGTGTAAAAATGTGGATGCTGCTGGAGCAGATCTAGAAAGAAATGCAAAACTGAACCAGGTGGTATGTTAGGAAAGTGGGTTTGTGAGTAATTGTATAATAGTACAAACTGATTATGCTTTTCTTTTGTGATTACGATTTATGGTTTCTTTTCTTTTCTTTTCCTTTTTCCTTTTCGAGACAGGGCCTTGCTTTGTTGTCCAGGTTAGAATGCAGTGTCATGATTATAGCTCACTGCAGCCTTGAACTCCTGGGCTTAAGTGATTCTCCCACTTCAGCCTCCTGAGTAGCTAGGACTATAAGCATGCACCACCTGGCTAATTATTTAATTTTTTGTAGAGACAGCGTCTTGCTTTGTTGCCCAGGCTGGTATTGAAATCCTGAACTCAAGTGATCCTCCCACCTCAGTCTCCCAAAGTGCTGGGATTAAAGACGTGAGCCACCAATCCTGGCCGGATACATAATCTTATACAACATATTCAGAAAATAAAATGGAAATAAGGGGAGAAGAAATTGGAAAAAAAGGAGAAGGAGGTTGGAACTGTTGGCTAAGGTCTTGTAATTACTGCAACTCTACAGATCCACTGAATGGTGGCGGAGCCATGAAGTAGAAAGAGCATAGGACCTGGCATCAGAAGATAGGAATCTGAGCCCCAGCTAAGTGAGAAATAAGAAGGCAGCCCCTGACAGCTGTCAGCTGGGAGCTGGCCTGGCATGGGGTACTCTTGTTGAATATAAACAATTTCACAAAACACTAATATCTGACAACGTCATTGTGTGTCGACAACAATGGGAGATGAAGGACCACACTTATAATCATGTCTGGGCGCTGACAAAAATAGAACATTGTACAAAATGCAAAAACACTAAACATCCCCTCACCTGGCTCACATGAGTGACCACTGCTTCTCTACCCATTGCAGCATTAGCTCTGGCCTGCTAAATAATAATTATCCAGATATCCAAGTATAGAATTGTTCCCATTATGTGAGAGCACCTAATCCAGAAAAAAACAAAACACAATGTGCTTCCTCAATACAAGCCCAAATCACAAAATAAGCACTTGCTAAGAAACTTTTATAAAAGGTCCCATGGCTTTCCACTCTTACAAGAATATCATTAAACCCAGTTTTGTTCAATTACAGGTGTGTTCTTGGCCATCTTTGGCTGCATTTTACTTGCTGTGGGTTCTTTTTTCCTTTTCTTTTTTTTTAGGCAGAGTCTCACTTTGTTGCCTAGGCTGGAATGCAATGGCATGATCATGGCTCACTGCAGCCTTGACCTCCTGAGCTCGAGCAGTCATCCTCAGCCCCCTGAGTAGCTGGGACTATAGGCATGTGCCACCACACCCAGCTAATTTTAAAATTTTTTGCAGAAGTGGGGTCTCACTTTGTTGCCCAGGCTGGTCTTGAAATTCTTGCTTCAAGCTCTCCTCCTTCGGTGGCCTCTCAAAGTGGTGGGATTACAGAAGTGAGCCACTGCACCTGGCCTGTGCTGGGTTCTTGAACAAAGCACTCAAACTTGTCATTCTTTGCTTTGATCTGGTCAGTGGAAAATAAGATAATCTCTGGAAGATAAAATAAGAAATTGCATGTGTAGAACACTGTATACCTTTCAATGTTACCTACCTTTTACTTCCAGTTCTCTAAAAGCATAATGTTCTCTCACTTGCCTGGCTCTGCACATGCTGCCACTGCTCCCTCTGCCTGGAAAAACATTCCCCCAGCTGCTTTTAAAACTGCTACTCATACTTTGGCTCTATGTGCTGGGAACTTTAGTGTATTAATTTCCTATTGCTATTGTAACAAGTTGCTACAAATTTAGTGGCTTAAAGTAACACAAATTTACTATCTTACAATCGTGGAGGTCAGAAGTCTGAAATGAGTTTCAGTGGACTAAAACGAAGGTGTTAACAGGACTGTATGCCTTCTGGAGGCTCTAGGGGAGAGTCCATTCCCTTCCCTATTCTAGCTTCTGGAAGTTGCCTGCATTCCTTGGCTTGTGGCCTCTTTATTTTCCAAGCCAGCAGCAGCCAGTTGAATCTTTCTCACATGTTGCTGAGGATGCTATTTTTTTTTATTAGGTTGCCATGTAAGTCCTCTCTGATTGGGTGGTATGTGAACCAGGACCTGAGTGAAGTGAGGAAAGACAGCTGCATGCATATTTTGGGAGGAAAGGTTTCTGGCATGGAGGATGGGGAAAGCTGCAGGAACCAGGTCAGGCAAGTAGCTGAGTAGGCCACATGCAAGCGCACTGCTTATTTCTGAGTGCTTACCAGCAAGCTGATTGGAGGTTAGTTTCTCAGGATCAGTTTCCTTGGTGCACTCTCCTAGCAAAGCAAAGCTTCACACTTCCCTGGAATCTATTCCTCCAACCCCCAGCCAGGCTGTAAACCCCAGAAGTGGTACTGTTTTGTTTACTGTTGCATTTTGAAAGGTCAGCATAGTGCCTAGGCTCTCCATAAATGTCTGTTGTACAAATGGGGGACTATACTGATTCAATTTAGGGTAACCAGGCTTGAGGCAGAAATGGAACTGTTCTGGATGGGTTTGGATTTGAAATAGGCATGTGCCTCCTGATGTTTGTGAGACAGACAGGTGGGAAGGGCTCCCTGGCAAAACTCCAGTTGCCTGTGCACAGGGAGGAGTGCACACTGGGGTGGAACACAGAAGTTCATGCCCTTTGCAGCAAGAGGAGGAGCCTGGCCCCTCCTCTTCCTGGGTGGAACCTGGAATTCAAACTGTGAGGCCGGAAGTGCACCAGCAGGGACTCTGGATTTGCAGAGGGTCTTTGTTTACCTTTTTTTCCCTTTTCACCCAGTAAAACCCTGCTTTACTCACCCTTCAGATTGTCTGCGAGTCTAAATTTTCATGGCCATGTGACAAGGACCCTGACTTTAGCTGAACTAAGGAAAAGTCCCGCAACATTTGGAGGACCAACTTTGCTCTGTCTGGATGAGGAGAAGGGCCCTAGGACTTAGGTAGAAGACAGTGGGTGGGCCTGAGGGGTGGTGTGGCCAGAAGCAGTGCTAAGGAACTACCAGTCCCACTGGTGCCTGAGGTGGTAGCACAATAGCAGCAACATTGGTTAAGAGAGGAGCAGGAACGGCTGCAGCCACAAAAATGGCAGCCACCTCGTGGTGGGGAGGCAGCCCTGTCAGCCATGGTGGCAGGGCTGGCAGCCAGAGGCACCATCCCAGACTCCATTCCAAAAACATACGAGATGGTCACAGATAGAGAGGACTAAGGTGACAAGTGATGAGAGTCCCCCATTATGGAACAGAAGAGCCAATGGGTAGGCTCTTGCATTCATGCTGGTGGGGGTCAGCAAAAAACTGTAGATTTTGTCATCTTGTCTTAATTGCACCTTGAGATTACTGGTGGTAAGAAACAACTCATTACATGAATAAGATATGTCACAACCAGACTCAACAATGGGATCCTCCCTGTGACAGCCTTCAAATTCCCCAGGCGTCACTGCTGGGAGAGGTCACATGGTGAAAGCATATCTTATTATTCTAGTCTCTGCCCCTCACAACTCCTTCCCTCCCTCCCGTCCTTCCTTCTTTCCTTCCTTTTTTTCTTTCCCTCTTTCACTCAACCCACTGGCATGCTGGAGCTGGCTCACAGCTGGCAAGAACCAACTGTGTACATCTTTCTCCAACCCTATGTTCAGTGATGTCATACTGCTAGCTTGAAATTGGCTACCAATTGGTAGAGATGTAAGGGGGAAAATGCAGTATCAGTATGGACCCAGAACCAGGTTACCTCCATTTGAATCCTGGTTTTGCCACTGGTAGCTTTGGTATGTCAGTGAAGTTACTTAATCCTGTGCCTCAACTTCTTCAGCAGTTTAATAGGGATAATAATAATATCTGTTTTGGGGCAAGTTTTGGTGAGTAAATGAGTTAATATGTGTAAAGTGCTTGGAATAGGGCATAGCACGTAGAAAGCACCGATACTGTTCTAGGTGCTGTGAGAGCTAGTGTTTGCTAGTGGTCATTTCATATTTTCACCTTATAATGAATACATTTCAGAATCTCAGCTGCTGAAAGCCTGCTCCCAACAATGGCTGTAGATGATGGGCTCTTCTTGCATACGTCAATTCCTGGTCCCTGTACACAACATATGTGTCTCTGGTCCCTTCTTGACACATTTCTTTCCCCAACATTGAAGAGAGTGCATGGCATGGGCATTTTTGAGCCCTGCCACTGGTCTATACATCCTGTAATTGCCCTGGCACCCCGAGGCACTCCTTGGCCTTCAGAGCTCTTAGAATGGGGCAGATGGCTGCCAACATCTGTACGAATATCTGCCGAACATATGCTTCCTGCTTTGCACACAACAGGCTAAGATATACTTAGAATGACCTTCATTAAAAAGGAGGGAGCCTGTACTCTGTTTAGAAGGGTAGGTCCAATATCCAGGTCAGCCTTGTTTTCTTGTGAGACCCAAATTATTTTATTCTGAAATTATAGGGGGTAAATGGTATATAGGAAAAAGCACTGTGCTAAAAGTCAGCTTAATCCTGAAAGTTTAATTCTTGAGTCCTGGTTCTGTCATTCCTTGTGCATTTGACCAAAATTTGACCAGAATGTAAGTATTTGGTGGTTGAATTAACCCAGATTATCTTAAAGCGCTTTTTCCCTTAGGACATGTTTTTAGGAAAATCACGTAAGTGGAATATTCTCGTTCCTTCAGTAAGACTCATTTAAATTCAGGATGCAGAACAATTTACAACAAAAATAAGTAAGAAATATTTCTTGTAAGGAAGCCTTAGATGGTAGCTCATTATTTATGCAGCCAGTAAGTTATGAAGATTTGGAGCTATCATGGAGTGATAAAGGTTAGTCTCTGAGTCCCTGAGTCTGGAGGGAAGGGAGACACTTGCTGGGAGTAGGGGGTTTGATCGTTTTGGGCAAAGTCTGGTGACAATGGTTAGAAGATCGTTTGAGAAAAGAAGAAATGAGCTGAAACGTCTATCCCTTGAAGAAATTCTGGTACAGAATAGGTGCAAAAACCTGATCTTTAAACATTCAAATCATACAGTCAGTGGGCCCCAATTGGGGGACAGTTCTTACAGAGACGCTGATTGTGACCCATGGTCAGGAGCCCTTGGAAGCTTAAAAGAGGCAGTGGGCAATATTCTGTGTGCTTTCTCTTTCATTAATGCAAATGATTTCCTTCTCAGCTTTTTCTTCTTTCACCACTAGAGTCCAAGTTTTTCTGGATTAAGAATTCGAGTCCAATGATTTCTGTATTGTTTCTCCTTTCCCTCTACTTTTTCCTTCCCTCTCCTCACTATCCCCTCTCTGCCTGCAGTTAATCACTATTGTTAATATAGTGCTAGTTTCTTTGAGTTATTTGGTGATCTGAGTTAGTAACAGTTGGCCTTTATATAATTAGCATCTTTATTAGTTTGCTAGAGCTGCTGTACCAAAATGCCTCAGGCTGGGTGGCTTAAACAGCAGAAATTTATTGCCTTACGGCTCTGGAGGCCAGAAGTCCAGGGTCAAGTTTTGGCAGGGTCGGTTCCCTTTGAGGGCTGTGAGGAAGAATCTGTTCCACGCCGCTCCTCTAGTTTCTGGTGCTTTGCTGGTACTTTTCGTCATTCCTGGTCTTGTGGATGCATCACCTCAATCTCTGCCTTCATCTGCACATGGCATTCTCTCTGTGTGCATGTTTATCTCTGGGTTCAAATTTCCCCTTTTTGTGAGGACACAGTGATATTGGATAAGGGCCCACCTCAATGATCTAATTTTAACTTAATTACCTCTGTAATTATCACATTTTCTGTAAAGATCACATTTTCAAATAAAGTCACATTTTGTGGTACTGGGGAGGGATGAAGATTTCAACATGTTTTCTGCGGGGAGACACAATTCAACCCATAACAGCATCTAAGGGAATATCTGTGCAGCAAATAGATGTCTACATTGTTCAATAAAGTAATTACAAATGTTACTGAGCGTTTCCTATGGGCTGTGTAAATGTATGAGATACATATGTTGTCTCATTTACTTGTTAAAAAAATGAGATAGATACTGCTGTGAACTTCGTTTTACAGATGAAGGCTGTGAGGCCTTGAATAAGTGATTTGCCCAAGGCCACACATATGTTACCTACCAATAGCATGTTTCAAGCTTAGAACTGTCTAATGCCAGCATCTGAACTTGTAGGCGCATGCATAGTGCTTCCAGAATAGACCACTGAGTCTGTGAGAGAAAAATGTCCCAGGCTCCTTATGTAATTTTTAAAAAAGTAAAATCTATTTTTCCCTTTCTCCATTCCTGCTAGTAAAGTTGAGACCTGCTTCCCCCCTCCATTATTTTGTTTATTAAGGTGTTCCTTTTATTTATTTATTTTTTTGAGACAGAGTCTCACTCTTGTCGCCCAGGCTGGAGTGCAGTGGAATGATCTCGGCTCACTGCAACCTCCGCCTCCCAGGTTCAAGTGATTCTCATGCTGCAGCCTTCCGAGTAGCTGGGATTACAGGCATGCAGCACCACCCCTGGCTAATTTTGTATTTTTAGTAGAGATGGGTTTTTGCCTTGTTGGCCAGGCTGGTCTTGAACTCCTGACGTCAGGTGATCCCCTCCTAGGCCTCCCAAAGTGCTGGGATTATAGGCGTGAGCCACTGTGCCCATCCTAAGGTATTCTTTTGGTGAATTTTGGTAACTGTACAAAATCATGTAGCTACCACCATACCCTAGATACAGAAGAGGTTCCTTATCCTAAAAAGTTTCCTCCTGGCCCTTTACAATTGAAGCTTGCCCACCGCCCCCAGACCAAGACCACCAATCAGTGTTTTGTCTTTATAGTTTCCTACAAGCTGGGTTTTGCTTTATAATGATAAAGTCCTAAAAAGAGCAAGTCTTTGTTAGTAACCAGAAGAGTCTGAGAAAGAGATGAAGAGGAAGTCTTCTCTTACAGTTACAATGGGAGGAATCACTTTCGTGCATTGAAACTTGTTAAAACTGATACGATAAGAGTTAATTTGCTTACATTCATGATATTATTAATTTTTCTTTTCTAATGTAAAATGGAGACTTGTAAGAACAGTCGTTATTGCTCATTTTCCTAACCTTAGTGCTTAAACACAACGTCAGCACAGGACAGACACTCAATAATTATTAATTCCATTAATGAATGAATGGGTATTATTTTGAATTAATTATTTTGAATTAATGTTGAAGATCTTCCTATCTTTAAAGGAGCCAGATAGGAATCACTAGATTCTCTAAGGCTTTCTTTTTCTCTTTTTTCCCCGTGAAGAACTGGGAATTTATAAGGAGTAACAAAGTTCAGTTTATCATGCAAGCCATTTGCCTGGAAATTGAAAATACATACTTTGTTTTACATCAGAGTCTCTTAAACTTTTTTGGTCTCAGGGCCAATTTATACTCTTTTTTTAAAAAAAATATTTTATTTTAAGTTCTAGGATACATGTGCAGGACATGCAGGTTTATTATGTAGGTAAATATGTGTCATGGTGGTTTGCCACACCTATCAACCCATCACCTAGGTGTTAAGCCCCACATGCATTAGTTATTTATCCTGATGCCCTCCGTCCCCTTACCCTTCCAACAGGCCCCAGTGTGTGTTGTTACCCTCCCTGTGTCCATGTGTTCTCATTGTTCAGCTCCCATTTATAAGTGAGGACATGCGGTGTTTGGTTTTCCATTCCTTTGTTAGTTTGCTGAGGATAAAGGCTTCCAGCTTCATCCATGTCCCTGTGAAGGACATGATCTCATTTCTTTTTATGGGTGCATAGTATTCCATGGTGTACATGTACCACATTTTCTTTATCCAGTCTATCATTGATGGGCATTTGGGTTGATTCCATGTCTTTACTATTGTGAATAGTGCTGCAATGAACATACATGTGCATTTATCTTTACAGTCTTAAAAGTAATTGAGAGCTTCAAAGGCATTTTGTTTATGTGGGTTCCATCCAGCAATATTTACTCTTTTAGAAATGAAATAAGGAGTTATAAAACTGTTTAGCTATTAATTCACTTTAAAAAACAATAAACCCATTACATATTAACATAAATAACATTTTTTCATTAAAAATAATGATACTCCCAAAACAAAAATAAATTTACCAACAAGGGCGGTACTGTTTTACATTTTTACAAATCATGGGGTATTAGAACACAGATTCTCACCTCTTCTGAATTCAGTTTGTTGTGATGTGTTGTTTTGGTTCAAATATATGAAGAAAATGCAACCTAACAGAAATATGGAGGTGGAGGAAGCTGAGGCAGGAGAATCCCAGAAGGGAGGAGAACCCGGGAGGTGGAGGCTGCAGCGAGCTGAGATCACACCACTGCACTCTAGCCTGGGCAACAGAGCAAGACTTAGTCTCAAAAAAAGAAAAGAAATATGGAAGTGGAAAAATGAGGGTTATTTTAGTGGCCTTTTCAGTTAATTGTGGGTTTCTTTTTTGATACTATATCAAAGCTTGGCAAAGCTTGGTAGTTTCTTAAATGTTGGCTGTGATGTAGAATTTGAAATCATATCATTGGCCTTTTCCTACTCTGTTAACTTTAAAATTAATTGGTCTGTTTTGCAGTTTGAATCGAAGTTTTAACATCATGCATTGGTCATTTGGAAAATACTGGTTTGCTGAGTTATACAGATCATCCAAATGTGGTACAGTTCATTTTACAACATAAGAAAATTATATTTGTTAGGCCGACTGTGGTGGCTCACGCCTGTAATCCCAGCACTTTGGGAGGCCAAGGCGGGTGGATCACGAGGTCAGGAGATCGAGACCATCCTGGCTGACATGGTGAAACCCCGTCTCTGCTAAAAATACAACAACAACAAAAAATTAGCCAGGCGTGGTGGTGGGCACATGTAGTTCCAGCTACTCTGGAGGCTGAGGCAGGAGAATGGCGTGAACCAGGGAGGCGGAGCTTGCAGTGAGCTGAGATCACACCACTGCACTCCAGCCTGGGAGACAGAGCAAGACTCTGTCTAAAAATAAAAAAGATAATTATATTTGTTAATATCAGCACTGATCTCATCAGATAAGCCTTTGAGTATTGGGGAACTTTTCAAGTTCCTGGTAGCAGTTACAGTTCTAAAAATTCTAATTTCAACTTTACATTTTGAATTGTATTATTAAGAACAAACACTGTCAGTTGTTTTCCTTGAAGTGGCGGGCTCACTTAGTTCGTTTTTCGGAGAATGTCTACCAAATACCCAAATCTGGATGGCCTAGTTTATCTGTCAGCTATTCTTTCAAGTAAAAATAGTATTCCATGGAAAAAGCAGTTCAGCTTGCAAAACAAACAATCGCACAAGTATTTTTCCTCGAGATAACTATCAAACTTGGATATGAAGCCGAAGGCCTTGATGTGTAGTTCTTATTTCATCCCACAGAATATTAAAAAGACATGTACTAAACAGGTGAGATACAATAAAATGTGATAGTTTTTACTGCTTCATCAAGGACATTTGTAAGTGAAACTGGCTCCTAGGCCTCATGCCTCACTCCCTGCTAGTGCATGCTGGTGAAGGGTGTAGCAACTACTGGCGTAGTTTGCTCCTACACTGATTTATGCCAAGCCACCAATAGTTTCACCCACCATTGCTGTTACACCACCAGTGCAAATGTCAACACAATTAAAAATGCAAATAATGTTTTAGTGTTATTATGGACATAGTTTTGACCTCACAAAATTTCTGAAAGGGTCTTGGGGCCTCCCAGGAATCTGAAAACCACATTTTAAAAACTACTCATCCAATGGAAACAGCAAAAACCAGAGTGAGCGCTCACCCTAATCAAACAATATGTTCTCAAGCCAGTAACACACGTGATAGATGCACATGCTTACTTGTACAAGATAATGTCATAGGTGATGGGCTATAGCACCATATAAAGAAGACATATTAAAATTCTCAGAAAACAGAGAAGAGTCACCTTATAACCACAAAAAATGTGATCAATTGAAGAAGAATTTTGGAAGGAAAAACAAGAACTTCTTACTTTACCAGTGGATCTTAAAACCCTCGGCAATCAAAATTCAGGTTACAAGTAACGATGATATGTTTAAAGAGTCAGGCCGGGCGTGGTGGCTCACGCCTGTAATTCCAGCACTTTGGGAGGCTGAGGCAGGTGGATCACCTGAGGTCAGGAGTTCATGACCAGTCTGGCCAACATGGTGAAACTCCATCCCTACTAAAAGTACAAATTAGCCAGGCATGGTGGTGGGTGCCTGTAATCCCAGCTACTCAAGAGGTTGAGGCAGGAGAATTGCTTGAACTTGGGAGGCAGAGGTTGCAGTGAGCTGAGATCGTGCCACTGTACTCCAGCCTGGGCAACAAGAGTGAAACTCCGTCTCAAAAATGAATGAATGAATGAATGAATAAATAAATAAAATAAACAAAAAATAAAGAGTCTTATATAGTGAAAGATTAAGGAGCTGCCATTCTTTATGAGGATCTTTCAGAACTCAACTTCAGCCTGAATTTTCCCAGGTCCAGCTATTGTCAATCAGAAGTCAATCTGATATTTGATTATACACAAACATAGAGAGCATAGATATAAGTTACATGACATAATAATGAAATAAACGCTGATAAACCCACAATCTAGTTGAGAGCTAGAACTTTGCCAGTGCCCCTTAACCCATCCATATTCTTCTATCCCTTTCTGTCCCTCTGCCTCCCCCACCAGGGGGAGACATTATCCTAAATTTTGGATTATTATCCTCTTGCTTTTTTAAAAAAGTTATATCATGTATATATTTGTCATTAAATCATATTTCATTGGCTTTTGTGCTTTATAAAATAGTTTACAAAACTATTTTAGTAGTTTTGTAAAGCATGTGTTTTTCAATTTACTGTATGTTTCTATGATTTATCCATGTTGTTGCATATAGCTGTGATCCACTCATTTGCATTGCTGTACAGCATTTCACTGTATGAATATACCACAATGTACTTATCTGTTCTTCTGTCAGTGGTCATTTGAGTGTTCCCAGTTCCTTGCTATCATAAACAATGGTGATGTAAAACTAATTGTACATGTCTCTTGGTACATATGTGTAAGAGTTTCTCTTGGGTATATAGAAGGGGTAGAATTGCTGGATTGTAAGATACACGCATACTTACTTGTACAAGATAATCTCAAACTATCTTCTAAAGTTTTTGTACTAATTTTAGTTCCACATAGGAACGTATAGGAGTACAGAAGTTCCCAGTGGTCTACTTCCTTCCCGATACTTGCTACTGTCATTTAATCTAGTTGGTGTAGAATGATGTCTTGACGTGATTTCACTTTTTAATTTCTTGGGAAGGTTAAACATCTTTCTATATGTATATTCACCATTCTTGCTTCCTCTTCCTGGAAATACCTATTCATATCTTTTGCACATTTTCCTGTTGAATATTTTTCTTATTGATTTGTAGTTCTTTGTGCATTCTTGGTGTTGATTATTTGTCCGATATGGTCATGTGTTGCTTAACAAGGAGGATATGTTCTGAGAGATGCATTGTTAGGTATGTTGTATTTATACGATGATCATAGAGTGTATTTACACAAACCTAGAAGGCATAGCCTGACTATACTTATCCCCAGGCTATATGGTAAGCTTTCTTCTTGGCTACAAAGCTATACAGCATTTTACTGTACTGAATACTGTAGGCAATTGTAACACAATGGTAAGGATTTGTGTATCTAAGCATATCTAAATATAGAAAAAATACCATAAAAATAAAGATGAAAGATAACAAATGGTACACCTGTGTAGGGCACTTGGCATGAATGGAGCTTGCAGGACTAGAAGTTGCTGTGGGTGAGTGAGTAAGTGACTGGCGAATGAATGAGAAGGTCTAGGACATTACTGTACACTACTGTAGACTTTGGCAACACTATACACTTAAACATTTTTGTTAAAAACCAAGACACAAACCACACATTAGCCTAGGTCTACATAGGGTCAGGATCATTCATATCATTGTTTTCCACCTCTATATCTTGTCTCACTGGAAAGTCTTCAGGGGCAACAACATGCATGGAGCTGTGGTCTCTTATGATAACAATGCCTTCTTCTGTAATAGCTCCCGAAGGCCCTGCTGGAGTCTCTTCTTGAGGAAGTGTTACTTTTTTCCAACATATGTCTATGATGGCTTACTTGGTTTGTTTCTTTTATTCATCACAGATTTGCTTGTAAGCAGATAATGCACCGTGAACATTCCTCTGTATTAATGAAAACCTTTTCGTTTGATGTCCATGTTTTCAGACTTTTTTTTTTTTTTTTTGGAGACGGAGTCTCGCTGTGTCCCCCAGGCTGGAGTGCAGTGGCGCGACCTCGGCTCACTGCAAACTCCGCCTCCCGGGTTCACGCCATTCTCCCGCCTCAGCCTCCTGAGTAGCTGGGACTACAGGCGCCCACTACCGCGCCCGGCTAATTTTTTGTATTTTTTTTTTAGTAGAGACAGGGTTTCACCGTGGTCTCGATCTCCTGACCTTGTGATCCGCCCGCCTCGGCCTCCCAAAGTGCTGGGATTACAGGCGTGAGCCACCGCGCCCGGCCTGTTTTCAGACTTTTTTTTTTTTTTTTTTTTTGAGACGGAGTCTCGCTCTGTCACCCAGGCTGGAGTGCAGTGGCGCAATCTCGGCTCACTGCAAGCTCCGCCTCCCGGGTTCACGCCATTCTCCGGCCTCAGCCTCCTGAGTAGCTGGGACTACAGGCGCCCGCCACTGCGCCCGGCTAATTTTTTTTTTCTATTTTTAGTAGAGACGGGGTTTCACCATGGTCTCGATCTCCTGACCTTGTGATCCGCCCGCCTCGGCCTTCCAAAGTGCTGGGATTACAGGCGTGAGCCACCGCGCCCGGCCGTTTTCAGACTTTTTAAGGAGCTTTTTGAAGTCCGCAAAAGCTCCTGCTAAGCCCTATACTGTGAGTTTTCTTTTTTTTTCTTTCTTTTTTTTTCTTCTCCTACAATTCCCTTTTCTCTTGGCTCTTCTTCAGCTATGTATTCCTAGGTGATAAGAATTTTTCAGCTCCATTATAATCATATGGCATCATTGTCATATATGCAGTTCATCATTGACCGGAAAGCCATTATGTGGTACATGACTGTATATGTGTTGCTAGTATATTTTCCCAGTTTGTGACTTGTTTGTTGACTTTTAAAGTTATCAATGTTTGGTTTTATGGACAGGACTATTCTTTGTTATTGTTGATAATCTTTATCCTGAGGTCATAAAGTGTTCTCCTTTTCATCATCTGGCTGAGGTCTGCTGCACACAGTTGAACTGAAGCAATCATTGAGGATATAGTGGCTGCTGTGTTATGATAGCTTGGGCTGCCATAAGAAAACACCACAGACTGTGTGGCTTAAGCAACAGAAAGGTTTTTGTTTGTTTGTTTGTTTTGAGATGGAGTTTCTCTCTTGTTGCCCAGGCTGGAGTGCAGTGGCATGATCTTGACTCATTGCAACCTCCACCTTCCAGGTTCAAGCAATTCTCCTGCTTCAGCCTCCTGAGGAGCTGAGACTACAGGCATACACCACCACGCCTGGCTTATTTTTTTATATTTAGCGGAGATGGGGTTTCACCATGTTGGCCAGGCTGGTCTCGAACTCCTGACCTCAGGTGACACACCCGCCTTGGCTCCCAGAGTGTTGGGATTACGGGCGTGAGCCACCATGCCTGGCCCAGAAATTTATTTTCTAACTGATCTGTAGGCTACAAGTCTCAATTTGAGGTACTGGCAAATTCAGTTTCTGACAAGGATTCTCTTTCTTGCAGACGGCCACCTTCTAGCTGTGTCCTTATCTGGCCTCTTCTTAGTGTGCACAGAGGGAGAGTGAACTCTGGGGTTTCTTCCTATTCTTAGGAGGTCAGTTTTATTGGATTAAGGTCCCTCTCTATGACCTCAATTAATCTTTATTACCTTCTTATAGGTCCTATCTTTGAATACCATCACATTGGGAGTTAGGGCTTCAAAATGTGAGTTTGTGGCAGGGTTTGAGGGCGGGAGGGGTGTATACAATTCAGTCCATAACAGATTCTATCTTTATTTGTTCTTCACTTTAAAGAGAATCCTTTTATCACTAAGAATTAAGTTTGTGCTTGATATCTTTTATCAATGCAAGCAAGTTCTCTTTCATTCCTAGTTTATTTTGGGAGT
This sequence comes from Macaca thibetana thibetana, assembly GCF_024542745.1. Classification (NCBI taxonomy): domain Eukaryota; kingdom Metazoa; phylum Chordata; class Mammalia; order Primates; family Cercopithecidae; genus Macaca; species Macaca thibetana. The sequence goes on from NC_065579.1 coordinate 58,642,601, forward strand.
AAGTCATGTCTGCATGTTTAATTTTGTCAAATGCTTTTTCAGCATCTATTTAAATGAGTATATGTAAGTTTTCTCTCCTTTAATCAGTGAACATGATAAATACATTTGTAAATTTTCTAGGATTAAACTACCCCTGAATTTCTGTTATAAACCCAACTTGGTCAAGATGTGTCATCGTTTTTATGCCCTGCTGGATGTGTTGTGTCAATATTTTGTTTAGGATTTTTGCATTTATGTTTATAAGTGAGATTGGCTTGTAATACTTCTTTCTCATGTTGTACTTGTCTTTTTTGATGTTGAGTTTATACTTACCTGATAGAATACATTAGGGGAGTGTATTCTCTAGTTTTCTCTTCTGGAAGAGGCCTTGTGGTACAGTGACGAGGAGGTGAATTCCTAAGGGGCCAGAATGTGTGCTAATGGGTCACATAGCTGTAATTCCCAGGTACAGTGAGAGTAACGTGGGATGAGGCCAGTGGGCCTATGTTACCCAAACTCAAATTCTTTTACAGAAATACCCGTATGATGATGTCACTAAGTTAAAAGCTAGAAAAAATAATTGGTTTTTAAGCCCTTAAATAGGCAAGTTCTATTCGCCGTTGAAGGATACTACTGGTTATGATCCCAATGGTCTAAATGTTCTCAATATTTCCATTTTTATCATGAATGTAGACTATTATAAACCTTAGAAATGTCACTGTAAAGATGTAAACATGATCTAGTATCCATATAAAATGACTACAGAATGTAAAAATACTTACTCTAATAACTGGATGCCAACAGGATACCCTCACTCCTCAGGAGGCCAGATGGGAAATAAAGGGGAATTTTCAGAGATGCAAATTCAAGGAAAAAAACCTCACAGATATTTAAGTTCACTTGCATGAGATTTCCCTTGTGTTGCCCTGTGTTTCTCTGGCTGTCTAAGAGAAACCAACATTTTATTTTTTGGCGAAATTTCCCTGAGCTTTATGACTAAATACTTGTTGGGGGTAGTATTGTAAGTTGCTTTACTAGTGTTTCTGGGCTTCACTTTCACTGTGTCTCTTGCTCCTTTACTTTAGAGGGTGACAAATTCAACAAGGGGAAAGTTTACTTCTCTGCTGTCAGGAACCCATGTTGGAGTATGCAGAGCTGTAATTGGCTACTTCCCCTCCCCCCCAGATTTCTTCCATCTTATAATTTTGAATGAAGTTCAAAGGGAAGCTGCACTATAAAGCTAAAACTTTAAACCTCAAAGATTCCAAAGGGAGGTGTTTCAGACTTGTATATATTTTTACACTTAAAAACCCCATGCTGGGCTTGGTGGCTCATGCCTGTAATCCCAGCACTTTGGGAGGCTGAGGCAGGCAGATCATGAGGTCAGGAGTTCGAGACCAGCCTGACCAACATGCTGAAACCCTGTCTCTACTAAAAAATACAAAAATTAGCCAGGTTGGTGGCACGTGCCTGCTTGTAGTTCCAGCTACTTGGGAGGCTGAGGCAGGAGAATCACTTGAACCCAGGAGATGGAGGTTGCAGTGAGCCGAGACTGTGCCACTGCACTCCAGCCTGGGCGACAGAGCAAGACTCCATCTCAAAACAACAACAACAACAACAACAGCAACAAAACACCTCAAATAACGGGACTCTTGCCATGTTCTCAAACTCAGAAATTCTTTCCTCAATTGTGTCTAATCTACCAATGAACCCATAAAAGGCATTCTTCCTTTCTGTTACAGTGTTTTTGATCTCTAGCAATTTTTAAATTTTTTCTTAAAATTTCTATCTCTCTGCTTTCATTACCTATCTGTTCTTACGTGTTGCCTTCTTTTCCATTAGAACTCTTAGCTTATTAAACACATGGGAAATAAAGGAGAATTTTCAGAGATGCAAATTCAAGAAAAAACCTCACAGATATTTAACTTCACTTGCATGAGATTTCCCTTGTGTTGCCCTGTGTTTCTTTGGCTGTCTAAGAGAAACCAACATTTTATTTGTTGGCAAAATTTCCCTGAGCTTTACGACTTTACGACTAAATAGATGTTGGGGGTAGTATTGTAAGTTGCTTTACTAGTGTTTCTTGTTTTATTTTTATTTATTTATTTTTTTGAGACGGAGTTTTGCTCTTGTTCCCCGGGCTGGAGTACAATTGCACGGTCTTGGCTCACTGCAACCTCCACCTCCCAGGATTAAGTGATTCTCCTGCCTCAGCCTCCTGAGTAGCTGGGATTACAGGTGCCTGCCACCACACCTGGCTAATTTTTTATTTTTATTTTTTGTTATTTTTAGTAGAGACAGGGTTTCACCATGTTGGCCAGGCTGGTCTCGAACTCCTGGCCTCAGGTGATCCGCCCGCCTCGGCCTCCCAAAGTTCTGGGATTACAGATGTGAGCCACCATGCCTGGCCAATCACAGTTGCTTTAAATTCACAGTCTGATAATTCCAATATCCCTGCCACATGTGAGTCTGCTTTAGATGCTTGCTCTGTTGCTTCAAACTGTGTTTTTCGCCTGTTGTATGCCTTGTAATTTTTTTTTTGAAAGCCAGACATGATGGGCTGGGTGAAAGTAGCTCTGGTAAATAGGCCTTTAGTGATGTGGCGATAAGGTGTGGGGGAAAAAGAGGCATTCTGTAGTTCTATGATTAGGTTTCAGTCTTTTAGTGAGCCTTTGACTTTAAACTGTGAACTTCGCATGTGTTTCTCATTTACCCCACACCCACCATCTTACGTGGGCTAGGATGGCTAGAAGGAGCTGGAGTTGGATATAATCCTCCCCCTAGGTGGGTTAGGCTCTGATAAAACTCCGGTAGGTTAAACTCTGATAAAATAGTTTCTCCTGAGGGCAGTTCTTGTTAAGAAGAACAGAATGCTGTGGCATATTTCAAGGTTATCTTTCCCCTTCCGCTGTTGGAAGCACAAAGGGATTTTTCCTTGATATTCACTGTAAGAACCTGGTGGAGCTCCAGGAGCAAACACTGACAAAAGCGTGAGGCCTTCCTAAAGTTTTAAACCTCAGTCTTATCTATTCTGAGCCTCCAGCATTTCCTCAATGATAGTTCTGGTTTCCCTACCTTGGCACTGGTTCCTGAAGAGGTTTCCGTTCTGATGAGTTGCAATTCTCTGTACCTGCTACTCTCGCCAATTTTTGAGGAAGTGGATTTCTCTGGAACTTCTTTTCTCTGATGGATCTAAGAAGAGTTGTTGATTTTTCCATTTGTTCAGTTTTTTACTTGTTGTTAGGATGGAGTGGTGACTTCCAAGCTTCTTACATGCTGGACTGAAAACCAGAAGTTAGTTCTTAAAGTAAAGAACCTTAAAGTTAACTCACTCCTAAGTTCTCAAAACACTTTTCAGATTTTAAAAATAGAGTTCTTAGTAGTCTGATGGAGAGAATCCTTGGTATTTGGAGGCAGAGAGGCAATACAATAGGAATTGTATTTATTAAAAGAAATAATGTCAGAGCCCAACCAAATCGAACCACTGACTGCACTTGAGAGAATTCACCAGAGAACATAAAGCACTATGCATTGTTTGGAAGAAAATTAATGTGTCCAAAATATAAAGTATTATGGATTTGTTGCAGTAAATTTCATCTGTCAGTTTAGGCTAAGTTATGTTGTGGTGACAAATAGCCCTAAGATCTCAATAGCTTGTGACAACCAAGGTGTATTTTTCACTCATGCTCCATATTGATTGCAAGTCAGTGGAGGATTTGCTCTCTGTCATCTTTATTCTGCAACTCTGCTTGAAGAAGTGGGCTCCCCTGAGACATGCCAGTCAAAGGAAAAGAGAAGCTTTTGTTCCAAAGAGGAACACAGCACCTCTACTCACATTTTTTGTCCCAAAGCATGCCATCTGCATTCAATGGAGTGGGGATGAATATACAACAGGAAAGGGAACCAGAAGCCACATGGCCAAGCATGGCATCAGTGTGGTGCAAAGTATAGTCTTCCCACTGAAAGGAGTATCAGGTATTTTGAATAGTAATACAATTTGCCATGTAGTGTCTACCAAGTTCCTCTCTAATTTATTATAAATTGGCTATTTAGAATTTTCTTATCAAAGACTTTCCAGGACTGTGATTACTACTGTGAGAAGGTTCTTTTTTTTTTTTTTTTTTTTTTTTTTTTTTTGAGACAGAGTTCCACTCTGTCACACAGGCTGGAGTGCAGTGACACGATCTTGACTCACTGCTACTTCTGTCCCCCCAGGTTCAAGCGATTCTCCTGCCTCAGCCTCCCAAGTAGCTGGAATTACAGGTGCCCGCCACCGCACCTGGCTCATTTCTGTGTTTTTAGTGGAGACAGGGTTTCCCCATGTTGGCCAGGTTGGTCTCTAACTCCTGACCTTAAGTAATCCACCCGCTTCGGCCTCCCAAAGTGCTGGGATTACAGGCATGAGCCGCCGCGCCCAGCCTGTGCGAAGTTTTTATTGGCCATGTCCTTACCTACTTGGATGTTGAGTTCCCTTACATTCATTTTTCTAGAGGATAAGGGGACAAAGGAACTTCTCAGATAAATGTTTTTGTGAGGAGCTCCTGGGCATTTAATGCAATTGAAGACACAGCAGTTACTCTCAAGGTACTCACAGCCTCATTTTCTAAACATTGCCTCTCCAGGAAGTCCTTGGTGTAAGTGTGTGTTCCTGGAATCTGCATTGTGAGACAGATGGCAGAAAAATGACTCCTCTTTTATTCCCATTGATTTTAGTTCTTGAGAAACATGTGGTTACCCCTGTTGCCTTGAGGTAGTATTATTGTAATAATAAATGTGCTGACAGAATTATGGTCAATTATTTAACTTGTGTGAAGATGGGGATAAAATGCTAAATGGGCAGGATTAGGAACAAGTTAAGTACAGATAAGCTGCATTAAATAAACGTAGAAACAATATAAAGCGTGAAAGCAAAACCTCTTGTTTAATAACTAGACTACAAGGCATCAAAAGTCAGGTCAACATACGAAAGAAAAATCTTGCAACTCAAAGGAAAAAGCTGGCAGCTCATGGGATGAGTCTGGGTCACATATATGTTTTGTTTGAGCAGCACCATGTTTTAAATATCAGGAGATGTTACGTACAAAAGAATTCAACTTCCAGCTTCTCTTGAAAAATGGAAAGATTTGTCATTGTTTACTAATATTCCTGGATGACAAAGCTGGCTGGTACTGATTTATTCTCTCTCTCTCTCTCTCTCTCTCTCTTTCTTTTCTTTCTTTCGAGTCTTACTTTGTTGCCCAGGCTGGAGTTTAGTGGCATGATCCCAGCTTACTGCAACTTCCACCTCCCATGTTCAAGCGATTCTCCTGCCTCAGCCTCCCAAATAGCTGGGATTACAGGTGCCTGCCACCACATCTGGATAATCTTTGTATTTTTAGGAGAGATGGAGTTTCACCATACTGGTCAGGCTGGTCTTGAATTCCTGACCTCAAGTGATCCGCCCACCTCAGCCTCCCAAAGTGCTGGGATTACAGGCATGAGCCACTGTGCCTGACCTACTCTTGTTTCTTTGAGAGGTAGCGTGAATCTCCAATTCTCCACATAACATGTAGGTGGATTAAAAACCTTAATATGAAAATTAAAACTTTATAGTTTATGGAAGAAAATACAGGATACTGTCTGAGGATAGACTAATTATACAAGACTCGAAGTAGTAGATACTATAAATTAAAAATTTATTTTCAACAAAATTAAGAATTCTTATTTAATAAAGTTCATCATAGACAAACAACCTACAGGGAAACAGATTGGAAAAGCTATTTTCAATGTATAAAACCAACAAACTATTTAGAATATTCAGGGAATTCTAGCTTGCAGCAAGAAAAAGAAAACACAGAATATTAATAAGTAGTTAATAGAAAGCGAAACTTACATAATAATTAAATCTCTTAAGTGAATGTAATAAGAAAAATGAATTTAGAATAAATTCACTCAATTTTCTCACAATCCAGTTGACAAAAATGAAGTCAGGTAGTGTCAAATAGTGACCAAAAATGTGAGGACATGAGAATCCTCATCTATGGCAGGTGGAAGTATAAAGAGTCATTCCAGTGAGCCATTTTAGCAGTGCGAAGTGAAATTAAGAATGCATAAATACCATGCCTAGAAATTCTATGCCTGGAGAAATTCCAACATCTGGAGAATCACTTGCATAGAGTTTTACAAAAAGACGTCCTCAAACAGACACATGATAATGTTCATAGCAGTATTACTTGAACTAGCAAAGATCTGAAATTACACAGGTGTCCATCTCTAGGGAAATGTACAAATAAAGTGCGGTACATACATTTAAAGGAATATTATGCAGCAGACAGATGCCCCATATAAATAAGATTTATGTATCACGATGTAAATATGTATGCATCAAAATAAATATGCATGAAAGATGGTTTGAAGATCAAACTTTAAATATAGTAGAGTGGGTGCCTATACCTGGAAAGAGATTGGAATTGGAAGGGGGGATAAAGAAAATTAACATAAAACAAATTTAAATAGAATATAATAACTTTGCAGGGGCCACCAATGATAGCATACTGTGAATTCAGGAATATTATCCATTCAGTTCTGTAAACCTAAAGTTATAAAAGACTTCAACTAAAAAAAAAAAAAGAACTCCTACATTAGTCCCCCCATTACCTACAGGGGATATGTTCCAAGTCTCCCAGTAGATACCTGAAACCGTGGATAGTACTAAACCCTGTATATACAGTCATACCTTGCTTTACAATGGGGATACATTCAGAGAAATGCATCATTAGGCAATTGTGTCATTGCGTGAACATCACAGAGTGTACTTACACAATCCTAGAGGGCAGAGCCCACTACACACCTAGGCTATATGGTATAGCCCATAGCTCCTAGATTGCAAAACTGTATAGCATGTTACTGTACTGAATACTGTAGGCAATTTTAGCACAATGGTAAGCATTTGTGTACCTAAAAATTTCTAAACATAGAAAAGATCCAGTAAAAAATACGGTATATAATCTTATGGGACCGGCAGAGTATGTTTGGTCTGTCATTGACTGAAACATCTTTATGGGGTGCATAACTGTACTATGTTTTTTCCTATACATACCATACTTATGATAAAGTTTAATTTATAAATTAGGCACAGAAAGAGATTAACATCAGTAACTAATAATAAAATGGAACAATTATAACAATATATTATTATAAAAGTTATGTGAACATGGTGGTCTCTCTCTCTCAAAAATACCTTGTAATGTACTTACCCTTCTTTACCGTTGTTTTCTTTTTTTTTTTTTTTTTTTGAGACAGAGTCGTGCTCTGTCGCCAGTGCAGTGGCACAATCTGGGCTCACTACAACTTCTGCCTCCTGGGTTCAAGCAATTCACCTCCCTCTGCCTCCCCAGTAGCTGAGATTACAGGCACGAGCCATCATGCCTGGCTAATTTTTGTATTTTTAGTAGAGACAGGGTTTTGCCAGGTTGGCCAGGCTGGCCTCAAACTCCTGGCCTCAAGCGATCCACCTGACTCAGCCTCCCAAAGTGCTGGGATTACAGGTGTGAGCCACTGCACCTGGCCTTACGCTTCTTATTGTGATGAAGAGGGAACAGAGTGGAATGACATGAGATTTTATCATGGTACTCAGAACGGTAAGCAATTTAAAACTTGTGAATTGTTTATTTCTTGAGCTTTTCATTTAATATTTTCAGACTGTGGCTGACCACAGGTAACTAAAACTGAAGAAAGCAAAATCATAGGTAAGTCAGGGATTACTACATTTCTTTACATTTTGGCCAAAGACAACTCCTCTAGTTATTTTTTTTCAAACTTGTGAAGATGGAATAAATCCCATTGTTAGGCCTGACCTGAGCTCTCCAATGCCAAACACTAATCTAGTTGTTGCAGTTTCCTATTACCCAAAGACACATTTGTTATCTTCCTATTTTGTTGTTTTCAGTGTGCTAATCATCTCACTCAAAATCCCCCTGAATGAAACTGTGGGATGACCTACACCACCTTTGCCTAAAAAGTGTCTTTCTAGAAAGCCAGAGGGAAAACTCCTGCCAGTGAGCTACCCTAGTGCTGCTGGATTTGAAGAGGCAGATGGCGGTTGGATTTTACAAGGCCCCTTTGTTCTCTTTCTTCATTTTCTGCCTGTTTTTTACATGAATTCTCTTTGTGCAGATCTAGCCAAGTGTGTGAAGCACCTTCAAGGAGGTGCGTTAATGATAAGCTGAAATCTGGGTCACTAAAGAGTTTTACCGCCTTTCATTTGCAGAGTCTGAGAAGCCCCTTCTGGCCTTTACTATATGAAAGTTTTACAGCAACTGTGATATTTAGAGAAAACACACATGAAGGATGGGCATGGAAGCCTCGCCAGTCTTCTCAGCAGAGGGCCTCCCAGCAGACTGGATTTATTGGACTTTTCATTCTCCCGCACCATTTGGATTTTCAAAGACTTTTTATTAGTTCAGCCGTTAAAGCAGAAACATGCAGCCAATTTGTTACAAACCACTGCAGCCTCAGTCCCCCGAAGCCAAGAACAACCGCTCAACTCTTCCAACTTGGCTGCAAAGCAACATCTGTTAAGTCTCTTGCGCTCACCTCCCCAGCCAAAGACACATCACACCTGCAGTGCAGGGATTTTGTGAAAAAAATGGAAATAGCGTATCGTATACGTCTTTTTTTCCAATATCTTTTGCTTTATGTTAATGCTTCTAGTTCAGGAGTGTCTGAAGTATTTCACAATGCTTAACAGCAAGGTTTGTCTCTTAGTTTTGGGTCATTGGTTAATTCAGTAAGTATTTGCTGAGCATATGTGTAAGATACGTGGCTCTAATCCCCACCAGGTAGTTGTTAGGTTGGCCTCTTCCTTTTGTGATGAGATCTTGTGTTTGTTTGTTTGTTTGTTTGTTTGGACTGCTCTGATCATAGTTCCATCAGATAAACAAATGCTGGAAATTAAGTTGCCAGTCTGGTCAATTTCTTACATGGCTTTTCAAATTGTTACATAGGGAGTTGATGTTCTTGGAAACAGAAGGAAGAAGTAGGGGTGCCTTATGAACCATTAGGTTTCAGTAAATATCACCTGCTTTTCACAACGTGCTGGGGTGAGGCATAGAATGAGGCATAGCATAAGCATAGATACGCTATGGTATAGCATACCTGGAGGTGTAGGTCATCCAGCAGTCATGTGCAGGAGGATTTTGAGTGGAGATGATCCTCACACTGAAAACAACAAAATAGGAAGACCACATATGTGTCTCTGGGTAGTAATATACTATAGTATAGTGGGTGGATCTTAGATTCACCTGAAATCTTAAGCATCAACTGCATTTTCTAGCCTTGGGATCATGGGTGTCTTAAATTTCTGAGCTTGAGTTTACTGAAAGTAATAGGAATGTTTGTGCTTGGAGTTGCTGAAAAATAATTAAGTGAGCTACCATAGGTGCTCATTAAATGTTGGCCTTTGCTTATGGCCACCACCTAAGAGGAAAATAAAAGAAGCAGAAAGCTCGGTTCTAGTTCTCAGAAGCTGGCAGTTCAGTCTGGGAGATGAGACACAGACTCTACATAAAACCACCAGAGTAAATGCCTCTGAGACAAAACTGAAATAGCGTGAGTTAACGTATTCTGTCCCCTCATCACTGCCAATTCTGGAAATGAAAGACTGACTTTTCTTTAAAAAATGTGTTTATGGGACAGGCGCAGTGGCTCGTGCCTACAATCCCAGCACTTTGGGAGGCCGAGGTGGGAGGATCACGAGGTCAGGAGTTCGAGACCAGCCTGGCCGATATGTTGAAACCCCGTCTCTACTAAAAATACAAAAATTAGCCAGGCATGGTGGCGTGTGCCTGTAGTCCCAGCTACTTGGGAGGCTGAGGCCAAGAACCGCTTGAACCCGGGAGGTGGAGGTTTCAGTGAGCCTAGATTGTGCCATTGCACTCCAGCCTGGGCGACAGAGCAAGACTCCGTCTCAAAAAAAAAAAAAAAAAAAAAAATGTGTTTATGCTTTTTGTTTTGTTTTGCTTTTTTGAGACAGGGTCTCGCTCTCTCACCCAGACTGGAGTGCTGTGGCATGATCATGGCTCACTGCAGCCTCAAACTTGGGGGCTGGAGCAATTCTACCACCTCAGCCTCTGGAGTAGCTGGGACCACAGGTGCACGCCACCATGCCTGGCTAATTTTTAAAATTGTTTTGTAGAGATGGGATCTCCCTATGTTTCCCAGGCTGATCTTGAACTCCTGGGCTCAACTGATCCTCCCGCCTCGGCCTCCCAAAGAGCTGGGATTACAGGCATGAGCCACTGCACCCAGCTGTGTGTTTACACTTGATGTCCAGAAAGCTTTTTATGAAGCAACAACCCTTCTCTTTAGAGGAAATAAAATGTGTGGGTTTAAAATTAGGCTCAAACATACATCCTCACAAATATGCACACAAATATCATAGTGACTTTAAGGCTCCATTAGGATGTTCAGCTGAGAGTTGTGCAAATGTTTGATCCATCTGCTGACAGCTCATAGAATGTGTTATTTCCAATGTTTGCAAATAACAATCTAAATAGAAATATGCTTGAAGAGATTCTATTAATGTGTATGCACTGAAAAGCAATTTCCTTTCCATATTATATATTAAAAGAATTGAAAGCCTCCTTTGTATTTGCAATTGTATAAATGTCTTTATGCTATTTGAGGTGCAGGTCATGGCAGGAGAGCTTGAATGTGCCATTTGATAGTTCTTGGTCAATGCGGGTATAGTCTCTAGCAGGGGCCTCTTTTTGAAGTATTTCAAATTTTCATTGGTTTTATGCCAGCAAGTGGAAAAAGTAAGGGCTTTGCAGCTAGCGAGACTTAGGTTCTAATACATATCCTTTGGAACAAGGTGTTCAAAATTTGCTGGGATAGTGATGGTGACATTTGCATAGGAGACATGGAATCTTCTGCTATCAAGGATTGAGACGTTTTCCTTCTCATGTCAACTGCTATTAAAACGTCTCTGGGGGGCCGGGCGCGGTGGCTGACGCCTGTAATCCCAGCACTTTGGGAGGCCAAGGCGGGCGGATCACGAGTTCAGGAGATCGAGACCATCCTGGCTAACATGGTGAAATCCCGTCTCTACTAAAAATACAAAAAATTAGCCAGGCGCCTGTAGTCCCAGCTACTCGGGAGGCTGAGGCAGCAGAATGGCGTGAACCCGGGAGGCGGAGCTTGCAGTGAGCCAAGATCGCGCCACTGCCCTCCAGCCTGGGCGACAGAGCGAGACTCCGTCTCAAAAACAAAACAAAACAAAACAAATCTCTGATGATTTAAATTGTTATTAAATGGAAAGCAGTGTAAAAAAGGCCACTTGAGACCTCCCTGGAGCGGGGGGGGGGGGGGGGGGGGGCGGAATTTACTAGAAAGGCGAACCCCAGTGCCATTCCAGTGCCTCGGATTTCTTGGGAGAAGACAGCTCTGGATGCAGCTTGTGTCTGAAGCTGGAATCTGTGGTGAGCTTAGCAATGTTTTGGAGGAAGTCTTAATGACCAACTGGGGTGTCTGTTGACTTTACATCTCACAAAGTTTCTGGTCTCATACATGGGGTAGTGTAGCTGCAGGTTGTTAGGTTAATTAGTTTCTGGGGGCAGTTGAGCTGATCTGAAACCTCGAGGTGGTGCTCGTGAGCTTTACTCCATTTGTGAAATTGCGGGAGGGAAGTGGAGGTCGGAGGGTGAAGGGCTAGGAAAAAGGTGAATCCTCGTGTGGTGGGGACTGATGGAGTGTTAAAGGAGTCAGTCCCCTTGGAGTGTTAAAGGAGTCAGTCATTGGAGACGTCTGATCACTCCTTCTTGCAGAAGCAATTCAATTAATTAATAGCATTGTTGGAACTTGTTCTGCCGTGGGTTCTGGTTTTCTCTATAGTCTTGAACTCCTGGGCTTAACTGATCCTCCCGCCTCAGCCTCACAAAGAGCTGGGATTACAGGCATGAGCCACTTTCTCCTAGGTTCATACATACATCATCTCATTAAAACCACACAGATACATTAAAAATGAGATGATGTATGTATGAACCTAGGAGAAAGAAAAAGGAGTAAGTTATTTGACTAGCCTTCCACTTAAAGTGGGACTGCCCCTTGCTCAGGTGTCAGTGGCCACTATTCCTGAACCCATGTACATTCCAATCCAGCTGCCCCTCTGGGAGCTCCTGCATCACTCAGTGTGTTTTTTGAGGAGACAAATGTAAACTTTTGGCCTTTTCATTGATCACTTTCCCTGTGCTAGGTTGTCCTCAGGTGTAGAGAATTCAGAACTCTACATGGCATTGCTCACAACTTTCTGAATGAACTCAGACCTAAATCTCAACCTTAGAGAGTGTTGAGGACAAAAACATTACTTTTACCTGCTTTAGATGTTGGATGCTAAATTAAAGTGAGAAAATGCATATGGAAGTGCATTGCAATATGACTGTTTATTAGAAATGAAAGGACACAGAGCATACAGAGGGAAGCATTCTTAAGAGTTACTAGAAGACCAGAATCAATTTTAATATTCCCTTAAAGTAAATAAGTATTTCTGCATTAAAGCCCACCAATGAAGGACCATCAGGAACACATTTATTGCAGTACAAAGAAATTACATGTATTTTTCTTGCTGTTGCAAGACTGAAAGCACCTTAAAGAAATGATGAGGAGTTGGAAGAAGCTTGTCATAGTATGTGAGTGTGTGCTGGATGATTCAAGGGAGGATTGAGGAGGTGGGGAGCAATTCTGAATTGGATGTTTCAGGAAGCAGGAGCAATTTTGTGATTGAATATCGTAATCATTTTTATCTACGAGATCGAAGGACCACAGTGATTTTCCTTGGTGAGGTAAATGAGAAGCAGTCACTCATGTTAGACAGAAGAGGGGGCTGTTTTACTATTTTTGTGATTTCAGAGTGTACTTGTCTGTGTCTCCTTCCAAATATGGGATTGAAATGGATTTGTTTAGACCTTGTTTCTATTCTGTGATTGTGGTTTATATTCAATTGGAAATATCATGGCCTAGTTGCCAGCAGGTCTGCTTTTCATTTTCTTACCTGGTTTCAGGTATGAATATTTACTTTATCCCCTTTTCTGAAAGGCAAAGAAAGAAGTCATATTCTAGAAGGGGGCCAAGGCTGAACACTAAGATAGAGGGCCTCCACCTGGGCGTTGGAGATTGCTAAAGGACAAGAATTAAGTTACAAGAGCAAAATGGTAAACGAGGAATGGTAAATGCTCAAGGAGTGAACATACCAGAGAAGGTGCATGGGAGATGGCCCTGAAGAGGCTGAGCGTAACTCCTCCTGTAGGTGTGTTTTTACACAGGTATGCATAAGGAGCACATGGGTTCTTATGAGAACCACACAGATACATATAAGGAGCCCATGAGTACATACAGGGAGCACACAGGTATGAATAAGGAGGCCACAGGCACTTCTAAGAAGCACATGGGTACGTGTAAGGGGCCCACAAAGGGTGAATAGACTTTTTGTTTTCTGACTTCAAATGTAACAATTAGACTCCCACCCCAATGCCAAGGCAAAGTTTTTAACTTTACGTCCATATTACCTTCCTGTGATTCCTTACTTATAGTTTATGCCTATACATGTAATGTTCATTTTAATTTTTAACACTGGTTACTTTTGGGAAGTGATACCAAAATGTTTAGGGAGGTGTCATCACTCTTTGCTTTATATACTTATATATTGTTTAAATTTTATGGGCTAATTTATTTTTAATTCAATTAGTACATTAAAAACAAAAAAAGAAACAATTTAATAGTGGTGGTGGTGGACGATCATGTGATTTTTTTTTGGTAATGTTCTCTGAAGGATGATTTTTGAATTAATCTGTTTTTTTTCTGAAGGGGAATTCAAAATTCCCTCTTATGAAGGGGATGGTGTAGGTGTCTTGGATCTGTTGAAAAGACAGTTTTGATGAGAAGCTAAAATTATGATTCTAATATAAGTGTAAAATGAAAAATATAAATGATTTTTATTTAATTCATTAATGAATGGGAACCAGTAAGATGTACAGCCAATTTAGGAGAATTCAAAGAGCAGACACATATATTGGCAATGAGGAATGCTGAAATGAATTTGCTTAATAAATGCACAGCTGGATTCTTGGAAGAAATGGATGTCATTTTGCACTTCTCCCTGGCAAAATTCATTTGCAGTCTGTGAACAGGAGTCATTTGCATTGCTTGCAGTGACCTATGTTTAGATTGTCCAGTTACAAGATGCACCACTGGACAGGACACCCAGTAATTTTATTTGCCCATTTCAAAGTTTTCAACATTTTTTTCTGCCAGCTCAGAATAACATTTGTTAAAAATAAGTCATTCCTCCCCGGGCACAGTGGCTCCCGCCTGTAATTCCAACATTTTGGAAGGCTGAGGCGGACGGATCACTTGAGGTCAGGAGTTGAGGCCAGCCTGGCCAATGTGGTGAAAGTCTGTCTCTACTAAAAATACAAAAATTAGCTGGGTGTGGTGGCAGGCGCCTGTAGTCCCAGCTACTTGGGAAGTTGAGGCAGGAGTATTGCTTGAACCCAGGAGGCAAGGGCTTCAATAAGCCGAGATCATGCCACTGCACTCCAGCCTGGGTGATCCGTCTTAAAAACAAAACAAAACAAAACAAAACAAAACAAAACAAAACAAAACAAGTGATTCCTCCTGGTACCTGTACTTAAGATTACATACATAAAAAGAGAAAATGGGCCAGGCATGGCGGCTCACTCCTGTAATCCTAGCACTTTGGGAGGCCAAGGCAGGTGGATCATGAGGTCAGGAGTTCAAGACCAGCCTGGCCAACACCATCTCTACTAAAAATACAAAAAATTAACTGGGCATGGTGGCATGTGCCTGTACTCTGGAGGCTGAAGCAGGAGAACGGCATGAACCCAGCAGGCGGAGCTTGCAGTGAGCGGAGATTGCACCACTGTACTCTAGCCTGGGCGACAGTGTGAGACTCTTGTCTCAAAGAAAAAAAAAAGAAAAAAAAGAAAATGAAGAATATTAAATGAAATTATCAGTTATTTGTTATAATTTTATTCCGATGTTTATTTCTGTTGATAAGTGACCAATCCAAAATGTTTATAAAAGAAAAATTTCACTGACTTCAAGGATGTTAATGACATAATTATCAGCAAATAGTTTTAAATTTGCTTGTATTTTCTTTTTTTATACTTTAAGTTCTGGGATACATGTGTAGAATGTGCAGGTTTGTTAAATAGGTATAAACGTGTCATGGTGGTTTGCTGCACCTCATCAACACGTCATCTACATTAGGTATTTCTCATAATGCTATCCCTCACCTATGGCCCCCGGTGTTCCCCTCTCTGTGTCCATGTGTTCTCATTGTTCAGCTCCCACTTATGAGTGAGAACATGCAGTGTTTCGTTTTCTATTCCTGTGTTAGTTTGCTGAGAATGATGGTTTCCAGCTCCATCCATGTCCCTGCAAAGGACATGAACTCTTCCTTTTTTTATAGCTGCATAATATTCCATGGGGTATATGTGCCACATTTTCTTTATCCAGTCTATCATTGATGGGCATTTGGGTTGGTTCCAAGTCTTTGCTTTGTGAATAGTGCTGCCATAAACATATGTGTGCATGTGTCTTTATAGTAAAATGATTTATAATCCTTTGGGTATATACCCAGCACTGAGATTGCTGGGCCAAATGATATTTCTGGTTCTAGATCCTTGAAGAATCACCACATTGTCTTCCACAATGGTTGAACTAATTTACACTCCCACCAACGGTGTAAAGGCATTCCCATTTCTCCACATCCTCTCCAGGATATGTCGTTTCCTGACTTTTTAATGATCATCATTCTAACTGGCATGAGATGGTAACTCATTGTGGTTTTGATTTGCATTTCGCTAATGACCAGTGATAATGAGCTTTTTTCATATGTTTGTTGGCCACATAAATATCTTCTTTCAAGAAGTGTCTGTTCATATACTTTGCCCACTTTTTGATGGGGTTGTTTTTTTTCTTTTACATTTGTTTAAGTTCTTCGTAGATTCTGGATGTTAGACCTTTGTCAGATGGATAGATTGCAAAAATTTTCTCCCATTCTGTAGGTTGCCTGTTCACTCTGATGATAGTTTCTTTTGCTGTGCAGATGCTCTTTAGTTTAATTAGATCCCATTTGTCAATTTTGGCTTTTGTGGTCATTGCTTTTGGTGTTTTAGTTATGAAGTCTTTGCCCATGCCTATGTCCTGAATGGTATTGCCTAGGTTTTCTTCTAGGGTTTTTATGGTTTTAGGTCATACATTTAAGTCTTTAATCCATCTTGAGTTAATTTTTGTATAAGGTTTAAGGAAGTTGTCCAGTTTCAGTTTTCTGCATATGGCTAGCCAGTTTTCCCAACAACATTTATTAAATAGTGAATCCTTTCCCCATTGCTTGTTTTGTCAGGTTTGTCAGAGATCAGATAGTTGTAGGTATGTGGCATTATTTCTGAGGTCTCTGTTGTGTTCCATTGGTCTATATATCTGTTTTGGTACCGGTACCATGCTGTTTTGGTTATTGTAGACTTGTAATATAGTTTGAAGTCAGGTAGTGCGATGCCTTCAGGTTTGTTCTTTTTGCTTAGGATTTTTTTGGATATATGGGCTCTTTTTTGTTTCCATATGAAATTTAGTTTTTTCTAATTCTGTGAAGAAAGTCAATGGTAGCTTGATGAGGATAGCATTGAATCTATAAATTACTTTGGCCATTTCACCATATTGATTCTTCCTATCCATGAGCATGGAATGATTTTCCATTTGTTTGTGTCCTCTCTTATTTCCCTTGAACAGTGGTTTGTAGTTCTCCTTGAAGAGGTCCCTCACATCCCTTTTAAGTTGTATTCCTAGATATTTTTTTCTCTTTGTAGCAATTTTGAATGGGAATTCACTCATGATTTGGCTCTCTGTTTGCCTGTTACTGGTGTATAGGAATGTTTGTGATTTTTGCACATTGATTTTGTATCCTGAGACTTTGCTGAAGTTGCTTATCAACTTAAGGAGATTTTGGGCTGAGACGATGGGGTTTTCTAAATAGACAATCATGTCATCTGCAAACAGAGACAATTTGACTTCCTCTCTTCCTATTTGAATACCCTTTATTTCTTTCTCTTGCCTGATTGTCCTGGCCAGAACTTCCAATACTATGTTGAATAGGAGTGGTGAGAGAGGGCATCCTTGTCTTGTACCTTTTTTCAAAGGAAATGCTTCCAGCTTTTTTGCCCATTCAGTATGATATTGGTTGTGGGTTTTTCATAAATAGCTCTTATTATTTTGAGATACGGTCCATCAATATGTAGTTTACTGAGAATTTTTAGCATGAAATGGTGTCGAATTTTATCAAAGGACTTTTCTGCATCTATTGCGATAATTATGTGGTTTTTGTCATTGGAACTGTTTATGTGATGGATTATGTTTATTGATTTGCATTTGTTGAACCAGCCTTGCATCCCAGGGATTAAGCCAACTTAATCGTGGTGAATAAGCTTTTCAATGTGCTGCTGGATTTGGTTTGCCAGTATTTTATTGAGGATTTTCGCATCATTGTTCATCAGGGATATTGGCCTGCAATTTCCTTTTTTTGTTGTGTCTCTGCCAGGTTTTGGTATCAGAATGATGCTGGCCTCATAAAATGAGTTAGGCAGGAGTCTCTCTTTTTCTATTGTTTGGAATAGTTAGAAAAGGAATGGTACCAGCTCCTCTTTGTACCCCTGGTAGAATTTGGCTGTGAGTCCATCTGGTCCTGGGATTTTTTGGTTGGTAGGCTATTAATTACTGCCTCAATTTCAAACTTGTTATTGGTCTATTCAGGGATTTGACTTGACTTCTTTCTGATTGAGTCTTGGGAGGGTGTATGTGTCCAGGAATTTATCCATTTTTTTCTAGGTCTTCTAGTTTATTTGCATAGAGGTGTTTATAGTATTCTCTGATGGTAGTTTCTATTTCTGTGGGGTCAGTGGTGATCTCCCCTTTATAATTTTTTGTTGTGTCTATTTGATTCTTCTCTCTTTTCTTCTGTATTAGTCTGGCTAGCAGTCTATCTATTTTGTTAATCTTTTCAAAAAACCAACTCCTGGATTCACTGATTTTTTGAAGGATTTTTTGTGTCTCTATCTCCTCCAGGTCTGCTCTGATCTTAGTTATTTCTTGTCTTCTGCTAGCTTTTGAATTTTTTTGTTCTTGCTTCTCTAGTTCTTTTTCTTTTTTCTTTCTTTCTTTCTTTTTTTTTTTTTTTGAGACAGAGTCTCGCTCTGTTGCCCAGGCTGGAGTGCAGTGGCGCGATCTGGGCTCACTGCAAGCTCCGCCTCCTGGGTTCATGCCATTCTCCTGCCTCAGCCTCCCGAGTAGCTGGGACTACAGGCACCCACCACCTCGCCCAGCTAGTTTTTTTTATTTTTTATTTTTTTATTAGAGACGAGGTTTCACTGTGTTAGCCAGGATGGTCTCGATCTCCTGACTTTGTGATCCACCCGTCTTGGCCTCCCAAAGTGCTGGGATTACAGGCTTGAGCCACCGCGCCGGCCCTTTCTTTCTTTTTTTTTTTTTTTTGAGGTGGATTCTCACTCTGTCACCCAGGCTGGAACACAGTGGTGCAATCTCAGCTTACTGCAAGCTCCGTCTCCCAGGTTCACGCCATTCTCCTGCCTCAGTCTCCAGTGTAGCTGGGACTACAGGCACCCACCACTACGCCCAGCTCTTTTTTTTTTTTTCTTTGTATTTTTAGTAGAGACAGGGTTTCACTGTGTTAGCCAGGATGGTCTCAATCTCCTGACCTTGTGATCCACCCGCCTTGGCCTCCCAAAGTGCTGGGATTACAGGCATAAGCCACCATACCTGGCCTCTAGTTCTTTTAATTGTGATGTTAAGGTATTGATTTTAGATCTTTCCTGCTTTCTCCTGAGGGCATTTAGTGCTATAAATTTCCCGCTGAACACTGCTTTAGCTGTTTCCCAGAGATTCTCGTACATCATGTCTTTGTTCTCATTGGTTTCAAAGAACTTATTTATTTCTGCCTTAATTTCGTTATTTACCCGGTAGTCATTCAGGAGCAGGTTGTTCAGTTTCCATGTAGCTGTGCAGTTTTGAGTGAGTTTCCTAATTCTGAGTTCTAATTTGATGGCACCATGGTCTGAGAGACTATTTGTTATGATTTCTGTTGTGGGACGTTAGGGACCCCTAACAGAGGGACTGGCTGGAGCCGTGCAGAGGAACATAAATTGTGAAGATTTCATTTTAATATGGACATTTATCAGTTCCCAAATTAATACTTTTATAATTTCTTATGCCTGTCTTACTTTAATCTCTTTATCTTTGTAAGCTGAGGATGTACATCACCTCAGGACCACTGTGATAATTGTGTTAACTGTACAAATTGACTGTAAAACATGTATATTTGAACAATATGAAATCAGTGCACCTTGAAAAAGAACAAAATAACAGCGATTTTTAGGGAACAAGGGAAGACGACCATAAGGTCTGACTGCCCGCTAGGTCAGGCAAAAAAAGCCATATTTTTCCTCTTGCAAAGAGCCTATAAATGAACGTGCAAGTAGGGAAGATATCACTAAATTCTTTTCCTAGCAAGGAATATTGATATTAATACTCTGGGAAAGGAATTCATTCCCGGGGGAGGTCTATAAAGGCCACTCCAGGAACATCTGTCCTATGCAGTTCAGATAAGGACTGAGATATGCCCTGGTCTCCTGCGGTACCCTCAGGCTTACTAGGTTTGGGAAACTCCATCCTGATAAATTTTTGGTCAGACCGGTTCTCTGCTCTTGAACCCTGTTTTCTGTTAAGATGTTTATCAAGACAATATGTGCACTGCTGAACATAGACCCTTATCAGGAGTTCTGATTTTGCCCTTGTCCTCTTTCCTCAGAAGCATGTGATCTTTCTTCTACTTTTTGCCCCTTGAAGCATGTGACCTCCCTGTTTGTACATCCCCTCCCCTTTTGAAATCCTTAATAAAAACTTGCTGGTTTTGCCGCTTAGGTGGGCATCACGGTCCTACTGATCTGTGATGTCACCCCTGGCAGCCCAGCTGTAAAATTCCTCTCCTTGTACTCTTTTTCTTTATTTCTCAGCTGGCCAACATTTATGGAAAATAGAAAGAACTACATTGAAATATTGGGGGTGGGTTCCCCCAATAGATTTCCATTCTTTTGCATTTGATGAGGAGTGTTTTACTTCCAGTTATTGTCAATTTTAGAATAAGTGCTATGTGGTGGTGAGAAGAAATTATATTCTGTTGATTTGAGGTGGAGAGTTCCGTAGATACCCTTTAGGTCTGCTTGGTTTAGAGCTGAGTTCAAGTCCTGAATATCCTTGTTAATTTTCCGTCTTGTTGATCTAATATTGACAGTGGGGTGTTAAAGTCTCCCACTATTATTGTGTGGGAGTCTAAGTCTCTTTGTAGGTCTCTAAGAACTTGCTTTATGAATCCGAGTGCTACTGTATTGGGTGCATATATATTTAGGATAGTTTTCCCTTCTTGTTTCTTTGATCCCGTTGCCATTATGTAATGCCCTTCTTGGTCTTTTTTGATCTTTGTTGGTTTAAAGTCTGTTTTATCAGAGACTAGGATTGCAAACCCTGCTTCTTTTTGCCTTCCATTTTCTTGGTAAGTCTTCTTCCATCCCTTTATTTTGAGCCCATGTGTGTCTTTGCACATGAGATGGGTCTCCTGAATATAGCACACCAATGGTTCTTGACTCTTTATCCAATTTGCCAGTCTGTGCCTTTTAATTGGGGCATTTAGCCCGTTTACATTTAAGGTTAATATTGTTATGTGTGAATTTGATCCTGTGATCATGATGCTAGCTGGTTATTTTGTCCACTAGTTGATGCAGTTTCTTCATAGTGTTGATGGTCTTTACAAGTTGGTATGTTTTTGCAATGGCTGGTACCGCTTTTTCTTTTCCATGTTTAGTGCTTCCTTCAGGAGCTCTTGTAAATCAAGTCTGGTGGTGACAAAATCCCTCAGTATTTGCTTGTCTGTAAAGGATTTTATTTCTCCTTCGCTTATGAAGTTTAGTTTGGCTGGATATGAGATTCTGGGTTGAAAATCATTTTCTTTAAGAATGTTGAATATTGGCCCCTTTTCTCTTCTGACTTGTAGGTATCTGCAGAGTGATCCACTGTTAGTCTGATGGGCTTCCCTTTGTGGGTAACCCAACCTTTCTCTCTGGCCATGCTTAACATTTTTTTCTTCATTTCAACCTTGGTGAATCTGACAATTATGTGTCTTGAGGTTGCTCTTCTGGAGGAGTATCTTAGTGGTGTTCTCTATACTTCCGACATTTGAATGTTGGCGTCTCTTGCTAGGTTGGGGATGTTCTCCTGGATAATATCCTGAAGTGTGTTTTCCAACTTGGTTCTATTTTCCCAGTCACTATCAGGTACACCAATCAAACATAGGTTTGGTCTTTTCACATTGTCCCATATTTCTTGGAGGCTTTGCCCATTCCTCTTCATTCTTCTTTCTCTAATCTTGTCTTCACGCTTTATTTCATTAAGTTGATCTTCAGTCTCTGATACCCTTTCTTCCACTTGATTGATTCGGTTATTGATACTTGTGTATGCTTCACGAAGTTCTCATGCTGTGTTTTTCAGCTCCATCAGGTCATTTATGTTCTTCTCTAAACTGGTTATTCTAGTTAGCAATTCCTCTAACCTTTCTCCAAGGGTCTTAGCTTCCTTGCATTGGGTTAGAACATGCTGCTTTAGCTCAGAGGAGTTTGTTATTACCCACCTTGTGAAGTCTACTTCTGTCAATTCATCAAACTCATTCTCCATCCAGTTTTGTTCCCTTGCTTGTGAGGAGTTTTGATTTTCTTGGAGGAGCAGAGGCATTCTGGTTTATGGAAGTTTCAGCCTTTTTGCACTGGTTTTTCCTCATCTTCGTGGATTTATCTACCTTTGGTCTTTGATGTTGGTGACCTTTGGATGGGGTTTTGTGTGGATGTCCTTTATGTTGATGTTGATGCTATTGCTTTCTGTTTGTTAGTTTTCCTTCTAACAGTCTGTCCCCTCTTCTGCAGGTCTGCTGGAGTTTGCTAGAGGTCCACTCCAGACACTGTTTGCCTAGGTATCACCAGTGGAGGCTGCAGAACAGCAAAGATTGCTGCCTGCTCCTTCCTCTGGAAGATTCGTCCCAGAGGCTCACCCACCAGATGCCAGCCGGAGCTCTCCTGTATGACGTGTCTGTCAACTCCTGCTGGGAGGCGTCTCTCAGTCAGGAGGCACAGGGGTTGGGGACTCACTTTAGGAGGCAATCTGTCCCTTAGCAGAGCTTGAGCACTGTGCTGGGAGATCCACTGCTTTCTTCAGTGCTGGCAGGCAGGAACATTTAAATCTGCTGAAGCTGTGTCCACAGCTGCCCCCTCCCTGCAACTGCTCTGTCCCAGGGATATTGGAGTTTTATCTATAAGCCCCTACTGGGGCTGCTGCCTTTCTTTCAGAGATGCTCTGCCCAGAGAAGAGGAATCTAGAGAGGCAGTCTGGCTAGAGCGGCTCTGCCGAGCTGTGGTGGGCTCTGCCCAGTTCAAACTTCCCAGAGGCTTTGTTTACACTGTGAGGGGAAAGCTGCCTACTCACGCCTCAGTAGTGGTGGACACCCCTCCCCTTACCAAGTTCAAGCATCCCAGGTCAACTTCACACTGCTGTGCTGCAGTGAGAATTTCATACTGGTGGATCTTAGCTTGCTGGTCTCTATGGGGGTGGGATCCGCTGAGCTAGACCACTTGGCTCCCTGGCTTCAGCCCCGTTTCCAGGGGAGTGAACGGTTCTGTCTCGCTGGCATTCCAGGTGCCACAGGGTTATGAAAAAAATCTCCTGCAGCTAGCTCAGTGTTTGCCCAAACAGCTGCCCAGTTTTATGCTTGAATCTCAGGGCCTTGTTGATGTAGGCACCTGCGGGAATCTCCTGGTCTGTGGTTGCAAAGACTATGGGAAAAGTGTAGTATCTGGACCAGAATGCACTGTTCCTCATGGCACAGTCCTTCACAGCTTCCCTTGGCTAAAGGAGGGAGTTCCCCAACCCCTTGCGCTTCTTGGGTGAGGCAATGCCCCACCCTCCTTCAGCTCACTTTCCATGGGCTGCACCCACTGTCTAATCAGTCCCAATGAGATGAGCCGGGTACCCCAGTTGGAAATGCAGAAATCACCTGCCTTCTGCATTGATCTTGCTGGGAGCCGCAGACTGGAGCTGTTCCTATTTGGCCATCTTGCCAGCCACCCTAAATTTGCTTGTATTTTCTTTCTTTCTTTCTTCTTCTTCTTCTTTTTTTTTTTTTTAGACAGAATCTTGTTCTGTGTCCCCCAGGCTGGAGTGCTGTGGCATGATCTTGGCTTACTGCAATCTCTGCCTCCTGGGTTCAAGCGATTCTTCTGCCTCAGCCTCCCAAGTAGCTGGGACTACAGGCATACAACCCTCACACCCGGCTAATGTTTGTACTTTTAGTAAAGACAAGGTTTTACCATGTTGACCAGGCTTGTCTCAAACTCCTGACCTTGTATCCACCTGCCTTGGCTTCCTAGAGTGCTGGGATTACGGGTGTAAGCCACCATGCCCAGCCCTATTTGCTTGTATTTTCTATTTTATTTTTTGGGATAGGCAGAGACAATATCTATTATGATGAACAGGATAATATACTAAAAAACTGCTCAACTTCTTTTTAATGATGATTTCCTCCTTTATTGAATTGGGCATGTTTTTCAGGGAAAAGTTGATATACCACCCATTAAAATAAATTAACATTCTTATCTTACCTTATTCACTTAACCAGAAGAATTTCATTTCTTCCCTAGATATGAAGATTATCCATATATATTTGCTTGGGTTTTTTTTTTTTTTTTTAAATTAGTGCACTCACACGCATACACAAATCATTCCCCTCATTGAAGAAACTTTAGAAATTTTTTATCCAGTTGCAACCCAGAGGGGTAAGCTGTGGGGGGAAGTGGGACCCTTGAGGAGAGGTGAGCAGGAAGGGAGTCATTAAACAACACTTATGTCCAGCTGATCACTTTGAAAAAATATCAAGAGATCTCATTTCTCACCTTTGCTTTTCCTGTTCCTTCCTTGTCATTTATTTGCTATTTTTTTTTTTCATCACTGCAAGGCATGCATATCAGGTGCTCTGATTTTTGTGTCTATAGTAAAAAACTAATGGAATCTTATTTGGAAAAGAAACATTAGTAATTTGGGAAAGGGATGAAGACGAGAAAATGGGTAGAAGAGAGATTTCGTAATTTCTTCAGAGAGAAGCACTACCTGCTCTTCCTCCACACCAAAAAAGCAAATAAATGTATTACCAAAGCACATTGCAGAAAGGAACCTCTGCATTCCTCCTGATTATGGAAATTTAAAATAAAGTATAAAGGACACATTTGAGTTAGTATCAGTTCGATTCTTCCCTTTGTTTATTTGCTGCATCGGGACAGGACCCCATGTCCCAGCATTGGGTGGTGGGGTCGGGGCAGGGAAGAGCAGTAAAGTGGTTTTTTCAAGCCCTGTCTTTGAAAGCATTTGCTTAGCTTTGAAAGAGTCCAAAGTTTCAGAAAACTTTTGTTTATTAGATGGGATTTTGTTCCCGCTTCCTCAAATGTAGACTTTGCAAAACCAAAACAGGCAGTGTTAATTCTGAAGACAGAGACCCTCTAGGGGAATAGCTCTGCCTCTGGTTCTAAATGCTATGAAGTCTCACTAATTTGAACTCCACACATTCTTAATTGCATAGAGACTAGTCTGAGGTTTGCTCTGCAAACTCTTTTTTTCATAGAAGGTGAAAATTAACACTATAAATAAGACTCTGGTAATATCTGGGGTGGTAGTGCCTTATATTTATAAAAGCAACTATATTCCAAGCGTCTTAGAAGTATCATTTAGATATTTAGTTAAATTAAACACATATGTGTTATTTAGACTGACAAGCTCTGAGAGGAAAAGGGAAATTTTTGCATTCTGGTGTGGGTTGTCAGAGTTGCAAATCTGGCTTATTTTGAATATCTCTCTCAACGGTAGTTTAAATGAATGAACCAATGAACAAAGGAATATTGCAGCACAATTTGAATTCCTATATGTATCTCACTAAATTTAATAAAATTTCTTTTATGACCAAAATCTCTCCATAATGGTAGTTTCTAAAGAGTTACAGTTGTTTCAGGGTATAGTTGTGTGACAGCATTTTGTTTTTCAGCAAATGTTTATTGAGAGGGCAGGACTATAAGCCAGGTACATTTTGCAGCTTGTTTCGTGGAACTGTGTTTGAACAACCAGATAAATTACTTTAACCAGGTTTCAAAGTGCTTCCGATTCATTCAGAAGTGGCTATTAAGCCATAGTAATCAGCTGTTACTAAACACTTGACAGTTGTATATAGAATACTATGTACTGACAATGGCGCTTACTGAAGTATTAAAAGAGACATTTTCAATGTTAATAAGATATTTAGTATTGAATAGATCATTTAAAATGTGAAGATAGCTTTTAAGATATATTTTCTGGTTGATTTGAAGAGATTGTGGGCCAAGTGCGGTGGTTCACGTCTATAATCCCAGCATTTTGGGAGGCCGAGGTGAGAAGATCACCTGAGGTCAGGAGTTCAAGATCAGCCTGGCCAACCTAGCAAAACCCTGCCTCTACTAAAAATACAAAAATTAGCCAGGCATGGTGGCTTCACCTGTAGTCCCATCTCCTTGGGAGGCTGAGGCAGGAGAATTGCTTGAACCCGGGAGGCGGAGGCTGCAATAAGCTGAGATTGTGCCACTGCACTTCAGCCTGGGCAACAGAGTGAGATTCCATTTCCAAAAAAAAAAAAAAAAAAAAAAAAAAAAGGGAGAGATTGTGTATTGTGCATATGTGTGTATGTGACAGACCCTAAATTTTCACTTAACATTTGATTAAGTTGATTTAACCATTCCTTTCAGAAAGGAAGAACCCACTCTCCAGGGTCTTAATGAAGCCTGCCCAGTGAAACACTGGCATTCAGTAATGATCTTCTGCAAGGGGATCTAAAAAGGCATCTCAGCAATGATCTTCTGCAAGGGGATCTAAAAAGCTGGAGGCAGAATTTTGTGGTTTTACAAGGAAATAAAATATCCTTTCTTTGTTTAGTGTTCTTTTTTTGTACATGAAATTCAATAACTTAAATGAATGACTAACTTAGTAGCTAAGGAACAAAGAAACACCACTAATTTCTAATGTTAGCTAGGCACTTCGTTGTGTACTAGCAACTATGTTGAGTGCTACACCTGCTTTATCTTACTTAAGCATCATAACAAGCTGACTGTTATCTATTTTTTTTCAACTTAAGAGGAAACTGAAGTATAGAATAGTTAAGTGACATATCCAAGGCTGGAGAGTTAGTGAGTGGTACAGCCATGCTTCAAACCCTAGAGATAGAGCCTAACACTTAATTACTGCTATTATTGGAAACGGATATTCTTGAAATAATTACAATATATTTGCCCCTTGGTAATTAAAAACAAAAAAACTTCTGTAGTCCTTCTAGCATAAGGGCCAGATTATGAAGGTTTTAGTGCTAAGGAAGGGAAAAGGTATCTACGTGGAGCAAAGACACTCATGCAGTTGGTAAGAAACAGGCTATTACATAGGAACGTTGCTTACAGGGGGAAAGGGAAAGTAAACAGAAAGTCCTGGTGCTGTGAAAAGGGGGGAAGTTGAGAAAGAGACGAGGGCCAGGTAAGAATTTCCTAGTTCTCCATGTCCTAGGGTTGAGCATGTGGCAAGTGTGGTTAAATATCCACACAGGTTTGGGGCTGTCAGAGACTCTCCACGCTGGAGAGATTGCAAGAAGTTGAGGAAAGCCATAGGTTTTTTTGTGGCACCTTATTGAACATGGTGCCGTCCTATGGGCTCGGTTCAGAAGTGATGTTGGAGAGGTGTTTCCATAGATGGGCCTAAACTAGTTCCCCTATGCCCCATGGCCTGAACAATGGTGCACTGGAGAATCACAGGTACTTGCAGGCTGTGTGTGAGTAGAGAGGAACCTGGAAACTGAGAGGACTGGTAGGCTAGAAGAAGCCTGGAGTCATGGAAAAAGGAGGTCACACAGTGAAGGGGCCTTGTACATGAAGTCATGACTAGAGATCTACAGTCTTTGTTTTGGGGGGGTTTCTATTATTTTACTTTTTTATAATTTTAATTTTGATTTATTATTATTATTATTATACTTTAAGTTCTAGGGTACATGTGCACAACGTGCAGGTTTGTTCCATAGGTATACATGTGCCATGTTGGTTTGCTGCACCCATCAACTCGTCATTTACATTAGGTATTTCTTCTAATGCTATCCCTCCCCCAGCCCCCCATTCCCCAACAGGCCCTGGTGTGTGATATTCTCCTCCTGTGTCCATGTGTTCTCATTGTTCAACTCTCACTTATGAGTGAATAGGAGTGGTGAGAGAGGGGATTCTTGTCTTCGGTGCTCTACACATTCAGAGAAACTTCTCTAGTAACAAACTATAGAAATGATCCCTGAAAGTATAGTCTAGATATCCACAATCTTGTCAATGTCTATCAACATGGTAGCTGTGACAATGACCAAATGAAGTGAGGTCGGCAAGGACACAGAATGTGGCACGTGGACCAGAGGCTCTTCCCCACATTGTAATAAACTTTCCATGGAACTCAGAGGAAGGGAGAATTGGACAGGGAAGTTCCTTAAGAGGAGAGAAACCACTGTTATGAAGAATATAAATCTGAATTACATTGAGTCTTTATCTGAAGACAGTATTTAGAAAGAGATGCTGTTACCCTTCTTTAGCAGAATCAAGTGTTCCTCCTTGATGTGGTTTGGCTCTGTGTCCCCACTCAAATCTCATCTCCAATTGTAATTCCCACGTGTCAAGGGAAGTAAGTGATTGGATCATGGGGGCGGTTTCCCGTATGCTGTTCTCATGATAGTGAGTAGGAGCTCTCATGAGATCTGATGGTTTTATAAGTGGCAGTTTCCCCTGTTGTTCTCCCTTCTGCCGTCTTGTGAAGAAGGTGCTTGCTTCCCCTTTGCATTCCCCCATGGTTGTGTTAATAAGTTTCCTGAGGCCTCCACAGCCATGTGGAACTGTGAGTCAGTTAAGCCTCTTTATTTTATAAATTACCCAGTCTCAGGTATTTCTTTATAGCAGTGTGAAAACAGATGAATAAATTCCCCAACACCATTTCAACTGTACCTTAATGACCATCAGCAGAACTGTAGTCAGAGCCAGCTGGAGCAAGATGGGGACAATTGTAGAAAATAAAGTTGCATTTAGTGCACTTTGGAATTGTTACAAATTCTCATTCTGCTACATCATAATAGTGTTTAACACAAATATTGTAAGTCACTTCTGGCAAGTTGAGCAGTAACCTATTTTTTTGTTGTTGTTATTTATTTATTTATTTATTTATTTATTTTGAGATGGAGTTTCGCTCTGTTGCCCATGCTGGAGTGCAGTGGCACGATCTCAGCTCATGCAACCTCCACCTCCTGGATTCAAGCGATTCTTGTGCCTCAGCCTCCCAACTAGCTGGAATTACCAGCATGCGCCACCATGCCTGGCTCATTTTTGTATTTTTATTAGAGACGGAGTTTCACCATGTTGGCTAGTCTCGAACTCTTGACCTCAAGCAATCCTCCTGGCTTGGCCTCCCAAAGTGCTGGGATTATAGGTGTGAGCCACTGCACCCGGCCAACAGTAACCTACTTCTAAAAACAAATGGGCTAATATAAAAAAAATTGCGCACCTTAAATATATACAATTAAAAACAAAACAAAACAAAAAACAAATGGACCTGCATGACCCTTAGGCACTTAATGAATTCTGCCTAGTGCAAGATTGCCATCCAGTGTTAGGCATCACAGCAACGAGCTCAGCAAGAAATTCCCTTGAGCTTTGAGCAGGTGTCAGTCAGAAATTTCTTGCCACAGGTTCCTCTTCACTGGAAATCCCCAGTGGAGTAGGGGAGCTACTGGTGATTCCCTTTATCTTTGATTCTTAGAGACAGATGGGGATCTGGGATATCTGTACCTCCCATGGGCAGGTCACTAAATAGAAAAGTCATCTAAGTCACTAAGGAGCTTTGTGACCTTGATAATATTGCGAAACTTTTCTGAGCTCCAGCTTCTTCATGTGTAAAGTATAAATAATAGTCAAGTATTTTTACTGCACATGGTTTTTGTAAGGGTTGCTGAACAATGAGACACATATACTGTAGAATATGACACTTTTATTCTAATAGTACTGTTATCATTGCTATTAATGTTATTGTTAATCGGTATATTTTGAACTCACAGTTGGGGATGCTGATGTGGATAAATAATCTAGCACATGGAAAGCTATGTTTATGGTTTTATGAACCACCACATATCATTCCCTTAAAATCCAAGATGTGTAACTCAACATTTTATTGCAGATTGCCTCATTTTCCAATTATTTTACTTAGTTTTACTGATTCTCACCATCTAAATGATCATTTCTAGGCAAGATCTTTGTCTTATGGCACATAAATATAGTAGTAGAGATTATCATACAGTATTTATAGTACATACAAAAGCTATAAAAATGGGAACCAGCGATTAGAAATACTCATTTTCAACCAATTTGCAAGATGGAAATGTTCTTGAAAACATTGTTGAACAAATAGTACAGGAGAACCTGGATGCATATAAATTAGAAATTAAGAAATCATACAGTCCACTCAGGCTCCTAAAGACTCCAGATCCTTTCCTTGTGTTTTCTTATTGTTCCTTTCATTGCTAAAGTTTCTTTTATTGATCTATCTCCTTTATTACTACAACAACAATGAAGCCTTTGACTCACTGAAGATGAAATAAACAAATAAAAAGAATAGCATAAAGAATACTCATTGTCATATCCACTTTAATAACTTGTAGACAGCCTCCCAGATCTTTTTCTAATGCATTAAGAAAACCAGGTTGGGTGCGATGGGTGGCTCACACCTGGAATCCCAGAACTTTGGGAGGTCAAGGGAGGCAGATCTCTTGAGGTCAGGAGTTCGAGACCAGCCTGGCCAACATAGTGAAACTCTGTCTCTACTA
This sequence comes from Macaca thibetana thibetana, assembly GCF_024542745.1. Classification (NCBI taxonomy): domain Eukaryota; kingdom Metazoa; phylum Chordata; class Mammalia; order Primates; family Cercopithecidae; genus Macaca; species Macaca thibetana. The sequence goes on from NC_065579.1 coordinate 58,672,635, forward strand.
AAAATACAAAAATTAGCTGGGCATGGTGGCACATGCCTGTAATTCCAGCTACTCAGGCGGCTGAGGCACGAGAATCACTTGAACCCGACAGGTGGAGGTTGCAGTGAGCCTAGATTGCGGCACTGCACTCCAGCCTGGGTGATGAAGAAAACCAAACCACACCTATTCTTCTGAAACTTATCAGAATCTATATAACCAGTTTCTTCCTGTGGGCACATAGGTTGTTTCCTACTGGCATGTTATTGGACATCCAAGTTGATTCCAACTAGCCCCTCTTGTTGGATGTTAGGTTATTTACAACTCATTACTATTGTATTACCTTTAGCTGCTGTAACAGATTACCACAAATTTAGTGGCTTAAAGCAACACAAATTTATTATTTTACAACTCTGGAGATCAGTTTCTGAAATCAGTTTCATTGAGCTAAAGTCAAGGTGTCAGTAAAACTAGTTTCCTATGGAAGCTATGAGAGGAGAATCCAACTACGTGCCTTTTTCAGTTTGGAGAGGCTGCCAACACCCCAGACTCTGCTTTCCTCACATTTTCTTCTCGTCTCTGTAGTATCTCTCTCTGCTTCCCTTCTATAAGGACACTTGTGATTTCATCTTTGCGCCCGCTTGGATAATCCTGGTTAATCTCCTCATTTTATAGTCTTTAACTTAATTACATCTGTAGATTTTCATTTTGCCATAGAATAAACATATTCCGAGGTTTCAGAGATGAAGACATAGACACCTTGAGGGGCCATTAGTCAACCTGCAACAACCATTTTAAACAGGTCCAATAGGTATGAACAGGTACAACAGATTGGAGGAAAATACTAGAAAAAAAGGAAGGAAAATATTTTCTCCAAATCCTGAAGATTTTATAAAGAGTTATAAAAATGTTTAAAGACACAAGAATAGTTGTAAAACTGCCCAAATTTCTAATACTGCCTAAAGCAAGGACTAGTGATACTCATTTCAATCAAGATATTTCAACCAATTTGAAGTCTCGAACAATGTTTTCCATCAAATAAACTGAAGTCCACTATGAAAGAACAAAGAAAGGCAAGTCAGTAGACTGTGGGGAGCTGCATATCTCACGATGTGAGTCTCAGAGAAAGTGAAAAGGGACCTGAGATGTGAAGGAAAAGAAGTGAATCAGGGATGGGGCACAAGGGAGAAAACCCCTGACACAGAGAATGTGCAGTGTATGTGAGTGAGGACAGACCTGGAGATAAAAGAGAGCATCACATATTTAAAGAACCAAAGGCAGGTTTATATGGCTTGTAGTGTATTTTGTGGTGGCAATGGGAGGGGGTGCTGCCAAAGAGGCAATGGTTACTTAACTAGGGGCTGGATCAAGATGGACCTTGGACCTTGTAAGACCTGTTGTAGGTGGATTTGATCTGAGGCAGATGAAGAGCCCTTGCAAATGATCTGAGTCTTCTGATACATAAACTTAATATTAAGATGGCAACACTTCCAAAACTGATCTACAGATTCAACACAATCTCTATCAGACTCCTTAGCTGGCTGAAGATTTCCAGAAATTGACAAGCTGATCCTGAAATTCACATGGAAATGGAAAAGACCTGGAATTGTTTAAACACTTTTGAAAAAGAATAAAATTGGAGGACTTACATATCCTGATATCAAAAATCACAACAAAACTACAGTAATGAAGGCAGCACAACACTGGCAAAATGATAGACGTATAGACCGGTGGAATAGAATTGAGATTATAAATCCTTACATTTGCAGTCAAGTTATTTTTGCCAGGGATGCCATAATAATTCATTTCAACTTTGGAAAGAATAGTTTTTCCAACCAATGGTGCAGAGACAGTTGGTTATTTATAAGAAAAGGAAAAAAAGGGAAAAAAGAACTTAGGCTTTACCTTATATCACACACAAAAATTAACTCAAAATAGATAATAATCCTAGATGTAAGAATTAAAATTTGAAACCATCTAGGAGAAAGCATATAGCTTTCTCTGAGTCATTAGCTGTAAGGGAGGTGACAACCAACACCACAACGAGATACCACTTTATAAGCACTAGAAGGGCTATAATAAAACAGGAGAATAACAAGTGATGGTAAGGATGTAGAGAAATTGGAACCCTCCTACATTACTAATGGTAACGTAAAATAGTGGAGCCACTTTAGGAAACAGTTTGGCAGTTTCTCGAAATGTTAAACATAGAGTTACCATGTGACTTACCAATTTTACTCCTGGATATGGGAGAATACATGTTTATATGAATATCAAAATGTTGGAAACACATGTTTACACAAATACTTGTAAAAGAGTGTTCATAGCAGCATTGTTCATAACAGCCAAAGAGTGAAAACAATCCAAATCTTCATTAACAGATAAATGGATAAACAATATCTGGCACATCCATACAATGGAATATTATTTGGCAATGAAAAGAAATCAGTAACAAGGAAGAAGGTACCAATACATGTTAAAACATGAGCAAACTTTGAAAATGCTGTGTTAAATGAGATAAGCCAGTAATAATGACCGCATATTTTATTATTCCATTTATATAAATGTCCAGAATAGGAAATCTTTACCAACATAAAAGTAGGTTAGTGGTTATCTAGGGCTGGGGGTGGTAGTGGACAGAAAGGGGAATGATTCTACATTCCCAAATTAGTCCATGTGATAGTTGCAACTCTTTAAGTATAGTAAAACCCATTAAATTGTACTTTTTAATTGGGTAAATTTTATGGTGTATAAATTATATCTCAAAGATATTTCTTAAATGAAGTACTAATATGTACTACAACATGGGTAACTTCAAACTATTATGCTGTATGAATAAACCAGACACAAAACCCCCATATATTGTGTAATTCAATTTAAATAAAATGTCCAGAATGGACAAATCTACCAAGACAGAAAGTAGATTAAGTGGTTTCCTAAGGCTTAGAATGAGGGACGGATGGGAAGTAAGTTTTCCTTTTTGTGATGATGAAAGTGTTCTAAAATTAGATTGCAGTGATGAATGCATAACTCTGTAAATATACTAAAACAATATTGAACTGTACATCTTAAAAGGGGCTGGTGTGTCATATGTAAATTATATTTCAATAAACTAAAAAATGTAAAAGGTGGTCTGGAGATTGATGTGGTCACTTTCTTTCAGTGTTGGAATAGATTAAAAGGGAAGATTGGAGGCAGGCAGGCATACTTAATTTTTTAGGTGAGAATTATAGCTGGTCAGTTTTCTTTATTCCAAAATTTAAAAAAAAAATAGATGTTTATTCTCTGCAAGGCTGTGATTATAATAGTTTTCCAGCTTTAGTCAATCGCTTACCATCTTCACGATTTTTGTTGCAGCCACAGCATGCTATAGCTCTGTAACATGTGATGCTTCCAAGGAGAAAGAGGATGCTGTAGGTTCTGTATGGTAAGAGTTGCTGTTTATTGAGTCAGCTGATATTGAGGTAGGAGATTAATCAGGCTGTCAAATTGTTTTCCTGAAAATAGATACAGCAGACGAGGTAGTAACCTGTGGCTTTCTCAATTCAGCAAGGCAGCTGTTTAAAGATTTTTATGCCTGCAGTGTCTGAATGTCTTTCTCCTTTGCTATAATTAAGGGCTTTCTCTGTTTAGACACACAGGGGCTCTTCTGTAACAAGTGATTAGTATTGACGTGTTAAAAAATCCCAAAGCCTACTTTTTACACACCTCGAGGCCTCTCATTAATAACTTGAATATCATAATAACAACGCACTTATGAAAGCTGATTTATTTTTGGTCTTTTTTTTCTTCTCAAAATAAAGATACAGGCAAGCCATAATGTCATAATGTCACAAAATTCATATTATAGGTAAACATGTTTTAACTGTTGGAGACATACATCTAAAAAAACTACAGTTGACACTTGAACAACATGGGGGTTGGGGTGTTGACCCCTTCCCCTGTGCAGTTGGGAATTTGTGCATAACTTTTGACTCCCCCAAAACTTAACTACTAATAGCCTGCTGTTGATTTGAAGCCCTGACTGATAACATGAACAGTCAATGAACACATATTTAGTATACATACTAGATAGTGTATTCTTACAGTAAAGTAAGCTAGAGAAAAGAAAATGTTATTAAGAAAATCATAAGGAAGAGAAAGTATATTTACTATGTATTAAGTTGAAGTGAATCATTATAAAGGTCTTCATCATTGTCATTGTCACATTGAATAGGCTGAGGAGGGGGAGGAAGAGGAGGGATTTTTCCTGCTGTCTTGGGGGTGACAGAGGCAGAAGACAATCCACAGGAAAGTGGATCCATGCAGTTCAAACGCATGTCGTTTAAGAGTCAGCTGTAATATACATTTTGCAAAGTGAAAACAGCAACTTAAATACATATAACTAGGTGTTATGTCATTACGTGACTGGGTAGGATGGCTCTGCATAGGAAATAAAACAAAGTAGATTAGTGTGTTTATTCATCTGCTGGTATGGCATGAGTATTACCTAGGATTCCGAGTAACATGGAGAAATATAAAAGTCAAATGACATCTGACAAACTGTGCCTGACCAAATGACTGTGACCCAGCTGTGAGTGCACTGGGATGGCTGTAATGCCCCAGCTTCTCAGAAGCACTCAGCAGTGTTTATCTGCAGTAGATTTGGGGTTTGAGCTTTTCCTGGAAACCATGTAACAGTCTTTAAATATTCTTAGCCTTTATTAATAACATGGGTCCAGAGTCTTTAGGAGCTCGGATGTCTTCTTTCTCTTGAAGGTGAAGACAAGTCTGGACAGGATGTGTTATTGTTCCCGGAAGGAAGCCTAACTTTCACCAGGGCCCTTGGAGGACCACAAAGATCAAACATGTCTAGGGGAGTGAGGTAAAAACACACAGCTCATGGTCTCAGGCCTAGGAGTCTTGGTGTGGACACATGGGATTAAACACCTATGGCTTTTTGCACCAACATTCATCTGGTGTCTTTTGCTTTGATCGGGGGTCCTTGAAGTCAGAGTCACGTGAAAATGATAATTAGGTTCAAAGTATTATTGAGAAAACAATTTCACCTTGCTAGTCAATGAAACAATTTGCTACTGCTTGCTCTGGCAGCACATTATTAAGCTATCATTGAATCTGAGCCTTGGAATGGCTCAGTCAGAACCAGAGCATTGCTGACTCTGTTACGACCTAAGACCCTTAAGAAAAAATGCTGTTTAGTCTGAAGCCTCCTATTTGGTGATGAGGGGCCTGAGGTCGAAGAGATGGAGAGAGGGTCACACAGTGAAAAAGCCACACCTCCAATTCCTGCTCTGGGACTTGGTCCATGTCCTTTCTCTCTACCCCTAGGCCTCTGAAAGGATGTGTGCTTTGGTGTCTGCACTTTAGCATACGCTGGATCTGTGAGCTCATGATTCTTCATTTGTAAAGTGAACAAAACATGAGATTTGGAATGGAATACATCATTTTTAATCTGTGTTCTGCCACTTTTATTAGCATGGTGGTGGGAAACTTTCTGAGCCTCCCTTCCTGCCTCTGCGACTAGGGGATAATAAACTACTTTAGAAACTTTTGTAAAGCCCATAAGAGGTCAATGAACATTTTTTGTATGCATCATTTTCTTTAACCTACACTTTAAGGTGAAGTGTTGCCCTCAGCTCACATTGTTTCCTTTGTCACTGGTGAGGCTCATGTCCCTGGGTTTCTTCCTGAGAGCTCTTTCTCCTCCCCTTCTTGCCAGGCCTCTCCTAGAGGTGTCACCCAAGACTGTTAGAAATGTAAAATCTCAGGCTACATTCCCAGACCTGTTGAATCAGAATCCGCATTTGGACGAGACCCCCTGGTGATTCATGTACACATTAAGATTTGAGAAGCCCTAATGCAGAATTACAGTATTGCAGGTTTATTATTAATTGTTATAGACTAAACTCTCATCAAGTGAAAATACACAGTGTGGGAACACTAACTTATTTCTGAGCTACTGTTAATGGCAAGGTTCTTTTAGTTGCTGTGAGGGTTCTGCCCTCCACTTCCCTAACTCCAAGTTGTCATGTAAGGAAATGGGATCCATGATTGATAATCTGAATTTGCTTGTAATCCATTATAATAAAGGCAAACATGTGTTAGATCACTCCCCCAACTTCAGCTATAAAAAGAACACCAGATATTAAAAATAAAACATTTATCCACCATTCTACTTGCATAACAAAGCAGATCTTTTCATTTTCCTATATGCTTTCTTAGCCCTTTATAGAAATGCATCCATAATTTGTGCATAGTTGTGACCATAGCACAGATGCAATTTTATATTTAGCATTTTATATTGTGTAGGGAGCATTTCCACGATGCTGCATGGCTATTATAATTATAAATGCATATTGTAAAAATGTAAATAATTTCTTACACATTAAATCTTTGCTAATTACAACCACTGTCCTTTGATTATATTTTATGGCCCATATTTAGATATCATTAGTGGAGGGATCAACCATAATGTTGTTGGCAGAGAGGATTGTAATCACGCTCTACTTATCTTTTTCCTAGATCTTTTAATTCTTTTCTTACTGTGAAGCTAAAAGAAGAAAGATGAGAACGGCTTTTGTTTACAGCTACATTATGGTAGACTCAGTTCGTTATTTATCATAGTTTTTCTCTTCTTCGATCCTTACATAAAATGAAAACTTGAAGTTTAACAAAACATATAATATTTATATTTCATAAACAGAATCATTTAATTTGTTGTCTGTTCTGCATTGGAACTTCTGAAGGTTATTTTCCTAGAAGGTTAAATGGAAAAGCCAATATACATGTTTTAAAATAAAACTCCCCTCCTCCTCATTAAAAATAATTTTACATATACCTTGTGGTTGCAATAGTGATGAGAAGTAACGACATCCCTTTCTGAAAATAATTCACTTATCAGGAATATTTTGGGATTTGCATAATCAATGCCAACAGGATTTGAGTGGCTACTGCTTGGCTTTATATTATGTATTTGATATATGTGCACATGAAAGAAAATATAATGTGCTTTAAAAAAGTTAATAAGTGATATAAGACAAACTTACCCAATATAGGTATGTAAAATAAATAATAGTTGCAGGAGTTAGAAACTGTGAAAACAGGCAAAGTACCAAATTTCTAAGCCGTGACTTCTTGTTTATTGTCAGGAAGAAGTGGAGAGTAAGATACAGGAGAGCACTAAGAGTTAGCACCACAGCCTTTAGGTTGGCTTTTAGTACTAAAAATTCTACTGTTTATTGGCAAGTGACAGGGGCAGACAGTGACTACTAGTTATTCACCCAAAAGGATAAGTTCTAGTTTTTTTTTCAGTTGGTTCTTCTTGCTATAAGGGAATAGAAATGTGGGGAAGGTGGACAGTGAGAGCAGGACAGGGCATTTCTGAAGAGAATTTAGGGAGAGAGCTTGCCTGATGAACTACCATAGTGGAAGATCAGAAGAGTCAGAAATAGTACAAGAGGCAGAGTCATTTAGAATGACAAACAAGAAAGTGGTAAGCGCTAAGATTTGAGAGACAGGCAGATAAAAAGGCATTGTATGGAAACAATGAGAAGATTTACCTTCAGAAAGTTGTAAAGAGTTGGTTGTTTTCTCTCATATTTTGAGAGATCACATATAAAGTTTTTCTCTTGAAAATATAACAAGAAAGGAAATGGAAGAAAGCGAGTTTGTCCCATAGGATGGAGGCCAGGGATGGGTAAAGCTTCAATATTCACCCAGAAGGGGATATCTGGGAGCAGGAAACAGAAAAGGTCGACAGTGAGGCCAGGGAGTCAGCAGGGCCTGTGGAGATGAGGGCCTGAGCTCAGAACCTGCCTCAGAGAGGTATCAGTAAGCTGATTTCAACCTCTTCATAAAATTGTGAGAAAATAAGCAATAGCATTTATTTACTTCATGTATTTGTATTTGATTTTCTTGACACTCTGGACAATAAGAAAATAAAAAACAATTTGGATCTGGGCCTGTTTTTCTGGGATGAAGCTCTTGGGAAGAGAATGTTTCTTCAGTACTAACTCATTCTTAGGTACAGAAGACATCCCATTTAATCTTAAAAACAGCTGGTTGAAGATGTTATGTCCACATTTCAGATGAGGAAACTAAGGCTCAAAAAAGTTAAATGGCTTACACAAGGTCACATGGAAAGCATAAGGCAGAGTTGTGGTTTTATTTCAGGCTCTCAGAATCAGCCAAGAGTTTTGCATGTCCACCTTAAGAATATTTTCCAAACGGATAAATGCTCCTTGAAAAAAGGATTCTGGGTTTGGATAAAATTGGGTAACTACCAAGACATCACAAACATTTAGTATATGACAAGCATTGTGAATGTCTAAGAAAGGGCTAAGCATGCAGCACGTCCCAAATTTATTTGATATCAGAACTCTTCATTTGGGGAACTCTGCACTGCCCCACATTGCCTCACATATAGAAAGTTGGTTTACTGCATGTGCAAGTGCAATGAGCTGTACAGAGGAGGGAGGTAGGTAGTAGAAGCAGTAAGGCAAGTTTATCTTTACAAGAGACAGGAGTTCTGGGGTATATCAGAGCTCTCTGGGACACAAAGAGCGGCTGCCAACGGGATTCCATCACAACAGAAGAGAAGGAGTGGAAGATGAGGTAGTGCTTGGGCTGGGCCTGAAGCTCTGCAGTGCAGATTTCACAAAAAGATGAACTAATCTGAGTGGTCTTCCATTTCTAAAATTTCTATTAAGAAATAGCTTCTATTTCTTTGTTCAGACTTGTATTTTTACATTTGCTTTAAGAGGGTTTTCCCTCACCTTATGGAACAGTGTTGTAATAGCTGCTTCAAAGTCTGTGGCTGATCATTTGGCAGCCCAGTCATCTCAGGGTTGGTGTCCACTGATTGCCTCTTCTCTTAAGAGTGGTTGAATGTGGTCCAGGCAATCTAAAAAGCCAGTTCCTTGTCCTCAATGTGGATCTGTTATGCAAGGCATTGTGTGTATTCTGCTTGTCTCCCAGCTTGATTTGTCTGAAACCCAAATTGCTCATCTTTATAAGACTCAAATGTTCTTCAGCATTTTAATCAACCCATCCTAATTATGTGTTATGAATATCAAAAACATTTCATGTCTTAAAAGTTTTTGATATAGTTCTTCAAAATTAGAGCCTATATAATTCTCTTTCACTTATAGGAGTCAACAGTTTCCTCTCATCTGTACCCCAGTGTTTTCCGAGCCTCTCTACTCCTCCACGTGATGCAACTTCTCCAGTGGGAGAGTTCTCATGGGGGGCCTGGCCTACGAGGTACTTAGAAGCCAGGCTGGGCCTAAGCTGATAATTTCACTTTGGCATTGTTAACCTTCACCTATAACTGATCTAGAAATTCAGGTTGGAGTTTGGAAAAATTTCATTCTGAAACCCACAATTTTAACAATATGCTAATTGTGACCGGCCATCATTTAAGTATGACCAGACTTTAACTATAACTTTAACTGACCTTAAATATGGCCAGAGAGGAAGACTTGCTATTATTTTGAAAATGTTGCTCAGAAAAGAGAAAGATAGTTAAATGGAAGGAGGGAGTATTTTAATTTTGTTTCCATTAATCTAAGCAAACATAGGACATAGAGAAACTTCTTGAGGAAAAAAATATATGCATTGTATAATAATACTGTGACTATCATAATGGAAATCAATGAATCAAAGAAAAATCACCCCAAATTCCACCTTTCCAGTAATTATTTTGTGCGCATTAAAAAAGTTTCCTTGTTAATCCTTATCCAAATATTAGTATACCTTATACATGTAGTTTTAATTATAGTATGGAAACAACTTTGCATACTGCACCTTTCACAATATTATACATATACTGCTGTGTAATTTCTCTAATAGTTTTAAAATAATGAAAAATGTTTCCATCATGTATGTTCTTTCCAGGTTTTCAATATTATAAATAATTCTGTAATGAACAGTTGGGGCATATTACTTTTTCCTTTGGGAAAAACATTTTGTTCAAATAAATTTTCATGGATGGAGGAATTACAGCCATTGTATATTTTTCTAGTTCTTGAAATGTGTTGCTATTCTATTTTAAAAATGATATTGCTATATTTATTTCAAAAATGGATATTGCCATTAGTGTAAATTTGGAAACTAAGTATCTTAGGATGATAAAGCCCTTTGTGTTCTGGCACCTTCTGGTTTTCCAGTTTCCGCTTTCATTGTCCACACCCACTCCCATCCTGTCTCTTCCAAACATACTGGTTTTTGTACTCCTTGAATGTGACATGTTCTCTTGCTGTAACTCCTTCAGGCATGCTGTTTGCAGCACTCTTCCCCTGTTCTTCGGTCATCCTTTAAGCCTCAGCTTGGCTGTTAATTCCTCTAGAACTGGGTGCCCCTTCTTTGTATTTCATAGCTCCCAGGTTTAACCCATCACTGTTTTTATCATTTTATGCTGAAATTGCTTGGCTACTTTTCTATTTCTTTGCTTAGACAGTGCTGTGTTTATCTTGTTTCTGACTGTATTTACAGTGTCTAGCACCAGAGGAACTCAATAACTACATATTAAATGAAAAACAAAATAAACTAAAAGCCCAATTAAAGAAACATGGAGAAAAATTCCACCCTGCCAACAGGGCTATTTGCTATCACATATTAAATTAAAAAATACTTATTGAATAAAAGACACAGAGTTAGATACTATAGCCACAGAAGATATTAAGGAAAGAAGGTCTTGGGGAAATTGCTCTCAAATAGGTTAAGATTTGGTTAAGATTGGGAAGAAAGAGTTTGCAATTAAATGTTAAATTTTTTTTTTTTTTTTTTTTTTTTTTTTTTTTTTAGTGGAGAAGGAATTTAAAAGCAAATGTGGTGACGGACTGCAAGAGAAATATATTCCCCTTTTAGTGGCTAGGAAACAGAAAGGAGGAGGTATTTTATTTATGGTTATATCTAGGAGTAGTAGGAAAAAGACATTTTCAATTAAAAACCTCTTAACGTTAACAATGAAATTATGGATAGAAAAATTATTGTAATTGGAGTCATGGTATATATAGATTTTATGTACTGCTTTTAGGTACTCCTAGCATAAGTATTTCCTTGTATTTACATAATTTTTATAATTAATGTCCAGAAAAAAAGCTAAAGAAAGCAAGTAGGAGAGAAAGGAGACTCATATGGCACCAGGGACTTCCAATTAATGGGGAAAAATGTATTGAGAAATTGTTGGAGGCCCTGTTAGGTGGTTATAATTATGAATATAAGAATATTTTTGTGAAAAGATATAGCAGTTTAAAGAGATTATAGCATATAAAGATACACGGAGCAAGAAGACATCCAAAATGGTACTTTTCAATCCAAATCTATCAATGATGAATATTATTCATACTTGAATTTTTCAAGTTTGTAGTATCATTTAAGAAAAACTAACATGCTCAAGAAAGTGAGGTGCCCGCTGATGCTCTGGCAAAATGCTCCAAAAGCTGCTTTTCCCCTCAAAGACCCACCTAATAACCTACAAAGTCTATTTCTTTTTCAGGTTTAACTTTCAGGGATTCTGCTGAATGAAAGCCATGATCCACATGATCAAGGAGATTAATAAGAGGAAGGACATTTTGCCCAACATCACTTTGGGCTATCAGATCTTTGATACCTGTTTTACCATCTCCAAATCACTGGAAGCAGCTTTGGTACTTCTTACAGGGCAGGAAGAAAGCAGGCCCAATTTTAGGAACAGCACTGGAGCATTTTTGGGAGGAATTGTTGGAGCAGTTGGATCATCCTTATCAGTTGCTGCTTCAAGAATTCTAGGGTTATATTATTTGCCTCAAGTATCTCCAATTATTGTGCTAGTACTAACTTAAAAAAAAAAACACAAATCATACTTGTGGAAATTGCAGCAGATAGCAAGGTGCTCAGGTGAGGCTGAGTTAAGTTGCAGACACAAACAGGGATGGTGGTGATGCTGCTGTCCCTAATTACTATGTTCAATCAGGCCTTAGCAAGTGTGAATTGATGTCTACTTAGAGGCAATTTGACATTTTTCTACATCCCTTGGCATGCTGCTTTAATTTTTGGCTCTAGATTATGACTCAGTGATTTGTATGTTGACAACTCACTAGGCATAATGCTCTATAGGACTGTGTGGAGCACAGTGTAGGTGATCAATAAATATGTGTTGGTTGGTCAATGGATGGTATAAGAAATTCACTTTTTTTCTGGCCTATATTAATGCTTACTATTCATGACAATTTTGATTCATGCACTAACATACTGAAATGGGCCTAGGAATTATGCAAGATGGCTAGAGTTTAGAGGATGCTAACTTTACAGGTTATTTAAAATTCGGAGACAATGACATATTTCAACATAAGAAGAGATTATTCTAGGAAAAATTGATTATTAAGGAAATATGAATACAGCTCTATCATTATTTCTAAGGATGGATCATTAAAGTATCAGTTGTCATGACTTATCAATGTGAATAAGCTTATTTGTGTTGCTGAAGTAATGAGAGAATTTGAAATAACTGTAAAAAGTAGCATTACCAGAGTATTTCTTATAAAGCTTCAAATACGGATGTAGAGGCAACGGGAAAATACTGAGAAACAGAACCAAGAAGAGAGGTTGGGTGACACAACTGACACGTTAGATGTGGGCTTCGTGCAGCTCAAACTGCTGCTGCTGTGAGCTCTGTCTCCCAAGCACTAGCTGGAAACCTCTAGATATTCTCATTAAATGCTTGTAGTAAATATCCAACGAAGGTAAAAGAAATCTATGTGATGGACATTTTCACATTTGTCATCTCATTGAATATATTGAGCAATCTTGAAATGTAGATATCATTACCCTGATTTCACTTATAGGGAAACTGAGGTTCAGAAGGTTTAAGTAACTTCTCTAAGATTTTACAGTGATAAAATATGTATCCAGAATTAGATATCAGGTGTCTCTGCTTCTTAAATAAGATTATTTCCTACATAGGGCTTCCAATGTTGCTATTTGCATGGTTCCAAAGAAGAATGTAACCTTCAGACAATGGAGTGAAAATAGGACATGGGATAGAGGAAACAGGAAATAAGAATATTCTGGAACTCATGAAGAAATTGACAATCTTGAGCTATGGAGTTATAATATGGGCAATCCTATTGAAGGTAGTGTGTTAATATTATAACATGAGATGGGAATGTGATAGGACAGGCGAAAATGTGTCATATTGTGTCCGGAATTGGTGGGTTCTTGGTCTCGCTGACTTCAAGAATGAAGCCTTGGACCCTTGCGGTGAGTGTTACAGTTCTTAAAGATGGTGTGTTCTTAAACATGGTGTGTCCGGAGTCTGTTCCTTCAGATGTGTCTGCAGTTTCTTTCTTCTGGTGGGTTCTTGGTCTCGCTGACTTAAGGAGTTCAATGGCAGACCTTCACGGTAAGTGTTACAGCTCTTAAAGGCTGCACATCTAGAGTTGTTTGTTCTTCCCGGTGTGTTCGTGGTCTCGCTGGCTTCAGGAGCGAAGCTGTAGACCTTTGTGGTGAGTGTTACAGTTTATAAAGGCAGTGTGAACCCAAAGAGCCAGCAGCAGCAAGATTTATCATAAAGAGCAAAAAAACAAAGCTTCCACCATGTGGAAAAGCCCGCCAAAGGGTTGTCACTGCTGGTTAGGGCAGCCTGCTTTTATTCCCTTATCTGGCCCCACCCACATCCTGCTCATTGGTCCATTTTACAGAGAGCTGATTGGTCCGTTTTGACAGGGTGCTGATTGCTGAGTTTACAATCCTCTAGCTAGACATAAAAGTTCTCCAAATCCTCACCAGATTAACTAGACACAGAGCACTGATTGGTGCGTTTACAAACCTTGAGCTGGACACAGAGTGCTGATTGGTGTATTTACAATTCTTTAGCTAGACATAAAGGTTCTCAAAGTCCCCACCAGATTAGCTAGATACAGAGTGCTGATTGGTGCATCCATGAACCCTGAGCTAGACACAGAGTGCTTATTGGTGCATATATAATCCTCAGGCCAGACATTAAAGTTCTCCAAGTCCCCACCCAAACTCAGGAGTCCAGTTGGCTTTGCCTAGTGGATCCCATACTAGGGCCACGGGTGGACTGCCTGCCAGTCTGGTCCCACTTGCCTGCACTCCTCAGCCCTTGGGCGGTTAATGGGACCAGGCATCATGGAGCAGGGGGCGGTGCCCGTGGGGGAAGCTTGGGCTGCGCAGTAGCCCACCGCGGGGAGCGGGGTGGGGCTCAGGCATGGAGGGCTGCAGGTCCTAAGTCCTGCCCGGCCGGGAGGCGGCTGAGGCCTGGTGAGAATTTGAGCCTGGCGGGGGCTGGCCGGCAGTGCTGGGGGACCCCGTGCACCCTCTGCAGCTGCTGGCCCGGGTGCTAAGCCCGTCACTGCCCTGGGCCGGCAGTGCTGGCCGGCCGGCCACTCGAAGTGCCGCCGGCTGAGCCCGCGCCAGCCGGAACTCTAATGGGCTGTGAGCACCACCCCGCAACCCGGGTTCCCACCCATGCTTCTCCCTCCACACCTCCCTGCAAGCAGAGGGAGCTGGCTCCCTCTGGCCTCGGCCAGCCCAGAGAGGGGCTCCCACAGTGCAGTGGTGGGCTGAAGGGCTCCTCAGGCACCACTGGAGTGGACGGTGAGGCTGAGGAGGTGCCGAGAGCAAGGGCTGCTAGCACGTTGTCACCTCTCAATATGTTCTTAACTGTAGGGTCAGTGCCGTTAAGGGTAAGCTACAGTGGAAATGTATATAAAATGGTGAGGAATTCATGATCACTTGGCCTCTATTCTTAAGTTCTCACTATTGGAAAATACATACAGAGATCACTGGCAAAATGACAAACTGTCTCTTCATTTATCTAGACAAGTGACTGTAAAATTAGGGTTTCTATCTCTGTTGGATGACAGGGCTTAGATGTGAGGCTGAAGTGGTGCTTTCTACCACCTTTCTCAAGTTAAGTCTTGGGATCTACATACTCATAAGTCCTGGCAGAGAAAAACAAGGAAAGAAAAATGGTGATAGGAAGGAGGGAAGGGAGGTGGAAGCAGTGGGGGGTGGGGGAGAGAGAGAAGAATTGGGCTTGCCAAATGGATTGTAGGTCTACTCAGTCCATCATCCATGTGGATGAGAAGTAAAATCTGAGGAAGAGCCTAGATGGCTTGATTCACTCCCGTTGTCTGTGGGGTGCATAGAGGAAAAAGCAAATGGCCTCCTTTTCACTGCTGTGATCCCACTTGTGAAAAGTAGTGCATTGAATGTTGTATTAATAATCATCTCCTCCGATTCCCTTGGGGCGTGGGGAAGTGGATTTGAAAGAGTCCATAGGGAGGCCCAAAGTGTTCCCTCCAACACTCCACACTCCCATCCACTGAGCAAGGAAAGGAACAGAAATCCTTTTGTCTAAAGAAAGATGTGAAAATAAAGGGAGAAGAACTGTTAAGTTCCTTCCCTCCCCAATAAACATATTGTGAAAATGTGTAATTTGATATTTGGCTATTGCTTTCTAATAACTGCATGAATATTTTCAATTGTAGGTGGGCTATGCCTCTATCTGCGTGATTCTTAGTGACAAATACCAGTTTCCATCTTATCTTCGTGTAATAGCCCGTGATAAGATCCAGTCGAAGGTCATGGTAAAACTTATCCAACACTTTCACTGGGTCTGGGTAGGCGCTATAGCAGCTGATGATGATTATGGAAAATATGGAGTAAAAACTTTTAAGGAAAATATGCAGAATGCCAACCTCTGTATCGCATTTGCTGAAATCATTCCCAAAGTCTATTCCAATGAAGTGTGGGTTATCTCAGCCCTCATTGCAAAGCCTGAATATTTTCCGTATTTTGGGTGGAAGTATGGATTTGCAATACCAAGAGCTGATAAACCAGGATTGAGGGAATTTCTTTATGATGTGCATCCTACCAAGGATCCAAATGATGTCCTGACCATTGAATTCTGGCAAACTGGCTTTTAACTGTACTTGGCCAAATGGTAGTATTCCATACAATATCGATCATAGAGTGAATATGATTGGTAAAGAAGACAGATTACGTGCCATGTCTGATACATTCTTTACTGCAGAGGAGAAGTTGGAGGATCTTAAAAATACCTATCTGGATGTGGCTCAGCTAAGAATTACGAACAATGTCAAACAAGCTGTGTATTCTATGGCTTATGCTCTGGACCATTAAAGTAGATGTGAAGAAGGTCGTGGGCCATATACTCCAGGAAACATCTGTGCATATATACCTGACTTCGAGCCTTGGCAGGTAAGTCGTTGTTTGGTGTATGTCATGACACAGCTTGATAATTATAAGAATTCATGTCATTAAAACTATTGATTTGCCTTTGTGCTTAGTAGACATAATCTTATCACATGGTCACATAAAATAATGACTTGCTTATGTGGCCTAAGTGGGCATTTTAAAGTATCCATTTTTTAACAGTTATTATTAAGTTTGTTGTGAATGATAGAAAACCCCCCAAAATAGTGCCTTAGACATCATAGTTTTTTTCCTTCACATAAATAAAGTTCAGAGATAGGCATTATAGGACTGAAAGAATGGCTTAGGGACCCACTCCCTATGGTGCTATTTCACCATCCACAATATGAGGGTTCACCTGATAATCTAAGATGACCACATAGGCTTCAAACATCATGTCCATATTCTAATCAGCAGGAAGGAAAAAAGGCAAGTATGTGTGCATCCCTCCACTTAAGGATAATTTCTAGAAATTACATATAATTCTCCTTATATCCCATTAGCCAGAATTTTGTTATGGTCATATCTAGCTGCAAAGGAAACTAGAAGATGTAGTACTCATGAAGTATGGGAGGGGCCACACAAGGGCATGAATGTCAGGAGATAAAGATTATTGGGGGCCATCTTGGAGACTGGTTCCCACATCTGTCTCTGGTCTGATCCCAGAAACTCATGTTGGGACATGGTAGCGTGAGTGGTATTCCCAGGTTGCCCACCTAATCAGAATACTCCTCTGCTTATATCCTTTAGTACCTCCCCTCTGAAGGATGAGCATCTGTGGTCTGGCACTTTCAGCCCTTTGTGATCTAGGCTCTGTCAGTATCTCTGATTCTATCACTCCTTCCATTACCACTTTACTCTCCTGCAACACTGAATTGCTTGTCATGCTCAACAGAGTCCACAGTGGCTGGAACCATTGTATCTTCATTTTTACTTTTATTTTCAAATTAATTGCGCAGTGTATCTAATTTTATGTCACCTTAGTTTCCTGTGAAAACTTTTCTTTCTTTCCTTGTTTTCCATGATCTTGATACTTTTGATAAGTACTGGTCAGCCAGTTTTAAAATGTTTCTCAACTTGAGTTTACCTAATTTATTTTTCTTATGACTAGAGTGAGGTTATGAATTTTTGGCAAGAATTCCATAGAGGTGATGTTGTATCATTTTCTGTGCCCTATATCAGGAGGTACATGATGTAATTATGTCTGATTACTGGTGATATTACCTTTGGTCACTTAATTACAGTGATGTCATCATATTTTCTTACCATGAAGTTATTGTGTTTTCCCTTGTAATGAATAATTATCTTGTGAAGTGATATTTTGAGACTCTGAAGATGTTCTGTTTCTCATAACATTTGACCACAAATTTTCACAGTCATTGATGGTTCTTCCTGCTTGAGATGATTATTGTGTTGTTTGAAAAATGATGGCTTTCTATTTCCCTTATTCTTTCCACATTTATTAGCTGGAATTCTACTCCTCCTCCACTTATTTATATCAATATGGACTCGTGGATATTTATTTCTATTCTATAAGTAATTCTAATTTATAACTATCATTATATACTTTGCTGCTCAAAACTGCCCAGGTTTGACCATTGGGAGCCCTTTGAGTTGGTTTCTGTCTCCTCTTGACACAGTCTTGTAATTTCTGAGCACTTCCTTCCTTTCTGGAACCCCAAGATGTTCCAAGCTCATCTTGTACTTTCTTGGTCCCAGCACTGTTGTCAACCATTTCTCCAAAGAGTGCTGGGACTTTGCATTTACTGAAGAATGGAATTTAGAAACAAGATCTGGGTGGGAGGTGAATTCATTGTTACTGAGGAGGTTGCAATAAATACAAAATGAGAAATTAAGTTATATTTTAAATGCATGGAAGAGTTCCTTAATTTTAAAAGAAATTCTCCAGGTTCTTTCTTTGCAATAAAGAAGAATGTTTCTATGATAAGGAACTACCCTCTAATTTATTATTTAAACATTTCAATATTATAATTTAAATTTGCTCAAAGAGCAACGATCATGTGTTAGGATTGCAGGGAAAAAGAGTGTTTAGGGAGTGCCAAGGAACTAAATAGTGTCTAGGTTAGTGTTGGTAGATTAGTCTGTAACAGGTGCATTCTGTTTGATACAGTCTCCATATGATGTCAGTAAATCAAGACCATGAAAACCAAGTCCTCACAGTGGAGAGGGTTAACATGGCCGTTTGTATTTTTAGTAGAGATGGAGTTTCACCATCTTGGCCAGGCTGGTCTTGAACTTCTGACCTCATGATCCAACCGCCTCGGCCTCCCAAAGTGCTGGGATTACAGGCATGAGCCTCTGCGCCCAGCTGGTTATTTCTTTACTTACAAGTACTTTGAAGTTCATAGTATTCTCAGGCTCTTTGTGATGTTGGTTATGGGCCATGTGTGGCTTTATTTATTTATTTATTTATTTATTCTCCTCACTTAAAAAAATATGTATGGTGTTTTTGGAGAATATATGGACAGAACCACAGTTTGACAGCTACTGTTACCCTGGGGCACCCAGAGGTCTTCCCCTTCCCTTCCAACAGTAGTTCTAGAGGGACTTCATTTCTTCCTCCCTGTTTTCTTCTTTCTTCTTATTCATTCTCCAGGACAAAAAATAGGATAGAAAATTTACAAGTTCATAATATAATTTGAAGTAGGAAACATTGGTTACCAGTATGATATATGAATGGAGGCACATACATGTTAGTACACTTCAGTATATCCTTCAAAACATCCTATGTTGGTATTTTATATGAGAAAAAAAGAGTTTCATAAGCTATAAAATTCTTTAAAAAATAATTTCCCAAAATTATCCTGGAAGGTAGTAGAAGTAGGGTTTCAGTATTAGATGAACTGTTTTTAAATGTAAAATGCTTACCCCAGATAAAAATAATGAAATTACTTTTCATTATTATTGCTATTTATTATTTTATTGATAATGATTATGATCATTTTTCTTCCTCTTCCTCTTATAGCAACAAGAGAGCTGTTGATTGCAAGACTGCAGGAGGTCTGAACATTTTATAAGGGAAGGGGTTGGTGAGCTAGAGACTGAGGTACACAATGTAAAGACAACACCTAGAGAAGTGTTGGGGAAAGTTAAAGGAAAACTCTGTTACTTCCCAGAGGTTAAGAAGAAACCCCTTCTCTTACCAGAAGTGAAACTTTTTACCCTCAATGAAATATTAGTTCAGGAAAGCAGAACTATAGAGCTTTTATTTTATTGTATTTTATTTTTTTGAGATGAAGTCTCACTCTGTTGCCCAGGCTGGAGTGCAGTGGCGCCATCCTGGCTCATGGAACCTTCACCTCCCAGGTTCAAGCAATCCTCCCACCTCAGCCTCCTGAGTAGCTGGGATTACAGGTGTGCACCACCACGCCAGGCTTTGTATTTTTAGTAGAGACAGAGTTTTGCCATGTTTCCCAGGCTGATCTCGAATTCCTGGCCTCAAATGATCTGTCCACTGTGGCCTCCCAAAGTGCTGGGATTACAGGTGTGAGCCACTGTGCCCGGCCCAGTACTGTAGAGCTTTGGATAATCCAGTTCTATGTTTACTTCGGGATGACATGTAGAGTTACAGTCAATTGATAGGGTAGTGAAAAAGAATTGGCAATTTCATCTTCCGTGTGAATCTCAGAATGAAAGAACCAGGAAAAGTGAGAGAGATGAAAGTGATGTCAGCATAGCCAGAGAATGCTTTTTGTTTGCTGACACAGGACTTTCTTTTGGAGGAAAGGGCGTCTTTTTTCATCTTGTTTATTTTTCATGTATTTTCCCTCTTGGGCTCAGATCTGAGATCCCCAAACAGTCTTCCAAATCATGCTGAGAAAGCATCTGAAAATAGTGGGAAAAAAACCCTCAAGATTTCTGAGTTGGTATGCTGTACCAGACACCTGTGAGATCTTTGTCTGTCAGACTATTCCTCTCTGCTTTCTATGTGTAGCAATAAACATCTATTGACTTATGTACGCTCACAGAAGAATACAGACATGCACACATACTCAGTAGTTTATTGGTCTATCTTTAAGCAGCACTTGAATATATTTTGGCTAGATGTAAAAACAGCCACTTGTCAGTGTTTACCACTTTAGTGACCAGAGCTCTCTGCAACATTTTATGCCTTTGATCTAGAATTTGCTGTGCCCAATACAGTAGTACCTAACCACAGAGAGCTTTTTTTTTTTTTTGAGACAGAGTCTCGCTCTGTGGCCAGGCTGGAGTGTAGTGGCGTAATCTCAGCTCACAGCCCCTCTGCCTCCTGGGTTCAAGCGATTCCCCTGCCTGTCTCCCGAGTAGCTGGGACTACAGGCGCACACCACCACACTCGGCTAATTTTTGTATTTTTAGTAGAGACAGGGTTTCACCATGTTAGCCAGATGGTCTTGATCTCTTAACCTCGTGATCTGCCTGCCTCAGCCTCCCAAAGTGCTGGGATTACAGGCGTGAGCCACCACGCCTGGCCACAGATAGCTTTACAATGCAAATTATTTAAAATAAAATAAAAGGAAAATTCAGCTCTTAGTCACATTAACTACATTTCAAGTGTTCAATATCCAAATGTAGCTAGGGGCTACCATACAGAACAATAGAGATATGTAACACTTCTGTCACTGCAGAAAGGACAGAGCTGCCCTAAGTCTAGGCTGTAAGCCATTTTACGTGGCCCAGAGCTCTCTCTGAATGGTGAGCTACTTGATGAATGGGCTTGAGACTTCACTTTTGTATTCCTTTTGGTTAGGTATATAGTAGTTCCCCAATATATTGTTTTACATGAAAAGGAAGATGTTATTCTTTGCATATACATGGTTCAAAGAATGCTTGCTCTACTGAAAATTGACAGAAAAATAGTGAAATCTAATAGTAGATTTTTCTTTTAATAATCTTCATTAGGGTATAGTAATTTATTTTTCTTATCTTCTATATTAAAATTGGGATTAGGTTTGTATAATGAAATTACTTCAAATGTAATTCAATACAAATTTACTAAGCATCTACTATAAATCCAACTCTGGGTTAGACATTGCAAAAATAAGGCAGTTGCCCCTAATTAACTGAGTAAATATTTGTTGAGAACAGTAGCATATGTGCGTAGGAACTGAGGATACGTCAGTGTGCAAAACAGAACAAATCCCAGCCTAATGGGATTAACATTTCAGTGGAAGGAAGTAGGCAACAAACAAGACAAATACAGACATTATACTGTATCTTAAAGGATGTTAATGTCAGGGAGAAACAAATAGCAGGACTGAGATAGGGAGTGCTGGGGGGAGTGTTGCACTGAAATTTCATATAGTGTGGTCAGGGAAAGCCTCACCAGAGTGACATTTGAACAGACATTCAAATGAAAGTATGTTCATGCATTACCTAGGGGAAGAATATTTCCAGCAGAGGGAACAGCATCTTCTAAACCCTGAGACGTGTGCTTGGCACTTTGGAGGAACAGTAAAGAAGTCAGCGTGGCTGGAAAGAGTGAAAGAGAGGGAGAGCAGGAAAGGAGGTGAGAGAGGTTAGAGAGGGACAGATCATGCAGGGCCCTGTTGACTTTTGAAGGACTTTGGCTTTTACACTGAGTGAGAGGGGAAACCATGAAAATCTTGACAGAGGAGGGCCATGCTCTGACTCAGGTATCATTGTTTGCCATGTTGCGAATTGGTGGAAGGAGTAGGGTATGGGGGCAAGAACAGAACTAAGGAGACAGTTAAAAGACCATAAAATCATCCAAAATAATGAAGGTAGCCTGGCCCAGGATAGAAGTGATGGAGGTGGCAAAAAGTCATTAGATTCTGGACATCTCATGAATACCTTATAGGTAGAAGACATCAAATCTGCTGACCGGTTGGACCTGGAAGTGTTTTTTTTTTTTTACATCAGACAATTAGAGGACAATACAAAGAATGATTTAAGTCATAATGGTAAACTGAGTCTGGTAGTTGGTGAGAAGGTGGACTTGAGTGGAAGAGAGAGTCCATACAGGCAAGTAATAGAATAGAAGGTTGGAGATGATGGATAGGAATGGTGGTGTTGATGACAGAAATGAGGAATAGGCTTTATGGGATAGTTTTGGACATGTTGAATTTGAGGTGATGGTGGAATCTTAATGTGGGAACATATTGGAAGTTCAGAATATGGAACTAGCTAGAGGTCAGGTGGGAAAGGTTGGTCTTAGAGATCAAGATTTGGGAGTTCTTCTACAGTGATACTGGTGGAAGACAATAGAATGAAGGAACTGCTTTACAGTAAGAGAGAAAACCAGGGGATCAAGGACCACAACCAGGACCCAAGGGAACCCAAGGGAGCTTACATTTCAAGGAGGGGTTGATCAAAAGTGTCAGGTATTGAAGAAAGCTGAAGGAAAATGTGGCTAGAGGAAAATCTCTCAGACATGGCAAGAAGAGTTTTAGTGAGGTAAGTGGGTTGGCAGATAGATCACACAGGTTGAAAAGGGAAGGAATACTGATAAATGGAACGAAAAGGTATCAGCTCATTGTTAATGAAATAATAATAATAATTATAATAATAATAAGGGAATATCGAGAGCTATTTCCAGAAGACTGGATCAGGGGTAAGGAATTCTAGTTCATTCTGTGGTGATTTGATTGTTCATCTTTCAGAATTTGAGAATGCCTTGCTCTCACTTCTTACTGTAATAGGTACTCCTCAAAGTGCATTTAAAATATGATTTTACAGATATATATGTATGAAACATATAAGAAGCTTATCTACTGTGTATACATACTTCTGTAACGTTACGAACCATAACCTAGCTCAGAGATTTCTAGTATTTTCTGTATTATCTAATTCAGATTTACCTGGAAAACTCAACATATGAAAATTCTGATTTGTAAAATAAATGTAAATGTAATCATGCATCTTCCAAAATGATTCTTTGCTTAATGGAAAAGCATTTTATTTCTTAAACAGGAAACTCCCTAATGGATTAAGAAACAAACTATTTAAAAACCTGCATTTATTCTGGGTTTCAAGGCGCACATCCGTGTAGAATGTAAAAGGAGGCCTGTGTTTACTACTGAGATTTTGAAATTCATTTAGCGAGAAAATATTTCAATGCTATGCCTTGTCTGCTTTTCCTTTTGCCCTCCTCCTTCACAAGCAGGAACAGACCTGCCAAATGGTCTCATCCCCAGAGTCCTGTAGGCATGGAGCCTGGTCTGGATCCCCAAGGTTAGAAAGAAGTAGGCTTAGGATTAGCTTTGCATTTCTAGAATCAACAACGAGACTCTCCTTTAGCAAAATTCCTCTCTAGGTTCTCCATGTTGTTATTTTCTTTGTTCATTATCTTCACTCAGGTATCCTGGGTTTCCCGGAAATCACAAAGCTTCCATGGAAATTCAAATGGGCTCTTTCTCAGCCTCATGAGTACTAGAGACAAAGGGCTTTGTTAATCTGTCATATTTGTCTTTGCTAGCTTCCTCATTCAGTGTGTACTGATGCATGTGCTCCTGGGACTTGGAAGGGGATTCGTCAGGGGGAACCAATATGCTGCTTTGACTCCATCCCATGGCTGATGGGCGTGTGTCACAGAAACCAAGTAGAGATGGTAATTTCTTCATTGATATGAGGATGCTATTAAATCAAACATGTTTTTGCAAAGAAGGCCTCAGGAGCTTTCTTTATAAATAGGTATGAACAACTTAGAACAAAAATAATTAAAATCCTTCAAATTATTGGATGTTTTGTGCACTGTGAAAAAAACATAGTATTGTGTTTCAGTTCTGAAGCTGCTACAGTTGGGAAAATACCTACAACCTTGAAGTTAATAGAGGAAAATGCAAAATAAAATATATGAAATGTGAAATATGAGTAGGATTCATAAAAAATATTTTAAAGTATTTGTTTCTGAAAAAATTAAATGCTAGTTATATTCATAATCAGAAGACAGGGGACTTACATAGTACTATGTTTTATTGAATTAGCTCTAATTTGGAGTTATAAGATCTAAAATTTCATCCCTAAAGGCAATTGGCTTAAGGTCATAAGTACTCAAAATTTGTAGGACACATGATTTCTGTAACCCCTGCTCTATGAATTCTTCACTATGGCCTGCCAAATTGTTGCTCTTTATGACCAGAATTTTAATTGGGCTCAGTGTGCTCGGTCTTGTGAAGCATGTTGGAGCAGGTTTATTTTTATCTCTACCTTCTGTTAAAGATAACACAAAGTGTACTTGTCTTTTGTCAAATGGCCCTCAATAGCAATTCTTTATAAAAGAATTTTGAGGGCCAGGCACGGTGGCTCACGTCTGTAATTCTAGCACTTTGGGAGGCCGAGGCGGGTGGATCATGAGGTCAGGAGATCGAGACCATCCTGGCTAACACGGTGAAACCCCATCTCTACTAAAAATACATAAAATTAGCTGGTCGTGGTGGCGGGCGCCTGTAGTCCCAGCTACTCAGGAGGCTGAGGCAGGAGAATGGTGTGATCCTGGGAGGCGGAGCTTGCAGTGAGCTGAGATCGTGCCACTGCACTCTAGCCTGGCGACACAGCGAGACTCTGTCTCGGGGAAAAAAAAAAAAAAAAAAAAAGTAACATTTTCTCAAAATGGAAAACAAGAACTATGTAACCTGAACAACTCCTTGGACCCCACACAGCCCAGTCTCTGCATAGAGTTACATCCAGGGAAGTCCAATACAGCAGTGAAAAGTGATTAAACAGGAATTGCAATCTTTCCTGCATCTTTCAAAGACATTAAAGAGATCAATTTCACAGTCTACTATAAACTCATATCAAATAGTCTTATGTTCTGACATTCTCCCTTATAGCTTCCACCCAGCTAAATGCTCCAGATCTTCTCAATCTCAAGCACCATGTAGGTTCTTCTCCTTCTTCTTCCCTCCCCATCTTCTTCTCCTTCCCCTTCCCCATCTTCTCTTTCTCCTTCTCTTTCTCCTTTTCTCCTTCTCCTGCCCTTCCCCTTCCCCCTCCTTCTTCTTCTCCTCCTCCTCCTCTTCCTTTTCCTCTTCTTCTTCTTCTTCTTCTCTTCTTCCTCATTTTCTTCTTCTTCCTCCTCCTCTTCCTCCCCCTCCCCCTCCACTGCTGCTGCTGCTTCTTTTCTTTCTTTGTCTCTCTCTCTCTCCCGCTCTCTCTCTTTTTGAGTTGAAGTCTTGCACTGTCACCCAGGCTGGAGTTTAGTGGCACTATCTTGGCTCACTGCAACCTCAGCCTCCTGGGCTCAAGTAATCCTCCCATCTCAGCGTCCCAAGTAATTGGGACTACAGGCATGCACTGTCACGCCCAGCTGATTTTTTGTATTATTTGGCAGAGACAAGGTTTTGCCATGTTGCCTAGGCTGGTCTCAAACTCCTGGGCTCAAGTGATCCACTCACCTCAGCCTCCCAAAGTGCTGGGATTACAGGCCTGGGCCACTGTGCCCAGCCTTGTTTTTCTTCTTATCCTCAATTACTCTACCTATTCCTTCGAATCTGCATCTGGAGGGTGAAGAAGGGAAAAGCTCTGAGTAAGCAAAGACAAAATTCCCTCTCATAAGGGTGATATTGAATAAAGACAGAAAACATTTGTATTTTAATCAACCTTATTCCTGTCACAATTCTCTCGATTGTTTTGCCTCAGTAGCTTTAATTTTTTTTACATTTTTTTCATTTGTGGATTGTTCTTGGGTTTATGAGGATACACACCACTCTTCTCAATTAGCTAACTGGAGTAGTAAGAAAGCTTGTTACTGGAAAAGGCCAATGCAGGAAAGGCTGAAACTGAGAAGGGAGACTGACTTTCCAAAACTGAAAATAATTCTCAATCTGTAATATTATCTGTACACTCTAAGGCCATTTTATCACTATTTCTTTTGAGATACTATATATATTCTACATAAAGGGATTTTCAACAAGTCCCCACTCTAGAACTATGAGGGCTCTGGGATATTCACAGTGGAAGGGGACAATTGGATTTCTTTGCAGTCAGTTCTCTGTTCTTTATTCAATAGGTCAAAGGGAGTGTGAACAATGTGATGAAGACTATTGGTCAAATGCACAAAAGAGCAAGTGTGTGCCGAAACAGGTGGAATATCTTGCTTATGATGAGGCCTTGGGATTCACGCCTGTCATTCTTTCTGTCTTTGGGGCATCTGTGGTCTTGGCAATCACAACTGTGTATGTGATACACAGGCACACTCCCCTGGTGAACGCCAATGACCAGCAGTTGAGTTTTCTCATTCAGTTTTCTCTGATCATCACGCTGCTGTCGTCCATGCTTTTCATTGGCAAGCCACACAATTGGTCCTGCATGGCCCGCCAGGTCACTCTGGCACTGGGCTTTTCTCTTTGCCTGTCGTGCATTCTTGGAAAGACTATTTCACTGTTTTTAGCCTACAGAATTTCCAAATCCAAAACTCGACTTACATCCATGCACCCGCTTTATCGGATAATCACTGTGCTAATCTCTGTTTTATTTGAGATTGACATATGTACAGCCTACTTGGTATTGGAACCTCCCAGGGTATACAAGAACATGGAACCTCAAAATGCAAAGATCATTCCGGGATGCAATGAAGGTTCCATAGAGTTTTTGTGCTCGATGTTTGGGATTGATGTCTTCCTAGCCTCGCTATGCTTTCTTACAACTTTTGTGACTCGCCAGTTGCCAGATAATTACTATGAAGGAAAATGCGTCACCTTTGGGATGCTCGTCTTTTTCATCTCTGGATCTCTTTTGTCCCTGCTTATTTGAGCACCAAAGGCAAGTTCAAAGTGGCTGTGTAAATATTTGCAATCTTGGCATTCAGCTATGGTTTGTTGGGTTGTATATTTGCTTCTAAGTGCTTCATTATTTTGCTGAGGCCACAGAGGAACACCGATGAAATTGTTGGTAGAAGAGTCTCTGCCACAGATAAGAGCATCCAACTGACCTCAGCTTCTGTGAGCAGTGAGCTTCACAATACCACAGTGTCAATTGTTCTGGATGACTAGAGTTGTGATTTACATGTGTCCTTCGAAGCTGCAGCGATGATGTGGTTCAACATTCCCTTTCAGGTTGCTCCTATAGCAGCTGCCTACTACTCTCGGGTCACATTGAGGATTTGGGTTTTGGTGGTGTAGTCTTAGCATGGTATATCAAATCTCGTACTATAAGATACCATTTAGCATGAACCAGAATACCTTTTACTATTGAAATTAAAACCTATTTCATTCAAACATTTTGAAATACTTTGGTATAAGGACTAGGCAGTAGAGGATACAGTAGGAGCCAGTTATCTAAAATGATAGATAAGGCCAGATGCAGTGGCTCATGCCTGTAATCCTACCACTTTGGGACACCGAGGTGGGTGGATCACTTGAGGTCAGGAGGTCGAGGCCAGCCTGGACAACATGGTGAAACCCCATCTCTACTAAAAATACAAAAATTAGCCAGGAGTGGGGGTGCATGCCTGTAGTCCCAGTTACTCAGGAGGCTGAGGTGAGAGGATCGCTTAAACCTGGGTGGTGGAAGTTGCAGTTAGCCGGAAGTTGCAGAACGCACCACTGCATTCCAGTCTGGGTGACAGAGAGAGACACCAACTCAATTAAAAATATATATATAGATAAACAAATTTAGTTCTTGAATGTAGTTGTTCTTACATCATGGATGTCTGATCTAGAAATTTACCTAAAACAAATCACTTAATGGGGAACAAGAGAGACATTTTGTTCTACATTCTGTTAATGTATCTCTGAAATACACAGCTTTTCTCTGATTGAGGTGAGAATTACAACTCATGGAGCAGGGGGTTTGGAAGAGAATTTATTGTGACGTACAGAGAATATTGAAGGAATTACGATGTCAGCAAAACTCAGTTTTTTTCTTGAACATGTATAGAAGTAGACACATTTCTCCCAGAGAGAAGGCAAGTCTACAAATCTATCTGTTACAGATTTTCCTGGGGGAGAATATGTGGTAAAGTAACTGAGTTTTAAAAGATCCTTCTGCTTGAAAAAAAAAAAAAAAAAGGGAATTAAGAGTTGGCAAAGCAATTATTAAGTACATTATATAGTGAAGACATGAATAGCAAAAAAGCAGATGTTTACCTAGAGCAGGTATTAGAATGCAAGATTTTTTAGGATAAATTGAGTGATTGATAGATACTTGCCCTCTGATTATGTACAGTTACCTGGAATTTGATTTCCATGTGAAAATGTTATAAAATATTTTCAATCTTTTTCTAGATATGGAACTTTGAAAATGACCTATATACGTTTACGTGTATATGAATATGTGTGGAAAAACAGAATTTGTAGAAATGCTGGTAAGTAAAAAATGCTTGTGTATATTTAACTCTAGAAGTTGACAGGATCAGAAAGAACTCTCTCTTCAAGATAACTTGATGTTTGTGAATTTCAGTTAAGCAAGCTGGGCAGAGATTCATGGAGGCTCGTGGGAGCAGAAAGTGAAAGTGTGATGACTAGTTTAGCAGGACAAGTCTGTTGGGAACTTATTTACTGATTTTTTTTTTTTTTTTTTAAGAATGATCATTCTAGACCAGACAAAGGGAACGAGCTTCCTGTAATTTAAATAGTAAGTTTACCTCAAGGTTCAGCAAAGCTCAAAATGACCCCTTTATTGGAGAACCAGTGGTATTCCCAGGACTTTCTGGGCAAGCATCTATTCACACATCCATCTCCCAACACTTTTACAGCCCTTAGAATTGTTAGAGGAGAGCCTATATCACAGCATGAGGAATGGGGAAACGACTTTCTTTGGCCCTTCATTTGACCCAGGGAGGAACGCTGGAAAAGAATGCTTTGTCAAAATATGGAGCAATAGGAAAACGATAATCTGTGAGTTAATTTCTTATTCAGGTATACATTCAGCTTGAGTATTCTCAATGATTTACCTTGAGATTGTAAACAAAAGCTAAAAGATGGCTCATGTCTAGTGACTTGGTTTACTTTTGTCTTCAAAATATTTTAATATCAGGGTAATCCTCTTCTTTTCTGAGTTGTTGATTATTGAACATATGGTCTCTAAAAAGATAATTCCAGAAGTCCATTTGGGTAATATCAAAGACTCAATTATCTCCTTTCATTTAGCATGGCTTAGTAATACTGTCTTGGCAGACATGTGTTCTTTGCATTATTATTATTTTTTTTTGATCAGCAATACATTTGGGAAATTAGAGAAAATAAACATCATTAAAAACAAAATATCAACTGAACTTGCGTGTTTAACGTTAATATTTACTTATACAACTTTACAATTTTAAGATACAATTTTCATCTAAAATAGTCTGAAGTTATCACTTGTCGATTTGGTATACGTGTATTGTTATAGAAACTGGCTTATGGCAGTTAAAATGAATAATATATGATTGTCAAAGGATGATGATCTAATTTGTAGTACTGTTTTATTCTTTGTAATTAATTACTTAACTGTTAAAATATTTCCCACAAATTGAAAAAATATTTTCTCTTTGGATGAATGCATCATGTAAAAGTCATTTCTAGAAACAGTAAAAGTCATTTCTAGTGAAGAAACAACGACTGAAATCTCTATCAGCACATGTTGTTTTGTAAGACAATCTCATTTAGAAGTTGCTAGTTACACTCCCTGCTGTGGAAGAGCACTTGCTGGTAACTACATACTGGGCCTTGGGGAGCAGCTCAGAATTAGTTTCAGATGTTGCATCAAAATTATGTAGTTGCTGGCTTGGGGAGTAGTAGAAAGATTAATTACTTGAAAAAAAAAAGGATACTTTACTCAGGGCTGACATACACACACGCAGGATTGAGTTCTTTTGGTAAATGAGATGTTTATCAGGGCTGCTCAAACCCACCCCATGAGATTAATTTTTTGCATTAAGGCAAAGATAATTCCTGATAGAAAGTGAATATACTTTCACAAAGGATAAGATATTCCCACTGCCAGGTTAATTTCCTTAAAACTCCGCTCTGATCTCATCTCTTCCCTGCTCATCAACTCCCAGTGGTTTTCCACTATCTACAGCATGAGTTTAGCTCTCATAGTCTGACATTCAAGACTCTCAAAATTCTTTTCCATTTTCTGTGTTCAACAGTTGTCACCTGTCACCTTCCTGGCGTTATCCTTTTAACACAATTCAGCTGCACTCCTGCAATTTCTGGAACTCACCTCTCATTTTTTAGATTTCACACTAGTCACATGGTTCCCTTTTTCCCCGAATGCTCTGATGGCACTTCATCCCTTCCTGCCTCTCTCCCTCCCTCCTGCGTTTCCCTCTCTGCTTTCTCTCTTCCCTCCTTAAGGGCTTGATGTACACCAGACTCAAAGTTAGACATAGAAGATACACAAAGATGAGACATTGTTCCCCATCTCCAGGTGCTTGCCATCTTTTGGGGTAATAGGTAATAAACCAGCAATTATGCTATGATGTGATAAAGCTGTGATTGTGGTCGCATAGAGGAAGGGCAGGGCGAGTTAAGGTCAAGGAAGGCTTCCTGGGCGACGTGTCACTTGAACAAACTCCAGAAGGACAAGAAGGAACTAGCCATATGAAAGGAAGACTGACTAAAGTTTGCACTCTACGTAGCCTACTACTTGGAGCATGGTAAGTGTCAGCTTCCCGTCCTCTTTTGTTTGTTTGTTTTGGGATTTTTTTTTTGGCTTGTTTTTTGTTTCGCCTTTCCTTTTTTAAAAAATAAAGCATTCCAGCACTTTGGGAGGCCGAGGCGGGTGGATCACGAGGTCGGGAGATTGACACCATCCTGGCTAACATGGTGAAACCCTGTCTCTACTAAAAATACAAAATATTAGCTGGGCGTGGTGGCAGGCGCCTATGGTCCCAGCTACTCGGGAGACTGAGGCAGGAGAATGGCGTGAACCCGGGAGGCGGAGCGACAGAATGAGATTCCATTTCCAAAAAAAAAAAAAAAAAAAAAAAAAAAATGAAGCATTGTAGGACTTTATCTGTGACTCTGTCATGTCACTGACCATTTTCTGCCTCATACCAGGGTTATCTACTTTCTTGTCCTGGGTCTACCTCTACATTCTAAATTACTTCATGAAGGGAACTTGAAATCTATTTAGGTATGCATCTATTTCTCTGTCTATCCATCTATCTTTGTAGCCTTTTCATATAGAATATAACTTGTACTTAATTGGCATCTAATCTTTTTATATAAAGCATTTTAAAACTTTTAGGTTCAGGGGCATGTGTGCAGGTATGTTATGTAGGTAAACTCATGTTGCAGGGGTTTGTTGTACAGATTATTTCATCACCCAAGTACTAAACCTAGTACACAATAGTTACTTTTTCTGCTCTTCTCCCTCCTTTCACCCTCTACCCTCAAGGAGGCCCCAGTGTCTGTTGTTCCCTTATTTTTGTCCACGAGTTCTCATCATTTAGCTCCCACTTGTAAGAGCATGCAGTATTTGGTTTTTTGTTCCTGTGTTGATTTGCTAAGGGTAATGGCCTCCAACTCCGTCCATGTTCCTGCAGAAGACATGATCTAGTTCTTTTTTATGGCTGCATAGTGGTCAGTGGTATACATATACCACATTTTCTTTATCTAGTCTATCACTGATGGGCATTTAGGTTGATTCCATGTCTTTGCTATTGTGAATAGTGATGCAGTAAACCTATGCATGCTTGTGTCTTTGTTATGGAATGATTTATATTTCTTTGGCTATATACCCAGTAATGGGATTGCTGAGTTGAATGGTAGTCTTGTTTTTTGCTCTTCAAGGAATTGCCACACTGCTTTCCACAATGGTTAAACTAACTTATCCTCCCACTAACAGTGTATAAGTGTTTCCTTTTCTCTGCAAACTTGCCAGCATCTGTTACTTTATTTTATTTTATTAACTTTTAAGTTCAGGGGTACATGTGTAGGTTTGTTATATAGGTAAACTTGTGTCATGGGGATTTGTTGTACAGATTATTTTGTCACCCAGGTTTTAAGCCTAGTACCCATTAGTTATTTTTCCTGATCCTCTCCCTCCTCCTACCCTTCACTCTCCAACAGGCCCTAGTGTGTGTTGTTCCCCTCTGTGTGTCCATGTATTCTCATCATTTACTCCCACTTACAAGTGAGAACATATATTATTTGGTTTTCTGTTTTTGTGTCAGTTTGCTGAGCAAAATGGCCTCCAGCTCCATCCATGTTCCTGCAAAAGACATGAGCTTGTTCTTTTTTAGGGCTGCATGGTATTCCACAGTACATATGTACCACTTTTTTTTTTTTTTTTTTTTTTTTTTTTTTTTTTTTTTTTTGAGACAGAGTCTCACTCTGTCACCCAGGCTGGAGTGCAGTGGCACAATCTCGGCTCACTGCAAGCTCCACCTCCTGGGTTCACGCCATTCTCCTGTCTCAGCCTCCCGAGTAGCTGGGACTACAGGTCCCCGCCACCACGCCCAGCTAATTTTTTTGTAATTTTAATAGAGAGAGAGTTTCACCATATTAGCCAGGATGGTCTCGATCTCCTGACCTCGTGGTCTGCCCACCTCGGCCTCCCAAAGTGCTGGGATTACAGGTGTGAGCCACCATGCCCGGCCACCACATTTTTTTTTTTTAATACAGTCTATCACTGATGCACTTTTAGGTTAATTCCATGTCTTTGCTATTGTAAATAGTGTGTAATTAACATATGATTGCATGTGTCTTTATAATAGAACACTTTATTTTCCTTTGGCTATATATACCCACTAATGGGATTGTTGGGTCAAATAGCATTCTATTTTTAGAAATATAAATTTCTGAATTTGTGAGACTATAGGGTTTTCTGGACATAGGATCATGTCATCTGCAAACAGGGATAGTTTGGCTTCCTCTCTTCCTACCTGGATGCCTTTATTTTATTCTCTTCCCTGATTGCCCTGGGCAGAACTTCCAATATTATGTTGAATAGGAAGACATCCTTGTCTTGTGCCAATTTTCAAGGGGAATGGTTCTAGCTTTTGCCCATTCAGTGTGATGTTGGCTGTGGGTTTGTCATAGATGGCTCTTATTATTTTGAGGTATGTTCCTTCAATACCTATTTTACAGAGAGTTTTAAACATGAAGCCATGTTGAATTTTATTGAAAGCCTTTTCTGCATCTATTGGGATAATCATGTGGTTTTTGTCTTCAGTTCTGTTTATGTGATGAATCATATTTATTGATTTGCATATGTTGAACTAACCTTGCATCTCAGGGATAAAGCCTACTTGATTATGGTGGATAAGCTTTTCGATGTGCTGCTAATTTTGGTTTGCCAGTATTTTGTTGAGGATTTTTGCATCAATGTTCACCAAGGATTTGGGGCTAAAGTTTTCTTTTTCTTTTTTGTATCTCTGTCAGGTTTTGGTATCAGGATGAGGATTTGTTATTTTTTTGACTTTTTTTTTTTTTTTTTTTGAGACAGAGTCTCACTCTGTCGCCTAGGCTGGAATGCAGTGGTGTGGTCTCAGGTCACTGCAATCTCTGCCTCCTGGGTTCAAGCCATCCTCCTGCCTCAGGCTCCTGGGTAGCTTGTACTACAGGTGCCCACCACCACACCTGGCTAATTTTTGTATTTTTAGTAGAGATAGGGTTTCACCATGTTGGTCAGGCTGGTCTCGAACTCCTGACCTCAGGTGATCTGCCTGCCTCAGCCTCCCAAAGTGCTGGGATTACAGGTGTAAGCCACCATGCCTGGCCTTGACTTTTTAATGATAGCCATTCTGACTGGTGTGAGATCGTATCTCGTTGTAGTTTCAATTGCATTTCTCTAATGATCTTGTTTTCATATGCTTCTTGGCCACATGTATGTCTTCTTTTGAAAAGTGTCTGTTCGGCCGGACTCACGTCTAGTGGCTCACACCTGTAATCCCAGCACCTTGGGAGGGTGAGGTGGGTGGATTTCCTGAGGTCAGGAGTTTGAGACCAGCCTGGACAACATGGTGAAACCCTGTCTCTACTAAATATACAAAAATTAGCCAGGTGTGGTGGTGGGTGCCTGGAATCCCAGCTACTTGGGAGGCTGAGACAGAAGAATCGCTTGAACCTGGGAGGTGGAGGTTGCAGTGAGCCAAGACCAGGCCGTTGCACTCCAGCCTGAACAAGAAGAGCAAAACTCCGTCTCAAAAAAATAAAAAATAAAAAAGCGTGTCTATTCATGTCACTTGCCCACTTTTAAATGGGATTGTTTTGTTTTTTTCTTGTAAATTTGTTTCATTTCCTTATAAGATGCTGGATATTAGACCTTTGTTGGATGCATAGTTTACAAAATTTTTCTCCCATTCTGTAGGTTTTCCATTTATTCTGTTGATAGTTTTGTTTGCTGTGCAGAAGCTCTTTAGTTTAATTAAATCTAATTTGTCTATTTTTGCTTTTGCTGCGATTGCTTTTGGCATCTTTGTCATAAAATTTTTGTCCGTTCCTACGTTCAAAATGGTATTGCCTGGGTGGCACCCAATCTTTTTAACAGATGATGAATAAAGTTATAAAAATAGCTAACCACTCATGTAGCAAGGCATAGGGACAATGTGTCCATGTAAGATGAGGAAGAAAGGCTTGGGGCCTGGAGCACAGCAGGAATGGAGGAAGGTGCAAAGAACCTGTTTTCAAGATAGTAGGGGGCTAGCTTCAGAGTAACAGGCATTTCCATTGAGGAAAGAGGATAGAGAGTGGACCGGAAAGAAGGACGCCAGTTGAAACGGAAGAGTGAAGTCTTGAAAAGTTTTTCCATCGTATTCATTTAATTATTTTCCCATAATATTTTCTACTCCTTATGTTTGCATTTTTGAATAAAAAAGACTTATTTTCTCATTTTCCCCTACTCTGACCTCCCGCACACAGTACCCTCCCTTTTGAGCTGCCATTGTAAAGAGCAGCTCTTTCAAATATCTACAGGCAGAGTAAGTAGCTACAATTTCAAAGTAGAATTATTAGCAATTTATGTAAACAATCTTGGTAAAATTCACATATTTACATTTTTAGGGGGATTGTTATTTATTTCCCCTGATATTTTTTGGAAAACCAGTTTGGATACAAAAAGGATAATGTGAAAATCTAAATAGACAGTTGTAGGGCAGGTTAACTTTTGGAACAATCTCTAAATCTTAGAGGCTTAGCAGATATCAGTTCACACACACTAAGACGAATGCTGGTGTTACTGGTGAGGCTGCTTTCCTTGACAGCCCTCAGGGAGTCTGTTGGATGTTCTCTATTTGGCCCTTCTCTGCCTTCCCCTCTCTGCTCTATCACCTCTATGGACTGTATCACATAAACTCCTTTGCCTGTAGCTTCCAGTGGGTTTTTGCCAAAGGGAGGCACTAATAGGAGACTGGAGGTAAGAGGAGAGGCCCACTCAGGTCTTTGTTGTTTCACTCATGGCTCATTTCTCTGTCTGTGGACACTCTCCCATGGCTACAGCTCTTACTAGGTGACATGTGTGTGAATCCCTCCCCTTCTCCTTCCAGACTTGAGTGTGATAACACCTTCCTACTGTTCCTGGTCCCAGATGTTTCACCATCCTCTGTTAAATCCTGTCACTTTGCCCACTTGTTTCAATAATTCCTTCTTTAAACTGTCTTATTTTTTGGGTGCCCCAGCTATTTACTGCTGGGGTCTTAACTCAAAGAGTGATACAAATTATTTTCGTTTTATGATACTGCTATCCTTGATGCAAGCCATACACAGTTCCTGCTAAAGGGGAAGAGGACCTGTGGAGTCATCTGAAATGAAAGTGTGAAGTCTTGGGGAAGAGAACATGAGCATATAAGATACTCAGCCGTCAAGGCCCATAAAGTGACGCAGATAATTTTTGTTCACATTCTATTGGCCAGAAGTCATCACATGGCCCCATTTTAAGGCAAGAGAGCTGGGAAATGTGGTCCCTGGTTGAGAAGCCATATTCATCAACAATTTCACATTATGAAAAGGGAGCATGAATCTTCAGTGATCAATTAGCCATCTTTGCCACACCAGAGAATAAAATCAAATAGCCTAAAATAGAGGTGTTCATAGAAAGTTTCAAATAATGTACATAAAAAATGAGGACACATAACAAATGAAGACATAGGGAGATATGTAGAGGATTTTGGAAAGATGGTAGCAGTCATACAGTCGTTGAACCTACCTGGACACCACATCCCAATAGAGTAACCAGAATAGCAAGGCCAAAACCCCGTGAAAGATATTTACAACATAACTAGGCGATATGATATCCCATGTACACCTACATACTACCAGGTAGGGATATCAGAAATGATGTGGGAGGAAGTAGAAAGAAGTTAGAGGTACTCCTGATACTATGACAACTTGGAAAACCCCACAGCTGCCATCAGGCAATCACTGGAAGCTCAGCAGGCCATTCTGAGCTCAGCAGCAGAAACTGCTGAAAGAACAGGAAATGGAGTAAGGCTAAATAAAAATGCAATGTCAATTGTCACTTTAAAAAGTTATTTGTAGTATTCACTGGAGAAGAACATGTGTATATATTCACTTCCTTGGAGTGAATTTGCTGAGTCATGGATGTATCTCTCTACCCCATGATTCAGCAAATTTACTCCAAGGAATATACCTAAGTATACCTAACTAAACTATGCCTGTATGCTTACCAAAAAGATGAATACTAGAAGATTTGCAGCAACATTAAACTACTCAAATGTCCATCAACAGTAGAATAAACTGAGATATACTCACTCAATGGAATAGTGTACAGCAATAAGTATGAATGGGCTACTTTGTAGAGAAAAGAGTATAGGGTGGTAAGATTGGAAGCTTGGAAGTTGTTTGAAAATTAGTAGTAATTACTGTCAACTAGGCAATAGCTCGTGATGACTTGGCTGGGAACAGAGCTCTCAACAATTTGGGGTGAGTTTAACTGTCACATCAGATTTGCTGACATCCTTTAGACATTTGACACTTGCACATTTGAAGCACATGTTCAAATAAAAGGGAACACATTAGAAAGCTACAATTTAGACACCTAACATCACTTCCAAAATAATCCTATTAGATTGTACTAGCTTCTACTGCCCTTTGTATTTCTGATTAATAAGGAAATCATTTAACTTGATAAAGCCACCTGGGTAGAAATTGATTTTGTCAAAATGGTTGCCTGAGCTTGCTAGTAGTTGAAAAAGATAAATGAAAAACTTTCCTGCTTCTTCTTTCCCATTTAAAAGTTTAGAATGAGTAAATACACCTTTTTCCTTTCTGTCTTTATTTTGTTTAGTAATGCTTTTACAAGTGCTGTTGGAGAAGATAGCCATATTCTAGGAGGTGTCAAGAGAATAAAAATGGATATGGGATGCAAATGCTGTTTCTGTTCTTTAAAAAGCAACTAGCTAACCCAGAAACCATTGCTTGGTACACATGTGTGTGGAATAGAAAGACACAATCTCTTTGGGTCATTTATCGATATGGTGAGATGCAAAGCAAAGAAATTAGAGTTATAGCTTAACCAGCACCTGGCCTTTTCCTCCTCCCTAAATCAACCTTGATTTCTACCTTTATCTTTGAAGTTTCTCTTCATGATGCTCCCATTTTTGGGATGGAGTATATTGATTTATAGGTCAAGCACATGAGTTTCTTAAGGCAAAGCACAAATTACTTACTACTTTATTGTTGTTGTTGTCATTGTTGTTTTTGTCTTTGTCTTACCAACTTCAGTTTAAAAGTAAATCTTTCCACAGTGTAAAGTAGACTGACAGAGTGGCCAGCATCCTCAGTGATGCTCTTGATTGGGAAGACAAACTCAAGGTGATTTACTTTAGTGTTCTAGTCTCAGAACTTGTTGGAGAAGGTGGAGCAAAATGGCTAATAGCAATGATTTTAGAAAAACAATGGCTTGGCGCCAATTGTGTGCTTTCTTTGCTGTGTAATCCCAGGTCAATTACTTTACCTCTTTAAGCACTAAGCCTGGCACATAGTAAACATTTAACAACTGTTAGCTAGTTACACTAGTTATTGTAACAAAAAGAATTTAACTATCAGCTATTAGTATTGTTGTTAGTAGTTGCCCCTATGTGTATTTATCTAAGCCCCATGGATTGGGCATTTTATTTTATTATTTGAAACAAAGTTTCACTTTGTTGCCCAGGCTGGAGTGCAGTGGCACAATCTATCTCCGCTCATTGCAACCTCCGCCTCCCGAGTTCAAGCAATTCTCGTGCCTCAGCCTCCTGAGTAGCTGGGATTACAGGTGCCCGCCACCAGGCCTGGCTGATTTTTTGTATTTTAGTAGATACGGGATTTCACCATGTTGCCCAGGCTGGTCTCGAACTCCTGAGCTCAGGGAATCCGCCCATCTCGGCCTCCCAAAGTGCTAGGATTACAGGAGTGAGCCGCCACTGAATTGGGCATTTTAAACCCCAGTGGGACAGCGAGGCCTCCTTTATTTCCTATGAGTGGTAGTGGCACTTTTGGGCCATATAGTTCCAGAAACCAGAAACCTGGGAACCATCATTCACAATTCCTTTTCCTTCCACTATCACCTCCATTCTCCTTCCAGACTCCACAT
Source organism: Macaca thibetana thibetana (assembly GCF_024542745.1). Taxonomy (NCBI): domain Eukaryota; kingdom Metazoa; phylum Chordata; class Mammalia; order Primates; family Cercopithecidae; genus Macaca; species Macaca thibetana. The sequence goes on from NC_065579.1 coordinate 58,711,254, forward strand.
ATGGCACATGCACAACAACCAGCGAATTATCTGCTAATTCCTGTCAATTCCAGCTTTGATTTGGCTCCCAGACCAGCTTTTTCCTCTTTATTCACCCCACCCATCAGCAACCTTGGCCTCAGCATTGTTGTCTCTCTTATCTTGGTTCTCTCTCTCTCTCTGTGTTTTGTTTTTAGAAACAAGGTCTCACTCTGTCACCCAGGCTGGAGTGCAGTGGCACAATCATAGCTCATTGCAGCCTTGACATCCTGGACTGCAGTGAGCTATGACTGTGCCACTAAGATAGGAGGGCTCAAGTGATCCGTCTACCTCAGCCTTCTGAGTCCTGGGACTACAGGCAAGTGCCATTGTTCCTGGCTTACCCTGGTTCTCTCTCTAACACTCATCTCTCTCTATTAGATATATACATTTTAGGCCAGGTGTGGTGGGTCACGCCTGTAATCCCAGCACTTTGGGAGGCTGAGATGGGTGGATTACGAGGTCAGGAGATCGAGACCATCCTGGCTAACACGCTGAAACCCCATCTCTACTAAACAAAATACAAAAAATTAGCCAGGCGTGGTGATGGGCACCTGTAGGTCCCAGCTACTCAGAAGACTGAGGCAGGAGAATGGCATGTACCTGGGAGGCGGAGCTTGCAGTGAGCCAAGATTGCGCCACTGCACTCCAGCCTGGGCAACAGAGCGAGACTCCGTCTCAAAAAAAAAAAAAAAAAAAAAAAAATATATACATTTTAATTTTTTCTCTCTCTCTACTGTTTACTGCTGTATTTCCAGTACCTAGAACGGTGCCTGGAGAATGTTAAATGCACTTAAATGTTACCTGTTGCATGAAGGAATGAATGTAGAGAGGAAAGGAATGAAAGAACCAAGGCTACTCCCCTCTTTTAGGCCAATTCACATGCACTTGGATTTCTGCAGTCATCTCCTAAGCTCTACCTGTCTCCAGCCTTGCTTTCTACCTTTTATTTTCTGCACTGTAGCCAGAATTGTCTTTCTAAAAGGCGTGTCTAATTTTGCTACTTCCTGGCTAAATTCCCTAGCAGCCTTTGACCACTCTGCCCTTGTTCCTTATTTATCTTTCTTCCCTGGCACTCTTCTCTGGCCCTTTGTGGCCTCCCTTCCCTGCAGCTAGATTATTTACCATTCCCTGAATTCATCTCCTTTGAGAAAAGGTGGCTTCTTCTTCCTGGAGTATTCTTCCCTTCCCTGTGGCTCTTTGGTCAGCTACCTTCCTCCAGCCATTAAAGACTCAAGGAACATATCATTTCTCCGCGGAAGCTTTCTGATCAACCTCTGTTGACTAAATTGGCATCAGGCACCTTTCTTGCTGTTACCACAGCACTCTGGCTCCATTGATGACAGCACTCACCATTTTGTGTTGTAGTAGCCTTTGGAAGGGAACACGTTGAGCTCAGGGTGCTCTGTATTGTCTGTCTCTGCATTTCTTATTCCTCGCAGAAAGACTGACACATGACAGGTGCTTAACAAATGCTTTCTGAATGTCACTATAGCATATCAGGTGACTGTTGAACTGGGAGGTCAGTGTTTTGGGTCAGTGTAATCGAGATATAGATGGAACTGTATATGATTCGTTTTTGTTCATTTTTAAAGTTTCTAGGCAGTACTGGCATGGAGTTGTATTTGAGTCTATGGTTGTGGTTTTATTGAAGCTTCAAATATGGCCATGCTCTCTAACAAATGCCATATAAAGGCTACTTTAAACACAATTACAGAAGCTGAGATAACTTGCTTCTAGAGAAACAGTCTTTGGCCTGTGGACAGAGCCACCATAGGCCACAGCTACCCACCATGGTCAACACAGCATGCTGCTGGCTTAGGGCCTTCCATCCACTGGTGCAGATCATGACAGGTAAAGCCGACTTAATGTAACCACCAAGACCCAAATGCCTTACCTTACCACCACAGCACAAGGTTCATGGACACATTTCCTGGCCCTATTGAATGCCTCTCTGCCTAAATATTTTGCTCTCTCCCAGTTCCATGCCTTTGCTCAATTTTTGGTTTGGAATTGAAAAATTTCAATTCCAAACATGAAATGTTGCAGTTATTGAGAATGCACCAAACAAATTATCTCCTTCTTTTCCTCCTGGGTGTATAGCAAAATAGAACATAAGTCAAAGATTAGCAAATGGGAGGCCACAACGCCATCTCTATTGTGATGAACACTGAGTTAAAGCTGTAACTTATTGTGAGAATCAAGTGGGTTTCCTAAATCTGATCCCAAGAATGAAGTAGCCTCACCCAGTCACAGGTGATGCAGGACTCGGCAGGCCTCCTCATAATGAAGATGGGACGTGGGAAAGCAAGGGAACGCTCCCATGCCTTGTGGGCAGCTCACGCCTGAAGAAAATGCTGGACAAGGTATCTAGCTGGGCTGTGTCACTCCACTTCCCCTTAAGCGTTGGTAAAACAGTGGAGGTAGGCCAGAGGTGTTACCCTACTTGAGCTCCCTCAGTATGGAAGGAGTGAAGAGTGGGAAGAAGTGTTCCCACCCTGCACCATGCATATCATAAGGACTGAAATAACTTTTATGACTTAATCAATGAAACATAGATTAGGAGATGCTACTGTCCCACATTAGGATTTTGCTCCTTTGAGTTCCTATAGTTGCCTGCTGTACTGGAACACATATGGATGCTAATTTTTCACTAGTAAAGAGAAGACTGGGTGAATCATTTATGGATGGCTTATAATGAACTCTAATGATGGTCACATAAAATGTCTGCTGGATTTCTTGCCTGCATTGTAATGCTACCCATCACAATATAAATTGAAGAAATAGCCATTACATTCACTCAATTTATTTTCAAACTGTAATCCCTTTTGGACTTCTAAGTTAAAGGCCAGTAATGGATACATTGCTTTGACCTTAAGGCATTACTGTTGCATTTAGAAGCTGGCTAATATGGGTCCATGTGATGTTTGTCAGATTTAGAAGCTTGATCACTTAATAATGTCATGGTCCCTATCACTATACAGTGTCAAATGTCCTGCTGAACTGGAGGCTGGTGTTTTGGGTCAGTGTAACCAAGATACAGAGAGAAGTGATGAGGATAGCTGACCTTTCAGAAAGTCTTAGGATCTGTGATGTAAAACTGTGCCAGCTTGCAGGTTTACTTACCCACGGCTCCCAAAGAAAGTACAGGGGTAGTGAAAAAGAGGGAAACACTGTGCCTCTCTATTTGCCTATTTATGGCTAGTGGCCATTTCCACGGCATAGTGGGATATAAAATCTAGGGTTGGGCCAGGTGACTCATGAGGCCCTTTTTGGCTGTTAATGGCAAGCGTTAGGAGGATTCCACTGTTCAGTTTAAAAAGCCACCAAGTCCTTGCTCTGTGCTTGATGTGACCCAGTGGTGAAGTCTATTGCCTACCTAAGGAAGGAGTAGAGGGAAAGGAAAATAGAGAGATGAGAGGGTGCTGTGGAAGAATGAGGAAATGGCCTCATCTTGAGGAGTTTACATTTAAACTAAGGAAACAGACAGATGCACATAGTCATTTGAAGAAGACCAAAAGTTTGGTCAGTAAAAGAGACAGTTGAAGGACATATAAAATACCTTGGTCACATCACTTACCATCTCTGAGACTTCCATCCTTTCTGTATCTCTACATCCTCATTTGTTATCAATACCTATCTTACGGAATTAAGAAAGGGTTATATGAGATGATGCTTACAAGTTTCTTACTGCAGTGGCTGGCCCATAGCAATACCTTTATGAATGTTAGCTTTTAAAAATAATACTGCCAGACTCGCATCCTTACATTGTTGTCAAACAGTGTGCCTGGATCATGTTTTCCCTGGTCCTTGAAGAAAAGTTTTGTTGAGTTGACATTTAATGTTACAAGCATTTTGTAGAGAGTTGGCATGAGAAACATTTACTTTCCCCCAAAACAGGGGTTTGCTTTATCCATTTTATGATTCTTCTATAAACACCTGAGTGATAAATCCTTCTAACTCTAGAAGTCAAAGAGAAGAGGGTATGAAAAAGAAACTCACAAAAGAAGAAATACAAACAGCTAATGAATACAGGAAAAAAGTAAAGATAACATTAGTAAATAAAAATGGAAACATCAATGACACATGATTTTCATGGATCCCATTGTAAAGACTGAAATAGTAATTCTCAGTATAAAAGGGAGAAATGGGCCTTTTCATAGTGGTTTAGGTAAAAATTGGTTCAAACTTTCTGGAAAAAGCTTAATGATATGTATCAAGTAGTCTGAAGGTTTTCTTGGTTCTAACGCAACAGTTTCACTGATAGAAATTTATCCTTTGCCTGAGCTTAGGAGTTTGAGACCAGCCTGGGCAACACATGGTGAAACCCCATCTCTGCTAAAATACAAAAGAAAATTAGCCCGGCATGGTGGTGTGTGCCTGTAGTCCCAACTACTCAGGAGGCTGAGGCAGGAGAATTGTTTGAACTTGGGAGGCAGAGGTTGCAGTGAGCAGATATAATGCCACTGCACTCCAGCCTGGGCAACAGAGCAAGACTCCGTCTCTAAAAAAAAAAAAAAAGAAGAATACTTATGTGTGTGAAAAAACGTATCTTCAGCGTTGTTCTTATTTGCTGTTTCTTCCCCCAAACATCTTTAAATCTCAACAATAGGATGTTGGTTAAATAAGTTATGGTATGCAAATACAGTGAAATACTATACATGTATTTTAAGAGCTATTCAATGGTGAAATGCTTTCTTGACATGTTGCATGAAAAAGATCGAGGGGTGATTGAGATTTCATTAAAAACTTGTACTGGAAAATGACACTCATGATTCCAATTACGTGGAACAATGTTCATAATATGCTATGTAGTTAAGAAAATGGGTTATAAGATCACATTACAGGACAATTATAATTTTTTGTAAAAGTGTATTTTCTATGATACTGAAACTATACACATCAGATGTGAAAAATGATTATTTTTGGAAGCTGGCATTATGTATGATTTAAATTTCATTTTTTTTCTGTATTTACTGATTTCTCTTTTAAACTGTGGTTTTAATTACACATGTAATAACATAGTCACTGTAATAAAATATTGAAACAAAACAGAAGTACAGACTAAAAAGTGAAAGTGTGTCTCCCATTGCACTTCCTCTAAGTTCCCCAAACATTGATGCCCTCTTTAGAGAAATGACTAGTTATAGTTTTGAGGTATGTTTCCAGAACCCTTTCTAGGGGGTTCAGGAGCTTCATGCTGCTGAATGTTCTCAGCCATTTATTCTAGACTCTTCTGTATGTAGTGCCCTACTGAATGCCAGGCTCCTCCGAGAGACTGTCAGTGTCCTCTGGCTACACTCAGGGAATAGGGACTCCCTGGGAGTTCTCTCTACCCTTCCTTCCCCTCCATTTTAATGACCGTAAGAACATCTAATTGTGTGCCTGTTTCTTCTCTGTTTCTCTCCTTCTCTCAGTCAGCAATACTCCTCCTTTTGAATTCTCTTTACCTTTGGATTTTGAAAATGTTATGCTCAATTTGCTAAGCCTTGGTTTCTAAGGAATTTTTCGGATAATAGAATTCATTCTCAATAAATCTTGGCTTTCAAGACTTTTTTCCCTCCCTCCCTCCTTTTCTCCGTCCTTCCCTCCCTCTCTGCCTCCCTCCCTGCCTTCCTGCCTTCCTCTCTGCCGTAGACTAAAACATCTTTATATACAAGTCCTCTGCCTAACACTGACTCCTTTCATTTTGTATTTTCACTAAAACAAGTTTCAGCCTCTAGCTGAATTGGGAGAAGGTCAAATATAAGGAGGGCAAAAGACGGAAGGATACAGTAACATATTTCTAAAAATTTCTTATCAAGCTATAGATTTAAAAAAGTTACACTATATATGCAGATGTTTTAGGTCAGATTTATTGAGGTCTGATTTATGGTTAGTAAAATTTACCCCTTTTAGGTGTGTAGTTGATGATCCTGGTCAAAGACATACAGCCCTGTAATCAAGACTACAACCAAGATATAGAATGTTTCATCACCCAAACCCTTCCTTAGTGCCACTTGGTAGTCAGTCTTTTCCCCTAAACCTTGTCTCTGGCAACCATTGATGTGATCTAGTTTTGCCATTTCTGGAATGTTATATAAGTTACAGTACGTAATTTTTTGAATCTGGCTTGTTTCACTTAGCACAATGCTTTTGAGATATATCCATATTGTGTGTCAGTAGTTCAATCTATCACCAAGTAGTATTACATTTTATGAACATACAACAATTTGTTTATCCATTTCCCAGCTGACGGACATTTGGGTTGTTTTTAGTTTTTGGCAATTATACATAAAGCTACTATAAATATTCATGTATAGTGGTTTTTGTTGTTTGGTTTTTGAGACAAGGACTCACTTTGTTGCCCAGGCTGAAAGGTAGTGGCAGGATCATAGCTCAATGCAGCTTCAAACTCCTGGGTTCAAGTGATCATCCCACCTCAACCTTCTGAGTAGGTGGGACTACAGGTGAGAGACAACATACCTGGCTCAACATTTACATATATTCTTTCTCTAGACACATCTTTTCATTTCTCTTAAGTAAAGATCTAGAAGTGGGATGGCTGGCTAGTATCAGTGGATAATTCACTTAAAAAATATACTCAAATTTTTTTTCCATAGTGGTTGTCCCATTTTGCATTACCACTAGCAATATGAGAGTTTTGGTTACTCCACATTTGAACTAGCCCTTGGTATTGTTAGTTTTTTCTTTCATTTTTCCTTAAAAAAAATCCTAGCTTTTCTACTATGTGTGTAGTGGTATCTCATTGCAGTGTTAATTTGTACTTCTCTTATTTTTTATGATATTGAGCATCCTGTTGTGTACTTATCTGTCATTGGTATCTTTTCTTGGTGAAGTGTCTATTTAAATCAATGCCCACTTTAAAAATTGTGTTTTTTGTTTCTTATAATTGAATTTTAAAAGTTTTAAAAATATATTTTAAATACAGGTCCTTTATGTGTTTGTGAATATTTTCTTCCAGTCTGTAGCTTGTCTTTCACTTTTTTGGCAATGCTTTCCAAAGAGCAGTCGTCCTTAATATTAATGAAGTCCAATTTAGTAATATTTTTCTTTTAGGGCTCATGCTTTTTGCATCATATCTAAGAAAGCTTTACCTTGTCCATTGTTGTGAACAATTTTCTCTCGTTTTCTTCTCCTCTTCTCTTCTTCTGGTTTCTCCTAAAAGCTTACAGTTTTAGATTTTGCATTTAGGTGTATGATCATATTGAGTTAATTTTTATATATACGTGGTAAAGTTTGTGTTCAATTTTTGCATATAGAAGACCAATTGTTCAAGCACTGTTTATTGAAGAGACTGTCTTTTCTCTATTGTATTACTTTGGGCCTTTGTCAGAATTCAATTGACATGTAGGTTAATTTCTGGACTGTTTATTCTGTTCTGTTAATCTACATGCCCTCGTGCCAATACCACATTCTCTTGATTATTATAGCATTATAAGCTGTCTTGAAATCAGGTGGTGAGAGTCGTCAAACTTTGTTTCTCCAAAATTATTTTGGCTATTCTAAGTCCTTTGCTTTTCTCTACAAATTTTAGTCATCTAGTCAATTTCTACAAAAAAAGGCTGAAATTTTTATTGGGATTGCATTAAATTGATAAATCACATTGAAGAGAATTGATTGTTTAACAGTATTGGGTTTTCCTACCTATGAACACGTACCTTCGTCCATTTATTTAGGTATTCTTTAATTTTTCATCATTGTTTTGTGATATTTAGCATTCAAAGAGTGCACATATTTTGTTAAGTTTATCCCTAAATATTATATGATTTTTGATGCTATTATATATAGCATTTTATTTAAAATTTAAATTTCCAAATTTTTTATGGATAATGTATAGAAACAAAATTGACTTTTGTATTCTGACTTGTATTTTTCAGCTTTGCTAAACCTACTTATAATTCTATTAGAATTTTTTAAAAGAATTATACTTTAAGTCCTGGGATACATGTGCAGAACATGCAGGCTTGTTATGTAGGTATACATGTGCTATGGTAGTTTCCTGCACCCATCAACCTGTCAACTACATTAGTTGTTTCTCCTAATGCTATCCCTCCCTTCCCCTCTACCCACAACAGACCCACAACAGGCCCTGGTGTGTGATGTTCCCCTCGCTGTGCCCGTATGTTCTCATTATTCAACTCCCACGCATGAATGAGAACACGCGGTGTTTGGTTTTCTATTCCTGTGTTAGTTTGCTGGGAATGATGGTTTCCAGCTTCATCCATGTCCCTGCAAACGACATGAACTTATTCCTTTTTATGACTGCACACTATTCCATGTTGTATATGTGCCACATTTTCTTTATCCAGTCTAACATTGGTGGGCATTTGGGTTGGTTCCAAGTCTTTGCTATTGTGAATAGTGCCGCAATAAACATATGTGTGCATGTGTCTTTATAGTAGAATGATTTATAATCCTTTGGGTATATACCCAGTAATGGGATGGCTTTGTCAAATGGTATTTCTAGTTCTAGATCCTTGAGGAATCGCCACACTGTCTTCCACAATGGTTGAGCTAATTTATACTCCAAGCAACAGTGTAAAAGTGTTCATATTTCTCCACATCCTCTCCAGCATCTGTTGTTTCCTGTCTTTTTAATGATTGCCATTCTAAATGGCGTGAGATGGTATGTCATTGTGGTTTTGATTTGCATTTCTCTAATAACCGGTGATGATGAGGTTTTTTTCACATGTTTGTTGGCCGCAGAAATGTCTTCTTTTGAAAAGTATCTGTTTTTTGGGAGGCTGAGGTGGGTGGATCACGAGGCCCAGAGATTGAGACCATCCTGCTAACAGGGTGAAACCCCATCTCTACTAAAAATACAAAAAAAATTAGCTGGGCATGGTGGCGGGCACCTGTAGTCCCAGCTACTTGGGAGGCTGAGGCAGGAGAATGGCGTGAACCTGGGAGGAGGAGCTTGCAGTGAGCCGAAGCAAGATCACATCACTGCACTCCTGCCTGGGCACCAGAGTGAGACTCCATCAAAAAAAAAAAAAAAAAGAAAAGTGTCTGTTCATATCCTTCACCTGCTTTTTGATGGGGTTGTTTGTTTTTTTTTCTTGTAAATTTGTTTAAGCTCCTTGTAGATTCTGGATGTTAGACCTTTGTCAGATGGATAGATTCCACACATTTTCTCCCATTCTGTAGGTTGCCTGTTCATTCTGATGACAGTTTCTTTTGCTGTGCAGAAGTTTAATTTGATCTCCTTTGTCTATTTTGGCTTTTGTTGCCATTGTTTTTAGTGTTTTAGTCATGAAATCTTTGTCCATGCCTATATCCTGAATGGTATTGCCTAGGTTTATCTTCTAGGGTTTTTATGATTTTAGGTCATACGTTTAAATCTTTAATGGATCGTGAGTTAATTTTTGGATAAGGTGTAAAGAAAAGGTCTAGTTTCATTTTTTTTTTTTGCATATGGCTAGCCAGTTTTCCCAACACCCTTTATTAAATAGGGAATCCTTTCCCCATTGCTTGTTTTTGTCAGGTGTGTCAAAGATCAGATGATTGTAGATGAGTAGTGTTATTTCTGAGGCCTCTGTTCTGTTCCATTGGTCTATATATCCATTTTGGTACCAGTACCGTGGGAGTTTTGGTTACTGTAGCCTTGTAATATAGTATGAAGTCAGGCAGCGTGATGCCTCCAGCTTTGTTCTTTGTGTTTAGGATTGTCTTGGCTATATGGGCTCTTTTTTGTTTCCATATGAAATTTAAAGTAGTTTTTTCTAATTCTGTGAAGAAAGTCAATGGTAGATTGATGGGAATAGCATTGAATCTATAAATTACTTTGGGCAGTATGGCCATTTTGATGATATTGATTTTTCCTATCCATGAGCATGGAATGTTTTCTCATTTGTTTGTGTCCTCTCTTACTTCCTTGAGCAGTGGTTTGTAGCTCTCCTTGAAGAGGTCCTTCACATCCCTTGTAAGTTGGATTCCTAGGTATTTTATTCTCTTTGTAGCAATTGTGAATGGGAGTTCACTCATGATTTGGCTTTCTATTATTGGTGTATAGGAGTGCTTGTGATGTTTGCACATTGATTTTGTATCCTGAGACTTTGCTGAAGTTGCTTATCAGCTTAAAGAGATTTTGGGCTGAGATGATGGGGTTTTCTCAATAGACAATCATGTCATCTGCAAACAGAGACAATTTGACTTCCTCTCTTCCTATTTGAATACCCCTTATTTCTTTCTCTTGCCTGATTGTCCCGGCCAGAACTTCCAACACTATGTTGAATAGGAGTGGTGAGAGAGGGCAGGTTATCTTGGGCCAGTTTTCAAAGGGAATGCTTCCAGCTCTTGCCCATTCAGTATGATATTGGCTGTGGGTTTGTCATAAATAGCTCTTATTCTTTTGAGATATGTTCCATCAATACCTATTTTATTGAGAGTTTTTAACGTAAAGCGATGTGGAATTTTATCAAAGGTCTTTTCTGCATCTATTGAGATAATCAAGTGGTTTTTGTCATTGGTTCTGTTTATGTAATGGATTATGTTTATTGATTTGCATATGTTGAACCAGCCTTGCATCCCAGGGATGAAGCCGACTTGATCGTGGTGAATAAGCTTTTTAATGTGCTGCTGGATTCAGTTTGCCAGTATTTTATTGAGGATTTTCACATCGATGTTTATCAGGGATATTGGCCTGAAATTTTCTTTTTTTTGGTATCAGGATGATGGTGGCCTCATAAAGTGAGTTAGGGAGAATTCTCTCTTTTTCTGTTGTTTGGAATATTTTCGGAAGGAATGGTACCAACTCCTCTTTGTACCTCTGGTAGAATTCAGCTGTGAATCTGTCTGGTCCTGAGCTTTTTTTGGTTGGTAGACTATTAATTACTGCCTCAATTTCAGAAATTGTTATTGGTCTATTCAGGGATTCGACTTCTTCCTGGTTTAGTCTTGGGAGGGTGTATGTGTCTAGGAATTTATCCATTTCTTCTAAATTTTCTAGTTTATTTGCATAGAAGTATTTATAGTATTCTCTAATGGTAGTTTGTATTTCTGTGGGATCAGTGGTGATATCCCCTCTATCATTTTTTATTATATCTATTTGATTCTTCTCTTTCCTTTTTTATTAGTCAGGCTGTGGTGTATCTATTTTGTTAATCTTTTTTTTTTTTTTTTTTTTTTTTTAAAAACCAGCTCCTGGATTTTTGAGGGGTTTTTCATGTCTCTATCTCCTTCAGTTCTGCTCTGATCTTAGTTATTTCTTGTCTTCTGGTAGCTTTTGAACTTGTTTGCTCTTGCTTCTCTATTTCTTTTAATTGTGATATTAAGGTGTTGATTTTAGATCTTTCCCACTTTCTCCTGTGGAGATTTGGTGCTATAAATTTTCCTCTCAACACTGGTTTGGCTGTGTCCCAGAGATTCTGGTACCTTGTGTGTTTGCTCTTATTGGCTTCAAAGAACTTACTTATTTCTGCCTTAATTTCGTTATTTACCCAGTAGTCATTCAGGAGCAGGTAGTTCAGTTTCCATGTAGTTGTGCGGTTTGAGTGAGTTTCTTAAACCTGAGTTGTATTTTGATTGTACTGTGGTGTGAGAGATTGTTTGTTATGATTTCCATTCTTTTGTATTTGCTGAGGAGTATTTTACTTCCAATTATGTGGTCAATTTTAGAATTAGTGCTATGTGGTGCTGAGAAGAATGTCCATTCTGTTGATTTGAGGTGGAGAGTTCTGTAGATGTCTTTGTTAATTTTCTGTCTTGTTGATCTGTCTAATATTGACAGTGGAGTGTTGAAATCTCTCACTATTATTGTGTGGGAGTCTAAGTCACACTGCTGGTTTCTAAGAACTTGCTTTATGAATCTTGGTGCTTCTGTATTGGCTGCATATATATTTAGGATAGTTAGCTCTTCTTGTTGCATTGATCCCTTTACCATTATGTAATGCCCTTCTTGGTCTTTTTTGATCCTTGTTGGCTTAAAGTCTTTTGCTTTCCATTTGCTTGGTAAATATTCCTCCATCCCTTTATTTTGAGCTTGTGTGTCTTTTCACATGAGATGGGTCTCTCAAATACAGCACACTAATGGGTCTTCACCCTTTATCCAATTTGCTAGTTGGTGCCTTTTAATTGGGACATTCAGCCCATTTACATTTAAGGTTAATAATGTTATGTGTGAATTTGGTCCTGTCATTATGATGCTAGCTGGTTATTTTGCCCTTTAGTTGATGCAGTTTCTTCATAGTGTTGACAGTCTTTACATTTTGGTTTGTTCTTGCAGTGGCTGGTACTGTTTTTTCCTTTCTATATTTAGTGCTTCCTTTAGGAGCTCTTGTAAGTCAGGCCTGGTGGTGACAAAATCCCTCAGCATTTGCTTGTCTGGAAAGGATTTTATTTCTCCTTTGCTTATGAATCTTAGCTTAGTTTGGCTGGTTATGAAAGTCTGGGTTGAAAATTCTTTTCTTTAGGAATGTTGAATATCGGCCCCCATTCTCTTCCTGCTTGTAGGTTTTCTGCTGAGAGATCCACTGTTAGTCTGATGGGCTTCCATTTGTGGGTAACCTTACCTTTCTCTCTGGTTGCCCTTAACATTGTTTCCTTCATTTCAACCTTGGTGAATCTGATGATTATGTGTCTTGGAGTTGCTTTTCTTGAGGAGTATTTTTGTGGTGTTCTCTGTATTTCCTGAATTTGAATGTTGGCCTGTCTTGCTGGTGATAAGTGACAAAGTGCTAGCAGCCCTCACTCTCAGCACCTCCTCAGCCTCAGCATCCACTCTGGTGGGGCTTGAGGGGCCCTTCAGCCTGCCAGGGCACCCTGGGAGCCCCTCTCTGGGCTGGCTGAGACCGGAGCCCCTTCCCTTTGCTTGCCAGGAAGTGTGGAGGGAGAGGCGCGGGCAGGAACCGGGGCTGCGCCCTGCGCTCGTGGGCCAGTGTAAGTTCCTGCCGGCGTGGGCTCCGTGGGCCCCGCACATGGAGCCGCCGGCAGGCATCTGCGGCCCAGGGCAGTAAGGAGCTTAGCACTCGGGCTAGCAGCTGTGGCAGTTGTGCTGGGTCCCCCAGCAGTGCTGGCCTGCTAGGGCTGCACTCAAATTCTCCCGGGGTTTGGCTGCCTCCCGGCGGGGCAGGGCTCCGGACCTGCAGCCTGCGTTGTCTGAGCTCCTGCCACTGCGGTGGGCTCCCGGGTGGCCTGAGCCTCCCACACGGGCGCGGCCCCCTGCTTCCTGGCGCCCGGTCCCATCAACAGCCCAAGGGCTGAAGAGTGCAGGCGTGGCTCGGGAGTGGTGGGCAGCTCCACCTGCAGCCCTGGTGCAGGATCCACTGGGTAAAACCAGCTGGGCTCCTGAACTGGATGGGGTCTTGGAGAACTTTTATATCTAGCCGGAGGATCGTATGTGTAGCAATCAGCACTCTGTGTCTAGCTCAGGGTTTGTAAATACACCAATCAGCACTCTGTGTCTAGCTCAGGGTTTGTGAATACACCCATTGGTACTCTGTATCTAGCTAACTCTGCATCTAGCTAACTAGTACTCTGTGACTCTGTGCCTAACTCAAGGATTGTAAACGTACCAATCAGCACTCTGTCAAATCAGACCAATCAGCTTTCTGTAAAATGGACCAATCAGCAGGATGTGGGTGGGGCCAGATAAGGGAATAAAAGCAGGCTGCAACCTGCTGGGGTCCCCTTGCACAATGTGGAAGCTTTGTTTTTTTGCTCTTTGCAACACATTTTGCTGCTGTTCACTCTGGGTCCACGCTGCCTTCATGAACTGTAACACTCAGCGCGAAGGTCTGCAGCTTCACTCCTGAAGGCAGTGAGACCACGAACCCACTGGGAAGAACGAACAACTCCGGACGTGCTGCCTTTAAGAGCTGTAACACTCACCACGAAGGTCTGTAGCTTCACTCCTGACAGCGAGACCATGAACCCACCAGAAAGAAGAAGCTCCAGACACATCTGAACGTCTGAAGGAACAAACTCCGGACACCCCATCTTTAAGAACTGTAACACTCACCGCGAGGGTCCGCGGCTTCATTCTTGAAGTCAGTGAGACCAAGAACCCACCAATTCCGAACACACTAGGTTGGGAAGTTCTCCTGGATAATATTCTGAAGTGTGTTCTCCAACTTGGTTGCATTCTCCCTATCACTTTCAGATACACCCGTCAAACATAGATTTGGTCTTTTCACATTGTCCCATATTTCTTGGAGGCTTTTTTTGCTCCTTTTCCTTCTTTTTTCTCTAATCTTGTCTTCATGCTTTATTTCATTAAGTTGATCTTCAGTCTCTGATATCGTTTCTTCTGCTTATCGATTCGGCTATTAATACTTGTGTATTCTTCACGAAGTTCTTGTGCTGTGTTTTTCAGCTCCATCAGGTCATTTATGTTCTTCTCTAAACGGGTTATTCTAGTTAGCAATTCTTCTAACCCTTTACCAAGGTTCTTACCTTCCTTGCATTGGGTTAGAACATGCTCCTTTAGCTTGGAGGAGTTTGTTATCACCCAGCTTCTGAAGCCTACTTCTGTCAGTTCATCAAACTCATTATCTGTCCAGTTTTGTTCCCTTGCTAGGAGTTGTGATCCTTTGGAGGAGAAGAGGCATTCTGGTTTTTGGAATTTTCAGCCTTTTTGCACTGGTTTTCATCATCTTCGTGATTTATCTACCTTTTGTCTTTGCTGTTGGTGAACTTCAGATGGAGTTTTTGCATGGTTATCCTTTTTGTTGATGTTGATGCTATTACTTTCTGCTTGTCAGTTCCTTCTAACAGTCAGGCCCTTCTTCTGCAGGTCTGCTAAAGTTTGTTGGGGTTCCACTCCAGACCCTATTTGCCTAGGTATCACCAGCGGAGGCTGCAGAACAGCAAAGATTGCTGCCTGCTCATTCCTCTGGAAACTTCATCCCAGAGGGGCACCCACCAGGTGCCAGCTGAAGCTCTCCTGTATGAGGTGTCTGTCGACCCTTTTGGGGAGGTATCTCTCTCTCAGGAGGCATGGGGTCAGGGACCCATCTGAGGAGGCAGACTGTCCCTTAGCCGAGCTTGAGCACTGTGCTGGGCGATCCACTGCTCTCTTCAGAGCCAGCAGGCAGAATTGTTTAAGTCTGCTGAAGCTGCACCCACAGCCACCCCTTCTCCCAGGTGCTCTGTCCCAAGGAGCTGGGAATTTTATCTATAAGCCCCTGACTGGGGCTGCCGCCTTTCTTTCAGAGATGCCCTGCCCAGAGAGGGGGAATCTAGAGAGGCAGTCTGGCTACAGTGGCTTTGTGGCACTGCAGTTGGCTCTTCCCAGTCCGAACTTCCTGGCAGCTTTGTTTACAAAGCTGTGAAGGAAAACCGCCTACTGAAGCCTCAGGAATGGCAGACTCTCCTCCCCACACCAAGCTTGAGCATCCCAGGTCCACTTCAGACTGCTGTGCTGGCAGCTAGTATTTCAAACCAATGGATCTTATATGGGGGTGGGATCCACTGAGCAAGACTACTTGGCTCCCTGGCTTTAGCCCCCTTTCCAGAGGAGTGAATGGTTCTGTCTCACTGGGGTTCCAGGTGCCACTGGGGTACCCAAAAAAATAATAACAACAACTCCCGCAGATAGCTCAGTGTCTTCCTAGTTTTGTTTTTGAAGCTCAGGGCACTTGTGGTGTAGTCACCTGAGGAAATCTCCTGGTCTGTAGACTGTGAAGACTGTGGGAAAAGCCTAGCATCTGGGCTAGAGTGCACCATCCCTCATGGCATGGTCCCTCACAGCTTCCCTTGGCTAGGTGGGTGAGTTTCCCTACCCCTTGTGCTTCCTGCTTCGGCTCGTCCTCCATGGGCTGCACCCACTGTGTAACCAGTCCCCATGAGATGAATCGGGTACCTCAGTTGGCAATGCAGAAATAACCTGTCTCCTTCGTTGGTTTTGCTGGGAGATGTAGGCCAGAGCTGTTCCTCTTTGGTCATCTTGCCTGGCATATCTCTTATCAGAAATTTTGTAGGTTGTTTGGGACTTTCTTTGTAGACAGTCCTTTTTTATTTCTAATCTTTTATTTTATCTTTTTGCTGTTTCTGATGAAGCCATCTAATACAGTATACAATAAATATACAATAAGAATAGTAAGAGCAGACATCCTCAATATGACTATTATTAATTTTTAAAATTATTGTCCTTTTTGTTTTGTTTTGTTTTGTTTTGTTTTTTGAGACAGAGTCTTGCTCTGTGAACCAGGCTGTAGTGCAGTGGCATGATCATGGCTCACTGCAGCCTTGACTTCCCAGGCTCAAGAGATCTTCCCACTTCAACCTCCTGTGTAGCTGAGACCACAGGCAAGCACCACCATGGCTGGCTAATTTTTTATTGTTTGTCGAGATGGGGTCTCCTTATGTTGCCCAGGCTGGTCTTACACTCCTGGTTTCAAGTGATCCTCCTGCCTTAGCCTTCCAAAATGCTAGGATTACAGGCATGAACCATGACACCCAGCTATTGTCACTTTGGTAGATGAAAATGGTGAATTATTATTAGCATTTGAATATGCCTGGTTACTAGTAAAGCTGAATATATGTATTAACTATAGTAATGCACTGCATAATGATGTTTTGGTCAATGATGAACTGTATATGAGACAATAGCCCTGCAAGATTATAATGGGTCTGAAAAGTTCCATTTACCTAGTGACATAATGTCTTAGTACAACACATTACCTTTTCTATGTTTAGATATAATTGCCTACAATATTCAGTATAGTAACATGCTTTCCAGATTCGTAGCCTAGGAGCAATAGGCTCTGCCCTACAGCCTAAGTGTACAGTAGGCAGTACCATCTAGATTTGTGTAAGTACACTCTATGAGGTTCACACAATAACAAAATTGCCTAATGACACATTTCTTACAATGTACCTCTGTTGTTAGTATTACTGAATGCCAGCAGTTTGGTCTAGGTCCTGCTGCTGGCTGCATAGCAAGCCAATGACTGAGACAAGCATTGCCAAGGAGGAAGGCGTTATTGGATGCTGCAGTCAAGGAGATGGGAGATCAGTCTCAAATCCATCTCCCTGACCCACTAAAAATTAGGGCTTTATATAACAGGGAAGAAGTGTAACAATGTGTTGGAAAACAGGAACTAGAGGAAGTGTAAGGAAACAAAATGAGGGGTCTGTGGTCTGGTGAGTTTCAGTTCTTTGATACTTTTTGAGAAGACTAGGGGGTCCTTTCTTGAGGAAGGAACTCAGATAAAACAAATGTAAGCTTTAAGCTTTAAGACCAGAGGGTCAGTTTCTATGTTTATCCAAAATAACTGTCTATGTGACTGGTCCCAGGCTGTGGACCAGTAGCAGTCAGTGGCCTGTTAGGAACCAGGCTGCACAGCAGGAGGTGAGTAGCAGACAAGCCAGCATCACTACCTGAGCTCCACCTCCTGTCCTATCAGCAGTGGCATTAGATTCTCATAGGAGAGAATCTAACAAACCCTATTGTGAACTGCGCATGCTAGGGATCTGGGTTGCTCAATGCTTATGAGAATCTAAAAATAAATTTAATGTGCTTGAGTCGTCCTAAAAGCATCCCTCCACCTCCACCCCAACCCCCTCAACCCTACTTCCTGTCTTCCTGTGGAAAGACTGTCTTCCACAAAATCAGTCCCTGGTGCCAAAAAGGTTGGAGACTGCTGGTCTATGGGACTATTGGGGTTGTTTTCATTAAGCGGTGAATGACTATATTTGTATTTTTTGATAATTACCTCCATATATCCTTTGTAAATTTTTACATTGGTTATTTAGCTTCTCTTATTTGATTTGTAAGTAATCTCTAGGTAATGAAGTTATTAATCTTGTGTATGTTGTGACTATTTTCTCCCAGTATGTTGCTCATCTTAATTTAATATGGTGGGCTTCATTCAGGGTATAGAAATTTTAAATATCGTAGAGTCACATGTGTCAGGTTTTTTTTTCTTTTATGATTTCTGGGTCTGCAGCTCACTTAAGGGTGCCTTTTTCACTCCAAGGCAATACAAATATTATCTTGTATTTTTTTCTTATACTTCTATACTTTTCCTTTTCAACATTTAGTTTTTAAATCCATCTGGAATTGCTCTTTCTGCATGGTGTATGAAAGATGTAGCTTTATAATTACATAAATGGCTTACCAGTTGTTCCAACACTCATTTAATTAAATAGCTCATACTTTTTTCACTTCTTTGAGATGCCATATTTATCTTTTACCCAATGTTCATATATTGATGATCATGTTTTTGGATACTGACTTTTGTCCCTTTGAGGGGCAGGATTCCTCCTGTGGTGGAATTCTACTATGGCAGTTTCTGCAGAGGGGCTCGTTCAACATTTAAGCCAGTTCCTTTCAAATGTGAGAAGGCTAAAAGCTACACCGCACAGCTTCTCTTGCAGTTGCAGTTCTGTTTGAGATTTAATATTTGGAAGGAGAAAATGGAACACAGTGTTTTGGAGGCTGCTCTTTGCCATCTGCTGGCAAGCACAGAGGAGGGTGCATTTGAGTTTTCTACCATAACTGTGGCAGAGTGCCTTGGTCTGGCTCCACCTTGATACGGATTGTGACAAATGGGAGGCATTATGCAGCCAGGAACTTCCTGATTGTGCAGGGCGCAGCTGCTCTTCTGGTGGCCTGATTGAGGCTTTGGAAGATGTTCCTGGAAACTCAGCCTAAGTTCTGTTTTGTTCACTTTCCCAATGGTTCTGGAACTGTACTTCATATCTAGAATGATTCTTCTTATGCTAATTAGATAGATTCTGTTTTTTGAAAATGAGCACTGACACAATACATCTGTCATCATGTTTATTCTTTGCCAGAAAGTTCTGGTTAGGCTGGGCACAGTGGCTCATGCCTGTAATCTCAGCACTTTGGGAGGCCGAGGCGAGAGGATTGCTTGAAGCTAGAAGTTTGAGAGCAGCCTGGCCAACATAATGAGACATTGTCTGTACAAATAAAGTGAATTAACTTTATTTAAGTTAATAATGAAAGTTGGTGTGCAACTGTAGTCCCAGCTACTTGGGAGGCTGAGGCAGGAGGATTGCTTGAGCCCAGGAGTTTGAGGCTGCAGTGAGCTATGATTGTGCCACTGCACTCCAACCTGGACAACAGAGCAAGACCTCATCTCTTAAAAAATTCTGGTTAAAGTTTTTTCTAAACTGATGAATTTTTAAATTATTTAGTTAGGTTCTATTTTAAGAAATATTGTTGGGTATTTAAGGGCATTGCATTATATTTAAGATTAAATTTGTGGAACTCATATCCTTCAAATAGAAAAGCTTTTTACCCAAAATATGGTATGCCTACTTATAATGTTTCTACAAGTTCTTCAACTTCAAAATATTATAACTTTCTTCATTTGTGTCTTGCACATTTTATGTTGAGTTTATTATTAGGCATTTTAAAGCTTATGGTTATTATTGTGAACAACAATTTTTCCTTATATTTTTCTAAGTAATTTTTCTTAGTATATTAATTGAAGTTAAATTGGTATAACAAAGAGACCCCAAGTAGAATGAAGGATCAAGGAAGGTAGAAGTTTATTGCTTTTTCACAAAACATTCCAGCTGGCCTGGGACTAGGTTCCATGAAGCTATTTGTGGACCCGCGTTCCTCTCATCTTGTTGCTCTATCATTTTCTAGGGTGTCATTCTCATTCACATGGTTAAATCTGAGTTGCTGCTTTGTGCATTTTAACTCCAGTTTAGGGCTTGAAATGCACCCTAAAATGTCCAAGCCCAGTTAAAAAGTCCAGGGCCAGACATGTCTTTTTAATCAAATGAGCTAGAAGTAGCCTGTATAATTTCCTCTTGGAATCCAATAGTGAGAAATTAGGCACATGGCCATAGCTGGCCAGAAGAGACTTTAGGAATTGTAGTCTATAGCTGGGTTGCTCTCAGCAGTTAAAACTCTATTCATGGGAGAAATGGAGAGAAATAATTTGAGTGGCAACCCTCCTAAAAACAATCCCTAAGACTAAGACTTGGGTGGGGAAGAGGAACTTATTTGAGAAGGAGATTCCAGGAGGCAATGTGAACCTATAGGAAATAAATAGAGGGTAGGAAACCAATATGAGTACATCTGTGAACGTGACACTGCTTAGACAGCTGGGGCTCACCTCCCCTGGGGACACACTGATGAACTGTGCAGAACGCATCTCAGAATTGATATACAAAGGAGAGGAAAAGCTCGGGTATTTATCATGAACTCCCATTCCTCAGTGGTTAAATGTGGCTCCTGGAGCATCAACTTCTGTGGCCTGACTGGTCCGTGGCAGAGAGCATCCTAAGGCAGACAGGCACAGGAAGCCACTGGCATTGTCGAGAGCAGTCAACAGAGGTCTTCCCCAGAGGGCCAAGAGGATGAGGATAGTGCAATAGCAGCATTTGCTACAGTCACTGGGGACAGCATACTTTTCCTGTAAGGGCCAGATAGTGTTTTAGGCTTTGCAGGCCATGTAGTTTCTGTCACAACTACTCAAATTTGCAATTGTAGAGTGAAAGCTGCTGTAGACAATATGTAATATAAATAAGCATGGCTGTGTTCTGATTACACTTTATTTCTGGACATTCATATACTTTTCACAGGTCACAAAATATTATTTGTTTTGTTTTATTTTTTATTTTTGTGCATACATAGTACATGTATATATTTATGGGGTACATAAGATACAAGCATATAATATGTAACAATCACATCACATTAGGGTAAACAAAATATCCATCACCTCAAGTATTTATCCTTTCTTTGTGTTACAAACAATCCATTTATACTCTTTTAGTTATTTAAAAATGTACAATAAATTATTGTTGACTGTAGTCACCCTGTTGTGCTATCAAATACTATATCTTACTTATTCTATCTAAGTACATTTTTGTACTCATTAACCATCCTCAGTCTGCCCCCACCCCTGGGCCCACTACCCTTACCAGCCTCTGGTAACCATCATTCTATACTCTATCTCCCTGAGTTCAACTGTAATTAGCTCCCACAAATAAGTGAGAACATGTGAAACTTGTCTTTCTGTACCTGGCTTATTTCACTAAACATAATAACCTCTAGTTCCATCCATGTTATTACAAATGACAGGATCTCATTCTTTTTTATGGCTGAATAGTACTCCATTGTGTATATGTACTACATTTTCTTTATCCGTTCATCTATTGTTAGACACTTAGGTTGCTACCAAATCTTGGCTATTGTGAATAGTGCTACAATAAACATGGGAGTACAGATATCTCCTTGATATATTGCTTTTTAAAAAAAATTTTTCCTTTTGGGTATATACCTAGCAGTGGGATTGCTGGATCACATGGTAGCTCTATTTTTAGTTATTTGAGGAACCTTCAAACTGTTCTCCATAGTGGTTGTACTTACTTACGTTCCCACCAGCAGTGTATGAGAGTTTCCTTTTCTCCACATTCTCACCGGCATTTGTTATTGCCTGTCTTTTGGATAAAAGCCATTCTATGAGATGATATCTCATTGCAGTTTTGATTTGCATTTTTCTGATGATCAGTGATGTTGAGCACCTTTTCGTATACTTGCTTGCCATTTTTATGTCTTCTTTTGAGAAATGTCTATTCAGATCTTTTGCCCATTTTTAAATGGGATTATTAGATTTTTTCCTATAGAGTTGTTTGAGCTCCTCCTATATTCTGGTTATTAATCCCTTGTCAGATGGGTAGTTTGTAAATATTTTCTCCCATTCTGTGGGTTGTCTCTTCACTTTGTTGATTGTCCTTTGCTGTGCAGAAGCTTTTTACTCTTGATATGATCCCATTTGTCTATTTTTGCATTGTTGCCTGTACCTGTGAGGTACTGCTCAAGAAATCTTTGCTCACTCCAATGTCCTGGAGAGTTCCCCCAATGTTTTCTTTTAGTAGTTTCATAGTTTGAGATCTTAGATTTAAGTCTTTAATCCATTTTGATTTGATTTTTGTATATGGCAAGAGATAGGGTTCTAGTTTCATTCTTCTGTATATGCATATCCAGTTTTTCCAGTACCATTTCTTGAAAAGATTGTACTTTCCCTAATATATGTTCTTGTAGCCTTTGTCAAAAATGAGTTCACTGTAGATGTATGAATTCATTTCTGGGCTCTCTATTCTGTTTCACTAACCTATTTGTCTGTTTTTATGTCAGTACTATGCCTTTTTGTTCACTGTAGCTCTGTAGTATGACTTGAAGTCAGGTAATGTGATTCCTTTGGTTTTGTTCTTTTTGCTTAGGATTGCTTTAGCTATTCTGGGTCTTTTGTGGTTCCACATAAATTTTAGGATTGTTTTTTCTGTTTCTGTGAAGAATGTCATTGGTATTTTGATTGGATTGCATTGGTATTTTGATTGTAGATTTCTTTGGGGAGTATGGACATTTTAACAATATTGATTCTTCCTATTTATGAACATGGCATATCTTTCCATTTTTTGTGTGTCCTCTCCAATTTCTTGCAACAATGTTTTATAGTTTGTGTTGTAGAGTTCTTTCACTTCTTTGGTTAATTCCTAGGTGTTTAATTTTATTTGCAGCTGTTGTAAATGGGATGACTTTCTTTCTTTATTTTTCAGATTGTTTGCTGTTGGCATATAAAAGATGCTCCTGATTTTTATATGTTGATTTTGTATCCTGCAACTTTACTAAATTTGTTTATCACTTCCAATAGTTTTTTTTGGTAGAGTCTTTATGCTTTTCCAAATATTAATTCATATCATTTATGAACAAGGGTAATTTGATCTTTTTAGTGTGTTGGTGAATTCAGTTTGCTAGTATTTGTTTGAGGACTTTTGCATAAATGTTCATCAGGGATATTGGCCTGTAGTCTTTATTTTTATTTTTTAATGTTTCTTTGTCTGGTTTTGGCATCAGGATTATACTGGCCTCATAGAATAAGTTTGGAAGCATGTTCTCCTTCTCTGTTTTTCAGAATAGTTTGATTAGGATTGGTACTAGTTCTTTACATGTTTGGTAAAATTCAGCAGTGAGGCCATTAGGTCCTGGGCTCTTCTTTGCTGGGAGACTTTTTATTATGGTTCGATCTCATTATTTGTAATTGATCTGTTCAGGTTTTGGATTTCTTCATTGTTCAATCTTGGTAGGTTGTATGTGTCTAGGAATTTACCCATTTCTTCTAAGTTTTCCAATTGATTGATGTACAGTTGCTCAAAGTAGCCTCTAATGACCCTTTGCATTTCTGTGGTATCAGTTACAACACCTCCTTTCATGTCTCTGATTTTATGTATTTTGGTCTTCTCTCTTTTTTTCTTAGTCTGGCCAAGGGTGTGTTGATTTTATCTTTTAAAAAAACTAATTCTTTTGGGTTGGTCTTTTGTATTGTTTTCTTTATTTTAATTTCATTTATTTCTGCACTGATCTTTATTATTTATTCTATTAATTTTGGGTTTGGATTGCTCTTGCTTTTCTAGTTCTTTAAGATTCATTGTGAGGTAGTTTATTTGAAGTTCTTCTACTTTTTAAATATAGGCACTTAATATCTATAACCTTTCCTCTTAGTTGTGCTTTTGGTGTATCCCATACATTTTGGTATGTTTTGTTTCCATTATTATTTGTTTCAAGAAAATTTAAAATTTCCTTCTTAATTTCTTCATTAACCTACTGATCATTCAAGAGCATATTGTTTAATTTTCATGTGTTTACTTAATTTCCAAAATTCCTGTTGTTATTGACTTCTAGTTTCATTCCATTGTAGTCAGAGAAGATACCTGATATAATTTTAATTATTTTTGGATTTTTTAAAGGCTTGTTTTGTGGACTAACATGTAGTGTGTATCTTCGAGAATGATCCATGTGCTGAGGAGAAAAATGTGTATTCTGCAGCCATTAAATGAAATGTTCTGTAAATATTGATCAGTTCTATTTGGTTTATAGTACAGATTAAGTCTGATGTTTCTTTGTTGATTTTCTGTCTGGGAGATTTGTCCAATGCTGAAAGTGGGATGTTCCAGTCTTACTGTATTGTATTAGGGTCTCTCTCTCTTTAATAATATTTGCTTTGTGTATCTTGCTGCTCTAGTGTTGGGTGAAGTGCCATATACTGACACTCAAGTCATAAGACAAAGACCTTTGCACCCTCCCCTCCCCTTTCCAGAAGCAGAGGAGTCTCCCCATGGCTACCACCAAACAAGGTGCACAGCTAGTACTACTGACTATTGCTGATGTCCATTTGATTCCCCAAGGCTCTTCAGTCAGCTTATGGTGAATACTGCCAGGCCTGGGGCTCTGTTTTCTGGCCATTAAACTCTCTTCTGGCCTAGAACCAGAAGATCCAGATCATGGACCTTAGGAGTCCTCTTGGTGCTGCTCTACCCCTCTGTGGCTGAGCTTGTGCCTAAGCTGCAAGAGAAAGTCCCCGTGACTCTTCTCTCTCCTTTTATCAAGCAGAATGACTCCCTCCCTGTATCCACCACAGGTGGGAATGTGCTGGATCACACCTGAAGCTGGCACATCTCTAAGTCTCACCCAAGACCCACAGTGAGTATTGCCTGGGTACTGCTCCTGTTTATTTAGGGCTCAGCTGCTCTTTAGTCAGCAGGTGATATATCCTGCCAGGAGTGAGTTCTTCCCTTCAAGGCAGCAGATTCCTTTCTGGCCCATAGTGTGTCTAGGAATGCTGGTGTGTCTGGAATTGGTTCCTTCTGGTGGGTTCTTGGTCTCGCTGACTTCAAGAATGAAGCCGCAGACCTTTGTGTGAGTGTTACAGCTCTTAAAGATGATGTGTCCGGGCCGGGCACGGTGGCTCATGCCTGTAATCCCAGCACTTTGGGAGGCCGAGGTGGGCAGATCATGAGGTCAGGAGATCAAGACCATCCTGGCTAACATGGTGAAACCCCATCTCTACTAAAAATACAAAAAATTAGCCAGGTGTGGTGATAGTCCCAGCTACTCGGGAGGTTGAGGCAGGAGAATGGCGTGAACCAAGGAGATGGAGCTTACAGTGAGCTGAGATCATACCACTGCACTCCAGCCTGGGCAACAGAACGAGACTCTGTCTCAAAAAAAAAAAAAAAAAAAAAAAAAAAAAAAAGGATGGTGTGTTCGGAGTTTGTTCCTTCAGATATTCAGATTTATCTGGAGTTTCTTTCTTCTGGTGGGATCGTGGTCTCGCTGACTTCAGGAGAGAAACTACAGACCTTCACAGTGAGTGTTATAGCTCTTAAAGGTGGTGCATCCAGAGTTGTTTGTTCCTCCTGGTAGGTTTGGGTCTTGCTGAATTCAGGAATGAAGCTGCAGACCCTTGCAGTGGGTGTATAGCTCATAAAGGTAGTGCAGACCCAAAGAGTGAGCAGCAGCAAGATTTGTTGTGAAGAGTGAAAGAACGAAGGTTTCACAGCGTGGAAGGGGACCCAAGTGGGTTACCGCTGCTGGCTCAGGTGGCCAGCTTTTATTCCTTTATTTGGCCCCACCCACATCCCGCTGATTGGTCCATTTTACAGAGTACTGTTTGGTCCGTTTTCACAGCGTGCTGATTGGCACATTTACAATCCTTTAGCTAGACACAGAGTGCTGATTGGTGCATTTTTACAGAGTGCTGATTGGTGCATTTACAATCCTTTAGGTAGACAGAAAAGTTCTCCAAGTCCCCACCCGACCCAGAAGCCCAGCTGGCTTCACCTCTCAATTCCCCCTCTAAACAGGACAGCCCAACTACTGTTGAGAATTGGGTGATGACCGCTGTAGTTACTTCTTGCTGGATAGGGGCGAAGAAGGGGCCCTGCAGCTGTAGTGTCCTCCAGAGGGGAACTCTTTAGGCCAAAGGACCAGCAGGTGGTTCCAGGGGTCCTTGGTAGAAGTTGTTTGTTGAGCTCATTTGGGGTTCCATTTGTAAGACCATCTGTAGTTTGATGGCCTTGATTCTAGAGGAAACAAATTTGACAAGGAAGTTAAAAATACAGGGCCCAAAGGTGAGTAATAGCAAGATGGCTGCCATGGGACCTAGAAAGGGGAGAAGCCACGTTGCCCAACTCTAGAGGTTGGTATAAGAGTTTGAAAGGCGTGGTCTGATTTCAGAAGCCTTTTCCTGTAAATACCAGGTGGCATCTTGTGCTATCCCTGACTGGTTAGTGTAAAAACAACACTCTTCCCCTAAGAAGGTGCAGAGTCCTCCTTTCTCGGCAGTG
This sequence comes from Macaca thibetana thibetana, assembly GCF_024542745.1. Taxonomy (NCBI): domain Eukaryota; kingdom Metazoa; phylum Chordata; class Mammalia; order Primates; family Cercopithecidae; genus Macaca; species Macaca thibetana. Next base: position 58,737,327 of record NC_065579.1, read on the forward strand.
AGGAGGTCTAGGCTTCGGAGGTTTTGGAGAGTCACTGCTGCCAAAGAGTCTATTTGGGATTGTAAAGTAAGGATAGATTTCGTTATTTCTTGCAAACTGTCTGAGAAATCCTTTGAGAGTGTGTGGTAGTAGGATAATGCAGTAGATAAACCTGCTATTCCGGTTTCTGTAGCAGTAGCCATTCCTAAACTTATAAGTAGAGGTATTAGTTGTGTGACCCTGCACTGACAGACTTGAGATTTGAGGGGCACTGATAGGGTCTGATTTCCATAAGATTAGAAGTTAGGATAATACATGTTACACTGTTAACATTTTTAGCAAACTTTACTTTTGTCGAAAAACTTGTAAGTTTGGGATTTCAATTATTCTTTGCTATTAATAAGACCTCGTTCAGTCCATATTAACTTAGAATTGGTATAGATGACTCTTTCTTGATTCTGTAAGTACTTTAAGGTTTGGCTGAGTGCAAACAGCTTGCACATTTGAGCAGACCAATTATTAGTTAATTTTCCTAACTCTGCTTCTACAAGAGTTTCCTTATCATTTACTGAATACTTGTTGTGTCTTTTTCCCTTAATCACCTTGGTGGAAACATCTATCCTGTCCTGAAGGGAGTTCCTCCTACATCTGGTTGGATCTTTGTATGATAATTAATTAAGATTCCATTAGGAAACCTGCTAGGTTAAGGATTTTTGATAGGAAGGCTATGGGTTGTCAGTGGCCTCAGTGCTTTTGGGCTATGCTGTTGTTTACACTGACAACAAGGTGGTATTGGAGTGTTATAGGGTTATAGAGAAGGCCTTCAATTATCAATTATAAGTTTTAAATTTACCCTGGCTTTTAAAGGAATAGGGTACACTGTTTTTTCTTCACTACTTCTATCTATCTTTCTTTCTCTTTGACTTCTTCTTTGTCTCTCTCTTTCTGACTCCCTCTTTGTCTCCTCCTTTCTCTCTTTGACTTTCTGTCTCTCCTTCTCTCTCTCTCTCTCTCTGACTCCCTCTTTGTCTCTGTCTCTTTCTCTCTCTTTGACTCTGGGGCCTGGAATAGGGGGCCTTACAACTCTGCCTGACACCCTATCCTACCATGGCTGGGCTGGTATCCAAAATGCAAGACAAAATCTTCTCTCCTCTCCTCTCTCCTTCGCTCCAGTGGAAGAAAGAAGTCTCTTCCAGATCAATGAGCTGTGTTGCCTGGGATGGAGGGAGGGGTGACACAAGCACTCTCTTGGCTGTCCCAGCTCATATCTACTTGATTACATGACCCCCAAGTCCACACTTTGAGCCCAGCACAACACCAAGACTTGCCCAGGAATTGCAGTCCTTGTAGCTTAGACTGCCTTCCAAGTTTATTTAAAACTCCAGAGCACTTTAGTCTGCTGCAGTGAGGCTTGTTGGAGCTCATGTTCTGACTGCTGGGATGGGCCATTCCCCTCTGGTTACGACTGATCTAAATGCTCCCTCCATGGGCATTGACTGAGTTCTGCCCAGTGTTGCTTTCCGCTATGATAGTGCAGCACTGAGTTCCAATGCAGAGTTCCACAGTCACTGCACTCTGCCTCTCCCAAGTGCACAGATTCTCTCTCTGTGCCACGAGGCTGCTGTCTGGGGGTGGGGGAGGTGTGGCATTGGCAATTCACGACTGCCTTTCCCACCCTCTTCAGTGCCTCTTTTAGTGATACAAAGTCAAAACCAGGTACTGTGACTGCTCACCCAATTTTTGGTTCATATGAAGGTACTTTTTTGTGGTAGATAGTTCAACTCGGTTCCTAAGAGGAGGATAATTGGTGGAGGCTTGCTCCACCTCCTACCTCACAAAATATTATTTAAAAAATCCTTCTCAGCTATTTTAAAAGATGAAAGCTATTCTTAGGTCACGGGCCAAACAGAAACAGGCAGCAGACTAGATTTGGCCCAGTGGCCATAGTTTGCCTACCCCTGAAGTATGAATTAAAGATGAAACTTCTAGTTTGTAGACATACAAGGGATTTTTTAAAACACAAATTCTCTCTAGTAAGCTCACATAACGAGACGCCACCAGAAATATTCAAGAACTGATGTAACATGTTCTGAAGTCTACAGTGCTGATCTCAGAGTGCTTACCATAACTTTTGTAAGCTCCGAGGTGGCTTTCCAAGAATCCTAACTCCGAGTCTGTGTCCATTCCCCAGGACTTTGCATCCAAGGGTTTAGCTGTCATCACGAGAGTGCCCTCTTTCTCTCACTTCTAGGGTGATGCTGTAATCTGAGATACCCTGTGCCTTTGTTGGAAATCTTTGATGAAATCCTTCAAACTTCTGTCACAGGGCCATTTGTGAAAGCCTCTGTCATTATCCTAACCTTAAGGCAGTGCTCTGTTGTGTCCTCCTAAGAAATAAACTCTATAAGGTATATGTTAACAGCTTTGAAATGTAAATCAACCCCAATCATAATATGGGAAATGCAGATAGTAACTACAATAAAATCACATTTTTCACACGTAGTGTGAAAGAACAAAAAGTTCGCTAACACGATATGAGAAATAGAACATGTAACATATTGCTGATGGTAGCGTAAAATACACAATATTTATTTAGAAGAATTTGGCCATATTTTCAAAATCAAAGTGTATGATATAAACCTAGAAGGTTTACTTCTAGAATTTTAACATACCTATAATTGTATATGTACAAAATGATTTATATACAAGAAAAGTCACTCTAGCATTATTTATGATAGTAAAAACATTGTAAACCAGCCAAATACCCATCATATTTAAATATTAATAATTTATTATGTCACAGCCATATTGTGGAACATTATGTAGCTATAAAAAGAATAAAACAGATCCATGATAATAATAAACATAACAAGTGGAATGTTTGTAAAAGGACAAATAAAAATGGCATCTGTTGGTATCTTTTGGGAGGGAAACTTATTGGCTGGAGGATAGAGTGGGAGAAAAACGTAATTATTATAATGTATGCTTTTCTTTCGTCTTTTGTGCCAATGCATACATTATCTACTTTGCTACTATTAATAAAATCCAAGTCCATAAAACATCTGTGAGTGTTGAAAATTTTATTGCAGATTTTGTAAGGAGATTTACTAGACTAGTCTTTGCATACTTCTTGGTAAGATTTAAGAAGAATCCTCCAAAGAGATTTTGGTTCTCCTCCCCAAATTCCTCTTCACTGTCAGTTCCCCCAAGGGTTCGTTCCCAGTCCTTTCCCCACTGGCCTGTCTTGCCTTCTAAATCTCTTAATCTCCTCCCCTCTTCTCACATGGTATTTGATTAAAATATTTCAATACTAAAATACTTCCAGATAAACCCATAGAGAGATTTTTTTTTTCTTTGAAAAAAATAAAATAAACCATACAGGTGTGCTCTGTTTTGAGTAATTGGTGTTTCTCAGCGAAGGACTTAAAACTCAAAGCAGTAGTTGGAAAGTGCTGTACTTCTCAAATTTGCATGGAAAGACAGAGGGCTGGGTCACCTTGCCTTATGATTGAAGGGAGCCAAGCGATTAGCTTTCTCAGGACGTTTCTATGCCAGTTATTAAAAATATTGTCTTTAAGATCCAAAACCGTCACATTCAGGTACACCAATCAAACATAGATATGGTCTTTTCAGATAGTCCTATATTTCAGAATGGGAGAAAATGTTTGCAATCTATCCATCTGACAAAGGGCTAATATCCAGAATCTACAAGGAACTTAAACAAATTTACAAGAAAAAAACAACCCCATCAAAAAATGGGCATGGGATATGAACATACATTTCTCAAAAGAAGACATTTATGCAGCCAACAAACATATGAAAAAATGCTCATCATCACTGGTCATTAGAGAAATGCAAATCAAAACCACAATGAGATACCATCTCATGCCAGTTAGGATGATGATCATTAAAAAGTCAGGAAACAACAGATGCTAGAGAGGTTGTGGAAAAGCAGGAACGCTTTTACACTGTTGGTGGGAGTGAAATTAGTTCAACCATTGTGGAAAACATTGTGGTGATTCCTCAAGGATCTAGAACTGGAAATACCATTTGACCTAGCAGTTCCGTTACTGGGCTTATACCCAAGGGATTATAAATCATTCTTCGATAAAGACACATGCATACATATATTTATTGCAGCACTATTCACAATAGCAAAGACTTGGAAACAACACAAATGTCCATCAATAATAGACTGGATTAAGAAAATGTGGCACATATACACCATGGAATACTATGCAGCCATAAAAAAGGATGAGTTCATGTCCTTTGCAGGGACATGGATGAAGCTGGAAACCATCATTCTCAGCAAACTATCACAAGATCAGAAAACCAAACGCCGTATGTTCTCACTCATAAGTGGGAGTTGAACAATGAGAACACATGGGTACAGGGAGGGGAACATCACATACAGGAGCCTGTTGGGGGATGGGGGGCCAGGGGAGGGATAACATTAGGAGAAATACCTAATGTAGGTGATGAGTTGATGAGTGCAGCAAACCACCACCATGGCATGTGTATACCTATGTAACAAAACTGCACATTCTGAACATGTAACCCAGAACTTAGAGTGTGTGTGTGTGTGTGTGTGTATGTATATATATAATATATAGTATAAAGTAGGTAGATGGATATATATATATCATATATATAAAAAAATATATCCATCTACCAGTTGGATATCTAGCAGTTTATATATACTTCTAACCCCATTTCTGCTTTGCTAGCTGGCTCTCTACTAGACTCTGTCATTAGGGGATGCCTGGTAGTTGGAGAAGGGAGAAAGACTTGCTTTCTGATTCTGAGAACACCATCCTAGCAACACATCTTTATCCTGGCAGGGAGAGTTTATAAACCCTTAGTAGCAGTTGAGTTCAGTTTGCAATTTTTCTAATACATGCGAACCCAGTTTCATTGTATGCTCTCAGAGACACCCGTACCAGCTGGCTGATATCCCTAACTTGCGATCTGGTTCCCGTGCGTCTCATCTCTGAACTCAGGGGCACTAACAGCAGCTAGCAGTACCTACTCCTCAGAGGCATGAGGCTCAGCTCCAACGAGCCCCTCCTCTAATCTTCTACATGTTAATAATTCCAACCTCTTCCCTTCATACCCTTAAGGCCTCCAGGTGGTAGCTTCTTACTGCGTTTGCTTCCTTTAAGAGTGCTTGCTTTCTTAGGCCGGGCACGGTGGCTCACGCCTGTAATCCCAGCACTTTGGGAGGCCGAGGTGGGTGGATCACCTGAGGTCAGGAGTTCCAGACCAGAAAACCCTATTTGCCTGTCTATTTGAAACATTGTACCCTTTGATTAACAACTCCCTATTTCCCTCTTAGACCCCTGCCTTCCCGTCACCATTATTTCACTTTCTACTTTTTTGCGTTAAACTTTGTTAGATTCTACATATAAATGAGATCATGCAGTGTTTGTCTTTCTGTGTCAGACTTATTCATCTGGCATAATGTCTTCCAAATGTACATTGTTTCAAATGATTGGATTTACCTTCTTTTAAGGCTGAATTGTATTCCATTTACCACATTAAAAAAATGAATTTAAATGCATATTTATTGGTTGATAAACTTGTGTATTATGTAAAAATATGTTAAAGCATGTATTAATGGAATTCAGCATATGAATATCTTATTAATAGCTAATTTGTACTGAGCCCTAACCATAACATTATGTGTTAATAGATTTTAATTCTCATAGTAACTTAAACACTCATTTTTAATAAAAATTAACAAAAATTGAATGACATATTGTTACAAGATTGAATGTATACAAAACAGTACATAAAGAAGAAATAATTTAAGCATTTTTTCATGTGTCTGGGTGCAGCACACCAACATGGCACATGTATACATATGTAACAAACCTGCACGTTGTGCACATGTAACCTAGAACATAAAGTACAATTAAAAAAAAGAAATAATTTAAGCAAAAAAGATGTTAATATTTGCAATAAATAAAACTGGAAAGTAATTTATTAAAAAAAAGTGCTTGCTTTCTCTAAGACAATTTTTCAGTATTAACAATTTTTTTTTTTTTTTTTTTTTTTGAGACGAAGTCTCACTCTGTCGCCCAGGTTAGAGTGCAGTGGTGCGATCTCAGCTCACTGCAAGGTCCGCCTCCCAGGTTCACGCCATTCTACTGCCTCAGCCTCCTGAGTAGCTGGGACTACAGGTGCCCACCACCACGCCCAGCTATTTTTTTGTATTTTTAGTAGAGATGGGGTTTCACCATATTAGCCAGGATGGTCTTGATCTCCTGACCTCGTGATCTGCCCGTCTCGGCCTCCCAAAGTGCTGGGATTACAGGCAGGTTTTTTTTTTTTTTTGATATGGAGTCTTGCTCTGTTGCCCAGGCTGGAGTGCAGTGGCCTGATCTCGGCTCACTGCAAGCTCCACCTTCCTGGCTTTATGCCATTTTCCTGCCTCAGCTTCCTGAGTAGCTGGGACTACAGGCGCCGGGCACGATGCCCGGCTAATTTTTTGTATTTTTAGTAGAGACAGAATTTCACTATGTTGGTCAGGATGGCCTTGATCTCCTGACCTCATGATCCACCCACCTAGGCCTCCCAAAGTGCTGGGATTACAGGCGTGAGCCAAAGTGCCTGGCCGAGTTAACAATTCTTTACATTAAATTCTTTCTGTTGAAATAACTAGTGAAACTAGTCCCTCACTGATACAGCAGCAGTGGTGTGTCCAGGATCTGAAAGTAGAAAGGACCAAATATAGGTTCTCACTGTGTTCTGCAAACGGTGTGAAGAATCCTATGCAAAACGTCCTCTCCATAAACTGTGTATAGTTGACATAGAAAGGATCAAATTCCTTAAACAAGATAGTGCTGCTGTTTTTGTAATGTCTCACTCCATTTTAGAGATACCACAATTTTCTAGTTTTCCCACCATGGCAGGGGTCCTTCTCTTTCAGTGTGTTTTGCAGACTTCTCTCCACTCTCCCCAGCGTATAGTCGTGGAGTACTTAGCACTAAACTACCTTCTCTTTTAGATGTATTGTTTCCTTAGGTGTTTTTATCCTGTTCTGTGACTTTACGTACCATATGCATATCAATATCACCCAAATCTGTATCTTTAAACTCTCTAGAATTCCAGTAGTATATATCCATCTACCTACTTAGCATTTCCACTTGGATGTGCAATGGGTAGATAAACTTTTGCATGTCCAGAATACTTCTCTTGACTTCCATCCTCTTAACTTTGCTCACCATCCTTTCCTTCCAAATATTATTACCCTGTTGCTCAAGCCAAAAACTCATGTGTCATTCTTGATTCCTCTTGTTCATCCACATCACACAGCAAATTCATCAGAAAGTTCTGTCGGTGATGACTCTGAAACACATCTGATATCCAGCACCCTCTCTCCATCTTACTTGCCATCACCTGAGTTCAAGACACCATGACCTCTATTCTGGACAGCCACAGTAGCCTCCTGTTGGCGTCCCTGCTCCATTAATATCTCCTAATAGTCATTCCCATATAGTAGTCTGAGAGCTCTTGGCCTAATCATGCCTTCTCTTCCTTAAAACCCTTCCACAGCTTCTCACCACTCAGAATCAGATCCAAACTCTTTTCTGTAGCCTAAAAAGTCCTCATGACCCAGACTTTGCCCAACTTTCTGTCTTCTCAGACCATTCTCTAGTCGTTTCTTGTTTCTTAAATATGTCAACTTTATTCTTGCTTGTATTCTTTGCATTTGCTCTTCCTGTACCTGAGATGCTTATTCTCCAGCTTTTCCCATGGAGAAAAAGTATCTCATATTTTAGGTTTCAAGTCAAATGTTCTTCCCTCAGTGTGGCCTTCCTTAACACTAAGTTACAACCCTTCCCCATCCCAAGGGTTTTCCAACATCCAGCTATTTCCTTCATAGGAACTTCTATCCTCTGACATTATGTTGTTTACTTAAGTATGTTATATTGTTTCCTTATATATATTCTTATTTATCTGTTGCCTGTCTTCTCTTTGCCAGAAAGAGGGCAGAAAATTGTCTGCCTGGTTCACTATTGTATATCCAGCACCTAGAACAATGTCTGGCATATAAAACGTGCCTAATAAATATTTAATGAGTTAATAAATTTAGACCAGAAAATTGGTAGATTTCAAATATCAAAAAGACCCCCCTCCCACAAATCCAGACACTATGTCTGGGGATTTGCACTAATTTTACAAAAGTAGTTATTAATTATCCTATTTTTGGATGAGAAAATGAAGTCTTAAACAACTTAAGTGTTCTCAAGTAACTTACACAACTTTACCAATCTTACAAACAACAGAATTGGGGTTTAAATTCTGTTTCTGACTCGTAAACCTGGGCTCTATTCCCTCTGCTCTATAACAATTGTGATATTTTAAAGGTGAAGAAAAGTCACTGACAAGGTATATCTATTCTGATTTACACAATGTATAAAGTAATGGTGTATAATTATGAGGGCTAAATATTTATTAGAAATAATGGTACCGTAATTTTCACATAGCAAATGACAAATAATAGAAATTGATGATGAAGGATGCTGTATTCACTCTGTGAGAATGATCAGCAGCATACATTCTGGGGGGTCAGGAGATGTAGGTTCTATTTCTGGCTCTGAGGCTAATTAGCTCCATGACTTTGGGTGTGTCCAGGACCTCACCGTATTTCATTTCTCCTGTCTGTAAGGTAAGGGAGACAGTATTCTGGGACTTCTAACACACACAGACACACACACACACACACACACACACACGCAGAGTGTAGTATTGTAATTTGGCAATCCTGTATACGACATAAAAATGAACCAGCTTAGCTTATCCCATTCAGACGATGGAAATCATCTAAATATAAGTCAAATAATAAAGAAATGAAGGCATAGACCCAACTATTCTTCCATTAAAGTGTTAGTATTGCCACACATGAAAATCTGTTTTTAGAATTTATGATGTGTGTTCTAAAAAGAAATTTGAAAAAAAATTAAGTAATGTGACACTCTTTTTTAAAAGCTTGAGCTAGCTAGCTTGAGGGTGAAATGATTCCTTAAGGTCTGTTGTTTAGAAACAATATATTATTCACATTGAAAAACAGAGGATTCTGTTTTCTTTTCCGTTACTTGCATAATGGAAGGAGGGCCTATTGGGAGATTAACCCAATTAGGTGAATGACGTAAGACATCCTATTTATTTTTCCTTGAATTATTTCTAAAAGGAAGCACTTGATTAAATACTCTCCATTTTGTGGCTTTGCAATTCAGCTATTATTTGGGGGAGATATTAGAAAGCTTGAGAAAA